>NC_049914.1:22843077-24132877 GCF_001411555.2 Juglans regia | reverse complement strand
TTTTAGTCGAGTTTTGTAAAAGTGGATCGATCAAGCTCAATAGTCAATAACATACAGGATGCAGGAGTACTGCTAGCTTGCTAGCTAGCTAGCTAGCTTAACTTTCTTCTGTCTGTCGGGTAATGATAATTGATATATACGTTCTCGCTTAACCGCATAAGCTTTTCCTTAATTAATCTCTCTTGATCACTTTGTTCCAAATTTAAAAGCTGCTGCATGCTCAAACTTTCTGCCACTTAATTCAATAATAATGATCTTTACAAGCTTAGTTAAATGCTTCTCACATGCCCCGCCCAGTGCTGTTCATCCATATTATATATATGCTCTTTTGACTGCGTAATTTCTTAGTTATCTCGAGGAATAACGTGAGAATAATAATAATAACCCACCAACTTTTTATATATATTTTTTAAGCTATCCATTTAATCTTTTAATGCAAGTAATTACACTGCACTCATAAAGTGAAAAAAAGTAATGATATGAGATAATGACTTAAGTACTAGGCTTTCCTTTTTCTGAGAATGATTAGGCTAACTAGACATTCTTATTTCTTGTTAAAAGTTAATGTTTCTTTTAGTAATTCGACTTCGGAAACATATATATATATATATATATATATATCTCGATCTACTAACATACAAAGAAGCAAAACCATGAACTTGGTAGTTAGGCCGGGCGATGACTTCCTCTCTTAATTAGCCCTAAAGTACGTATATATCCTTTTCCTGTACATCGACTACTGGAGTAGAGTTTGTCATGCCTTTTTGTGGGGGGTTGTTTCTCTGTAGGGTTACAGGGTTTGGCTTGATCGGGTTCAGAAATAACACGCATCTGATTTTTGTCATCGTAGACACTGACAGCAGCGATGATGCTGGTAAAGGATATTTAGTGGGTATCAACAAGCTGTAGATTACTGTGGCCAAATGCCATGGTATTAGAACCATAACACAGAATTAAACAGCAGATAGAAGTAATTGTTTTGTTTTTTTTTTTAGCTAAATTGAGCCTTCGATCTTTTTAATTTCTTCCTGGAAAGGCCAGAGAAGAAAATGATTCCTTATGAGTTCAATCATATTTGTAAAAGAACATGAGCAAAACTATAATTTTCACAAGCCAAGCTATACAACACTTTTAAGCTAGCTAGTTAGGGAAGAAGGTAATTATTGAGTGGTTTCCATATATAGATACATTTAAACATGGGACAGAAGATGATCAAGAGCTTTCCAAATCTACCAACACTTTGCAAAAAGATCATAGCTAGGGAGAGAGAGAGAGAGAGATTAGCTAGGCCGGGGGTTGTTTTACGTGGGCGTGCTTTGAAAAAGCGAACTTCCACACACGCTTACGAGCTAGAGCAGTAGCTAGGTGCATGTGTCTTTCCCTTTAGTCATTAGGAATAAGAAGAAGAGGCCAGGGGAGGGGGAGGAATTAATATTTTGAATGAATGAATGAACGAACTTTGGTACAAGTGTCGTCCAACCTCGAAAGAGATTCGTGGCCCCTAAGTGCAAGCAAAGGGCCAAAGTGATTCAAAGGAGGAAAAAAAAAAAAAAAAAAAAGGTGGCGAAAGAGCTTTTTCTTTCTCTTTCATGTGTGCTCGAACCTTCAAAATACTTCGCCAAAATTCCCAACCAGAGATCCGATCCACATGCTTCGAGTGATCAACATCTCTATCAATATAGTTAGACATGACAAAAACAAGCGAATAATTGTGATCATGAATCTGATCGATCTGTCGAGTCTTCATTCGTTTTTGTTTCTGCTCGATTCGTGTAGGAATTGATACTCAAACAACGTACAACTCACGACAAGTGATCTTCGTATTACGGATCAGCTTTTTATCACATCAAATTGATATCGATCCCTTAATTCGTCTGTGAGTTGTTCAAAATTTGAAAAAAGAATTAATGTCATGTTACACAAAATTCAATGACTCTCCAATGATACTGTTCTGATGAACACCAAACAGTACTACTCTCTATATATACATACCAATCGCATCAAAATCGAGGAGTACATTAATTTATCAAAGCCGAAAGCTGATAAACCATTTATTTTGAAGAGAGAGATCGAAGGATTATATATATATATATATATATTTAATTCAATTCATGGCCGTAAACTTTTGTTATAAAATTAATGTTACATCAGGATCACCTGATCATTTCGAGTACAGCGCCTAGCTGGAAGAATGAAAGAACGGAAAAAGGAAGACTTCTCGAAGGAAAAACATAGAGCACTCTTCGATCATAAATATATTCATGAAATATTATATTTATCACTGAGAATATTCATGTCTATGTGTTGAACAGTAAAATTTTATAAAATATAAAATATATGGAGTGGAAGTAATTGGAACTAACCTAATAGTCAAAATCTCATGTTTTCTATCTAGTAAATCATGTGATGCAGCATCTCAAAGCTTCCACAATTTTCTAAGGTTTGTTTGTTTGTGAATATAAATATTCACAGATATTTTCAGATTACTTGATCATTATTATTTATAAATAATTTACTATTATTTATAACTGTTCATTATTACTTTACAAATACTGTTTAAAGATTATCTGAGATACGTACTCTTAACGTCTAAACGAAAACTAAGGAAAAAATATTGCTCTCATGCAAAAGGCTAAATTTTAAAAAAAAAAAGATATATAGGACTGTTTGATAACACAAGTGCTGCTCTTAGATATCCTTAGACTTGTACTTTACAACTATTTATAAATAATTTATTATTATTTACAAATTATTCATTATTATTTTTATTATTATTTATAAATTATTTCACTACATACTATTTAAAGATTATTTGAAGTACTTGTAGAAATTGCCTATGATGAAGGTGGTTGTAGTTTGGGGCAATAATGAATTAGACTTTTCAACTTGTACGTCTATATATGAAGACCGATGGACTACCGCGCGGACTCTGGCCTTTGAAAGCATGAATGGGATACATAGATACACTCTACGACATATTTTGGTTCTTGTAAGTTGTAACGGATAAAACTGTCACAAAAAATAAACATACAATAACAAATATTTTTTTGTAATGATTTAAAATCTTCATCACGACCGTCATGTAAAAGGTATCATAAAAAGTCTTTTGTGATGCTTTATAATTCAACCGTCACAAAAAGTATTTTTTGTGATGGTTAGAAGTCTTTCGTGAGATGTAATATTCGAACGTAATATTTTTTTGTGACAATTAAAATTTATCATAGAACATAACGTTCAAATGTTAATTGTAAGTCTTTCGTGAGATATAACGTTCGAACGTGATATTTTTTTGCGACGGTTAAAATCTATCACAGAAAGTAACGTTCGCATGTAAAAATCGACGTGCAAATGTTAACCCAACTGAGCATGCAGTGAATTGAAATCTATACAATCTCGAACCATGCATGCAGTGAATTGAAGTGCTCTCTCTCTATGCAACACGAGTTGAAAGCAAATGGGATGAATTGCCTTCAACCCGTGCGTTCTAAATATGCCCCAGACTTGTCTAGGGCATATTTATTTATTTTTTCAATTTTTTTTTACTTAAGTCACTGCAATAGATCTACTTAAGAAGAATGACATCATATTAAGTTCTCATGCAAGTTATTGTAGTGACATTTTAAATGAAAAGTCGTTACATAAAAAAAGCGGACTATTCGAATGTTAACTCTATATGTTCGAACGTTTCGTGAAATTTTGGATTCCCAATGAAAGAACCGCCTAATTTTTAACATAACGTCACGTTCGCATGTACATATGTTGACGTACAAAAGTTAATAATCTCCACAACCAGCATAGATCATGCGGATTAAGTTTGAACGTCCACTCAAAAACGTTCAAACGTTATGTTTATGACGCTGTCAGGCTAGGTTTCCTAGAATTCATGTAGGAAAGATCACACCAATAATTTCATTCACCTTCGTATATATGATTTAACGTTTGAACATAAGGCAATGATGTTAGAACGTTAAGTTGTACACGTTCGAACATGAATGGAATTAAGTTCCACATATATTGTCTAATAATTAACGCGAGAATGTCCCGCCAAATTTTTGAACACGTTTGAACGAGTATTTAAACCTTTGAACATCACCTCAACACGTCCGAACGTACTGTTATATTGTTTGAACGTGAATCACATATTTATATATTTTTTAAAAATAGTAATTTATATAATATTCTACTTACACACAATATTTAACATAATTATCTAACATAATAATATATATATGATATAGTATAGGGTATGCATTATATATTATATATTTACTAGTATATATAGTAATACTATATAATGTAGCAATGTATAGTATATTATAAGTTAGTAGCTCATAATATATTAGTATACAATACTAGTTTATTATATATACCCGACAATATTTTAATAATACTAGCATAATACTAGTATACACATACACTGTATATTAACAATACTAGAATAGTATATTACTATACTAGTGCATTATGTATTAGTATAACATATATACTTGTACATAGTGTTATTAGTATATCATATATTATTAGCTAATAATATATTAATATATAACATTAGTTGTTAATTATACTTTATTAATATAATAACAATACTAGACTATAGTATATCATTTACTATACTAGTACCAGTTTTTCTAGGTGCAGGCAGTTTCGTGCACCGACCGCGCACCAATTGCCCAGCTGGAAAGTAGAGTTTTCCTTTTACCAATTTCCAAAGACCCCGACCCTTGAAACGAGAAAAATAGAAATAATAATCTTTTTAGTTTTTAACTTGTCGACCATTTTCCTTTCTTTTCTCCTTACTGCTCTCAAACCCCGTATGGATATGAGCATCCTCCTCAAGCCTCGATTTTCTGCGAGAACATTTCTCCAAAATCACATCTTTTGCTGACCTAGGTCGTCGACAGTTTTGGTGCAAACAATAGCTTCCGCCACTTTTTGGCCTTAGTTACTTCACTCTGAAACCGTTCATAGGAACAAACCCGATTGTTTCTTGCGATTTTAATGGCTTCTTGATTACCATAATCAGATTCTAAGAAATGGGTTTTTCCTTTTACACGCGTAACATCGATGTGTGTTTATGATGTAGCTTCATTTTTGTTGCTTCTCTCTCTCTCTCTCTCTCTATATATATATATATATATGCTAGGGAGTGATATATGTTCTATCTAAAGTTTCTGCATTCTGAGAAGATAAATTCCTTATTTGGTCGGCTGAGAATTCGTAGAAAAAGTAAATAAAATATTATTCTTTATTCATAGATATTTCGTTGTTTGAGAATTGAGAAATTGAAGAACTCTACTCCCTTTAGAACAATCGGGGGCAGATTAGGCCACCATTTCATTTTTTGAAAGAACTCTAATTTTCCAAAGAAGTTCGCTACGACCGTCATTTCAGGGAAAATATACGCCGCTAGAGATGGTCCAAGGACTTTCATTTACTAAAAGTGAAACGATAATGATTTACATCATTAAAAAAAAACAAAACAAAACTCCCGCCCAAAACTCAATAAAAGTGAAATGAAAAGGAACCGTTTCATTAAAGGAGAATTACATGTCAGCTGGTCGGTGCGCAAAAATACCTATAAGAAGACTTTTCCATACTAGTACACCATATACTAGTATAACATATATACTTGTACATAGTGTTATTTGTATACAATATATTATTAACTTATAATATATTAGCATATAATATTAGTTGTTAATTATACTATGTTAACATATTAACAATACTAGACTAGTATAATATATACACAATATTAGTGCACAATGTACTAGTATAACATATACACAAACGTTCAAATGTACAAATATAACGTTCGCACGTCTCGAGAATTAAGTGACAAATGTTTGAACGTACAATAGTAACGTTCGGATGGTTGTCTCACTCATTAAGTGACGTTCGAACATCAAGTGTATACAGGCTACTGTCTGAACGCGAAACGACATTACAAATGAAACTGTAACCCAAAATTCATCATGTTCGCAACCGTCACAAATCGCCACCAAATTAGTCGCCGCCGCCGTCAAACACCACCACAAACATCACAAAAGAAGTAGGCATCCCGCTTTAACACTTGGTATTTTTTTTTTTAATGGAGGTTTCGGTTCATATTGAAAAGCAATGGTAGTCGGACTTTCATCTTAACTTTCCGGTCACCACGGGTTTCCAATGGCCAAACGGCTACCGTAGAAACCTTTCTTGAGATGTATACTTCATTTCTACATTGGCTTTTGGCTACTTTCATTGAGTTTGATGTGTGTGAAAATGACTGAGTCGAATAATGACTCAGCCCCATTTATATATCGTAACGTTTGAACGTTAAACCTTTCAAATGAGAAAGACAGCTAACATGTTCGAATGTTAATCAAATAATGTGCGAACATTCTACAGTATGTCCGAACGTAATGAGAGTATGTGTGAATGTGTATTTTATGTTTGAATGTGAATTATTTTACGTTCAAACGTGTTTTCGAAATAATTTAGATTATATTACATAATATGCATCATAGTACTAATATTGCCCAAATTTTTTCTTTCTTTCAGGATATGACTCATCTTCTAACTACTTGGAAACAGAGGAGGGAAGGAACATGTCAAGACACTGCTCGAATCAGGGCTCGAACAGTGATGGCCGAACGAGAGTCCTGATCAATGAGTTCGACGATCTCAGATGGGAGACATCGAGCCTCAGAGACGTGTTCATTACTAAAGGTTGGACCGGTATCTGCACATTAATGGTTTGAGAGTTTTATATGGAATGTGTTTTATGCCTCATGATGCAACTTCGCACATCGTGGCTAGGGGTGTAAACTCAAACCGAAAAACGGGACCGGACCGGACAAAACCGGGTCTGGTCCGGAACCGATTTTTAAAATGTAAAAACCAGCCGGTTCAGGGATTTTTTGGACCGGACCGGACCGGTTGATTAAAAAAAATAAAAAATAATATTTTTAAATATAAGTTTTATACAAAATATTATATATATATTAAATATTAATATATATAAGTTTTTATATATAATGTATAATTATAAATTTTTATGTGAAATTTTATATATAACATATATATTCATATATGAAATAATTTCTTATTATAATTTATAAATTATTACATAAAATGTTAATACTAAATCACTAAAAGTTTATAACTAATGCTAATATATAACTTATAACTATACCAATAGTTTAATATTAATACAATTATATAGTCTAATATATTAATAAAAGTATTAAATAGTTTTTTTTAAATCAATTGTTTTTTTTATAAACAAATTTTTAATGACAAATTGTGAAATTTACATTTTAAAAAAATCAGAAAATCGGACCGGACTGGACCGGAAGTACTGGTTTAGGAGGATAACCGGTGCGTAATCGGTTTTGAAAAATATAAAACCGGTACATACCGGTTCGGTCCTAGATTTTATCCAAAATTGGACCGGATCGGACCGGTTACACCCCTAAGTGTGACTATACGCGGTGTTCAGTTTGGGGTCTCGGTGCATGTCATTGTCGAGCTAATGGAGATCCGTCACGTAGCTGAGACATCGGCTAAAGGAGATGCTCAGCCTAGGGATGTATCCCGAGTATATGCAGATGTAGGCACTTCTATATCATCTACTAACCCAGATGACCGGTTAGAGAGTGAGGATACTGATGAGGAGGATGACGACTAAGATGAGGATTTCTACATCCTCATTGGAGAGACCAAGAGTAGCTTGATAGGAAGATCAACACCAACCAGGTATAGCTCCACCCATTTTTCTGCATGTTGCATCTTATTGTTGCAATAAATGTAGATCATGTAAGTATCCAGGTAATGAAAATGAAAATGCATATATAATGGATCTTCCAGGTAAGTATTCAGTTTCTACTATTTTCAAAGTTACTAACCAATTTTCCTTTGATTCCAAATGATATGAACTCGTGGGAATGAATTCCCTTGAACCCATAGTCAATTAGAAAACTCCACAAGAAAGCCAAAATCAAGTCAATGGATGGAGAACCTAGACCCGATGAGAACTCGTTTCAAGAACTTAGATTATATTAAAATCTAAACCCGTTGAAGAACCTGTCTCAAGAACCCATATTACAAAGGAGGAACGCCACAAAGGTTGTGATTTACCTTTGATAAGTTCAAAAGTTCAATTAACAACAAGAGGAGATAAACTCAACTCACAAAGAACAAATTCATCAAATTTTATAAACTTTTGAACATGAGGCAACAAAGTGTATTTAAACTAAAACCTAATTAAAACCCTAGCCAAAATAAGGCACCATCTTCCAAAAATACCCCTGAGTGAACAGTGCCGCATCTACAGTACGGTGCTACAGTAACTCGGCTACAGTAACCCTAACCCTAATTCAATAAAATAATAACTTTCCCAACATGCCCTTGCATAGGCCCCCTTAAGTGCTTCCCATAATAAATCCAATTATTCTAAACTAATAAAATAGGTCCTTTAAATGAATTAAATAAGTTGAAGGCCTTCAAGTGCCCAAAGCCTTCAAGTCATATTGTTGCCATTTCCATAGCTTATCAAATGAATCAAAACTGAATGTTCATCCTTTAAGCCCTTCAACTTGTATTTGGCTCATCTGGAACTTGTAACATATCTTTAAGACTAGGCCCACCTTTGTTCCCATCAATCCGTTATGAGACAATCATCGTCTCCATAGACAATGTCCCATTTGAAGTCATCATTACCCGGCTATTACTAGCCTAGAGTGTGACACCCCAGGCTAAGGAGTGGCTGATAGAGCAGATTAGCCTCATTGACATGACCACACACCGTCAGAGCATTGGATAGGTGAGGGGGCATACTTGACGTCAGCCTGGCCCTATACCTGATCTTATTCCTCCGACCTAGTCTGGGCACGGTGTTGCTCCCCATATCGGGAGTGGTAGTCAGTCATAGACGGGTACATCTGCAGGGGATGTTCGGCCTGTTGGGCTCGATGTGCACCCTGCTTGAGTTGATGCGATTATCTGAGATCTTACTGCACACATCGACCGACATATTGCGTCAGTAGAACAGAGTGTTACTGATGTTGGCCATCGGTTAGATATCCTAAACAAAAAGGTCAGCACATTGACTAAGAAATTTAATACATTTGTAAACAATGCATTCTGAGTACTTTTCACTTTTATCGTGTTGTTTACATTAGTGTTCCAAATTTTGTACTTTATTTTTATTATATATAATGAACAATCTTATTTAATAAATCTATTGTTTTTGAATTTCGATTCTCAATATGTTTTAATGTTTGCTTGTACAACTTTAATATTAAATAACTGCACTTCAATTCTCAATCTTTTTTAATTTGAAATTTCGAACTCTAATATTAAATGAATTAACATTCGAACGTTGACACTAAAAATTTATACATTTTCACATGAGTGGCCACAACGTTTGAATGATAAGGGCACATTAGAACGTGAATATGTATACGTTAGAATGTGAATATGTACACGTTCGAATGTAATACAATTTCTTGGCTGCCTTTAGGGACGATTTCCACAAACCGTCACAGAAAATATTTTTGGTGACGGTTTGAGAACTATCACAAATGTCAAACCATTACAAAAACTCATTTTTATTGTAGTGACAGATGGTCAGATAGATTGAAGCTTCATCTAGTCCAAGGAACATGGAAGGCTTTACCAACATGTCAGGCTCACGCACAAGTCAAAATGTTGCGGGACGTATCTAGTTTTGAAGATCCGTGCTTGACTTGGAAATATATATAGCGGTGAGATGTTTATAATGGAAATTATTAATTATGTCTTGAGAGAATAAATGTGAGAGAAAATAGACGAAGAGATGAGGAGTTCCTTCCCACTCAGATTGACACAAGTATACAAGTTTTTCGAGAGAGAGAGAATCATGCAATTGTGACGTTGGACAAAATTTAGATGAATTCTTCATTAATCTAAGTAGGAAAGTTTAAAGAGATTAATTTTGGCGGCTATTTTTAATAGATAATTGAAACAAGGAAGACTAGAGATTCACCCAAAACATAGATGAAACAATTCTGTTTTCAATTGAAAATTAGCAAAGCTTCATAATAATATCGATTAATAGTAAAATTCGAAATAATTTCTTGAAGCCTACAAACTAGACTTCAATACCTATAAAATTCAAAATTATGAAGATTTTTCTATAAATAGAAAAATCTAAATTATTGTATGAAAAATAAAAACATAAATAAGCAATAATCCTACATAAACTTTGACCAAAATTGAAATCAGAATCACTTTCAAAACTGATGGTAAATATATGATTTGTGAGAAAATAACTAATGTTGCCCTAGTCCAAGGTATATATTAAGCTATTCCTTCTATATTTGTACAGATTCATCTTCTTAAGGTAGTACTTCAACGCATTTAATGTGGAATCTAGACCTATATACCCCATATCAATTTGGGTTTGCATCATTCTCATCGAGTTAGAGAAAATTCGTTTTTGAATTCTAAACTTTCTTACCTCGATCTTTTAGATGTCCAATTAGATCAATATTTTTTTTTCCTGTTTGTTGTATCGTCTTGATAATCATGAAAAAATAAAGATAGTTACCTCATCCACTAGGTTATTTTCATCAAGATAGGTATCGTAAATTGATATAGTGTTCCGCCCTCTTGAAGAAGGTCCATCCTCAAACTCTTTTTCGTTAGAGTAGTAAATCTACTCAAATTTATGCAATAAATCAATGAAACCTGTAGCCTATAATGTATTAGAAAACTCAAACCGATCTACTCTAAAACTAAGGTCCCCATGATGCTCCTCCCTCCCTAGCACGATTGTGATATGGGTTCTCAAAAATAGAATCAGAATTGTGATCTTCCATCTCACGATCACTGCTATTTCACAGCGTTACCTCTGCAACCTATCTCTACAAATCTTCAATTATCACATCCTGAATGTTAAGAACACGGTAAGAAACTTCCTTGTTTGGAACCTGTCCACGATGACGACGACGACGACGACCGGCCAGGGAAACTGATGAGATATCACCTCAGGAAAGATGCTAGAGCTCCAATGCTAACTGACATCAGACATAATTTAGATTAATTCTGACGGCTAGTTTCAACAGATAATTGAAACAAGGAAGACAAGATATTCACCAAAAACATAGAGGAAACAACTCTGTTTTCAATTGAAAATTATCAAAGCTTCAGAATAATATTGATTAATAGTAAAATTTGAAATTATTTTATGAAGCCCACAAACCGGACTTAAATAGCTGTAAAATTTGAAAGTATGAAGATTTTTCCAAAAATGAAAAAATATAATTTATTATATGAAAAATAAACACATAAATAAACAAGAATCCTACCAGAATTACTTCTAAAATTGAGCGTAAATATATGATTTGAGGGAAAATAACTAATATTGTCTTAGTCCAAGGAAGATATTGATTTTTTCCTTCCATATTTGTACACATTCATCTTCTTAAGATAGTACTTTAACGCAATCAACATAAAATCTGGACTTAGATACCCGATATCAATTTGGTTTTGCAGTTGGCTATACATAATTAACCAAAAGTTTAAAAAATAAAAAACATGATGACCACAAAATTAAATAAATGACTAACATTATATATAATGTTAATTAACTTTCAATCACCAAGCCCCAAAGTCATTGGCTAAACTATATAGATAGATATATATATATATATATATATATATATCTATCATGATCCAACGTCTGTAAAAAACCAAAAGAAACCTCCAACCTTTGCATCCATATATACACGAGTATAATCGATTTGCATTGAATCCTTCTGTTTGCACCAGAATAGATGAAAAAAGGAAATAGTTTGAAATTTTAGCGTCCAATTAATGCAAACAAACAAACAAACAATTGTACCTAACATGAACAGATAGCCGTGATGTCAAATCTTAAAGGAATATATATATATATATATATATATATATATATATATAAGACTTGATGGCATGGACTAGTACTGTTCGTACAGATGATATATACTTTTTAATTTCGATCGATCTGATTCTCAAGCTTTGGATATTAACCATTGGCATCACTTAGGTTTGTGTGGTTGTGTATTTGTTTCTTTATTCTTTTGTTCGGATCAAGCCTTTTGGTTTTAGCACAATATATATATATATATATATATATATATAAATTTATATTTCCTCGTATGTTGGTGTTCTAAGAAGACATCTTACACAGATTTTGCATTCACTTACATGATCAAATTCTAGTAAAGGTAGGAATTTATTGAATATTTTGGTCCTGAATTATTTTAGGGCAACTACTTCAATATTAATGGTCTTGATCTAGGCCGAGTATTTAGTTTTACAAAGTGCATGCATGGTGCTTGTTGATTGACATGGGATTCTCTACCTCGAGCATATATAAGCTAGTTATGCTTTTGGGTACTAGACTATTGCCATCTCGGATGCACTACTTCACTCATGTTTTGTCTAGCATTACGACTCTTGTATTGCTCTTTTACAACGGTAATTTTATGGTTAGACTGCTCCCATTTTGCTTGGTTGGAATACAAAATTTGCTTTTGATTTCTTTTCGGCCTCTTGCTCCTAAAATGTTTTAGTTAGCAATGTTGTCTCTTGCCTCTACCATGGGTTTGATGGTAGTTTAAAGATTGACCTATAAGGGATATCCTCGTATTTATGTTTATTCTCAACTCTTCGAAGCATTTCTTGTTTGCTACATCCTTCCATGTCTGTGGACCTTTCTTCTTCTTTATTTATAGCCAAAATCTTAGATTTTCATTGAATATTGATATGAGATGAAAAATTTGTGAATAATAGTAAAATAATTTGTAAATAGTAGTAAAATGGTAAATATGAAATATTTTATGGAGTTTTGGAAAAGGATAGGAAAAAAAAATGAATAGAAATACTATAAAATTAAAATATAATTTTTAATATAATTTTTATTTTAAAATTTGAAAAAGTTAAGTTATTTTTTGTGTTTTATTAGTTAATGATTATATTAAAAAGTTAAAAATTTAAGTATTTAAAATTTGTATTTAAGTAATATTTAGAGTTAATTAAATAAAATGAGATGAATTAATATTAAATCAACATTAAACGGAGCCTTAATATTTGGTAACAAAAGGTGGGGATGTCCAAGACTTTTAAAAGAAATAACTGAAAGATTATTGTTGATGAAGTAATAAAAATTTAAAATAAGGTAAACATGGTGCAAAGTAACTCGTTCTCTGCCCAGGAATATTGGCTTTTTTTTTTTTTAATTTAAATTTTTGGGATTACATCTGTTGTAATAAGATTTTATTGGGGCCCTCATCCCATTTTTAATCTTGAATTTAAATGAATTGGTTATTATATAAAGAAAAATTAATTGTGCTTGCCAGCAGCACATCTCTGTCTTAGGGCAGGTTTGGGGCCAAAACCAAAACACAAAATTCTCATCTCATCATTACACCTTTTTCAAATCCCCATACAAAATATAATAAACAATTCAACTTTTTCAAATCCCAATACACATTTTTCAAATCCCAAAACAATAATAATACCAAAACTTAATATTTTAAACTTCAAAACAAAACACAAAATTCTCATCTCACCCCCCAAACCTACCCTAAGAGCCTTAGGTAGTGTTTTGATGTTTTGCAATTCATGACAATTCTCTCAAATTACCTAATGAAATTTTTTAGGTGGTTCTTGACTTTTTGGTCTTGTAGTGCATTTTCAACTCAGTTTGGTTATATGATTCTATTGAGATTAATTTAGTTTATCTCAACTCTTAAATTATTAAATTGATTTTAACTCAAAATCTTTTTATACGTAAAATTTATAATTTTTTTTAATTTAACACCTCTCTATATGTGAGATTTACAATTTTTTTTAAATTCTTATAAATATATCTAAACTCATTTTAACATTTAATTACATTTAAATTCATCTTAAGTAGACCTTATAAAATTTACTTTATTATATTAACTTATTACTATTTATAAAAAATTTAACTCATCTCAATTTCACTCAACATTTATACGGAGTCAAATGTCAACTTCATTACTCCTCACACGTCACTTCATTATTTTAATATTCAAAAAAGAATATATAATTTATTACAAAATGATTATTACTTTTAAATCATAAAAAAAGAAATAGAAAATTCCTTCCAATTTTTGTTTTTTCATGGGCAATAAATATCCTAATAATAAATAATAAGAGACCCACATTAAATGCTTCTATTTTTTGGTAAATACCAATTGGATTATATTTGCAATTAAAGTGTGAGTTGAAATCTATCTCTATGTGATGTACCACTCGTTTGGTATTGGCAAAAGAAAAGCAGGTATACTGACAATCAATAATGCGCCACTTTTTATTATGTTTGTCTGCTAAATACATCTCCATGTTTATGTACTTTTAACATTAATTCAGAGTGAATGCTTCGAATTAATAAATTTTAATTTAAGAGTGACAAATATAAGAAGTTCTAAGAATCTTAATGAGGGAAAAACATCATGCTTTGAACCTCTACATTAGTTGTCCCTAATTTGCAATGTCATATAAATTTGAAGCATTTTACCATCAAAATATCTAAATATAGACAATAACTGTATGCAATTCTGATTCAAATATTAGAATCTAAATCGACAGATAAATACATACAAATTGCGAACCTCACAATGTTTTTTTTTTTTTTTTGGCAAAGTTAAAATGTACACAACTTATTAAGGTCCAATAATAAGAAAAAATGTGTTGTCTTACCTACCTTTGGTCATCTTAATGGCTAAAGTTAGACTCGTGCTATCATTTGACAAATAGAAATGTTTTAACTATAAAGAAATTACATAAAAATAAACTCACAAACTGACATGACTTGATGTGATAATTTAAATTATAAAGTAAGTTAAACGTATCATATAAAATCACGTCAATTTATAGGTCTATTGTTATAGAATCAATTTATGGTTGTAGTACTTCTCTAAAATTTGAGGCAAAATATATATGAAAGTTATATGTAAGGTGATTGATAAAAGAGATTTTATAAAAGTAAAATCACAAAATGTCCTTAATTCATATAATACGCTAAATCTATTTTATAATAAAAGTAATTTTATAACTTAATATATCATATCAAGTCACATCTGAGCTTACTTTTATAAATTTTGTTGTGGTAAAAGCATTTCACTTGGTAAAAATGCTAATTAAGAGGTAATATTTTTCTCAAACTTATGTGAAGATAAAGCATTATAATCTATAGATTCAAAATAGATTTTTGTCATAACGATATAGATAAGTATGAACAGTAGTAGTAATTAAAAATTGTCTGTCTGACAGGCAAGGTTTTGGAGTTGCTTCTCACATGACATATCTAATGTATTCGACAAAACAGATGAGAATGAGATAGATTTGGCAACTCTACAATCAGGCCTACCTGGACTCCACGTTTAATTAATGCTCTTAATACATACATACATATATATATATATATATATATGTAAGTTTATAAAATGTGATCTGTGGCGCGTCTTAGGCACGCGCAATGTCTTCAGCAAATCATGGAATGGGACCTTGATTAAGGTGGTGGGGGCCTTGAGCTAAGTCCCCCATTCAAGGACGGCACGCGTTTTCTAATATGTTTATCATTTGAGTAATGGAATGTGTAAATATTATACAGTTATTTTAAAAAATTATAAAATATATTATTAAAAAATTAATTTATTTTTATGTAAATTTTATATTTATTTATTTTTTTTAAAATGACTACACGGTATTTACACACTCACGATTGTAAATATCATTTTTCTTATCATTTATGCGTGAGTAATGTTTCATATAATCGTAAAATATATAAATATCGAACAGTTATTTTATAAAAAAAATAAAATTTATTATTAAAAAATTAATTTTTTATATGAATCATTTATTTATACTTCTCAAAAAAAGAAATAATAGTTATAATTGTGAATATGTAAGCGTCGTGTAATTATTTTAAAAAAATAAATAAATATTAGATACACATGAACAAAAATTAATTTTTAATAATAAACCATACTTTTTTTTAAAATGACTGCACGACACTTCTGTACTCTACGACTGTATGTATCATTACTCTTTCAAAAAAATTACCTAACTTTTGTACATTTTCCGATTACAAATATTATTCCTTTTATTTGTTATTTATAATGATAATATTTTTTTAGAAATATAAATAAAATTTAAAGTGTTTAGACAAGGAATTAATATATGAACCAAGATAGACTATTTATAATTATAACTGGGAAGTAAAGATTCTTTAAAAGTAAATTTTAAAATTGATATCTTTTATATATTATATTTCTTTGATAATAAAAATAATTTTATAATTACGTATTATATTGAGTTATGTTTACTGTAAATTTGTTTTATAGGCTAAAATATTTATCTATATAATTAATTATATATTAAGAAAAAGATTAAGAGGTGAGCTGTAATATTAAATTACTTTTTAATATTATTTAGAAAAAATGGATGGTTTTGGTAAGAGGAATGCACGAAAGAGTGGATTGAGAAAAAAATAGATGCGACTTTAGAGGGGCCATAGATTTTTCTTTTCACAAAAACTAAACAAAGAGTCTTTTTATTTCTCTCTACTTCTATAGTTAGTGTTATTATTGGAGAGAGAGAGAGTGAGAGGTTGAGAGGAACCCACCTCAGTTTTTCGCTTTCTAGGAAACCATATAGGAGCTTGAGAGGGATAGATAAAAAAGAGAGGCTCAGAGCCAGAGAGAGAAGGGATCGCGTTGGAGAAGAAGAAGAAGAAGAGAAGATGATGACGATGATGAATATGATGATGATGATGAGAGAGAAAGGTCGGCAACGATAACAAAAGAGCAGAAAACACAGAAGAAAGGTCGTTATTGCATTCTCTCTCTCTCTCTCTCTCTCTCTGAGACTCACTTGCTGCTCAGACCCTGCTTCTTTCTGGCCCCTCACCTCCCAGAAACTGCTCAGTCGTCTCTCTCTCTCTCGATCTCAGAAGCCAAACTTTTTTTCCTCAGAAAAGCCAAAGTGACAGTAAGAGTCGTCTCACCAGCAGAAGAAGCAGCAACAGCAGCAGCAGCAGCTGCAGTAATCTCCTTAGTAGGGAGATTGGTAGAAAGCCACCCAACAAACAAGATCTCCGTCCCTCCCTCTCTCATAACTTATTTCCCAGAGAATTTCAGAGACCCCACTTACATATATAAAGCCTGCAGATATACATCCATAGATTGAGTTCCAAGATCACAAATCTCTCTCCCCATATTAATTTGTGTTCTAAAAATACACTGCTGCTAATAAAGATTGTGTTTTGTTGACAAAGGGCATCAGTTGTGGCTACTACAAGGAGGTTACCTTCGGATTCTGGAGCCTTCGCAGACTGGGCGGCTACGTCCTCTTCAGCCGCTGGCCGCGCCGCCCCGGATGAGCTCTCCCTTGGCTTCAATGCCGGACCTACCGCCGCAGGAACCAGCACCGGACCCACCTCTGGAATGTGGTCCGCTGCGCCCTCCAGGCAAATCAATTACGGCCTCGCTTCCACGGAGATGGGCATGGTGGGCCTGCGCGACCTCTTCGTCGTCGCACCTGCCTCATCTTTCCACCACAACAACCACCACCACCACCACCATCAGCATGACCCCATCATGTCCGATCCTCATTCCATCAACGGCTCCAACCCCGCCACTGCACTTGGAGTGGGCGTCGGCGTGGGCGTCATCCCTCTCCTCACTGCTACTCCTTGCCTCGCGCCATCGAACATCGGTGTCGACGATGAGAACAATATGCTGAGTAATAGGAATAGGGGTGGTGGAGGAATTCAGCTCTGGCAGAATAATCAGCATACTCAGCATGGGCATTATTTCAAGAAACCCGCGATTCTTGATCATGGTGGTTCTGGGAATCTGGTGCAAACAGTTGGTGGTGGTGGTGGTGGTGGTAGTGGTGGCGCTGGGATGGGTGGCTCTACAACGACGTCTTCCACCGGGACGACCACGTGCCAAGACTGCGGGAACCAGGCAAAGAAAGATTGCAGCCACAGAAGGTGCAGGACTTGTTGCAAGAGTCGCGGTTTTGATTGCGCCACTCATGTCAAGAGCACCTGGGTGCCAGCCGCTCGGCGGAGGGAACGCCAGCTCATGGGTGTGTCCGCTTCTGCTGCCGCTGGCTCTTCTGGCGCTACCTCTGGTGCCAAAAAACCTAGACTCATCACCTCGCAAACTACAACCAACTCCCATACTTCCACTTCCAATACAACACCCCCAAGAAGCTATGACACTAGCTCCAGTCACCAAGGTTTTAGCTTTGCTCTATCTCTCTTCCTCACAGACACTAATACGCTTTCTGGTTCATATTTTTTAGTTTAATACTGGTTTAGGGTTGTTGATATGTGAATTGTGAGTAGGGTTTCTGCTGAATTATGAACAGATGTGAGTTTTAAAGAGGCATTGCCTGGGCAAGTACGTGCACCGGCTGTTTTCAAGTGCGTGCGAGTAACGGCGGTGGAAGATGGCGAGGACCAGTATGCGTATCAGGCGGTTGTAAATATTGGTGGCCATGTTTTCAAAGGGTTTCTATATGATCAAGGGGTTGAAAGTAGAGATGGGTATCCTAATATATCTGAATTGCATTTAGGTGGTGGTGGTGATGGAGGGAGAAATGTGGTCTCCTCGTCAGCTCCAATCCTTGACCCTTCTGATGTTTATGCTGCATCCGGTGGAGGATTGCTCGGAGGTTCAAGCTTTGGTAATCCAATAAATTAATACTTTTTGTTTAATTATCGGGTACAAGACATCTGTCGATCGATGGTCTTGGAAGGAAAATGGCATTGTAGGCTAATTCTTCTTCTGTTTACTACTTATTAATATGATTTTGCTACAAATGTTTTATAGTCTTTGAATCTTCTTATTAACCCATTTTACGCTCTCAACTCTACAGATCATGGTTTTTATTTTCTTGTTTATCGCCTGCAGTATGCTTTTGTCATTACAATTACCATGTGATCAGGATCATTATATCCCAATGACGATGTGTTTCTGAAGAATTAATGGAAAGTAAAGACTTAAAAAAAAGGTTCTAACTTCTCATAATAATACTAGGTTCATAGAAATTTGTGATAATGTTATACAACTATATACTTTTTGGTCGTCGATGCCTTTTCAATTATTTTTGTTATTCTTTTTGCTCTTGGGGTTGTGTTTTTCAAAGGTGAAGTCTACAGTGTAATTAAAGGGAAAGGGTTAGTCATCCATGAAAATCGTGGTATCAACCCTACCTTTATATGTTTTCCAATTTTGTCTTGCTTGTATACCTGGTGCATGCATGTTCTTATGCTAGACATTTCCCACTCATAAAGTATATTGTGCGCTTCCTTTTCCTTACTGGTATATATTATACCAATCTTACATACTTTATGGTTGGGACTGAACGTTATATTGCAATAGTTTTCTTTCCTGTTCGGTTAGTTTGGTTCATTGTCGACAAGAAGTAAATGTGAATATCATAATTAATATCGTGCTGCTTTAGACTTTAGCATGGGAAGTTGTTGTAATGTCACCATCATTGGTTGTCAAAGAAAGAGCATTACATCATATGAATGTCGTTTTCAACTACATTAGCGCATGCTTGTTACATTTTTGCAGTGTGTGGACAAACGTGCTACTGTGAGCGTTCATGAATGCTTGATCTGCTTGCTTCTAGTTCTGCTTGTCTGGGATATGTATTCAGCTTTGAATTTCGGTAGCGGTAGGCCTTGGCTTTCATACTAAAATCCAATCCAATCCAACTGAATAGTTAGATTTTTTTATGAGTTGATGCTAAGTTTGTGCTCACTTATTATGTAGTCGCACTATAGTTTCCATTAGTGTGCATGCCTATAAAATTTTTAAAGATTTAGTGTTGTGTTGAATATTTGCTTATTTGCTTGTTTTTGTTCCCCTTAACATGAGTACGAACTATACAGTGTACTGAGTCTTTCTTCAAGTGTTTGTTTTTGCGGTTTTTTCTTTTATTTTACATGTATTCTTAATCATTTAGCTTTTAGAATAATTGTTGTTGGGGATGCATATTTGGTTCTATATTAAACTTTATTCCTTGAGATGCTGCAGGTATATATATGTGACTTAACCTTTTGGCTATGATCTAGCATGCAAATGTTGACTAATCTAGATTTGACAAAGAGGGGTCTGTATTCAGTGCTTGCTTGGATGTTCTTTTCACCTCACATGCTGTCCACATTCAATGTCTGCAAATTAATTATAATTAGTTGAATTTTAACACGGGGATCATATTAACATTCACTTGTATTTCGCTTTTTTACTGTTAGATTAGATATACTGCTTTCTACTTTTCCATCTCTGTTTAGGTGCGGGCCTATTCTTGTGTTCCTTGCTTTATAGGTGCATTTGAGAACAAGTGTTTGTGCGTCCTTTATTTTAACATATCGGATAAACACATGTAAATAATTTTTCCGAGCACCCAAAAGTAATGTATCCTTCGTGGTGAAGGATTCAAAATTCGGCACATTGTTTTTAACCAATAAGAAAGATTGCTTTGCAACAATAAAAGGATTGATGGTGATCATGATATTTTGTAGTAATCTGCAAGCATTTTTTGTCTTTCATTTGCCATTTGTTTATGAAATGTCACTACGGTGATCATTTGAGTGGATCATGGTCCCTTTAAGTTCTTGAACTTGAAGGTCTGAGCTAGAGAGAAATAAATACATAAAGTACTATTGGGGCCTACTATTCATTGCTGCCCGTAAAATTATTTTGCCGCCTCGTTTGCATTTAAAATCTACCTCAACTCATCTCATCTCATCATTACAATTTTCTCAAATTTCCACATAATATATAATAAATAATTCAACTTTTATTCTACTATTCACAAACCATCTCAATCCATCTCAGCTCATCTCTAAATCCAAACGACTTACAACTTGGTTTGGATGGTTTGCATAGTGAGTTGAGATGAGTTGAGATAAGTTGAGATGATTTGTCAATATTAGTGAGATATTTGAGTTGAGATGAGTTAGAAATGGTTTAAGTTAAAAATGTTTTATGGGACTTCGAAAAAGGAGAGAAAAAGTTGAATAAAAATATTATAAAGTTAAAATATTGTTAGAATATAATTTTTTAATACTATTTTTATTTTGAGATTTGAAAATGTTGATTTTTTTGTGTGTATTGTTTGAAAGTTTGGAAAAGTTGTAATGATTGGGTAATAATTAGATAAAAAAGTTAAAGATTTAAAATTGAAAAATATTTGTGTTTGTGGTATTTGGATATTGAGATGGGATGAGATGATGACGTCTCTCTATCCAAACCAGGCCTAGATGAGAAGTAAACGTCGAAGAATCCATTGTGTCTATCTCTCTCCAACTTGAGGCTCAAGTTTAGGCAAGAACTTGAGGGGATCTTTTTCCCATTTGAGTAAATAGATGGAGCTGTGTATTCATTTACTTTGGATCAAGGTCCTCTTAAGTTCTTACCCTAACATGAGGTTCTCGAGTGGGAAAGAAATAGACACATACCATGCATCCCACATCATTTAGCACTGCTTGCATAAATATGTTGGTCAACATTAAATGAGCAATAAATTTTGCTCACTTTATGCTTCTACTTCTCTCCTACTTGTGGTTCTTAAGTTAGGGCAAGAATTTTAGTGGATCTTTATCCATTTACTTTGGTCTCTCATTGGTTGTGTTGTTTTTTTTCTTGATTCCCCCTTTCCAAGCTGTGTAGGTATGCCGACCATTAATAGTTCTTTAATTAAAACTTGGTATTTAGTTCATGCATCTCCATGCAATCATTGGCTTGTTATAACTTCAGTATTAAATTTTTGCGAGGCTGATGAGTTGATTTACTTAACTTTCTCTGCTGAGAGGGAAAGCGAGGTTAAAGTGTTTTGCTTGATTGTTATGCCAAAATATGCCGTCCAATTGTAGAAACAGGTTCATCTAGCTAGAATTTCAATTTCCAATTTCAAGTATTAGTTGCCAATTTGTATTATTAAACATATATATAATGTCATGCTCTGAGGAATCGCCTTCCTTTTTTCCTCTCCTGATGATGCTAAAGTGACAGTATCCTGTCATTGATAATTGTTTGATACTTGATACCTTTCTCTGGGTTCTCATGCTTATTTTGTATTGCATATACAAAGCAAATTAACTGAAAAAAAAAACAGAAAGGCATTCTCTTGCTTAACTATATTAGTTCTGGCCCCCCCATCTTGAGGATTTGAAATGACAAACAGAAGTTGTGCATGGATTGGTATAGCAATCATGGCATATATAGTCGTATATATAGTTAGTTTACTGAAAGTGTATCGTTTCCTTCATTTACTTTAGAAACTTTCTGCTTTCAGTTTAAAATGAAAGATCTTCTGGTGATAGAGATGGTGTTGATGGACTTGAATGATTATTGTATTCCTGTGTGGTATGATGGTATCTTTCGGAGAGGTTATTTGGCATTTCATGTGAACATTGACAGTTTTCCTCTTTTCATATTTTGAAAATATAATGCGTAACTGGGTTATTATTTTTATCTACTTTGCTTTGGTTTCACTGTTTTGACCCCAAATGAATTTTGGGATATGCTGTCTGGTTGCTAGACGATTCTTGTGTGGATGCGCTATACAATTCTTAGTTCATGTTAATTTTCCTGGATGTATATATATTTCTGTCACCAAATCCTGAAAGCGATTTTGTTATTGGATTTATGTTTGGGTGAAAGATGAGCATAGGATGATTGCTCGATATATAGTGTCAGTGAACATGTTTCCATCAAGCCAGTGATGTTGTTTCTGTCGGTAGTGAAGAAAGTCAGTGCATGGAAGAAAGTCGATGCATGATTCTAAAAAATATATATCATGATCAGGAAATTGCTGCAGAATTCGTGGAATGATTATCTGTTGGAATGCAATTTTTTACAGACATACATACATGCATCTATACATATGTATGTGTTATACATATATACATATATATATACAAAGGAAAATGGCGGTATAAATGCGTCCTCTAAGAAAATGTTATATAAAGTAATTGGCTTCCATTGCTGTGAAGTGTTCCAGAGCCGAAAAAGGATTCTGGCCTTTTGTGGTTTCTTTACAATTTTTTCATTGGTGGTGGGGGGGAAGTGGATAGTTCTCATTCAGCCCAAAAATAACATCAATGGCAAACTGGAAGAGAATCTGAAAAGATACTATCAAATTTTTAATATTCCACCAAAGTCTTCATTTCGTGTTTAACTGCGTGGCTCAGTCTGGTTGGTTTGTGGGAATTTAAAAAAAAAAAATGGATGAACTTTTGAAAAAATCGGAAAGTGTGTTTTTGGTTCAAGAGTATTCCCGGATGAATTTACTATGTATAAATTACTATTTATTCTTATATTTCTTATCTACAATTTTTTTTTTATAGAATATAAAATGTGAGATGATAAATAGTGACTGAGGATAAAAATTGAAAAAATTTAATTGTAAGCGATTATGTGCACTAATACGTACCCTCATTGAATATGATTGGTTAGAAAATAAATTTTATTAAAAATAATATTAATTTGATATTCAAATTTGTATGTACATTATAAAACTCAAAAGAAATTTTATCTCGGATCCTATGAGCTGTGCTGTAGTTTTCTATTTTTTTTCTCCCTAAACCCAATTGGCAAATGTGAGAAGAAAAAAAAAAGTTCTATTTAATTTCGATTAGACCGCACCATAATATCCACAACACATAAAAATAATAAAAATTTACAGAAATTTATCATTTTTCAAGTCCATAGGTCCCTATTTTACAAGATGTTTTCTCCCAAGTCAGGCATCTTTGTACTTCCACTAGTCTCCAGCTAGAGAAATGTTGATTGGATTTTGATCGGCCTTTCTTTCAGGAAAGCAAAATGGAGCCAGTAGTACTGATGGTTACAGTACTACTCACCCTAGCTAGCTAGCTAGCTACCTAATCATGTATTAATCTCACATTTCCCATGACAGTTTCTTTCTATAAATGTGCGTGACACATTCCTTTCTTCACACGCACTGGCAAATGGAAAAGCGCTTTTGTACTTCGATCATGGGAGAGCCGGTGTTTCAGAATTCAGATCGATCATTATGTTTCAGATCTTGCTCTCTCTCTCTCTCTGCAACTGTGTTCATCCCTAGCCTTTCTTTCTCTGTGTCTAGTTCCAGCAGCCTATACTGCATAGACAATTATAACCTAATTTAAGCAGTGTGGATATTTCATTTCTATTTATTATTTTATTATTATTAATAATATATCACTATTTAAATACAACCTAAGTCAATTTCTGAGGAAAATGTGCAAGGAAAACTAATGTACTCTTATTTTAGGAACATATATATCAACAGTACTAGAATATTGCCTTAAAAGTGGGATGAAATATTTTATATTCGATTGGCTGCGTACGGAAAGTACTTCTAAGGTTGTTGAGTTTGCTGCCCACAACTTTGTTAAGTGGGCCTTTTATGTAGTTTTGTGGACATATATATATATTTTTATATATAAATATATTATTCTTCGATACTTTCGGCCTTTTGTCCGATTTGGAGAAGAGGGCTGTTTATTGTTTCATCTAGCTCTTATCTAAACCATATGTAACCTATGCTGTTTCCTTGATCTCCTGGAAAATTAAATGAAATGTGATACTAATAATCATGCATGACATGGTCACAACCTCAAAGATGTAAAGCTGGAATCTTGTGTTTCAAGTAGTATAGAAGAAGAAGAAGAAGAAGTACAATACAACTTACTCGTACTTGAGTGTAAACAATTAATACATAATATAGCCATGGTTATGTCAAAATGCCTTGCAAACTCCTTCACTACTTTCAGCCTTTCTGAACAAAGTGATCTAATTCATGCAGCAAAGACGTTTTGCTCAGATTTTGATCAGCCTGATCTGGAATAGCACATGACCAAGATTTACTAGTCTATAAATGAATAATCCCAATAACTTGTCAGCAAGAACCCATGAATAATTGGCAAAAGTGGCCTAGATTTCATGAAAATCTTTCTTTTTGCTGCTAATATGTACGATCTGCAGAAGGGATTATTGTAGAAGAATATATAAGACAAGAAGCAAGGAAAATGAGAACAAATAATATGAAGTTAATTATGGTAAAAATCATGTCATTTTCATTGCTTTAAAATTCTCATGTAAATAATTTACCCAAACTATCATACCTGCGCTGCAATATTAATACAGTATATGCAACTCCATAACAGTGACAGACATTTGAGTTGATCTGTTTATTTCATAACTCCCATGCATCATGTGTCCATGATCCTTTCTTCAACGTAAACTAGCTAGAGACGTTCTTCCTCCTAAAAGAAATGTCTCCAAAATTAGGAGTTCCTCGAGTTATAATTTTCTGCCAAGTAGAAACAGTAGAATCGGTAGAATGAACTGTGTCTAGGGTCGTTTTGTTTTGTTTTTGGGAGATGAGAGTTTCGAACTCCAAACCTCAATTTTAGAGATTGGGAGTTATGTCAATTCAATCATCAATTTTAGAGGTTGAGAGTTATGTCAATCAATCAGGCCACATGCCTTTTGACTTCTAGGGTCTTATATTCTATATAAAACGCTATCTATATAGTTTTCATTCACAGTGCAATTATATTAATTATAAGCACTTAATTAAGATGGCTAAGATGGCTGGAGGAGTACTTGGGAATTAAGCCTAAAACTTGTCTAGTTTTCTTTCCACATGGAAGGATTAACCATTCATCTTTCAACATATCATGAAGGTCGGACTCTCGAGTTGGTTTGCACTGATTAAGAGAGAGTACTCATGACGGGAAATTGCATTAATTAATTGGTCTTAATTCATACTAATTAAGCAAATTAAAAAAAAAAAGTGGAAAATTTGTAAAACTTTAAACTAACTTGAGAATCTGTTGAACATAACTGGAAAGTTGAGAATACTTTTATGTTGAGTACTGAGAGAACGGGGCATGATGAGAGAAAAATGGGTTAATTTAAATTAACCCATTTAAATTTTCAGATGTTGTTGTCATGTTTAATTATCAGTGTGTATTTATATCGAAATCCTATAGTTTTAACATCATATTCCTATGGTTTTGAAGATCATGATAATCATATTCCTATAGTTTGCTATATATATAAATTAGGATGGGGATTTTCATGTATTTGAAAATCCTTGAACATGCAGTTGAGAGTCATGATGTGCAGCATGCAAAGTAGATCGATCGATCGAGTACTCATGTGATTACAATGAAAATAACAATTTGAAGCTGGCACCAACCCTCGATCAAAGAAATTAAGATATATAAAATCTTCTCAAATTAGAGTAACACGAGACATGATGAATTATTAGGTAGACCGATCGAACATCGCACGTCATTAAATTTATATGAATATTAATGGCATCTTTCGATAAGATGAGAGTATCACGTATGAATACTACTTATTATATTATATTAAGGAGTAGATTGATAGTACATATATAAATGTAAAAAAAGAGAAATAAATAGGGAGATATATGATCTGAATAAACGGTATGGTTTGATCTTGCCCTTAAGACCAAGAAATAGGGCAGATAATCGAATCTGATCATGATTCCATGAAAGTGCATGCAGGAATTCCGTCGCACGTGAACGTTACATTAATATATCTTATATGTGGAGGAAGCCACTTAAAAGTACCTTATAACCATGAAGATAAATTTCTTCAAGGAATTAAGATACAAAATGATCCTGTGATTAAGTACGACGTTGAACATTTATTATATTCAAGAATATATTGCATGCATGCATATTGTTCTTTATTATGGACTATGTTCTTTCATGATGCAAACCCAAATTGATACGGGGTACGTATCAATTATTTTCCTCAAAATCATGTATTTACTCTCATTCTTGCAATATTATTAGTGAATATTTAGTTTCAAGTTTTGAATGTGATTTTGATTTTGATTTTGATTTTGACTAAATTTCTTGTAAGATTCTTATTTATTTATGTATTTATTTTTCATACAATAATTTGTTAGATTTTTCCATTCTTTTAAAAAATATCATAATTTTGAATTTTGCAGTTATTTAAGTCCAGCTTATGGGGTTCATAAAATAATTTTAAATTTTACTATTAATCAATAATTTTCAGAGTTTTCTTTGTATTTTTAGATGAATCTCTTGTATTTTCTGTGTTGATCATCATCGGTTGGAACTATATATTTGTCAGAATTATCTCAATTTTGTCTAGCGTCACTTCGTCGGTGTTTTAAAGTGAACTTTGGTACGTGTTTCATATGAACAACTACTTCAAAATTATATCCTAGATTGATAACAAAGATGTCAATGTTTTATCTGTTTTTTTTTTTGCCTTTTCTAATACCACTCTGTAATCCCTGATCTTCTTGCATCACTAATTCGCCTAGATGTGTCTAGTTCTTCGTGAATCAGCATTTTTTTTGTACAAGTAAATGATATTAAACCAAGTAATTAGACGGAGCAAGATATAAAAAATTAACAACAAAATCATGAAAAATAGTCCCATTAAGAAGTCTCTAATCTCTCCCAACGAGTATTTTCTTTATCTTCAAAAGCTACGGTCATTTCTTTCACGCCAAATATACCACATAGAATAAATATAGATAGCAGCTACTGTTTAGGAGCAACCATTTTGCACACATGATGTGATATCATCTAGACCACACATGCATTTTGCAGAGGTAAGAAAAAAAAAAAAAAAAAACAAATGGACCACATGCATCCATGTAATGTGTGCATTGTGTGCACCACTACAGTAAATGCTATATAGAAGGACTCTACCACATATATAAGACATAGAAGAATCATCAATCAATAATTAAGTAGTTGTCCTGAAAATGTCTCCAACAAGTAAGAAGAGTCATTGCCCTCCTAAGCATCACCCAATCCCTACCAGTCCTATTAAAGATCTCATCCGATAAAACATTTGCCGCCCACAATGGAGTAATAAATGATCCACAAGTTCTCCATTTCTTTTACACATGATAAAAGCACCAATCCAACATAAAACGAGTAATGTTAGATATAAATCTCCATAAACAAACTTTGCATAGTCTTTTTATAAATAAATAGATCCCACTAAAATAGAATTTTTTTTTTACAATTTTTCAATTAAAGTGAGGTCTACTTTTATACAAAGGCTTACACAAAACTTATTTATTTGAAACTTTTACAAATCATTTCTCAAAAAGAAAAACACAACCATGAGAGCACTTTCCTCCAACTTCCAACAATATACATTAGAGCATTGGTAGTGGCTTATGCATCTTTATATGCAAAATCACATCTTTTGAAGATTGATTTTGCATATAAAGAAAAACTTTCACATTGAATTATGCATCTTTGAACCAAATAATAATAAAATATTTATTATTTTATTAATATTTTTTTTTCCCTAAATCAATAGACCATCCAATTGCCAACCAAGATCACAAAAAACTGCTTATTTCCATACAAATTCAATTGTGAACCAAAATAAATTTCATACAAATTCAACCTTCTTGCCAAAATAAATTCCACACAGATTCACAACTTAATATAATATAATTCCATACAAATTTAACTGCCAACCAAAATAAATTTCATATAGATTCAAATAAATCCCATGTATCATGTGCTCAAATTCTATGTATCATCAACTTAATATAAATTTCATGTATCAAAATCAACCTAATAGAAATTCCACAAAGTTGATTTTAATACAAAATCCACAAACTCCAAAAGTGATACAAATTAGCAAGTTTTTCCATAATAGCTCCACAACAGTTTCCATGTCGTTGATAGCAACCAACAATTCAAAAAAATGATGAAATTGGTGTGCAACCAACAGTACAACAATACCCAAAATATGTCACCACATAGTCAAAACAATTACAAAATCACCATCATACAAACGTACAACTATGTACGAGATATGACCTTATTCATTTGTTTCTCAATGATTTCCATTTGAAAATTATGGAAATACTCTTGCTGCACAGAATTCATGAAATTAATATCCAATTTCATAATTTCCATATCAGTTTTTCTCTTCTTAGGAGCTACTAATTCAGATCTATCTTCTTCAATCTTAATTTCAAGATCAAGTAGTACTCAGATCTTTCATTCTTATACTTC
This sequence comes from Juglans regia, assembly GCF_001411555.2. NCBI lineage: Eukaryota > Viridiplantae > Streptophyta > Magnoliopsida > Fagales > Juglandaceae > Juglans > Juglans regia. The sequence continues at coordinate 24,103,740 of NC_049914.1, read as the reverse complement.
AATTGTGATTCTCTTCTCTCCATCATACAAGTCCTTATATCATTTTTAATTAGGCTTAAGGCCTTATTAATTACATTATTTTGTCTTTCGTTACATTTCCTTTATTTCTCTCTTGCTTTTTCAACCTTCTTGCTTGGAGGTCTCTCACAACCTACATGCACATTTTTCATGTCTTCCCTTAAACGTATTGAGTTTGGAGTAATACTTGAACGTGACACGTTATCTTTTTTCCTTACGAGGTCCATGTGTGCTTGCCATTTTAGTTAGTACCTCAAAAGATTCCAACAATGATTCATGTTAAAGTTTATTTTTTGGATCTCTCGGTACAATATTTTTGCCTTATCAATCTACAAAATAGTGGAACAATTAGTTGGGCTATGTCATTGCAAATACTTAATAATTAGAACAACAAAACATTTAATTAAGCATTATACCTTGTCTAACTCGTTCGTACCACTTGGATGAATTCCTTGAACTTAAGTTATGCTACCACAAAATTTATTGAAACATTTTTGAATGATTGACCACCGATTGGTCAAAGAGGGGATAGACCATTCTTGACTACTAAGTTTTTTATTGGTAGATTAGTACTCATAAATTCTACTCCACAATTGTGTGGAGGATTGGTCAATCCCCCGTATGGAGTCCATACTAATGTTAAGACAAGCTGAAACAATGAGAGTATGATCTTCCTCTGCAGTAAATGACACACATTGTTGGGATTTTTATTTTCATTTTTCCCGTTGGGGTTGTGTTGCTTGTACATCAACATTTGCACTATCCATAGGGGGTTGTTAATATCACCCTCACCACTTTCCAACAGTGTGGTGAAGAAGGGATCCTCATCAATTAAACAGTTCATCATTCAACAAAATATTAAAGGATAAAATATTACTAAAACAACACATGAGAAAAGTATGTATGCATGAAAAGTGTAAAACAAATGGGAAAAATATTCATGGAAGAGAATAAGATGAAAAAGTGAATATCAATATATTTGCTAAGAATGAACTAACCTAAATGACAATTTATCAACTAAACCAAAAAAAAAAAAAATGAAGTAGTCAATATATCTGGCAAGCATGCTTCCTAAATACAAAATACCAAAATTATGTATAGTGTGGTCTAGTATGTACATTGTACGTAGATCAATCCAAGAAAAACCAAACCCGGTTAAATTAATATCATATAATTAAACATCTAATTCTTGGTTGAAATAAAAATAATTTATTCCTCATTGCATGTTCCCTTAACTATAGACAACAACACTACCTTCTTTCTCTTTTCCCATGACTGCAAGTTCTGTCAAATTCTCCTTCCTTGAGTTTACTACCTTCTTTCTCTCTCACTTTAGCTTGGTCCAATCTACCACCAAACACCATCATGTTTGTAGGTGACAACATCGTAAAATTTATTCAAGGGCACATGCCACATTTTACCCAATTTCTATTCTACTAATTGGCAATACTTACGTAGGTGATTTAGACAGCAAGGGACAACACATTACAACAATTCCATTAAATTGGAGTACCAACAAATCAATTTATAGTTCATTGGAGGATTGTAATTGGGGTAGTGGGGTGACAGTTTGGAGTAGTCAAGTGTAGTTTTTTGTTTTGTTCGTTTTTCTAAAATTTCCTACTAGCTTCATTGAATTTATGATAGCAGGTTACTCATGATGAAAGAAACTTGCAAAAGGTGACCTCATTTTGAATAAATATGGGATCTGAGTTTTCATGCATGATAAAGAAGGCAAAAGTTTTGGGCATGTCGATTGTTATTCCTTGCTTAGATGCTCACAATTCTGTCAAACTTCCTCACCCTCCATGATGTTTTCTCCCATCCTCTTCAAAAACTTCTAAGTTCTTCCCCTTTCTCATCACCCTACAATTAACTTTTTAAATTACCTTATTGCCTACAATGATAATAGAACAAGGGGACTTTTTCGTATACTATTTGTTGCCAAAAACCATTTAATTCAGACAATCCAATCTTTGATTCAAACACTAAACAAACACAAAGCATAAACCTAATTAAATCAGCAAAACCTAACCAAGAGACAGAAAATCGAGTACCGGGCTACGAGAAGAGGCCATCGTTGATTAGCACTGTCCACAGGACAAGGAACCGCAAAACCTGACCAAGAGATGGAAATCTGTTCACAGGCCGTCGTTGTCGATCAAAGAGAGAAGAGATACAAATTTGTTTGTGGAGAGAGAGAGAGAGAATTGTTCCTTGGTGCCTTCATTGTCGAAGAAAGAGAGAGAGCAAAGAGAGAAGAGTGTTCGAGAGAGTTTCATTGGAGACAAAGTTCAAGAAAGAGCCAATGGAACACTGCTTGGAGAGAGAGAAAAAACATTAAAAATAATAATTGGGGAGTGAACAATATTTTTTCAAAATTGAAGAAATACCGTTCATAACTATGTAAAAATTTAAAGATGCATAATCCAATTCAGATGAATTTAAAGAGATATTATATAAATATAAAAATAAATATAAAAATGCATAAACCAATGCCAATATTCTTACAACTCTTTTTTCCTCCTATATTCTTATCCCCAGTTCTTTCTCACTTCCCAAGATCTAGAAAGCAAGTTTAGCTGCCATTTGAAATTAGAGATTAAATGCAAATAGGAAAATGCATGGGCCACCGGGAGGTGTTCTTCAGATATTTTTCTGAATATAATTTTTATTTATTTATTTAGTGAAAAAAAATATTTTTTAATAATATTGTAATAATTTTTAAAAAATATTTAAATGTATAAAAAAATGTATGAAAAAAAAATACGAAAAAGACCAAATGACCTTATCAAAAAAAGAAAAATAATTTGTACAAGTGTTAAATAGATAAGTCTCACACAAGTCTTTATAAAAAAAAAATATACTCCACCTTATAAAAGTATAAAAAAAATTATTTTTTATTAGTGATACTTAATTTTTAACAAAAAATTTGTATGAAACTTATAGTGATTAAATACAAAATAATTTTTATATATAAATAAAAAATAATTTTTATTTATTTATTTAGTGATTAAAACTTGTAGCAGTAGCCCGATCCATCCATGCAAATAAGCTGCTGGGCCAGTGTCAGAAGTCTCTTTTCTTTAAGGATGATGCGCTAGGGGCTGTAGCATGTGTTTACATGTATTGTTTTTTTTAAATTATTTTTTATATAAATTATTTTAATATTTTTTTAATAATTTTAAAAAATATAATTAATTAAAAATATAATTAAAAACACTTTTTTAATCAAAAAGTAAAAAAAAAAAAAAACTATTAAAAAATACTTCCTTTCTTTAAAGACCGAGAATGCCGTAATGTGGAATTTTATATATGTGTGTATATATATATATATATATATATATATATATAAATTAATAATTACTCTTTGGAAGTTGACACGATCCACAAGAAATAAAAAGAAACAAGTTACAATTTCTCCGTCGGTATCAAAGCTCGTATTATGGTATGGAGCAAGATGACTAAAATCAGTAACACTCGGTTATGAAAAAAGCAAGAAGAGACTCAACAGCTATCCTCAAAATTTTCACGTTAAGTTTATAGTTTATAAGAGAAAAACACGGCACACTTTTTTTTTTTTTTTCTTTCTAACGAAAAGAAAACAACAGTAAATCTTTCATAAGTTTGACTTCTATTGGGAAAGTCCTGCATTAGGAAACCCTGATACCAGTAAGTTCAACTTGTGCCACTGCTTCATTAATAGCATCAATGATGTCCATATTACCCCTACTTGCGGCCTCATCCATTGGAGTCTTCTCATAGCTGAACATAACCCAGGATCATGATGATTACGAAATTATAAAAAAAAAGTGTTCATCACTCTGACTCTAACACTAGAAGTTAAGATTTTCTTTTTGTTGATAAGTACAAATATTTGATCCATTAGGCAAGATAACTGATGATCGCACCTGTTTAATACACTCACATTTGCTCCTGCCAATATCAGTTTCTTAACCACCTGAAGAGGCAAACATTTGCAGAAGTCAAGGAACAGCAAAATTGCATTTTATTTGCTTGGCACAGGGAACATGATAATTACCTCAAGATGCCCATTTAGGCAAGCCCAATGAAGAGGTGTATTCTTCTCCTCATTAAAAGCATTAAGATCCTGCTCAGACAAAAGTCCCAAGCATTCATATAGCTGTTCCATGTATAATATAACAATCTTAACCTCCAGCATGTGCAGCATTTCTAAGTAATCAGTCCTTTGTAAGATTTTAAAGAATCGGAAAGTCCTGATTTAACTGAATTTTTAAGCTCCATCATGGCATATATGAACAAAAACAGCAAGGAATGTTTGTGATTGGCAAGTTCATAGATTCCCAGTGGGTTATGAATTCACAAACTTATCCTTCATCCCATTCTTGTGAGGGTGCTAAAACTCAATTGCACAAAGGAAACCATGCAAACGTCGTTTGGTTGCCACAAGTCGTAAAAAGTGAATATAAGTAGACAACAAACACCTAATTTAACAGAAAATTCCCTACATCAATAAATAAGTACATGGATCACAAAAATCACCCTAACTCATCGTAAGGAATATTTATAAACTCCCACTCCCTTCTCTTTTTCGTTTAAAATATTTGGAGTAGCTGTCATGCATGACTAATAGAAATCAAGGTAGTTGCTTTAATAATCAGACTGCAGGCAGATAGCCGGAAGGAAACTTGTATTGATCCTTTATAGCAAAGATGTCAAATGATCTATAGAGGGAAACCATGCAGATGATAAAACTAGCACAACATGACTTAGAGTCGGGGGGATGATGGATCGATCAGATAGTTCATTCAACTGACATTCAGGATGTGGAAGTTATTTAAACGAGCTTGTACGTAACTATCCAACCAAGCAACAGATATTTTCTTTTCTGTATTTTAGGTCAGCAGCAACTCGAGAACCATAGTTAGGAACCTAGGTAATATAAGCAAAGATAAAAAGTTGTTCGCTCAACTGACATTCCGGATGTGGAAGCTATGTAAACAAGCTTGTACCTTACTAGCCATGAAAGCAACGGATGATTTTTTTTTTCTTATTTTAGGCCAAAGCTGCAACTTGAGAACCATAGTTGGGAACCTAGCTAATATAAGCAAAGATACATGATATACTCAATTGTATATTCAAATTTTCCTAGGAAAAAAGTTCTAAAAAAAATCATTTTGAGCTAAACAGTACAAGTGTACAATATGGCAGCCCAAGATTAGCTTGATCACAGAGTATTGAACAAACAACATTGCTGAAAGCTAAACAAAATGAACACATCAAAGACAAAACTTGTAATTTAATATTTATCAAATATCTGTCTCTTGAGGATTCTTTAACTTAGAAATTGATAAACAACAAATAAGTTTAGAAATTGATAAAGAACAAATAAGTTTCTAAGATGGCTTCCTCACCACTCCTCTGCCAATAAGATATTCTATGATGTTAAGATGTCCATTAGCTGCAGCCATATGAAGTGCTGCAATCAAATATCAGCAGGACTTAAGGTCAAACACAGATCAAAACATGATTAGCAGAATAAAACAATGCAATCTAAATTAGTGTGAGATAATAGTATCCTAAAAGTCAAGTTTCACCAATGGCCTTTGAGATTCTAAACAAAAACAACTGCTGACGAGCACATGAAAAAGATTGTTCCAGACACCATCTAAAATATTGAAGAATAATATACACAATATTACCACATGCCAAACAAGTGTACCACAAATCTAGCGCATCTCAAAATTTTCAGTAGATATGAAAATATGGCCTGAAAATCACTTATAACATACTAATCATGTTTAGCATCCACTTAGTTTTCACATATTAGCTAACCCTATACAATTATTAGCTAACCCTAAACAATTATTGTTGGCTTCTAATTACCAAAACATATGACACTATTTCTTCACCAACCTCCAAAACAAGAACAGCCTCCAAAACATGTTATTCCCCAAAAACTCTTGGCAAATGAAAGAACTCACTTCTTTCTAAAGAACCAATTGCAACAGGATACCAAAATCTGATATATGATGCTCACTCTCAATGTCGGTATTGTGAAAAATGAAGATTTTAGGATTGCCAAGAAGTAGAAAAAGAGAAGAATAAAAATCATCAAGCACAAGATTTAAATTATTGGGCTTTAAAAACCTAGATCCACTAGCATAGACAATCATGAAGTAATTTACTAACCAAAAGATGAAGTACAAGAGAGCACTGATAAAATACTCAAATCCAATGCCCCAATACAGGCAAATCTCACTCACACACAATAGGAAAATTTTCTACAAAAGGGAACTTTTTTTTTTTTTGGTAAGTAAACAAACTATATTGCTCAAAGAATAGGCATAGCCCAGTATATACAAGAGACAACCCTAACTAGGAGGGTGCAAGAGAGACAAGGAAATCATGAAGGGCCATGCCATTGAAATCAACAACATTGGACCAAGTACATAACGTGCTATAAAATAAAGCTATAAGTTCCTCTAGCAATCTCTCATTGTCCTCAAATGTTCGTGCATTACGTTCCTACCATAGACACCACATGATACACATTGAGATCATCTTCCAGACTGTTGTAATCTGATGTACACTTCCAATAATTGGCCAGTTGGCCAAAGCTGCCACCATGGTCTCCGGCATAACCCAACCCAACTCTACTCTACCTAGCACCCCATCCCATAAAGCCCGTGCTATCTCACAGTGTAATAAGAGGTGATCTACCGACTCGCCCCCTCCCCTACACATACAACACCAATCTGCCATAATAACTCTCCACTTCCTCAAATTATCAGTTGTGAGAATCTTGCCCAAATGTTGTCCACACAAAGAAGGCTACTTTGGGAGGCATCTTGTGTCTCCATAGCCTTCTCAAAGGGAACCGAATGTTGGGGTCTTGGGTGAGAGCCTTATAAAATGAGCGAACTGAAAAGGCACCTTTCCTGGCGGGTACCCACCACAACCCATCTTCTAATGTCCCAACATAAGAGAGACAAAAATCTAATCTTAGTCTCCTTTTTTCTCTCTTGCGGTTTTGTGGACGAAACTAGGAAAGGGAGACTTTCTTCATTGTCTCCGTCTCTCTGTCTCTCTTTGAAGATGCATCAAATCAGCAAAAAATTGTCATTTCCAAACTTGAAAAGTAGAGCATGTTTACAATATAAATATGCCACATCATATATGAAAGTTGGCTAGGATTAGGAAGAACAATGCAGCAAGGAGTGAAATGCATTAAATGCTTTGACACTAAGGAGAAACATCTTTCTCGTGTTGGACTTGCACAATGTCTTATCACACAAGACTAGGATAAGTGAAGCTATTGTGTGGCTACGGTGCATAGTATCCCATAAATCCTCACTTAAATTCAAGAATCAGTTACCACTTGGGTGATTGCCAGCAGAGAAGAAGGGGAAAAAGGGACATTAGGTTCTTGTCCCAGTCATTCATATGTATGGCTAATAGACACCACCACTCTTCTATTTCCAAATTCCATCAACCCTGTTGTAGGCTGCAGAAGCAACATACTCCACTACTGTCATATCATTGTTGACTTGTGCTTCCAAAGCCAACTGCCCATGACTTGAAAGGTTGATAACCTTACCGCTCAGGAAGGAAACTTTGCTGCACTTCGAGGAATTATAACCACAAAGAGAAATCCTTGTACTCAAGATTGCTTTCTCAGATCTTGTCATGTTTCCTGAACCAAAGCTAAACCCCAAAAAATGTTTAAGAAGTGCCCCCCGGTATTCCAAGTTGGTGATGTCAACCAAACTAAACATTACATGAATCTTATCCAGTAGACTTCATACTAGTACTTTGGCAATCATGAAGACTTAGTTCCTGACCCTAGCGACTTGTAAAGTCTTTAAACTTTCTAGACATGCCTGAAAGAGGAGAGATTCATAACTATCAATAAGGGATTCCAGGGCATTTGATCATTACCTATTTCCTGAAGCAGAGTTTAGTAGTGAAGCTAAAATCTGATAACTGGCCATGTAAAGTTAATTTTCGAGGTAGTAGCACAATGATCAAAGATTGAATCTAAAATCTCAATTGCCAACAATTTACCTCGAAATTCGAGGGGAACTTTAAGCATTGAAACAAGTTCCTCGGCTCACTGAAAGACCATTGAAGTTTAAAACTTCAAAGCATCAAGCCTCGAAACCAGCCCAAGAAAACAATCCTTCAGTGTAACTTAAAAGATGATCAAAATTCGTTCTTGCAAAACTGTATCCCTCCCTAATCCCGATAAATACTTGGTTTCTAAATGAGATTTAGATTGACAGCTCAATCAGCTTAGCTTTAACATCATTTCGTTTTACACAAAATTATTAAAAATAAAATAAGAAAATGGATAATGCTTTCTAAAAGAATATATATAAACGGCACAAATTTAAGACAGTTCCATAGTATAAATAATGAGACAATTAAACGGTCAAATTTTCATATGCAGCAGATACAACCAGAGAGAGGCAAGCTTTATACTAAAGTTGTAACCTGTTCGGCCGAGCGAGTCCCTGGAATCAAGGGGAACACCAACAGACGCTAAACTAACGAGGTCGTCGAGATCATCATATCTAGCAGCCTGTGAAACAGACAAAACGCAAAAAGAAATTGCACGAAGAAGTAGAAAGGAAAGGAAAGGAAAGATAAAAGTGATGGGAAGTGATGTGTACTTCAAGCAAGGCGTCTACATGTTCTGGCGTCGTCTCTGTAGGTGTCTGCTCTGCTGAATTAGCCTCCACTCCCATCTTTCGCTGTTCGTCGCGCGCACACAATTGCCTTAGGCCCAGATATATGGAGCTTTAGATTGTAATTACAATTTGGCCCAAATCAAATACCTAATTCACAAGAAAATTATAAAAAATTGATTTTATGAAAAAGAAATGATTCATCTACAAAGTTTTTTAAAAGAAAAATGTTATAAATTGACGAAATGTTGTGGTATATGAAATTGTAAAACTTTTATTTTACAATAAAATAAATATAATATATCACATCTAATCGTGAATTTTATTTTTATTATGTCTCCTTACCATATGCCTAAATGTTCTCTTACGTGACGAGTGCGCGTAAAATTTTTTTGATAAGTAAAAATATTATATATATCAAAAGGAGAAATCAAGTACACTGAATGTATACAAGAAAATACCTTGTTCAAAATGATCCAACAAGTCCCTAATGATCCAAAAAATCCATAAAAAAATCAACCCAAAATACATTAGACCCGACCTCAATCCTTGTTTCTCGTAGAACTAAAATTCTACCCGAATACCAACCCCAGACGAGTGCGCGTAAAATATATATGAAAATTGTATTTTCCTCATCTTATGTGGTTTCAAGTTGTTTATCTCTTATTGTTTCCTATTCTTATATGTTATCTGTTACATCTAAAGGTTATATGTGGTTTTTAATTACATTATATGATCCTTTGACAAAATAATATGATATTTTAGTTGTAGTTTATCATCCATATTTTTTCATTTTAGAACTTTTACAATTTTATAAAAGAAAAAAAAATCAAAAGATCGGATTGATTGATCTCTTCTATTGTTCAACCACGACTATTTAATTAGTTTTTTTTTTTTTTTAAAGCTACGGACATTGTTAGAAAAACACTTTCAAATAAATTGGAGGATAGCTTTCTTGCACATTATCTCAGTCTAAATTGAGAATGAAAGCTCTTTGGGATTTTTTTGGGGGAGATGTCGAGGAGAGGGAGTGGACCCATTTGATCAAAGTTCTAGGAGAGGAGGGGTTGGTTAATGAGGCATTGGCTGCATTTTATAGGATGAAGCAGTTTCATTGTAAACCAGATGTTTATGCCTATAATACGATTATTTATTCTCTTTGTAGGGTAGGGAAGTTCAAGAAGGCAAGGTTTCTGTTGGAACAGATGGAATTGCCGGGGTTGTGTTCCCAACCAAGTTACTTATGGTTCTTTTGTTAGATATTATAGTGCAGTCAATGAGATTGACAAGGCTGTTGAGATTTTGAGGAAGATGCAAGAAATGAATCATGGAATACCCACTTCCAATTTGTATACCCCAATAATACATGCTCTGTGTGAAGCAGGAAGGGTTCATGAGGCCTGGGATTTTCTTGCTGAGTTGGTTGATGGAGGCTCGATACCTAGAGAGTATACTTACAAACTAGTATGTCAAGCGTTGAGCTTTTTGGAAGAGGCCAACTTGCTTGATGATGAATTTCATAAGAGAATAAAAGACGGTGTAGTTAAGAGATATAGGCGAGTAAGAGCATTCTCAATGGATTAGTCAAAGTTAAAGGACATTTTTTTATGAATATAAGAGAAATTTGACTTTTGGCTATTCCATTCACATAAATCTCCACATTGAAATAATTATTTTTTCATTATATAACAATAAAATAACGATTGGCAATAAGTAGAAATATTCTATTTTCAGAATCTATCAAACTAGTACCTGCATGTGTAACTTACAATTGCAGATTTACAAAAGGAAAACACAACAAATATAACTTTTCAAACTTTAGGCATACACCTTGTCTCTTTTTCATTTAACCTATTTGGGACAATCCTAAAAAAGAAAACACAATTCAGGATGTATTGATGCATAAAAAATTAGACAATCAGTTCCAGCTCACTTCAACACTTTGAGAAACAGACAGAGTGATGGCTGCACAGTACATGCAGGAATTGATTTGTATACAACATAGGTTAACTAAATGCATTGAACTCATTCTCAGTTCCACCTTGTCAATTTAGGAGGAGTCAAGCAATTGTTAAGGGTCGTCTAGCTTATCTTCATGACATGCTCAGTTCCATATCAATAAATGCATTCATTTAGTAGGTTAAATAACATTGACAGAATGGGGTGTTGGAGAAATGTTTGGTAACACCAATGATAGAATTGACAAGTTCTTATTTTCATATATGAATGGTTGGAAGAATCTGTTTTTTTTCTAACCCAGAGGTAGCATACTATGCAATGCAATAGGTAGCAATACAATGCAATGCAATAGCAATCAAACAAGAAAAGTGTAAGATGTGAACCGATTTGCAAATAACTCTTCCGAACATAAAACACCTTAAATATATATGATCCAATATCAACCTCCATAAATATACACACATATACATATACATATGGTATTGTCTGATGCATTTGAATTCTCCCATTCATGTGATCATTTTGTTCTCATAATATATATATACACACACACATACATATAAAAGGCGTTCAAATGACATATCGATCATGTTTTGAACAAATGACATCTGACCTTTTTTCCAAGGCATTCAAATGAGCAGTGCGTATATTGTGTTTTCCACCCCTGATTGGTTCAGTTGAAAAGGTCATCAGATTCTAATCGAGCTTTGGGACCAACTGCATTCTCAATCATAAACAGAAACAGAAACCCCTCAAACTAATGTTCTACCTTTTGTCGTTTGCTTACATGCAACCCCTCAATCATAAACAGAGACAGAAAATGCATCCCCTCAACAGCTAAACCCATCCACAATCAAGATTAGGGTTTGGAGAAGAGGAATGCGTGGGACGACGAGGTGCATTTAAAAGTTAGGGATCATCAAGAGAATCGAATCCTATACGAAGAAAGAGATTACCGGAGCTCTTGGAGAGCAAATCGACGAGAGAAATAGGGGTTTTGGTTGTTTTCGACGAGAGTAGGAGCGCGGTGGGTGCGGTGCTGTTGTTGTCGACTAGACGTGGTGTTATGAACCTATGACGGTATCGTTTGGGTTGATGAAATAAGACGCTGCGTTTTTATGTGTGTTTGAAGCTGGGAAGAATAAAAAGGCTGGGTGTTTATTTTAGTTGAAGCTGTGCGTTTTGGCATTAAGTTGTGCGTCTTGGGTTTGGTCTGTCATTTTAGTACTGTTGCATTCTTTGTCATTTTACCTTATTTCTCTTTTTCTGTTATCGGAGATGCTGTCAGTATTACCGAAACATTTGTTATTTTATTTGGGAGAAATTGGGGAACTCGAATACTTCAAGGCATAGTCATTATCTTCATCTTTCTTATTCTTGATTCTTCTTTTAGTGTTTATATTACTATTATATTCTTTGGATTCATAACAAGTGGGGTGGTGGTGCAGTGGTGGGTCACTCTGGTCGAAGACGAAATACTCGGGTTTTGGCGGGAATGGCATCTGGTTTTTTGAGAGGAAAGAGAGAAATACGTTAATAGAAAGAAAGAGAGAGAGAATTAATTGATATAAAATATATTTGATGTATAAAGAGTTACTTTCAAATTTAGAAATTATTTTGAAAGTGACATTTTATGCTGTAATAGCTAAATATTTAATAGATTTAAATTTTTAGCTAATCATTGAGGATGCTCTAATGAAGGGAAAACCAATCATGACCCGTAGAGGAGAAACTTGTTTGTGGTCAGCCATATGAATATTTTTGTATAATAAGAAGAATTTTGGAGGGCATATATTGGCATTCTGCAGGTGAGAATTACTCTATTATTATTACATCATTGCCTTTTTTTTGTCTAATATTTGTTGTTATGGATTACTACTTTCAATTTTTTCAAACTGCAATTTAATTGTTTACTAGGCTTACTATTGTGTTCACTGATACCTATCATATTTTTGACATTTCGTTCCAAAACAGTGATCATGTCCATTCCCCCAATGCTTTCAAGTTAATAAATTTTCATTAGTTGAGGAATGAAAATGAAAGAGAGCACTCATGTCATTGTTCCCACATATTTTATAATGATTCTTGTTGCATTTGAATTACAAAATGGTTTAATAGCTTTTCTTGAATGCATGTTTATGACAAATTTAGATGGTAGAACTCTATTTTCATTCTACAGTGGAGTCATTCGGTTTTTCTTATACTGGTACATAGAGTCATAGAGTGTGCAAGAGCCGTGCAGTCGCTTTGAAAATAGTGAGATTCACTATTAAAAAATTATTTTTTTTCATGCGAGTTCCGTATTTATTCACTTTTTTCAAAATGATTGTGCGACGCTTGCACACTCCCGACTGTAATTATCAATTCACATTTACCATACCTTGAAACATTTTGATTTCAAGGGAGAAGGATTCAACTCATCTGATCATGAAGTTTAGATCTATTAGCAAGTTGCAGTGAATGAGCTTATTTCTTCTGTACTAAAAGACATCAAGAATACTTACTGGAGTTTAGCTGCAGCTTTGATACTTTTAAAAACTAGCCAATCTTTGTATGATTATTTGGGGCATCAAATCCATAAATGTTGATGATTTCTTCTAGTCACTATCATTCCCCATATAACAGACCCTTGGACTTTGTTTGAAGTCTTATTTTTGTAGACTATATAGGAACCCTTCTTACATTTGGAGGAGGTTCATAGCTGCAAAACCCTTGTGCTTGAAGCGGGCCTGATGTGGAAGATAGGGAATAGTGAATACACAAAAAAATGGACTGACAAATGGATATCTCAGCCCACCTCTTTCAAGATAGAAAGTGCTATCAAACTCTTGATGGAGATGCAAATGTTGTTGCCTCTCAGATCCAGATACAAGAACATGGAAAGTCCAGTTGATTAAGGAAATATTCTCAAGTCAGGAAATTGATCTAAACCAGAATTCTCGTTAGTCCTTGTGGCAGTCCTGATAGACTGCTCTGGAGATGCATAACAAATGGCCTTTCCTCAGTTAGAAGTGCTTATCACCTTTAAGGGGAAATCCAACAAAGAAAGCAAGGACAGAAGCCATAATGTGAAGGAATGCCGAAATAAATTATGGAAGACAACAATTCTTAATGCATAGAAGCTATTTCTATGGGAAGCATGTCATAAAGCACTGCCAACAAACTCCAAATTATTCAAAAGGAAGGTGATTGATAATCCCCATTGCCCCATCTGTCTGAGTGAAATAGAGACCATAGAACATGTGTTGTGGGAATGTGTTGCTGGTCGTGATGTATGGAGCCACTGCTCAATAAAAGCTTCATAAAGCCAGGCTGATAAATCAAAATTTCAAGTAGATTGTCATGAGCTTACTCAAATTTTTGATCAATGAGGAAGTGGCTGAAAGAGAGCAACATACAGATAAGGCTGCAAGCACAATTGCTATTATAAGTATATGGGAAGCTCCTGTAAAATACCCAAAAATACATGCTAGAAACTAGAATCTAAAATGGCAATACATAATACGAAAATGGTGAAAATATACCTGCGGAAGCCATGTTTGGAGAATGCAAACAGACCGATCTTCTCCTTCTTGCTCGTCACAAATTATCAGGTATCAATGGGGCAAGCCAATGGACATACGGAGAGGAGGAGGGACCTACCTCTTATAAATGAAAACTTATGGAGTCCACCCATTAAGGACTCAAATTCAAATGGGTCTATAAAAATTCTATAATAAAGACCCTTGAGTTTCCAGGCCTACATACGTAATTATACCACAATATAAATAGGATATAATCCTATATTACTAAGTTGTAATAAATCCCAAATGATCACTCAACTTAATGGGTTAAAACAAAATACCATTGTGAGCTATATATATATGTCTAACCCGTTTTATAAAATATGCAATCAAATGAAGCCCATATTTAAAAATATTATAACATTCTCCCACTTGGGTAAACATTGATTGCTATAAAATAAAACTTGTTTGAAAAATGACTCTCGGGTTAGACTAAATAGGTGGCCACACAAATACATAACCCAAATGATAGCACCTTAGAAAACACGATCCGGTCCAACAAGAATATCAACATCGAACATGGAAATCATTACACCACTTAAACGATGTAAGACCACTCTACAGCTACAAATGCTAATATCCTTATCGACATGGATCTCCATCCTCCGACCAATGTGGTAGTATGTAGTATGAACTTAGCACCAATGTGATCAAAAGTTGTGCTAATTCATATCAGTCCTCATAATGCTTCAAAATGAAGCCACATGTCTCTAAAAGAGACTCATCTTATGCCTTTTGTCTATATATCTCGAGATCATAATGATATTATAATAAAATACATAAGCCAAATGCATGCTTAAAAACTTAGTGTATGAATAGGGGATATTTATTTATTTATTTTATTGGAAATGGGTTGCACCCTAAAACAAATGGGTTGCCTACGTACCCTGTAAAGGGATCAAGCCAAAACGTAGTTCTTTTTACATAAGTAACTCCCACTAACCAAAAACATCAAAAGTTTCCACAATACCCATATTAGTAACATGTATTTTAAAAACTTTAGCAGCGAGTCCCTTAGTCAAAGGATCTGCAATCATCACCTCTGTATTAATATGCTCTATCTTTGTCTGCCATTCTTTAACTCTATCTCTGACCACCAAATACTTTATGTCAATGTACTTGGATCCACTAGAAATTTTATTTTTCTTTGAAAAAAATACCGCTGCACTATTATCACAATAAATAGTAATTGGCCTCGAGATGGAATCAACAACTTTCAGTTCAGAAATAAAGTTCCTTAACCAAACAGCTTGGATAGTAGCTCTATAACACGCCACAAATTTAGCTTACATAGTAGAAGATGCCACCAGAGTTTGCTTAACACTCTTCCAAGAAATAGCACCCCCAGCTAGTATAAAAATATAACCTGAGGTCGATTTCAAATCATCTTGACATCCAGCGAAATCAAAATCTGAGTAGCCTACCACCTCAAGGTGATTTGAACGCTGGAAGGTGAGCATGTAACCTTCAGTTTTCTTCAAGTATCTCATAACTTTCTTAGCTGCTTTCCAATGCTCTTGCCCTGGATTCGACTGAAACCTGCTAAGAAAACTAATTGCATAGGCAATATCTGGTCTAGTGCAAACTTGAGCATACATCAAACTCCCCACAACACTAGCATATGGTATGTTCTTTACAGATTCCCTTTTAAGTTCATTCTTGGGACATTGAGTTTTGTTAAACTTATCTCCTTTTATGACGGCTACATCACCAGGTGCACAGTTATGCATTTCAAATCTTTGCAGTACATGCCGTATATAAGGTTTATGAGAAAGTCCCAACAAACTACGAGCTCTATCACGACATATTTCAATGCCAAGCACAAAAGAAGCTTCTCCTAGATCTTTCATCTCAAAATTAGTAGATAACATTTTCTTTGTTTCATGAAGTAATCCCAAGTCACTGCTGGCAAGCAAAATATCATCTACATACATAATAAGAAAAATAAAGTTTCTCCCACTAGTCTTGCAATATATACACTGGTCAACTGCATTTTCAACAAAACCAAGTGAAGTTACAACCTCATCAAACTTCAAATACCACTGTTGAGATGCTTGCTTCAGGCCATATAAGGATTTATTTAACTTACACACCAAGTTTTATTTTCCCTTCTCAACAAAACCTTCAGGTTGTCTCATATAAACTTCTTCATAAAGATCTCCATTAAAAAATAATGTCTTTACATCCATCTGATGAAGCTCCAAATCATAGTGTGCCACGAGTGCCAGGATAATTCTAAAAGAATCTTTAGACGAAACTGGTGAATCATTATAGTCAATGCCTTCCCGCTAAGTGAACCCTTTTGCAACTAATTTTGCCTTCTTTCGTTCAACATTCCCTTTCGAGTCTAATTTACTTTTGAAAATCCATTTGTTGTCAATGGCTTTAGCATCTGGAGGAAGTTCAACAAGTTCCCAGACTCTATTCTTTTCCATAGAATTCATTTCATCTTCCATAACACTTAACCACTTATCTGACTCAGGACATGTCAAGGCTTGCTTAAAAGTAACAGGATAAACTACATGCTCAATATTAAAATCACTTTCTAACAAATAGACAATGTAATCATTAGGCAATGCAGACCTTCTTTCTCTTTGAGATCTTTTGACTTGTGGCTCAGAAACTGACTCTACCATTGTTGGAATTTCTTCTTGTTGTTCAGGTTCTTCACTAACAATCTCAATTGGCGGAGAAACAACTCTTTCCTGTACAACATGAACTGGAACAACAACTAGATTAGGATCATGAAATAGGTCCTTCAATACAGAACTCCCCTTAACACCAACATCATTCTCCAAAAATTTTGCAGTAATGGACTTAACAATTCTAGTACCACGATTAGGACAATACAACTTATATCATTTTGATATATCTGGGTACCCAATAAAATAACCAGGAGTAGATTTTGGGTTTAGTTTCTTTTCAAGAGGATTATAAATTCTAACCTCAGCTGGACATTCCCAAACTCTGAAATGAGCCAAACTTGGCTTACGACCTGTCCACAATTCAAAAGAAGTTTTTGAAACAGCTTTACTGGGAACCCTGTTTAAAATATACATCAGTTTTCAAAACTTCACCCCATTGATATTCTGGCAAATTTGTTCTGCTCATCATACTCCTAACCATGTCATTTAGAGTATGATTTCGTCTTTCAGAGACACCATTCTGCTCAGGTGTTCCTGGTATGGTGTATTGAGGCACTATTACACACCCTTGTAAAAATTTTACAAAATCGCCTATGTTTTGACCAGACTCATCAAACTTCACATAATACTCGCCGCCTCGGTCAGATCTTACAACTTTAATTCTTTTCCCACATTGATTTTCTACTTCCATTTTGAATATCTTAAATTTCTCAAGAACTAAAGATTTATCATTAATCAGGTAAACATATCCATAACGTGAGAAATCATCAATAAAAGTTATGAAGTACTTATTCTCACATATGGTAGAAGATAAATGTCCACTAATGTCAGTATGTATTAAGTCCAAAATACCGTCACTCCTAGTAGAACCCTTTCTTGTGGATTTAGTCAGCTTTCCTTTTATACAGTCCACGCATGTGTTAAAATCTGAAAAATTAAGAGAGGGAAGTATCTCAACTTTTACCAATCTCTTCATTCTTTCCTTTGAAATATGTCCTAATTTCTTATGCCACAACATAAAAGATGATTCACGGATTAAAGACATTTTCTTCACTACATTGGTAACACAAGAGACTTCACCAAAAGAAGCCAAATACATTCTATATAAACCATAACACAAAAGACCATTTCCAACCAAACGAGAATCATAGAACAATTCAACTTTTTCATTGCCAAACTTAAAAGAAAAACTAGATTCATCAAGTTTTGATATAGAAATCAAATTCCGTCTCATTGACAGTACAAAAACCGTGTTCTACAAAACAAGAGAAAGACCAGACTCCAAAGATAACTTTACTACTCCTATAAACTCGACTTTCACTTGAACTCCATTCCCAATGCATAAGCTCACTTCATTCTCACTTAGCCTCTGTTTGCATATGAACCCCTGCAAGGAATTCACAATATGAATACTTGCACATGAATCTATCTACCAAGAATTTAAAGGCACATCTACTAACGAAGACTCAAAACAAACTAAGGCCAATGAGATACCTGTCGAATTTTTCTTCTTCTTCTCCAACCAAGTTTTAAACTTAAAACAATCATTTTGCCAATGACCATTCTTCTTACAAAACTTACATCTTCATAGTTTCTTTAGGGCCACCAGAAGTCTGACCTTCAAACCTTTTACTGTGCTGATTTCGGTGTGACTTATTTACCGAAATGCAAACCTGGGACCCGCTTTTAGACCCGGCTGGAGGTTGAAGATGAATTCACCTCCAGCCATAACGTTGCCCACGCGCAGCAGGTGGCGTGTGTAGCCCCTTGAACAGTGTTTTTCCTCATTTGCTTTTTCCAATATTTATGTACTCTCCCTATTAAATCTTTAGATATTTTTTGAAAATTTTTTGTAATATCATAAGAACTGTTTTATATTTTTTAATATTATTTACACATTTTTCGATGGGCTACAATGTACTGTATATTATGATAATTTTTGTGGTGAATAGTCAGTATCTTATATGATCTGTACATATATGTACTCTCTCTTAACATGTTTTAGATGCATGTTAATTTTGTGACTTGTTATAAGTATTTTGTATATATATGCTTTCCAAGTTCATATTTAATTTTAGACATATCTGTTGTCTTATATGCTTGATCTATTAACACTGTTTTAGTCTCACAATCACATTTAAACTCTAACTTTGATTGTATCAAGTTGATTATTATTATCATTTTGTGATTTTAATTCATGGGCATTCAGATTATCCTTATTTTTCTATTAAATAAAATTTTTGAAATATTAGTGGGTGGTAGCTGCCAAAGTGGCACACTCATTGATATTTAAAAAAAAAAAAGAAGATATTTTTGTTTTCTAATTTATTGCACATAATATCTTGCCCAATGGTGTTATTGTGTGTGACATTTTAGAAAATGGTGTGAACTGGTTAATGAGATTGCATTAGTCCAGAAATTTCCTTCTACCTAAAGGTGATGGTATTTTGAAACTGATGTGATTTTATTAATTAGTTTTGTGATATGTTTTAAGAATTTTTATAGCATGTTGTTTAGTCAGCCCAAATGTGACTTTACAATGATGCACCAAGGCTCTTACCGTAATGAAACTCATATGGTTCCGAGCTTAATTATGGATTGTCTAATTAATAGCTCATATTAATTATAAAAATTTGATATCATCCATTGACTGCATGCATTATGTTTGGATGATAATAAATAAAATGTACTATTTCATGTTTTCCATAGTTTTGAGTGCCTCCTCTATTTCAAGTCAATTATCTGCTATTGAGATTTTGACTAGGAATAATTATGTGAGATGGAAACGAGACGTAGAAATTACTTTTGGTCTTTTGGGATTGGATTTTGCCCTGGAGGAGCAACCTTCAAAACCTACTGATAAGAGCACTGCTGAATATGTGGCTGATTTCAAAAGTGGGATATGGCAAATAGACTTTGTTTAAAGATCATCAAACGTTCTATTTCAGATTCCATTATGGGAGCTATTCCGGATAATGATAATGCTAAGCAATTTTTGAGTGCCATAGGACAAATGTTTATTGAATCCGATAAAACTGAAACTGGAGATCTCATGGATAGACTGATGAGTATGAAATATGATGGTTCTAGTGGAGTTAGGATGAAATATGATGGTTCTAGTGGAGTTAGGGAGTACACTATGAAAATGATACATATATCCTCTAAGCTAGAAGCCCCCAAAATTTCCATTGCTGAGCCTTTTTTGGTTTATCATGTTCTTAACAGTCTTTATAGCCAGTTTAATTAGCTAAAGGTAGCTTACAATGCTCAGCGAGATAAATGAGATTTAAATTATTTGATAGTAGTATGTGCCCAAGATGAGTGTAGGATGCGTCGTGAGACTGTTGAAACTGTGCAATTAGTTTTTCAACCACAACAGAATAATGGGTCTTTTCATAATCATAAGTCTAAGTTCCATAAGGTAAATAAGTCACACCGAAATTAGCACAGTAAAAGGTTTGAAGGTCAGACTTCTGGTGGTCCTAAAGAAACTATGAAGAAAAATTATCAATGTAAGTTTTGTAAGAAGAATGGTCATTGGCAAAATGATTGTTTTAAGTTTAAAGCTTGGTTGGAGAAAAAGAATAAGAACTCGACAGATACCTCATTGGCCTTAGTTTGTTTTGACTCTTCGTTAGTAAATGTGCCTTTAAATTCTTGATAGATAGACTCAGGTGTAAGTATTCATATTGCGAATTCCTTGCAGGGGTTCGTAAGCAAACGGAGGCCAAGTGAGAATGAAGTGAGCGTATGCGTTGGGAATGGAGTTCAAGTGAAGGTCGAGTTTATAGGAGTAGTAAAGTTATCTTTGGAGTCTGGTTTTTCTCTTGTTTTGGAGAACACAATTTTTGTACCGTCAATGAGACGGAATTTGATTTCTATATCAAAACTTGATAAATCTAGTTTTTCTTTTAAGTTTGGCAATGGAAAAGTTGAATTGTTTCGATTTTGAATTTTTACAAAATTAGGGTTCATACCCATTTCAAAATTTGATTAATCTTCACTAAATATAGATACCCATTATTTTAAAACATC
The DNA here is from genome assembly GCF_001411555.2 of Juglans regia. Lineage (NCBI taxonomy): Eukaryota > Viridiplantae > Streptophyta > Magnoliopsida > Fagales > Juglandaceae > Juglans > Juglans regia. The sequence goes on along the minus strand of NC_049914.1, from coordinate 24,082,848 downwards.
ATATATGTATTTTTCGGGCACTATATATTGTTTTCTCCATATTAATTTTGTTTTTTGACCCAAGAATCGGAAGAAAATAAAAGCCCTAACAGATTGAAGATTTACAATAAATAAATCCAACGAATTTGATTTTGAGCGATCGATTTGCATAGAGAAAAGAAAATCGAAAACAGAACAACAAAACTGTATCATCGCATTCTTACGAAAGATAACATAAAAACAACATCATCGTATTCTTACGAGAGATTCTAATCCTAGTATGGTGTCTCTGATACCAATTGTAAAATACACAAAAATACATGCTAGAAACCAGAATTTAAAATGGCAATACAGAATATGAAAATGGTGAAAATATACTTGCGGAAGCTATGTTTGGAGAATGCAGACAGATCGATCTTCTCCTCTTTGCTCCTCACAAATTATCAGCTATCAATGGGGCAAGCCAATGGACATATGGAGAAGAGAAGGGACCTTGCCTCTTGTAAATGAAAACTTATGGAGTCCACCCATTAAGGACTCAAATTCAAATGGGTCTATAAAAATTTCAGAATAAAAACTATTGAATTTCCAGGCCTACATACGTAATTATATCACAATATAAATAAGATATAATCCTATATTTCTAAGGTGTAATAAATCCCAAATGATTACACAACCTAATAGATTAAAACAAAATACTATTATGAACTATATATATCTCCTTATACTTAAAAGCGCCTATCGCCTAATGAACAGTGACATCAACAGTAATGAACAGTAACATCAACAGTGACATCAACGGCAAAATCACAAAACCGCAAATCACGAGAGGCAACCGAAGCAAATCCACCATAAAATCATCACAAAAAATCACAAAACCAAAAAACCACAGAGGAAACCGAAGCAAATCCACCATAAAATATCACAAAAATACACGGTAAAATCACAAAATCATCATAAAATCTTCACAAAAATACCACAAATTAACAAAATCACCACAAAATCACAACAAAAATACCATAAAATAAAAAAAATCACCACAAATTACGGTGGTGGAGGTGGCCTAAGGGGAAGTGGGCGTCCGTGAGGGAAGGTGGGCGTCCGTGAGGGAAGGTGAGCATCCCTGGTGGTTCGGCTGGGCATGAGGACGGCTACGAGAGGTGGTCGGTGGCGAAAGGAGGTCCCGGTGGTGGTGCGGTGGCCAGAGGAGGTGGAGCTCCGCCGTGGGTGTGGAGAACCCGTGCAAGAGAGAGGTAGATTTCGTGGGAGCAAATGGCACGGAGATGGAGACCGAGCTCGCTGGAGGGGGATGGCCGGTGGGAGAGGAGGCTACCGTGGAGGTAGTGGCGCCGGAGGATGGCGTACGGCGGCGCATCAGCATCAAACCCATTCGGGGCTGTGCACAGCCGAGAGAGAGGAAGAGAGAGCGTGAGAGAGGGAGACCGGTGTGGGGGGACTCGCCGGAGTGAGGTGATGCCAGTGGAAGAGGCGGTGAGGCTCACCGACGCACGGCGGCGTCGGGCTGGGCAGAGGAAGATTCGGCTGGGAGGAGGGGCAGCGTACCGCGTACGCGTGAGCCGAGGGAGGAGAGAGAGAGGGGAGGGAAAAGTGAGGGAGAGAAGAAAAAGATATAGGGATTTATCCAGTCCTTTCGTTTTGGGATCTTCAAAATGATTTAACAATAAAAGATAAAAATACTGATTTAAATATACATAAATATTAATTTAATTAAAAATATTGAAATAAATTAAATAAACAATAAAATTTTATTAAATATTTTTAAGAAATTAATCTCAATTCTTCATTTTAAATTCTTAGATTTGATCTAACAATAGAAATTTAAACATTGATTTAAATTAATTTAAAATTTAAATAATTAATATATAAATATTATATTATACATAAACTATCAAATTTAATTTATTAAATATTAATCTTCCATCATTAAATAAATGATAAAATTTTACTAAATATTTTTAAGAAATTAAAATTATATAAATAATTAGAGTTTTAACATAATTTAAATATGATAATATTCTTAATTAACTAAATTAGGCAAACGTGCGTGGGGAAAATGTTAGTTTTTAGGTTTTAAATTACAACCCTTCATCTTTAATCTTCAGATTTAATCTAACGATAGAAGTTTAAATATTGATTTAAACTAACATAAAACAAATAACTAAAATATAAATATTCTACCATACACTTAAAATTAACTTTAATTTATAAAATATTAATTTTTCATCATTAAGTAAAAGATAAAGTTTTACTGAACATTTTTAAGAGAATAATATTATATCATACACTTAAAATCAACTTTAATTTATAAAATATTATTTTTTCATCATTAAATAAATGATGAAGTTTTACTGAATATTTTTAATAGAAAAAAACTATATAATTATTTTAAATTTTTAATATAATTTAAATTTCATAATAAATGATGAATATGAATAAATAATAATTTTACCCATATACATTAGATTATTTTAATATTAGAAATTATTATTTATTTATTTTTAATTAGGCAGACATGGTAAACGTGCTTTGCACGTTAGCCACCGCTAGTATATATATATATATATATATATATATATATATATATATATATATATATATATATATATATCTAATCTATTTTATATATAATATATCTAATCTATTTTATATATATATATATATATCTAATCTATTTTATAAAATATGCAATTAAATAAAATTCATATTTAAAAATATTCTAACAGCTCCTCCAGAGGATGTTTACAAGATCAAATTGGTACGCTGGAATGTTTATCTTTTTATCTTCTCGTTTTCATTATCTAATCCCTTTAAAATTTTAAATTCAAGACTTATCTTTTTATTTCTTCACTACTTCTATTCTAAGTAGAAGTCTATCTGCACACCTCAATCTCATATTAGGGGCTTATTTAATAGCATTCACATCCTCTATTTTTGTACCTCTCTCCCCTCTTCTTCTCTCCTCTGCACCCAGCCCCGTCCAACAACCTCTTCCAACCTCACCTCAATCGTTTGTTTGCCAAGAAAAGAAAAGAAAAGGAAAAAGCTATTCCTCCCGAGAGTCTGGAGAATGGATCCCGGTTTTTTTTTTTTTTTTTCTCTATCAAGTATTTTGTGATTTTTTTTAAATGATCAAGAAATTAAAAAAATGTGAAAAAAAAAAAACTGCATGTCTCGGCAAGTATGTTGACGACGGACTCAAAAAGAAAATAGGAGAAGCTAGTGAATTCTGAATGGCGTGGTTTTTTTTTTTCCTTAAACTACGGGAAACCCAATATGTAACTACGTGAAATATATGTTTCTTGCATTTTCTCGGGAACCGAACAGCGCGAAAGTCCTTTTTTTTAAAAATTTTAAAATATTTTCTTGGACTAATTTAGAAACTACTTGGGACTGAAAATAATTGAGTTTTTAGTTTCTCCTTTGTTTTCCTGTATCGTCTCGGGTATACGCAATAGTTTTATCTTTTTTTTTTTTGTAATTTTAGTGATTCTTGCGCATATTCATTTGGGTTTTGGAAATTATAGGGTAAACTGCAGATTAAAGAAGAGATTCTGGGTATTATGATGGAATCTGTGCGCTATGTTTGGATAAGATAATGCTTCAGGAGACGGCTCTTGTAAAACGTTGGGAGCATGCTTACTGGTTTGTCTCGTCAATCTGTTTATCTGGCTGCCTTTATTATTCTGGAAATTGTCTCATTGCCGATGCTAATTTTTTGCATGCCTTTGAAATTATGGTTATAGTTGTTATCCTTCATGTATGAGATGTCCGATAGTTTCTACAATGGAATGTGACCTGCGTTTACTCTAAATATAGTATTGATTTGTTTGAGCTGTCAAGTCTCACAAGTGCTGATACCATCTAAATTGAACAACTATAGGCTCCGAAATTATAAGGTCAATCATCACTCATTGAAGTAGCAAATCTATTTGATTATTGATTGGTACAACTTAAAAACTTAATGAATTGGGAATGCGGGATTATGAGTTTTGACAGCTTAATTTTCTAGCATATTTTTTTCTGGACTATTATGAATTACTAATTCATGTCGAAAAAATCTATTTGCATGCCTTTTTTTAACACCCCCAACGTACTACTGAAGCAAGTTTCCTCACAATAATGAAAAATGATCGATGTTTTAACAATTTCATTACTATAACAGGTCCCACAATAATTGACATAAGGCTTGTAAGTAAGAAATAATTACTGATGCATCTTGAATGACAGCATCAACGATTACATGTTTGAGGAGAGTGTCTGCCTACTTCTTAGAGCCAATTGGTTTAAACCTTTGATTGTGGAGGATTAGGAAAACATTTATGATGATACTGAAGATTATTATCCATATGAGGAGGAAGAAGATGATCTAGATGAAGTTTGCTTCAGTAGTTTAACAAGTCTTTGTATTGGTAATCGAAGCTGGGGAGATAATGGATATGTCAGATTAAGACGTTAAGAAGCGATACCAATCTATCAATCAAATTTCCAGGACTCTAGTGTAGGTTCATCCCTAAAGCCTAAGGAGGCTGTGAAAAGTGCAACTGGGCGATGGACAATTAGTTCACTCAAACACGAAGCAGTTGATAAAGATGTTGAAGAAAGCAGCAGCAACATTTGGTGAGATTGGGCCGGACGTGAGACATTTCTGTAAGTAGTTGGGCCTCCAACTTGATGTCTCTTGTATCATGTTCGACCCAACCTTAGCAGATGCTGCTAGTGCTTTCTTGCAGTAGCTTTATCATCTGCTTCATGTTCGAGTGCCCTCTTTGCCCGTTGCCCGATTGCACTTTTCGTAGCCTCCTTAAGTTCTTGGGATGAACCAGCACCAGAGTCCTGGAAATTTGGTTGATAGACTGGCCTAGCTTCTTAACGTCCTAATCTGACATATCCATTATCTCCTCAATTTCGATTACCAATACAAGACTTGTTGAACTACTGAAGTAAACTTCATCTAGATCATCTTCTTCCTCTTCATATGGATAATAATCTTCAGTATCATCATAAATGTTTTCCTAATCCTCCACAATCAAAGGTTTAAACCAATTGGCTCTAAGAAGTAGGCAGACACTCTCCTCAAACATGTAATCGTTGATGCTGTCATTCAAGATGCATCAGTAATTATTTCTTACTTACAAGCCTTATGTCAATTATTGTGGAACCTGTTATAGTAATGAAATTGTTAAAACATCGATCATTTTTCATTATTAAGGGTGGACTCACTTCGGTAGTGCGTTAGGGGTGTTAAAAAAAAGGCATGCAAATAGATTTTTTCTACATGAATTAGTAATTCATAATAGTCTAGAAAAAAATATGCTAGAAAATTAAGCTGCCAAAATTCATAATCTCACATTTCCAATTTATTAGATTTCTAAGTTATAACAATCAATAATCAATTAGATTTGCGTATTCAATGAGTGAAGGATTAATGTTCATGATTATCCTTGTATAATAATAATAAAACAATTTGCAAGGTGTCATCCTAAAAACTCAAATGGATGTTTACAACGTGGGCATGTTGGTTTGTCACCATAAGTGGCTCATAGAAGGATGCATGTCATGCTACAAATAATACATAATCAATAGAAGAATACTATAAATAGGACTAATGGTGTAAATTTAAATCCAAAAATCGGTCTGGTTCGGACCGGTTGAACTGGTTTTGAACCAGTCTGGTCTGAGACCTGTTCTTGTAATGTAAAAATCGGTTGGAACCAATCCGGTTCCGATTTTACGATTTCCCAGACCGGACCGGTTGATAAAATATATATATATAAATATTTTATATGTAAGTTTTATAAAAAATTAATATTATACAAAATATTTTATATATATAAGTTTTATATATAATATATAATTATATGTGAAATTTTTATATATAATATATATAATTATATATCATATATGAAATAATCTCATATTATAATTTATAAATTTTAACATAAAATGTTAATCTTAAATGTGGACATTTATAATTTATTTGATCATATGCTATTAATATAATTTTATATAAAATAATGTTATTATAAAATAAAAGTTTAATCATAAAAATGAAAATCTAATTGATTATATATTATATAGCTATACTAATATATAGTTTATAACTAATACTAATATATAACTATAATAATAGTTTAATATTAATACTATTATATAGTCTAATAATTTATATAGTTATACTAAATCACTATAAGTTTATAACTAATACTAATATATAGTTTATAACTAATATTAATATATAACTATAGTTACTATACTAATAGTTTAATATTAATACTATTATATAGTCTAATATATTATATAGCTATACTAATATATAAGTCTATAACTATTTAACTGATACTAATAGACTAATAGTTTATTATAGACTATAGTTATACTTATACTAATATAATTATACTAAATCATTATAACTAATACTAATATATAATTATATTAATAGTCTAATATTAATAGTTAATACTATTATATAGTCTAATATATTAGACTGTAGTATATTAAATCAATTTTCCAAACTATCAAAAAAAGTTTTAATTACCATTTAAAAAAAACACATTGAAAATATTAACTCAATAGGAATCGACGTCGTTTCTCTTATAACTAAACCCTAATTCCTGAAGTTTTATTCTCCCACTCATCTCGTTCTGCGACATTCTCTCTCTCATCCGCTCACGATTCACTCTCTCGTTTGCATCTCTGCCTCGCGGCCTCGCCCCTTCTCACTCTCTCGTCTCTCGTCTCTCAACTCCCAACTCTCAACTCTCAACTCTCTAGTCTCTCACTCTCACTTCTCTCAACTCTCTCGTCCGCTCACTCTCTCGTTTGCGTCTCTGCCTTGCGGCCTCGTCCCTTCTCACTCCCTCGTCGCTCAACTCTCTCATCCCTCACTTTCTCTTCTCTCAAGTCTCAACTCTCTCGGCCTCACTCTGTCTCTCTGCCGAGTCTGCCAAGTGCCCTCTCAAAGGTAATTTTTTTGTTTTTGTTTTTGAAATTACATACTAGGCTTTTTGTGATTGGGTTTTGTGATATTAGGATTTTTGTAATTGGATTTTGTGATATTATGATTTTTGTGATTGAGTTTTGTGATATTATGGTTTTTGAATCCGAAATTTAGGATTTTTTGTGATTGTGTTTATTATTCTGTTTGTGATATTAGGGTTTTGTGATTGAGATTGTGAAATTACTTTGAAATTATGATAGATGATATTTATGATATTAATGTTTTTTGAATCCAAAATTTACTTTGATTGGGTTTTGTGATTGAGTTTGTGAAATTGTATTTTATGATCGGGTTTGTGAAATTACATTGATAAGGTTTTGTAATTTTTCTACTTGAATAACATTTGTCATGTTTAATGTTTATCAATCAGGGTTGAGGATTTGAATAAATCGTGAAGGCTCAACAATTAAACTAGTTTTTTTTTTCTTATAAACAGATTTTTAATGATAAATTGTCTAAATTTCATTTTAAAAAAACTGAAAAACAGGGCTGGGCCGAACTGGAAACAAGTAAAACCGGAAGTACTGATTTAGGAGGGTAACCGGTGCGTAATCGGTTTTGGAAAATGCAAAACCGGTACATACAGATTCGGTCCTAGATTTTTTTCAAAACCGGATTGAACCGGATCGGTTACACCCCTAAATAGGACAATGGAATCCCACTATTTAATGAAAAAGGAACAATTATGCTTGTCATATTTTGTTTGTCTCTAAAACCACAAAGATAGCGGAATGGAAGCACAAAAAGAAAGATGACAGAGAAGGTAGAAGTAAATTGGACCAGATAACTAGAAATAACAAATGCAGGAAATGAAAGAAATAATAGATAAGAGTATGCACAATTAAGAGCAGACAGTAGGACCGACCATATGCATGTATGCGAAATACAGAAAATAAATAGATGCAAAAATAATAATTTGCATTGAAATATAAGCTTAGTAAAATTATAAGCTTGAAATTACAAGTTTAAACTTACAGAAGAACAGGTGGAGAAATGTATGTGGAAGAAGAGAATGAATGTGAATTCTGAAAGAAGGAGATGAATTAAGCCTGCCTTCCTTGAATCAGAGGTGCCCCTTTTATAGATGAATGAGTCATTTTGAAGGGAATCTGGCTATCTCAGGTTTTGAATCAAAATCTTGAAAATTCTTTTCAAGAAGATCAATATCCTTAGTAACAGATGAATCACTATCAGATGATTTTTCTATAGTTTCAACAAGAACAACTTCTTTTTCATTACAGGTCAGAGCACTAGTAGAAGGTTGTTCTTTTTGAAGATCAACAAGCATTTGATCAATTTTATGAAGGGTCTTGGCCTGTGGGTTTTTTAAATCAATTTTAGGCTTACTCTGTGGTAAAATAATCAAAAGTTTTTCAATGATTTTGAAATTTTTCTTTAGCTGATCTTTAGGGAAAACCAAAGGATTTTCAATAGTTGTTGAAATAGGGACCGAAGCAAAAATAGGTTTTTCTGCTTTTTCTTTAATCCTATCCAACTGTTGTCCGATAGTATGAAGAGCAAAATTTACAAAATTATTTTAGTGAATAATCTTTCTTGTTTCTTTCAAAATCTTGTCTTCTTTTGGATCTTTGGACACAGTTTCAGGGATCTGAAAAGGAGCAGCAATTACTTCAGATCTTTTGTGCGAAACAAGGATTGCCTCCAAAGGACAGTGACTGGATTGAATCACCATTTTGCCTTATTCCTTGACGAAATCATTTTTAACAACATTTGAACTATTATTTGAAACATAATAGTTTTTAACAAAATCGAAGAAAAGTATGTGCCTTTGTAGGTCATTCATATTTTCTTTCCATTTTCTTTTAATACGTAATTTTTCAGAAGCAGAAAGAGTAGCATGATAGGTCTTTCGCTTATTATGGTTTTCTTTTGAACTGTATTCGTTAACAAAAGCAACTCAATCAAACTCAAAAGGCCTATTTATCACCGTAAGGCTGTGATGAATAGGTGTAATAGGAGCAGCCATATCTGAAGCTGTGGGAGATAAAGATGAAGTATCTTCTTCTTTATCAGCTTTTTCCTTTACGGACTTATCCTTAAATGTTTCGGCATCCTTGGTAGAATAATAAGCAGAAGTAACTTGAGAAAATGTTAAAATTCTTTTCAGTTTTAAATCAGGATTAATTGGTTGGGCCATTTTAACTGAATCTTTCAGAAATTGTTTGAGATTTAGATCTCTGACTGGATTGTCAGAAACAGAACCAACAAAAGAAGATTTAGATCCGGCAAAAGAATTTCTTCTTAAGCTGGGAGCTTGATCAAAACTAATTTTAACAGTTCCATCTAAATATTGTTGGATGTAGTCCAAAGCACAATCATCTGAAACACTTTTAATAAGAGGAACTTCATGTTCTAAAGTCCATTCATTGAGAAGAGAAATATCTTTCCAATAAACCATCTTTGGAACTTGAATGTTCGAATCTGAGGTAGAACTCTGGATCAAGAGAGTCTTTCTCGTAGTTGGTTTTGAAATAACTTTTGGATTTAAATTCATTTTTAAAAGATGATAAGTAAATTCGATAAAAAAGAGCAAGCATGTCATAGCCAGAGGTTAAAATATTCAAAGTTAAATATTTGACAATGTTATTATCATCCAAAGCAAGAGTTAAATCTGGAAAACAATGGAAATGAACTGGTCGTTCAAACAAAGAGGACTGAATCATTCAAAGAATACTAATTTCAAACTTGTTGAATCTAGCATCTTGTAAATAAAGTAGAACAGATGCGTCGATGTCTTTCCTTGTTAAAAGTTTGACAACAACTTGAATAGAACCAATATGCAAGTATTTGTATATTTTTTTCAAAAAATCCTGAATCAAGACTTTAGTAAAAGAAGTTTGTTCAACTGTTCTAATAGCATAGGTTTGTTCAACTGTTCTAATATTAAAAGAAGTTTTAAAAGTAGATTGAACCCAAGAGGTTTGATAATAGAGTTTGAATCAATTTTTGGGATATTCCATTGGTTGAAATCACTAGGAGAAGTTTCTTCAAAAGCACAACAATCTTCTTCATTGACAATTTCACGTGGTACCAATGACCTGGAACTAGTAGTTGAATTAGATCTAAACATTCTACTCATCTTATTTCTAATCAACATTCACATTCAGTGTCTAAAGCTAACATCCTTATCCTGATTCGACAACCTAACTGCCTTCAAAGCTTTTCGATAAATGAGTCTTACCAAGATACTAGACAGACAATAAAGAGATAGACAAGACAAAATAAGAATTTAGGGATTGGGTTGAAAAATAACAAAATAAATGAAATGAAGAGAAGTAATTTGATCTATCAAGAGCCAAGTGGTTGGCTCTTATACCACAAAAATAACGAAATGGAAGCACAAAAAGAGAGATGACAGAGAAGGTGGAATTTTCAGGAATTCAATGAAAATCAGGGACAATATATATATATATAAAGCCAATCAATGGAACTTGAAATCTTTCAATTCTCCAAACTCAAGATATCCAATTAGCTACACCTAAAGATAAATTTGGAAAAAGTCGGAGTAATCATATAATGGGCATCTCTTGTCGCTACCTGCCATCCAATAAAGGCTACTTTTTCATTTTATTTTTATTTATAAAGGCTATTTTTCCTATTTAGCTATAACTTTTTAAATATAGTCTATAGCCTATAGCCTATAGCCTATAGCCCCCCACATCTGCTTATCTTTTCATTCAATATCTATAGTCTATACCACTGAAGTGTTCTTTTTGGAAAGACTAATGGGCCCTCACCCAAACGGGCCGAGCCCATACCCGGTGACCTTTGAAGTAAAGGGCGAAAGCCTAAAGTTATGACTTGAGAAGGCATTAGATAGGGCCCCCAGGCCTGTCCCGAAATATTTGCGGAAAACCCCACGCATTAAATAATCCTGTCCCTGATAAGACACCAAGAGAGAGGCCACACCTCACCACCTGTCGTGAGAGATACGACCCGAGGTACTGGCGGAGCAGTAGAATTAAACAAGATAACATGACACTCCGTACAGGAAACAAACACTCTAGGCTCGGTGGAGAAGCAGAGGCTCAAACCTCAAAGGGGAGAGAATACAAGGCTGGAACGCGGGTAAAACTACATGCTCTAGCTCCAAACTACATGCAGGTAAAACACATTGATGAAGCCGTTCACGCCATAAACACACTCACAATCTCAAAATCTGGAAATGTAAACATCAGCTACTTTACTTTTTTTATTTTACAACTGTTTAATAAACTCATGGAATTTTGCCCTTTCATTGATAAATAAATTAAGCATTGCTTTGCTGAGCTTTGTTTCCCGGAAAAAAATCCTCATGAAAAAATAGATTTAAATGCAAAAATAGTCATAAGAAACTGTGCTTCGTGGTGTGATACGTACAACTTTATTCCTAGCCAAATAATTATGATAAGGAATAAAGTTGTTGAATTCTGATGACTTTCAAAGTCATGTTCATGTTTGATGAGTGCATGGGTGGCCGTGAAGAGCAACAATACATTTTCAGGTCCAATCTTGCTTGAAATAAATGAGGCCAATGAGAAGGGACTTTGTCTGCCTACCATCATATGTGGGTCTAGAAACTGATTAAAGCATGTAGAAATGCCCTTCTTCTGCTTATTACAATGAGTGGAAACCAATTTCTTTTGGAGATCAGTGAAAAGGAAATGTTTAAATTGCATGATGGAAATCATTTATGTAGAGGAAAGTTTAGGTAGATGTGATTATTGAAGTAAGACTTGTCAAATGGTGAGCCATGGGTACCTCCTGGAGCATAATTGAATTTTAGGTTTCTCATCTTTTCTTTGTCACTTGCTTCCAATTCAATGCAAACTTTTTTCTTTCCTCCATAGTGGTTGGGAGCTGTAGAGGCATTTTTTCTTGCATGAGAGAGATAAAGAAATTTATAAGCTTAATTTATTTCATAAAATCAGTTCTACAAGATATGATTGCTTATTATTTATAAACATATCTAAGACTTTGTCTACAGATAATGTGAGATATTTATTCCTCAACACTCTCCCTCACGTGCAGATCAGTATTTTTCCTGGTCATTGTCATAAGATAAGTAGTGTGGGCCCTCATTCGTCCTGTAAGAGGCTCAGATACTATGAAAAAATTTATAAACTTAACTGATCTCATAAAATCGTTTCTATAAGACATAATTATTCATTTTTTATAAATATATTTAAAACCTTATCCACACTCAATATAAAATATTTATTCCTCTCAACAAGAGAGAGAGAGAGATGATGTTTTCTTAAAGCATTGGAGAGCATCTCTGAGGGAGTAAGGGGTAGGGAGAGTGATAATGAAAGGGTCAAGTGGGACCTCCAATGCCATCAGTGGCGGAAATTAGTCACTAGAAGTGGAAGCTGCAATGTCAAGCAAAAATCCCTATCCCTCACCCACCCCTCAAAAGCAAAGAAGCAATCACTAAGTGGCAAAAAGACGACAATAACATCATCATCAACTATACCACCAGCATCATCATCATCATCATCTCCTTTGATTTTCTTCATTCTCCTCCTCCAATGCTCCACCAACTACCCTTAACAGCCACTAAAGCAAGCTTCTTCCTTCCACCATAAGTCTCGCTTTCTCTTTGGTCTTTCTTTCATTTCTGTGCTTTTTGGTTGAATTTCGTAGGTTGATCTTCACAAACTTTTTCAAGAACTCATGAGTTCAGAGGATACTGAAGCACGGATTCCAATGTCATGTTCTTCATCACTCTGGTACTAAAGAACTCTCTGTTCTTGTTCTGTTTTGTTTAAACTCTGTGTCTCTATTAACCTCACCTCCAAAACTTCCTCTGTTTCCACTCCTTTTGCTTGAACTCACGTACTGTAACTTTGCTCACCCACAAAATATAGAAATAAATTTCATCAATGTGTTTGCATTGATAACCCAGTTTCCCACACAAACTCTGTTTCCATCCTGTTTTCCCTTTCTGCTAGCGAAGCACCAATCTTCCCATTGGAGATTATATTGAGATGGATTCGTTCAATCAAACCACTGGGTTCCGTTATAACCCTAGTTCCAACACAATGAGTCATCATGGAGATGATGATTCCGAGTTTTCGGGTATTCTTGACGTATATGTTCATCATGCCAGGAACATTCACAACATATGTATCTACGATAACCAAGATGTCTATGCAAAGTTTTCTCTTACCTATAACCCAGATGAGACTCTCACCACTCGAATCATCCATGGAGGTGGCAAAAATCCGAAGTTCAACGAGAACCTGAGGATGAAAATCTCCCAAGTTGATGCAGTTCTAAAATGTGAGATTTGGATGCTCAGCAGGGCTAGAAACTACATGGAAGATCAACTGCTGGGGTTTGTCTTGGTCCCAATTTCACAAGTAGTTGGCAAAGGAAAGGTTACACAAGACTATAGCCTCTCTTCCACTGATCTCTTTCACTCCCCCGCTGGAACTATCCAATTGAGTCTTTCTTTTAACACTACTCTGCCTGTGAATCCCTCTTCATTACCCGAATCGGTTACCAAGTCATCGATATCTTCGGAGGTTGTATTGCTTGACCGGAAAATGTCAGATGTGATCTTAGACCCAATTGAATATTCTAGGATCGAATTCCCAGACATTAATGTTGTTAAAGAGAATCAACAGATGGTATCTGAGTACTTTGACTTGTCAGGGAATGGTTGTAGTTCGAGGTCCAATTCTAGGGGACTCGTTTCATTTCTCCACCTTGGCTCTTCTCCTCATTCTATTGATGATTATGATATGACTGTGAATTCGTCTGAGGAAAATCGTGGTGGATCAAATTCTCCCAATGGAAGCATACAAAATTCTGGGTTCTTAAGTTCAACTACAACAAGCTTAAGCGATGATAGAAACTCGGCTGATTCAACCGAGAAAAAGAGTCGTTTATGTGGTGAATCACCAAGTTCTGTCAATGTCTTAATCCCTACTGAGGCTAATCAGAATTCCGGTGCTTGTCCAGATACTCCAACCTCGAAAAAGGGGACTGAAATCAGAGATGAAAAAGAGTCAAATTTCATAAGCAGCAAAGAGGAGGAGAAGAAAAAAGATAGGAATATGGGCGGTTCGACCAAATTTGGTCAAGTATTTTCAGGTCCACTCGGGAATATCAACATTGAGGCTGAGCAGTCTGCAATGCAACAGCAAATAGTGGACATGTACATGAGAAGCATGCAGCAATTTACCGAATCTTTGGCAAAGATGAAGCTTCCAATGGATCTCGATAAACCGGAAAGTGAAGATGGTGGGGATGTCATTCAAAACAGTAGCAACAAATTAGAAATTGACAAGAAGAAGGATGGATCGCGTGTGTTTTATGGTAGCCGGGCTTTCTTCTGATTTCTAATTAATGCTACTGCTGCGTACCTGATGGGGGGAGTTTGTAGTACGTAGCAGGATAAAGAGTTCATTAATTTTATGGTAACTTTGGTTTCCTCTCGGCTTTCTTGTGTTGTATTTATGACAGATATCGGTTTCTTCAGTCCCCTAACCTCTTCCCCAACTTGATGAGCATTTTTCCTTGGAATCTTAATTAGTTGCATCTAAACATGACTTATGACATGTTACCGAGTCATGAGCTTGTGGAAATGGAATTGTCATTGTGATCATCTGCTTTGAAAGTTGTTTGTGTGGTTATAATTCCTAGTTTTCTAAAGCACTTGGCAAAACTGCTGTTAGTGGTGCCTTAAACAACTTGTAACTCCCAAGGGATGGTGAAAGCATCATATTTTAGTCATGCCTATTGATCTGTTCCCGTGTTAGGCAGATGAACATACTAACTAAGCCTACGAATTTTGAGTTATGTGTTCACGACTCATGATGAGGCTTGTGACTATCATTCGATATGGGATCAGGGACTTTAGTGCTTATAAGTTTATCCCAACATGGGCTCACACCACTCAAATTCTAGTCATCGTACACTTGACCTCGAATGGCAGTCATCATGCTCTGCATGGAATGGAAAGGAAAGGAAAGGAAAGGAAAGGAAGATCGGAAAGAGTGCTTGCTTTTCTGCAAAGAGTGCTTGCTTTTCTGCAAGTTGAAGATCAGGTGGGTACGGTAGTTGGTGGGACTGATCGAAGGAAAGGAGAATGAAGAAAATAGAGGAGATGATGATGACGATGATAACGATGTTGGTTGATGGTTTTTCTATTCCACTTTTTTCTTTTTGGTGGGGAGTGGGCGAGGGATAGAGATTTTTGGGTGTTACTTTGCTTGACATTGCAGCTTCCACTTCAAGTGTCTAATTTGTTCCACTGACGCTCTTCAAGGTCCCACTTTGGTCCCATCAACATTATTATCACTCTCCCCACTCCTCTTAATTCCCCTCATAGATGCTCTCCAAAGCCAGCTTCAAGGCAAAGACCAGTCTCTCTCGAGCTTCAAGGCAATAATTATGATGGGAGTAACGCTACATACATTTGTTAAGGTTACAAGTATTGTATAATCATTTAAAAAAAAAAAAGTGAGATCAATCATTAAAAAAATAATTTATTTTCATATGAATTTCATATTTATTCATTTTTTTTAAAATGATTGTACGATATATGTGCACTCATGACTGTAAGTATCATTTAATCTCTTATGAAAGTGCCTCAACTCATGTTTTCCAAAACACCTTACGTGAGAGAAACCCTAACTTAATTAAACCTCTTGCGATACTTATAAAAAAGGCGATTGAGCAACGACGGATTCAAAAATATGACTTTAAATAGAGGATGAACTTATACGATAACATGTACGTATATTTATTTATGGAAAATGCTAGTATGCTGTCTGACTTTGCCTGCTCATTTTGATCGATCATGTATTTAAAATTTTTTAAAATTTTTTTTACTTAATGATTAAGAAAGTGATTTTTAGTATATTGGTATTTTTTTAAAAAAAAAATATTTAAATATATTAAAAATATATAAAAACGAAAAATGAAAAAACGAAAAAAAATGAGAAGAGAGATTTGTGCTAGCGGGCAAAGCTGAGCGGCACGCTAGCACTGCCCTATATTTATTATACATTTTGTTGTTTATAAAGGTGGAATAGCTAGATGATCAGGTGCCTATTGCTCCATAGAGTTTGGTATCTTATGATGCATTGGTCAAGTAAATCCCATCGGATTAATTCATTGCAAAATTGCACCATTGTAGATCTTGTCCTTTGGTTATAATCATTGATCATGATAGGTCATAAGTAAGGGTAGAGAATTTCATGCAAGCTGGAAAAGTCGCATGTAATTTGCATGCATGAATGAACCCACCACCAGTTTTGAGAGGTCAGCCTGCATGGTTTGTAATTGTGTTGCTTGCTTGAGGTTGTTACCACTTTAACACAACATCATGTGTTTAATTTTGCCATGCATAATTGTCAAATAGGAACATGATTTGAATAGATCTATGCCCTAGCTAGATGGAGACATCATGCACATTTATAATCATCATGATTTATTTTGTATTTTAGGTCCCCCATATTTTCTGTCATTAATGGATATATGGGGGTCTTGACTAATATGTATGGGAAGATAATGTAGTGGTACAAAAGAAACTAAATAGAATTATAACGTACGTACGAGTTTATTAAGAATTATTGTATACTTAAGTTAAAAAAAGAAATTCATTTTTTGACCGAGAACATTACAAAAAAAAGAGCCATTTATCATGACGAATTATTTACGATGAAAATGATTATTTGTGGTGAGAATATACTCATTTTAACATGAAATAACTGATAGCAAGTAATTAATTTACTTGTAGTGAAATCAATTAGAAGGTGATCTGCCAAGAGCCCGTTGGCCTGATGGCTTAAGGAGTTGATGTCGTGTTTCGTGGGCCTGGACAATTCCACTCGGTCAATGCTTGAACGGTCACCTGCACGGTCAACAAAGGGGGACCTTGAGGTCCGTTGATACTCCAATGCTTAAGTTAGTATAGTGCTGAGGTTGAAGATGAATTATATTGACGATAATTGTGTTAGATTACCTACTTGTGTGCTGCTGGTGGTGTTTATTTATACTTGTCGACGTTGTCTCCACGGTAGTGGAGCGTTGCACAGCAGAAGATCATATATTCATGTTGTCCACTCACTGAGCTATCATTTTGCCTTCAGTTTGTCGAGCTATGAAGTGCTCAGTGTTAATGACTGTTGTTCGAGCTTTGGGTTGCATTGAATACGGCGTATATTATGTCTTGGGCCATTTCCATCTCATTAATGTTGGGTATGAATGCCGAAAATTTTCTCGCCTGGCATTGAATGCTATACTCCTTCCTTCTTAAGTCTTGCCTGTATTTCCTAATGTAAGTAAGATCCGACCCGGATCTTATACCTGAGCCCAGACCTAGGTGCTACCGTTTGACTTGGGCTATTTTATGCACCCAGACCTTAATTTGGACCTTGTGTCCAGCCCAGACCCCAGGGTCTGGGTATTATTCTGGGCCTTACCTTTAGCCCAATTCCAAGGGATTTTCCCCCTTCACAGTACCCCACAAATTTTCAGCACACTTATGGGTTGGAAATTAAAAGAAGAAGAGTTTTTTTTTTTTAAATCCATATGAAGATTTTCTAACCTGGGCAAATGTGTGAAAGGTGAACGGGTTTGCATGCACTTATCCGTTCTTCTCCCATATCTAAGGGGATGCGAGCCGATCTTTGTTATTAATGAATAATCATTTGCTTTACCTCTATTAACTGAAGCTGCTCCCCGTGTGAACCCCAACGTTGTTCCAGATTGGCCCGTTTCTCGCACGCGAGTAAGTGTCGTTCTGTTTCTCAGTGGTGGGTGAATCCCTTTGTGCTTCATGCCGTCGTTTCAGACACCCAGCCGTTCCGTCGCATCATTTTATTCATCCCCCCCATTTCTTTTTTTTATTCTTTTTTTTTTCTCCCTGTCGTTTCCATTTCGCTCCCTTCCTTCATTTCTCTGAAAAATAATACCCTGAACTTCTGTCCGCTTTCATCATGACCAAACAAGACAAAAAAAATTCCCGCTTCAGATATTTTGCCGGGAAAGGTTGGAAGTCGGCCATGACTAGCAATGAACTTCGTACATTCTACAGAGATTATCCTATCCCTCCAGAAATAGCTCTTGAAATCCCTAGTCCTCACACCCGGATGGTGGACGAGGGTGGACTGGTGGCAAAGGTGGCCTTTTATCCCCACATGTTCTCCAGTGGACTGCGTTTGCCCTTTTGCCGCCCAGTGCGTAATATTTTGGATTTACTGCAACTAGCCCCGGCGCAACTCAACCCCAATGCCTGGCGCTTCATTATGGCTAGTTGTGTGGCCTTTCAAATCTTCCTGGGCGATTCAGATGACTATCCCAATCTCACTGCTCGAGTGTTTTTGTCGGCATATCGCATCAATCGGCTGCCTGGAAACGTTTGTAGTTTCCAATCCCAATCCACCGGGAAATGTTTCACAATTCTGGAAAGGCGCTACTCTTTAATAAAGGATTGGCATCGTTGATTCTTTTTTGTAAGAGACTTTGACTGGGAGTTCCTAGAAGAAGAGCGTGAATGCAAGGAGTTTCCTGTCCGATCTGTCTGGGGCAGGGTTCCGACTACAAAATCTCTCTCCATAAAGTTATTGGAGAGAGAAGATTTTAGGGTTGCTTCCATAATATCATGGGTAGCGACTAACCCAACCCTTACCGAGTCTGATTCGTTGTTGAGCGATGAGAACATTCATCATTATATTGTTCTTCCCCACCATGCATATATGCTAGGTTGAGACTTCTTAAAAATCTCCCATTTTCCTCCAGGGGAGAAGCGCTGCATAGCTTCTCCTTCTGAAGGTAATCATGTGAAGAGGTCTCGCACAGATGAAGGTGCCTCCGTGCCCATTCAACCTGCGTCTTCACGAGACGTTCCTTCTAAGCCCCTGCATCCCCCCCCCCCCCCACGAGTGTTCCTCGTAAAGAGAAGAGGGGTTCCTACCGAGCAGACCCAAAGTCTAGTTCACACCAAGCTGCCAAAGAGAGTAGTTCCCACCGAGCTGCCAAAGAGAGCAATTCCCACCGAGCTGCTCCGGCGATTAACCCCCCGAGAGGTAATTTCTTGTGGTTTCTAAGGTCCTTCCTCATTTTCATTGCGTTCATTTAAACCAAAGATAACAGAATCTCACCGTTTTTTTAGGCCCTGCTAAAGGAGACGAGGTTGACCTTGCCATCGCCTTTCTTTTTGCTTCGACTTTTGACCAACCGGCTTCTCAAGGTCCCGATCCAGCAATGGGAGCCTTCCCTTCTTTTGAGGAGGTTCTTAATCAGGGGTAAGTTCTACCACACAAGTTGCCAACTCCTTTCGACAAAAGACTTGTTGAGGTTGAAGCTTCCTTTGGGGAATGTTTGAACAACTCCCTCATTCTACCTCCAGAATTCTTAGGTTTGACTCCCCTTAGCTTTCCTTCGGTCTCCATTTCAACTGTTGATGCCACTGCTCTAGTTACGCCTTTGGGGTTGGACTTGGAGGTTACTCCTCTTGGAGACAAGGTGCTAACTCCTTCCGAGACTGTGAAACCTCGTTCCAAGGAGACTGCAGAACTAATTTCTTCAGATATTCTGGTTCCCTTATCAGTAATGGAACCGACTCCCGAGCCGGTTCCCACAGTTATCCCAGAAGTTACCTCCTCTCCTCCAATCTTTAAGGTATTGGCTTCTTGCACCTTTGCTTGAATCTTCTTCTCTTTTTATTTATTTATTTTTTTTTATGATTGTATCTGATGCCGAGCTGTTTACTTGTTTCAGGAGTGCCCAATACCTCAAGCCAAAAAGACTCATTTGTTACATGAAGATGTTGTTAGGATGGAGGTCAATTCTTCCTCCACTTCCCCTTCATCTGGGAGCGGTTCTTCCCATTTTGGTGCTACTCAGGGTGAGAGTTTGACTCATAATGAGGAACGACCAAGCTCTCCGTCTGTTGTTCCCCAGGTTTTCCAAGTCGAAGTTCCTCTCCAACGTGAGGGGGAACCTGGCCTGCCTTCCACACCTACTGAAGTTATTCTACCTTTGTTATGTGTAGAACCCTCATCTTCTTTTGGGAGAGGAAATTTGCAGGAGCCTGAGCCAAGTTTCAAGGAGGCTCGGGCGAAATCCTTTGAAGCGCAGGCCCAGAAGTTCAGGCCCCTATTCGCCCATGTAAGTGTTTCTTCTTTGTATGCGGACTTTTAATCTTTTTTCTCTTTTACCCCCTAATTTTACTTGTTGCTTTTCTCCCAGGCCGCAGACCAACTTGCTGATATGGTTTCTAGAGAGCGAGAGGCTCTTGAAAATGATTTTAGAGCCCAGAAGGCTTTGAACACCCTTATGCACCTGCAGGGGATGAAAATGGGCAAAGATCTCCACAACTTGACCATGGAGAATAATTCTTTGAGAGAGGAGAACGAGTCCCATCGTTAGAAAATTCATGCCCAACGTAAGAAAATTGAGGAGATAGCGCAGTTTAAGAAGGATCTGGATCATAAGCTTGAGACGATGGCTTTGGAAATCAAGCTCAAGGATAAGGATATTCAGCTAAGGGACCTGGAGATTGAAGAAAGCAATAGGAGATTGCTTCCAAGGTCCAAGAGCTGGAATCTGCCAAGAAGGAGACTGAAATCTCCGAGTCCACTTCGAGCTTCTCCTAGCCGAAAGGGATAACGCCCGAGCCAAAGTGCAGAGATTGGAGTGTGAGTTAGAGCCTCTTCAAGAAGAGCTGAAGCGGAGCAAATATGTCATAGAGACATTGGCGAAGGAAAGGAGGAGCGCCATTGAAGTTCACTGCCGAATGTTCTACAAATATTTGGGGATCGCCAAGCAAGGAGATAAGATAAGAGCTTCAGCTCGGGTCAGGGTTTCTTGCCTAGAGTCTTCTTTAAAAGAGGCTTGAATTCATGCAGATCTTATTGATTCCCAGCTCAGAAAAGCTCCCGCCCTGCGCGATAAATCCTAGATTTATGGGGAAGGTCTTGAGCGTCTAAGAGAAGTGCTACTTGAAGATCCTTAGATCGACCTTCTCACTCTAGATCTTCGAGGAATCGCTCCAAATAAGTCCGCCTATGAAGAAATGTTGAATTGGGGTGTAGACGACATGCCATTGGCTTTCCGCGATGCTTCTTCTTAGCCTTCAGTTTTTTGTTTTTACTTTTCCATTTCCAGACTTGCAATCGGTCTTTGATGTAATTTTGATAATCCACATAAGAGAATGTACCTCTGGTTTGTCTGATTCTTGCTGATTCGAAGTCTTTTGATTTTTCTTCTTTTTTTGCCTGCTGCATTTGGTTGTTCTCCATTGCTAAGCCCATGTTCAAGCGTTTACCACGCGGCAAGCTTTTCGCAGAATGCATGTCGGACGGCACCACTTTGCTGAGTGTTCACTGTGCGGCATCACCTTTCTGAGTGTTTACCACGCGGCATCACTTTTTTGAGTGTTTACCACGCGACATTACTTGGTTGAGTGTTTTATTCGTTTGCGCAACTTTTATGCATGTGGGCATCTCGACTTACTGTTGATTCCACGTTGATCCCTTTATGCACGTGGGCATCTCGACCTACTGTTGATTCCACGTTAATCTTGAAACTAATTTTATTAACGTCTTTTTATTTCATGTTTGCTTTGAATGCTGTTTAATCCCGTCAGTGTAGTTACGCTTGTTGTTAATTATGTCATTAACTTCCCCACGAACTTCATGTAATTTGTCGGTTGTAGTTTTTGCATTTAATCTTGTCATTAACTTCTCCATGAACTTTGTGTAGTACACCAGTTGGAGTTTCTGCATTAAATCCTGACATTAACTTCCCCACGAACTCAGTGTAGCACTCTGGTTGGAGTTCTTGCATTAACTCTTGTCATTAACTTCTCCACATGCTCCGTGTAGCATACTGGTTGGAGTTTCTGCCTTTTCTGAATCTCAAGGGACTACGGTTTCCCATGAGAGACACATGGACATTCTTGGAGGCTTTAGAGACATGTGGCCACCAAGGTAGGTCTCAGGAGTTACAGTGCCTTGAGATGCCAAACATTGTTCTTGCCTATAAAAGGGTCTTTTCCTTTTCTTGGGGAATTCATCCCATTCCATTCTTTCTAAGCTTTGGTGACTTCCAATTTTCCATGCCTTTCCCATTTCATACTTTTCACCATAAGGGACGACGCCTTCCTAATGGAGATATTGCGCCGCTGATCATTTTGCTTTTTTCTGGACGAAACTTTTCTTTGTAGCTTTTGATGATGTAATATTCTTCTTTCTAATCTTGTTTGTAAGATCCTATGCAGTCCCTTTGTTCCTTGTAATCCCATTCAGGCAATAAAATGACTTCAAGATATATATATATATATATATATATATATATTATACTTGGTTGCGCGATTCCGCACTGTATTTTTTTCTTTTGTTTTGCTGCTCTCCTTTTGTTTTTTTTTATTTTCCCTGCGGCCAGTCGAGTGCCTGGGCTTGCACCTTGCAAAGGTTGGGCTGTTTATGATGAATAAAATAATTTTGTGTACCTGGCTGCATGGTCTCCTCTTTTCTTTATAATTTTTCATTCTCGCCGCTTTTCCATGAGGGCTTTGCTTCCTCACCATTGCCTTCTGATTGGCACTTATAGGTTGGTAGAGCCGAAGTTCTGCTCCCTCACCATTGCTTTTCGTTTGACGCTTATAGGTTTTGGCTCTGCTCCCTCACCTGTTGCTTTCCTTTTGGTGCTTATAGGTTGGCAGAGCCGAAGTTATGCTCCCTCATCAATGCATTATGTTTGGCACTTATAGGTTGACAGAGCCCAATGGCTCTGCTCCCTTACCAATTGATTTCCTTTTGATGCTTATAGGTTGGTAGAGCCGAAGCTCTGCTCCCTTACTAATGCATTCTGATTGGCACTTATAGGTTGACAGAGCCCAAAGGTTCTGCTCCCTCACCAATACATTTTGATTGACACTTATAGGTTGGCAAAGCCCAAGGGCTCTGCTCCTTTACCAATTGCTTTCCTTTTAGTGCTTATAGGTTGGTAGAGTCGAGGCTCTGCTCCCTTGCCAATGCATTCTGATTGACACTTATTGGTTGGCAGAGCCTAAGGGCTCTGCTCCCTCACCAATTGCTTTCCTTTTGGTGCTTATAGGTTGGCAGAACCGAAGCTCTAGTCCCACACCAATGCTTTCTGATTGGCACTTATAGGTTGGCAGGCTCTACTCCCTCACCAATTGCTTTCCTTTTGGTGCTTATAGGTTGCAGAGCCGAAGCTCTACTCCATCACCAATGCTTTCCGTTTGGCACTTATAGGTTGGCAGAGCTAAAGCTCTGCTCCCTCACCAATGCTTTCCGATTGGCACTTATAGGTTCTGCCAAGGGCTTTGCTCCCTCACCAATTGCTTTCCTTTTGGTGCTTATAGGTTGGCAGAGCTGAAGCTTTGCTCCCTCACCAATGCATTCCAAGCAGCAACCTTGCACGAAACTCAACAAGTCATTGGAACTTGTATTTCGAATAGTTGTTAGTAGGGCAGAACTCATGGCTCTGGCCCTGTGCTATATACTTCGTGACCAAACTAGAGACATCCTGATGTCTAGCCGTTTGTTGGGAACATATCAAGGCAACATTCAGAATTAGTCCATAAAAATTCAATTTGACAAATCACAACCTTACACCATTTGAATCAGTCTTTGGTTTATACAAAATATTTCCTTAGGTGCTCGGCGTTTCATGGGTGGGGCAATTCGTGTTTTTCCTGGTTCTTAAGTCGATAAGAATTAGGTCTCCCAGTTGCTGCTACCAAATACGACCCTTCCCACTTGGGGCATAACTTGCCTTCTTCCTGAGTTGTAACTAACGTCTGCTTTAAAACCATGTCTCTCACTCTGAAGGAGCGAGGTCGGACCCGTTTGTTGAAATATTGTTCACTCTTTGTTTGTTAGCTGCCGCTCGGCTTGCTGCTTCTTCTCGCCTTTCTTCTAAGAAGTCCAAGTTTTCTCTAAATTTCTCATTGTTGCTATCTAGGTCGAAATGTTATACACGATACATAGACATTGCTACTTCAGTTGGTATTATGGCTTCTGTGCCATAAACAAGGGCAAAAGGAGTTTCCTCGGTGGGGGTTCTTACAGATGCTCGGTATGCCCACAATGTGCTGGGGAGTTTCCCAGCCCACTCCCCTTTCTGGCTTCCCAGCTTTTTCTTCAAGATATTAAGCAATGTTTTGTTAGTTGCTTCTATTTGTCCATTGGCCTGCGGATGTCTCGGAGAGGAATATTTAGCTTTGATTTTTAGTTCTTCAGCACCATTCTCGATAGTGGGAGCCATCAATCTGTCTTCCATTGTCCAATATGAAACTTTGGAAAATTCTGAAGAGGCAAATTACATATTTCCAGAGGAAGTTGGTAATTGCTCGCGTTGTGATCATTGCTAAAGCCTCTGCTTCCACTCATTTTATGAAGTAGGCCACTGTTACTATGACGAATTTTACCCTTCCTTTGCTTGTGGGGAGAGGGCCAATAAGGTCCAACCCCCACTATGTGAAGGGCCACAGGGAAGTAATAAAGATGAGCTTTTTGGGTGGGCTATGAGGTATGGGTGCGTACTCCTGGCATTTGAGACATTTTCTCATAAAATCTTTTGCATCTCTGAGAGAGTTAGGCCAATAATACCCTGTTCATGTAGCCCGCGCAACTAGTGTCTCCTGCCAGAATGAGTCCCACAAATTCATTCGTGTATCTCCGCTAGTACGTATTGGGCCTGCTCAGAAGAGATACACCTTAAGAGGGGCTTAACAAAGCCTCTCTTATACAAAGTTCCTTCTACTATTGTTAAGCGGGCTGCTTGATTTCTAATCTTTCGTGCTTCCTCTCGGTCTTCTGGAAAGTCATCCTCCTGAAGAAATTTCAGAATATCGATGGCCCATTCTGGTGGTTGTACCCATTGGATTGTGGACACTTGAATCCCTACAGCTGCTACATCAATAGTCCGAATTATGGTATGATTCGCGAGGGGCACTTCTTCTTAACCTGAGGTAACTTTTGCTAGACTATCTGCTTCCCGGTTTTCTCCTCTCGAGATCTGCTGGATAGAAGATTATTGGAAGAGGTCATGCTCTTCTCCTACCCGTTGGAGATATTTCTTTAAGTTTTCTCCTTTCGTGAGGAATTGTCTGGTTACTTGTCCCACTACTATCTGTAAGTCAGCTTTTACTTCGACTTCGGTGGCTCCCAATGATCTAGCTATCGTCAGACTTGAAAAAAGTGCTTCATACTCAGCCTCATTATTGGTGACCTTGAATCTGAGTTTGAGCGTAGTCAAGCTTTTCTCCTGAATCTGTTATTATATGCACCCTCACTCTTCCTCCGACCCGGCAAGATGAGCCATCAACGTAGACCTGTCAAGGTTTGCCTTGGGGTGTGACAATTATTTCCTTCGGAAACTTTGAGAATTCAGCTACGAAATCTGCCAATACCTTGCCTTTAATTGTGGTGCGTGAAAGGTATTCAATCTCAAACTCGCTTAACTCAACGGCCCATTTAGTTATCCGACAAGATTTATCAGGTTTTTGCAATATCTTTCTCAGGGGAACACTAGTTTGTACTTTTATTGGTTGAACTTGAAAGTAAGGTCTTAATTGTCTAGCAGCGATTACTAGCACAAATGCTAGCATTTCCGTTCGGGGATATTTGGCCTTTGCATCTCGGAAGACTCTGCTTACATAGTAAATGGGCTGTTGAACCCCTCCCTCTATTCGAGTTAATACGGCGAACACCACATTGGGTGATACCACCAAGTATGTAGTCAGATCTTCCCCTGGCGTGGTTTGACTGAGCAAAGGTGGATGGGCCAGGTATTCTTTCAACTCCTTGAAGGCCTTTCTGCATTCTTCATCCCATTCATGCACTTTCCACAGGACTTTGAAGAAAGGGAGGCACTGATCAGTTGACTTCGCAATGAATCAGCTCAAGGCAGCTATCCTTCCTACGAGTCTTTGAACCTTGTTGATTGTTAGAGGAGGAGGCATATCCACAATTGCTTTGACTTTTTTGGGGTTGGTCTCGATTCCAAGCTATATACCATGAATCCCAAGAATCTCTCCGATTTAACTCCGAAAACACGCTTCTATGGGTTAAGATTCATTTTATATTTTCTAAATACTGCGAAAGCTTCCTGGAGATCATCAAGATGCTGTACTGATTTCTTGCTTTTAACCAAAAGGTCATCCACATAAACTTCCATGTTCCTCTCGATTTGATTTTTGAACATTCGATTGACCAATCATTGGTATGTTGCCCCTGCATTTTTTAGACAGAATGGCATTACTTTGTAGCAGTAGAGGCCTCGATCCGTGATAAATGTAGTTTTCTCCTCATCATCAGGGTTCATCCTGATCTGATTGTAACTAGAGTAAGTGTCTATAAAACTGAGTAGGGTATGCCCGGCCGTTGAGTCTACTATCAAGTTTATCCATGGGAGGGGGAAACTATCTTTAGGACAAGTTTTGTTCAGGTCGGTGAAGTCTACACACATCATCCACTTCCCACTTGCTTTTTTGACTAAAACGACGATCGAAAGCCACTCAGGGTAATGAACTTCCCGAATGAACCCCGCGGTTAAAAAGTGATCTTCTTCCTCGGCAATGGCTACATACTTCTCCACATTGTAGCTGCGATGCTTTTGTTTGACCTTTTTTGCCTCAGGGTTCACACTGAGGCGGTGCTCGATTATTAACACGTCGATGCTAAGCATTTTTTCTTGACTCTAGGTGAACACATCTCGATGTTCGATGAGTAACTGCCTCATGGACCGGTTCAGTTCGATAGGCATCTTAGATCCCATTCGGATAGTTCGTTGTGGTTTTCCAAGATCCACTAGTACCAAAACTAATGGTTCGTTGGGCTCTACCTGCCTCAATGCCTCTTCATCTCTCACTTCTCTATCCAATTCTGTTAGCATCGGAGGTGGTGAAAATGCTACTTCCCCGTGGTCTTCCTCAAGAGCTTGTATAGCTATCGCTTTAGACTTCATTTCTTGTGTGTAACAATCTCTTGCGGTCTGTTGTTCACCATGCATTTCACCCACTTCTAATGGGGTCGGGAACTTTATTTATAAATGATACGTGGAGATTACAACCTTCATTTGATTCAAGGTCAGACGTCCAAGAATTGCATTGTATGTGGATGGGGCTTTCACCACCAGGAAGTCTACCAAGAGGGACGCTGTTTTGGGAGCCGTTCTAGCTAACATGGACATGGTGATTGCTCCGACCGGCTAGATTGTGTCCCCTATGAAGCCTTTGAGGGGCGTAGGTGTAGGTCGCAACCAATCGGGAGCGATCCCTATTTTAGTGAACGTCTCTTAGAAAAGGACCTCAACAAAACTGTCGTTGTCAATCAGTACTTTTCTAGTCCGATAGTTAGCAATTTGTGCCGTTACTACTAGAGCGTCATCATGGGGGCGTGAACAACCTTCTCCATCTTTTTCACCAAAAGTTATAACATACTCCCTGGTTTGATTCCTATGGTGAATGGATGGTTTGTACGTAGAGAATACCTCTTCATATTGGGCTCTTCTTGCATGGGCCTTCGGTGCCGAGGAGGTCGTTCTCCCTTCAGCATATCCTCCAGCTATGGTGCTAATTTCCCCTATCGGAGATTCCTTTATTCTTGAGTCCCTTCGATGCGGACTCTCCTTGCGTGGATTCGTGGTCCTTCTCCCATTAGGGCTTCTATTTCTCCTGATGGGATCTTGACTTCTCCTGGTGTCACTTCTCCGAGCAGAGTCTTGATCTCTACGACTCGGGCTGTGATGAGGTGGACTTCAGTTTCTCCGAATTGGGCTTCAGTTCCGATCTATCTAGGAATAGGGTCGGTAGTCGCGTTGTGGTCCATCTATCTCGTTCTCGTATCGGTCAGTGCGAGCCCCTGGGTCTCCTACCTTTCTTTTCCACGTGTAGCAATCTTCAGTATGATGTTCGCCACTCTTGTGAAAGGAACAATACCTGGGACGTGACGAACCTCGCCTTTGCTCTTCCCGTGGCTCTTCCTCAGCTTCCACCTTTAGGTTAGAATGTATATGAGGACCGAGCCTTCCTTGTCAGACATGTTCGCCTTTGACTTTAGTTTCGTAAGTCCCCTTTTTGTGGTCCCCTCTGTTTGATCCTTTATGCCGATCTATAATCTTTTTGTCTACCCTTTCCATGTCACTCTTCCTAGGGGTAGTTAGTGCTTGGAGCATATCTTCCGCATTTATGAAGCCGTATGCGTAGTCCATAAATTTCCTTAGGGTGGTCGGGGTTTTCCAAGCGATTTCTGTCATGAAGGGGTTACGGGGCCAGACCCCATAACAGTGCAGCCAAGGTGATTTGCTCGTCTTGGTCGTCTGTCATTATTCATTTTTTGTTAAATCGGGAAAGATATGATTTGAGTCTCTCGTCATCCCTTTGTTTAACAGTCAGAAGGTAAGACACTAGCCTTATCCTCATTCAACTGGCCATGAACTATGTTAAGAAGAGACGTGCCAACTTATTGAAGTTGTCCACAGTTCTGGGTCGTAAGGAACCAAACCACTTTCGTGCTGCCCCCTTCAGAGTGAGGGGAAAAGCTATGCATGCTACTTCGTTGGGGAAGCCATGGAGGGTCACATCGGCCTTGAAAGTCTCTAGCTATTCCAACGGGTCTTTTGTCTCGTCATATGCTTCTATCTGATGGACTTTGAATTTCAAAGGTATTGGTACCGCCATAATCCCAACACTGTACAACAGTTCAGCGTTAGTAATGAGTTGATCTACTGTTGAGGGATGACCCATTTGCTTAGCTACTTCTAACTAAATTTGTATGTTGACTCTACGACGTTCTTCATCTACGGTGGTTGCATGAGGACATGCTTCAGAGTGATGACTCTGTTGATCCGCCTCTGGTTCTTTTTTGGCCCTTCACAAGGTTGCATTTTCTTGATGAAGGGTCTCCATATCCGCCATAAGTTTTTGTATTGCTTTGGTTTGTTCATTAAGTCTCGCCTCCATTACTTCAGATTGTGATACTTCACATTGTGAGCGCTGAGAGCAGGTTCTTAACGAAGGACATGCTAGTTATGGGACAACAGAGATTCCATAGATATCGCCACTATTGATGTCATGTTTCGCGGGCCTGTGCAACTCCACTCTGTCAAGGCTTGAAAGATCACCTGCACGGTCAACAAAGGGGGACCTTGAGGTCTGTTGATACTCCAATGCTTAAGTCAGTATGGTGCTAAGGTTAAGGATGAAATATATTGACGATGATTGTGTTAGATTACCTACATGTGTGCTGCTGGTGGTGTTTATTTATACTTGCCGACCTGGTCTCCACGGTAGTGGAGCGTTGAATAGTAGGAGATTATATATTTATGTTGTCCACTCGCCGAGCTATCCTTTTGCCGTCAGTTCACCGAGTTATGAAGTGCTCAGTGTTAATGATTGTTGTTCGACCTTTGGGCAGCATTGAATGCGACGTATATTCTGTCTTGGGCCCTTTCCATCTCATTAATGCTGAGTATGAATGCCGCACGTTTTCTCATCTGGCATTGAATTCTATACTCCTTCCCTCTTAAGCATTGCATGTGTTTTCTAATGTAAGTAAGATTCAACCAAAGTCTTATACCCGAGTCCAAATCCAAGTGCTGCCGTTTGACTCGGGCTATTTTATGCATCCGGGCCTTAATCTAGGCCTTGTGTCCTAGCCTAGACCCCAAGATTTAGGTATTATCCTAAGCCCTATCTTTAACTCAATTCCAATATATTTTCCCCCTTCACAAATGACATC
The DNA here is from genome assembly GCF_001411555.2 of Juglans regia. Lineage (NCBI taxonomy): Eukaryota > Viridiplantae > Streptophyta > Magnoliopsida > Fagales > Juglandaceae > Juglans > Juglans regia. The sequence goes on along the minus strand of NC_049914.1, from coordinate 24,053,118 downwards.
CGGCCCAATTCTCTAAACAAAAAATCTGACTTTCAAAACACTCCCGTGTAAAATATATATATATATATATAACAGAAGATGATCTGCTGAGGTGCTTTAATTTGGTCATAGTGATAGGGTTCCTCATTTTCCTTTTTGTGAAAGGTTAGGTACGTACGTAGCTAAATTAGGTGACTGAACTCCAAACATCCCCCTTAAAAGTCTCCAACTTTTTCCAACTAGGTTGGCCTTTTTCTTCTTTTCGGTTCTTAGTCTACTTTATAGGGGACTTTCTTTTTTGTTTTTGCTATGAGCTCTGCTTATTAATTTCTCACAACTTCCCATTTTCACCATGCTTCGGGTTTTTCTTCATACCGTGTAGATTTAATGGAAAAAATCTATGCCTGAGTGACCGGAATGGATCACATCCCTTAAGAGTTTTTGACTGAATTCTAAAGCTTAATACCCTATAGTATTTATTGAGTATAAATATTATTACTGTCCGAAAAATTTACTTGAGCAGCTATAATGTTATAAAGTCTAATTATCTATTTTCCACTCTAGGATGATATTGCATGCAAATTCTTTTGAAAAAAAGTAGATAAATATATGATTCACATGAAAAAATTAATTTTTTAGTAATATTATACGAAGTTTGCACACTTATATCTATTACGACTCAATGAATAAATATCTCTCCCAATTTCATAAAGCAAAAGAAGCAAACTGTTGTGTGTGAACATACTCTCTCAATTTCCCAGCAAAGCATCATTTGCAACACAATTTTAGAAGCAGCTTGAGTCACGTCATCCGGGAATATAGATTTTAGGTACTGATGAAGCCCGCCTTTGGCTGTGGGCAATGTATGGCTAGAAATGCAGCGCTGTAGGCATGCGCATGAATAGTTACATCAACGTTCGGTAGCATTTTGGAGGCCCAAAGATGCTAAACCAGGCATCAAACGCCACAGAGAAATGAAAAAAACTACTCAAACTTTTATTGAAAATGAATACCGAAGCCATGTGCTTCTACCAACCATCTATGTGATTGTGATTGTTTCCTTTTAAGATCCGTTTAAATTTATAGATGAGTTGAGATTATTTATGAATAATAGAATAAAATATTATTAGAATATTATTTTTTAATATTATTATTATTTTAAAATTTAAAAAAATTAAATTATTTATTATATTTTATGTAAAAATTAAAAAAAAATTATATGATGAGATGAGAGGAGATAAATTTTCAATCTAAATTAGAGACTTAAACTAAAATAAATTCTAGACAATTTTAAAATATCCAAATCTCGCGCATTCTGATTTAAAAAAATAGTCCACCTATCTATTGATTACATTCTATTTCTTATAAAAGCTAATCTCATAAAAGAGTAAAATACAAAAATAGGGCATGTGATTTGCTTTAAAGTTAAATTGGTCCCATTATTGTGGTTTGCAAAAAAATCAAACTAATCTCTCTACTTTAGACTTTTGTTAGTCAACTTTTAGAGATGATTTGTCATTATTTAACACATGTTCCTTGATTATCCACACGTGTGCCACGTGTTTAAAAATAAAATAAAAAACTTAAAACTCACTGTAAAATGTAAAAAATCTTTTAAAATATTTTAAACACAACAAAAACGTAAAACCGGCCAAAAAAAAAAAAAAGCTAGGGATATGATCTTTACAAAGATACTATGCAGACACATCAGCTAGTCAACAGTAATAAATAAATATATAGCGATGCCATGTCAGCATTGACTGTCAAACACTAGTGACTTGGTCATACCACGTCAGCCAGTATACAGCGTCCTAAGCATTTCTCTTCTGAAAGGTTGTATTTATTACTCCTCGTAAAATTCGTCCTCTCTGCCAAAACTCTTCCTTTCCCGTCTCCTCTCATCCCTTCCAGACCCACTTCTGTGGATCTCACATCCTGCCTGACTAGAAGACCCCCAAAACAATCAGTGTTCAAAGTTCAAACCATCCTCGCTCTATACTCTCTCTTTCTCTCGCTCTCTCTCCGGTGTCAGCAATGGCTGACTATAGTGGTGGTATCTCTCTCCCCCAAGGAAGAGACCTGTTCCACACGTCTGACGATGAGTCCTCCGAGCACAGTCCTCGAACTGTGCCCATCCTCCCCGCTACAGCAGCTGGACATGGCTCATCATCATCGTCCAAGCCCAAGAAAACCAGAGGTACCAGTACTGCCGCTTGTGGCACTGAGTTTGGATCAATCCCAGAGATATCCAAGAAACCAAGAGGCAGACCACCTGGTTCCAAGAACAAGCCCAAGCCTCCCATTGTGATCACCAAAGGCTGTGACTCCGCCGCCATGAAGCCAGTGATCCTCGAGATATCCGCCGGCTCCGATGTGGTCGAGACGGTCATGCAGTTTGCGAACAGACAACACGTGGGTATCAGTGTCTTGAGTGGGTCCGGGTCCGTGTCCAACGTCACACTCCGACACCCTGTGTCCCACACGCCGAGCCTTACCCTGCATGGACCCTTTAACCTCCTCTCTCTCTCTGGATCATATTTGGGTTATCCCACACCAACTTGCTCTACTAAACAACTTTCTTCTTCATCTTGTCTTTCTGGCGCTGTTTCTTTTGCTTCTTGTTCTTCTTTTGGGATATGTCTTGCAGGGGCGCAAGGGCAAGTGTTTGGAGGAATTGTTGGGGGGGAGGTTATAGCGGCGAGTCTAGTGGTGGTGGTAGTCGCAACTTATACAAGTCCGGCGTACCAAAGACTTCCCGGGGAGGCTGATGAATCTGAAGATGATCAGGCTAAGGCTAACATTGATTGTAGTGGTGCTGGTACTGGAAATGGAAGTGAATCTTGCACTAGCAGTAACGCCATGTCCGTGTCTATTTACAGCGTTGGTAGTCCAACCCCGCTCAGGCAGATTGCTCCTGATGTTATGCTCTAGGGTCCTCCCACCTATTCCCCCGCCTAATGAAGTAGAATTTGAAGAATGAATACGTATCATTACATTCAGCTTTAAACATACCCTCCGTACTTTACTCTCAGATTTAATCTCGAAACTGCATGGGCGACTACTTTGATTTGAGGATAATTTGTGGTTTAAAAGGAGAACTCATTAGTTTTCTCTAATTGGTAGCTTTATGGAGGAGTTTATTCTCCGTCCCAGTAATTGCTCAGTCACTACGTACAAATCCAACGGATATCATGATCTGCATTGTTAATTTGCCTTGGTCTTATTTTATTATCTAGATCGATGTTGATGTTTTTAAATTTCCTGGTTTAATTCATTGTTGTTCCAAAGTAATATGTTCGTGTACGTGGCTGGCTTTCATGGTTACATTCAGCTTGTTCATAAAGTTTGAAGTGCTTATCATCTTTTCCAAGGCTTGGATATTGCTGAAGTACTTCTAATTAATGTTGGTTTGTGCTGCATGCCACTATATGCCAAATTATGCCAGCGTTCTTCTGAAATAGCATGATGGGGTTTCTCACCCTCGGGAATTAAGAGCGCCCGCACAGCTCGTACCATCTGATCCCTGGCTAGAATAATTAATAAAGCTTGATAGAAGACACAACAATATGTGTACCCTCGCTGTGTGCATTAATTTTTAATATTCATAGTCCATTTTTCTAAAGAAATTTCAACATCTAAAAAGATGATTTTGACTCAAAAAAGGCTATAATTCCATTAGCTTTATTCTACAATTGAAGATGTGTCTAAATAAGTACTGAAGCACATGGTGTATATGGTTTGGGAAGTCATGTTTTTACCAAGGCTTGTCCAAATTACAGTGACAACACTCGGAACATATCACTATAATAAATACTGTCAGAAGCGTGAAAATCACCTGATAAATGCTTGCACCTACCTCCGTTCTATAATGTATTGGCATTTTGTCCTCTTTCAGCGTATCTGCGTGAGAGAGAAGAGAGAGAGAGACAGACAGACAGACAGAGACAGAGAGTTGCTTTTGTTGGAGGGGAAGTATGATGAAAGATGCTGTGTTGAAAACTGAAAACCTGGCCATGAACAGATGAGGTGACCGGGAAGGGAAAGACTGACGGGGTATATAGTCCATGTCGATAGAGGTCTGAGAAGTGCAGAAGAGCATGGGTGGTACTGCTCACGCGTCCGCCTCTCACTGGCCTCTTCATTTTCACGGGCTTTGCAAGAGAAGAGATCGAGAAACAAATGAAAGCTGCATGCATTGACTTGCCAAGAAAAAGCTGCATTGACTTGCTGTTACCCTTGTTGCTAGCTATTACCCCCATATGATTCCAGTAGGTCAAAGACGAGCTTTTCCTTGCATCTTCTTTCTGGTGCAGTTTTTTGCAAAAACAAGAGTGGGAAAAAAGCAATAAATGTGTTGGGAACTGAAAGTAGTTTGTCTTGCTACTATACTGTTGATTCAGCAACGTACGTACAGAGTTTGAACTGGCCCGGCCAACCAAGGAGCCTAGCTCGGCTCGATAACATTATCCTATGCCAAGACTGGTCACTGTCATCGTTTTATCTTTGGATAATACCACCAGCTTTATTGGTTTCGAATATAATTTTTCTTTATTTTGCGAGAGTTGGAAACTTTTTTTCAGTTTCCTATCTTCTTTGGGTCTCATTCATGGTCCAAGAGCCCAAGAAGATCTATTGTCTCTCTCTGTGTCTTTCCTCCATATCTTAGTTATTTCGACCATGCTAAACTCTAACGTACAATATTCCTCGTTATCCGGTTCAGTCTCTAGGGCTGGGCTGCAGGACACCGCCTCCTGCAGTCGCTGTCCACCACTCTCTCAATCCAACCTGGTCGGCGCAAGCAACCTCGCCCACACCATGCGAGGAGAAGGTTGGGCCTAAGCCCTCTTATATTATACCTCACCCCGACCCAATAATATATATAAATATATATCTATACATACATATAAAATAAACAGATTCTTAAGTACGTCATAAGTATAAAAGAAAAAATCCTAATCCTAAATTTCTCCTCTCTCTATCTCTCTCTCTCTCTCCGCCGCTTCCCTTCTCTCCTCTCTTCTTTCTCAGTTTCTCACTTTCTCCCCCTTCGAAGTTCATTTTTTTCTCTCCTCCTCCTCCTTTTTCCTATTTTCAGTTTTTAATTTTTCTTCTTGACATCTCGTTCTTGAAGCACGGCCATGGAACCATGGCCACAAAGGGCCTAGTTCCTTTTCTTAGACCCACGACCACGTTGTGGTCTTGCTATGTGTCGTTTGTTTGTACTTTATAATTTCTTAGATTTGTTGGATGATAGATGTGTGGATTTGAGGGATGAATTTGTAGATTTTTTGTTGTTTGTCAATTGTTTTGTATTTTCTTGGATTTTCTGGCTTTTTTGGTTGTTCTACCCTGTGGGTGGGCGGTAGATGACAGGGGACGGACGGACCAGGGTCCAAATCAGCCCCTTGGCACGTGGACAGGTGGCTCCGCCTCTAAGGTGCGGGGCCGAATCCGAGGGGGCAAACCCCACCCCCCGCGCATGTAGGGGCCAGGTGCGGGAAGGGGGCACCCCCCGCTCTGGTAGCACTCCTATCAGTCTTGAGGGTGAATGACTTTTAAGGCTAACAGATTGCTTCTATATCTTTGATAGGGTTATAAACAATTAGCATGGAGTTATGATATTCAATGCTCTACCAAAGAGTGAAAAAAAAAAAGATACACAAATGGTTAAATTACCAAATGCATCACAAGCATAATCATTAGAATTACGGTATCAATTTCTAAACAAATTCAAATTTTTGCTCATTTGTTCAATTGGTACAATTCCAATGATCAGTTTTCCCTATCGATTAGGTTTGAAGTTGAAAAAACATACAATCCTAAGTGCTAGCTAGAAGGCCATAATTCATTGCATTCAATATTTAGACTAAGTTGAGATTTATCTTTTTTTGTGTCCAAAAAAGCTCTACCTAAATCAGCTCTTTCAAATAAATTGACCCATAAGTATATATATTTGAAAATAGAACTATATATACCAAGCTTTTGAATACCGTGACGATCCTAAAATGGCATCATAAACAATACTAGTATCGAAATATTTTATTCCAATATTTTAACTGAAACGATATTCAAAGTTTTGATATATACAAGTCGTAGGTGACAAGAAGCTAAGATAAAAGCTTTGCTAAGAACTCAACGATCAATTCCACTACGCTAAGTCAACTTCATGCACGAATTGTGCACACTACCGAAGCGCCTGTTTTATTAAAAAACAATTGATAAAAAACACGACAACGAAAAATAAGAGGGAATCAATAGACTGACTCTCTATAAGAATTAAGAAACGTCTCCCCTATTTTCATACTTGATAGTCTCGAGTCGACGACTCTCTATCCCTCTCCTTCCTCCGCCTACACTTCAGCTACTCTTCACCGCCACCAACGTCTCTCTCTTTTGGGCTGGCTTTCGGCTACTCTCTCCTCTACCGCGCACGTCAGATCTCGGCTGCCTAGATAAGTTTCAGAAGTTCCAAGCCTAGATAAGTTCCTAGTGAAACATGTCTCAAGACTTGAAAAAGAGGTCCAAGAAGCAAAAAACAGAAGAAAAAATGAACCACATAGAGTTAGGTTAACTATCAAGAAGACAAAAGTTGATTCCTCTGCTTCAAATGAACAACAAAAGAATATTATATTTTTTGAAGGAGTAGAGGAAAAAGAAAATATTGACTCGAGTAAGGAAGTTTATAAAATTTCTGAGATGGAAGAAAAGAAATGTAATGTAGGTATTGGTGAGTCTTCATTGCAGATTAGACAAGTAAATCCCAATGCTACAGAATCACTCCACCAAAGGAAATAGGCAGGAAACAACATTATGGGGGAGGGAAATGGAGGGATGCTAAGGGTAAAAAAAACCAAGGAGGAAGGCGTTTGAAGTTTGCCAATCCCATACCACAAAACACAGCGTTTAAGTTTTTGCTAGGTCACGTTTCATGCGCAGGGGTGCACCAAAACACCTGTATACAGAGTTTTCCCCCAACGATCGAAGACAAAGTTTTGTAACATCAACAAATTATGTTTGAATTATTGCATCGCGTGACGTGGTAGCTAGCCAGATCGACCAATTTATTAGACCTTGTTTGTGTAATAATATTCACAACTATTGTTATAAATTTTTAGATTTTTTCTTCTCAAATATCATTTAAACACAAAAAAATTTTCAATTCCAAATTTTTAAATTTTTCATCTAATCATTATCCAAATACAAAACACAATATAACTTTATCAAATTTCCAAATAAAATACAAAAAAAATTACAAATGTTTCAAATTTCAAAATAAAAATTATATTCAACCAATTTTTCAACTTTAGAATATTTTTATTCAACTTTTTCTCACTCATTTTCCAAAACCCAATTCAACATCTTAACTCAAATTATTTCACTACTATTCTGAAATATTCTTAGGGCTTAATTGTTTGGGAACAGAAACCATTTCATTTCATCTCAAGATTTCATTCCCAAACATTATTCAAACACAAACACTATTTAATTTCAAAATTTTAAGTTTTCATCTAATCATTATAACTTTTCCAAAATTACAAACGAAACATAAAATATTAATTTTTCAAATTCCAAAACAAAAATGATATGATAACAATATTTTAATTTTATAATATTTTATTTAACTTTTTATCTCTGCTTTCCCAAAATCTAATAAACATCTAAACTCAAATTATTTTACTATTATTTACAGAATTTTATCTCATCTTACTCCTCACTAAATGTTCAAATTAAGAAGTCCTTAATCTTGCTTTTGCGTACGTTTTTATAATCTTCAAGTTTTGTAAGATTAACGTAGATGTGAACGAAATTTTCTTTTTCGAACATGTAACTAAGATATATTTAAAAATAGGGTCTTATTAAAATATTGTCACACACTTATCACTAATCTGAAAGGTTAGTTACTCCACAAATACCTAGCTACCGGCCAACAAATTTATACAAGTATCACATCCTTTTGAGTAGGGGTGTAACCGATCCGGTTTTAGATAAAATTTAGAATCGAACTGGTATGTACTAATTTTACATTTTTTATAACTGATTACACTTCGGTTATCCTCCTAAATCGGTACCTTCGGTTTTACCGATCTCCAATCTCATCCGGTCCGATTTTTCAATTTTTTTTTAAATGTAAAAAACATATAATAAAGTATTGCTTTTTATGATAAAATGTTATTAATAATTTAATATATGTATTATGTTTAAAGCAAATGATCAATTAAATTTTCATTTTTAAGATTAAAATTTTATTTTATAAATTATAATAACATTATCTTATATATAATTATATTAATAAGATATGATCAAACAAATTACAAATGTTCATATTTAAGATTAACATTTTATGTTATAATTTATAAATTATAATATGAAATTATTTGATATATGATATATAATTATATATTATATATTAAAATTATATATATATAAATATTTTGTATAATATAAAAATTAATTTTATATATACATTTTTTCCAACCAATTGGGTTCGGTCTGGTCCGGTCTTGGAAACTACGGAATCGAAACCGGACCGGATCTTACCGGTTTTTATAATATAGGAACCAGTTCCGGACCAGACCAGTTCAAAACCAGACCAACCGGTCCGGTCCAAACCAGTTTTCCGATTTAAATTTATATCCATACTTTTGAGCGCTTTTGCATGCATTTTTCTAATCCATAATTTGGGATTTTGTAGGCATCTTACAAGCATTCAAATTTCAAAATGACTAATACTCCTAATTCATAATGGATTGAGATTTCCAACAACTTACTACCCAAACGGCAAACACTTCATTTCTAAAATTTGGAAATAAATAGACATAACATGTGGACTAAGGGTGTAAAAAAATATTTGAAAAATCGGTCAAACTGATCCGGTGTGGTACTGGTTTTCATATTTTGGAAATTGGTTTAAACTGAACCGATTATATATATATATATATGTTTTATATTATATATCATTTTTATATTATTATATATATTATATGCTAAATTTCTAATTAATATAACATGAAATTCTAATTTTTATTATTCAATATACTAGTGTAATTAGACACTAAGTATACTATTTCAATCTTGTTATTCAAGTTATTAATCTCACTAATAAGTTTGATACTACTTATACTATATTAGTATAATTGAACATTAACGAATTAGTAATTATTAATAATAATGCTAAATTTTCACAATTAAGTTTAGTAGTAAAAAATTATAAAATTAAACTTATATAATATTACATGTGTAACTAGTAAACCGGAAAACTGGATTGGACTGGATTAAAATCAAAAAAATCGAAAGTTTAGCTTTCGTTGATGAATCAATCCATATCGATTTTTAAATTTTCAAAACTGGTATATATTAGTTTGGTTCCAAAATTTCTCTAAAATCGGACCCGGTTACACTCTAATCATGTGGACCACATTGTATTTACCATCCGTGAGCAGTATTTAACAAAAGAGTTTTGCTACAGAGCAACCACTATAGCAGTACACATAATGCACACCTTACGTGGCTGCTATTTTTTTCTCCACGTATCATTGAGGTTTCCAAAGACGACCATACTTTCTCCCTCCCCAAAATCATCCTTTTCTGCTAATCTTCTTCCCCTTCATCCTTCTCTTTGTCCTCGCAAAGCCACTGCTTCTCCGAGTTGCCCTCCAACTCGAGTCACTCGCCGATCCAACCTGCTCCAACTCGCATCAATGCGCAGTCCCACTCTTTGATGATCTGCTACCTCCTGGAGCACCAACTCGCCACTCATGCCAAGATCCGGGCAGCCACGCCCCAGCCCGTCACCAACCGCTCCATCAGATGACCTCACCGCCAGCCACCACTACTGCTACAACGACAATGTTTACGGGATCCCCTCGCAGGTCAACTCGGACTTCGTGTCTCCCTTCGAGTCCACCGCGAATGGTGGAGTTTTCGTCCTGAATGGACCTTTTCTGCCACTGCCTGGCGAGATGCGTGAGGAAGGGGGCAGCGACTTAGTGGGAAATGGGGAGGAGGGGTGCAATCAAATGGGGAGGGGATGGGGGAGGAGGAAATCAAACGTGCAGGGGTGGGGGGCAGAGCAAACGGGAACGTGAGCTGGGGATGGAGGAGAAATCAAACGTGGATTTAGTAAAATATGAGATAGTGAATGTGCAGAACGTGGTTTTGTTATAGAGTTTTTTGTCATTTCACTTAAGCCACGTCATGTGTGCAATAGATGCAGCCAAACAATGGCTGCTCCCAAGATTTTTTCTTAACAATATAATAGAGGGGTTCACATGATGTTGTGTTTAATTATCTTTCTTCAAAAGTTATAGAGTAAGTTTAAGCTGTAAGATAAATGTCATAAATCCTGATGATTCATTCATTATTACTAGTATATATATGGCATTAATTTGGTTCTTCTTCTCACAAGTCACGTGTTGAGATGTCAAAATTAATCCTCCCTAAGGACCGGTGCTTGATGCAAAGGTTGATCTAATGGAACCATCTTGGTCATGTCTTTCTCCTTTTCATAACAAGAGTAGTACTTAATTTAACTGCATGGGGGATGTCGAAATATTACAAATTATTAACCACCTGCCGGTAACCCATCTATATATAAATATGTATATATATATATATAGTGGTACTGCTACAAATTATATATATTTGTTTCTACAACTAAAATCTTGCCTTAGTACTAGAACAAGGATTAGTGAATAGCAAATTCTTTCATATATCCATATCATTAATAAGGGTATATGACTATTATATATAAATATATATATATATAAATATATATATATATATATATATATATATGCATGGTTGATCTTCGCCCCTGCCTGTCTCCCTCCACCAGTCCCTATTGATTAGGTGGACGGATATTTCAGTCCTATTTCGTCTACAGGTCAACACAAAATCAACATCAAAACACAAAAGTTTAGCATCCAACAAATTGGCCAAGAGACCTATGGCTATGGTCATGGCTGGTCACGGTCACGAGTCTTTAGCTAGCCTAAAGAGACCCACAATCACGGCCGTGGGTCTGTGCGATGCACATCAAAGAAGAAGACGACCAAGGAGTAGAGGAGGAGTATATACTAGCTAGCTAGAGGAAGAAAAAAAATGAGAAGAGAAAGGTCCGGAATACACACGCCTATATATGCATGATATAAACCATGCATCCCAATATCCTTAATTGTTTGCCCAATTAAAATTTTTATTATCACCCGTCAATTTGGCCTGGAGTATAGGTCGCCGGATATCTACCGGCCATGAGCCTACAAGCTAGGTGGAATGGGCAGGCGAGCTTATATATATACTAGTCTAAGGCTCCGTTTAGATTGAGAAGTAATTTCAACTCATCTCATCTCATTTTATCTCTTCATTACAACTTTTTTAAATTCTTGCATAAAATATAATAAATAATTGATTTTTTTTTAATCTTAAAATAATAATTATATTAAAATATTTTAAGTATATTTTATTCAATTTATCTAAAACTATCTCATCTCATTTTACTATCCAAACAGGATTTAATATGATTTGTTTAAATAAATGGACAACACAACCCACTTGCATATTACTAAACAAATTGTGTTGGGGTGACCGATTCACAACCCGCGGATTCATCCACTTTACATGTTTTATTATATATATTCACAACGAAATTAAAAAAATAAATAAAATTATCTAACCTAGTTAACATATTTTTAACTTTAAATTATATCAATTACACATGACATTCACAGCTAAATTCATGAAAAATTAAGTTCCATATATAATTAATATCCAAATGGAAAAGTACTACTAATAAACATAACCCAATTAATTACTTCTTCGACTGCATTAACTAATTTGATGAACGATTTAATTATAATCCAGTTGACCCAATTTGACCCACCATATTATATATACTAAATGATTATAAAATTACTATTAACCTCATCATGTCATGTTGATTATATATATATATATATATATATATATATAAAATATTAGCTTGTCGTGTTTGCGTCATGTTCACTGATTGCATTAAAATTGTCAGCATAATTTATGTAAAATATAAGGATTCTCACATTATAGTTGCTACCTTATAAGTCACCACACAAATTTCTTGGAGGGGCCATTCTATCTATATATGTAACACACCATGCCTTTATTAGAACGATCAATCCTTTTATAATGAATTGGGTGTGACTCGGATTATATATGTTCATGCATTATTATATATTATATATACATGATCTTCCATATTCATCTTAATTTTATCTGCTTCATCAATTAATTTTTTTAATTTTAATTCATCAAACTATCTCATTTAAGATAAGGAAATTACTTCTCTAACGCTTAGTAATTTTGTTTCATCTGTGTGTGTGTATATATATATATATATGACTATAATAAACCCTACTACACTTGATGATTTTCAAATATCAGATGATCTTTCAAAAGACTCCAACTTTAAGGGGCCGAGTTCCTAATTATTAATCTGTAATCATAAAAACCCAGAAATTAAGATAAATTATGATTTCATGACAATTCGGAATGGTTCAAATGTCTTAACTACTCCACCTTATTTCATCTTTCCAGATTTTAGAAACTGATCTTTGAGATCGAACAAATCCTTCTGAACTTTCAGAGATAAGGAAAAGTGACAGAGAAATTAAAGATTAATCCTGGAGGAAGAAAAAAAAAGGTTGGCAAAAGTAGGCCATTATTCAAGTTTGGAAATTAACTCTGCTTAATATTTAGCATAACCCAAGACAGATTTACTCTCCACAATCTTACCCTTTCTCCCATCTTCTCCATTTATTTTTGGGGGGAGAGAGAGAGATTTCTAGAAATGAAACAAAGAGCTAGTTAGCCACCTTAAACAAAAGCAAAGAAATAGCAGTACTACCACAAAAGGAAACCGTACTCAACATTCAACAAGGACGTACTAGGAGTACTCAAAATGCAGATTCATGGATTCGACTATGATATTTAGCCTAGCTGGCAGGTTTTCCGGCCGCCGGAGGCTTCTTTACCGTCGCTGGGCAATGAGTGACGGATTCCTCTTGCTTAGCTTTGTGACGATCCACGGAGCTTTCAGTACCGACGGTGGCACTTGCACCCGTGGCACCATGCCCTGTGAGAACATGACCTGCAGCTGCCTGGCCCATGTCAGATGGCCTTGCTATCTCTTCACCTGATATTAGCTCAGGGGGGAGCACCAGAGAGGCTTGCCGCCGATGACGGGACATTGGTTTGTGCTTGGTTTCTCTGAGAGAGAGATCTGCTTGAGGTTTGAAGGCAAGTGTGGAAGGAAGAAGAAATGGCGTTTCACGAATTTATGATGTGGGTTCCTCTCAAGAGGGAAGAAGTGATAGTGTGATACTCCCACACACGCGCACTCATAGTGCGTGGCCAAAATTAAGATATTACTTCCATAATTTAAATGCATTTTTTTTTATTTCCAAATAATAATATATAAATGTGATTTTAATAAATTAAAAAAAAACCAAAAAAGGTAAAAATAAATAAATAAATAAAGAATCTTCACATCATCCACAAACTCATACAGATAAAGTTTGCCAATTCCATGAGGTATGATATATCATATGCAATCTGAACACACAGACACACGCGAGATGTTGGAGTTGTCAGACACGACCATTTCACGCATGTTGCTGGCGTTAGGTGATAAATGACCGTAGGATGCGTGGTGAGCTACGGGCCACATCTTCTGTGATCTGTTCAAGCATCTAGCTTTGGCTACCTAATTTTTATGGAAAATTCGGGATTCTCTCCATGCACGTGATTTCCTCCTTCTCTTCCTTGTGCGAAATTAGGAGGGAACTTCGCATTAATTATACATTCATTCATTCGTGAAAATATCTTCTAACCAGGTAGCTAGAACCTTGCAAATTATATTTCATATCATGTCCAGGACCTAGCTGTAGAAGAAACTTTGCTCATATAATATTTTTACTCACAAACTGATATGATTTAATGTTACGTGTTAGATAATAAAATATATTTTTATAAAAATAAATCCGACATATTATATATATCAAGTCACGTCAATTTATAAATTTATTTTTATAGAATCTTTTATAGATCTAGTAATATTATTAATCGACTTTCATTCATAAAAATATCCTTTACCAGCTTTAGAACTAACACCGATTGAGATTCATATATCCAAGAACTGCATGCATGTGTAGAACGGTAGAAGGAACTTGATCATTTGACCACATAAAATTATTTCTTGCTAGCTAGTTTTATCATGCATGCCTTGTGCATTTGTGTATGCATGAAGTTTAGTGCCAACTCCAATGTCCTTATTTGGATGTTAAGAATATTTTAAAATATTTATGAATAATAGTAAAATAATTTTTAAATATTAAAAAAATAGCAATTAAAAAAATAATAAATAGTTTTTAAATAGTAATAATTTGCGAACACTAAAAACTCTCTGTAAACAAAATAAAATCCATATTTCTAGTTTCTAGTAACTAATCAATCTCAACTGTACAACATAGACAATCATACTTTGAAAGTCTCTTTCTTGGTTAAATTTGGTCGACTAGTTACGGAATGATCTCATTGGAGGGTCAAAAGTGAGAAAAGAAAGGCATATCAAATTAAGAAGAGATCTAGATCAACTTTATTATCTTTATATTCAATATGCCCAGCCAAAAAAAAAAAAAACAAGTTACTAAATCCAAGTGTCGCAAATAATATGGGATAAATATGATTTGATCATGATATGAGCTCTATATATATATATATATATATGTACCATGCATGCAACAAATTAAAAAATTGAGATATCTATATATGAGTTTTGCTAGGTACAAGTAGTTTGGCGCACTAAACCCAGTACCGACACTGACATAGCTTTTATTATTAAAAAGAAAAAAAAAAAAAGAAAAATCTTAAGAGAAGAAAAGATTCTGTCTCGTAAAAATCATTTCTGTCTACAATTCGCATTGTTTTATTAAATGGATGCTTTATATGTCAGCATTAGTGTGCGACTTAGTGCACGAACTCGCTTACAAGAAGACTTTTCCTCTCTATATATATTTATATATTAGTGATAATTTTTTATTAGTTTTACTTTATTAATTTCAGTCTTTTTTCTCATGATTTCCCATCTTTGAACTTTGATCATATTTTGTGAATCTATGTTTTAAATTAAGAAAAGGACATGTATGCAATGACAAGACTTGAGAAATAGACCACATGCATGGTACTCAGACGACAATGGAGGATTCTATGTGCCGACTCTTTCTTCCCTCTTCTTTCATTAATTCATCTTTAATTTACGTAAAATACAACAAGAAATGTTTTCCAATATTCATCTCATGTCATAGGAACACGAATCACATACAATCCAATAAGAACATGATGATCAATCATTATAAAAAAAAAAAAAAAAACTGTTATTTATAACGAGTTATAACTTGTGCCGATGAGTGATCATTTTAATAGAAAATTATCATTTTTATCGTAAATAACTGATCACATGATATAAGCATTTTTCTTATAGTACATATATATATATATATATATATATACATATACAAATGGTAAGCGATTAGATGGGATATTATTTTGATATCTAGTACATGATGATCATGTATATATGCATGAGATTTCTTTTGCAGTAGATTTTTTATATGATCTGTTAAAACTAGCTAGAGAAGTTAAAAACAGACATGATAAACAATAATATCAGCCGTGAAAGTACAGACACTGATAACGTCCGTCTTGAAAATCATGAAGATCTTTATATTATCTTTAGGAAACCGATCAGAAAAAACATGTATATATTTTGGTTCTTATGCGTATAAAGAACGTCTTTGCAGTATTTTTGGATTTTCTTGTATGGCATTCAGTGCAGTACTGCTCTGTCCGAAACGTAAGTGACAATGAACAAAACGCCACCTGTGCATGGATGGAGGTCCCTAATCTTTGGAGCATTGCATCAATAATGTCTGTTTGGGGGGACAGCATGCACGTACGGACCTTAGAGTTGAGGCAGACAATGTTACTTATTGGCATGCAGTACTTTTGGACAAACTATAAATAATGGACACGTGGTGCACGCACAAACAGCTAGCAAGAACAACATCAATGCTGGTTAGTTTTACATTGCATTATCCACATGATCATATATAATTATTAAAGCTCACATCGATGATCTAAATATTTTTGGTCCACATGATTAATAGGCACAAGTTTTTTTGAGGTCCCCTTGTGCTGAATGGTCAATTTTTGTCGACAACGCATCAGCACTTGGCTCGATTAGATATATAAATTATCTCAATTCATCTCATGATCTCATTATTATAATTTTTTCAAATTTCTATATAAAATATAATAAATAATTCAATTTTTTTAAATTTTAAAATAATAATAATATTCTAATAATATTTTATTAAATTTATCTAAAATCATCTCATCTCACTATTCAAACGAGCCTTTGACCTTTGGCTTCCATCACCTAATCCACTTGTATCCTCTACCATCAAAACTACTAACAACTCTTGGGTTTCCCAATATTTGATTTTTGTTTTACGAAGAGGACGGTATATCAATTTTATTCATTATTCTTACCTTCTTTTTTTTTTTTTTTACGGAAATATTCGTATACAAAAAGAGTTTTGGGTACATAAATCTTAAAACCAAATTAACTAGCTGATCTAAAACACATTCAAATTTACATTTCACCATTGCCTGCCACAAATGTTATATCTGCGTACATTCTACGTACTCTCAACGAACGTCCTAATAATCCAATCATTCCTACCATATCCTTGTGTTTTGCTTCTCAAATCATGTCCACATGAGTACATGACCCCCACATCCATGCACAGCCTCTTTCGTACTCTAAATTGGTATAAACCCAAAACCACATATATATATATATATATATATATATATATATGTTGCTGATCAATAGCTTTCATGGCTTTCCATCTCATGTCTTCTAGCTACTTTCTGAGGTTTTCTATTAATACTGCTAACCTTGATTTCTTGTGAGTATCTTGTCTCATTTCCAAGAGAACCAATCACTCCTAACTTATGCTTGTTAATAAGGACCCATTGTACCTAATTAACTCGACAAACATTAATTTTGTTAGCTAGCCATCAGCATGGCATCATATTCAGTTGTCATGGCAAAGACTTGACTAGTTTGGATGTAGAGATTGGATGAGAAATGTCATCTCATCTCAACATTCAAACACATCACTCAAATATAAATACTTTTTAATTTTAAGTTTTTAATTTTTTCATCTAATCATTACCTAATCATTACAAATTTTTCAATCTTCTAAACAAAATACAAAAACTAATTTAATTTTTTCAAATATCAAAATAAAAATAATATTAAAAATTATATCCCAATAATATTTTAATTTTATAATTTTTTTATTCAACTTTTTCTATCTTATTTTTTAAAATTTTATAAAATATTTTAATTCAAATAATTTTATTATTATTCATAAATTTTTTATCTCATATCAACGTCCAAACAAGGCTTTAAAAGTAATTGGTTCTCGCATGAAGGAGAGTAATATGTATGAGCAATGCTAGATACAGTCCTTATTGGGGGACTGCAATGCAAGCCTAGACAATTTTATCTTTAATTTTTTTAAAAATTACAAAACTATCTTTCCTGAAATGAAGCTTTTTCTTATTTAATAAGGGGCCTGCACATGCAGTCCCCAAGTGGGGACTGCAAATTCTTGGGGACTGCAAATAGAATTTCTCAATATGTATATGAGACAAAGTAAGTGTTTAGTGTAGGCCATTTACTAGTTAGTCCCGGTAAAGGTCCTATATATACTGCATACTTTTCTTTTCTTTAAACAAGGCCCTCTCTAACGCGGCATAAACACTCTCCGTATATTTTTATTTAATTATTGAAATATAATAAGAATAAGTCAAAACTACACTTAATATGATAAATAAAGGGAAATATACTAAGGTATTGTACCATAATGAACAATTGGATGGATTGTATATATATTTTCTTATAATTTAAAAGAGCCTATTCTTATTACTATTCATAATAAATAGTAAAGATCCTATTTTTTTCGCATGTTTTTTTCTTTCTATTTTTTTTTGTCCGCATAGCCTTATTACTGTTTATTACTGTTCATCAACAGTAATGATGAACAGTAAAAAGCTTCTTTTTTTTTCGTTTGTTTGATTTTTCTGTTTCTTTTTAGGTTCGTCCGTGTGAATGCCAATGTACGACGTAATACCACAATCATGCTTGGAAAATGAGAGAGAGGGAGAAAAGAAAAGTGGGAAAAAATATTAATTTTTGAGTTTTAAATTCCAACCCTTTGTCTTTAATCTTCAGTTTAATCTAACGGTAGAAGTTTAAATATTAATTTAAACTAACATAAAATAGATAATTAAAATATAAATATTGTATCATACACTTAAAATTAACTTCAATTTATAAAATACTAATTTTTCATCATTAAATAAAAGATAAAATTTTACTGAACATTTTTAGAGAATAATATAATATCATATACTAAAAATCAACTTTAATTTATAAAATATTAATTTTTCATCATGAAATAAATGATGAAATTTTACTGTACATTTTTAAGAGAAAAAAACTATCTAATTAATTTAAATTTTTAATATAATTTAAATTTCATAATAAATGATGAACATAAATAAATAATAATTTTATTATTATACATTAGACAATTTTAATATTCGAAATTACACTTTATTTTTTTCTTCAATTTGGCAGATGTGGCAAACGTGCTTTTTTTATCAATTAGAAAATCTTACGCCATACAGGATTTTACACAAGTATCACTAATTTCAAAGTAACCAAGCTCATTCTAGAGATCAGCGTAATCACTTAATCAAATAAAGAGCATAAATAGAAAAAAAATAATAGTAATAATAAAATATGAACTAATTAATTACTGTCATCTAGCCGATCTGACGCTTTTGTCCTTGCCGACCTTACTATACTAGGATGCCAATTAACATTTTATATATGTGTGCGTATATATATCTCCTTATATTTAAAAGTATGTATCGTCTGATGAATAGTAAGATTAACAGTAATGAACAATGATAAATAGTATTCTTATTTTACGCTTCCCTTCTTCGTCCATCTCTACATCCTCACAGCAATCCTCTTCACAAAATCACCACAAAATATTACAAAAATTATTACAAAATACCACAACAGATTACAAAATCACCGCATACAATATCTTAATTGAATTATATGTAATGATCAATAAACGGAGAGACCCATTTCGAGGGAGGGAGTTGCGAGGAGACGAGGGCTGCCATGGGGGCTTCAACGGTGGCTTGGGTCTATGGGGGTGGTCGCAGGAGGAAGAGAAGCTCGATGGTGGTGGTGCGGTGGTGTGGGGACAACGTACGGTGGAAGTATGGTTGAGAAACTGTGTGAGACCCATGCGGGAGAGGGAGTTGTGGGGAGACGAGGGCTGCCATGGGGGCTTCGATGGTGGCTTGGGTCCATGGGGGAGATTGCCGGAGGAAGAGGAGCTCGATGGTGGTGGTGCAAGGGTGCAAGCGTTGAGACCCATTTCGGGTTGCTCGCGTGCGGTGAAGGGAGGAGCTGCCAAGGGGCTTCGACGGTGGGGTTTGCTCGCCGGCGTAAGGGGAAGCCGGTGACGTGGTCGGTGGCGAGGTCGGTGACACCATGGTGGCACACGGCTGCTTGAGGGAGGAGATCAGGTGAGAGAGAGAAGTCGTGGTTGAGCAGAAGGAGAGAAATAGAGAAAGAGAAAGTGAGGGAAAAAGAAACTTTTTGGGATTTAAATCTAACCCTTCATCATAACTCTCCAAATTTGATCAATAGTGAAAATTTAAATACTAATTTAAATTAATGTAAATACTAATATTTCATCATTAAATAAATAATGAAATTTTGTTAAATATTTTTAAAAAAGAAAAACTATATAAATAATTAGAGTTTTAACATAATTTAAATATGATAATATTCTTAATTAACTAAAGAGAACTGCTACAGTTACAGAAAAAGTAGTCTAAAAATGTGTCCTGAATGTGTATTTCAATTTTTTATTTTTCTTTTCTTTTTTTTTCATGTATTTTTTTAATCATCATAAACATTTTAAAAAAAATAAAAAATTTTCAACATCATTAAAAAAACACTTCCTCAATCACTAGATAAAAAAAAATAAAAAAAAATAAACTAGGCAAACGTCCCTTGGACGTTACCCTACTACTAGTATATATATAAATATATATATATATATATATATATATCTCAACCTTATTGTATTTGTATGTCTTAATTTGTGCTGTGACATCCCAACGTCACGAGTGAACTTGTTGGAAAAGGTACTGGAGGAACCGATAAAATTGCCCATTTCAGCCTAATTTCAAAGGCTTGTTTTTGGGCCCTAATTGACCCATTATTGGCCCAATAAAAAATCGGATTTATTACCTCCATTTAATATAGATTTGTAAAAAATTTGTTAGTTAATATTTTTTTATTGATGCAAATTAATGAGGGTTTAGCTCACGTATTAATTAGGGTCTGTTTGGGATTATTTTAGGAGTTTAGAAAAATGTTTAAATGGTTTTAAAAACTCTGTAATAGAAAAATTAGATTATTTGGATGTTGCATATTAAAATATTTTTTAATCCCAATAATCTAAAAAGTCCTTTTGAAGAAAAGCATCATTTTGATATTTTTCTTCAAATGTGTTTTTCCGGATAATCAGAATGTAGTTCAGATTTTAAAAAGACTATACTTGAACGAAAGTACTCATATAACTTTAAGATAATTATAATTTTTAAACTTTTAAAGATATGATGATAATATTTAAAAAATCAAATGATCGTCATTTTTACATCAGAAAGTACTTTTTTAATTTATTTCTAAACAAATAGAACATGTTTAAAAATGTTTTAAACATATAATTACTAAATAATAAATAACTTTTTAATAACAGAACTTATTTGTTAAGCTATAGGTTATAAGCTCTAAAGATATTAGCTATTTTTAATACCGCAATCTCAAGCATGCACTAAATGTTCCAATTTGGGGTTGAATAACTGGAAAGCTAATTAAATTAGGTTTAAAATGATTTCATTTTGAGGAAAATAAATTTTAAATTACAATATTGATTTATATTTTCTAGTTGAGAAAATATTTTCTCAAATCTGGATTTTATAATTTTTCCAAGTTCATCAAAAAACTCCAGAAATTCATAATTTCGGCTTAATTAGAAGTCATATGAATTGATTTGATTTGATTTTACCAAAACTTTTGGTCCATATTTGGTAGTGTGGAACTATTGAAATTAACGCTTTATTCATTCTTTTTTAATAACAAAAATAAAAAAGAAGAGTACAGAGGATAATTAGATTATCTATGAAAAGATCAGGAGGAAAAAATGGATGAAAGATTTCTTTCTTTTCCTTTTCTCACGAGAGTCTTCGAAATGTAAGTAATTAATGCATGTTTGGGCACTTGAGTGGATGTATTTTATTAGATTTTAAGAAAATGAGAGAAAAAAAGTTAAATAAAAATATAAAAATTTTAAAAAATGTTTAAATATAGTTTTTAAATCTAATTTTTATTAAAAAAGTTTGTAAAAGTTATATTGATTTTTGCAATTGAATAATGATTAGTTAATGATAAGATGAAAAAGTTGAAAATTAAAAATTAAAAAATATTTTACATGTGAGTGTCATTTGAGAATGAAATTATAAAAAAATTTTAAGAATTTTGAAAATTCTCGTAATGTCCAAACATATCCAAATATAAATTGAAGCTCGATTGTATTCCAAAACATACACAATAAAATAATTTATTTTTAAAAATCATTTTTTTAGTTTACCTTATAGGTTAAAATCAACTAGCCTCACTAGTTTTTTTGTTTTTGTTTTTTTGTTTTTTTGCTTTCTTTTACATGTATTTTTTTAACACTTTTAAATATTTAAAAAAAATCATAATATTATTAAAAAAATACTTACTTAATCATTAAATAAGAAAAAAAATAAATAAAAAATCTTGCAATAGCCCCAACGGGAGGAGTAGATTTATCCATTCCTTAGAGCATTCTTATTGGATCGGCCAAATGCATATTCAAATTTTAACTAATATCACAAGAATTTATATTTGCCTATTCTATTTAAATTCAATCCCCACATTGGATTATCTATTTACTCTCTATATAATAATAAAATATTATTATTTTTATAATTAATTAATTTAATTTTATTTTATCACATTTTATAGTTCTACCAATTAAATGTTAATAATAATTATATTGTAATTAAATAATATTAAAAAAGTATTATTAAATGTTAATAATAATTATATTCTAAATATTAAATTAATTATATTCTAATTAATTTAATTTATTTATTTGGAATGAGAAACTAATATTTTAATGTTTGATGAAGTAATTATAATTTTGTGAAGTACCGTATTTAAAATTCAAATTATTTTTAAAATATCTAATTTAATGTGAAGTCTTTTTTATATAAATTATTTAAATTTTAACCATCCTTCAACTTTAACTATGGCAACGAGGATGCTCTTAGATGTGCCATGTCTTCAGCCTACTCTGAAAGAACCCAAAAATAGTTCGTTTTGGTACGTAAAATCTGTCAAATATTAGCACACGTTTCCATGAGTTTTCAGCCTTCTCTGAAAAGCTACTTTAATTGCATATACCATGTCAGCAACACAACACAACTCTTGCATTACTTTCTATGTTTTGATATAGTGCTGGTGAGGCTGGTGGTAAGTGGTTGGCAGAGTTTGGTGATCCGAGAAGCTTGACTAGAACAACTCTGGCAAAGCACTTGAATGATTCAAATGGCAGTTATAGGTGTGTCAAAATGGAGAAAAGGGAACCTTTTGTATCTATATATCTTCTTGGTTGTTCTAACCCCCCTTTCTACAGTACTTGAGTTTTCTGCACTTGAAAGCCTCCACCACCTCCTTTCTGATGCACTTCCCCTACTGAGAATTAAGCTCAGAACAATGGCTGTTTGCTTTCAGAAACAAACCATTGAAGACGATTCTTTGATGCTCTTCTCAACTTCGGATTACCAAGAAGAATCCAGCACTCCTTCCTCTTCTTTCTATCACTCACCCCCGCAACCATCACAAAAATCCAAAACTTGCAGACTTATAACTGTGAGAAATCTTTCCTATGCTATCCACCCACATAGGTTTCTTGCTAACTCGTTTTGTCACCTGTTACAAAAGCCTAAGCCCGTCAACATACTCAAGTCCGTCTCCTTTGTTGCAAGGAGTTCAGAAATTCTTGCCATTGTTGGGCCGAGTGGAACTGGGAAATCCACTTTGCTCAAACTAATATCAGGAAGGGTGAAGGAAAATGACTTCGACCCGAAAAGCATCTCCATCAATGATCACAACATTAGCAGTCCAGCTCTCTTGCGGAAGATTTGTGGGTTTGTCGCGCAAGAAGATAATCTGCTTCCTTTACTCACCGTAAAGGAAACGCTAATGTTCAGCGCCAAGTTTAGGCTCAGAGAAATGAATGCTAGAGAAAAAGAAGCAAGGGTGGAGAGCTTGATGCAAGACCTCGGTCTTCTGCATGTAGCAGATAGTTTTGTGGGAGATGAAGAGAACAGAGGGATATCTGGTGGAGAGAGGAAAAGGGTATCCATTGGAGTTGACATGATTCATGACCCTCCAATTTTGCTCCTGGATGAGCCAACTTCAGGCCTAGATAGCAGTTCGGCACTCCAAGTGATTGAGCTCCTTTCTTCAATGGCAAAAGGGAAGGGAAGAACAGTAATTCTATCTATCCACCAACCGAGCTATAGAATCCTTCAATTCATTCCAAACTTCTTGATCCTCTCTCGTGGTTCAGTTATCCACAATGGTAGCCTTGAATCACTCGAGGAAGCTATAAATAAATTGGGATATGAAATTCCATTGCAGCTAAATGCCATAGAATTCGCCATGGAAATTACAGGTACACTGGAGGATTCATATTTGAAAACTCCCTTGTATAGTGTAGAAGAGAAGGAGCCATATTCCCTCTCTATCTTTCCAGAGGGGGAGATGGAGAGAGTACTCGGACAACACCATGATAGCAAACAAACATTTACTAGTTACTTCTCCATTTGGTTTGAGATTATGTTTCTTTGCTCAAGATTTTGGAAGATCATCTACAGAACAAAGCAGCTGTTCTTGGCGAGAACGATGCAAGCTATTGTGGGGGGATTTGGATTGGGAAGCGTATACATGAAAGTGAGAAGAGATGAAGGAGGTGTGGCTGAAAGGTTGGGCCTATTTGCATTCAGTCTTAGTTTTCTTCTTTCTTCCACAGTAGAAGCTCTTCCAATATACCTCCAAGAGAGGCGTGTTTTGATGAAGGAAGCCTCAAGGGGTGCCTACAGGACATCCTCCTACATGATTGCCAATACAATAATATTTCTGCCATTCTTATTTGTGGTGGCTGTTCTTTTTGCAACTCCAGTATACTGGCTTGTAGGACTCAATCCTTCAGTCACTGCATTTGCATTTTTCACTTTCATTGTCTGGATTATTGTGTTGATGGCTAGCTCCCTAGTGCTCTTCTTAAGCGCAGTCTCGCCTGATTTCATCTCAGGAAATTCTCTCATCTGCACTGTTCTTGGAGCCTTCTTCCTCTTCTCTGGCTACTTCATTCCAAAAGAAAGCATCCCAAAATATTGGCTCTTTATGTACTATGTTTCCCTCTATAGATACCCATTGGATTCACTTCTCACAAACGAGTATTGGAGTGTGAGAAGTGGGTGTTTCTCTTGGCAGGCTCAAGATCATTCCAAGTGTTTGCTGACAGGAATCGATGTCTTGAAGAGCAGAGGACTCGACAAGGACACAAGGTGGATGAATGTGGGCATAATGCTTTGCTTCTTTCTGTTCTATCGTCTTCTTTGTTGGATAATTCTTTCTCGAAGAGTTTCCAATACTACAATATGATGCTATAAATCATCACTACAAACACCTGCCATATGAAGGTTGCTTTCCTGCAGTTGGGAAAAAATTCTCTCTTTTTAAGGGTTTGTAAAAAAAATGTTTGAAATACTGGTGATATTGTAATCCAGGGAACTTGTAAGTTTCATCTAGGAGTTTCATTAATTATCATATCTCTGTATTGATATCAATAAATGGAAAAAAATAGATCAAAATTTAAGTAACAAAATCTGTTTGCTCTAGCAGAATTGTAATGTATACCCATTGAAATTAAGGTCTTTGAATTCTCATCATCTTGCAACAAACTCCATTGGTTTTATCGTTTCACACATCATATCTCGCATGTTATTACGCCATCCATGACAGGGTCTGTTTGGAGTTGTCTTAGAATTTAAAGGCTTAAAAGGTACTTAAATAGCCTTAAAATCACTTTAATTATAAATTTAAACTATTTGGTTGATACAATCTCTTAGATTTTTGTTCATAGAGTGTGTCATTTATTCTGTCTTAGACAGAGTGTGGATTTATTTAATTCTGTCTTAAGACAGAATGTGAGATTGGTTAAATATATCTTAAGACAAAATATTGTTTCTCAGACAGTTTGTCTGCAGAGAGTTATAACAATGGACTAGACCATGTCAGTTCAGTCACAAAGAAATTTATGTATTGAAAAACC
Source organism: Juglans regia (assembly GCF_001411555.2). Classification (NCBI taxonomy): domain Eukaryota; kingdom Viridiplantae; phylum Streptophyta; class Magnoliopsida; order Fagales; family Juglandaceae; genus Juglans; species Juglans regia. The sequence continues at coordinate 24,027,508 of NC_049914.1, read as the reverse complement.
TTAAAAGTAATAATTAACTTGTATTCTATATATTTCATGTCAAAATTATAATATCCTATTATGAATGAATGAAATTTATTTTACCTTAAAAAATATATATATATATATTTTGTTGATACATATTAAAATATTTATTAAAAAGAATTACCACGTGGCTTAAAATTCGCACTTTCAGCTAATCAAAAGTTGAAACATAGCATCCCATTGTCACGTCAGCCACTCCTAAAAATAGCATAACTATAACTAAAAATAACATTAAAAACAGAAAATGTAATAAATAATTATAAACAAAAAAGGAAGACAATGAGACAATCATTTAAAAAAGAAAAAGAAAACTTACATAGTATAAGGAATAAAAAATTTATTTAAAATGAAAAGGGTAACTGCCAAATTGAAAGAAAAATTGAAAAAATGTCAGAATATAGAAAAGATAGTTAAAATGATAAAATTTTAAAAACAAAACCTAATAATAACAGCGTAACAAAGATATAAAACATTAAAATAGAAAAGATCTAATACAAACCCTCACGCCACCTGATTGCACCATATATAGGTGGCCTGCTCAAATTAAGCCACCTTCAAGGGCAGCTTCCATAGGCCAGGCAATGGTGGCTCATGATGGGGGGCGGGCCACTGATCGCTGCTATATATGAGGCCAACATGGAGGTGGCTTGGGTAGTTTACCTAGCAATCAATCCCAGATGAATAATTTTAATATAGTTATGAGTTGTGTAAGTGTTACGTATTTATTTTTTAAAAAAATAAAATTTATTATTAAAAAATTAATTTTTTATATATATATATCTCATATTTATTTATTTTTTTTTAAAATAAAAATACACATATATTTTACAAATATCATTTTTTTAAAAAGTATATAACGTGTCCCTCTCCCTCCCAAGGGGCTTGTTGCATATATCATAGATCTTAATCTCCTCCACACGGAAGTTAGGAGAGTTTTCTTTTCACCTCTTTCTTTTCGTCTTCCACACCTACTGCCCATCTTCCTTTACTATTCAATGTATTCATTCCTGCCTGCCTACCCCTTGACCCTTCTCTCAGCTCGTACATATCTACCATCTTCTACTACTGTTAATATCTCTCTCCTTTAATTATCAAGCACCTCCACATCAAATTTAAGACGTATGTATGATCGTGTAGATCTAAGCCCTTGATCAGATCCTGATGCAACCTCTTCATGTGTAGAATGAAACGTCTCATCTTCACTACTGCTACCAGCCTCTAAATAAAATAACTTTAGATATTCTTTTTACTACAAAAATGACGTGAACGTGATCTTTATGTTAAATATTTTAACATAAATATGATTTTCTATGATCTATGATAATAAATAATAATAGTTAAAAAATGTACGTCCTTCATCCATCTCAGTTTGATAGAAATTTTGACATGATTATAAGAGACTGATCATCTCAGCAACTTTATCTTTGAGTGTCTCCTAATGGCTAGAGGCACAATAATATTGTAGGTAAGAATCATTTAACCCTTAGTATTATTTATAAACTTTTGGCCATCATAAAATTTAAAGATATTTGTGTCCCACTGTGGCTGAATCTAGAGGTATTATTGTCCCAATGTGATTCATTAATTAAGTAATAATATTTGAGTTAGTCTAAACTCATTAGGATATGCGTGTGTGGGATATAGAATTTTAATAAAACTCTTACATTCTCTCACTTAGTTCATATGCCCAGAAAATAATATTTTCCATTTAGGATTTATTATAGGAAATTAACCATACTTGACACATTTATTTTCAGAAAATTTTCATAACTCAAAATATATTACATGAGTTTCATAATATCAATGTCAAATCAACTACTAATGAGAGTCATGACAGTCCTCTATTATATAACCAACAAATTTCTTTTAATGTACCACAATATTAGCAGCTTAATTTAACATAATCTTTAATTGAAACAATTAAGGCTAATACTATAATGCCTTAAGTTTTAATTTATGTCTATTTTAGATATTATCTTGCCATCATTCATCCACACCATTCAATATACATATAAAGTGGAAGACAAGACAACAAAAATAACCATAATAGATATCTCTTAATGTCCAGTAACAAAATACTCAGCATATCAATGATCTCTTTAACATCACATTATGGGTATAGGCATAAGACTCATCTTTTCAACATGTTCTTTAAAGTATAATATTGATATGGACATTAGTTGTCTCTGTATATTCTCCTTAACACTTATGTATTTAAAATTTCATTAAATACTTATCATTCGGAAAAAATACTATAATGAATTCTTTACGTACATTCTTAGCGACTTGGCTATAAAGTCGACAATTCAAGTCTTAAGATAAATTTACTCAGTCATATACCATACATGTGGCTTCTAAGCATGCCACAAATTCAACCTCTATTGCACATGAAGCAGTAAGAGATTTGTCTCATACTTTTTCATAAAATAACTCTATTAGATAGTTAAATACATAACCATAATTGTATTTTCTATCATTAATGCAATCATGTAAAATAGAGTATGAATATCCAGTTATCTTAAAAGTATTAGTTATTCTAAAGGTAACAATATAGTCTTTAATTTTTTACAAATAACATTGCACTCTTTTTACAGCTTTTAGGTCAAACATCCTTGGGTTACTTTGACAACAACCACAGATGCTAACTGTAAAACTGATGTTCAGCCCTATACAAATTTGTGCAACTATCAAATTTCTTATAACCATCATATACATAATTTCTTTAATAACATAATCAATTTGAGGACACTGTAAAATACTGAGTATGTCACAAAATACTTATTGACTAATAATTTTGTTAGGTCTCTCAAAACTTTCTAGGAAACTTTACTAAGACAATCCTAAAAAATTTTGGTCTTGGTATTAAAATTTAATTCCAATGACAAATGATGTCTCACTCATAAATTTTATTTTTAAAGTTCTTTAGAGACCCAATCTTAATGCAATACTACAAACCATGAGTATCATTTGCATGACCACAAATACAAACATACTCCCACTAACCTTCGAGTACATATATCAACAATAAATATTTTTCTTTAATCCAAAGGTAGTGATGTTATTATCAATTTTTAAATATAATTTTCAAAATTTACATTTTCTAGGTAGCATTTTGATTGTTTCTCGTAGACCTCATAATACAAACTTTTACTCTACAATAATTTTCACATCTATTTAATGTAACTCTGGATCATAATGAGCTACAGACATCTAGATCATAATGAGCTACTAATACCATAGTGATCCTGAATGAGTCTTTTCAAGTTCTTTCTATTCAATGCTTATTTCTGAGTGAAATCTATTATTACAAAGCTGACTTTATATCGTTCAACATTGTCTTTAAAGTCAAGATTTTGTCTGTAAGACCCATTTACATTCGACTTTTTATACTTCATAGACAATTAAACGGAATTACAGACTTTACGTTGATTCATGGATTTCAATCACTCTTTTATACATTGATTTTTTACAAAATCACTTCTTTATATAACTTGTGAAAATACATGTGAACTTTTATTTATTTTTATGTCAAATTCAAAATTTGAAAATACATAACGTAGCCTAACCAAATAGCAAATGAAGAAGATAAAATGAGGTTACCTGTTCTAATGTCTCCATGGTCAATTCTTCAAAGGTGATTCTTTCATGAGGTGGATGATCATTTGTTTGCTTTTCTATATTATCAGTAAGATAATCAGAAAAAGGAATTACAAGTATTTTCGAAATACAATAATGCACTTCACGACAATTACATCTCTAGTTTCTATACTCCTATTGATTTTGCCAACTTTAAAAAATTTGACATTTCAATTTCCTCAAAATTCAAATTATGAATAGAAATAATACATCATAAGTCATTTGAATCTCCCTAAGTAATCAATAATGTAACCATTAACTGTTATACAATCCAACTTCATTTCGTTTGAATTGTAGAATCTTACTTTAGATTGGCTATTCATACATACATATATGCTTTAAAGTAGGTATCATATCACTTCACAATTCAAAATGAGTCTTTGAGACTATTTACTAGGAACACAATCTAATATATACACAATTGTCTTTAAGAATTTTACTACACATTTTTTCAAGAAGATAACGAAATAGGGCAGAGTTATGACCTGACTCATAATACTTTTATTGGCACTCACTATTTCAATTCAATTCAATGATCTTCACCTTTCTACCAGCTGCATTTCCTCGCCATGAGAAGTATCTCAAGAATTGCAAAAAGCTTGAGACTTCTCATGTAGCAGATCGATACTTCCTTACCATGAAAATCATTTATGAAGGTAATGAGATACTTATATCTATGAAACATTATAGAGAAATTTACATGTGTATATATGCATTATCTAAAAAAACTCTTTATTCCTTGTGACATATTTTATTGATATGTTTGATTTGTTTTCCTTTAATACAAATCAACAAGCATCTTGAGACTAGAAAATTTAAATGCAGAAAATATTTTTTTTTACTAACTTCTATAACTTTCCTTGGAGATAATCTTCAGATTTTTATGTCATGAGTTATGTTTCAAATTCTATGCTACAAATTATAAAAAAATTTCATATATAATTTTTCCTTTAGTTCCAGTACATGCCTCATGAGTGAAAAGGAAAAACTTTTAACAAAAATACTATTATCAAGGCATGACAAATAAAAATCTTATTGGAAGGAAAAATAGAACTAACATAAATGGAATTTTGAAATAAATTGGAATTTGAATATTTATGCTCGAGTTCAACCACCAAAATAAGTATCAACATTTATAGAGTTTGATTTGAAACTAATACAACAAAATAAAGATGAACATTTGCACTCGAGTTTAATCTAAAAAATGTATAAACATGTATAAGATTTGATTTGAAACTTATACAGAAAATAAAGTTTACCCTTTCTATCAAATCAAGATTTATGTTTAGGACACCTAAACCTTCATGTGTCCTTGTTTATTTCAAAATTCAATTGACACAGTTCTTACACTTTTGTGAGCATCATTTCTTTCCTTTCCCAAAAGATATAGCTGATTTTTCATACAACTTAGCAAACTAAGCTTGTATCGTGCTAACAACTATGCTACCAACTTGTTCATATCTCATTACTTTAATGAAATTATAATGCTTATGGAGTAAACCATTCTATACAAAATTAAGAAATTCATATAGTTTGATATGTAGTAATTAATTTAATTTTCCTAAACAATGTACATTTTTGACCTTTATCACTATTCTCAATAATAATTGATATTAGATTAAAATGGATAAACCAAGGTCTAAAACTCCTAGCATAAATCTGACATGCTTATGTTTCTATAAACTAAAGTTCATTCTGTATAGAAAACCTTGTAAAGATATTTGTATGCTTAATGCAAGGAAAACATTTTAATCACATTAATGTTTTACGTTCGACACTCATAAACAATAAGAGAATTTAAATCATTATGGATGAACTAATAATGTAATCGAGATCCCACATTTGGGAGTGAACCCCAACACACAAAATGTTCTCTCCAGTTTTAAATTCAGAATTTAAACCATTATGAATGAACTAATAGTGTTATCAAGGCCTATCATTTGAGAGTGAACCCCAACACACAAAATGTTTCCTCAAATTTTAAATTTTGTGGATGAACTAGTTGTATCATCAAGATTCTCCTTTAGGAGTAAACTCTGACATACAAAGTGTTAATTCTAATTTTAAATTTTGTAGAAGAACTAGGTATATCATCAGAATTCTTCTTTAGAAGTAAATTATGACATACAAAGTGTTCCCTCCAACTTTAAATTATATGGATGAACTAGATGTATCACCAGAATTTTCCGATAGGAGTAAACTCTACCATACAAATTGTTCACTCCAACTTTACTTTGATGGATGAACTAGTAGTGTCATCAAAATCTTCATTTGGGATTAGATCTTGATACACAAATTGTTTACTCCAACTTTACTTTAATAAATAAACTAGTAATGTCATCAAAATTCTCCTTTGGGAGTTGATCTTGACACACAAGTTGATCACTCCAACTTTAATTTAATGGATAAACTATTAGTGTCATCAAATCCTCTTTTGGGAGTAGATCTTGATACATAAAAGAGAAAAGATTAGAAACGGTCGGGTACGATATCCATATTCACACCGATCAATAGGAACACAACATGTGGGAGGTGTATTTGTCTTACAATGAACGACACTTTATTGTATCAATTTTGAGACTTTCCCTCTTCTCTCTCCGATTCTCCCTCTCCCCTCTCGATTCTTTTTTATCTCATCTCTCGTTTTCCCTTTCTCTCTTCTCTCCCCCGCGCCTTATGCTCTTTCTCCTCTCCATCGAGTGCTTTGGAACGAACCGACTGTAAGTTTGTTTTGTTTATTATGCAATCTGGATTTAGGGGTGGTGGCTGGGTCGATTTATTTAGGTCATATGCATTCTGGATTTAGGGTCAATTTATTTAGGTTATTTGGATTAGAAAATTGATTATTTGTTGTGTATCTTCCATGGTTTCTTCCATAGCAATTAGGTTTCTTTTATGGTTTCTATATACATGTCATTAAATTTAAATTCTAAAGACCTTGTACAGTCAATAAACTTGAGAGATTTGGCCACAATTATTGAACTGTGTATTTTTCATAGATAATTATGCATGATGGAAGAACAAATTGTTTGTTGTATATATTTATGCATACATTGTTATTTTTTTGTTTGAATTAACTTAAAGTGTATACTCCCACTTCTTGTTCTTTTGTACCATGGTGAGAAATTTTGATGTCGTTATTCTATCTACCATGTCTTCTATTTCAAAATACGTAGATGTGTACTTGTATGGAATGTATTTGCCTTTTGAGGTTCACTCGGTTAGTTTTTATCTCCTGATTTCCACTTTTGTAGTTAGACAATAGAAATGCCAATGCATTGGTTGATATTTGAGAATGTTGTTTTTTATAATTTGTTTCCAAATTTAAATTATCGGCATAGAAATGCCCAGATGGCGAGTAGGGCCTCAGTAGAGCTACATACTCTCACCTCCCATACTAGTGCTTGTGTATGTAGGTATGTATATATAACTTACCTTGTTACAGTTATGATTACACCAAGTGCTAGAAGAAGGCGTCTGAGAAGTTGGTTTCCTCTAGTATTCTATCTTCCAAGGAAAATAATTGACAGAAGAATTTGTCACACATGAAAAGTCTGCAAAATAATTGCAGGATATCAATTATTCAAATTCAATATTACCTTCCAAAAAAGAAAAGTTGTTGGCTGATCTTAAGCAAGCATGAGCTTGTGGGCATATGTTTCCAACAACAATATTAACAGAGCACTAGGTTGTGTTTTTGTTGTTGTTGCACTAGTATGGGCCAATGGTTTATAAAATGTTGTTGCACTGGGTTGTATTTTTTTGCTGCTACTTGGTGGTTTATTTTGTTGTTGCTTAGTTTTTTTTTTTTTGTTACTTGTCCTGGGAAGGGGTGAGAGAGGACATGGGTTATATTTTTTGCTACTGTATGTAATGGATGATTGATATAACTGATTCGATTGCATTATTTGCAGTAATATGGAAAGTAGTGGAGGAGAAATCATATATAGTATACAGTCTATGAGGGCAGAAGATGAAGTGGATGAAGACCACAGTGATATTGTGGCATTCCCTCCAAACTACGGATGTCAAGCAACCCAAAAAGTTTTGGTCGACGATTTTTGAATTATCCATATTATAAGATTAGAAAACAATGTGAATTTTTCAAATGAGTTGATCGTGAAATTGAACAACTTAATTGTTTTAAGCAAACCTTGGAATTAACACAACAAAGAAAGGAAAGAATAGTAGCTGAATGTGCAAGAATAGAACACGCAAAATTTCACTAATGAAGAAGAAGTACAAAAGTGCATTGATTGCATCTTAGGTTTTATTTATTGCGTTATTAGTTATTCTAAACTTTTTAAAAGTCAATGATAATGTAAACCGTTTAAGGCTACATTAAGATGTACATGTGGCTTATCAAGTTGTATTTAGTAAAAGATTATTATTTGTATCATTGCCTACTAATGTATATATCTTGAGTTGTTGCAGACTATTCAAGTTATATTTGTAAATGAATATTCTTTTTATGTATATATAATGTTCCAGCATCTGTCACCATCTACGACTAGAAGTGAGATGATAATCATAGTTTCCTCCACTTATGCTTGAACTTTCAGTACACTATACACATCTCTTGAACTCAGACACATTAACAAAACATTAATCAGACATATTAACAAAACATTGGATTTGAACTCAAGCTGTGGCATATTAACAAAATATTTGATTTCAGTTCCTAAGACAAACTTTCACCTACCACTAGAAGTCTATCTCACAGTCAACCAATCCAATCAACCAAAACTTACAAGTTTAGAACCAAAAATATCACAGACAAATTGAATGTTCAAATTCCAATGGCTACAAAAGTTAGTATTCTATTTTTCCATATTGATAAACTGAATATTCCAAAGTCCCAATGCTAATGATCTTGTAAAAGATAAAAATTACATGATGCTCTGAAATCTTCATTTTGTAACATAATCAGGTCTTGCACATTCCTGCAATTGGGAAAAAAAATTACCACACGATTATAAAAAAAAAACCAATTAAATAAAAAAGTATCTATATAAAATAGAACATAGTATTCAAGCATGTCAAATATAGTTGACATGGTGGCTGGGTCTGGAGTGAACATAGTTAAGCTTGGTTTCCCTATATTCTTGAAGTGAAAAAAAAAAAAAAATTCTTTCATCAAAATAGAAGCTGAAAATTCTGACATATGTATAAACATAATGAAATCATTGCAAGTACCTATGTGATAGATATTTGTTTCTTACATACCATTTTTCTTTACAAATGTTGCATTGCCGCTTCTTCATTAGTACATTTTCCTTTGGATTATTTTGTCATAATGATTTTGGCCTTCATTTGGACACAATATATGGAGGATCTTACAATGAAAAGTTTGAGAGTAATTGGCTCTGGATTGTATCTCCCTCTGCATTACCATCATCATCAATATTCATCAAGAGAAGCTCTTCATGCCGTCAATATTCTCTATTCCCCTAGAAGCATGCTCAAATCTCTGGATAGATAGTGACCCTGTCTCAGCAACTTTATAAAACTATCTCATCAAACGATGTTTCATGACTAATGCAGTTGGGACCATCTCGAATGTCTCCTCATCGACACATATCCCATTTAGTACATGACTCTTTGTATTGATCGTCCACCTCTCTAAAACATATGATTGTTGTACACAATTTAAACAACTTTTTTTTACCAAAACATGTAGGTTGTGTCGACATAGAAACCCAATAAATTCAAACTTATAACATATAAATTATGTTTTTTTCTCTCCCAAGTGTCATTTCATATGCCAGCTTTTCTTTCCCATCAATGTCCACCAAGTAAATTTTTCATCCATCTTCCTCGCTTGTTTTGTGCACCTTGTACCATTGGCTATTAAGTAACTCATCTTGAAATATCAGAAACGATTTTCTTGTGTAGATCTTGGCCACTTTTTTTTCAATATTGTAAGTAGTTCTCATATTTGACATTAATATTTTTGTCTTCACTTCTTTTTCTTTCTCACTAAAATAACGGGTGGTCAATGCTTTATCATATTGATGGACAAAGTCACTTACGATTGTACTTGCATGAACATAGTCTCTAAAAAACTTGTTCATTCATACTCTCACTTCATTGAGTTATAGACATTCCAACGCAAAATGTGCCTCTCAAGTAAGCCGGCACTCACTTTTCTCTCTTGGTATAAATATTCTACAACCAACTATTTTCTTTAATATTGTAATTCAATAACATTTCAGTCCACTCCATCTCAAACTCCTTAATAATGAATGTCTCATAAATACAATAGTTAAAATCATGTTGAAATTCTGGATATTTGTTATAAATATGAGCTAGATGTTCATGAACTTTTTGCAATAGATGCCACAAGCACAATTTGTGTTTTGTATTGGGCAATACCTTAGTGATGGTCTTAGTCATTGCCTTGTCATCCTCAATTATTATTGTAGTGGGAGCACGACCCAGCATCGTTTCTAGCCATGTTTTCAATAACCATGTGTAAGACTCAGCCGTCTCATTTATAAGTAATGCACATCCAAATATCACAGATTGATGATGATGATTAACTCCAGTGAACAGAACAAAAGGCATCTTGTAGCGATTTGTGAGATACGTAGCATTAAACGTAACAGCGTCTCCAAAATATTGGTATGTGGCCCTTGATCTAGCATCTACCCAAAAGCAATTTCTCATCGACCAATCTGCATCAACTTGGATCGAATATACAAAATTTGAATTATTAAGTTCACTTTCCAAAAAGTAAGTGTATAACTTTTGTGAGTCTCCCTCTCCGAGAACTTGTCTCCTTCAATTGCCTACATAATTCTAAATGTCTTTAGCAGTGCAACCAACATTATAATCACCACCCGACTCCTTACTCAACACGGACATTATTTTCTATGTTGGTATCCCCGACTCATTTAGCATGCTTATTAAATTTTTTTGCACTGGTGTCACCCGTCTATGCCCACGAAGCAAACTTGTACTCCTAGGTGTCAACAACTCATGATTATGCTGGAGTATAAACTTGGACACAACCCATTTTTCTCCATAATTCTTTATTGTCATCGTTGCCTCACACCCACACTTTGTTTTTACAGCCTCGGGTCGTACTCTCTCTTTAAGTTTAGAATTATGATGACGAAATCCTTCTCTCGAACACACATACTCTATCACAATTAATGATCTGTCTATATTTGACAATCAAGTATGATTTGTTCAAATGCTAAAACCAGTTCATTTGGAAAATGCTTTATAGCAACTATATGCATCCTCTATGTCGTCAAACTGTAGCCTCACATATGGCTCCACATATAAAAATGACATTGTATTATTTGCCTTGTCTTGTTCGACCTTGCCATCCTCTTCAAGAATTTCAGCGTCATCGGTGATAGAATTACAACCATCTAAAATCTAAATATTATCTCCTCTTGAAATACTCATCATTCAACCTAATACCATCAAAATACTTGGCCACGTGAGTCATTTTTAAGTCATGTCATCATATATATATATATATATATATGTGTGTGTGTGTGTGTGTAATATAAACCATGTGAGTCATTTTTAAACCCAAAACAATTATGATGAGTGAGACCAACCACATATTTCTCTTTCATTTGATTAAATTTTAGACCATATAAAGACACTGACATCCCATTATTTAGTCCCCTTTTTCGACCACATTTTTCTCTTTCGTTTGATTAAATTTTTGGATCACATGAAGAGACAGACAAAATTTTTTTGGATCACATGAAAACACAAACATCCCATTTTTAGACCACATAAAGATACAAACATCATTTGATGAGACCACATGAAGACACAGACATCCATTTTCGGGTTTGCAAAGGGGTTTTCGAAATCAGAATTTACCAAACAGAATTTATCTAACCTCAAAGAGCTTCAAATCATTTTGAAACAAAGGCTCATTATTTCTTACATTTTCTAAGCAACCAAACAGAAATTACCAAATCAGAAACCCGTTTATCTAACCTCAGACTCTTCAAGCGATGAAAGTTACAAATCTTGAAGGTCGATTGTGGGGGGGGGGGGGGGAGGTGGGAGGCTGACAGGACAATTTTTTTCACACAGAGCAAGATAGAGACGGGGGAAGAGGCCGATAGGGTGGATGGAGGAGGAGAGAGAAGAGAAAACTGGAGAAGAGAAGAGAGAGCCTTCTCACTCCTCTCTATCCTTACCACCGTTCAGAAAAGGACTTTAGAAACTTATCTTAAATCCAAAATACAAAAAATTATCAAACACTAAACCTTTGATTAAAAAAGAAAAAACGACAAAAACAATTTAGAATTAAATTCATGCATTTGTAAACAATAACATGTCCTTTATTCAAATTAAGCATATACCAAATACAGGAATCCGAACAAAAAAAAAATTGAAGGGAGGGTGGAGTCAAGGCAGACGCTTCACAAATGCTGGCGTTGGTTTTGGGAAAGGGGCTCTGTCATCAATGGGAGAGGTGGAGGGTGGGCTTCGGTGGAAGAGGGAGAGGGGAAGGGGATTTTTTGCATGGGAGGGAGGGAGACTTTCACATTGTTATCAACTATAGACAAACATATGAGATGTGAAATAGAAGAGCTACGTGACACAAATTTATTGATGGGCTGTTGTTTGAGGAATGGCAGACCGACCAGTGGGAAGTTTTTCTGTACACTTTAATTACTTTGTTCCATTGTAATCAAGACAATAAGCCTATGTGGACTGCATTACATATTATATTCTGCAAAAGTGGCCATTTTTCTTGATAATAATGTTGCAGATTACACTACTGATCATGAGGTCCTATATATTTGCCTTTCCTTTTGCTTTATTTTCTTTTTTTTTATAAATTTCCATGCAACTGTTTGAATTTTTTTTTATCTCCTATTTGGCATTCAATCTGTCTAGCTACTTTATGGAAAAACAAGACGCCATTGCTGCCGCATATTAAGCAAGAAAAAGCAGCTTGCAGTACTGTAAAATTCAAATGGAGGCGATAATTAATATATACATTAAAGTTGGGTATCTTTTAACATAATAGAAATATGAATCATAAAGCAAAGTTACTGTATCTTTTGTTATAAAAAAAAAAAAAAACCCTTCGAGTGGGAAATCCATAATGAAGTTGATGTGTTGTAAGGTGGGTTAATGCTTTATGGGGGGTATCTCAATGCGCACCTATCACACACTATATATCAAAGTTGGATGCTTCTTTAATTATTATAAACATTATGCTCTATCTCAAAAGAATGATGCACAAGTTTAGTGTCTCATTCTACCAAGTACATCGACCAAATGATCGATCTCTTATCTGTTTTTCCACTAGAATAGCATGCATGCATGCATGTTAGTGAATTATATTCTCACAAAAATTAAAAATAAATAAATAAATTTAATTTGATTCTTTAAAGTAGGAGAGAGACATACAAAGAGGGAGAATAAATTTCTAAGAGCATTAGCATTAGTCTAGTCAAAGCCATTTTCAAAATTTAGCTAAAAGTATATATTTTGCATAAAATCAAAACCATTTAAGATATAGTCTCACATTGGATTAGTCAAAATAATAATATAATATTTTTTTAATAATAATTTTTAAATTTTTTTTTTCATATTTTACAGCTACACTAACTATATGTTAATTAATAATTTAAATTTTACTTAAATTATTATATCCCAACTGTTATTTTTCCTCAACCTATTTCCTAACTATTATTTTTTCTCAACCTAAATTATTGAAATAAAATATTCTTTTAATTATGAATAGTATTACACCAAAGCTGGAGATAAGTTTACATATACTGTAGCTCAAATGTCAAGTTAGCAAGTTATGACTATTCCAATGCAGCAAATTTAAGAGATAAAAAGTCATAAATTTAGATGCAGCGAATCTAAGCCAATGCCAGTGCTCTCAAGCAATATTCATTTTCCTCTAAAAGCGAGTATATTTATATTAATTAAAGTAAGAATATATTTGAGTAGAGGGTGGAGAGATCCCGACAAACATCTCATTATGGTAGTACAATACCAAGAGAAAAAAAAAAGATACGAGATCAAATAATTGATCTCACCCCTCTCCATTTTCTCGGATAAATTAAGTGTGGAGCCATTTACGTTACGTTTAAATATTGAGATGATCTCAAATAATTTAAGAATAATAATAATAAAAATAATTAATTATTTATAAATAATAATAAAATAATTTAAAACTACTTTACTTACCAAACACATCTAAACATTGATTTTAATACAGTTCTAACATGTGAACTATGAGGCCGCGGCAACAAGCTGTGAGAGTGTAGTTGGTGCTGCACTTTGTTTCTTTGGACTGTAGTTAAAAGAGAGATTTTCTTTTTTCTTTTGCCTGATCTTTAAACAGCATTAAATGTTCAATATATATTATAGTGCCCACTTTAAAAACAACTTCAAAAAAAACCTAAATCATATATATATATATATATATATAGGCTGATCATGTATTTTGGCTTCACATGATTAAAAAAATAACCCTATTTTTCCATATGCAAAATTTAATAATCGGATACATTTCGTTTCATCCCCACGAACTAATTCATTATCATTCACCTTTTGTTTTATTAATTATGACTCAACACAACTTGGATCTTAAAGCCTGATTCAGTACAGCTCAGTCCCATTAAACACGCACACCTTGGATCTTTAAATAGATAGCACCGCTTGAATATAATATAAAATATGGTCATTGGGATTTCTTTTTTTCTATTTTTTTCAAAAAGATTATGGTCATTGGGAGGCTACAAAAAGATTGTTGTTTCTTATTATACCAGATAAGAAGATTCCATAGAAAGCAACCTTGTTTTTTCTGGGATGCAAAGATGGTATAATCAAAAGAGGAAGCTGTATAATTTTGTTTTTTGCATAAATGAGAGCGGATAAGAACAAAAGCGCGTGAGTTGCTTTTGAAGAAAAGAGAGAGACTGTAGAAACAGAAATATTCATTGGCTAGAAATGGTTTGAGAGAAGACAGAGGCCAAAGCCTCAAAGATGTCCGTATCGCCCCGTCTCCTCGCGGTCGTGGTCACTCCTCTTGCCCTGTCCGACTCTGTTAATGTATATTCCATGATATCATTGGCGACCACATCAGCTTCCACCAAATTACTAGGAAAGAACTTTGAACGCTGAAGTTTGAAGTCATTCTGCGAATATTCAACGCTAAACTTTTCAAACCTCCGCGTTTTCCAGTAGGGGTTGACAACCAGACCGAAAATATTTATTTCTCCGAAACTCTGCGCACTTTGTTCTGGTATTGCTCCTTTTTCTTTTCTGCACATTTATTTCGCTATTAAGATATGTCAGTTTTACAACGAAATCCCATTTATTTGGTTTAATTGCTTTCCTTCTCTGTCTCTGTCTCTGTCTCTGTCTATGGCTGTTATGTTTCTGTTCTGAATAGAGTTTTAGGTGTGCCCTTTTGGTTTTTCTTAGAAGTAAAGTCTCAGATCTGTTGTGTGAACGTGATAGACGTCCGAATTCCTCCGTATGTATGATTCATCATTTTACTTGATATTCGGAAATATGGGATGGTTTGCTGTTGTTTTATTATTTGTTATTATTATTAACTATTGGAAAAAGGCCGATTTCTCTCTCTCTCTCTCTCTCTCTCTGAGAATCAATGTTTATTCTTATTTTTTTCTCTATCACATTGACTTGTCATAACTTCTTGTAATTGTAATGCAGAATTCGTGCTTGCAGTTTTCTGGGTTTGTGATTGACTCGCTAAGAATTTAAATAAAGGCCGGTCTTTATGTCCATTGTATATTGAAGCTGTGAACTTGAAGGGGTTTGAAGGAATTAATGGCTTTGTATTCAAAGACTTGTAGATAGAAGAATTGGGCAGAGTTGACTTTTTAGGATTTGTATTTTGATGTTACTATAGTAAGACTTGAAGATGATCGGAAGGAAAAATAT
Source organism: Juglans regia (assembly GCF_001411555.2). Classification (NCBI taxonomy): domain Eukaryota; kingdom Viridiplantae; phylum Streptophyta; class Magnoliopsida; order Fagales; family Juglandaceae; genus Juglans; species Juglans regia. Next base: position 24,011,929 of record NC_049914.1, on the reverse strand, counting down.
GGGACGTGCGTATCCGGTACTCTTGGTGCTTTTGGCACCGGTACTCTTGTTAACTATGATAATACACAACAAAGCTTCCAATTCAGGAAGTTGGGTTGTGGATGGATTGGACTGGTTTGATCCTGTTATTCGGATACCTGGGAATGTGAAGAGATCAGAGGATTTGAGTTCAAAGTATCATGTTGCCGTTACGGCAACCGATACACCTTATAGCCAATGGCAGTGTCGGATTATGTTTTACTGGTATAAGAAGGTAAAAGACATGCCTGGATCTGACATGGGAAAGTTTACCCGAGTTTTGCATACTGGTAGTCCAGACAAGTTGATGGAGGAGATTCCTACTTTTGTGGTTGATCCTCTTCCAGAGGGCTTGGATCGGGTGAGAATCTTAAAAATGCTGTATCTCTGTTCTCTTTTCTTTTTTAAATTAATCAAATCATCATTATTGTAATTTAGAAGACTTTTTTTTATTAGCAGTAGAAGACTTTTTTTTACTAGCGTAATCCGGAAAGGGTTTCCAAGCACGTAGTTTTGAAATGTGTTTATTAACATAGCAGTTTTCCTCAGTTTGTTTCTAATGTTTGCATGAATTTATGACTAAAAACGTACTGTATGCTACAAATTGTCTATCACTTCATTTGTTTCATTGAAAACAGATTTTGGAGAGAAAGAAGTGTGTATAATTGTAAAGCTTGTAAGCTATATGCCTATAAGTTTAGAAACATTTGCACAGCGTGTCTTCAGCCTTTCCAAAGTTCTCATATATGGATAAGGAAAATAAGCGTTTCCAAGTATCTAAATCCCATTGTGAGCATAATGATGGTGGTATATTAGTACCTGTTCTTCAATTAATATTGCCAATAAAATTATGAAAAAGTGGCGGACTCTTAACTTTTCAGAATGAAGCAGAGGATTTCTCTTGGGCTCTATGTTATTGGAATGAGAAATAAAGGATGGTTGGATTTTGGGTTGATTTTATATTCTACTTGTCTTTTGAGTTTGAGAGTAAGGTTTATTGCAAGAATTTATGACTTTTTTGTCATATAATAACCTTATGATTTCATAGAAACTTCAGATTATATGGAAGAAGACAAAATATCTAGTTTGTTTCAGTCTCATCCATTTGAAATGGGGCTTCACGGCCCTTCCCATGATATAGTTGTTTTGATGCCTTAAAATATATTTGCATGTATTAAATTGACCCTGGCCTTTACTAATTTAGGTTTTTCTTGGCTAAGATGTTTTGGGAGTTGGAAAAAGAATTAGGTTTTTCTTGGGTTTCTTTGTGAGCATGTTACCGAGAGTTCAAATTTTAATTTAGCAAAAGTAATCGAAACCATTACTTGAAAATTTGCTAGTAGTATACAGGCAGGTTAGCGGGTCACTTGGATGATATAATGGATTATGAATTGCTGGCACTGGTGGTAATAAAGGGAGAATTTTTTTATAATTTTTTAAGCCCCTATACCAGTTTTGCTGCTTACAATGAGCTGAATGATACTAAAATACTAACATCAATGCTAGAATACAATCTGACACTAATAAACTCACTAGACCTCAAGAGGTTGGTAAATTTCTCTTTTCACTGGGAGATAGTATTGACCGAACTGGTAGTATAAAGCAAGTACATATCAGTTTCTGCACTATTGGTTTTTGACCTTCTTCTCTTTTTCTATTTTCTATCGAGGTTGAATTTTCTTGAATCATGTCCTATTTGACTATAAAGGAAGTTTTTTTATTCAAATTTAGTGTCATATCCAGGGTTATGTTGTTCTGAATAGACCTTGGGCTTTTGTGCAATGGCTGGAGAAAGCAACGATTGAAGAAGAGTGAGTTTTCAAACTTCTATTCTTCTAAATTGTTTGCTCTTTTACGGGATGAGAATCTGAAAGCTGTTGGATTTTGTGGTTAATGCAGATATATTCTAATGGCAGAGCCTGACCATATATTTTTAAAGCCTTTACCTAACTTGGCAGATGGAATCCAACCAGCAGGGTATCCTTTTTTCTACATTAAGCCAACTGAGCATGAGAAAATACTTCGGAAATTTTATCCCGAGGGGAATGGTCCTGTGACTGATATTGATCCAATTGGCAATTCTCCTGTAATTATAAAAAAGGTAAAATCTCTTTATCACTATTGTAGCTTGTGTACTGACCTGACCCTGCATTTTCATTAAGCTATTTGTAAAGATGTTTGTTTGAATTCTCAGAAGCAATTGAGAGCATGTTTTCATAAAACCTAAGAAGGTTCAAAATATTATTACAAAATTTTAGTAGAAGAAAAAGAAGAGTTAATTCTAGTAGTGTTGCTAAACGAACTAATATTTTGTCCTAATCAGCAGTGTTATACTTGCGTTGTCATCAACCAGACCTTTTTGCATTCACTGCGATTGCCTTATAATATGGTGTTCATTAATTATGTGCTTCAGTCATTGCTGGAGGAAATTGCTCCCACATGGGTGAATGTTTCGTTGAGAATGAAAGATGATCCAGAGACAGATAAGGCTTTTGGATGGGTGCTTGAAATGTGAGTGGATCTAATATTAGTTTTAATTAGTGGATGGGCATCACCACTCCCTTTGGCTGCATCCACTAATTCGGAACTTAACTTGAAAGTCATTTCAACTTTGGTGTTTTTCACGACATTGCTGATGTATCTTGTGATGTTGTTACCTTTTGTTTTTTTGTTTTTTATTTCCAACTTAAGGTATGCATATGCTGTAGCATCTGCATTGCATGGTGTGAGGCATATTCTTCATAAAGACTTTATGCTGCAGGTATGAATGATGCTTGATGATCATTTTTGTATTCTCTATTTTGTTAAGTCATTGATTGGCATTAACATACCTCGTTGTGAGCTTCCAGCCTCCATGGGATCTGGAAGTCGGAAAGAATTTCATCATCCATTATACTTATGGATGTGATTATAATTTAAAGGTGAGCAGCTCTCTCTCTCTCTCTCTGGCTTATCATATAATCATAGAATATCTGATTGTTTAATTGTAATTGTCACTACCATTCCTGTCAAACGCATGGAAACTTTTTAACCAATGACTTAAGAGTAACTTGAATCCTAGTTAGAAGTTTCAATGTCTTTTTGCCCCCTCCATTTAATGAAGTCATCAACTTGGATGGAAAAACATGTAATACGACACAAACGACCCTGATGCAAGTGTTTTTCCATCCATTTTACGTGATGGAGGGGGGAACCTGACAATAGCCTGGGTTCAAGTTGCAGTGTGAAAGTTTACAGGTGTCAATGAGAAAATGGTAATAGTTTATGGGGAAGGTGTTATTTAAACTTTATTTATTCATTGTTTATAATGAGTTCTTGTTCACTTTCATTTTTCCTTTAGTTGTTTATTCCAAGTTGGTAATCATCCAGGGAGAATTAACATATGGAAAGAAAGGGGAATGGCGTTTTGATAAGAGATCATATCTTACTAGTCCTCTACCTAGAAATCTCTCCTTACCCCCTCCAGGAGTTCCGGAAAGCGTGGTAAGTCCATTTCTAATTTTTTCTCTGTTAAGTATTGGAGAAACTAGAAATTAGAGCCAGTTATGTCAAGGATGTATTCCATTGTCAACTTCATGTTTAGATATAACTTGCCTTTTAAATTATCATTATGATGGCGTTTAAAAACCTGCAATAATGATTTTAAGAAGCACATTCCTTGAACTGAAGTTACTGATCATGTATTACACCATATCAAAATTCTGAGCTTAAGTTGCTGGATTCTTATACTCAAAGCCCATGTGTCTTAATACATTCTTCATAACTGAATTTTATTGCTTTGATGAATGTAACATCCAACTGTTCTATCAGTAGAATGATTTTTGTTCTGTTAGTTAAATCTTAAACTTCTGGTTTTATGTTTGCCTAAATTTCTGACCTATAAAAAAATGTTCACTGCTACTGCCCAAAAGTGTTTTTTTTTTTAAGTATTACTGCTTATGAAATGAGAAAGTGAAAATCTTGGAAGTTGTATTTTTTTTTTTTTATCAGTGTCATAAAAAATTAATAAGTTTCATAAACAAATAGAAATACCCCTGTTATTAGAAATTAGGAAAAAATAGAGTTTAATAACTTGAACCAATATTGTATTCGTATAGGCTCTAATTTGGAACGTGAATGTAACATGTAACTTTATTCATTTATTAACCTGATCTACTTTGGGGTGAGCATCTGACCCACAAAACCCAATTTCCTTTTGACGTTGGCAACTCAAAACTAAACATCAGTCAGTTTTCAGCATTCTGACAACTAGGTATGGTTCCACACATTAAGAAACCGACGCCTGCTGGGCCATCGTTGGTGACAGGGTTGGATGATCCAACAGCATTGACCTGATAGATGACAATCAAAAACCCAAGTTCCTGATCCCATCTTTCAAATTTTGAAACCCAACTAGCTATGATACATGCTTGTCCCTTCTAGCCTTGTCTTTCAGGGCGTTAGCTTCAATCATCAATGCAGACTAAAATGGTGATTCTGCCAAAAATGCATCAAGATTTAAAGCAGCCTTAAATGTTAGTCCTACTTATAGAAATTACCAAGCAATCCCTTGATGAAATGCAATCCATTGCAACTTGAGTGGGATGCAACTTGAGGTGCAGGGTGCATCTATGGGTAAATGACATATTATTCATGAGGGAGCTCCACTAGTTTTTGAAGTTTGTGGAGGCTGTAGACTCTTACTGAACTGATGGTTTCTCTCTATGCCATTAGGTGAAGGTCTGTGATGTTGATGAAAAAAGGATGAAAGGCAGGTTCTCTAAAAGCAAGATATTTGAGGCTAACTCTGATAATCATATGTTAAAAAGGGACGACGTTTTTTTTACATAGAAAGGGTATTTGACATGCCAAGGTGCCTCCAAAAGTAGCTTTATTTGCCTAGTTAACTGCTTTGTTAATGATCTTACAATGAAAGACCTGTTTTTAAGAGGAAAATATCGTAGTTAAACATTGTTATATGTCTAACACAGATAATTTAGATTACATTATAAGTGAGATTAGGAAATTACCACTATAAGAGAGGTCTAAATAGAACGATTCCCTAAATTCCTGTTTGGGATTTTGGATATTCCTCAATGTCTCAGCTGCTTTATAGAATCTGACAGATCCTCAATATGTACAAGATTCTCGCCCTTCTGCCTTAGATCAAGTGTAGTATATGTACTTATAAAAAAAAGATTTTTAAAGCTATATGAAATGTTTTAGATTGACCAAAAAAAAAAAGGAAAAGAAAAAAAGAATAGAGCTGGGAAGCTCATCTTTTTGAACCCTTTTTTTCCGCAACATCATCAAGTAATGAAGTTATTATGTCTTCTACTCTTTCTCAGGTTCATTTTTCTCTTTAACTTCTTACCAAACCAAAAAGTCACACGTTAAAACTAAAGGACTACTAATTTCAAATAAAAGTAAATAACTAAAGGATTATGTGGCTTTATGGAAGAAATTTTTTAATTGAATAATAATATAACAAGATAGTAGATGATGTGGCTTCATAAGAGTATAATTTCATGCTTTTAAAATTATATAGTACATGGATATAGATGTGTGAAAAAAAAAATCCTCTGCTTCCAAATGATATCAAAGAATCTGTTGGGAATCCTACAAGATCCTTTCATTCTTTTTCTCTTCCAGTTAGTCAAAACTTCATATGGGTTTGAATCCTACTAAGAGGTCCACTAGAAATCAAGAATGGTGGACAAGATGTTTTTTCTCCCTTTTGGTTCCTTTAAGATGATTGGCAAAATAAAGAAATTGTAGATATATTCAAGATGATAATTTACAAAATACCATCTCAATTCATTCAGTTTCATCATATATGGGATGTGCTATATGGTTCTGGAGGAAGAACAGTATAAAAGTGGATACATTGCTATATTACTAGGAACTGTTGTTCTCCATTGCTGGATCTCTTGGGTAATGCAGATAAAAGTTTATATATTCAAGATGATAATTACAAATACCATCTCAATTCATTCAGTTTCATCATATATGGGATGTGCTATATGGTTCTGGAGGAAGAACGGTATAAAAGTGGATACATTGCTATATTACTAGGAACTGATGTTCTCCATTGCTGGGATCTCTTGGGTAATGCACATAACAGTATTTGAGATGTTGATTAGTTGGAAACAAAGGAAGGTCTGAAGGAGATACTAGGATTGTGTTTTCTACTTTGCCTTTATGACAGTAACTGAGCTGGGAGATTTGAGCCACCTTTTGCTTTTAAATATATTCATACTAGTATATAAGAAATAATATGTACATACAGATGTAGCAAGGCAACATATGGTATTCTGAAGGACCCAAGCCTAGTATCGTGGATCTTTTGGAATCCACGTTCCACATGGTCTATTCTAGGGACTGAATTGTGAAGACCTGAGTCAAGTATCGCACTGCACTCTTAAGAGCACACAGAGGGGATCCAAGTCGCTCGTCTATTTTGGGGACTGAATTGTGAGATTCCTTAAAAGAAAATGCCTTTCTCTATCCCTAATATTGGCATTATGGTTTGCGTAATGCTACATACAGTCGTGAAATGCGCAAACGCCGTGCAGTCGCTTTGAAAAATAGTGGAGTCTACTATTAAAAAAATAATTTCTTTTCATGTGAGTCCCATATTTATTCACTTTTTTCAAAGCGACTGCACGACGCTTGCACACTCACGACTGCAAGTATCATTTCTCTTGTGGTTTTGCTAGCCAATCTCCATACAATGCTTTGATTATGGCATTAATATTTCACTAGTAATATACAAGCATCATACAATATGTTCATTTCATTGATGAATTTACAAATCTACTGCCACGTTGTATTTTAGTACTTGGTGAAATTTCACAGTTTTTTTTTTTTCTTTTTTGAAGTTGCACAGGTTTCTTTATCCTTTTATATTGTGTTTTCTTTTTCCCACCATAGATTTGAATGCAGCTTATCTGATCTCTCTCTCTCTCTCTCTCTCTCTCTCTCTCTCTGATCCTACTCTATCCATGTTTGCAGGTAAGACTCGTAAAATTGGTGAACGAGGCTACAGCAAATATTCCTGGGTGGGACACATTAACTACTGGCCAAGACCAGAAGTAAGATGATAAACCCATGGATCCTTATTTTGGTACCGATATCAGCGGTGCCATGGAGAGAATCGTCGATACAAATTATAGATAACAGAACAAAGAGTATAGGTAAAGAAAAGGAGTTGCTTGATGAATCAACCAATGGATATATTTTTTGCAAGAAAAAAAAATCTGACTTATAAAAATTACGGACAACAATTCTTTTTGTATACACATTAGATTTACCATATGAGGTTTAGTTTGAACCAGCAGCTTTGATGAGGAATATGAAAAAATGAAAGTTGTTAGTGAACTTTTCATATTTGTAAGGTGGTGACTGAATTTTTGGGTGCTCGACAGTTAAACTGTTGAGGCCCCCTTGTTACAAGGATCCTACAAGCACTCATAGCATAAGATGCTAAAAGCTCCATCTTTTATGCAGATTCTACTAGGAGTCTAGGACTATAAATTGTGCTAAAGAAAGAAACAGAGTAGTGTTTACCAAAAGGAAAAAAAAAAAAAAATGATAGAAAGAAAGAAAAAGTTACATACACATGCAAGTTTCAAACTGTTTAATGTAAATACTGAGGTGGCAAGTTCTCAAATGTCTTTGGCAAGGCGTTATTCACCTCAGATTTTAGCTGCCAAAAGGGGGCTTAAATCCTCTACCATTAGGTTATAGGATGGGATCCCTTTACCAACAAGTTGTGTGGATGACACACTCTTTACACTATAACATGGTAGGAATTGGATAAATCTTTTCAATCTCACATGTCGGCAACATGGATGATGTGTCCTCCATGATCATAAATAGAATTTCTCTAAATTAAAATGTGATTTTGGCCGAAGACCAGCACTTTGAAGTCACTGCTACCCCTTGCTCGCTTAGACTTGGCTAGCCTCGTTTGTTTTTAAAAATGAGATAAGATGAATTGAGATTAAAGTTAAAAAGTTTAATAAAATATTGTTAGAATATATTTTTTTAATATTATTTTTATTTTGAAATTTAAAAAATTGAATTGTTTATTTTATTTTATTTTGTGTGGGGATTTAAAAAAGTTGTAATGATGAAATATGAGGTTTTCAAAAAGTTCGATTATTAGCTTAAAATTTTCTCTCCAAGATTTTCAATATTTTCTCTCCGTACACTTTTCGTTTCTTTGGTTTTTGCTTTTGGAGGTAGGTTGTCAATGATAATATTTTTTGGTGGTGATTAGCATGTAGTCCAGTTTGGTGATTATTGAGTTGGTATTTTTTGTTGGTTCAATGGGAATGTGCATAGATGTATTCATTGAACATAAGTTATTTGCGTTTAGGAAGGAGAATGATAGGTGGTGGAGTATCATTGAGAGTAGTCGTTGTGTGGTGAAATATATTTTCCTTGGATCATGAAGTTTTGGGGTGGTTGGGCTTTACGGTGAAGAAATGTGCTGCATCTTTGGTTTCTCCTGAGTTTCTAAGAACACGTAGAAAAGGAAATTCCGTGTTAATGGTGCAGAGGGGATGCAACCACAATGACAGTTTCTTCTCCCTTTCGAAGTTTGGGCATAATAAGAGGAGGGGTACGATAGTGGTACCGGAAGGGAGGAAGGGTGAGGGGTGGAGGAAATTGGAGACACTATTAAGGAGCTTACTTTTTCCTCCTCTGTTTGGAGTGGGAGAAACAGAGGGGCTTGCGTTCTGTGGTCTCCTCAGGTAGGCAAGGCGAAGGGGCATAGGGGAGATGGTGGTGCTCCATCGTTGACGGGTGATGGTTCACGGTTGTACGTTGAGATAGTGCAGAAGGTACTGCCTAGAGTGAGTGCAGTGGTGCCAGACGTGTCCATCTCAAACATCGTGCGTAGAAACGAGGGAGATGGCAGTGAGTTGTTGGGGCTAAATGAGGATAAATTGCTACGGGCGTTGGTTGATATGGAGGAGAAAGTTGGGGTTCTTTTGGAAGATATAATTTGCCTTAAAGGCTTCGTTAAAGGAAAAGAAGTGATGAAGATGGGCTTGGACGAGGTTTCGAGGTTTAATGTAAGGAGGGGAAGGAATGCAGTCTTGGATCAGAGGGTGATGGGCTCAAGGGTGGGGAGGGCTCACTCTGTGCAGGCTGGGTTGGTAAAGGGCCCTAGGCCAGGCCAAGAGTTGGGCCAAAAGAAAGTTTGGCAAGAGTTGACTTTCGGTCCCGACCCAAAGAAAGCTTAGGCCATGTCTCAGGTGCATACCTATATTTCGGTCTAGACAGCGTGCCCTCCTCCTGCGACGCCGATATGTGTCTTGCCAAACTCCACATCGACACAGAAACTTCCGCCGGTCACCGTAGACCATCACGGTGAGTCTGCACAGTCACTACACACCGGCACAGAGGTTGGCGAGTTGGTAGAGGTGTCAGTAGAGGATGGGTCTTCGTGTGATGATCTCCTGTCGCCATCGCGTGGGTTGTCGACTGCACAGACCCAGTCGCGCGTAGTGGTGGGAGGCCCTGATGTGTTGCCTTTGCTGTCAAACTTGCCGGAGCACGATGTGTCGTTACAGGGGTCAGTATGTTGATGGGAACAAGTTTGGGGAGGTAAAGAAACTAGCTTTATTATGTGATGTACTAGTGGTGAACCAATTAAATTTGGTCGAACCTAGTGGTGAACCAGACTTAGTTTGTAGCTCGGAACTGGCCTTATTTGCCTCTGATAGTCTTGGTGAGGAGTGGGCTTTTCTAACTCCCATATGTACACTCCCTCCCAGCTCAAAGTATGGGAGTTGTCCGTCAAATTGGATTTTCAAGAAGGTAGAGGAGATTCAAGCTTTTATTGGGGTTTCTTTGGGAGGTTATGAAGAACAATTCAAGGCCCTTCTAGTAGCACTCGAAGCTAGCCATTTGAAATCAGCTTCAAAGCAAGATAGGGAACTCAGACAGCTAACTTGTTCCATTAACTATGATGTGAAAGAAGTGAGTGGAGGAAGGATAGATCGAAAGGGAGGGGCAATCTAGGTTTTTATGAAGCCTAAGATCTTATTATGGAATGTATAGGGGCTCAATGATCGCAATACACGCCTTCATATCAAATATTTATTGCGGATGTGGAAGGGCGATGTAGTTTGTTTTCAAGAAACAAAGTTGTAATTCATTAATAGAAGAATTGTGCGTAATTTATAAGGGTGCTCGTATGTGGGTTTGGCTTATTTGGCTTCATTGGGAGCTTCAGGTGGAGTTTTACTAATGTGGGATAAAAGAGTGGTAAAGGTGATTGAGGAGTGTATTGGAGATTTCTCGGTTGCGACTTTGTTTAAAAATGTGATTGATGGATGGGAATGGGCATTTGCAGGTTCTTATGGTCCTAACGTGGACAGGGACAGGAGAAGGTTGTGGGAGCAGTTGGCAGGCTTATACTCACTATAGGAAGTGTCGTGGTGTTTGGGAGGTAATTTTAACATTACGCGCTTTCCTAGCAAACGATCAGGGCATTATTGAAATTCTGTGGCTAAGGAGGAATTTTTCGAGTTTATCTTTGATTTGGATTTCATGGATCTCCCCCTGGTAGGGGGAGAATACACTTGGTCAAACGGGAGGGTTTGGTCGAGATTGGATAGATTCCTTGTCTCTCCCTCGTGGGAAGCCCACTATCCGGAAGTAAGCAATAAACGATTAGCTCGAGTCAACTCAGATCACTTCCCTATTCTTTTAGACTGAGGGGGTAATCACAAGGGTTTTCGGTATTTCAAGTTTGAAAACATGTGGCTATTAGCAGATGGGTTTGTAGAGAATGTGAGTGCTTGGTGGTCATCATATCAGTTCATTGGTACTCCAAGTTTCATTCTTGCAGGCAAGTTAAAGGCGTTGAAACAAGACCTGAAGAAGTGAAACTTAGAAGTTTTTGGTCATATTGACGATCAGAAGTCTATATTGTTGGAGGAATTACAAGAGCTAGAGGGCAAAGAATTATTGGGAGATATCTCGGAGGATGTGGTTTTGAGGAAGGGCATGGTTATGGCAAACTTGGAAAGAGTTATGTTATCATATGAGACCTCATGGCGTAAAAAATCTAGGGCCATTTGGTTGAAAGAAGGAGATAGGTACACTAAGTTCTTTCACAAAGTGGCTAATTCACATCAGCGTAACAATGCTATTGAGTCGCTTCAATCAGGCTCTCAGGTGATTTCTTTTCCTCCCAAGCTAGAAAACCATATAGAGTACACTATTATGAGACCCTTCTCACAGAATTAGCTTCTTGGAGGCCGAAGCTTGAAGCCTTGCCTTTTGAGGCAATTGACTCGCAGAGCGTAAGTGATCTAGAGAGACCTTTTGTTGAAGAAGAGATTTGCAAGGACATCTTTGGCATGGCTAAGGATAAAGTACCGGGTCTGGATGGTTTCTCAATGGGTTTTTTCAAACTTGTTGGGATATTGTGAAAGGTGATTTAATGTAGCTTTTTTAGTGAATTTCACTATTTCCAAAAGTTTGAAAAATCTCTCAATGCGACCTTCATTGCTCTCATTCCTAAGAAACACGGGGCTTCGACTTTTGAGAATTTTTGTCCAATAAGCCTGGTTAGTAGCATGTATAAGATTATTGCTAAGGTCCTTGCCAACCGGGTGTTGGAGCATATTATTTCCAAGTCTCAGAACACATTTATTCGGGGGAGACAAATTTATGATTCGGTACTTATTACAAATGAGTACTTGGACCACAGACTTTGGGAGGGAGGCTCAGGTGTTCTTTGCAAGTTTGACATGGAGAAGACGTACGATCATGTGAACTAAGAATTTCTCTTATACCTACTTGAGAGGTGTGGTTTTGGGGTTAGGTGGATTTCATGGATGCGTCATTGTATTTCCTCGACCCGATTCTCAATTCTAGTCAATGGCACACCTGCTGGTTTTCTTGATATTTCACTGGGATTGTGGCAGGGAGATCCTCTATCTCCACTTTTATTTGTTATAGTTATGGAGGCTCTAAGTATGATGGTGCAGGCTGCTGTTGGTGGAGGGTTTTTAGCTGGTTTTCAAGTGGGCAATGGCTCTGGTGGCCCTACTATCATCTCACATCTTCTTTTTGCAGATGATACTTTAGTCTTTTGTGAAGTGGATAATAGCCAAATTCAAACTCTACGAGTGTTATTACTTTGCTTCGAAGCAGTGTCCAAGGCTCAAGGTGAATCTGGGCAAGTATGAGATGGTTCCTGTGGATGCATTTCCTAATATCCTCAGTTTAGCAAGCCTTCTGGAATGTAATGTGTCTTCTTTCCCAATGAAATATTTGGGCTTTTCGTTGGAAGCAACTTTTAAAAATAGAGCTATTTGGAATGGAGTGGTGGAGAAGATAGAGAAAATGTTGGCTGGTTGGAAACGAGTGTATTTATCAAAAGAGGATCATCTCACTCTTATTAAGAGTACTCTCACTAACCTCCACACATACTTTTTATCTTTATTTTCTATGCCTGCAGAGGTGGTGAATAGGATGGAGAAACTATTTAAGGCGTTCTTATGGGAAGGCATGGGGGAAGAGAAGATTTTTTATCTGGTTAGATGGAAAACAGTTTGTGCCTCAGTTGTGAATAGGGGATTGGAAGTGTGTAACTTGAGAATTTTTAATAAAGCTCTATTGGGAAAATGACTTTGGAGATGTCACTTGAAGGAGGGATCATTGTGGAAGGAAATTATTAACGCTAGATATGGTGTCGCTAGGGGTGGTTGGTGTTCCAACGAAGTGAGAGGGGGTATGATGCAGGTTTATGGAAGTTTATAAGGAAGGGGTGGCCATGCTTTGCAAATCAAATCCGTTTTGTAATTGGCGAGGGCAATCGAATAAGTTTTTGGCGAGACATGTGGTGTGGAGATCAAACTTTGGAAAGGGTTTTTCCAGATCTATATCGTATTGCAGTTAACAAGGAGGCATTAGTGGCAGATGTACGGTTATTTTCTCATGGCTTGTATCAGTGGAGCATTCTCTTTAGTAGGGATTTTCATGACTGAGAATTATCTATTGTTGTAGAATTTTTCAACTCATTATATTCTACAAGGACCCCTATAGCACAGCGAGATCGATTGAAATGGAGGTCTAATAATCATAAGTTATGCACAGTGAATGCGCATTATAACATCTTGACAACACAATATTATACTCCGTTTCCCTAGAAGAATATTTGGAGGTCTCGTGTGCTTTCTAAAGTAGCCTTTTTTGTTTGCAGTGCTGCCCTTAGGAAGATCTTGACCACAGACAACTTAAGGAAGAGAGGATGTGTAGTCATTGATTTGTGCTATATGTATAAAAAGAATGGAGAATCGGTGGACCATCTCTTACTACGCTGTGAAGTAACAAGGGTGTTGGAGGAAGATGCAAGGCTGTCATCAAGTGGCAGTGGTGTGGAAGATGATTCATTTTTGCATCATGTGGTGTATTTGGACGGAAAGAAATGTGCGCTGCTTTGAAGATAAGGAATGCACATTGGTTGAGTTGAAGAATTTTTTGTTCCACACTTTATTGTCTTGGCTTTCCGCCATTGTATTGCAAGAGGCAATGTTCATGATTTATTGTCTTTAATTTATCACATGTAGAATGTATTCAGATGTTCTTCTGTATACTTCATATATACATGGACTATACCTATTTCATTCATATATATAATATTTATCTCTTACATATAAAAAAGAAAAATTTAAAATTTTGAATTTTAGTCTTAAGCGCTTAATTAGATATGTGCTCAACCTTGTGAAGTAAAATCTAGGCGGTAAGCCATTTGTCTATTCCTTTTTATATTTCCCTTTCTTTGAATCTGTATAGAACCAGAGAAACGATAGAGTTCTGCACATTTTTACCCTTCTCTCTCTCTCTCAAGGGCTTTTGCTTGAAGATTTTGATGGCCTTGTAGTGAGGGAGGGCCTCATTTGGACAATTTGTTCTCCATCTACTCCCATTTTCTTAGCATAAAGCGCAGCCTCAAAGAAGCGTTTCACTGCATCATCAACATACTCTGTCCCTTGCTTGACATTCATGTCTTTCCCTATCTTTTCTGGGTAACTTGTGAGGGTGCTATCTCCTTTTAGGACTGCCGCCAGCTGCAATAGCTCTTGCTGGAATTCACTAAGCTTGGCATTTTCATTAGCCTCAGCATTCCTGACCTTGACAGGAGTAGGCAGTTGCTCTATTCAAATAGCATAACAGAACATTGTGTTAGAGAAATTCTGGGTTTCTTTTTTGGTTTTTTCCCATACATTATATAGTCTTCTCTAATTGGTTCTGAAAATAGGGGCAAGTGTGACTAACCAGGGCAATCTGTTCTGGGTTCAGTCCTTTTTTGGACAATACCTTCAAAGGTACCAGCCCATTGATCCCTCTTGGTTAGAAAGGGAGAGGAAAGGTTGAAAAGCTTCCTCACTGTTGCTGGAATGGATGAGTGTTCATATTCTGACGTCGGAAAAGGTGATCCATTGGGCCCATGAACAACTGTAACATCATCATCAATCATCACAAGTTATACAAACTAGCAAACAAAATACAAGTTCAAAAAGGAAAGAAATAATCAGTTGGTGTTGGCCAAGGAGAGGTGCAAACTTGGCTTTAAGTTGTTAAGCTTGCAGAGTAAGGCTTGTTTTGGTTAAAAAAACAGAACCCTAGGAATCTGACTAGGTTTTCACACTATGCATATTGACAACAGGAAGAAAAACGAAAAAAAAGTAGCCCCCCTTCCACCTTCGGGTACCAGCTTCTGTAATAAAAAACAGCTTCGATGTGACTTTTGCTTTTTTTGAAAGCAAGACATAAAGGCAACCAAGCGAAGATATTTGAGTCAGATTAGGACAAGAAAGGTGCTAAGAGGATAGGACCAGAAAATGATAATTCTGGGAGAAAATTATTAATCCCTAACTAAGGGTACGTACCTGTCTGTAGTTCATACCGATATTTTTAAGTACGAAAATGAAAATGAAAATGAAAATGTTAGTATAGTTACTCAAACTTACACTCAATCAATCTTATCGATCATAAATTTTAATTTTTTTTATTAATTTTTTTTACTTAATAGTTAAAAAATAATTATTATTAAAATTATATTTTTTTATTAAAAATATTAAAAAATAATTTTAAAAAATAAAAAAAATTTATAACTAGCATGTTCCAAAAAATATTATTCATCATTTCTAAGCTACATACTATATATAATTTTTTATTTTTTTATTTTTTTATCTCTTATCAAATATGTAGTGTATGAATGATGAGTATAATAATTCAATTAGTTTAAAAATAATAAAATTATAAAAATAAAAATAAAAAATAAATATAATATATGAAATGATGAGTACAAAGTTCTACAAGGCAAATGGGATCCGGCTTGCCTCTGTTAGAAAAATAACAGGACATCTCCTGTTGGAAAAAGGGATTTAGACTAAATGCATGAATATCTGTTTATTTTGTAAGAAAATGTCATTCTTTTAGTGATAATCCTTAAAAACATGATAAACATCCCATTACTTTTAAAGATCAATATCAATTATCAAAGCAATTAATTAAATTATTAAAATTAATCTTTCTTCCTTCTGAGTTTTTAAAACACACAAGTACATATATATATATATATATAATTAGAGTAATATTTATATACTTACTGCAATAAAAGAATGTTTTGAAGCATTCATTAATTTTGAGGAGAGAAAGATGGTGATAAGAACCGAGTACATACCAGTGGCCTTTTCGATCCAAGGCGAGACCACGATGGTAGGGACCCTGACCCCCAATCGATCAAACTTGAAGTAAAACGGCTCCGGTCCGACTATTCCGTCCGGGCTCGGAACCCCGCGCACCGGCGTAGGCACATGATCGTAAAAGCCGCCATGCTCGTCGTACGTGATCACCAAGAGCGTCTGGTTCCACTGCGGGCTCGCCCGCAGCGTCTCGTACACTTCCTTCAAGAACACCTGCCCCTGATACACATCGTGCGACGGGTGGTCGTCGTTGGCCGGTGCCACTTTGAGGTCGAAGTAACGCTGCTCCAACACGACGTAGCCCGGGAGCTTCCCGGCCTTGGCGTCTTTCTTGAACGACAAGTCGTACGGGTGGAAGTTGTCCAGGTACTTAAGCTTCCTTAGGTTCCTGTAAAACAGAGTGGTGGGGACGTTTTGGAAGTATATTCCGAAGGATATTCCGGCGTCATCGAGATCCTGGAAGATGGTTCTTTGTGGGTAGCCTTTTGCCAGAAGCGCCGCAACGTTGCTGGTTGCTCCTGCTGAAGTCCCCGAGTGCACGTAAAGCCGGTTTGGCTGTGTTGAACTCGGCATGGAAGCAAACCATCTGTTTTGAATAAATAAATTCTCGGCGTGAAACATATGATAATTCAGAGATAAGATTAACTCAGATTCAAAATTAATATCAACTCATCTCGTTATTTTAATTTTTTAAAATTTTTATATAAAATATAATAAATAATTAAACATTTTTAAATTTTAAAATAATAATAATATTTTTTCTAATAATATTTTTTTTAATAATATTTTATTTACTTTATTTAAAACCATTTCAATTTATCTCAGAACTCAAACGTGACTTAAAATAAGCTAAAAAATAAATAAATTCTCTCATATATAGGATCAATTTTTCTAAATTTTTAGAACAAAATGGATATGAAAGAAATTATGGCAATAATTCTCAAAAAATAAATATTTAATCAAAATGATCAATCATATTATAAATTGTTTTTTGGCATGGGTAAAAAAATTAGATCCTTGTGTGTGTATGTTCCTAATTCTTTCAAATCCTAATTAAAATGCATCACCTTCACAGCAGTTTTGATTAATTTCTATCATTGAATTTCCCAGAAATGAAGAGCAAGAAAATCGAGTAGTAATAAGTTCTGATTGGTGGGGAAGTATGGCCGACCGACATGGATGGTGCTCATGATGAAAGAAACAGGATCAGTTTTCGAAGCTTGAAAGCTGTGCTATTTATGACATGTTTTAAGGCACGTATAATAATCTATGGGAAATAATTACACTATAATAATCTACTTTAATAATTGAAAAGTAGATCAAATCACGTCAGCAACAGTTCTCATAATCTATACCTGTCGAACACCGCAAATTCAGAGACGAGAGCTTTGTACACAGGAACCATGTCGGGGAGAAAGCCATTCATGACACTCCGAGACATGTTGGTAGCGTTGTCCATTGAGTAGGCCTGCTGAGCAAAGCCGTTCATGGGAGCAGGGTCGGCGGAGGTGTCATTGGACCCAAAGATTTGTTCACGAATGGCCTGGAAGGAGTGGCCAGGATCTGGGTCTACGTAGTGTGACTGGTTGTCGAAGAAGATGCGCTTCGAGTTGGGGTCCGTGACGGAGAGAGCGTTCCATTCAGAGCCGTCCACGCCATTGATTTGGGGGTTGAGCTTCTTCATCCAGCCCAGCATGTGGTCGAAGGACCGATTCTCCATCACGAGCACGACGATGGTTTTGATCGGACTCGCATGAGTTTGGTTATGGCGGAGCAAGACCAGGAAGATGAAGAGCATACAGAAGAACTCTTTGACGGCCATTGTTGGCGAAGCTGATCTCATCCTGAAGTCGATGAAGAGAGAGAAATCTACAGAGAGAGAGAGTATAGCCTACAGGTGTCTGGTTATAGCGAAGCACGAGGGAAAGCTCGTGAGCATCTGTTGTGGCGCCTGTGAGCTGCTGCAGTAGCAGCTTATAAAGGCGACTTCGACGGTGAAATCCTGTTCGTCCACGCAGCCCGCAGGCTCACGAGACGTGGGGACATGCCCTTTTTTGGTCGCGATTTTATTGTTGTCGCGATTCCGTGACAGCGATGGCATTTATTGTCACCATTTACAAACTTGCGTGTGAGATTGAGGGCTGATATATTTTAGTTTTAAAATCTGATTATAATTTATAAATATCAGATTAATAAATTAAATGTATCTATTAATTATGCTGATCATGATCCTACCATCTAAGTTGGATTCTGATCTGTTAATTTATTTATTTTTAAATATTTTATTTTTATCACATAATATATATATATAATTTTTGAATATATTTATATCTTAAACTATTTAAGACCTAAATATAGGAAGTTTGGATTTTTTAGTTTATTTTTAAAGAAATGATAGTTGCAGTCGTGAGTGGGCAAACAACGTGCAATCGTTTTGAAAAAAAAAAATGAATAAATACGAGACCCACATGAAAAAAAAAAAATTAATTGTGGACCTCATTCTTTTTTAAAGCGACTACACGGCGTTTGCGCATTTCACGATTGCATGTAGCATTACTTTTATTTTTATGGTCTCGATTTTACGACTTGAGATTAATAATGTGGAATTGATGGAATCCTTGGGATTTTTCAGCTAAAGCATTTAAAAAAAAAAAAATTTAAAATGGTGTAATTTTCAATTATTATATAATAAGTTCATGAAAAATCAAGTTTGTTCTATACCTAATAAATTATAACAATATGAATCGTTTTAAATTAGAAAAATTATATTTGCAAGTTAGTATATGTAGATTACATACTTTTCACACTACGGACATAATAAGAATTTGATATTCTTAATTTGTAAGAAGATATTTAATTTTAAACTTTTCCTTATAATCCAAATCCTATAATGTTAGAGATATAAAATAGGTATTTTCACACTGATTTGTTGATTTGTGAATGAAATAATTCTTTAAATTAAGAAATTAGAATATTTATTATTTGTGAGGAATGTGTAATGGTGTCAAATAAAAGTTTAAATAATTAAAAATAAAATAAAATGAATGTTTAGTGCATGGAAAACACTTCTTCCACCAAGAATGTCCACCAACTTTTTGTACCCATTTATTATTATTTTTACTTAACTATAAGTATTTGTAATTATTTTTTAATGAATTTGTGATTTTTTTAAATGTTTAAGCCTTTAAGGGGTTTAAAAAATATTTGAAAAAGAAAATTACACATTTGGTGAGGACTTTCGGTGGCTTCCCTCGATAGGACTTTGGGGCATGGGATAGACATAAAATTTTCATCTCGTCTAATTTTATCATTATAATTTTTTTACACTCTCGCACAAAATATAATGAACATTTCAACTTTTTTAAATTTCAAAACAATAATAATATTTAAAAATAATATTTTAAACTTTCATCTGAAATAAGAAATTTTCATCTCACTTTCCAAACCAAGTGCCCTAAGTACACTTTAAAGAACCTATATGACTAGCTAGGACATTTGGGACCCCAATCACAATGCTTTCTACAAAGGGCATCCTCAACATTTATATCAGTTTTACAATATCATAATACACCCATTAATATATATTTTTTCTTTAAAAAAAAAGCCAAGAAAAGTGATTGATATGTTCTTTGGTTTATAATGTGAAAGTTTGGGTATAACTTAATTAAACAACTCTCAACCCCCATACTCCAAGTTAAGATTATATATAAACAAAGAAAGATCATCTCTAATTCTCTGCTCAAATTAGATGATTAAATTTTAAAAATGTAAATAGATTATATATGATTAATACGGTCCACATAAGATTTTTTAACGTTGTCTATTTCTCTTTGTATCATTTAATTCTATCAAAGCGATGAAATAAGATTTGATATAATATATCGACATTTTTTTCTCTCTTTGTCGCTTGGAAGTCCAACTTTCAATGAGACCCAATCTGTTATCTTTTTTTTTTTCTTTTTTGTTTCCAATAAAAGCAATCTCACAAACTGATGTCATTTTATGTGATTCGTCAGACTGTAAAATTATTTTTATTATAAAGTAGATCTAATAGATCAGATGAATGCACGTTAGTTTGTAGGATTATTTTGTATAATTCTTTTATAGATGTAGCAGTTCTCATGTACATAACCTACTCATTAAAAATTGTAAGCATCATTTTACAAAATACATGCATTTTTCAATGCCTGGTCTCTCTAAAACGCTTTGAAGAGAAATTAAAGATGAACGGTAGAAAAAAATAAGGGGAAATAAAGGTAGATTGCGACCTTAATTCTATGCCGGTAATCACCACTAGAAAGTCAATTTTGAATGTCAACGTCAACAAAAATGAAAGGCACATGTTTCCCTTAAGGAATGCCGACTGCGACCATTTCTATTTATATATATATATATATATATATATATATATATTTATATTAAAGATGCAGCAGCTCTCTGATTGGGATCCCAACTCGATCCAAGCCGCGGCCTTCAGCTTCCAAAATAATGAATGATCTGCACTGCACTCTGTTTTCTTCGTGTTCAGACGAGGTTGGATTCACACCTAATTTTAAAATGGAGGGTTTTTAAGATTAATAGACTAACTTGACAGCTTTGTTCCATGCACTACTTGAATAATATTTTTTATAATTAAAGCTATACTCACTTGTATATTCAGATCAACCAATGTGATATATATATATATATATCTGCGCCTTGCGCTATAACTTAAAAGTGGCTATGCAGATACTGTTCATTACTGTTGATGTTACTGTTCATCAACAGTAATGAACAGTGCAGAGTTTTTTTTTTTTTTTTACAATTTGTTTATTGCAGCTTTATTCTTGGTTCATCAGCAATGAACGGTGTAAAGTTTTTTTTTTTCGCGTATTTTTTTTTCATGAATGTTTATATTGCTCTGCTTTTCTGCTTTTA
Source organism: Juglans regia (assembly GCF_001411555.2). Lineage (NCBI taxonomy): Eukaryota > Viridiplantae > Streptophyta > Magnoliopsida > Fagales > Juglandaceae > Juglans > Juglans regia. Next base: position 23,991,272 of record NC_049914.1, on the reverse strand, counting down.
GATTTTTTTGTATTTATCTAAAAGAGTAAAACTCATTAATGCAGCCGAATCTTTGGCACTTTATGAGCCAATTGTTGTAATTGTTATTTATAATTCTTGAATTTTTAGTGATTATAGTAGAATTTGTAAAAGCAAGTATATATAATTGAATTGATTGGATCAAATTTGTGTGATAAGTATTTTTTAGATTTTTATTTAAGTTATTTAGACTTTTATAGAGTAATACTAAAAGTGATATATCATTTTTAATCTTCAGATTTAATCTACCGGTAGAAGTTTAAATATTGATTTAAACTAACATAAAATAGATAATTAAAATATAAATATTCTATCATACACTTAAAATTTACACTTAAAATTAACTTCAATTTAAAGTAACATCAACAGTAATGAACAGTGTAGAGTTTTTTTTTTTTTTTTTTTTTTTACAATTGTTTATATTACCTTTATTACCGTTCATCAACAATAATGAACAGTGTAAAGTTTTTTTTTTTTTTTTCGCATATTTTTTTCCGCAAATGTTTATATTATCTCTTTCTCTTTAAATAGATTTTTTTTTGTATTTATCTAAAGAGTAAAATAAATTATTACTTCTGTCAAATGCTTGCTTTATAGTCGAATTGTTATGTAATTGTTATTTATAATTCTTGAATTTTTAGTGATTATATTAGAATTTGTAAAAACAAGTATATATAATTGAATTGATTGGATCAAATTTGTGTGATAAGTATTTTTTAGATTTTTATTTAAGTTATTTAGAATTTTATAGAGTAATACTAAAAGTGATATATCATTTTTAATCTTCAGATTTAATCTAACGGTAGAAGTTTAAATATTGATTTAAACTAACATAAAATAGATAATTAAAATATAAATATTCTATCATACACTTAAAATTAACTTCAATTTATATATATATATATTTGTCGATATCTTAAAAGAGGCTATCCTATTACTGTTAATCAACAGTAATGAATAGTAAATAAGCTGTGTGGTTTTTTTTTTCGCATATTCATATACTGTTCATTACTGTTATGAACAGTAAAGAGGTTTTTTTTTTTTTTTTCATGTTTGTTTTGTTTTTTTGTTTCTTTTTAGGTTCGTCTGTGTGAATGTCAATGTGCGACGTAATACCACAATTATGCGTGGGGAATGAAAGAGAGAGAGAAATGAAAGGTGGGGAAAAATATTGATTTATAGGTTTTAAATTACAACTCTTCATCTTTAATTTTCAGATTTAATCTAACGATAGAAGTTTAAATATTGATTTAAAATAACATAAAATAGATAATTAAAATACTAATTTTTTATCATTAAATAAATAATAAAATTTTACTGTACATTTTTAAGAAAAAAAATTATCTAATTAATTTGAATTTTTAATATAATTTAAATTTCATAATAAATGATGAACATAAATAAATAATAATTTTATTTTTATACATTAAAATATTTTAATATTCAAAGTTATATTTTATTTTTTTTTTTAATTTGATAGATGTGGCAAACGTGCTTTGCACGTTTATCACCACTAGTATATATACACACACGTATATATAGTTTAATTGGTTCATATATGCATTAGTGGTATCTAAAATATACCATTTACTCCCAATAGGTATATACCAGTATTTTTTAACGGGTATATTCTATGTCTTTTAAGATTTAATTAAAGATGACAATACGTGACACGACACAAAATTAGTAAGTTCGGATTTTATGTTAATGGATTTAAGTCAAAATAAGTTGACCCGTTAAAGCACGATTTTTAAACGGGTCAACCTGTTTAACCCTAAATGCGTCAAATCATTCCGTTTTGACCCGTTTTAGATTTTATTTGAAAATCACAATTTTATTATTGTTAAGTTATAATATTAATATTTCTAAGTATATTTATGTTTTTATTGTTGGAATTGTAATTATAGACCTATGTTTATATTTGTTATTATTGTGTTTGTAATATTGGTTTTATTATGTTTTAAAATTTGAAAAATATTGATATTTTTTTGTCAATAAGTAGTCTTATTTTTTTTTTAAATATTATGGCTACTAATAAATACAGATTTTAACTTTTATGTAAAATTATATTAATCAGATTAAATGGATTATGTGTGTTAGTTCGACTCATTGACATGAAACAGGTTTAAATTAGTCATGTTGTGTTGATATATTTTTAATTAATTATTATACGGGTCAAAATGGCTGACACGACATGACTCGTTATTTAAAAGAGTCGGGTTATGATTTGAAAGTTTGACATGTTCAGCTTAACGGATTGGGTTTGGGTTGAGCTATATAATCGAATGTTTATGATTTGACATGGCACGAACACCAATTGTCACCCCTAAATTTAACCTTCAATATTGTGCCACTATGTTCCCAAATTGTATATGCTTTTTGCTTTATATTTTTTAATCAAACTTGGCGCCTATGCTTATATATTTAAGTGATTCAAAATTTACTTAAAACTTTATCTATTTATATATAAAAGAATTTTTTTTTTTTCATCTTTAATTTTGTCATCGTATCATGCTTTTAATTTACTTTTATTTCAAACACTTTAGCTATGAAATTATTTATAATATGATAACTTAACATATTGCTTAAAAGTAGCTGTCAACCATGATTCGTTTTTACCAAACACACCATCTTTTTCAACGAAATGTGTCATTTTCTCGTGTTTTTCCCCCTTTTTCAACCCCACTTCGGAGTTTTCCCATGAAATTGGAGCAAATCTGGTTTCCCATTCAAATTTCTATTCAACGAAAGGGTACGACGTTTCTTGCTGACTCGATCTGATTATAGAGAGTTGAAGATGTCCTAAAGACGTCCAAACCATGTTTTGAAACCGAAACCAATCAGTCATAACTTCTTTCCTCATGCATTTTCTTCTTTCACTGGTCTAACTAATATCAGACGGATAATTGACATTGCAACCATTTTCCTACTGATTTTTCATTGCAAATTTTTGGAAGAAAATGAAAATTAGACAGTAATCTTGCTGTGAGATGTATTTATTAGGTAACATTATATAACCAATAGCTGCTATTAAACTCAAATTGCAACATTGGAAAGCAAGGTCAAAACATTCATACACCAATTTCTTAGAAATTGAGGCAATTGAAACTAGAGATAAATAAGCCAAATCCGAAATCCAACATAGTATGTGTATATTCCACAGATTATTTCATCATAAAAAAGTTCGAGTCGAGCCCGACTTTTCAGAACCAAAATGCTATTGCATATTGCCTATCACATACTCGCCCATGCATTCTAATAATAACTCAAAAGAGAGCATAATAAAAACATAACAAAAGTCTTTGATCCAGAGGCAACGACCCTACACTTGTACTCACACCCCCAAATACTATCTTCACGATGTCTTTATATCATATCACACTGTCCAACTTGCTGATACCCCAGATCACAACCAGCGACCTTCCCAACTGGAGCTCCTCTCAGCTTCGTAGCAAAGAACTCGTCGAGTAGCATTATATAATTTTATCTGCCACCAGCCTCTAAGACCATATCAGCAATTTCGACAGCTAGACTCTCTAACAGTTGAGTTAAATGGGGGAGCACATCTTTATTCCACCAATTGTCTAAGACATAAGGCCCAAAACCAACAGATGATCTTATTAACACGTTTTACCCATCCCATGTAGCCAGACAAGGCATTTACTTCTCACGAACTTCAAATCATAGAAGATGTTTCCATATTTCTCTTCCTCCAGGCTGGTGTGCTTGACCAAATCTGTAACAAGAGAACAAAATCAAAGTGCAGATAATACAACAAACCCCGTAACATAGAAAATTGAAGAAAAGCAATGAATCCAGAGGAAATACACTATCAGTTCAAGTAAAAGAAATGCCGAGTGAAATTACTATCAGGTATTTATACACCAGACGGTGGACAGCGGATGACAGAGGGAAGAGATAAAGGCGCCTTTCAGTGTCATACAGTAGGAAAACAGGTCGTCATCCATACCAGTCAGTGCTGACTATGTGTAATATTGCCAGAGAAGAAAGACGCTCAAGTTGGCTGAACTATTGTATATATCTCAACAAAGAAACGTCTTCACATTAAACTCAGTCCTAAATGAATGAAAACCGATTATTTTGGTTGTTTTTAACTGAAATTTAATTTCTTGCTTCCATCAACAGGGTATGAGATTCAGAGTGGAAAGCTTTGAACCAGACAAAGTGAACCCAACAAAAAACCATAGTAAGGTACTGCAAGTCACAGGAAAAGCTAATCTACGTGTATCGAAGTTATATAACTAATTATACTAAATAATAACCGGCTCAATGGTTAAGTCACTTGTTCTCGTTTGAAAAAATCCTGACCATAGATAACCTGAAGATAAGTCGGATTTTCTTTTTATTGATTGGTGTTGTATATGTAAAAAAGTGGTGAAACTGCAGACCACTTGTTATTTCATTGAGAGATGGCCAGGGCCATATGGGATGATATTTTCGGCAGGACCAGACTTGACTTGGTAATGCCCAAGAAGTTGGTGGATCCACTTGCCAGCTGGAGAGGTCTTCAGGGTAATCCCCAAATTACAGCTGTGCAGAAGAAGGTTCCCTTGTGCCTTATGCGGAGCATTTTGTTTGAGAGGAACAAGTTGAGCTTTGAAGATCAGGAATACTCTTTAAAAGAACTCACAATTATTTTTCAGTACCTTTATGGGCTACTGTTATTGATTTCAGTGGTGTTAGCTTCCATGAATTTCTTGTATCTATTTCTAGCTCCCAACTCTTAACTAGGGTAACCAAAATCCTACAACAACCCCCCCCCCAAAAAGAAAAAAAAAAATCATTCACACACAGTGCTTGTAATTACTAATTAAATACTCACTCGTGTAGTAGCAAGCGCCTGCAATAAAGCCAATGCCACCCAGGCTCCAACACTAATTCAACATTGACAAGGCTACAAAGTTGGAGTTTAAATTTGGTAGCAAAAGGATGCAGTACATTCACCAGAATCATTCCCAAGGACCTGGGGAATGGTAGTTTGTCAGATCAGAACAAGTTTCTAATTACAATTATTGTAATAACAAAAGAAACAACACAACTAATAATACAAGCAGTAAAAATATACTAATTGCAACTTCAAGTACAGAGAACTTGGCCTTACCGCATATACGCTCGTGCAGACATCACACGAAGGAACGACCTGTCCAGAGGGACTGTCCTTGATACTGCTCAGGCAGTGGAATAAAGTGCTGATTTCCATTGATGAGTTGATGCTGTTGCTGTAACTGCTGTTCATGGTATTGATTTGGATGTTCAAGTGTCTGGTCTTCTTGCCAGCCTTTTTGTCTTTCCACTGGGAATGGCATAGTTGGAACTTGTTTTCCAGGAAATGGAAAGCTGACAGTCCCACTTGAGCCATTGCTGATACCAATGTGTTGGGGGTTTGAATAGGATGGGTAATTCATGGAACCATTTGTCCCACCGCCTTTGGTTGATGATGGCAACTGATATCCATCCAACCAGCTATAATCATCCATTATTGGAATCTCACTCGCTAATTCTGAACTAGACGCAGGCTCATTCACTTGTTTAGAGTAAACAGGGCTAAAACCAGGTGGAGGCCCAAGGTGCCTAACAGGCCGACTAACTGGACTTTTTTTCATACCTGCAGGCAATGCTGATGATGTTTTCAAAGCAAAGTTATCAGAAATAGCCCCAGAATATGCAAAAGCATCCATTTTGGATATCCCAGCTTCCGGAGCTTTTGTGTGACTGTATGGCATACCGCCAGTAGCACTGACAGCTTGCTGGATGGAAGCTGAAAGGACAGGAGTAAATATGCCAATATCTTGATGCTCAGATTTCATTAGATTTCCATTCTCCAGAAACCTTAGACCTTTCAAGCTGTTAGCAAGAAGAGCTTCCTCTTCCATTGACCACTTTGAAGCATAAGATTGAATCGGTTGGAGATGCGGGGGAACCATATTACCAACAGATGCAGGCACTTGTGAACCCACCTCAAGAGCAATCTGCTGCCGGAGATTACCTAGAGGGGCTGAAACAGAACTGCCAAGAAATTTCACACCTGCAGAAGCATTTAGACCAGGCTCCAGGCCCTCATACGGGGCCCATTCCAAACCAATCACATCAGTTCGCCTCTCAGCCACTGTAGGCTTAAAAACTATTACTTCATCATCCTCTTCCCCTCCCATGTGTAGCACAGGATTTGGCTGTAGAACGTCCAAATGTTTTGTTTTCTCAGTCTGTTTTTCATACATTATACCATCTGTGGGAGGCATGCTTGCATAGGTCGTAGCAAACATGCAATCATCTGAGATTTGGGGCTCAACACTGATAACAAATTTCTTGACCTTCGAATCAAAACGCATTGGTTCTTGATTGACTCTAACAACATTTGCTAGAGCTTTCCCCGCTGCTAGAATCCTTCTAACACGGGCCTTTTTTTCCTTATTGCCATCACCTCCAAAGGAGTGCTTCCTCGAAAAATCCAAAATGGTTTGTGCAGGAAGTAGCGGCAAGAATCCTCTTAACTCAAAGTCCTCCCACAAAGCAAGTCGGTTCTCAGTGTCACCTTCTTCATACCTGCTTATGTTATTAAAGCAAGTCACACCATCATCATCATCAATGGACATCGGCTCATTCAACAAGAGCTTATTCAAGAAAGATATGCAATTGTTCCAAAATCTTGATCTAACAGTTTCCTGTTTTTCATCTGTATCATTGCCCGTCAAAACATCTGGGAAACATGCCAACCATTCAACAAATACCAGAATTCCAGGTAAGAGATAACTTGAAGAAGGATCATGCAGATGCACACATCTCTCCAATATGTGTCCCATCAACTCAAAAACTGCATTAAATGCATTCTGAAGTAGAACAGCACGCTGTACAATTTCTGAATATGTCTGACCTTCAGTCTCCCTTCTCACATTATGAACTGTGTATACAAGAATGGAGACAAGTCTAACAATGAGAAGTCCATTCTCAAGAGCATCAGCACCAAAATTCAGCTCTTCCTGTGGCCCAGAAGACAGGAGCTCACGTAAACCACTGCTGACCAAATAGAGAACTTCTGCAAATGTCTCCAGGCTAGAAATATAAAGACAAAAAACCACGGAAAGGGGGAGGGGTGAGAAGGGGAGAGAGTCAGTACACAATGCTTGGTCAAGATATAACCAAATTTAGTAAGGGTTCCAGGTAAAATACCTTGTACGTGTGAAAAGAATGCCGTTTAGACGAACAAATCGAATACAAAAGGATTTATATGTCTCAGGCACGGTGGATGTTCTCTCCTTTACCTGGCTGCCTTCTGAGTTGGTATCTTTTGGTGCAGGTTTCACATCCCCTTTCCCTCTTACCTTGCCAGTCATTCGCACAGGTGACTCCTTGATTGCAGAAGCTTTTACATCCTCTGGTAGTTGAGAGTAACTTTGCCGATTCTGCCAGGAATGAAAGGGAAAAAGAAAGAGAAGCATATATTAAGCCAGATACTTTTTTTTTTTTATAGGTAAACGATTATATTATATTAATACGAATAGGCAAAGCCCGAGTACACAGGTAGTATACAAGAGATTACACCTACTTAGGGGGAATAAATACAAAAAAGAAAAGCATGAAGATTGAGGCCATTGAAATCTACAGCTTTGGCCCAAAGAAAGAGAGTTCTAATAAACAGCTTTAAGCCAGTTACTAAAGGAGATTTCTTATGGGATCAAAGCTCATGACTCGAGACAGAAGCATAAAAATACAAATAGCTTTTATTCTGGCAAAAATATAACTAAACATCATTTGCTTGAGAGTACAGTGGGGTCAACTTCAGTGAATGTCGTCAAACAATTCATTTAACCATCAGCGAACAGTATTTCAGCAGCAATAACAATTCTGCTGGTTATTTTATTTCATGCAAGGACATCCAAAAAATATTCAGACAGGGAATGGACTTTGATTAATTAGCACTGCAACAGAAGCATATTCTCCAAACCTAATAGATTACTTCTAATTAACTTTTTCATTTAGAAGTTCAGAAGCAGTGATGCTGAAAGATCACATTCACATCGTTCAAACAATCAGGTTATATCATACTCTAGTGTCATATCTGATGAAAATGGATCTTATCTGGTGTTAAAACGATCCATGTAGCCAACCCCATTTAGTTAAGATTAAGCCTCTCTTTGAGTTGACTTGAGTTGTATTTTAACTCAGACTATCTAATATCAAGTTTTAGAATGAGTGGCTTGCCTTTAAATCAAGAAAGTGAATTAGATTCCAAACCCATAAGCATGCTCATAGTTATCTAACTGATGTTATGCGGTTCACCTGTTAAAGAACTTCCAACTGAAAACAACAATAGCCTAGTTTCCACTCTTACTCAAAATGCAGTAAGCCTTCAGACTTTCAATATAAGAGAAGCATGTAACATACAAATTCAGTTTAGTAATCTAGAAACTAATGAATGAGATGAAGGATGCACAAGGGCTACCTGTTAACTCCTCAAACCAAACAAATACTTAACAGAAAAATAATGATGCTGATAATAAAACAACACAGAAGGATAAAACTCTAGACATGCTATAACATTTTTGCAAAACAGCCACAACTCAGGTAAATAATATATATTTTATAAACCAATCAGTTCAAACAGTATACCTTCTCAAATGCAACAATCAAATTATCCCTCGCGGTTGAAAAGGGACTATCTACTGCCAGACTCCGAAAATATCGATACACAGCCACCAGCTCATCCCCCGAATATGAAGCCAAGATAGCAAGCTGTCACAAAGATCAGAGAATGTCACGATGAAAGATCAAGATCACAATAAAACATACAAATATGGCCTAAACAGGGAATATATTAGGATCAAAATTTTTTTACAAGATATACCTATAAAAAAATAGTTCTTTTACAAGATAGATAAATTTTATTAATAAGAAGGGAGTTATCACTGTATACAAGGAGCATATATTATTCACTCAGCCAGCAAAAGAGAAAAGTGCTATAAAGTCCTGAAAAATGCAATTAGAATAAATAGTAGCAGAGTGTTAATAAAGGGGAAAACCTGATGATGGGGATTCCCACTTGATGGCCAAAGAGATGCAGCTTGCAAGTAGTAACTTGACGCTGCCGTATACTCCCGGCTTTTGGAATCACCCTCCCCATATAATCCTTTATAACGAGCAAGGTCACCCAAGTATATCAAACAACGATGACAAGATATCAGACCTTTTTTCATTTCAGCAGATTTCTTCCCATCTTTCTCTGTAATAATTCGATTATCTGAATCCTCAGAGAAATAACCCAGTGGAAGGCCATACTTAGCTCGGATTTTTAATATGAACTCATGGTAAAACCCAGTTGCTTCTGAAAGAAAATTTTTAAATTGGAGTCTTATTTTTGTAATTCGATCAGGTCGAGCAGGGCCTTTCACACCTTGAGATGCGTTTGGGCCTACAGACGTTAGAGCAGCACTGAAATGTCCTCTCAACTCCTCAATTCGCCTGTAATGTAACTGCCATAGAGCATATTCAATGCTGTGCTGCTCAGAGAAAGCATGATCCTCAAGAAGTATCGCTTCATAATTCTCACGCATCTGTTGCCAAGCGTTTGGATCAGATGGGATGCGTGCCTGGGCTGACCTCCGACGCCTATTCTCAAGCTCTATGTTCTGCATAAAGTACAAATATTATCTTCTTCAAGGAAAGATAAATTGTGCAAACAGAGAAAGAGAGAGAGAGAGAGAGAGAGAGTTCTGTACACCGAAAATCCAGCAATATTCTTACCAGCACAAATTAGTTAAGGATTGAAAAGATAATCCAAGTCCCATACCCAAAACAGAAAAACCTCAAGTTTAATGAGGGAAAAAGGAGATACCTTCTCATAAAGGCGTTGGACACGCTCCCTAGATGAAGGAGCAGACATTTTATCCATCTGTTCAATCATCATCCATTTAATATGCTTGCCCAACTTCAAACAGGATTAATCAGCAGAAGATCTACAAAAACACACATTAATTTGAAAACCCAAGCAAAAAGATAACACACTCACTAGTATCTAGATTGCAAGTTGATATTCTTGCTGAGAGCACACCTCTAGACCATGAGTTTTTTCTGTGCATTGATCCTTCTAAAGCCAAAATAACAGACACACTCGTACGGCAATAACAAAGCCATATATGTAAAAACCAGCCAAAGGACTCTTGTAGCAGCATGAATGCATGACCAAAACAGCACCACAGATTTTTGCTCGTTTATTCTCAACCCAATAACCCCCGTGATAAAAAAAAATTAAAGATAAAAATCAAAAAAGATAAAACCCCACATTTAGCATGAGAGGTAACCTCTCAACCTGCAAATATCTTCATCCGGCATTTTGCACAAACCCACCGGGCTGCCGATACAATGTTGGGAAAGAAAAGAAACATAAATAGAAACTCCTAGAATTCATAATTTTTTGTTACCAGAACCTGGATAGGATGATTCTGATACCCATAAATAATACAGAACATAAATTACGACCTCCAACCCTGATAAGATAACCTCGCTTTTCCTTAAGTTAATTTTATAGGCATCTAAACGCAAAGATAAGTAGGAAAATAATTCCATAAATACAAGAAACGCTCGTTGATTAAAAAGTCGAAGATTTTCCCCCAAAAAATACATAATAAGAAAATAAAAATGAAAGGAAGAGAAATAACCCAGATCCGATGCGGCCAAAAATTATGAGAGAATTGGATCAATCAGGTCGAAATTTTCAAAGAAATAACAAAATTATCAAAATCCAAAACAATAAGAAAAAAAAAAAAAAACAGAATAAATAAGTACAGACCTCGAGAATCGGATCCACCGCGCGTGGTATGTCGATCAAAGCATCTTGTAGTGAAGAAAAATAGGAAAATCTTTGTTAGGGTTTGGCTTCTGTGGGAGAGAGACAAATCTAATTTTAGGTACAAAGCAATAGGGGGGGGATGAGGTTTGGAGTTTTGAGTCTTGACGAGAGATTCTACCCAGTTTCTTCTCTCATTTCTGTCATATGCCGGAGACGACGCCGTTTCTTCTGGCCGTCTTTTCCATTTTCCTAATCCCTTTTAGATTTTCCCTTTTTTTTTTTAGGTGCCATCACTTTCTTATTTTTTATATTGGAAATTCTTGATCTTGTGCCGTTGGGAGTCATTAATATCTTCTTCTTTCTTTTTCAATATGAATTGAATTTTATTTAATGTTCCTTAATTTTCGAAACTCAAATTCTCAACAGAACTTGAGAATCTCAAATGAGATAAAGATAGAAACCGAAAAAAAAAATTATAAAAATAGAAATACTTTTTTAGGGATAAAATTAATGAATATCCTTGTAAAAAAAAATAGGATTTATTTTTTTCAATTGAATCTTGGGAACCACAAATATTTCTCTCTCTCTCTCTCTCTCTCTCTCTCTCTATATATATATATATATATTTAACCTAATATTACCAAATTTAAACCAAACTCATATTTACTTATCCATTTTTTTTTCTTCAATAAACTTTTTAGTGAACTTATTTAACCAATTAGATTTATTTATTCTTCGTTTAAGTTTTAAAACTTAAAATACAAAAAGGAAGATGGAGATTTATGGGATGAGCAATTATACCCAACGTGACGAGCGTAATAAATGAGGAATGATCTGTGACGTGTCATGATTATCTTGAAAACAGTAACGTTAAAACCCAATGCACGCCCAACATTGCCTCATTTGTTTTTTGAGATTAGATTAGATTAAAGTTAAAAAGTTGAATAAAATATTGTTAGAGTATATTTTTTAATATTATTTTTGTTTTGAGATTTGAAAAAGTTGAATTATTTATTTTATTTTATATTAAAAATTAGAAAAATTATAATAATTAGATGAAATATTTTTTCAAAACAAACGAGGCAATGCATCTAACGAAATGACCTACATTAAATGCATCATCAATCAAGTGTTAGAAAGCTTCCAATACAAAATACAGCCAATCTACTATAATAACTCTTGGGAAGACATAAAACTCTCTAGACACTTAGAGGATTATTCACTTATAGCGCTTCTAAAGTAGTCATCGAAGGCATCTCCTACTTAAATCACCCAATGTCTTTTTCCTTGCTTGTAGGTTCTAAGGGGAAGAGGTTACCATGGTTTAAATTGTCTCAATAGAATTTATAATGCTTATTATTATTTTTATAATATTTTAGACACTTAATATCATAACATCAAATGAATTTTCAAATAAAAACTTTGAAAACACCTACATTTACAGATTATATGAGAAAAACAATTATGAAACAATGAAAAATAAAATAAAGCAAGAATAGGTTATTACGCGGTACTCCATATAAGGAGTAGGAAAATGCTGATATGTCGCCTAAGTTTGCCCCCTCATTTTGATCGCTCATATATTTAATTCTTTTTTACTTAATGATTAAGAAAGTGATTTTAAGTGTATTGTGCTAGCGGGCACGCTCAGCTGTCAAAGTTAAGCGGCTCGCTAGCACTGCTCATAAAGAGTATCTGTTGTCGATTGAATCAATGAATATTTATGCTTTTGATTCAGATACGCAAAACATGGTGCTTACTAATATGACATCTTATAATAAAACGTAAATACCGCATGTCTGTATCTGAAAGCACCTAGTAAATAATACTTCGTTAATAAGGGGTCGTTTGTAATCCATGAGATATGATCACAACCATCCAAAGTGGTTTTTCCCCCTACTTGGACGTTCAGAACTTTATACCTTAAACTGGACTTTTCAGGACATTAATTTATTATTTCCCGAAAGAAAAATACAAAAAACAAAAAGAGCCATTGCTCTTTTATTTTTTCCCCAACTTTTCTTTCATATCAATAGTAATAGCTTAGAAAATTTCTTTACCCATTAAAGAGGACAAAAGACCCTACTTTGAACATTTCATGAGACTTTAGATTTAATTTTCGGATTTGACAACGGAGAAAATTGATAACTTAGGATTAAGACAAGTGGAAAAATATCACAATTCCAGCGGTTTTACAGGAAAAAAGTGAGAAAAATAGGAAGAATTCCATACTCGACCTGTTGATTATTGGCCCCGTGCTTGAAGATTCTTCCTACCCCTCATTTTACTTTCAAAAATGGTTTTCAATTAATAATCCAAATGAAAAATGCTTCTTTGCCCACTCAATTTACCCCCTCATTTTGACTCCTCATGTATTTTAATTTTTTTCTTTACTCAATAGTTAAGAAAGTAACTATTAATGTATTGATATTTTTTTTATATTTTTTAAAAATGATTTTTTATATTAGCGGCAGAGTAGTACCGCTCTAATCCAAATTACCAAGGGTCAATATAAAGCACAAGAAAAACTTCTCAAACACGAAAAAAGTAGTTCACTATAAATGTGTCAGTTCAACATTAACATACCTCCACTTACTATTGACAAGACACAGAATGCTTCCTTACATTGTTTATGACCAAAAATAAATAAAAGAAAAGGGAGAAAGAACAAACCCCAAGAACAAATGGAAAATAATTTCTCATCCAAAATCCAACAACATTAGGGAAAATCAAGAGAGAAAATTTTCATATGAAACACACAATATTAAACAAAACTACGTACGTTGGGCTAGAGGATAAAGATACAAGTAATCGGGTAGAAGAATATACAATAACAAGTCAGGCAAGACTCTTCTGAACACAGTCAATGAAGCATATCATCTCCAGTCAGTCAATTCCATGGTGGGGACGATGGTCTATAGACAAAGTCTTGTGAAGACGTACCATAGTTCAAATCAAGGTTGTGGAGCTGTTCCATGAGCTGAGAACGTCTTTCTTTGAAGAAATCAAGCCGAGTTGTCAATTCTACCAATGTAGAAGATGCTGCAGATGGATGTCTTGGATACTCCATCTGTAACCAACTTACAATGTCAATATCAGGATAAATTTGGAAATAAATCCCACCTACTGATAAAATTGGACACCGTCTTTGCAATTTCCTGAAACTAATTGGATTTAACAAGATACATGCTGGAACAGAATCAAATAAACGAAAACATTTGACTGGCTTTAATTTTCTAAAGATAAAAGTAACTAATATATTTTTTAAAAAAAATGCTGCCCTCCAAGTGCATAGATTCATAAAAATAGTTAAAAGTCTTGCCTCTACTGCTCTGGAAGTGGAAGGCACGATGGCAGAATCAACAGCACTAAGTTCATCCATAGAAATACTTGTGGATGCTTCGGTACTTTTAGAATCACTCAAGCTTGTTGACTCCATGAATTGCTTTCGAGAAGACTGCATGATATTGCTACCAGATGCCAACACTTGTCCTTTAATACTCCTCCAGTCTGTGCCCAACAAACTCTCCTGTGGCGATATAGTCTATTCATTCATATTGTTTGAAACAAGAGTTTTGCAGAAAAAAGGAGACAAACATTTCCTAGAAAATAGACAATGCAAAAGGGCAAACGGAGTCAAAGCAAAAATGTTAAATGAACAAGCATCAACTACATAGATCAGAAAGGATGCTGTTATAATCCAGGTAATAGTTGAAAAGAAAAAAGAAAAAAGAAAAAAGAAAAAGAGGTCGATGCTGTTATAATCCAGGTAATAATCCAGATACTTCCTACGGAAGCTGCAAATTATAAAAGCTACTTGGCAAACAAAAAAAGCAGATAATGATCACCTCTGGAATATAATCACATTTCTGAATCAATAACTTTTCAGTTCATCTAAAGAATACTGAGGAACGAACCCCCCGCCACGACACCAAAAGAAAAGTAAAAGCATGAATGGACAGATATAGAGATATAGCTCAATCTGTGGCAGCCTGAGCTAATGAGGCACCGCAGCTAAAACTGGAATATGGTTATATGTTAGATTGTTAAGTGGATATCTTGCATACTTCTTATGTACTAGAGTAACATCCTCTTTCATCATTCATAAAATCTCTCTTACTCAAAAAAAAAAAAAAAAATGGAGCCACTGATCTCTGCAAAAATCTTGGTTTTGGGGTGCCAGTCTAGATAAGGATTAAGCAGATATCAAAGAACAGAAGATAATAAAATGAAAGAAAGATTAGCAGCTCATCTCAAATATTCTCCAGGTCTACTAGTATCCAATTCTACTTAATGCTCAGATACTCATCACTAGCCTTTTGAGCTTTCACAATCAGTGAATATTCTCAGATGAGAAATGCCAAATCATTTGTCCGCCAAGTCAACCTTCAGTGGACACTTATGCGAAGAGGGAATGAAGATAGACAATAGCATAGAGTTAATCCCCGGAGCAAGGATGGAGGATGGGAAGGGTGGGGATCTATTTTTCCTACCTGGATGAGGATGGGGATCCTGACCCACCCTGTTGCCATCTATAGTGATTCACCCTTTTAGCGGCTTCAATGGATATATAAATATATATATATATATATATAAATCCAACAAAGGGAAAATTAGTTCAGATGTTGGCCCCTTGCCCTCAGGGAGGGGCCTGAAACCTGCAGTTGGTGAAAATCAAATAGATCTTAATACTAGCCTGGGACAATACCAGTAATATAGATCATTATTAGCCTGTGCATGAGCTATGGGGGAGGAGTTTAAGTTCCATCTAGTTATGTGGGAGAAGGTATGTCGTCCTATCTCTAATGGTGGCTTGGGTATAAGAAATTTGAGGTTGTTTAATCGGGGGTTACTTGATAAATGATTGTGGAAAATAACAAGGAACCAGAGGCCCTATGGAAAATGGTGATTGAAAACAAATATGGTGGTTTATGCCGGGGATGGTGTACTAGAGAAGTTAGAGGGGCTTATGGAGTGGGCCTATGGAAACACATAAGAAAAGGGTGGGGAGGGGGGTGTCTTCAATCGACACTCTAGACTTCAAGTGGGTGTAGGAACCAGGATTAGATTCTGGAGAGATGTTTGGTGTGGTAATAGTGCCCTACAGGAGTTATTTCCTTCACTTTTCTAGAATGCAAGTGGCAAAAATGTCACAGTGGCAGAAGTTATGGGGGTCTCGGGAGGGCGGATTCACTGGAATATTAACTTTAGTAGGGCGGCAGAGGATTGGGAAATGAGCAGTTTTGTAGATTTTTATAGCCTAATATACTCCATACGACTGAACATGCAGCATGAAGATGGTATGTGGTGGATACCTACAAGGAAAGGCGTCTTTTCTATTCGCTCCTTTTATAAGGCTCACACAAGAGCCTGATACTCAGTTTCCTTGGAGAAGGCTCTGGAGGCACAAGGCACCCCCTAAAGCCTCATTTTTTGTGTGGACAGCTTCACTAGGAAAAATTCTCACCACCGACAACCTGAGGAAAAGGAGGGTAATCATAGCAGATTGGTGTTACGTGTAGAAGAGGGGGTGAGTCGGTGGATCATCTTCTTCTACATTGCGAGATAGCAGGGAACTTTGGAACGAGGTGTTTAGTAGACTGGATCTAGTGTGGGTTATGCCGGAGACAGTGGTGGCAGCGATGGCATGTTGGACAAATATCAGAGGCATGCAGCAGATCAAAGCAGTTTGGAAGATGATCCATATATGCATCATGTGGCGCTTGTGGCAAGAGCGAAACGAGCGAATGTTCGAGGACAATGAGAGATCGGTGAAAGAGCTAAAAGTTTTATTTTTTAGAACTCTTTGTACTTGGGCTATTGTTGTGGACTTTAATGGCATGGACTTACATGATTTCCTTGCTTCTAGTGCGCCTACTTAGCTAGGGCATAAGAGTTTTGTAATTGGCATTTTGCCCATTCTTTTATTAATAAAATCTGTTTATTTATCAAAAAAAAAATTATATTGTTGGCCAACTTCCTAACGGCCTAAGCTTCTTGGACTATTTCAATTTTCAACATGGCATTCGAGCCTTGTTTGTCTAGAAAGTTTCATGTCAAAATGGAATGGAACTGAATGGGAAAGAAAGGAAAGGAAATGTATAGAATGGAATGGAATGGAATGAGTATAATAAATGGAATGGAATGAGCATAATTAAGAGAAAAGAAAGGAATGGAATCTTCCTTGCTTCATTTTTTGGATGTTTTAAAAGAAGGGAATGAAAAGGAATGGCAAGTAAATAACCATATTTAGAAGTATATAATAAAAATGAATGAATATGAATATTTGGTAACAATATTTCTACTATGCCCTTTTCTAATTTATAGTTTTTAAATATTATTTTGATTTAATAAATATAGAGAGGGACTTTCATATTTATTTGGATTAACTGTTTCACACTATACACCATCTAAACCAAAAAAAAAAAAAAAAATGAAGAAAGAGAATGGTCAAACAAATTTTAGAAAGTGACAACTAACTGGAATTAGCATCTCTTCTCTATAAATCCTAGCAAAACACATGTTCAGATTAATTGAGATATATACAGATAGGTGAAAAATTGCAAAAAATACCTCAGTCCTCTGTTTCCGGTCATGGTTACAGTAAGCAAGTGTTGTATCAAAATCTTGCGGAAGAAATCTCCTGCAATAATAATAAATGCTTATATAGTAACAGAAAATATAAGTTAACAAAATTTTGAAATGTATTGTTTACCGATAAAAAAAACAAACAAAATTTTGAAATGTAGCATTGCAATAACTTCTATGTTCAACAGAAAGAATATTCACATCCCTAAACTTCTGCCACACTACGATATTCAACCAAGAAAAAGACAAGGTTCAAAGAAGGACGCGAGATATTTGACACTTCCCCCATTTGATGACTGGCATGTAAACTTGATAACATGACTTTATCTTCGAGCATACTATCATGCATGCCTACACAATTTAAAATTATTATGTCAAAGGAAACATTTTGATATAAATGGGTCATTAGAGTTGGGGGAAGGCAAAAGACCCTATGATCGAAAATGGACGGCTCCAAGGGGATCCAATTGCACCATTAACTATTTCTTTTGGAGTATGGCCCAAATGTGGCTCGGGCCTCCTTTGGTGCGTTACGCCCTCACTTTCATCTGACCAACACAAGATTGGAAGTAGAGATGTTTTCCTCATTTTTAAACTTCTTAGAAACTAGACCATCACCAATAAACCACATGATTAAATACACATTGCTACTACATCACTAGATTTAGGAGTTGAAATTGGATAGAATAGCTTTGCACACCAACTAGTAGTACCTAGAGAATCTCTCTTTATAAACTATAACATTGGGACAAATATGCCAAGAAATAAGGCAAACTGAAATCATAAACCAGTTTTGTGAGATATCATCATTTTAAGCTTGATAGACATCATTGTAAACATGATAAACAGTCCTATTGGTGTCAAAGAAATGAGGATACTACTAATAACATAACATCGTAATCTGATTATTAAAAATCAGTAGCATGATTTCTCAAACTCACTGTTGGGGATTATGATTTTGAACGTGTTGATAACGGTCAGATGCATCAGAGAGGGAACCATAGTGATGCTGCCTTTGCTGATTAAGTTGATGGTGGAGTTCTGCAACTTTCTGCTTCAACCTTGCCACATCTGCTTCAGCAAGAGCAATCTCTTCTAGCTCTGCCCTTGTCTTCACATCAGTTTAGAAGTCATAAGAATATATATTTTCCAAGCATTTGACAAAAAATTATCTACACAAACCTTAGAATCCATGCCACGCGAACCAGAAAACTGTCCAGAAGACATGCTCAAACCGACTTCCAGTGCAGCTCTAAGGTCTCTTTCAGCCTGCAACTGCTCTTGCAATCTTGAAACCTATAGTCATTCACAAGTCAGAAGACAAATGAAAACAGTGCAATGAACCTCTGAACAAGGAATATAAGTGCAACTTACCAATAAAAAAGGAATATAAGTGCAACCAAATATCCTGAATATGCTTCTTACAAAAGTAGAGTTCTTCATAGTAGTCCTAATTATACCTATTTATCAATTGTATCACATTTAAATGTTATAGATGACATAGCAATATTAAACCTTTCTTTCCTCAGCACATTTTGGAATTTTCAACTGGCTGTATCCTAAGACAACATCAAATGAGATGAAATGCCACCATACAATATTACAATCCCATCAATTCTATACCACAGCTGTAAAAAGTTAAACATTTTTTTGATAGGTAAGATAAAAAAAATTTTGATGGACAAGTAGGCGTAGCCCAAGTACAAGGGAAGTATACAAAGAATACACCTAACAAAAACAAGATACTCGTAATGGATACAAGAAAACTATGAAAAGTAGGCCCCATCAAAAGGTAAGAGAATTTTAAAAGGTCCCATGCTAAAGTTCTGCTACGATTTTTCCTTTTTATTTCAATCCATCTATATTAATTATTTATTCTAAGTGCATTTGTACAGATATAGAAATTTGGAATTTTCTTTTGACAAGTTGAGAATATTTAGATGGGAACACAGAAAATAACAAGAACATATAATATGGCAGAATTTCAGAGCTGATAGCACATGCAGCATTATAGCCAACATCAAAACTTGTAATGCTGACACAATATGTGGAACATCTAATGCAAACAAATTCGAAGCATAAGACAACATGTAAGTTTTAGGGCGGGAATTGAATCGATATGGAGAGAATACATCTTGTTCAAGTGCCAGGCGCCGCTCATGCAAAGCTTGCTTCCTTCTCTCCAAGCTTGCTTGTAAAATTGCATTTCCTCTAGACTATAAAGAAATGATGGCCAATCTTGTTAGTAACAAAATCATTACAGTTAGCTCAGTTTTGGTTCAGCAAAAGCAATATTACCTCCTTTGCAATCCTGTGTTGCAAGTCATTTTTGGCAATCTCCAGTCTCTGAATAGCAAGCCTATGAATAATAAACTAAATCAATGTTTACACAAATGGTGTTACTTGGGTATTAAACACATTAAATGAAGAGCTTGCGTCCTGCAGACAGTTGCTTAAGCTTAAAAAGAATTAATTAGCCCATGCAAGAGAATTTCAAGATATATGGAGTACAACAGAATTTCAAGAATTAATTAACCTAAATATGATTACCTAACATAAAGCCTAAATCTTGTGCAAGTAAAAAGGCATAAAAAATAAGGTCAGTTCTTACGCCCTTTATTTATTGAGTAATGATACCCACACAACACATTTCACTACACATGTTTTAAAATGAGTGTATTTTTGTAAAGTGATTTTACTTTTATAAGGTATTTTACAAAATATCCCTAATTTTAAAACATAGTTGGGTAAAGTGTTGAGAAAAGTTATGCGTGTTATCATTTTTCTTATTTGAATAGGAATTTATTTCAAGATTTTTTTCTAATATTTCTCATTTCCATTTTGAATAATGTGAACTAGCAAACTGCAGTCTGGAAGAGCTCAACTTTACAAGAACAGGGGAATTTACAACTTTATCCGATGGACATCAAAGAAAGTCATCGCTGACAGATAATTTTTTTCCTTGTACACTGGATCGAAACATAAATTTTCCTTTGATAACCGAGGATGTCTAGGCCAGCTTGCGCGCACCTCAACTAATCCCACAGGGCCCTGAAGTTAACGACCAGGTAAACCTCCGGTGGCCCTAAGGGGACTCGAACTGGTGACCATTGGGGAGCAAACCCAAGGCCAGACCAGCTGAACTACCCCTTAGGGTTTGGATCTAAACATAAATAAAAGCCGACAAGTGTTTTTTTTTTTTTTTTTTTTGGGGGGGGGGGGGTGTTTGGTTAAGTTAGAAAGCCTCAATATTGATCAATGCAGATTCTGAGATTAACAGAGTCAATCAGAGATACTAAAGACTGTTAAGAATACATTCTATAAAGCAACGTGCTAATAAATACGAGCGCCTTACTCTTCTTCTCCAGAAGAATCAACCGATTCCATTGAGGGTGTCTTTCTGGCCTGTATAAAAACCCACAAATATATTCACACCCCTGCCATTGCACTTAAAGATACATTGCAAAATATAGAACATCTCCTGTTTGTTGCATGCCTCTGTCAAACCAAATCATGTGCCTGTCTACCCAAGCATAAGTAATTAAATTTAACTCGTCATTTGCAAGGACACTTTTTTAAGTAGTACTAATATGTCCAGACAGCACTTAAATAAACAATTCTCATTCTGCTAATTTTCCTTCCTATACTCCCACATGCTTAATTGCTCCCCTTTAGCGACTTATAAAATTATCTTACTTAAAAGAAAAAAAAAAATCTCATTCAATCAGTCTTTATGTAAGTGTCAGGCACGCTAAAGGCAAATATCACCTAGAGCCTATGGTGAGCACCTCATTAAAGTAAAGCGCACATTTTTAAAAACTAATGCATAACAACAAAAATTCATAAAATACAATAAAAAAGTCTAAAAAAAACAAGATGGTAATAAATTTAGCCACTATCTCAATATGTTAGAGGATTATGCAACATGATAATCAAGTAATCAGCTAATTGCCTGAAACATAGCATCGTATATAATTTTCTTCTTTACAACACACACACACACACACACACACACAATCAGGATATTTGATAGACACGGTCAAAATAAAGTACATGGCTGAATCAAATATAAACAAAAAGTCAATGACCAAAAATACATAAACAATACAATGCAATCCTAAAATATATGGTCATCCTCATCATTAAGCATAAGAATATCATTGTCATAAAAGATGTGTAACTCTCATCATCCTCATCTAAATTAATGCTACAGACAATCGTTAACAGTTAAAACTAATATTTTACATATTTTCTTCAAAAAATACAAACTGGTGTTTTTTAACTTTAGGGCATGATTGGACACTTGGAGTATCTCAGAATTTAGTGAATAGCAGTGAAATGGTTTGAGTGAAGATGTTTTATTGGAGTGTGGGAAATGAGAGAGAAAAAGGTTGAATAAAAATATTATAAAGTTAAAAAGTTATTTGAATATCACTTTTTAGTATTATTTTAGTTCTGAAGTTTGTAAAATTTGTATTGATTTTTGTGTTTGAATAATGACTAGATAAAAAAGTTGAAAATTTGAAATTGAAAACTGTTGTGTTTGAGTGATGTTTGGGAATGAAAATATGAGAAATTTTGAGAATACTGAGAATTCTCATAGTTTCCAAGCATGCCCTTAAGCAGTTAAGCTCACTAAAAATACACCAAAAGTGTGCTTTGCTTTTGGTAAGCAATGCACTTTGCACTAAGCGTGCTTTTGCCAACATTGCATGGCATATAACAAAAGGAATAGCATCATCAATGACAACAGTAGCAGTAGTGGTGACAACATGGAAGGAAGAAAGAATGTTAGTTGTTATAGCAATAGTAGAAACAACGGCAAGACAGATGTTTCGTGAGGCTTTGAATACCATTTACAATTCAAGAGTCTTTGAATCATCTTTTATTCTTTCATATTTTTTTTATGAGTAATATTTTGTTACCAAGTACACAAGAAGTAAACATCAGATAAGCTAACTAGAGACAGCACAGAAATCAAGAAAATTCTGGAAAGTAAAGCTTTGCACATAAATTAGGTCAATTAAACATATTTTTTTAAAGAGCCTCAAAACCATCTTTCTCAAAGTAAGATATCATATAACCTGCTCCTTCCAAATTGAGAATTCCTGATGGTTAATGTAATAATAAGAAAGCAGAAACAAATGGCTACTCACATTGCCCCTTCCCCAGAATGTTGATCGTTTCGCATTGACAGCAGATGCCGTAACTTTTCCCATTGGCTTTCCAGGACTTAATTCAACTCCAGGCATTGACAAAGGTTGCACTGGATCCATTGAAGAAAGAATCTCCCCCACAGATCGACAAGACTCACCAGTAGGTGATACACTTGGAGGGTCCACCTCATTAATCGATTTATCATTTACTTTCTTGTGCTTGCCTCGCTCCTCCGACATGTCACCATTGGGATCTCTTATTTGTTCATGATCAACACATAAATTTGTACTCTCAGTTGAAGCGGGGTTTTTCTTGCTAGGGGATACAACATCTGAATCGTCAACCCCAAATGCCTGTTCAAGTGTATATAAATACAAGTGTCAACAAATTACCTATATGATCAACGAAATCTAATGTCTGCACCCATGCTTGCATGTGTGTCTGTGTGTGCATTATGGCTCAAGTACACCCAACCTGCCAGACTCATGAATAACAACATCACTTTCTATATAAGGTAACTTAACATAGAACTAAATTGGAAGTCAAGAATTTGGGATTTCAGTTTCTTCCAAGCATATTCAACAATGAGACGTAACTTTCTTCCTATGCAAATTGAATTATAAAACTGCCAATGCTTTCATCCATATACAAACTTAAGGAAACTATTACAATGTCCAATCTTTTTATACTAATATCAAACAGAAGTTATACCCAAAGTGAAATATTTGATAGAGTTTTAAGCTATTCATCATCTGAAGAAAACTTGAGAAGGTAGCTAACACCTAAGGTATGGCCAGACTCACTGAAAGCTGACTTAATTGTAAATAAGATGGCTGATATAGATCAAGACCATCAGTACTAAAGCAAAATCAGTATCTGGTGGCAACACATGACATTTCTGGCACATCGAGCAGCATAAGATTAGACCTAATCCTACATATGGACTGTACTTCCATCTTAAACTTGAGGCAGCAGCAGTAACAATATTGAAGATGCAACAGAACACAAGATTGAAAATTAAAATATATTTTGGTTCAATGGGTATCTCTCTGTGAATATACAATACGTATACACATGCAAATATGCAGAAATACATCTCTATGCTCAAATGTATTTAAACATCCGTGCTTCTCTGTGGGCTTATTTTTACGTGTGTACTGGGAGAGGGAAAAGAGAGAGAACCTTGTAATCGTATAGATCACTACCAGCATAACCACTACTTTCACTCAATTTTCCACTGTGTACACGTTCAGCATCGTCATCCGTTTCTGGATCAACTTCATTTTCGGCATCATGGTAACCATTGTCTTTCATATCTAGATTTTCATCATCAGATGAATCTTCTGTCCCACTGTTTTCAATCCGAGAATCAGCCGAAATGGAGCATCTGTTAAGATTCTCATCCTGAAAGAACAGATGAAGCATGACCATTAATTAAAGAAAATTGAGCACCTGCTTGAGAATCAAATAATGGCAGAGTAAGACAATTTTGAAAGCTAAAATAAGAATTGACTTCATCCTAGTCCGTGTTACACGGGCACAGCAGTAAAGACCATGGTACCCAGGTTATGATAACATAACACTGGTGTGAGCATTAAGCAATTGCACTGCTCACACTTCTAGAACTCCAGACAAGCTCACTTCCCTATTGGAACAGAAACCATCCAGAAAAAGGGTGAAATACACGCTTAACACATAACATGAAATGCCAATAACAGAGGCTACATTACTGGGTTCTTCTAACATCATCTGCAACAAGCAAAAAGCATAAACCCAAGGCTTACCTTAAAAATAGGTAAACACAGAATGACAGAAAGCAGTTAGACCATGACTCATTTTTCAAGCAAGAGACTGCTGGATGGAGAGTATCTTACATCAAAGATATTATCATACTCCTCCAATAGAGTTGTAATAATTGCTTGAGCATTATTAGCAGCATTTGCAGCAGCAAGAAGCTGGGCTGAACTATCACCATTAATATCAAAGTCATCCTCCAACTCACAGTCACCAGCTAATAAAGGGCGTAGAAGCAAAGGTGCCATGCAAGCAGCGACAGCAGATGGAGTCATCCGGTTCTCGTGAGCATGAGAAGAGATGGTATGCATCATCTTCAGAATTCTGTGGAATCATGACAAAAAGAAAACTACTGAAGTAAGAAAATATAGTCTGCAACAATCGTCACTGAAGAATTCCTACCATCTTCACTCACAAAATATGCATATTCAAGCGCACCACAAAACTGGCAAATACTAATGCTGCCAAGCACAAATGTGTCCATCTTTATAAATATGCCTCAATAGAGCATAGGTATAGACTGCACCCAAAGTCCACACATTCTATCAAAGCCCATCAGTCCATATTTAGTTAATGAACTGTAGGCATTATTTTGCACTATATGTCCATTGTATCAGCCAAACTATGGATAGTGTCTACAGAAGATGTTGTTTGAAAACTCCCTGGGCACTAGGTCATCTGAAAATTAACTAGAGGGTAAAGCACAGAAGCAGCCAGGTGGTATTCCTTACTGAATATCTAAAGAATGGTAACCAAAAGCTTATGGCCTAGAAATTTTTTGTTAAAAAGCCTTAGGTGAAAGAAGCCTAGATTTATACAGAAGGCGCAACTTTAAGTACACAGAAGTTATAAAAGAGAGATTCCTATCTAGAAGATAAGAATACAAGAAATGATAGGAACATCCATATGTTGCAAAAAAGAATAGAGAATAATAGCAGTCCTTTGTGTAATCCCCAAAGAAGAAAACTGGGTGCATTTTTTTTTTTTTCTTATGATCTGGAACCTCACCTAGGAATAGCCCTTCAGACCAAGGATGAAGGGAAGGTGGGGCGAGGTGGGGCCATGCAGCCCCTCCCAAAAATAAAAGGCAAACCGAGAAGCTCGCCCTTTTCCAAAACAATTACGTACAGTCCAAAGAAAATTTCAAAATCTATCTTTTAGCTCATAAAAAAATTATAGACTTTTTTACAAGTAAAAAAATTGACAAATAAACGAGTTTAATTGGGATTTCTTTGATTATTTTTCAGGCACAGTTGTTAATTTGGTGAAGGAATATGTTGGCGAATTTTCGGTAGCTTGTTCTTTCACGAATGTGGAAGATGGTTTCGAATGGGGCTTCGTAGGAGTTTATGGGCCTAATGATGGCAGCAATAGCCGATAGGAAACTTCTCTGGGATGAGATAGCTGGTTCGTGCAGTTGATGGGATGGCCCGTGGTGTATTGGAGGAGATTTCAACATCACTCGGTTTCCGAGTGGAAGGTCGGGGGATTCTAGCACCATCCATGGCTGACTTCTCAGCTTTAATTTTTGAGCTGGACTTGGTTGATCTGCTTTAGTGGGGGGAGACCACTTGGTCTAACAGGAGGGCTTCGGAGGCCCACTCACAACCTATGCCAAAAAGGACTCCCCAGGCTTTGCTCTGATCATTTTCCCCTCTTATTAGATTGTGGGGGTCTCCACGAGGGACGGAGATACTTTACATTCGAGAACATGTGGCTAAAGGCTGATGGGTTTACGAATAAAGTAAGATCGTGGTGGTCCGCATATCAATTCACGAGCACTCCTAGCTTTGTTTTAGCCAGGAAACTTAAAGCCTTGAAAAACGATTTGAGAAAGTGGAATATGGAAGTCTTTGGGAACATTAACGACTAGCGGAATAATCTATTTCGGGAGCTGCAACGTTTTGATGAAAAATAGGTGGATGGGGCCCTCTCGGCTGATTACAAGGCAAGGAAAATGGTTATAGTAGCTACTCTGGAAAAATCACTCTTATGTAGGAGATCTCCTGGAGGCAAAAGTCTCGTGCCCTTTGGTTGAAGGAAGGGGACAAGAGCACAAAGTTCTTCCACAAAGTAGCTAGTTCCCATCAAAGAAAAAACGCCATTGAGGTTCTTCATTCGGAAGGTAGAGATCTTTCGGACAATGGCGCTATTAAGGATCACATTGTCCACTCTTATGAAAAGCTTATGACGGAGCAACATCAATGGAGGCCTAAGGTAGATGGGCTGGTTTTTTATTTGATTGATCAATCAAGTGCGGCTTGGTTGGACAAGCCATTTGAAGAGGATGAGGTGCTAAGCATGCTAAAAGGGATGGACAAAGACAAAGCACTGGGCCCAGACGGTTACACAATGGCTTCTTTCAAGCTTGCCGGGACATTGTCAAGGAGGACATTATGAAGGTTTTTCTTGAATTTCACTCATTAATGAAATTTGAGAAAAGCCTTAATGTCTCATTCATCGCCCTCATTCCAAAAAGGGCGAGGTCGGTGGAGGTGCAAGACTTCCGTCCCATAAGTTTGGAGAGTGGGGTATACAAGATCATCTCAAAAGTTCTAGCTAAACGGTTGAGCAAAGTTATGGGACCCCATCGCTAATGAATGCCTGGAGAGTAGAGTCAAAGCAAGAGCCGGCACCCCATGTAACTTATGAAAATTGGATGTGGAAAAAGCATTTGATCACGTGAATTGAGATTTCTTGGTATATATGCTTGGTAGGTATGGCTTTGGGGAAAGATGGTGCCAGAGGATGAAACATTGCATCACAACCGTCAGATTCTCAGTGGTGAATGGTGCCCCTGAAGGCTTCTTTAACACCTCTCGAGGATTGAGACAAAGGGACCCTTTATCCCCCTCTTCTATTCATTTTAGTAATGGATGTGTTGAGTAGAATGTTGAAGGAGGTGGTGGATAAGGGTTTCATCTCGGGTTTCTCGGTGGGTGGTTTCTCACATGGTAGCTTATTAGCCTCTCACCTCCTCGCAAATGACACGCTGATTTTTTTGTGAGCCGGATTCTAACCAGATTTGTTAGAGCCCTCCTGCTTTGCTTCAAAGCTGTCTCCGGTCTTGAGCTGAATCTATCGAAATCTGAAACGGTTGCAGTTGACTTGGTTAATAATTTGAGCGAATTGGCTGCCATCTTGGGCTGCAAGGTGTCATCCTTGCCCATGAAGTATCTTTGGACTTCCTTTGGGGGCTCCTTATATATCCAAGGCAATGTGGGATGGGATTGTTGAGAAGATTGAATGCAAATTGGTGGGGTTGGAAGAGTTATTTACTTGTCTAAAGGTGGTAGAATCACATTAATCAAGAGTACATTATCCAATCTCCCAACGTACTTTTTATCTTTATCTCCTTCGCCTGCAGGGGTGGCAAATAGATTGGAGAAGATTTTCCGTGATTTCTTGTGGGGAGGTTTAGAGGACGCGAAAAAATTCCATTTGATTAAATGGGATAAAGTCTGCGCCCCTTTGTCTTGTGGCGGGTTGGGGGTTAGAAAATTGAGAACCTTCAACAAGACCCTTTTAGGAAAATGGCTATGGTGGATCATCGGGAAGGGGATGCTCTATGGAGGAACATCATCGATGTTAAATATGGGAGCATTTGGGGAGGCTGGTGCTCTAATGAAGTAAGAGGGGCGTATGGCGTGGGAGTTTGTAAATTTATCCATAATGGTTGGGAAGATTTACTTGGTAATTTCAGATTTGAGGTGGGAAGGGGCACACAAACCAGGTTTTGGCACGATATTTGGTGTAGTGATGTTGCTTTGAAAAACGATTTCCCCTCTCTTTATAGGATTGCGTTAGATAAGGGTGCCTCAGTGGCTGATATCATGGACATCTCTACTGATTCCTCTCAATGGTCCGTGAGATTTATTAGAGCTGCACAGGATTGAGAGGTGGGAGACATTGCTGAATTTTACAATGCATTATACTTGCTGAATTTATAGGCAGGAGGGGAGGACAGATTACTTTAGACGCCTACAGGGAATAAGAACTTCTCAGTCAGATCCAATTACAAGGTATTGACGACTCACTCTTCCAATGCCTTCCCATTGAAGTGCATTTGGAGGAGCAATGTTCCCCTCAAGGTTGCTTTCTTCAACTGGCTGGCATCCCATGGAAAAATATTGACTATTGACAAGCTGAAAAAGCGTGGCCTCTACATAATAGATTGGCGCTTCATGTGCAAACACAATAGTGAATCAGGGGATCATCTCCTTCTTTACTGTGAAGTAGTCAAGACTTTATGGGATGAAATATTCACTAGACTCGGTATTGCTTGCATGGGTAACGCCTAGGAAGGTGATAGATTTATTGTCATGTTGGAGAGGAATCCAGGGCAATCGTCACATCGCGGCTGTTTGGAAGATGGTGCCTCTATGCTTATGGAATGAGAGAAATTGTCGTTGCTTCGAAAATAAGGAATGCTCACCAGATGGGTTTAGGGACTTTTTCTTTCATACATTGTTGCTATGGGCCTCATCTATTGTATTGAATGGAACAAGTTTTAATGACTTTTATGCTGATTTTCGCAGCGCATAGCTTGTAATTAGGCGCATTCTTGTATACTTCTTGTGTACTCGGGCATTACCTAATTACGTGGATTAATAAAATCTCTATTTACTTATCAAAACAAAAATTTCAGGCACAACATTTAACTTTATTTGAATTTTTAGTCTATAGCGCTTATATGATTAGTTTTAAAATTCATTCTTGATTATTATCACTAACATTTTGCTTTGCTCTTAGATTTATCTATAAACGAATCCTGGTTTCATGATTCATCCCTTCCTTTAGACCCAACACTGGGGATTAAACCCCAAATACATGAACCCAACCACCAGAACCACATATTAGTTCCGAATAGTGCCTACTATAAAGGATACCATGCTACCCACAACTTTCTTTTTGATAGGTAAAATTAATACTTTTTTTTATAGGTCATGCTACCCATACTTCAACTCACCGTTCCCAAGTAATGTTGATAAAGCATAGCTAAGGGTATAGAAAATCTGTGGAAGGCGAATCAATCCAAAGGATGGACATGGAACCACACCCATAAACAAGTCCATGTAAAAGAAAGATAACGAGTAGTTTCCAAAACTGGCCACCCAGCCCAAGGCACATCTAAGCAAAGCAGTGCACAACCCTTTTCAGCAGTAATTCTCATTAAAAAACATTTTCCTTTTCAGTAAGGCTAGTTCCAAGCTATGCATTTTACAAGTATCATTAAAATTCACATTTAATTATCCAAAAAAATCTTTTATATGTATCATCTTCTCATAAGAATATTCTTTTTATTGGTACACGCACCCAATGCTTTTGATAAACGCATCTTATTTTCACTCGTCATGGAGAGAGACAATTTCAGTCCAAAGAAACTTGGGCCTCACAAATATGTTCTTATTTATTTGATAAGTAAAGAATGAAGCAAATATTTCAAAATTTAAAAAAGTGAGATGTACATGCTTTAAAATGAGAAGTCCAAGAACAAAAGGTTACGAATGCAAAGGTTGACAATGCTAAAGATGCATATTGGGAAGCAAGAGAAAAATACATTTTTTTTATTGGCACTGGACGTCCAGGAACAGCGTCCCGACTAATCCCGGGGGTGCACAAGCCCTCGGCAAGAAGTTTCCCGCAAGTGCACCTCAGTTAATTTAAGGGAAAAATCACAGTCCGATGGCCCCTAGAGATTGTTTGCACCCAAGGGGATTTGAACCTTAGACCTAGGAGCAGCATACTCCCAAGCCCAAGGCCTTTACCACTTGATCCAACCCCTAGGGGTTAGCAAGGGAAAAATACATGCAAGAGATAGAATAAATTACCTCTGTAATAAACGTCGGTTTGGTTCAGGAAATGTCTCCATTATTGCCGACCGCATTGCATTTATCCGAGCTTCTTTTCGATCGATTTCTTATCAAATAAAGAGCAGAGAAACAACATTAATTGAGTACACATATAAAAGTTAAACCAACAAAATAATATAAGATCATTAGTCTAATGCACCCGACGTTTATTGTAAAATAATAAAATAAGGCAAACATTCATGGGAAAATTATTTAAACCAAATAGCTTATGGTAATCCATATTTGCTCTTTAAGATATCAAGTGAATCAGTTCCAATATCCTGTTGACCAAAATTAAAGGGCTTTTACCATACCGTTCATTTCTTTTATAGGTAAGATAAATTTTATTGAAAGGAAAAATAGGCATGGCCCCAGTACACAGGAGGTATACAATGACAACACCTAATTGCAAGTTAAGGACTAGAAATGGATACAAGACAATCATGAAAAATAGCCCCATTGAGAACAATGACAGGAGCCCATAAATACAAGGTGTCAAAGAAAAATCTCGAGCTCATCCAAGGAACATTCCGGGTCTTCAAAGCATCAACCACTTCTCTCCATCCAAAGGCACCAGATAAGGCTACCATCCCATTCATATGACCCGATTATTACAATGCTGCCTCACAAACAGTAATACTTATGACTTGCTTCCAAGACAAGAATCAAGTTCGGCCAGTGAAGATGAGCCTATTTATATGTATTACCACATCATTTCAGTATAGAACTTGATCAAATGGCCATGTTCAAATAGAGTCAATGAAAAAGGGCAGCTAGGAAAATGGAAATGATCCAAGGTCTCCAACTATCAGTCTCACAAAAAAATGAACTGCAATGAAGAAAACCCAAAAAATAATTAAAATACTAAAAAGGGACAGCCAGGAGGGTAGGAATTAAGTTCTTGTTTCGAAATCTAAAATATTATGCCGGTAATCAACACAAATCGGAATTTTTTTCTATATGTTTCCATATGTTTTGGCTGTCTTTTACAGGGGTTCTACACTAAATTAAAATAAAAACAATAACCATAGTTGATATGGGAGGGGGAACAACTTTCAGACCTTCAAATATTAGCTTTTTTCAGGTCATCACAAGTTATCTTCCCTTTCAAGTGATTGAATGATTTTACTATTTTTTTCATTTTGTGTGTAATGACGACAACTTTTTCATCGCAACCACCTCCCAAATAAATGTTACAGAGACTATAAAAGAAAAATGAATGACAGGTTATTCAACATGAGCCATCCATGGTAAAATAATTATATATAGAAAGGAAAAGTGAAAATGGAAAAAAGGTAATTTAACTCACTGTAAGCCTCCAGCAATGAAGTGCAACATGAGGCTGGAACTGGTGAGGAGGGTAGCTCCCTAAGAACATGCTGCAGATCAAACAGCTTTGCTGAAGTAGAATCACATGTATTAAATATATTGGTCAAGAAGGCTAGGTAGTGACAACAACTACCTTAATGCAGTCACCAACGACATGAGCATCCTCATCAGGACCAAATTCAGTCTTGCCTAAAAGCAGTAAGGAAATTAAAGAAGAACCTCAGTTTGAAAGGCATGTGAACAACAAAGTAGCATAGGCTCAACAACACTTAACTCTTCAATTACAAACAATAAAAACATTTGGAGAAGCAGAACAGATACCTTGCTCATATTCTTGAACCCTGTGGTCTACCTCCTCAACATCAGCAGATTGTCGCAAAATCCCTTCGACTTTAGTGCCTGTTGCAAAACACAAGTCAATAAGCAAAACGCATACGATAGAGTGAGAGGAAAACCCTTTTCATGCATTTTCCTTTATTTCTCCCTTCATACAATTACTAGAACCATGGATCGAAGAACAGTTTGAATCAGAACGATTCGAGTTGAATCAGTCAAAAAGGAAACCAATTTTAGTGCATTTTTTGATTCAGTCACAAAACCGATTTTTTTTTTTTTTAATAAGTAAAAATATTATATATATCAAAAGGAGTAACCAAGTACACTAATTTTTAATAAGTAAAAATATTATATATATCAAAAGGAATAACCAAGTACACTAAATGTATACAAGAAAACACCTTGCCCATATTAGAAACCCCTAATGCCCCAAAAAGCCCATGAAAAACAACCCAAAATGCACCAAGCCCGACCCCAACCCCTTGTTTTCCGAAGATCTAGAACTCTACCCGAATACCCAACCCAAACCCCTTGTTTCCCGTAGATCTAGAACTCTACCTGAACACCCAACCCCAACCCCTTGTTTCCCCGTCTTCACAATGCCCTCCCTTTAGACTTCCCTCTAGCTTAGTTACCACCCTTAGCATCGTAATTGATTGCCCAATGACTAAGACGCTATAACTCCCTGCTTTTCTTGAAACTTGATTTGGTTTCAAACGTGTGGCTTGCCTCGATCGCAGTAATTAATTCTTTAAATTGGTCTTCACATCCTCCATGTGAAATTCCCACGAACTGCTGAATCTCGTTAACTTTAGGCAAAATCCAATCCGCTATTGGAGGAAGAGAGACCAGGGGAGCCACATTATCCACAGACACAGTATCCAATTGTACTCCCGACTCTAGATATTCCTCTACACAAGGCACCAACTCCAAACCCATTGAAGATTCTGGGGTGACCGCAAGTCCCTTCACCTCTGGGGTGACAGCGGATCCTACATCTCCTTTAAATTGGTCCTCACATCCTCCATATGAAATTCCCACGAACTGCTGAATCTCATTAACTTTAGGTAGAATCCAATCCGCTATTGGAGGAAGAGAGACCAGGGGAGCCACATTATCCACAGACACAGTATCCAACTGCACTCCTGACTTTAAACATTCATCTACACAAGGCACCAACTCCAAACCCATTGAAGATTCTGGGGCGACCGCAAGTCCCTTCACCTCTGGAGTGATAGCGGATCCTGCATCTCCTTCAAACCTCAGCAGTACACTATTTTCATTCAACTCCAACAAGGGAGCCATAGTTTCTTCTGGGGCCAAGGGTGTAATATCGACTATCAGTTGCTCCTGTGTTACCTGAGGCGATACTGATGTCTCTACGCCGATACTCGATGTAGACCCCACTTCAAATAACCCAGATTTCCTTTCGACCCGCCATACTCTCCTAGATCTAGTTATAGGGATAGGGCCGAATCCGATTTTCCGTTTTCCTTTATCTAAGTTTAAAGGATTCGAGCCTATCTTAGTCTTGTTTCTTACAACCTTGTTGCCTCCAGTTGAAAGCAGGTCTATTTTCGTAGACAAGAAAGCTATCGCTGCCTTCAACTCAACAAGTTGGTTTTCCATCTCCTTTAAAGAATTGTGCATCTCGACAAGTTGGTTTTGTGGCTCGATTTGCAGACCCCCCACTCTGAACCCCCAAAGCATGACCCATCTTCAGAGCTACCGCATAAGATCGCCTTGCCACCGTGGATGTACTTGTGTCTTTATGATTCACCCCCAAGTTGATGTTCTCATTCTTCGTCTAGTTTTTCGTCCTTGACCCATCAGCAAAAAACATATCCGCAACTCTGCGTAATTCCGCAGCAAACTTCTCCCAACCCAGACCTTCATACCCTTCAGGAATGACTAGAACACTCCTCCAGCCTCCTCCACCATATTCGGTGACAGTTAGAAACCTACCATGCTCGTTGGAGCATTGTTGAGCCATGAATGTTTTGTTCCCTTCACACAAATGTTTTTTGAATTCCAAATTTCTTCCCGCTTGTAATACTGCTTCCACCATGGCCACCAACCATCCTATACCACTACGCCCCATAGCTAGAGACCTCCAAACTCTTCTGCTCCTCTCCACAATTTTAAACGAGGACCTCCATTCTTCTAGAAAAAACTCAAAAGCCCTTGACTCCACCCAAAAACACACCACCTAACCCATAATAATATCCAAGTTTCGGAATCAACTGCAGTGACTTCCCCAGCTTCAATCCTGATGAATGTCCATGCGTACAAGCACAGATCTAGTGCACCTAAGAAAATACAGATCTTAGCGCTGAGAGAAAACCAGATCTGCACAAGCTGAAGCAAAATGCGGTCGCCAGAAGAAGGCCCTTAAATGGTTTGTCTAAGCCCGTCGCACGTGTCTGTGGAGGTGGAGCAGAGATTAGCCGACTGTGAGTGGGAGAAAAGAAAACAGCACCGGTGATCCTTAAACAAAATACAGTCGCCGGAGGAATACCGACGTCGGCGGGCCCTTAATGGGTTCGCCTGAGCCCGTCGCCCTTGTCTGTGGCGGTGGAGCACAGAAACGACGATCGATATGCCTTTGTGAAACGACTGAATCAGTTTTTGCGAAAAAATAGGTCGCTGGCGAGAGACTCAACGCCGGACAGCCCTCGGCAAAGTCGCGGGTGTAGAGTGGTTGATAGTGGCGGCGTTAGTGATTTTTCCAAGACAAATGTTGATGAATCTCTGAGTATCACCAGAGAGAGGAGCACCCAGAACAATAAACTAGAACGGTTGTGGATATAATTACTTACCAGGCCTATCTCACACAACCCATCTATCAAAACAGTCAATGGGTCAGAATTAATCTAACTGACAGAGTTGTATCACTCAACCACCAAAAAAGACATTGGCAGTTATGTTCTACCTAAGAGAGTAAAGAACAAGAAGAAGAGGATTCTCCAAAGATCCATGGTTAGGAAAAGGTTATTGCCTCTATCATCAGCCTGACAAACTTAAAAGTAATCAAAGGACCAAGTTCTTCATTTAACGTACTAGTGCACCAATGACACAAAACCGATTTCAAAGATGAGTTTTTTAATTGTACAAGAATATGAGAGAGCTAAACATACATTAACTGTTTTATCCTTGTATTTGGTGATTAGTAGAAAAATTGCATGGTAGAATCTCAAAGTTTTTACTTCATTTGCTTGAAGTGAGAGAGAGAGAGAGAGAGAGTGAGGAATGCAAATTTTGTATTATGTATGTCATATTAAATGAAACAAATCAATCACCTAAAAAAAGGAAATAGCTAAAATAAATAACATGTTTCTCAACCATAACTTGGGAAAGGAGGAGAAAACAAAAGAATGTTGATAGTAATACATATTGAAGAGGCTTGGCTTTACAACAGAGCCAAAAAAAAATCACGTGCAATGAAGTTCAAAAACACGCACAAATAAAATTATGTATCTCAACTTACCATACTTCTCAAGAAAACGGAGAGCTTTCTCAAGAAAGGATGGACCTCCATCAATATCTTCTAGTGCAAGCAATATTGGTCTTCCAACAACCAAGGACTTAACAGGACGCTTATCCCTCCCTGGAAGATACACACGAATTCTTGTGATACCAAAGTATAAGTACACCTAAATAAATTAATATGCAGGTATGTGTCTGTCTGTGTGCACATAGATGTGTATAAACAAGTGAACACAAACACAGACATTGATGAAAAGACCCGTCAATTGTATCATTTGTATCACTCCTAAAAATCCCATTGTGTCCCATTACAAGGGCAGCATTCGGCGCTTGTGCAAGGGCATGTTCTAGGGCAGTCTTCCACTCATACAAATCCTCGGATGTCTCAGCCTGGCATGAGGAGAAAGCACACATAAAACGAAAGGGCATGCAAACAAGAATCCTTACAGGAAAATGAGAAGCCGTGATATGCAAATTACTGCGCCACTATTGAAGAAACTGATAGTAATAATACACTTGTAAATTAAGCACCTTTAGGGTAAATGCTCTGCCATCACGTCCATCTGGAAACAATACGGTCAACAGTTTTTTATCTTCTCTAACTACAACACTGCAAGATAAACAGTTCCAACTATAAGCCAAATGGTTGGGAACACTACTACAAGGAAATTGCATTGACCATGCATACCTTCCAGAATTGTTCAAGTCAATGCCTCCCAAAGTCAGGTTCACTTCACCACCTTTTTGCGGAAGTGCACTCTACATGACAGTAAAAAGAAAACAAAGCATTTGTTATTCAACTTATTTTTCTTCTGATAAGTAATCAATGTTTTATTAAAAAACACAACAGGCATAACCCAAGCACACACGGCATAATTCAGGAGCACTCCTAGAGTGGAATCGAATCCTAGATCTCTAAAGCTGCACCTTGATAGGTAACTAGAATGAATACATAATCCACTAAATACCAATAACAATACTGTAGAATAGTGAACAAGAAATAAATCTAGAAACTGGCCAAGTAAATAACCATATGAACATCCTTATACCAAAAAAATAAAAGATAAGAAATGGCAGGTACTAACAGGATCATTTTTGAAGAAAACTAAAGAAGTGCGTGTCAAGATAAACCACCGTTTCTTCCAAGACTTCCAGCCTATTCCTGCGGAAGTTCAAACGAGGGAAACATAAGCAACATTAAAATTACTCCTATGCAAAAGGAAAATAACGTGCAATACAATGCTTTAAAAATAACTTCATACAAATGGGAAACTCCTAGCACAACAAAGGGGAATCCATTACATCCATTATTTTGCAAGAGGATGGTGCTAATGGTGGAACATATGAGATTCCTCAAGATAATTCATAGTCCACAAACAAAAACTATGCTAGTTGAAAGATTAAACACTATTGATAAACCAATTAGCTCTAAAAGTTTGGGCTATTTGTAAATGGCTAACAAATGACACATTCACATGGCACCAAAAAATGGAAAGCCATTCGTAGTGATAGAAAAGAGCATACAAATTGTCAAAATGGATTGAACCCCAAACCACCATGCATGCAGGTTTTTATACCTCACTTCTTTTACAAGATTCTAGTCATAAATTAAAAGAACAGAGAAGCAGAAGAAAACAGAGCTGCATACTAATGTGAGACTAATGTGAGGTTTGGAAAGTGAGTTGAGATAAAAGTTGAAAGTTGAACAAAATATTATTTTTTAATATTATTATTGTTTTGGAATTTGAAAAAATTGAACTGTTTATTATATTTTGTGTGGAAATTTGAGAAAGTTGTAATGATTAGATGAGATGTGATCAAATGAGTTGAGATCAAATCTAAACCCAAACGTGACTTAAAAGAGACTTGCAGACTTCGCACCCGAATTTATTTTACAAAATATGAACTTGTGTAAAAGTAAACAAGAAGATTATGAATAGAAAAGAGCCATGCCAATAAACTCCTTCAAATGGTAATTCCTCTTCTCAAAGTAATACCAGAAAAAATTGTTCCTCATGAAAGATATGCCTGGTTGAGTGTGCTTTCGAAATGTGTAGCTTATTAAATTGAAAATTAATCTAGCTCTTTCTTTTCTTTCCTTGTTATTTTAAGGATTTCCGATCATTATTTGTCATACTATTTTAATGATGACATCCCATTCCTCATAAATTAAGTAAACTATACAAAATCTCCTTGAATACCCTTGTCTCACGCAATTGTATACCATCTACTTAACACCAGTGATTTGTGGAATAAGCAGCAATAGTAAGCACGTTTTCTAAACTTAAGCATAGCAGGTAACTAAAACTTGTGCTGACAATGTACCAGAATCTCCCTCAACATTGAACAGATTTAAGCTTTTGCTATGGACATAAGTAGTAGCATGAAAAAATGTAAAGTAAACAATTGCAGAAGGATCTAAGATATGGTCATTTCTTCGACATGAAATTCTGATGGACAGTATCATTGCTGTAAGTCTTTTTAAATGGGAAATTATTGCTGTAAAATGAATCCGATTCCCTAGTAAGTAGAGTGCATAAAAACGTGATGCAGTCACACAAAAGACACGTAATCAAACGTCTATATGATAACAACGTAAACAAATAAGATTGTTGGATACCCAAGAAAGAAAATCAAAGAAAGAATAGCACAAACAATTTCTTCAGAACCAACCTTTTGAAGAAATGAAAAGTGGGCCACTTTTGAAAACCTGCCAAATTGTCACGTGTTAAAACCATGAGTAATCACCACAATGTAACAGAGTTTAACACAAAGAAATAGATGAATAAGCATATACATGATTAGAGAGTCTGTTACAATTTCATTGCTGGAAGAAAATAGCACAATCATTATCAACCTATCAATAAAATCCATATGATTTAAACTTAAACTTGAATGATTAAGGACAACACCCAAGTTTCAAAATGTTAAAAAAATGGAAAAAAAAATGGTGCTTTTAAGTTCCATTAGTTCTTTTTTCCAAATTCAACCAGAAAAGCGATTTTCCGAGTCAGGGAAAAACATACCAAACAACACAGCAACTTTGTGCTCATATTACACGGCAAGGATAATAAGTCGGTTATAAAATATAAAAAATCCAACAATTTTTCCCGAAGCTGCAGAATTAAATTACTGAGTTTGATCCGATCAGGATAGTGCCAAACTGACCATGCAAGCACACCAATGTGAGACAGTGGCAAACACATGTCAACACGTAGAAATGCATACCCACACATAAAGATGTCTGCACTTCTCAGTTCTATGTAATCAAATAAACCTTTTTTTTATTATTGGCACTGGGTATCCAAGAACAAAGTCCCGACTAATCCCAAGGGTGCACAGGCCCTGGCAAGGAGTTTCCCGCAAGTGCACCTCTGGGTTATTCAAGGGGAAGTTCTCCCAATCCGATGGCCCCTAGAAATTGTTTGCACCCAAGAGGATTCGAACCTTAAACCTAGAGGAAGCACACCACCAATACCAAGGCCTTTACCACTTGGGCCAAGCCCCAGAGGTTAACTTGAAAACCAATGAATTTGGACTAGAGATCGCTAACTTTTATAAAGCTCCATATTTATTAGTATTTAAGTATGAAGGATTACAAATTTT
Organism: Juglans regia; assembly: GCF_001411555.2. Taxonomy (NCBI): domain Eukaryota; kingdom Viridiplantae; phylum Streptophyta; class Magnoliopsida; order Fagales; family Juglandaceae; genus Juglans; species Juglans regia. The sequence goes on along the minus strand of NC_049914.1, from coordinate 23,952,302 downwards.
ATCCCATGTATTCTAGAAGGATACCAGAATATTTTTCATGAAACAAATATATAAAATTCTTAGGAAGCTGCTACTGACCCTTGCTAGTAAAGTATCATTGTGCCATACCAGAAACCTAAAACTGAGTATTGCGTTCACTAGGAGTGGGGTGTTCTTAAGGGACAAAAGGGTTAGATCATATGATCCATAGGCAAGTAGCTACAACACTGGAGAAAAAAATACAAAAATAAGTTATTTGGACAGAATTCTTCTGCTAAAAGAAGAAAAAAATGAAGGGAAACGACTGAATTTACATCAATTTATCAGGAAGAACCCAATCTCAAGTCCAGTGATTAAATGATACTAACATACCGGTTCTATTAAATTTCAGTTGTCCATCAAAGCCCAATATGACTTAACTAATCGCCTATAATAAGAGTTCTCGAAAAACCAAGAGCTTAAATTCAATTTCACTATCTATGTGATTAAGAAAAGCTGAAAATTATTTCCTAAAACCGTTCATACCAACATAGTAAGACACAACAGTCATCGAATAGACAATAGTCCCATAATTATCAATTAATAATAACTTTAAACTAATTACTTCTTAGCAAATTAATTTTCGGTGAGGCTTTATGGAAACTGGTGATTGAGAGTAAATATGGAGAATTGTGGGGGGATGGTGCACCAATGAAGTGAGTGAGGCATATGGTGTGGGTTTGTAGAAACATATAAGAAAAGGATGGAGGGTCTTTGCCAAGCACACAAGATTTTGTCTTGGAGATGGGACTAGGATTAAATTTTGGTATGATATTTGGAGTGGTAATGGTGCTTTAAAGGATCTATTTCCTGATCTTTTTAGGGTAGCAAGTGCCAATGATGTCTCTGTGGCAGATGTTATGGTGTTAGTGGGAGAAAAAATAAAATGGAACATTAATTTTAGCCGAGCGGCACATGATTGGGAAGTTGACAGTATTGCAGCTCTTTTCAGCCACTTGTATTCACTCAAACGCAGAAACCATCAAGCTGATAGGTTGTTGTGGTTACATACGAGAAAAGGTTTATTCTTGGTTCGCTCGTATTATAAATCTCTATCACAAGAACCTCCAACTCAGTTCCCTTGGAAAAGGATTTGGAGACACAAGGCGCCTCTCAAAGCAGCGATTTTTGTGTGGACAACTTCTTTGGGTATGATCCTCACAACAGATAATTTGAGAAGACGAGGGATGATCATCGCAAATTGGTGTTGCATGTGCAGGAGTGAGCGGGAATCTGTGGACCACCTTCTACTAAATTGTGATATAGCTCGAGGGATTTGGAATGAAATATTCAGAAGACTAGGATTGGGATGGGTTATACCCGAGTCTGTAGTGGAGATGTTGGCTAGTTGGACAGATCTAAGAGGTAACCAACAGATCAAGGCTGTATGGAAGATGTTGCCTATTTGCGTTATGTGGTGTGTATGGCAAGAACGCAATGAACGGACGTTCGAGGACAAAAAAAGATCAATGGAAGAACTAAATGCTTTCTTTTTTAGAACTCTTTGTACTTGGGTCATTGCCGTTAACTTTAATGGCCAAGATTTCCATGTTTTCCTTGTTTCTAATGCTCCTACTTAACTAGGACATTCTTTGTACTGAACATGGTTTTTGCCTATTCTTTTATTAATATACTTACTCTTATCAAAAAGAAAATTAATTTTCGGAATTTGTAATAACAAGATTCGAACTTCAATTACTTTACTTTCTAACTTCCTCACAGAAGAGCCCCGATTTAACTAAATGCATTATAAGAAAAGGAAACTGATAACTACAAATGTCAGATTCTCCATTAAAGAGTTTTAAAAGAGTGAAAAGAAAAGAGGAAGAAAGAACGTAGAATTGAAGCCTCGGTTCACTTGACATCCAAAAAAAAAGAAAAAGAAAAATAAAAATCCAAAATTTTCCTTCCAATTCCATCCATTATCCCGGCCGTACCCAAACAAACCAAAAAGAGCTATACCGTATTGGAAGCCCCAGCTCTGGGGCGCTCGAAAGCCGCTAACGTAGCCGCCATTGTAAACAATTAGCTCCGAAGCCAATACATCAAAATCGTGCCGAATCCAAGCACAATCTCCACTGGAAATCCTCAACATTGGAACAAAACCAACCGAAGAAGCCCCCCATCACATAAAGCCAAAATGTACCAGCAGATCGGCGCATCAACAGGAACGGGAAATCGCAGGGATCTGAAGCGAGAGGGAGTTAGCAGAGTTTCGAAGACTAGGGTTTTGATTGGACAGACGTAAAGAAGCATCAACCGAATCCCCCACTCCCTCTCCCAAACAAACAAACACACACACTCTCTTTCTATAAATATATGTTAATGTAAAAGTAATTTTCTATGACATTTTCTCCCTGTAAATTTAGAAGATCTTCTCTCCTCCCATTTGCTTTTGCTTTCCCAAGAAGAAACGATGCTTTCCCAAGAAGAGAGCAGTAGCAAACTAGCAAGTTAAAGCGCACTCACTCTCGCCCTCTCTCTCTCCATCTTTAGAATATATAATAGGGCAGGTTTCCTTTTATTTTTTCCCCCCCGGAGTGGATTAGGTAGAGGGAGATCGACAGTGGTTGTGGCGGAGAGTAAATACTATTGTCTTCGCTTTTCACCTACCTTTTGGCTGCGATCTCTCTCGCAGAGATAGAGGGTAAAGAGTAACTGTGGACTGGGATGGACTGGCACGAGACACTATGGTAAACATGTTGGGATAAGATATTCCACTTCTTCTCCGAATTCAATTTATTCATTTTACGGTTTGATATCAAAACAGTTTCAATTCAATTCATTTTATTATTATAAATTTTATCAATTTATACATAAAATATAATAAATAATTTAATTTTTAAATTTTTAAATATTAATAATATTAAAAAAATATTCTAACAATATTTTATTTAACTTTTATTTAAAATCATCTCATCTCATCTCATCGTACTATCCGAACTCTACATTTTAAAATTACATAATAATTTGTGTATTTAATAGGATGTATATACAACCGTCCATTTTTTTTATAATGGTTCTATTTTAAAAAAAAAATTATACTCAACAATCTATATCACACATCTGTTAAAAAAATTATAAATATAAATTCACATCAACGAATGTATGATATAAGAGAATAGAAAAGCTCTTTTCTAAAAAAGGGTTTACACTCCTTTTAACATTATTACTCTATAAAATTAGAAGATTTTATTATAATATATGTCCATATAAATTTTAACAATTCTATGGTCGTTGAATTGGGAGATCTTATTACTATTTATTATTATTTATAAATTTTAAAATAAATTTTATTATTATTTATAAATCATCTCAATTTCTCTCATCTTATTTTCGAATCCAAATGGGCTGTTTATTAAAAAATAGAATTCCCTTAATTTTTTTAGTCCATTATTATTATTAATAAAAAAAATATGCGGTCCAATAAAAAATTTCCACATGTTAATTTAGTTTTTTTTAAATTAAAAATTATATTTTATAGTCACAATTGATTTCTAGATTTTAAAAAGACTTTTTAAAAGAAACTCAAGTCACATGTGGTTGTTGCCACCCCAGCCCCAACACCATAGCCACCACGAGATGGACGAATCTAGCCATGTTTGCAAAAATCCAACTACCAGTTATATATAAATACTAACCTTAAAATTTCAAATTCTTAATTTAAAAAAATATCATTTTTTTTTTTTTTGGAAAAAAAAAACATTATGGTTAATTTCAAAAACCAAATGTGTTCATTTGTATGCATTTCGGTTGCAATATCTATAAGAGAAATATTTTAACTACAAAATAATTATATAAAAATAAATTTATAAATTAACATAACTTGATTCGGTACGTTAGACTATAAAGTTATTTTTATTTTAAAATAAATCTAATTGATCGTATGAAGACATATCAGTTTGTGATTTATTTTTGTATAATTCATTTATTTATGTAACACTTCTTTTTTAAAAAAATGAGTAAATCTAGAATCCATATAAAAAATTATTTTTTTAATATTAGACTTCATTTTTTTTTTCAAAATGAATATACATAACTTACACAGCATAAAACTGTATTTAATATTATTTATTTTCATTACCCTATCATTTTAATCATTTTAATCAATGGCTCACCTAATTCCATTAAATAGACCCAATAACAGAAGTGGGTACAAACAGCAAAACAGATTAAATTTAAAAGCTATAATAAGGTGGATAGCGTTTATGAATTGAATTCATCAGCATGATGGCATGGTATTATTGGTCCTCGGCCGTCGTTTACATAAAGGCCGCCGCAGTGGATCCCAGCTGGTAGAGGGAGAGGACTCAGAGGAGTCCGGCCCATCATATAGAACTCCAAAACGACAGGTTTAAAACAAAAATAAAATGACTTGCAGGTGAGTGAGGACAGCACCACGCTCATCTCTTGAAGTGTGTACACGCTCTGTATTCACGGGAGGAATATCACCTGTTAGTGTTACTCTGTGTATGGTCACCGTCTAGAAGCGTCTGAATTCGGTGTGTCCGAACGCGACGAGATTTGAGAGCGCGAGTAGACAGCACGTGAAGGAATACTTGGCTTGGGCCTAGATTTTTTACTGGCTTAGCCGGCAAGCGGTCTAACGCTGCTCTGGACTTTTTGTCTAGTTCGTTTGGTACGCGGATAAACCGTTCGTGACTGTCGTCGCTTTGTAGTTTGGGGGTCGTTTACCCGTTCCGCCTGTTATTTTGTCGTACAACTTTGGCTCCAAAGAGTGGTGCTTAATTCAGTCATGAATTTTGTAAATGCTATACATTTTTTTTTTAAAAAAAATAAAATTTATCATTAAAAAATTAATTAATTTTATTTAAATCTCATATTTATTTATTATTTAAAAAAATATATATACGATATTTACGCAAACTATGACTATAAATATAATTTATTTTCAAATAAAATGTAGAGAAATAGTATTAATCGGAAAGTGGAGATGTGGCATCTAAGGGTATGTTTGGGTACCAAACTACTCTCAACACTTTTCGAATATTCTCATACTTTTGAAAATACTTCGCATGCCAAACAACTTAAAATACTCTCAATGGGATCCACAAACTCACTTCAATCTCTACTCAGAACTATTCATAAACATTCTATAAGACTTATCATTATTATATATAAATAAAAAATAAAATCACTATAATATTTATTACTATTAAATAAAAATAAAATAAAATTACTATAATATATAAATAAAAAATAAAATCACTATAATATATAAATAAAAAATAAAATCACTATAATATATAAATAAAAAATATTTATCACTATTATATATAAATAAAAAATAAAATCGCTAGAATATATAAATAAAAAATAAAATCACTATAATATATAAATAAAAAATAAAATATTTATCACTATTATATATAAATAAAAAATAAAATCGCAATAATATATAAATAAAAAAAAATCACTATAATATTTATCATTATTAAATATAAATAAAATAAAATCACTATAATATATAAATAAAAAATAAAATCACTATAATATTTATCACTATTAAATATAAATAAAATAAAATCACTATAATATATAAATAAAAAATATTTATCACCAATATATATAAATAAAAAATAAAATCGCTATAATATATAAATAAAAAATAAAATCACTATAATATATAAATAAAAAATAAAATCACTATAATATTTATCGCTATTAAATATAAATAAAAAATAAAATCATTATAATATATGAACAAAAAATAAAATCACTATAATATATAAATAAAAAATAAAATCACTATAATATATAAATAAAATAAAATAACTATAATATATAAATAAAAAATATTTATCACTATTATATATAAATAAAAAATAAAATCGCTAGAATATATAAATAAAAAATAAAATCACTATAATATATAAATAAAAAATAAAATCACTATAATATTTATCATTATTAAATATAAATAAAAAAATTAAATCATTATAATATATGAATAAAAAATTAAATCACTATAATATATAAATAAAAAATAAAATAACTATAATATATAAATAAAAAATATTTATCACTATTATATATAAATAAAAAAATAAAATCACTATAATATATAAATAAAAAATAAAATCACTATAATATATAAATAAAAAATAAAATTACTATAATATTTATCACTATTAAATATAAATAAAAAATAAAATCATTATAATATATGAATAAAAAATAAAATCACTATAATATATGAATAAAAAATAAAATCACTATAATATATAAATAAAAAATAAAATCACTCTAATATATAAATAAAAAATAAAATAACTATAATATATAAATAAAAAATATTTATCACTATTATATATAAATAAAAAATAAAATCACTATATTATATAAATAAAAAATATTTATCACTATTATATATAAATAAAAAATAAAAGCGTTATAATATATAAATAAAAAATAAAATCACTATAATATATAAATAAAAAATAAAATCATTATAATATATAAATAAAAAATAAAATAACTGTAATATATAAATAAAAAATATTTATCACTATTATATATAAATAAAAAATAAAATTACTATAATATTTATCACTATTAAATATAAATAAAAAATAAAATCATTATAATATATAAATAAAAAATAAAATCACTATAATATGTAAATAAAAAATAAAATCATTATAATATTTATCTCTATTATATATAAATAAAAAATAAAATCACTAAAATATATAAATAAAAATAAAATCACTATTATATATAAATAAAAAATAAAATACTATAATATTTATCACTATTATATATAAATTAAAAATAAAATCACTATAATATATAAATAAAAAATAACATTTCTATAATATTTATCACTATTATATATATATAAATAAAATCATTATAATATTTATCACTATTATATATAAATTAAAAATAAAATCATTATAATATTTATCATTATTATATATAAAAGTAAAATAAAATCACTACAATATTTATTAATATTAAAAAATCACTATAATAAAATCATTATAATATTTATTACTAAAAATAAAATCACTATAATATTTATAGGACCCACACATTTTTCAACTACCTACTCAAAAGTCAACAACTCAACATACTTCACACATCCAAACAACTCAAAATATTCTCAATGGGACCCACAAACTCACTCCAATCTCTACTCATAACTATTCACAAACATTCTCAATACTTCTCAATACTTTTCAACACCCAAACGGACCCTAAGTCCCACGTGTTGGTTGATGAGGGTAGGGAGAATGATCATGCATGAGAAATAATATTAACTTTTATAAATTTTAAAATAAAAATTATATTTAAAAATAATTTTATAATATCTTTATTTAACTTTTTCTTTCTCATTTTTTAAAATCTACTAAAACATCTTAAATCAAACAACTTTATTATTATTCACAAAATTTTAACATATTCTAAATGTCCAAGTAGCTTGTTATCATTATTAAAAGTTGAAAATTAGAAACCAGCTTTCTATTGGGGTTTATCAAAGTAATTGGTTTATTAAAAATATTTTTGGACAAAAGAGTTTTGACAAAAAAAAAAAATCAATGTTTAGAGGGGTTATATATATATATATATATATATATACCAAAAAACAACGGAAATGGATGGGGAGGAAAGAGGAACTGAAGAAGAAGAGAAGGAAATCAGAATATGCACAATTAAATGCAGGCGGTTGAACCGACCATATGCATGTATGCAATACAAAATAAGGTAAATGAAGAAATAAACATAAACATAATGATAAACATAAACTTTATTATATTAACAAAAGTTTATGGCACAATGATAAAAGGTAGTGCGGGTATTTGCACTTACAATATGAGAGAAGGTGGGCAGAAGTTTCAAAGGGTTTTCGGACCAAATGAGCTCTGCCTTAAAATAAAAGAAGGTTCTCCTTTTATAGTATAAAGAGTCATGTTTACAAAGTAAATCCGTGAGTGAACAGCGTTAGTACTGTTTGGGCACGGGTAAAAGAAAAAGTAAATCCGTGAGTGAACAGCATTAGTACTGTTTAGGCATGGGTGTCATCATTGTGTCTAGTGGCTGCTGCTTTTGGCACAAAACGACAAGTGATTCAAAGGAGGCCGGTCAGTGGGTCTTCTTTGAACTCAAGTAGTAGTCTGATAAAGATGCCCTGTTAGTGGGTCTTCTTTTGACTGGTAGTGATCATTCATCATCTGACAATCTTGGGGTGTCTTCTAAATCATAACCAAAGACATTACTGTATGAAGCCTCTGATGAAGCGTCTGAATTCTTTTCTTCTTCAAATTTATTACTCAGAGATTTAGACAGTGATTTTTTTAAGATATTGATTAAATCCTTCTTATTAAGTCCTTCAAAAATATCTGTCTTCTTTTTAGACTTAGAGGATTTCTTGGAGGATGAGCTGGAGGCCTTTCCTCTAGCTGAATTTGTTGGGGAAGTAGGGGCCTGGAGTAAAGGATATCCAGGAGTAGATGGACCAGTAGTGAGCTTTGGAAATTCTTCTTTGTTTTGCAAGTCAGGTGCAGTTTGGGGAAAATCCCTGATCAGTAGGTCAATTATTTTTTCAATGTTTCCGAACTTATCCCACCATTTTGTGAAATAGGCCCGCGTCATAACATCAGCATTTCTTTCATAGCTCCATCTGAAAATCCATAGGAGATGGTATCTTTGGCAGAAATGCAAAGCATAATGAAATTTGCAGGAGTGTCGGTCCAACCATTTTTGTAAAATGTTGGTAAGCTGTAGAAAGCTCACCAGGGAAATTTTCAGGAATTAAATCATACTGGTTCCACCATTGGAGAAATCAAAGAGGAAAAGTTCCTTTAAATTTGATATTAAATTTAATGAACCAGGAGTGGTTCATATCTGGGGTTTGGAAGAACATGAAGCGCTTCCAGGCATCAATATAATCAAAAAAAGTAAAAGCAGTGTCTGTTTTAGCGAGTCTTTTGGGAGTATGAGGATTTCTTCCCCATTCTTCTTCTGAAATGACTCGATGAAGATAGACACTGTGGAAAATGAGTTTAGTGGTATTAACCTTGTCATAAATAGGTTTGATGATCAAGGAATTTGTGAGAAGCAAAATACTGGAATAAAATTGGAGATTCTTGGAAGAATCTTCTAGAATCCAGTGAAAATTAGGAGGAAAATAAGAAGAACAAATTTTGAAATTATTTGTATATATTGTCCTGTTAGGCTCAATATGAAACAAATAGGAAATAAAAGGTTTTTTCAAATACTCAGATTTTTCTTTTAGGAGGAAATATTGAGTAGTGACAATAGATTTTTCCTTTGATGCAATTGTTTTTGCATATGGATCAAAGGTGGCAGAAACCATAGACGTAAAAGTAGGCGGTTGGACAGGTTTACCAAGTGGTTGAAACCTGTTGGCAATGTCTAGTGCTGTGGAGACAGTACTAGTGATAGAGGTGGTTCCAGACTCATTCTTAATGAATTTTATACTGGGAATTGGTGGTGGAGGGTTTACTCTCTATTTCTCTTTTCCTTTTTTCTTGCTGGCCATGGTTGGGTGTCTGCAAGAATTCACGGGTAAGAAAATCAGGAATTGAGTTTTCAGTGCCTTTAATATATTCAATATCGAAATCAAAAACACTTAAAATGGCTTGCCAACGTGCAAAAATATGTTTTGATGCAATGTTTTTAACATCTTTTTCTAAAACAAATTTAGCACTCATGCAATTAATTCTAACCAAAAATTTTTGGTTAAGTAAATCAGATTGAAATTTGGAAATACATAGTACTATAACTAAAATTTCTTTTTTAATAGTACTATATTTTTCTTGTGCAGAATTCCAGGTTCCAGAATGGAAGCGAACAATTGTTCGGAAGAACCTGGTGAAACACATTGTTTCAGAATACCACCATAACCATAACCAAAGTCAGAGGCATCTGTTTGAACAATTTTAAAGGAATCTGAAGTAGGGATACCAAGGCACGGAAGAGTTTTGACATGTGCTTTGATTTTCCATACTAGATTAGTGTGTATTTCTGTCGAAGGAAGAGGATTGGAAATGAGTCGTTTGAACAAAGGACGACAGTGTTTCCTCATATCCTTGTAGAAATCAGCAATATAATTGAGAGATCCTAAGAACCTCTGCAATTATTTTTTGTCCATGATGACATCAGGAAATTTGTCAGCAAATTCAATGGCTCGTTGGATGGGCTTGATTTTGCCTTCAGAAATATCATAACCAAGGAACCTAATCTTGGTTGGAAACAATTTGATTTTTGTTGCCGAAACAACCAGACCATTATGTCTAATGATGTCAAGGAACGAATACAAATGTTTCCAATGTTCATCAATAGATTTGGAAAAAACAAGAACATCGTCTATGTAGACAATGGTAAAAGCAGAGAACGAATTGAAAATATCGTTCATAATATTTTGAAATTCACTAGGAGCATTTTTTAGACCAAAAGGCATTACATTCCACTCAAAGTGACGAAAATGGGTAACAAAAGCAGTCTTATACCTATCTGACTCGGCTATTTAGATTTGCCAAAAACCGGACTTAAGGTCAAATTTGGAGAAGATTACTGCATTACTTAACCTATGAATTAAGTCATTTTTATTGGGAATAGGGTATCTAATCCACTCTAGGACTTTATTCAAGGGTTTATAATTAATAACTAGACGGGGGTACCTCTTTCTAGTTCAGCATTTTTCTGGACCTAAAAAGCAGAACAAGACTAGGGAGATTTGCTATACCTGATAATGCATTTTTTGAGAAGATCAGTAATTTTAGTTTGACAGTATTCCAAAGTTTGTCTGTTCATTTGAACAGAGGTTGCTTTTGTTGGAATATGTTTTTCATCAAAACTTTTAATGTATAGGAGAAAAACTATGTGTTTCTTCCTATACCAAAAAACATTGGGTAAATCAGAACAAACATCCGTTATCAAACGTTTGTTAAAATCATCAATTTTTGAAATCAGTAGGGAAGAGGATAATTGTTCAGAAATCTTTTTGTATTTGATTTCCTGTTGGAGGAAGTTCAAATGTTTTTCTTTTGCCAAAAGTAAAGATTTCTTACTTTTATCCAAATCAATCTCAAAACGAGAGGCAAAATAGAATTTTACCTTTTGACCAAATGGGTCGGTGGTGATACCATCTTTTTCAATCATAAAAGGATATAAAGAAGAAATAAAAGAGATTCCCAAAATCACTTTGTCAGACATATTTTTGACAAAAACAGAGGGAATTCTAAAATAAACATTATTCTGGCAAACATGAGCATTATTGATCTCATAATTAATGGTCATCTTTGATCCATTTGTCGAGAATAACTTATCTGTAGATTTTTCAAAATATTTGCTAGGGATGAGTCCTTCCTGAATACAATTCAGATCTGATCCGGAATCAATCATAGCAACAACAGAAAATTGAAAATCATGAGCAATAATAATGGTAACTCGTGAAAACCATTTTGGAGGAATAGTGTGACGGATCAAACAAATCTGGTTGTCTGTAGCCAGATTATGTTGACTAGAACCAGTCTCATCTGTTTGCTCATTATCTGAAGGAATATCTTGATCGAGTTGTTTATCAATTTTGAATAATAAAAATTCTTATTTTAAAACTTAATTCTCAGATTTGAGGTTGTTAACTTCAGATCTGAGTTCAATAAGTTCTTTTTTAACAGAATTTATTTTATGTTGTAAATCAGAAGTAGAAATATCCTTGGGTTTTTTCTTTTGAAATCTCTCCAAGGTTTCTTGAAAATTAATCATTTGTTTAAAAGTTTCTGATTCTTGACGAACCATGGTCTTCTTTAGCTTAAGAAGATATTCTTCTTTAAGCTCAGGATTCGTATTTTGAGAAATCAGGGTTAACAAGAGAATTTCTTATTCTTCAGCCTTAGTTAAGACATTAATTGTCTTACTAGGAGGCTTACAACAAGTAGAGTTACAGTTGCAATCCAGCTTTGGACCAGTAGGATCAGGAGATTCAGTATCAGAGTGATATTCTGAATCACTAGAACTGAATTAAAGGATATCCGATGATGAAGATTGGTCTATTTCTAGGAGTTGAAATAGTTCCTCTTTATCATGGTTATCAATATCCAACTGATTAAGCTTCTTTTTTAATTTTTTGGCTTTCTTGGGATATTTTTCTGCAAAATGCCCAGTCTTGCAACAGTTAAAACATTTTCATTGAGAAGATTCCTTGGAATTCTTTTTCTTAGAAAATGATTTAGAAAAAGGTTTTTTATGAGTTTTCTTATAAAATTCATCACATGGTTTTCTCCTTAAACCACCATGAGGTTTAGAAATTTTATGCTTTATTTTAGATGGAGCAATACTAGGAAGGCCAAATTGTTTACAAAAGGTTCCCATTTCATATTTGGCTTTCTTACTATTTCTCATCTGTTCACGAAGCATTCTTTGATCATTGCACATACTAATACCAAGTTTCTTAATTACACTGAAAATATCACCATAGGTGTAATTTTCGTAATTGAGGAACCCAGAGGCATCAGTAAGTTCTTCATTTACCTTGTAAGCAAACAATCGAGGTAGTCCATCAATAAATTTTTCCTTCCAGTAAGGCTTTTGACTATCTTCACGAAGCATTACTCTAGAAGTAAAAACATCTTGGTACCATCTATTATCTGACATCTGATGACATCGCAGATTATTTAACTGGTCGCTTACACGACAAGTTATGTTGGATGGTGTTCCAATAAAATGTTTTAAAATAGTATAAATCAAAGTATTAACACCATCAGGATGTGCCATCTCAATAGTTTCATAAAAAATAGGTAACCCTTCTTCATTGCGCCTAACCGCGTTCTGAATGGTTCCCTTGGTTTCATTGGTTAGGTGTTTATCCCACCAATGTCTTAAAACACTGGAAAAATCTTGTATTAAAATCATAACAATATCAGGTAGTCTAATATTGTTGTTAATATAAGCATTTGCGACTAAAGATATTTTACTCTTGGTATTAAGGATTTCTTGTTCAGAGAAACCATCAATATTTCATTCGTAAAATTTGTCAGTAGAATAAGAAGATTGGTTTTGAAAAACTTTTTCTTCAAATTGTAAATCAGGAGGAGTATGCCTTGAATATCAGTTCTTTGTCAGACTCATTGGTTTGGGTCATTTTGAAGAAAATCTGGCTATTTCAGGTTTGAAATCAATATCTTGAAAATTCTTTTCAATCAAATCAATATCCTTTTCTTCAGAGGATTCATCGTTAGATGATTCTTCTGTGATTTCAACCAGAACAACTTCTTTTTTATTTCTGTTTAAAGCACTAGTAGAAGGTTGTTCCTTTTTAAGATCAGCTATCATTTGATCTATTTTATCTAAAGTTTTGGCCTGAGAGGTTTTCAAATCAATTTTAGGCCGTTCTTCTGGTAAAATAATCAACGGTTTTTCAACTTTTTTCTTTGGCTGATCTTTGGGGAGAACCAAAGGATTTTCAATCTTGAAAACATGATTCGAAGCAAAAATGGGTTTTTCAACATTTTCTTCAATTCGATCTAACTGTTCGCCGATAGTATGAAGAGCAAGATTTACAAAATTGTTTAGAGAAATTATCTTTTTTGTCTCTTTAAGAATCTTGTTCTTCTCAGGATCTTTTGAAACAGATTCAAAATTTTTAAAAGGAGAAGCAGGTACATGTGTACCTTTGAAAGGAATTAGAACAGTCTCTAATGGAGGATGAGTAGCTTGAACTACTGTTTTTCCATCTTTCTTGACAAAATCGTTTTTAACAACATTTAAAGTATTTTTTGCAACATAAATGTTTTCAGCAAAGTCTAGAAGAGGAATATGCTGTTGAAGCCTATTCATCACTTCTTTCCATTTGCGTTTAACACGTTGTTTTTCTAAATCAGAAAATTTTACAAGATAGGCTTTTCGCCTTTGCTTATTTTCTGGCAAAGAAAATTCATTAAAAAGTTCAACCAAATCAAACTTAAAAGGTTTGTTTAAAACAGTTAAACTATGATGAAGATGTGCAATAGGGGCTTGCATATCTGAAGTTGTTGGTGACATAGAAGAATTATCTTCTTTGTCAGTTTCATCATTTATGTTTTTATCTTTGGAAGATCCAGCTCCCTGGGCTGTATAAAAAGTAGAAGTAAATTAAGAGGATGTGGAAAGTCCCTTCAATTTTAAAGCAGGTTTAGCAGGTTGAACTGTTCGTATTGAATCTTCAAGGAATTGGTTAAGATTTGGGTTATTCCTTAGATTGTTCTGGACAGAATCAACAAAACTAGATCTAGAGCCGGTAAAAGAATTTTTTCTTTTGCTTGGGGCTTCAGATCTGTTAAAAGAAATTTTAACAGTTCCATTTAAATATTGTTGGATGATATCTACATTAGCATCCGAAATAATATTTCTAGGAGGAAGGGGTATTTCTTGTTCCAAAGTCCATTCAGTGGGAAGGGTTATGTCTTCCCAATAAATTCTTTTTGGAACCTTGATGTCCACATCTGGAGAAGTACTCTGGATCAGTAGAGTATTTTTCTTAGAAGGTTTTACAATAGCTTTTGGATCTAAATTCATTTTTAAAAGACGATAATAAATCCGAAAAATTAAAGCAAGTGGTTTGCTTCCTTCAAGCATTTGATAACCTGAAGTTAAAATATTTAGAGTTAAACATTTTAAAATGAGATTGTCTGTTAAATACAAAGTCAAATTTGGAAAACAATCAAAATGAACCGGTCATTCCGAAAGGGAGGATTGGATCATTTTGAGAATGCTATTCTCAAATTTGAGGAATCTACCATCTTGTAAACAAAAAAGAACATAGGCGTTAATGCCTAACCTTGTTAGAGGTTTAGCAGCAACTTGAACAGAACCTATATGAATATATTTATATCCCAGATTTTCGTATTCATTAATATCTTTTTCTTTGAAAAGAAAACATTTTTCTTGGGATTTAGATATACTATAAGTTTGTTCGACTGTTCGAACATTCAAAGATTTTGAAAAAGTATTTTTAAACTAAGTGGTTTTGTAAATGGAGTTTGGGTCAATCTCTGGGATCTTCCACGATTTCAGAGCAGGAGATAACTCCTTACCAAAAGAACAATCTTCTTCATTAATAATATCAGGAGGCAAAGCCGACCTGCAACTAATTGAGGAATTACTTCTCCACATTCTAAAGTATTTGTTACTAATCTACAGGGTGGATTTTATCTCAGTCACCTGGGAACTTACCATTTGGGAGGTTACCCCAACTGAACCACTAACTGCCCCAAATGCCACCTAGGCCAACACGAGTCTTACCTGGGTTCCTCTGGGCTACTCCGACCTGATCCTGAACCAGGAAAAGTAAAAGGCCTCGCACCTACCTGGACCAAGTCTCGTCCTGTAACTCTACCTACATAAATATTCTGACATGGGGTGGTTTAAAAAACATGAAATAAAACTAAAATGAGTTGATGACTCAATAAGAAACTCATCATAACGTAAACATACTTAATATAAGATTTTCAATAAAATATTTCATGTTGAGAACTTAAAATTATGACTATTCATATATATGTTTATAACATGCATGATTTATCTTAACTTAAATGGCTTATCTGACTTATCATACTGGCTCACACATTTAAGCATGTGTGCAAGGTTGTGCACCGGCCTCACCTATTGTGGTCATAAGAGGAGCCGCTAATAGTATTCTAGCATACTATGGTAGACCACGTTTAGGTCTGTGGCTTGCACATCCACCCATAAAATTACATTGGTACCATGCATTAAAATGGTCACCTTATTAATTGCTCTGAACTTATCTTACATCTCACCTTATGAATATTTACATGTTTAATGCAATACGAGATGCATAATACATACATAACTATAATATGCAGAATGAAACATGATAAATGACATGCTTGTAAATATCATGACATGCATGGTAAATAAACATTAGTTTCAAAAGAACTGACTTTAATTATAATATATATAACTAGCTAACCTATGTTAATCCTAATTTATGATCAATCTAATTACCTCGTAGTGTTGCTTTCAAAATTTCAATTTGTAGCTGGTTGCTAGAGAGGATGAGCCCGTGCGACAGGCTAGGCGCTGGCTAGAGAGAGAAATAGATTAACCGAGAGCTTGAGAGAAAGCAAACGTGAGAGAGAAGGAGGGAGAAAACATAAGGTATGCTAGGAGAGGAAGGAGGGACACGCATGGTGTTGGATTGGGTATCTTGGGTTCGGTCACTGCACTTACGGAGGTTTATGATTTGTCGAAATAACACAGAATGAAATATATTTATAAAGAAATTTGGGAGAGGGTGCCAACAAGTTCAAGTTGGACTCGGTTAATACACGTAGTGACACTAATATGATGAAAACACAGTCGTGATTATCTAAGAAGAAATTTTGAATTTAAAAATATGATCTAGCAGTTCATTCAATGTAGGATTGGCCGTGACTGAGACTACGTAGGGGACTTCAATCAATGATGATTTTAAATTGCAATAAATTTCTAATGACCAATCTTTAAATTCTAAAATGGGTCTAACTTGTGCAATAAATAATAAATAGGATTTAACCTAGTTATTAAGTCTAATTAAAACTCATAATCAACCTCAATAATTTATCTCTTGTGGATTTATCTAATATGGCCCATCAAATATAATTTAAGCCCGATAAAAATTATCAATCTTCCGACCTTAAAATTATTGGGCCGCATCGTTACATTCATAAACGCTCTTGATGAGTTTTCCCTATTGTTGAAACAATGATCATTCCTTTCGTTACACCACATTAAACATAGAGGCACCACCTTTTAAACAGTTGCAATGTGGCGATTGTCCTGAATTCCTCTCCAACATGATAATGAGTCTAGCACTCTCCTAGGATATTTATGAGGAGCCCCCAAGGGAAGATCAAGATACTTTATGGACAAGGATGATACCTTGCAGCCCAAGATAGTTGCCAATTCGACTAAATTATTAACCAAGCCAACAAGAACCATTTTAAATTTCGATAAATTCACAAGATTGGAGGCAGCTTCAAAGCAAAGTAAAAGAGCCCTCAAGGAATGAATCTAGTCAGGATCTGACTCACAAAGAATCAACGTGTCATCAACAAAGAGAAGATGAGAGACATTTAAGCTACCATTCGATGAGCCGCCCACTGAGAAACCCGAGTTAAAGTCCCTATCCTCCACCACCTTTAACATTCTACTCAACGCATCCATTACTAAAACGAACAGAAAATGAGATAAAGGGTTCCTTTGTCTCAAGCCCGAAAGCTATTAAAGAAACCTTCAAGAGTGCCATTAACCAAAATTGAGAATCTAACGGTTGTGATGCAACGTTTCATCCACTAGCACCATCTCTCCCCAAAACCATACCTATAAAGCATATATACCAAAAAGTCTCAATTAATGTGATCAAAAGCCTTCTCTATATCCAATTTACATAGAATACCTAGGGCGCCATGACTCTATTATCCAAGCATTCATTTGCAACGAGGATCGAGTCAAGGATTTATTTTCCTTCAAGATGATCTTCCCCATAACTTCACTCAACCAATTAGCTAGAAAGTTTCAAAAGATCTTGTATACCCCACTCACTAGACTTATGGGACGAAAGTCTTTCACCTCAACCAACCTTGCCCTTTTTGGAATAATGGCAATGAATGAAGCATTAAGAATTTTCTCAAATTTCATTAACAAGTGAAATTCAAGAAAAAATTTCATGATGTCCTCCCTAACAATGTCCCAACAAGCTTGAAAGAAAACCATTTGAAGCCATCTGGACCCGGTGCTTTGTCTTTGTCCATTCTTTTTACCATACTAAGCACCTCATCCTCTTCAAACGATCTCTCCAACCATGTCGCGCTTGACTGATCAATCGAATAAAAAACTAGCTCGTCAATGTTAGGCCTCCAATGGTATTGCTTCGTGAGAAGCTTATCATAAAAGTGAACAATGTGGTCCTTAATTTCAATGTTGTCCGTAGGTACCCTACCTTCCAAATGAAGAACCTTAATGACATTATTTCTTTGATGGGAATTAGCTACCAAGTGGAAAAACTTTGTGCTTATGTCCCCTTTCTTCAACTAAAGAGTCTAAGATTTTTGTCTCTAAGAAATCTGTAACATCCGGGCCCAGCACGAAATTCGCATATGAATGTTTTTTAATATGGATGAAAAGCCCACTTGAGTTTTAATGAGTAATTTTGGGAATAGGTCACGGGCCCCAAAATATTGATGGAATATGGATTTTTATTGAACTTGATAATTAGGTTAAATTCAGTTAATATTTTATGGATCAAGTGAGATTTATTTTATTTGGTGTTTGGCCTGACAAATTATGGAACGAGTTAGGCTAGTTTGGAATGTAAGTCGAGGCCTAATAGTATTTATAATATACTCAACCCATGAGAAGGATTACGAACAAGCCAAAGATTTTTTATAACCGCTATAACTAGCCCAATTTACGTTATACAATAACCAAGATGTAGGCCCAAATATTGTGAAATGAGCCCAAAAAGCCAGCCTGTGAGAAACCAGGGATAAGTCCCACGCCATGCATGTCCTTTGCAAGTTTTTCTCCCTCTCATTTTTCTCCTCTAGGGATTTTTCAACCACCTTACCTATATACAGAAGCATATATATTTTTCTTCTGCTTAGAGAAACTGCCCAAGGCTCCTTGCTGCCGTCAGCCACTCTCCAAGCCAAACCTCCATAACGCTGCCCTACACCACCGTCACCCAACCATCATAATTCACTGCAAGTAGCACTCTGTTTTGCACCACTGAAACAGAGTAACCATTCCCCCACCATGAGCCACAACCAAGCCACCCCACAACACTAGCTCCCTCCATTTCGTTAGCACATACATAGAAAAATTCTGTCGGACACTTCAAGCTGCCTGAAGCCACTGCTCTCTCTCTCTCTCTCTCTCTCATGCCGTGCTGTTGTGCCAAACACCTTAGACCGCCCGCCCACCTCCCTACTCTTCGTGTTGTGCCTCCTCTCTCAGTGAGTATGGAATCCTCTATCACATGGTTGGTCTGGAGGTCTTCACAAGCACATTTTTCCTTTGTTTTCATGTTTTTCCCAAAGAGCACACACACCTTATGTTTTTTTTCCTAAAACACCATGCTTTTAGGTGAGTTTTATATTAAGTCTAGTTTTTATTTTATGAGAGTTTTATTTTTAAATATATAAGTTATAAAGAAAATAAACAAAGATTTGAATTACATTATTTAGTAATAATATATTTTTAAAATATGAATTTTTAAAGTAAAAAGTAAGTGAAAAATTTTATTTTTGAATTCTTTAAAGCGAAACTAATTAAGTCTATTTTTCTATTAAATGAAATGTTGCTTTCCTATTTTAATCGATTTTGTTATAATTATGTTAAGAGAATTTTTAAACTGTCTATATATTTTATATGGGCATAGTTGTAATTCGTAAAAATATTAGGATGCATTAATAGAAATAATTTAGAGTTTAATTGTCGGAGAAATTAAGTAGATATTGAGGAATTTGGGAAGTGATGGTATTTTAGGATTATGAGAAGTTTAGGTTTTTGAATAATTAAAATAGGTTAAATATTGAAATACGTGTTCGATTGAAAATTTACGGGAGTTATGTGACTATTTTATATGTGGCGATTAATAATTGTTCGGCATTATTGAGGAAAATTCTTAAAAAATTAAGAAGTCCAGGTAAGCGGAGTCCTTGTGCTAGACTTTGCAAAAAAGAAAATGAACTGAGATTGGTTTATGAAAATGTACATGATATGTTTTTTAAAAGAAATGTGAAAATAACCGTAGTTATTTGTTTTGCATTACTCATGAGATCAGTATAAAAGAGAAAAGTATTTTTGTCATGACTGATGTAGACATGAGCTAATATTGTGCATTATGTTTTCTGAACTGAGAAAAATGAGAGAACATGAAAATCTGATAAATTTTGCATGTAATGTGAAAATATTCTTAATCTGTTTTTTTTTTTTTTCAAGATGTGAAATGATCTGAATTTGTTCAGTACTCTATTTTGATGTGTTGTGGCATCTGAAAACTTTGACATGATTTTCTTAAGCTGTATTTTGATTAAAGTTTGATTATGATGTTTATGTTCTGTTTTGATAAGGCCCTACCATGGGTAATAATAGTGGCATACGACCATGCCACGGGTTATAATAGTGGATACGGCCCAACCACGGGTGATAATAGTGGATACGATCCAACCACGAGTTATAATAGTGGATATGACCCTTCCACGGGTTAGAATTGTGGTTTATAACCCTACCACGGAGGTTAAATATGGTATACGACTCAGCCACAGGTGGTAATAGTGGCATATGACACTTCCACAGGTTATAATTGTGGTTTATAACCCTACCATGGGGATTAAATATGGTATCTGTCTCGATGTGATACTCTGATATAATAAAGATGAGGTCTCAGATTTTGATATGCCCAATGTTTTTTTTTTTTAATAAGAATGTTTTCTGAAAGTTTCTCTCTGATGTTTTGTAACAAATTTTGTTTATGCATTCTGAAAGTAAATATTCTGATTCTGCATTCTGAAAAATTAAATGTTTTGTTTTGCATTTCAAACTTTGTAAATACTCATATTTACATACTAGTATATATTCGCTACTTACTGAGTTGTTGATAACTCACCCCTTATCTCTATAATATTTTTCAGATAATTTTGATGTATCAACTGGAAGTCAAGAGTAGGAAGTGTTAGCAATGTTTGATGATCATAGAGGAATATGTGCCAAAGGGGTACAAGTATTTATTGGGTAGTCTTATTTAGTAGGTTTATGATTTTATATTATTTTGCTACTTTGAGTCATGGATATTTTGAGTCTTTGTAGAGTTTTTAATTTATTTTATTGAGGTGTTTATTTGGTGTCTTGATGAAGGAACATACATTTTTGGTTTAGAAAAAATAAGTTTATATTTTATGGAAAATTTGGAGTATATAAATACATCATGAGAGATGATTTTAGATTATAATAGTTAACTCTACAGACCTCCGAGAACGAGGCGTTACAAAATCTCCTCCATAAGAGTATTTTTTTAGCTTAGTCACAATAACTATTTTTCTTGTCTTGTCTTTAATCGAGAGGGCCCCATCAACCTAGGGGTGATAGCATGTGACACATCCTGTGAATCCACATGAACACGACACGAAATTAGCGGGTTTGAGTTTGATGTTAACGGATTTGGGTCAAAACGGGTTGACCCGTTAAGGCACGATTTATAAACGGGTCAATAACGAGTTAACATACTTAACATGAAATCAACTCGTTTTAACTCGTTTAGAATTTATTTCAAAATTAAAATTTTATTATTGTTAAGTTGTAATACTGAGATTTCTCAATATGCTTATATTTTTATTGTAAATCTCAATATGCTTATATTTTTATTGTTGAGATTGTAATTTTAGACCTAAACTCGTATTTGTTATTGTATGGTTTGTAAGATTAATTTTATTACATGTTAAAATTTTAAAAACATTAATATACATTTTTTAAAATATTGTGGTTATTAATAAATATAGATTTTTATTTTTATTTGAAATTATGTTAATAAGATCAAATGAGTTATACGTTTTAGTTTAATCCATTTATATGAAACAAACGAGTTTAAATGAGTCGTGTCGTGTTAACATATTTCTAATGAATTATTAAACTGGTCAAAACGGGTAACACAACATAACCCTTTATCTCAATGAGTTGGGTTAGGGTTTGCAATTTTGACACATTTTGCTTAACGGTCTGGGTTCGGCTTAACCTATATAGTCGAATGTTCATGACTTGACACGACCAGAAAACATGATTTGCCACCCCTACATCAACTTTTTTTTTTTTTTATCAAAATACTGCAACTCCTGAAAAAGAATATTCCACTAATCATTGATGTTTCTATAAAGACTTCCATATTCTATTTTTTCAAGTCATTTTTCAGGGTTTTAATTTTTCAGCTAAAACAAAATTAGGAGTGTCCGAAAATTGATATGAGGACCACCACGCTCTAACCTTGTCCATAAACCCATCTACCTCAACCATATATTCTCGAATTTAAAGATCTCTACCTCTCATGAAGACCCCCACAATCCAATAAGAGGGAAAATATTCAAAGCATATATTAGGAAGGTTTTTTTTGTGTATGTTAGAAAAGTGAGCCTCGCAATAAGAAGAGACACTAAATCTGTTAACCCTAGATCAAGTCCTCCCATTAGACCAAGTGAAGTCTCCCTCAACTAAATGACGTCGGACATAATTTAGATTAATTTTGAAAGCTAATTTTAACAGATAATCGAGATGGGAAAGATAAGAGAATAGCCTAAAACAGAGAGAAAACAACTCTATTTCCAATCAAAACGCCAGAATAATATCCATTAACAGTAAAATTCAAAATTATTTTATGAAACCCACAAGTCGGACTTAAATAGCTACAAAATTCGAAATTATAAAGATTTCTAAATTATTGTATGAGAAACAAATACATAAATAAACAAGAATCCTACAAAAAATTTGGCCAAAATAAAATCAGAATCGCTTCCAAAAATTGAAACTAAATATTTACTAACAAGGCAAAAATGATCATAAATATATAATTTGATGGAAAATAACTAATATTGTCATAGTTTAAGGAAGATATTAAGTTTCTTTTTTCATATTTGTACAGATTGATCTTCTTAAGGTAGTACTTCAACACAATCAACATAGAATCTAAACCTAGATACTCCATATCAATTTGGGTTGATTTCCACATTCTTGAGTTTTGATAATTTTCAATTGAACATTAGAGTTGTTTTCTTTGTGTTTTTTAGGCGAATCTCTTGTCTTCTCTGTATTAATAATCTATTGAAACTAGCCGCCAGAATTAATCTAAATTATGTCTGGCATTACTAAAGATAGATGAGCCAAATCCAACAAAAAAATTAGAGCTGAGAAGTCAGCCATGGATGAACCCATAATAGAGTCCTTTGACCTTTTACTCGGAAACTGAGTGATGTTAAAATCCCTCCAATACGCCACGACTTATCTCACCAACTGCACAAACCAACAATCTCATCCCAAAAAAACATTCTATTACTGTCATCTTTAAGTCTGTATACACCAGCAAAACCCCACCCAAAACCATCTTCCACATTCATGAAAGAACAAGCCACCAAAATTCATCAACATACTCCTCCACCAAATTAACTACTCTTATATCTCATATCACTATAATACCAACATACTCATCCAACAATAATAAAATTTAAACGGGTTATTATGATTTGATATTGGACTAAATAAATTGACCTATTATTGACCCGTTTATTAATCGTATCTTAAGAGCATTGTAAAATGCCAATGCAGCTAAAAATATGCCTATACTATTCATCTGCAGGAAATCTTTTCCCTTTTGAATTGATTCCCTAACACCCCATTTCACTTTCCCTCCCTTTCTCCCTCGTTGAACGACCCATTTTCATTTTTTCTCTCCATTTTCTCTATTCCCTTCTTTTTCTCTCCCTCTCTCTCTTCCCTCTAGATTGGCCTGACACTCCCTCTCTCCCTTTCTCTCCCTTTTTTTTTAAGCTTCCTTGCTTCTTTTGTTGTCCTAGGGTTGTCGAACTCTTCTCTCTCGACTTAGCTAAGGAACAATTGGCAATGATAGTCGGTTTGTAAGAGAAAATTGACAATGAATACTACCAGGAATGCTGGGAGAGGACATGAGAGTTTTGCCTTAGATTGCCTCTCCAAGTCTCTTTATTTCGATTTCTGTTGTTCTTCACAAGGGTAAAAATTCATGACCATTATTATTTTTTTCGATTTATATTTCTATTGTTTGGTTGTTTTAGGAACTGATCTGATCTGTAGTGGTGGGGAAAACATATTGTCTAAATTGGTGCTTGCTCTGTGGTATGCTATGTGTGTGCTCAAGTTGCTTGGTCTGTAAAAACGTGTGCTTGATCTGTATTTGGTCTGTGTAGGCTTGGTTGCCCGGCATTCTATGTAGGCTTGGTTCAATTTCTTTCTGTGTAGGCTTTGTTCTTATCATCCACAAATTAGCATGTAGATATTTGTGTAAACAAGATAATTTGACTACTCTAGTGTAAATAATAAACATTCTATGTTGTTCTTGGATGCTCCAATGTAAGTAAACAAGATAATTAATTTGATGTGTAAGAATAGAGTTGAGATGATTTGTAAATAATAGAATAAATGTTGGATTATTTATTACATTTTGTGTGAGAATTTGGGAAAGTTGTTTTGAGATTTGAAAATTTTGAATTGTTTATTATATTTTGTGTGGAAATTTGAAAAAATTGTAATGATTACATGAGATGAGTTGATGTATGTTTTGAATTCAAACGAGACATAGTCATTGCACAAGCAAATTTATTACTAAAATTCCTCACAATAGAAATTAATGTGGTTTGCATGTGAAGAACAGAAATTGTAATATTATTCCCCCACCCCTCCATGTTCATGTCTTTACAACATGCATGCAGAGTACTACTAGATCAACTTTATCAACTTATTCTTTCTTAGCTTATTATAAATATTATTCTTGGTCCAAAAATTATACTTCAAATCAGTCATGAATCTCCTAATGACCATAAAAAAAAAACAAAATAGACCTTAAAAGTTAAGATTTCACATATTTATCTCTTGAAATGACCCCACAGATTGAAGAGATAGAGATGATGGTATTGAAAAAGATGAGAGAATAAAAGCCATGACATTTCACCATTATAACTGATTCCTTTCTTTCTTTTTCATTTTTGTTCTTCTACGTTTTTCTTCGTTCACAAAATTTAGCACAAGAAGTATGTACATACTTGAAAGGAATTAGTTACAGAAGAAGGTAAACCAAAAAAAAACTTTTAGAGATCATGATCATTTTTCTTAGTGGCTCACTAACTATACCTATATTACTAGTATATATGAGTGCTTTTAGAGACCATGATCATCTTTCTCAGGGTTAAAAAGGAAACTAAAACAGAACCAGATTTGCATAAAATCTTGGGAATGTAGTTTGCATAATTACTCAAAGTGGAGTTATCTTATCTCATTTAAAAGTTATAAACCAAACTATAATCTGTGTGTTTGCATCTTGGTGTTCTACAAGTTCTATCTCCAATTGCTTTTTCAGTTCTACGTCTCAATTTCTGTGTGTACATTAACCTCCAGCATTTGCCTATAACTCATACATTCTACTGCTCCAAATTGCTCATGATTCTAGCTGGATAGTTTTATTACTTGTGTATATGCTTATGGCTAGACAGTTTTATACATTGCTTGTCAGTTGGTATTCAAGTTGCTTGACTCTTTAACAATTACAATTTCTTTAAGGATGGACACACCATTCGAGTATGATTCCTTCTTAACCACTTTCTTACAAAGTGGAGGAGAATGTTGTAATAGCACCCCAACGTAAACGTAAAATTTTAATGTTGTGATCTAAGCAAAACCCCTTGACGGTGAAAGGAGGCCACCCACTAAAAAAATTTAAAGATGTACATCTTTCACTATAGAGGAGGACAACCTCCTTGTCGTCTTGGCTTAACATTAACATTGATACTATACGGGGTACTGATAAAAAAATCCACTCAAACATGGGATAAAATTTCTTATCTTTATCATGAGTATAAAAAACTAAACATTGTGAACCGTTCTGTATTGTCATTGATGAATCACTGGTCCTTGATCTAAAAATGCACAAATAAATTTTGTACATCTGTAGCACGGGTAGAATCATTGCACCTAAGTTGTGTGACGAAGCAAGATAAGGTACTTATACTTTTTCTTTAATTATGCATTTGTGTAAAGCTTATTTATTAACTAACAATATTTCTTTAGATTGAGAAGACAAAACTTATGTACAAAGATATGGAGAAGGCAGACTTCACAATGGTTGGTGTCTTTTGAGATACCAACTCAAATGGTAGCAACACATGATGACATTGAATACGAGAAGAAGGTCACACGATAAACGTCCAACCATTGACTACTCAAGTCAAGTTATCGGCAACATTGTGGAGGACAACGTGGAGGTTCTTGGTGAGATATCTCCAGGCAAAAAAACTGAGAAAGAAAGGTAAAGGAAGCGAAAGTCTCAAGAATCTAATAATGTTGAGTTCAGCATGGCCTTAGCTCAAATGAGCGATGATAGACACCTATGCATAGTAGAGAGGAGAGCATCGGTGATGAAGGCAGATCACGATAGAAGTCAACAATTGGAATTTAAGAAGAAAAAGTTTGAGGCTAAGATTATGAGATAGGATTTTGCTGGCATGAATGTCATGTAGCAAGACTATTTCCTTAATCTTTAGAGGAAAATTTATGAGGCATCGAAGAATAATTCTTGAGCTACATCTACATATCCATTCACACCCCATGGAGGTTTGTAACTGTTGGGCAAATTTGCAAAATTCTGATTTTAGTGGTTGGGCAGCAACTATGATTTTTTTATTTTTGGTTGAACATTGGTTGTTTGGTAAATCTTTCAAACTTTGGCAGCTGAAAATGAACGTTATTCTTTTGTGGGCAGGTCTGGTGGGTTGGATTTAATTTCCAATATGTTTTGTTTTTGGGGCTTGTTTGTGTATGTTTTAGATTTAATTTCCAAACTTGAACTTGTGTATGGTTTGTGTATGGTCAAGTTGCATCTACCAGACTTCTGATTTTTGGCATTCTAATGTTGAAAGGCATCTCTTTTATAGTTGGTTTAATTTCTGGTCCTTTTCTTTTACAATAACAGAGTAACTTAAAATGTGCATGGCTTGGAATGTTCAGATTTTTGTCAGAAAATTGCAGCAACCAAACGATAATTAGTTCAGAAAATCTGTTGGACAGGATTGGACAGTTTTGTGCATGTATTAGACAGGATTGTTAGAAGATAATGCAAGTTTTTCTATAGCTTATAAATAAGATAAATTCATGTCCATTTTAGCAATAAAAAGCGAAATCTTAAATAATAGAAGTAGTACAAATAATCATGTTTGTTGGATAATTAGGTTGAGAAAAAAATAGTCAGAAAATAATAATTGAAGTAAAAATTAAATTATTAATTAACATATGATTAATGTAATTTCAAAATATGAAAGAAAAAATTAATAAAAAATATTATTATATTATTATTTTGGTTAATAGATGAATAATCCAATATGAGGTTATATCTTGAATGACAAAGACTTTAGGCAAAACATATAGTTTTAGCCAAATTTTGGTTTTGGCTTTAGCTAGATCATTGCCAATGCTTTGACGTGTCAACTCGTTTTAACCCGAACTTATTTATATTAAATTCAAATCTATTAATTTCGTATTATGTTCATATTAAATTCACAGATTGTATCACATATTATCACACCTATGAATAACCCATATTCTGGAATCAAAATTCTCAAAATTTATGAAACAAATCATAGAAAAGGTTCCGCATTAATCATATTCAACTAGAAGCAGTCACGCAGTGAGTGTAAAGTGTGCACTGCTATAATGGCTTCTCTTTAGCATTACTCTTCGTTAAAATAGGTCATCAACATCTACGTGTACATGTCATCGTGCTAAGAAAAGCGATACCTTAACCACATATTTATTTGTTTATTGAAAAAATTATATCTTTGAACGATTTCTAATATTCAATTTTCTTGTTGGAAAATGATAATTTCTCGCATGAGTTTCTCCCTTCATTTTAACTGTTCGTATATTTAATTTTTTTACTTAATAATTAAAGAAATAATTTTTAATATATTGATATATTTTTTTATTTTTTAAAATATTTATATATATTAAAAAAATATGAAAAAAATAATAATAAAAATATAAATATAAATTTATACTAGGTAACATGTTCAATGGTCATTATTGGACAGAAGCCTAACATGACTTTTTCTTATTTGTTAGGTATAGTTATTTTATTTGTCTCAATACATTTTATTTTATTTTAATTAATTATTATAATTATTATAATTATTATAATTTTTTTAATTTTTAAATAAAATATAAAAATATTTAATTTTCTCAAAATTTTAATTTAAAAATAATATTTTAAAAATATTTTATTTAATTTTCAAATATCAAAACTATCGGAAGTCCTCGCTTCTCAAGAATCCGTACTGCATAGCTACAAGAGAAGGCTTTCAATGGCTCGTACCAATATTAATGAGAAAAGTCAGTACTCAAATATTGAAATAGTTAATTATTAGTTCCACGCGTTTTAAGACTCTTCTTTGAAGGAGACCTTCCACAAAGCATTTTTGCCTCTGAGAGAGCAGCTAGAAGCGTAGAAGCGTAGAAGCGTAGAGTTTATATATGATAAAAGGCCATGAAATAGTAGATCAAAGGGAAGAAGAGAGGGCACTAAAGATTACACAACAATTCCTTATAAACTTAGCCAGAAAAAGATCGAAGATGAAGAAGAAGGCGAGAGCAGATCTTAACAACTCTCAGTTAGGCTTCCTTGAGCACAAGAGGAAGGTCAGTCACAGTCAGTCCTAAAATCTGCTTCTCTATCTCTCTCTCTCTCTCTCTCTCTCTATATATATATATATATTCAAGATTGATCACCTTCCTCTTCTGCTCCTAGAGATGGGAACAGAAGACTCGCTCTTGATATTTTACCAAACAAATAGGTGAAACATGCATGTTATTGAACTTTAAAAGGATGATCTTTCATTTACTTTTGTTCTGATCTTCTTAACCTGCTTAATTTCTCCCCAACTATGGTGACCAAACTCAATCAATAGGTGGTTTGCAATTAGGAGTGATTTTAATTGAGATCGTAGTTAGATTAGTAAAATATTTATAATAACAGTGATAATTAGTACAGATCTACACAGAAACTCACATTTTATATACCATTTAAAAATATTTAAAAATATGTAATTTTATTTTTTTATCTTTAAATTTCATATTTCATATTCATTAAATATGAGGGTAAAATGGTAAATCGTAAAAAGATAAAATCATATATTTTTAAGTTGGAGTTTATATTTAGAATTTTTCAATTAGTAGAGACTGAAAAAAAGAGTTAGGAGAAGATGAAAGAGATATGAAGACTAATCATAATCCAAGTAAAATCTTAGATATGCAGATTACTTTCTTCTCAAATTTAAAGGAATTTAATAGTTTTTCCACGATCTAACAATTTGTATTTTGGTTTATATATATCTTCTATCGATCATTTTCAATCACCAAGCAGAAGAAATGGGTTGATCAGAAGACTGGTTGTATTTGCTTCATGTTGTATGCAAGGTCACTCTATGTCACTTGGGGTGCTAAAAGCGAAAACTGGGCTTGGAACTGTTTCAAGGAAACAAGGTGAAGTCAAGTGTTTTTGATGTATTTTTCGGCCAGAAATTCCAATTAATATATAGTACTTATGGTAATTTGCAGTGATGAAAACATTGAAGTTGCCAAACTTGAGGCTGTATGTTGGTTGGACGTGAGAGGGAAGGTGAACATGTCGGAGCTGTCGCCGGAGGTTGTGTATGAAGTTGTGTATGAAGTAAAGTTGAAAAGAGGGGCTTATGGGTGGGAGCTTCCCATAATACTGAAACTTTCACTACCAGATGAAAGAATTCAACAACGATACGTTAGTCTTTTGGAGAAGCCAAGAGGAGAATGGATAGAGCTGAGTGTCGGCTGCTTCAAGCTCAAGAATGGAGAATCAGGAGAAGTGGGGTTCGATATTATGGAGCATGGAGGACATTGGAAAAGTGGACTTATAATTAGGGGTGCCATCCTTAGGCCATCTCAGAGGATGAGTAGTACTGATGATCTCTGAGTCAATTATATATATGGAAGATATAATAATGCAAATGCTCGATCGATCTTTGTTATTATTAACAAGATCAGACGTGCGCTGTGTCATAATTATAAACATGTTGTGCTTCATCGTAATTAGATCTTTCTATTATGGATATTGACTGTTCTTGGATATTTTTGAGCCATGATATCTTTTGTGTTAGAAAAGCTTAGATTAGGAGATGCTGTGAGACTTGTATACTTTAAAGAGTAAAGCTACATATAATCGTAAAATATATAAGTGCCGTGAAATTATTTTGAAAAAGAGTAGGGTCTATTTTTAAAAAAATTAATTTTTTTTTTTATGTAAGTTTTGTATTTATTCACTTTTTTCAAAATGATTGCATGATGCTTAGACACTCACGACTACAACTATCATTTCTTTACTTTAAAACTATATAAAACCTTTTTTATTGTAGAAGAACCAAAGGTTTATTTGAAATTACGTTAGGA
Source organism: Juglans regia (assembly GCF_001411555.2). Taxonomy (NCBI): domain Eukaryota; kingdom Viridiplantae; phylum Streptophyta; class Magnoliopsida; order Fagales; family Juglandaceae; genus Juglans; species Juglans regia. The sequence goes on along the minus strand of NC_049914.1, from coordinate 23,922,053 downwards.
GTCTTAAAAAGTGCTTAAATAACTTTTAAAAGCTATTTAATGAAAAAATTAAGTTGTTTGACTATGTTATATTAAAATAATTTTTAATCTCAAATAAAATAAAAAATACTTTTGAGGAAAAGCATCGTACATGTTTTTTCGGATAATGTAAAATATAGTTTCAATTTTAAAAAGCCTGTCAATAATAAAAAATACTCATATAATTTTCAGATAATTACAACTTTCAAGAATATAGTTATAATTTTTAAAAAATTAAATCATAATCATATCTATCTCATAAAATCATTTTTTTAATTTGTTTTCAAACAAATATAATATATTTGAAATTGTTTTAAACATATGGGGCGGCACTACATCCCTATTTTGGGTTCCCATTGAGTCCCTCTTAGTATAATTCATCTTTTTTTTAATGCATTTTTTCTCGCATTTTTAAATAATTTAACAAAATACAACATCATTAAAAATATTTTTTTAATCACTAAGTAAAAAAAATAAAAAAAATATGTCGGGAGACTTTATCGGAAGAAAGTCTCGAGACACAAAGCATTTCCCTACACATATTATTTATAAAAAACGAAGTCAATATATAAATGTTATGTTACAAGTATATAACAATACCCAACTACAAGTTATAAGTTATAGTCATAAATCACAATATACGTTGGTAACACTTGTGTACGTATAATAGTAGAAACAATATAATTATATGTAAATTGAATAATATACAAGTTATATTGTAGTACTATTTTAAGTCACGATAGGTACTACATATACAAGTTATAGTTAATTGATTAAAGTCTATTAATTATATTTCTATTATTAAACCATAGTTATATGGTATTAATTAATTTGACCTTTGGCCATGATACATACTAAATGGTACTTGAGATAAGTACAGTTTACTATTAATGTTGTTCATTTTATTAACAGTTATTATTATTTTGATTCTAAAGTTAATCATTTGGTGTAACAACCTAAACCTAAATTAGACCATAGAATAAGCTTTATTTGTTTAATTATATTTTAAAATATTATAAAAAATATTTTATTGTTAATATATTACTATTATGAATTTTGTCAAATTTTATTAATAATATATGTGATTTTAATTTACATTATCATTATTGCTATTATCAAGTTAGTACATAGAGCACATTATCTATATTATTTAAATGATAAAATTTAAAATTTAAAAATTATTTTTTAAATCAAGTTATATTATATAAATACTTTATTAAATATGTACCGTTCATCTTCTTAGTAAAATTTTTCATATTAAGATCCTGCTTAAATAGTAAAAATATTTCATCTTATCTCATTATTATAATTTTTTCAAATTACCATATAAAATATAATAAACAATTCAATTTTTTTAAATAAAAAAATATTAAAAAGTAATATTCTAACAATATTTTTTTATCTTTTAATTTTGATCTAAAATCATTTTATCTCATTTCAATATCCAAATTATACCTTGACATTCTCAACATTTTTAAAATATACGCCAATGACGAGGCCCAGATTATTCGAAATATTTTCCTCTCAAATAAAAGCAAAATCAAATTTATTAAATTTATAGTGTATAGATGATGCGTAAAAAAAATTAATTAATTTAAAAAAAATAAATAACAAAAGTTTAATTTTTTTTTTAAAATGAAAAAATTTTAAAAAATAAAATTAGTGTAACGTGGGTAAATGATGAATAGAAAAGCTCCAAAAATAAAAAATGTACCAATTTCTGTCGAGAACCCAGGATTTCAGACTCTAGAGACAAGAGAGGGAGTGTCGGACGAAGCTAAATGCTGCGTCAAGCTCAAAATCTCTTCAGAAAAACCTCATTCTCAACCACCACCCGCCTGCCCTCCTCGCCCTTTTCCCCAAATTTCCCTTTGCTTTTGCAAGACACTTTCTCAAAAAACCATCAGCAAAAATGGTTTTTGCGTTATGTTGCAGGGTCGGCATCCAGTCCCAGCTTGTCGATTTGGAGAAGAAGGAAGGAGATGGGCAAGGAGGGTCTGATCGTCGCCAAAGAGCTTAAGAGGCTCCGGTTCAATCAGTTACGCCTAGACCGGTTCATCCGGTCTCATGTGTCCCGCTTGCTCAAATCCGATCTCCTCGCCGTTCTCGCTGAGTTCCAGAGACAAGATCAGATCTTACTCTGCATGAAGGTTCGTGATTTCTATTCAATTTGAATTTGATCCTCTGTTTGGTTGGTGAGAAAAAATGGCGTAAAAGGAAAAAGGATATTCATTAAAGATGGTTCTATTTGGCTCGTGAGAACGTTGGGTAAACAGAATTTCCTGATATTCGATCCTCGAATTCGTTGATCAGAAATTCGGTTCGTATACCGTCTTTGCTTAGTTCGAATTGCTTTGGGTTTGTTTGTTTCATTGGAACAATAGAAAAAAATTGATATGCTGCGCTTGGTTATTAGAATTTCCAAATTTAAAAAGTCTTGATTTTTGAAGAATTGCTTTTCCTCTGTTTTGCTCTATGAGAAAGTGTGGTAAGGAAAAAGAAACTTGATCTTTTTTTAGTATCTATTACATGGTGTACGTTAGATACACTAAGAACTCAGCTGTAGCTTGATGTTGGATTTAAAATTGTTGTAAAAGGTTGGATTGGATTTCAAATCCTCAAAGGATGTTGCAAAAGTTTCGAAGTCATAGACAATGATCCAAATCTGCAAGTCTTCTACTACTTTTCGGCTCATGTGGAACTTTGAAAGTAATAAAGGACAGGATTTGCTAATCTAGTTGATTCCTTGCATTTAGGGGTGCTACCCGCAGCCCCCGAACAGGGAGTGCCCTTGTTCTGCCTCGTGGGCCGGTGCCCCCGTTTGGATGCCGGGGGGCAGATTGGCCCCCCAGTCCGTTTGCCACCCCGTCCAACACTACATTACACAGTATCACGGACTTTCATAATACACTTACAACCAAAATAAAAAAAATTATAACCAAATTGCACAAAACAATACAGATCTTATGAATCCAGACAAAAACCAAAAACTGAACTTACAACCAAACAAACTTATGGTCTTACGGATCAGAAAAATCTAACGTATCAAGCAAAAAACCTAATCTAACAACTTACCCACAGGCCACGGCTGACGTCATGGGTCATACAGATTTGTTCACAAATATTTAGCGGTCTGTGGACAGATTTGTAGTGGACAGATTTGTATGGCCCTTGGTCGTGGCTGTGGGTCATTAAACTCAAAGATCCGTCATGGTGTCATGGACTCCGGTGTCACCCACGGTCACAACCGCCAGCTGTTACATGTGACAATGAAGTTCCGATGACCCATCACAACATTATAACTTATGAAGAGAAGTTCTCTCATCTCTACCTGCTTTGAGGAGGAGGAGATGAAAAATGAGTGAGAAGTCAAGGTCCTAGGATGGTGGCTATGGGCCGTGGCCACTGGCATTAAGGCGTGAAAGCCTGACGGAGAGAAAACTCAGAAGAGGGGTGGGGGGGAAGGGAGGCAGTTGGGAGTCTGGAGAGAGAGAGTCATATTATAGGTAGACGGTAGGAGAGAAAACTCAGAAGAGGGGTGGGGGGAAGGGAGGCAGTTGGGAGTCTGGAGAGAGAGAGTCATATTATAGGTAGACGGTAGGGTTGACGCTGTTTTGGATATTGTTTCATTATAAACCGATTATATATTTATATATATATATATATGCGTGTGTGCGTATGGGCCTGATGGGGTAAACCCCGGGCAGGCTTGGCCCAACCCGGGCCTCACCCTCCGCGTGGGATCACCATGAGGGTGGATGCCCCCGCATTGGCCAGCAGAGGGCCGGATGGACAGGCGGTGAGGGCCTGCCGCCCACCCTTACTTGCACTGTATAGTGATCTTGACTGCAATTTTCAAGCACTTCTATGTGTACAAACAGTAAGAAAAATTAATTGCTGGATTTCTTTGGTAGTCTTGTAGTATTATTCAGGTCTACCTACAAAAAATCTTCTAAAACGTAGTGCATCATTACTCATGTAATAAATCCCTTTGCATGTAGTGTACTGTGCTAAGAACAAATGCACTGAGTTAATTGATATATTTAACATTTTTTGGTTTTGATATCTTTAAGTCATAGGGTTTGACACCTCATCACTTTGTGATTGAGAAATATGATATAATTTTTTTTGATAGGTAATCAAGAAATTTTATTCATAAGAAAGACATAGCTCAAGTACATAGGAAGTACACATGGGAAGTAACTAACTAGGGTTTACAATTGAAAGTGGAAAATCATGGACATTTAGGCCTTGTTTGTTTTACAACTCCTGTCAACTCATTTCATTTTGGAGATGTTTGGATTCGAAGATGACTTGAGATGACTTGAGATGAGTTGAGATGGATTGTGAATAGTAATGAGATGAGTTGTGAATAGTAGTGAGATTTATGAGTTAAAGTTGCTGAATAGTAATGAATAGTAGTGAGATGAGTTGAGATGAGCTGAGATGACTTGCGAATCCAAACAAGCCCTTTATCTAATCATTACAACTTTCCCAAATTTCCACACAAAATAAAATAAATAATTCAACTTTTTCATATTCCAAAACGAAAATAATATTAAAAAAATATATTCTATCAATATTTTATTCAACTTTTAACTTTAATCTCAACTCATATCATCTGCGAAATCAAGTGAGGCCTTAGTCCTTTAAAATCAATGACCTCCACCCATAAGAACAAGGTTTCAAAAAAGAACTTTAAGTTCATCCATTGTCCTCTTGTGGTCCTCTAAGCTTCTATCATTTCTCTCCCGCCAAAGACATGCCACCAACACATACATATAAGAGCCATTTTCCAGATTGCTGCCACTTGTGGATTACCTTGGAGGCCTCTCCAACTTGCTACGAAATCCACCAGCCTAAGGGTTTATTTGGGGTTTGGTTAGGAGTTTAAGAAATTGCTTAAATATTCATAAGAGCTATTTAATGATAAAATTAGGTTGTTTGGGTGTTGCATATTAAAGTGCTTTTTAATCTCAAATAAGCTAAAAAGTATGTTTGAGATTGCTGCCACAAAGTATTGCTCTTTAATGATAAAATGACAGCGCTTAGCTTGTAATTAGGTTCATCTTCTTTATACTTCCTGTGTATTTAGGCCTTGCCTAATTATGTGGTTTAATAAATTATTCTTACGTGTATAAAAAAAATGATTAAATGATGTTTTTCCTGAAACATAATTTTTTGGGTAATGCAGAATGTAGTTAAAATTTCAAATGAAACTGTCAATGGGCGAAAATACCCATACAACTTTCAGATAATTACTATTTTGACCTTTGATCTTATTTGTGGAAACTCATGATGGAAAACCAGAGATATCTAGTGAAAATGCTATTAATATTGAGCATAATTGTATTGTTATTTAACTTATGCATCGTTGAAGTGATTGTTTTTCATTATACTTATTGAAAGTTCTATTAGATTATTGTTGTTGTTGTTTGATTATAAGATTTGATTTCTATCAAGGATATGATTATAATTTTTAAAAAATCAAATGACCTTTTATGTTATTTATGCCTCAAAAAGCACTTTTTTAATTTGTTTCCAAACAAATGTAACATGTTTGAAAGTGCTTTAGACATATGATTACCAAAAAGTTAATAACTTTTTAATAGCTTAAGCTCTACAACTATCTAGCCTTAAGCTAAAAGCTATATTACCCATTGCAATCTCAAACATGCACTAAGAGGCATAATCCATGATAATTCAATTCCCGCAAAAAAAATCATCCCACATGGTCCTGGCCACCTCACAATGTAAAAGAAGGTGATCTACCGATTCACCATTCTTCTTACGCATGCAACACTTGTCCAATACCATTGCCCGACGTTTAGTCAGATTATCTGTGGTAAGAATCTTGCCAAAGGCCTTGGCCCAAGGGGTTGGCCCAAGTGGTGAAGGCCTTGGTCTTAAGGTATCACTCCCTTCAAGGTCCAAGGTTTAACACCTCATGAGTGCAAACAATCCTTTGTGGCCACACCTCTTAGTGAAAAACCAACGATTTAACTAGTTCCGTGTAGGAAAACTTTCGAGGGTGCGGTGCACGGGACCAGTGTTTACTCTGCAGGGGTGGGTCTGAAGTGCCCTGCTTTGGAGAGGTTCCCCGACATTAAACAAAAAAAAAAAAAGAATCTTGCCAGAGGTTGTCCAAACAAAAAAAACTGCTTTTAGAGGAGCTTTCGTCTTCCATATATTCTTCCATTAAAATGTGGTTATACCTAGGCTCGTTAGAATTTGGTAGAGCATTTTGACTATGAATCTACCTTTCTTGGAGGGGCTCCTGTTCATCTTATCTATGGTACTATAATAGAAAATAGAAAATATAACATAAATTGAGATAGAGCAGAGAAGGAGGAGAATGAGGGAGAGAGCTTTGATGGGCTAAATCTTTACCATTCTCAATTTTGATTGAATATGAAGCGTAGGTCCCTATTTATAGGGAAATTACATGGAGGTCAAATAAGGTAAATAAAATCAAATCTCTTGATTTGATATTATGTAAATCAAATAACTTGATTATGATAATATCAAATCAAGAATCAAATTCTTGATTTGATATTATTTCTAACAGAATAACCTTCCTTGCAAGCACGTTGTACAATTTTCATTCATGTTATTTGTTGTATTACCTTAGCACCAGGGTTAGGTGCTTTTACATATGGCCTGTTAACACGAAGCAGAGTACATTATGTGCTGCTCTTTTTTTTTTTCCCCATCATAATGGTAAGTTTGACCCGCTCTTGGTGGGTTTGGAACTCTAGATTTCACCCTTCACGTCAGTTTTTTGAGGGGTGCAGTTGACATTCATATTAGAGTTTATTGGCTTTTTTCTAATCTTTTTCCTTTTACAATTACTTTATGGAAACCCGTGAATTCTGGCTCTTTCTCTGGTACTTGATAACTTTGTTACCCTTTGATACTGTAATTTTAAATCAGCCATACCAAATGTGCAGTGTGCAATGATTGAGTATCTTAAATCGTTTGCTTTCTCAGTTATACGATGTGGTTCGTAAAGAAATTTGGTACCGGCCAGACATGTACTTTTACAGGGACATGCTTATGATGCTTGCACGAAACAAAAAGGTTGATGAAGCAAAGCAGGTTTGGGAAGACCTGAAGAAAGAGGAAGTTCTCTTTGATCAGCATACATTTGGGGACATTATCAGAGCCTTTTTAGATAATGAGTTGCCCTCGGAGGCAATGGACATATATGATGAAATGAGACTATCCCCTGATCCTCCAATCTCTTTGCCTTTTCGAGTGATATTGAAAGGGCTCCTTCCATACCCAGAATTGAGAGAGAAGATAAAAGATGACTTTTTAGAACTGTTTCCTGATATGGTTGTTTATGACCCACCTGAAGACTTGTTTGAACATGAAGATTGGAGAAAGAAGATTGGGGATGATTAAATGGTGCTACCACTGACACGGTCTTTGCTCCACAGGAGACTACTCTTTCCTGGGAAAAGCTAGCCATGAGCAAGGCTAGAAGCAATTACATGCTTGTGATAAGTTGAAGCAGTTGCTTGTGAGTTCCCCATGGTTGATCTCCTTCGCAATGCTGCAAAAGCTCACACATGGTCTCTACGTTCGGAAGCTTGCTTTTCATGGCATGCAGTGAATATGAGGATTGACTACCCCTTGTTCTCACTCAGCATGGGAAATGGTTCATGTGATGCAATTTTGAGGGCTTCATTGAAAGCAGGATAATATTTTACCATGATGCATTTCTCGTATTTTTTGGATTTCCTAGGAAATCGGCTGGGATAATATTTTGGGTTAGAGGTTATAACATAAGATCATAATAACAGACTTGTACTTTCCTGAATCCCTGGACTAATGAGAGCTAGTTTGTTTTTCACTTTTCTTTTGCATCATATATTCTTAAATTAAACATATTATAGTAGTAGAAGGCCTTTTATGGGGTTCTTAACCCTTAGAGGGGTTGGCTCAAATGGTGCGATAAGGGCTGGTTTCTCTAGATGAGATTAGTATTTGATATGCTCTCTACATCTAAAGTTCAAACTTTTGGATGGAAACAGATTTTACGGGTCACGTCTCATTGGTCAAATGGTGATGATTTACTTGATTTGTGGGATAAATATGCGATTAACGGATTTTGGGTTTACCTTGGTAAAATATATTTTCTAGGGGAGGGCATCAGGGGTCTGCACCCCGCAACCCCGCCCCCGCATGGGCGGGTGTGTAACCCCTGCCTGCCCCGTCCTCCATCCCGTTATGTAAAAAAAGTATATTTTTAAATATTTATATAAATAAATTATATATAAATATATATAATTTGTTGAAGACTTGATGTTGTATTCAAGTCATTGCACTACTCTGACCTCTTAGGCCAAATTTTATATAAAAGGACAAAGTAATACAATAATCATATTTAGCAATGTGAGACTCATTAGGCAATGCAATGAAGCAGATACAACTCTAATGAGATTAAAAACTATGTTATTAGTTTTTAAATTTTTGTTGTATATATTAATTTTAATTTACAATTTAAATTATTCGATAATTTGGGTTCAAAAATATTTTTTTGAAATTAGAAATAGTTTTTAGGCCCAATGGGTCATGGGTATTATTGGATTGGGCATGGGTGGGGGCGGGGCAGATGAAGTGTTCGGCCCCGGGCCCCGGGCCCCGGGCCCCGGCACCAGAGTGGGGTCCCAAAACCTTCCCCTGCATGCCCAATGGGTCATGTGGATATCACCACTAATATTTTCCGTTTGTGTGGTTTCCGAGATTCTTGATCATAAAAAAAAAAAAAAAATAGGTGTGGGATTTCACCCCACAATTCAGTACACGGTCAGCATCGATGTTGGCCAAAGCCTAGCAAATCGAGAGAATGATAGTTCCTGTGTATTGTGCAACAGAGTCTTGGTTTTTGTTGTATTAATCATCAATTAGGTTGGTTCAATTACTCCTACATTACTCATGAACTACATTAAAAAGAAAACTATTTTAATTGCCAAAGATCAACTGTCAACAAGAATGAGTGAATAATGGTAAAAGATTGCTGGGCTTTGTTATACATTTAATTGAGAGAATATGTACCAAGAGACAAAAATGGATAGCAGATGCAACATTTTTCTTGTTTGACAGAGGGCAAAATAAGGGAAAGAAGAGGCGGAGGAGCTTTTCCAAGTGGATCCAATAGGTCCTAATCTTTTTAGAACAAGGAATATCAATCTTAGGGCTGATTATATATGACATGATCCGTTAATCTAATACAAACACGGCATGATAATAGCGGTTTTGGGTGTAGTCTTAACAGATTCAGGTTAAAATGGGTTAATTCGTTAAGACACGATTGCTTAACGGGTTGATAACGGGTCCACTTGTTTTGACTCGTTTAAAAATTTAAATTATGTTTATACCCTTATATATAAAACTGAAAAATCCTAACCCACGCCGCACGGGCCACACACAGCCACTCCCAATTCAATCTTCACTTTTTACTCACGCCCATTGTTTTAAATACTGTACTGTACCTGCCAGTACGACCGGTATATGCCGTATCGGCCACTGGTCCAGTACAGATATTACATATATTTTGACCTTTAATTTTTTTTTTCATTTTTTCAAACTACAAACTCATTTTTTAACCCCCAATTTAGACTAGGCTATTTATAATTTATATATATATGTATTTATATATAATTTATTCATATATAGACTATTATTTTAGAATATAATTTATATATATAATTTATTCATATATCAACTATCCGAAACAATACACGAAACGGTACTAATACCGAAATATTTCGTTCTAGTGTCTTGATCGGTACGTCGTCTGATACGATATTCAAAACTTTGGTCACGCCACCCCCTCATTCAAATCTCAGATTCAAAAAACCCTAACCCATGCCCATGGTACCCATCGGCAAGCCACCTTAGTCACGACTCACGAGTAGCAGCCTTGCTGTGAGCTCTTCAATCGGTGTCCCAGAGCTCTCTCTGTCTCAGACTCTCACGGCCTTCTAGGCCATTGACGTCCTCACACAAAGGTCTTCAATTGGCTCAACTCAGAGCTCTTATTCATAGAGCTCTTCACGATGTCCCAGTCCATCAGTCTCCCCCTCTCCTTTTCTTCACACAGATTTTCAATCAGCTCAACTCATCAACAATATTTTATCTTTCAGTTTTGGATTATTTATTTTTTCTGGTCCCCCCTCTTTTCTTCATCATCTTGTTGCTTAGTTGTTGTTGGAGTACTAGTATATTGTAAGTGGTCTCTATAATCTATCTATGTTGGTTGACATTTATAGCAAAATGTTGTCATGTTTTGAGATGTGAATATTCATTACTATTTGGAGGTGTGTTTGTTTATCTTCTGGCATCTAAAACCTAGAATATTTAATATTGTACATAATTGACATACGAGGTGACTACACTCTGAGCACTATGGACCTAAGTTTAGTAAAAATGATCCACTATAGTACTCTTTGTTCCAATTTTCTTCTGTGACTCTCCACGCGATTTTGCATTAAAATAGTGCCATAACAATTCTGTTCTATTTTTGTTCTTAGAAATGCTTGAATGTTTGAATTTCTTTATAGATTTTAATTAAAAACAAAACTACCAAAGAGTTGAAAGAAATGCACATGGTCGATCTAAATAGAACCAAAGAAGATAGTATTTTGTGGATGAATTTTAGAATTTGTTTTGGGTTCACAACGATTATATTTTGTGCTTTTATTTGTAGCTTTTTATTAGTAATATATCTGTTGAAATTGTATGGTTTAAAGACGGACTTGTAAATTTGTGATGGTTCACAACACATTCATTTTATTAGCTTTTTATTGTCGCTCATGCATTTATTTAATATATCAGTAGTACTTGTGATGGTGCCAGCAATTACATGCTGATTTTTAATCATTTAATTTAATGAGAATATAAATAAAGAATGTGCGTACTGTTGCATTGTAATACGGATGCATTACTATTATATATTAGCATCATGTATTTATCTGAATTTATTTACAATATTTTAAATGTGAATATGATTTATTGATGGCATAGGTTGTTTTCCCCCCTTCTTTTTGAAGAATTGCTTTCTGCTAAAAACATCAGTAGACTTATTCTATTAATTGTATGGTTTCTCACCATGTTGATTTTTCATGTTTTATTTTGTTTTGTTATGTCAAATGTCTGAGATAGCAGGCGAGAACAATATTATTGAGGGAAGATGTTATGGAGCTGGATATCTGTAAGAACTTGATAGACAATGGTGAAAAACAGAGAGGTCAATCACACCTCTGCTATGGCTTGATTCACTATTAAATAATTCAATGTACAGACAAATATGGAAAGAAAATATTACAGCTTTTACATGGTTGAGTATGGAAATATACAGCATGAAAATCAGAATTAAAAGCATGATACAAGGAAAGAATAAATTCAGGAAACTATTGACTACGTTGATGACTTGAATCCTGGAGAAGATTGATCTGCAGCTGCAAGTTTGGGCAGTCCAAGAATATCGGCTGCATGTGTGGAATGTCCATAAGTAATTGGTCTAACACCCCCCCTCAAAGTGATGGGGATTAAGATCACCATTAATTTGGATCTTAGGAAGGCAAACCGAGAGGCAGTGTGTCCTTTTGTGAAAATATCGGCAATTTGATCTTTGGTAGAAATATGCTTCACTTGAATATCTTTGTTGAGAACTTTTTTTCGGATGAAGTGATAATCAACTTCCACATGTTTAGTGCGAGCATGAAACACCGGATTTGAGGCTAAAGCGATTGCTCCAATATTGTCACACCAAATAGTTGGAGTGGAGGGTAGGAGTACACCAAGCTCCTTCATCAGCATACGAATCCAATATAGTTCTGCAGTTGTGATGGCCAAACTGCGGTATTCCGCCTCCGTGCTACTTTTAGATACAATAGGTTGTTTCTTGGCTGTCCAGGTGATGAGATTTGGGCCAAGAAAAACACCATACCCGGTTGTGCTACGACGATCATCCGGATTGCCAGCCCAATCCGAGTCACAATAAGCTTGTAAATTTATAGCACCGGGAGAGAAATAGAGACCATAGTCAATACTACCCTTAAGATAGCGAAGCACTCTCTTAACAGCAATCCAATGGGATTCACGGGGATGATGCATAAATTGGCACAATTGATTGACAGCATATGCAATGTCGGGGTGTGAAAGTGTGCAATATTGAAGAGCCCCGACTACACGGCGATACTCAGTAGGATCAGATAAGAGCTCACCTTCGGTGGAAGAGAGTTTTGGTCTAGATGTGGAAGGACAGTTGAGTGGTTTAGCACCCACCATCTTGGTGCTCTCAAGCAAATCAGTGATATAACGGGTTTGGCGGAGGTGTAGGCCATGTTGATCACGACTAGCCTCAACGCCTAGGAAAAAACTCAGTTCACCCAAATCTTTAACAATGAAAGAATCCTTGAGAGATAAAATAAATAAATCAACAGCATCTGTGCTAGAACCAGTGACGAGGATGTCGTCAACATACACTAACACATATAATTTTACTGAATCAGTAGCATATATAAACAATGAGTAATCAGCAGTGGACTCAGTAAAACCATATTCTAACAGAAATTGGGAGAGACGGCGAAACCAAGCACGTGGTGCTTGTTTGAGGCCGTACAGAGATTTATGCAAACAGCACACATAATCTGGGTAATTTTCATCAATAAACCCCTGAGGTTGTTCCATAAATACCTCTTTATCCAAAAACCCATGCAAGAAAGCGTTGGAAATATCTAACTGACGGATATTCCAGTTAAAGGAAACTGCTAAAGCAAGAACCATTCGAACAGTGGTGTGTTTTACTACGGGTGAAAAGGTTTCGGCATAGTCAATGCCATATTGTTGCTCAAACCCCTTGGCAACGAGACGCACTTTATAGCGCTCAATCCGACCATCAGAGAGTCTTTTGATCTTAAAAACCCATTTATTTCTAACAACATGCTTACTAGGTGGACGAGGGCAGAGTGACCAAGTCCCATTCGCCAGTAACGCGTCAAACTCAGAACTCATTGCAGCACGCCATTGAAGAGAAGAGACAGCTTGTGTGTAAGTGGAGGGCTCAGTTTCGGAGACTACCGTGGAGAGTACCTGCAGGGGATGCCGAGTGGAGTATTGAGAGATAAAATCTGGGAAAGCTTTGGGTTTTGAGTTACCGGTCATTGATCGGGTTGTGATACGATTATTGGTATGGGTTTGAGTGTTGGACAGGGTAGAGAGTGACGGAATGGAGGGGGGAGGGGAAGCGGTGATGGGGAGATCGATGATGGGGATTTCGGGATCTTCGGGTGAATGGTCTGTAGATGGAGGCATAGGAGACGGATCTGGGTTTTCGGAGGAGGGAATGTCGAGATTAATTTCAGTAGTGGTAGGGATTTGGGTCTGCAATGGGGGAAAATGAAACTGAGAAGTAGACGTACCTAGGGAGACCGTACTCGTGGAGGCAGGGGAAGAGAAGACACTATCACGTGCTGCAGGAAATTCTTGCTCATTAAAGAGGACATTTCGAGACACATAGATACGACCCGTAGCATAGTCAAGGCACCGATACCCACGTTGTTGACTGGCATATCCTAGAAAAATACATTCTTTACTACGAAAGGAGAGTTTGTGAGTGTCATAGGGACGGAGTAAAGGAAAACATGCCGAGCCAAAAATTTTAAGATGTGAGTATTTTGGAACCTTTTTATGGAGCATGTAAAAAGGTGTCAAATGATGGAGGACTTTTGTGGGAAGTCGATTTATAAGATAAACAGATGTGAGGAAGGCATCTGGCCAATATGTATTTGGTAGGTGGGATCGAGCAAGAAGAGTTAAGCCGGTTTCAACGATGTGACGATGTTTACGTTCGGCTATCCCGTTTTGTTGGGAGGTATGAGGACATGTTAATCGATGGAATATGCCATTTTCTTGTAAAAAGGATTTAAAAATGGTGGAGGTAAATTCACCACCGTTATCAGTTTGCAATTGTTGAATTTTACAAGAAAATACATTTTCCACTAGAGTTTTAAATTGTTTAAAAATATGGAAAACCTCATTTTTAAATTTAATGGGATATAGCCAAGTAAAACGAGAAAAGTCGTCAACAAAAATAACATAATATTTCGATCCACCAACCGAATACATAGGAGATGTCCATACATCGGAATGAATAAGAGCTAAAGAACGAGTCGTTTGACGAGTTGAGTCACTAAAAGGTAATTGTTTGGATTTCCCCAAAGGACATGATGAACAAAATCTTGATTTATTTGATGTAGAGACATCTAAATGTTTGGAATTAACCAATTTATTTAAAACAGCTTGAGACGGGTGGCCAAGTCGGTCATGCCATGTATCAAGAGTGGTGGACACACCGACTTGAGCCGCAAAACAAGAGATTTTATTTGAACAAGATTTATTGCCTGCAATTGGATAGAGTCCATTCTTAACTTGCCCTTGGAGTAGTAGTCGCCCCGTGTTGTTCTCCTTCACAGAAAAATCATTTCCAGTCAGTATAAAATAGCAATCATTGTCCAAACAAAATTGATTGATAGAGATTAAATTTGAGGAAGCATTAGGACAATGAAGAACATTGGATAGAGTAAAGTTGGAATGATGTGAAGTAAGTGATGTGGTACCCATATTTTGAATCACCAAACCTGAGCCATTTCCAATTGTGATAGTCTCTTCTCCTTCATAAGGCTGTGCGGTAGTGAGGTTTGCCGTATTATTGGTGATGTGGGCATTGGCCCCACTGTCTGCATACCATACCTGTTGAGCATAAGAAGTATTTCCTTCAGCGGCCATCGCAGCAAGATCTGATGGGGGTAGGCGGCCTTGATAGGAGAAATTGAAGCGATTATAGCAGTCTAGAGCCATGTGCCCCTTTTTAGTGCAGATTTGACAAACGGGTCTGTTGTCTCCCGAGATAGGTGCATCTGACCTGGTGCTAGAGGACCCCACATGAGGTGGAGGTCGTGTAGTTGGTATAGGCGACCGGTTCTGGGATGAAAAAGGTGGGCCTTTATTGGTTTTCTTTTGCGCCATTGGCTTGGAGTAATTAGCAGCAAAGGCAAAGCTGTTTTCCGCAGGAACAGGGGGGACGGAGACCTCCATTAACGTCTCGAAGTTTAAGAGTTCAGTCTGAAAATCATCTAGAGAGAGATCCTTGTCCCTGGTTGCAAACGTAAAAGCAGTGACAAATGGCATGAACTGCGGTTTGAGTCCACTCAAGAGGTAAGTGATGAGGTCTTGCTCATCCACGGGTTTACCAGCAGCAGATAGTTGATCCGAAAGTAGTTTGGCCTCTTCAACGTAAGAGAGGCAGGTTCGAGTTCCTTGAGAAATTGTTTGAAGTTGTCTTTTGAGAAAAGCAACCCGAGAGCGTGATGCCGAAGAGAACCGGGTTTGAAGAGCATCCCAGACTTGTTTGGACGTCTCCAGATTAAGGACGGTAGAGACAAGTTTCTCAGTGATAGACGCATAAAGCCAGCTGAGAACACAATTATCCTGTTTGGACCAGCGAGTGTAATCAGGATTCGGAGGTCCGTCAGGCAAGGTTTTAGGTGGAGCAAGGTTGGTACCATCAACGAGTCCAACCATATCGTGGCTCTTGAGGAAGACAAGAAACTGGATCCGCCAGGTAAGATAGTTGGGGCCATCCAGTTTCGGAAACTGAGGTGAAGTTTGAAGGGAGGAAGCCATGAAGTTTGGTTATTTGTGTGCGGAAGCTGGGTATAGGAACGTTGTTGTTGGGCGTGAGCCTTACCGGGCTGATACCATGTAAGAACTTGATAGACAATGGTGAAAAACAGAGAGGTCAATCACACCTCTGCTATGGCTTGATTCACTATTAAATAATTCAATGTACAGACAAATATGGAAAAAAAATATTACAGCTTTTACACGGTTGAGTATGGAAATATACAACATGAAAATCAGAATTAAAAGCATGATACAAGGAAAGAATAAATTCAGGAAACTATTGACTACGTTGATGACTTGAATCCTGGAGAAGATTGATCTGCAGCTGCAAGTTTGGGCAGTCCAAGAATATCGGCTGCATGTGTGGAATGTCCATAAGTAATTGGTCTAACAATATCAACAAGATCAGGAAGGATGCTTCAATTCCTTCTATAAATCAATCAAATATTTAGTTTTGTGTTTATTATTATTGGGATTGTACTTTAATATTATTACTTTTGGTTTTTATATTTGTATTGCTTATTGTAAGTTTGGACTTATGTTTAATATTTGGTTTTGTTGTGATTTTAATTTTTGTTTTTTATCGTTTAGATTTTATTTTGGATTTGTGTCTTTGTTATTTGGATTGTCATATTGGTTGTATTAGATGTTAACAGATGAAAAATGTTTATATCTTTTATTAGTAGTTAGTTTTATATTTTTGAAAGATATTGTGATTTTAATTTTTATTTGAAATTATGTGAATTAGGCTAAAATAAAATGGATTGAAACGGGTCAGTTCAACCCATTAACATAAAACGGGTTGAAATTGGTCGAAATGGATCCTGTCGACCCATTTTTTGATTAATTAATAATGGGTCATAACGAGTCATATGTTATAGAATATATAAAAATGAGGCTTCGATTGTAGTTCTCTCAAATTAGGTCTATACAAAGATTTCATTAAATGGGTAATGATATACACACAACACATTGCACAACAATGTTATAAAATGAAGGTATTTCTATAAAATGATATTACTTTTATAAGATATTTTACAAAAATACCATTCATTTAAAATATAGTTGTGTAAAGTATTGTAAAAAATATTGTGTAAATCTTTTTCCTTATTAAATTGAGTTTGCAAGCTGGCATTGCATAACGTAAGATATTAGATCTACTTTATAAAATATCTTATATCAATCAAATCAATTTGTAAATTTTTTTGATCTTTTAAAAAAATAGATATAATATATTATAAAATAATATTAGATACACTCATGAATTATGTAAGTGCGGAGTACTCTTTTTTAAAAAGAGTAAAATTTACTATTAAATAATTAATATTTTAATGTGTTTTATATTTATTCATTTTTCTTTTAAAAAGCTCACGATAACTAATATCATTTCTCTATTATATGTATAGAGATCGTGTTGTCAAAGAGTAGACGGTTGTAATGGTTAGTTTGGTCGGGCGGTTTGCATGGCGGGGATTACAACCATGTGGGGGGCCCACAAAGAGTCTAACTACTCGATAGTGTGGGTTAAAATTTTGGCTTCCACCTAATTAAACTAAACACACTCTTTTGCAGTAAAATCACGAATTGCATGAATCCGAAGCACTTGCTTTAAATTACATACTATGCCATTCTTGTCTAAATAATCTCACATTTAATTTTAATATTGTCTTCATCATTTTTATTCTCATTAACTCCTTTTTAAACTCATCTAAGGGCCTTTTCATAGTTCTTAATAATTAATATCATAGTAATGGAACATGCTCGGATTTTTATTTACAAGAAAACTTGAGCCGGCTCGCATCATTCAAGTTTTGATCATCTTCTTAATTTGATATTATCTTCAACAATCAGAAGTATTCTCATTATTTCATCGAGTCTTTTAGTATACCACAATTCAATCTTTAGCAATTTGTTTTTGATGATATTGTTTATGACATATATGAATGTTAATTTCCTACTAAAAAAGATAGAAAAATTTCCAATAAATTTGACCAAATAATTACTCTTTATAACCCTCGATCGTTTTCTTTGCATTGTTCATGTGAGAGGTTAGTCCATTTGCCTTTTTACTTCCAACTTATAATTCCTCTGTTTAAGATTTTGTTTGGATGATGATGTATACGTCTCCTCTCTTTGAACAACCGATCCTTGTGTCTCCAAAATTGGAAAAGTTAAAGTTGGATACGTTAGCTAGAAGGCTAGTTAGGAGTAGGACAGTTTTCCACTCAAGTTTTCTAACTCAAGTTTTCTTAACTTATTTCCTTCATTAGGCATATATGTAGTACCTTTGATGGAAGCTTAGTACCTAACTTCAATATTTAAAATTAAAAAATATTTGTATTTGAGTGATATTTAAAAAGGAAATGAGACGAGAAATTTTGAGATGACGTAAAACTATCTCTATTACCAAACAACCCCTAAATACTTCTCTCGTTCGGTATATATGACAATGGGTATGTATATACTATATAGTCAATTTGCGCTTTTAAACTTTCAAATTTTGGTACACAGTACATTCAGCAAATTAAGGTATGATTGTTACAATAATGTCACATTCCCTTATTTAAACTAATTTTAATATATAGTCAGGTATTAGTAAGGATACAAATTATCAAGATTTACTAATTTATGAGACAAATAGGGGAAAAAAGTCATAAAATATAGTTTTTCCTACATTTTATGATTTTATTTTATAAATCCATTTGTAAACACGACATTGGTCGGTAGTCATAATAATACAAAGCTTGGAGTAATACAATTACAGGGAATGCGGAGAAGACAGGAAGACGCTAACGTGCAGTCGCAGACATGCAGAAAGGTGAAGAAAAGAAAGAAAGAGAGGGGGGCGCCACAGCAAGTCATGCTGGTTGAGTATCAGGATTCAGAAAATACGGAGATTATCATGACTGGTCCCCACTGACGGGAATCTCAGTAACAACCTCTCCTTTATAAAAATGGAAAATAATAATTTTTTGTTTAAAATATAGAAAAAGAATTCCTTTTCAGATGTTTGCAGTTTCCGTCCTTTCATCTACCACTCTCCAGTCTCCTCCACTTTTGTTGTTGTTGCTGCGCTGCTGTGCTTTAGTATTGTTTTCTCTCTCTCCCTATATATATATATATATATGTGGGTGGAATTCCGGAGACACCATTTCCTCTCTCTTTCTTGATCTCTTTAGTTCATATTCCCAAATTGGTGGTTTCATCTGGGTTTTCCTTGTAAGCTCTTGAATTGTTTGCAAATTTGTTCTTAAGCGAGTTCTCTTTGTTTATCATTGTTCATCCAAATTCAAGAGCTTTTAATCGTTTTGTGTAATACATCGATCCCTTGTACTTATCATTCTCTTTTTGGCTTTTTTTTTGCTTTGATTGATGCAGACAGAGACCCAGAAAGGCAGGAGACAAAATATCAGAGTCTGGTCCAAAAAATGTACGAGGAGACTGGCTGCTTTGATCCCAACCCCATGTCGGAGGATGCAGTTTCTGTTGCGGTAGCAGAGGATGGGTTTTCCCAAACGGTCCCAAACTGCACCCACAACAATTTCGAAGACAATCTCAGACTTTCCATGGAGGAGCTCTCCTACCAGCACCAGCACCACAACCAGACTTCTATTCATGATCAGGCTGCTGCTGCTGCTGCTGCTGCCATGGAGATTGAACTCCAGCAGCATCTGGGATTTAACATGGACAGCTCCTACAACGGCCACAACCACAGCAATACCCATCTCGTGGATAGCTCTTACGGTGTCCATGAGATGCAAGAGATGGATCCTTTCAACCATCATCACCACCATCAAGATCAGCAACAACAGTTGCAGCAAATTGACATCCAAAATGGCCACCAAAGCTACGATTATTCTTCACTACCAAACAGCCCTTACCCCCCAACACCGGACCTCCTCAATCTCTTCCACTTACCCAGATGCTCAGCCTCCTCTTTACTCCCCAATTCATCCATTTCCTTCTCGAACCCGGCACAGAAGACAACCGCTAGTTATCAGAGCTCCCAGCTCGGCTTTCTGGGAGACATTCCAACTGGGGCGGACAGCGCCTCTGGCGCCTCCGTTTTATACGACCCACTATTCCATCTAAACCTGCCTCCACAGCCTCCTTTGTTCAGGCAATTGTTCGGCCAGTCTCTACCCAATGGCTACAGCTTGCCGTGCTCAAGGAACGGTTCCTTGTTTGGCACGGGAGGGGATGAAAGAGAGGGAAATGGGGGTGTCTACCAAGATGGGGATGTGAGGCAGTTTGAGAATGGAGTGCTGGAGTTCAGTAGGGACATGGGCTGCATCGGAAAAGGCAGGGATGGCGAAACCAAACACTTTGCCACTGAGCGCGAAAGGAGACAAAACTTGAATGACAAATACAAGGCCTTGAGAAGCCTTGTCCCTAACCCTACCAAGGTATCAATGTTCCACATTTATCTGATTAATTTGATGAAAGATAAATGATTTGTGTAATTGGTTTGCTTTCGATGACGATATTTGATTCTTGGGTCTGTGTTTGTTTTGGGTGGACAATCAAAACTAAAAAGACTGATAGGGCATCTGTGGTGTTAGATGCAATAGACTACATCAAAGAGCTTCTGAGGACAGTGAATGAGCTGAAGTTGCTGGTGGAGAAAAAGAGATGTGGGAGAGAGATGAGGAAGAGGCAAAAGACTGAAACAGGAGACACGTCAGGGGATGTGGAGAACTGCAACACGAAGCCAGTTGGTGACCCTCATGATGGCCAATCCTACAATGGATCCTTGAGGAGCTCATGGCTTCAGAGGAAATCCAAAGACACCGAGGTCGATGTTCGTATCATCGACGACGAGGTGACCATCAAGCTCGTTCAGCGGAAGAACAATTTCTTGCTGTTTGTATCCAAAGCCCTCGATGAGCTTCAGCTGGATCTCCATCATATCGCCGGCGGCCAATGTGGCGATTTCTACAGCTTCTTGTTCAACACCAAGGTCGGTATATATACATTCCAACTTCATTGTCGTGAACTCGCCATAAAAATCTGCATCGATCATATACATACATTATATATAAGAAGGGTTTGTGGTTTGATTGATTTGGCCATTTGGGTACAGATATATGAAGGGTCTTCTGTGCACGCGAGCTCCATAGCAAACAAGCTCATTGAGGTTGTGGACAGACAATGTTGTACTGCAGCCATGAATATTAATCAACCAACCAGCAGCTATTAATTAGCTGCATGGCCTGGTCGTGGACGATCGAAGAAGATGTCCGTCCAATTCCGATCGATCTTCCGAGTTTTCAATGTTCAGTATGATATATAGCGGATACGTACATGATATACATGGCAATATATATTAGGTAATATAATAAATAAAGTTGGTGGCCGGGGAGGACAGGATATTTACAAGACTGCTATATAATTATAGAATATGCATGCTTTTAAGCTTACTATGTTTTTTAACTTTGATGTTAAGATATAAAATAAAATGTAAATATTTGAGTCATAAATGAATTATATAAAAGTAAATTTATAAATTGATGTGATTTGATATTGTACATCAGATTATAAAGTTACTTTTATAAAAATGAATCCACATACGTACATCAAATTATAAAGTTACAAAAATAGTGGATTTGTTGTGAGTATTGTTTGTAGCCCCAGATCTAAATTTGGCCTTTGATTTTGATCTAATAGTTGACCAAGGCTGTATATAGCACATTGTTGGTCACAACTCCAAATTTGATGCTCTAGTTACCAGCTACTTCATCACCAACACCATCGTCTCGTTAGATTTGATTTTGTGTATATATGGCTTATCTTTAGTTACCGTTGCATGCATGGCATAGCTGCAGGTTGTATATATAAATATATAAATATATATATATATATATATTTATATGAATAATGAAAGCCTTCCGACTTGTTGACAACCAGTTTACAACTTACATAACAAAAATCTAAAAAATTTAATAAAAAATGATGTAAATATTATCTTATAATTTTGCAAAATGATTTTATTGTCTTAGTTGTAAACTGGTTGTTAACCAGTTGGAAGGGTATCATTGTCCTTACCTTAATTTGTTGCTGAGTGCCATGGATTGGTTTGGTTAATTTCTCTCTCTCTCTCTCTCTGAAGTACTGTCCATACTAGGAACGCATATCATCTCTACTATCGACAACTTTCACCACTACTTATGCATCCTCCTCAAATATAACATCAGTCAAATTTAGTTCAATACAAAACTTCACTGCCCACCACAGAGCTAGGTTCTCAGCCACCACTGGTATAGACACACCATCTTTATTCATACATAGAGAAATCAATGCTTCCCCCCTTGAGTCTCGGACGATGATACTTGCACCCATCCTTTTGCACTTCAAATCCAAAGCAGCATCCCAATTCAGCTTGATTCTGTTATCCTTTGGTGCATTCCACCTGATCTGATCTCTCTCCACCCTTTGGAAATCAACTTTTGATCTGGGACCCTCTTGTGCCTTATGAAACTCCTTTAGGCTTCTCTTTGCACCTTGTGCCAAAAAACTTGGACTTGTGAAAGTTTGTTAAAAAACAAACTTATTCTTGCTCATCCATATACATCTCATAGTAACAACCACCCATTCTAATACTTATGATAAGCTCTTACTTAGAGATCCCCATAGCATCATAAAATCCTCATCTGAACAATATGGGTGCTACCCGCATGGTGTGGGGAGGGGGCACCCCCTCCCCGCCCTCGCCCCGGGGTCAGGGTAGCAGCGGGCGGGGCCCTGCTGCCCACCCCTACTAAACAATACCACTTCCGAATTGGGCTAGGGAATTCCAACCACACATCTGAAGCAGTATTGCACCCCCAAAGCACATGTGCTACAGTCTCCACCTCCCTTATATAGATAGAACAAAGCTGGGACTCACATATCTTCCTCATAAACAGGTTCTTCTTAGTTGGAAGGCATTCATTCAAGGCCTTCCACAAGAAGGTCTCCACAATACCAAGAACATTCAGCCTCCACAACCTCCTCCACTCATCTTTCAAATCATCAACACCAGATAACTCCCCTTTCTCCCTCTGCTTTCTTTCCATCTCTAGGTGATATGCATTTCTTACAGAGAAAACCTCATTTTTTGAGTGAAACCAAATCCTCCTATCATGAATACCAATTAAGCTAACAGGGATACCCCACATTAGCTCAGCTTCCTCTTTATAAAGAATGGCTCTGACCAGACCCTCATTCCAACCTTGACCCCCCATCAACAAACAATTCATTAACTTGAGTCTTTTTAAAGAATTTTAACTGGAGATCGAATACAAAAAGTAGTAGGTTTTGGGACCCGTCTATCCCACCAAATCCTCACACTCTGACCATTCCCATCCTCCAAACAAGCCCCTCCTATAGCAAATCAAATGCCCCCCCCAAACATCTCCAAATTAAAGAGAGTCTATTCCCAAACCTTACCTCCATAAAATCAGAATTCTTAAAATATTTCTTTTTAAGAACCCTGGCAGCAAGAGAAAATGGATTTGAGAAAACTCTCCAGCACTGCTTAGCTAACATAGCTTGGTTAAAACACTCCAAGTTTCTAAATCCCAAGCCACCTTTATCCTTTGCCAACCCCATCTCGTCTCAACTTCTCCAGTGAGTTTTTTTTATATCATTTTGCATATGGTCCCACCAGAAGCGAGCGATCATCCAAGCCAACTCCTTACATAGTCTCACAGGAAGCTTGAACACACTCATATGATAAGTAGGAATGGTCCGCATCACTGTTTTAAAAGAACTTTTTTCCCAGGAAAGGATAAGAAATGGTTTTTCCAGCCATTCAACTTCTGCCATACCTTATCTTTAATGCCTCTGAAAGCATTGTATTTGGATCTCCCTGCCATAGTTGGCAACCCTAAGTACCTCTCATAACTACTGCTACTGCTGGCTCTCACTTCCTTTAACAACTGCAATTTCAACTCCACACTCACATTAGAACTAAAAAACATAGTAGTTTTATTTCCATTAATACATTGGCCTGAGGAACCTTCATAAATCCCCAACAAATTATTGAGCCTTCTCTCCATTCAGCTAAGCTGGCCTTCCCAAAGATAATGCAGTCATTAGCAAGAGGACATGAGAAATCCTCATCCCCCCTCTAGCCACTTTTACCTCTTTAATATCACCTGCACTTTCAGTTTGCTCCAACAACGAACTAAATTCTTCTACACATAGCAAAAACAGGTAAGAGGATTTTCTCCCCAGGTTCACCATTCACCAAAATGGCATAAGAAACAAACTTAACACACCCCATAATCAAGGAAAACCATATCTCCTCAAAGCCCATCTCCAACATCATAGACTCCAAAAGAATCCCACTCTACCCTATCATATGCCTTGTACGTATCTAGCTTAATAGCCATATGACCAATCTTCCTCTGCCCCTTGCCTTCATCGAGTGTAAAACCTCATATGCTTTCGTGATATTGTTAGTTATCATCTTCCCAGGGATAAAAGCACTCTGACTAACTAAGATTATCTCATCCAACACTAATTTAAGCCTATTAGCTAAAGTCTTAGCAATGATCTTATACAAGACATTGTATAAACTAATAGGCCTAAAATCAGTTACAGCCCTGGGCCTTTTTATCTTAGGGATAAGAGTTATAAATGTGATATTAAGGGTATCCTCCAAATTGCCCCCGCTCAGCACTTTTAGCATTGCTGCACTCACCTCCTCACCCACTATACTCAAGTAAGTGTGATAGAAACATGCCCCAAATCCATCAGGACCTGGGGCCTTCAAAGACCCAATCTGGTGCAAAGTAATCTCATCTTCCTCCCTAGTAAAGTCTTTTAAAAGCTTACCATGCATCTCACTGGTTACTCTAGGCTGCATAGCTTGTAAACAGGCCTCCACCTCTGCACTGGAAGGACTTGTTGAGTTAAAAACATACTTATAGTGCTTCTGAAAGGCCTTCGTAATGCCAGCAGAGTCCACCCATTCCATTTGCTCAAAATCCACCACAAACTAAATACAATTCTTTTTCTTTCTCTCTGAGGCACAAGCATGGATCAAGAACTTTGTATTTTTGTCCCCCGGCTTATACCAATTGCACTTTGCCCTTTGCTTCCACTTCAAATCTTTCATCTCCAACAAAACTCTCACCTCCTTCTGTAACTGCTTGATTCTCTTAGAGTTGTGAGGACCCTCATCATTCTGCAACTGCTTGATCTCACCTGACATTTCATTTATCTCCTTGAACCTGTTTCTTTTTCTATATCTGGCCCAGTAAAAAAGAGCACCATTGCACCCCTTCAATAACTTTTGAACTTTCCATAAAGATTTTGCATAACTCCTCCATTCCCTTATTCATTAGCAATGAGACTCTCACACCCCTCCTCCTTCACCCAACTAGCTTCAAACCTAAATAGGAATTGTTTCCTCTTATTTGCATTCTAATGGACTTTCCAACACAACTGTAGAGGCCTGTGATTTAAGCATCTACCAGTTAAAACCTCAACCTCAGTCCCTTTGAAATACAAGAACTAATTTGGATTGGCCACAACCCTGTCTAACCTTTCCATAGTAAAGGTATCATCAGAGTGCTTGTTGCTCCAAGTAAACCACTCTCCCTGCACCCCACATCATCCAGAGAATTCTCCATCAACACTTCTCAAAACAACTCCATTTGCTTCTCATCCCTTTGCTTACCCCCTTTCTTTTTAGCTCGAGAAATAATTTCATTAAAGTCCCTAAGCACACACCAAGGGACCTGCTCACAAGGTGATAGATGACTAAGCAACTTCCAAGACTCCTGCTTCTTAGCAGTTTCATGATGACCATAGAATTCAGTAATCAAGCACCTGCTACTCACCCCCTCCCCTGAAACTAGGCACTAATGTGTCTTTGAAAAAAATTAAAGAACTCAACCAACTTCTCATGCTTCCATAACAAAGTCAACCCCACTTTTCTTCCAACAACATCAACAACAAAGCAACCCTCAAAACACAACTTCCTTCTAACAGCCTCCATTTCACTTGATCTAAGCTTGGTTTCAATAAGAAAAACCAAGTTGGGCTTCTTTTCTTCCACCATCAGATGGAGATCTCAACCTGTTTGAGGGTTTCTAAGCACTCGGCAGTTCCAACTAATCAGATTTATTGGACTTGGCGGGGCTGGCTAGCAACCTCCGCCAAATCATATTCAACTACAAGAATGCCCTCCCCCTTCACTTCTCAACCTGTACTTCCTCTCCTCACCGCAATCTTCTCCACTAACACATTACTCAATATTTTCCTCCCCTGTTTAATGGAATCTGACAGGCTTGAAACCATCTTTTCCCAAGCCCTCCTCTTCCACTAGCCACGTTTCTGAGAGCCCACAGACATTTGAGAAAACGTCTCCCCCGCCACCTTGTCATTACACAAGTTAGCTTCCCCCTCAAGATGTAAGCTCTCATCCTTCTTAGAACTTCTACTCTCACCCTTATCCCCTCCCCCTTCCTCAACCCCCTCAATAGCCTTTGAAAGCTGTAGAGTCTTCACTACTACTGCCCCCCTGAGGACCACTCAACCTGTTCTTCCATCCTTTGAGATTCCACTTCTACTGACTTCCCTCTATCCTCCTTTAAAACCCCTCCAACCATATTCCTCGATGAATTAGAGTTCTCCTGATTACCCCTCACATCCTCCTCCTCTTCCCCTCTCTTCCTCATCCTCTCAGATCTAATATTTTTACTCAGACCTACTCTCAAACAAGGCCTAAATTGGCCCCCCACCTCCCCCAAAACACCCAAACACCCCTCCTCTTAGTGAAGAATTCTACCACACTTGAAAAACATTCTCGAAAGCTTCTCATATGATAGAGGCACCCACATATTCCTCCATTACAAGTTAACTGTGCGACCTATAGCCACCGCCTTCTTTAGATCACAAAACACATGAACCCTCAGGTAACTTTCCCATATGATACCATCCTCAATCACATCTACATCCACAACCTTCCCCACAGAACTCCCAATCAGCTCCCTAACTATCTTATTCATACAAGCTAAAGGTAGATTGTGCAACTGCACCCAAAATTCTTCCTCCTCAAAGTTGATTTTATTAGGTTGAGTGATTCCATCGAACATTCTCAAAATAAATGAATGGTTATCGAAGAGCCAAGGCTTACCTCGCAGCACTCGATTCGTATCACCAGGGTTTACGAAGGTGATAATGAAACAATTGGCTCTGAACTCATGAAACACTAGAGGTTTCCCGACTCTCCAAATCTTCTCCATAGTCCGACGTGCCACCTCCTTCCCGATTGTTCTATCGACAATGATCTCCCCCACCAAGCTACGTTTAGCCTTCGACAAGAACTCCTCCCCCAAATTAATAGCGATCGGCATATTCTCCTCATTCAACTTCAAACGATCCCAAACCTCCTCCATTCCACCTCCTCGATCTCACCATGAAGCAAGAACAAGAAACTCTCAACCACCTACTCCTGAACCAAAATCTAGAAAAGGAACGGACTAACTAACTCCTCCTCCACCAAAGAGCGCGTAGTAGAGAGCATGCTTGATATGCTTTATTCGGCCTCATATATACTAGCTTTTTAAATACAAATAATGTGCAAATTATAGACATTTTACATCTATGACAATTAATTGAAGCCAAGCATGCAGCTTGTGAGATCTGATTAAAATTATTTCCTTAAACATACATGACCAAATAAACCAGCACCAAGTCTAGTGCATGGGAGATAATTTAATCTATAAATCTTCCAAAGGATCGATTATCATATCCTGATCTAAAAGCCAGGGGAACATGTCCTTCTTTACCTTTCTTTCTCTCCTCTTTTGTTTACATTTATGTATTTTATATCTTCAACTTGTCTCCTTCCACTCTCTTCAACACCACCAAGTTTTGGTTCTTCATTACCAACACTCTCATCCTCAGCGTTGCTAGCTGCTGACTATGGTGCTATTTCTTCAGGAGGAACAAGATGTCTACAACGAGTACTACATTATGCATAACAAATCAGATCTCCCAATTATTTTTTACGTGTCAACTGTCACCCCTACTTTTTTGTACCTTTCCTACTTTGTTGTCTTAGACTTATTCTATAATCATATCTAACTTCGGCCGAATTGTAGAATGGCCCCTGAAATTCTCCACTATGGGCTAACTTGTGTTTTACTCTAAATTGTGTCTTTTAGATATGTAGTTGTCTACTTCTCTATATCATATCTCCGATATTATGCTGGCATTGTTACAGATGAAATGCTTTCCATGCGAAAAGCTCCATTTCTTGCTGTTGGTCTTTTGGAGGCCCTTGGTGCTGCTACTGGAATGGCAGCTGGAGATAAGGCTCGTTTTGTTATGAATTTATTTGTTCTTTTTTTTTTTATTTGCTCCATGGGTTTTCCATCTCTATTAACAATGAAAGGCAAAGATGATGGAGAGATAAAATCCATACTCACTTAAATTAATACTTTTTGTTTGAGAGCATACTTCAAAGATTACCTTTTGCTGGATTTGAGCTGGTCTATGTGAGTTACTGCATTCATTTGTTTTCTGATGCCTTTAAAATGTACCTTTGATATCCATCTATATTCCCTGATTATTCCTTTCTCAAAGTGTTTGGTTGCTGTTGCTATCCACTTCTCAAACCTTATAACACCCACATGCTTATGTACAGATCCAAAAAGTGCATATTCATAGACTATTGCTCAAATTATCGAGGGTATAGATGTCTTGATCCCATGACAGGAAAAATTCTGACCAGCAGGAATGTCATCTTTGATGAGCACTCCTTTCCAGCACAGGATTGGAAACCATCTCTGCTCAAGTCTTCTGCACGAGACCTCCCTCAACAGGTTAGTACTTTGCACTCAAATGATGTTATCTTACCTGTTTACCACACTACATCAACACAAAGTTCTGATGTCTCTGTCAATATTGCACCACCTGCTGAATCTGTTGATCCCTCTGTTGAACCACAAATGTCTCCCAATTTCAGTTCTCCTTCAGAACCACCTCAAGTTGAGGAACAAATGATTTCTACTGCCTGCTCCATACCAGAAACACTTCAAGTAGAGGACACAGTAGTCCCTACTGCACCCCCAATTGAGACCATAGTTGTTTCTACACATCCAATGACTACCAGGTCCAAGGATGGTTTTAGGAAAACTAAAGCATTTCCTGATTACAAAGTCTTTTTAGTCATCAAACACCCTCTCATGGCTTTTCATACAGTGACTCCTAATACCACCTTACCAACTACACCACATCTTTATTCTCAAGCCATCTAGTCACCCCACTGGATTCAAGCCATGCAAGAAGAGTTTGATGCTCTCTTATGCAATCACACTTGGACTTTGTGTCCAAGATCTCCCACCAAAAATGTCATTCATAATAAGTGGGTGTACAAAATAAAATAGAAAGCTGATGGATCTCTAGATAGATTTAAGGCTAGACTTGTAGCCAAAGGGTATGAGCAACAAGATGGGATTGACTACACTGAAACTTTCAGTCCAGTAGTCAAAGTGTCAACAATTAATTAGAACAATCTTAGCAATTGCTGTTCATTACAATTGGCCATTGAGAGAACTTGATGTCTCAAATGCATTTCTCCATGGGACACTTGAAGAGGAGGTTTATATGGAACAACCAGCTAATTTTAAAAATAAAAAATATCCAAATCATGTTTGCAAGCTAGACAAATCCATCTATGGCCTTAAACAGGCCCCTCGTGCTTGGTTCAACAAGCTTGCCACCACTTTAATTGCTTTTAGATTTCAAGAATCTAAAGTGGACTACTCTCTCTTTGTTTATCATTGTTCTGACATACACATATTTCTGCTAGTGTATGTAGATGACATAATTCTCACAGGAAATAATACTGCAGCAATGAGAGGTCTCATAAACTATCTTAAGCAACATTTTGCAATGAAGGATCTTGGCTCTCTCAGCTTCTTTCTTGGGATACATGTTCAATATCTGACCAATGGGATGTTGTTATCACAGTCCAAGTATGCACTGGACCTTCTCTCTCAGTTCAAAATGACAGAAGCCAAACCAGCTAAAACCCCTATTCCAGCAGGCTCTCAGTTATCTAAGCATCATGGTGATCCATTGGAAAATGCCACTGAATATAGACAACTTGTTGGAGCTTTGCAATACCTCACTTTGACAAGACCAGACATAAGCTTCACTGTCAATCAGCTTTGTCAGTTTATGCACAATCCCTCCACAGTCCATTGGACAGCAGCCAAAAGAGTGCTAAGGTATCTCAAAGGATCACTCAATCATGGCCTGTTATTCACTAAGGGATCACTCACTCTTAATGCATACAGTGACTCAGATTGGGCTGGTAACCCAGATGACAGAAGGTCAACAATTGGCTATGCCATATATTTAGGACCATGTCTAATCAGCTGGAGTGCCAAGAAACAAACTATGGTTTCTAAATCAAGTATAGAAGCTGAATATCGATCTCTAGCACTTACCATAGGTGAAGTTTATTGGCTCAGGATGCTTCTAAAAGAACTGCAAGTGCCTCTCGATACAACTCCTACCCTATGGTGTGATAACTTAAGGGCACTGTCCTTGGCAACAAATCCAGTGTATCATGCAAAGACTAAACATATAGAGGTGGACTATCACTTTATTCGAGAGAAAGTTGTTAATAAAGACATCACAACCAGGTATCTCTCTACCATTGATCAAGTGGTAGACATATTCACTAAGGGACTTACTTCAGCACGATTTCTACTACTTAGATACAAGCTGAGAGTGACCACCTCACCCATCAACTTGCAGGGGGATGTTAGAAGAAACTCAGCTGGCCAAGATCAAGGCTCAATTGACAAAGATAAAGGCATGATCCCAGCCATTAATTCAACCTCAGATGGAAGCCCGCATGCAGACCATGCTCAAGACAGCAAGACAGTTGATGCTTTCCTTGTATAGATTTATTCTCTATTTAGTTTCCTTATATAGATTTATTCTGATTGAATGTAATCTAATCACATTATTTCTTCCTATGTCTCAATCCCTACAATTATGGGAACATCTGTATTTAAGCAGCTCTGCTGCATTGTAAAGAATTAATCTATGAAATACAGTTTGCATTTTCATTTTCTTCTATAATTTTTTCAGTTTTGAGTCAATCTGATAACTTGAGTGTTGAGAGTGCCTACTTGAAATAGAGAGTCCCCATTTAGTGCAAAAGATGAGCCATTTTGGTCATTTCGTGTTTTGCACTTAAATATATGCCCTTCATGTCAAGTGAAATAGAGAGAATCCTTATATATAAAAACCACCCCAGCAGAACCCCTTTTAAATGGGACCTGTATTGTGTTATGACCCTTCTGTTTTAAACACTATAAAATTGAATTTTCTGAGTTTTCTCCTCTGACCTCACTAGGAGAGTGCATATATAGGGTCTAGCAAGCTCACCATGAAGTGTGTAATGAATTGGTTACACAGTTGGAATCAGTTAAATGTCTCTCTTCTGTTACCACGAAGCATTATGTGCTGTTCTTTTTCCCCCCATCATAATGGTAAGTTGGACATGGTCTTGGTGGGTTTGGAACTCTAGATTTCACCCTTCACGTCAGTTTTTTGAGGGAAGAAGTTGACATTGATGTTAGAGTTTATTGGCTCTTTGCCAATCTTTTTTCCTTTTACAATTACTTTATGGAAACCCGTGAATTCTGGCTCTTCCTCTGGTACAATATGATAACTTTGTTACCCTTTGATACTGTAATTTTAAATCAGCCATACCAAATGCGCAGTGCGCAATGATTGACTATCTTAAATTGTTTGCTTTCTCGGTTATATGATGTGGGGCGTAAAGAAATTTGGTACCGGCCAGACCTGTACTTCTACAGGGACATGCTTATGATGCTTGCACGAAACAAAAAGGTTGATGAAGCTAAGCGGGTTTGGGAAGATCAGCATACATTTGGGGACATTACCAGAGCCTTTTTAGATAGCTTGTTGCCCTCGGAGGCAATGGACATATATGATGAAATGAGATTATCCCCTGATCCTCCAATCTCTTTGCCTTTTCGAGTGATATTGAAAGGGCTCCTTACATACCCAGAATTGAGAGAGAAGATAAAAGATGACTTTTTGGAACTGTTTCCTGATATGTTTGTTTATGACCCACCTGAAGACTTGTTT
This sequence comes from Juglans regia, assembly GCF_001411555.2. NCBI lineage: Eukaryota > Viridiplantae > Streptophyta > Magnoliopsida > Fagales > Juglandaceae > Juglans > Juglans regia. Next base: position 23,890,205 of record NC_049914.1, on the reverse strand, counting down.
GAACATGAAGATTGGGGATGATTAAATGGTGCTACTGCTGACACGGTCTTTGCTCCACAGGAGACTACTCTTTCCTGGGAAAAGCTATCATGGGCAAGGCTAGAAGCCTAGAAGCAATTAGATGCTTGTGATAAGTTGAAGCAGTTGCTTGTGAGTTCCCCATGGTTGATCTCCTTCGCAATGCTGTAAAAGCTCACTCATGGTCTCTATGTTGGGAAGCTTGCTTTTTCATGGCATGCAGTGAATATGAGAATTGACTAGTACTCCTTGTCCTCACTCAACATGTGAAATGGTTCATGTGATGCAATTTTGAGGGCTTCTTTGAAAGCATGATAATATTTTACCATGAAGCATTTCTCGAAGTTTTTGGATTACCTTGGAAATCGGCTGGGAAATCATAATAACACAGACTTATACTTTCCTGAATCCCTGTACTAATGAGAGCTAGTTTGTTTTTCACTTTTCTTTTGCATCATATTTTCTTAAATTAAATATATTATAGTAGTAGAAGGCGCTTTAACTTGTGAAATGGGTATGACTTTGAGTATTTTTTTTCTATCAAACTGAGTGCATGTCTTCGAGACTATAAAAAATACAGCTATATATGGGTGATGGATTTTTCTTGATTTGGTGTTTGTGCATTTTTGCGTTCCTTGAATTTACCATGCACATGATTTCTTATTTCCATTTTTTGCCTTATTACCCACTACAAGTGTGTTTAATTTGTTCCTTTCAAGTTATTATCCCAAAAGCTGAGTTGGTTGTGTCTAATTATAGCATTGCTTTTATTAATTTAACTTTTGTATTTGGAAAATTGTTTTTTAAAAAATTGCTTTTATACAAGTCTAGGAATTACTCTGCATCGCCACTGTCTGATGCATTCAATTTGTAACTTGTTTTCTGTATCACAGATCTACTTCATGCATTGTCAACTATTTCAAGAAACCTTAATTTTACTGAGCATGCAAGTGACATTCGCTGTAAATGTTGAGGAATAATCTTACATTGCATGTAAACGAGGTCTTGGGCATGTTTATAAGGAATGAACAATTCTCTCTTGTAGAACCGGTTTTATGATATGGGTTAGGCCCATAAGTTTCTTCATAATATCAGAGCTAGTCACAGGATGAATGGAGGCCCACACTGCTTATCTCGTGACAAGGACAAAGAAAAAAATACTGGCATACACGTTAAGGAGGGTGTTAAGGAATAATCTCACATTGCATGTGAACAAGGTCTTGTGCATATTTATAAGAAAAGAACAATTCTCTCTTGTAAAATCAATTTTATGAGATGAGTTAGATCTATAAATTTCTTCAATAAGAAACATATGGCTCATCTTTTTTCTTTTGTAAGTTGTTTTTAATTTTGGTTGAATTAGTTCAAAAGCAGCACAAGATCAATAATCTGCATAATTGAATAAAACTCTGCTTAAAAAGTGCAAATCCTTCGAAATACACAGGTATAATTTATCCAGGTTTGTATAGCCTGCACAAATCAGATGTAGTTTGGATGTCAGAGCAAAGGAGCGTTCCAACTGCAAGTAGGCTATTTATGGATGAGGAATAGTACTGTTCCTGTTGCCTCTTCTCTTTACTTTTATATGAATTTTTCTGCCTCTTTTATCCCCACGCCTACTTAATAGTTTTAACTCTTCCAATTGTTAGAACAGCAAATGAAATTTCACGCGTGACACAAAAACCACAAAATGAAATTTTGGCTTAAGGCTAATATCGAAATGATTATCTCCTGTTATATGAATCTTAGTTATTATCTGCATATCGTGGGACAATCCTCCCAAACAACACCCACATTTTCTCACCAACGATGACTATCTGAGGGTGGTAGACAGCAATGCCCCCTTTACAAGGAAACTTGGCAGGAATGGGCCTGTTCTTGAGAAGATTGGTTATGAGCTTTTGGGTCGCAATGTTGATGGATTTGTGCCTGATGGATGGTTTAATCACCATGGAAATGTAAACGTGACTGTTCCACATTAGATCATTGCAAACAGCACTGAACTCAGGCTAGGTCCAGGTGCTGAAAGGCTCAAACGCCTCATCAATGGCTTGTTGTCCGCTGAGGATTTTTATGCAAATCAATGTGCTTGATAACCATTCATGTGCAGAAAGATGCGTCACATTGAAAATATGATTGTTTAAACAATAATTTAATTATTAATTAACATATGATTGATAGAATTATAAAATATGACAAAAGTAAATTAGGTAAAAAATAAATAATAAAAATTATTAATTTAATTATATTTTTTATTATTTGAATTAATAGATAGATAATCCCATATAGAAATAGGATTTGAATGAAATAGGTAAAAGATAAAATATGTGATATTAGACAAATTTAAAATTTTGCATTTACCTATTCTAATATGCTAATGCACTTAGAGCACTCTTAATGGATTAGCTAAAGTTAAAGTACATTTTTTAAGAATGTAAGATGAATTTAACTTTTGTCTATTCCTTTCATATAAGATGAATTTAGCTTTGACTATTCACATCAAATCTCCGTATTAGATTATCCATTTATTCATTATATAATAATGAGTAATTAATAATTTTAAAAATATTTTAATTTTTTTAATTATGAATTTATTTTATTTTATCATATTTTACTATTCATAATATTATATATTAAAATTATATTTTTTCAATTGTTATTTAAAAAGGAGAGAAAAATAATTGATATAAAAGGCATTTGATATATGAATAATTATTTTTAAATTTAAAAATTATTTTAAAAATGATTGTAGCTAAATTTTAATTATTGTAATGTCATTTAGCTAAATTTCAATTAGCTAATTTATTATAATGTCATTTTATGTTCTAATAATTAAATTTAAAATATATTTAACTTTTAATTAATTCGTTGAGCATGCTCGAGCATTCGTAGTGATGTAGGTAAAAGTAATCTGCAGTCAAAAATTGCCTAAAACTGATAAAAATCAGCCTACGGAGTAGCCATACCATTTGGTTTTTGGCTTTTAGGAACAGCGACTCAACAAATTTGTAGTGATACAGTACTTATGCATTACTTTTTTTAATATTATTTGCTCTTTATGCACGCCAAACATAAAAGGTCAAAAGCAGGCAAGTCAACGTGGGATAGATGGATAAGAAATAAAAAATATTATTTTATAATTATAGATAGATAGATGGATAAATTAATGTGAGATTAAATTTGAAGTGGAATGGTAAAAGAGAAAAAGTGATCTATTATATAAAATTTGCCAACATGAAGGACAATCCAATATTAATGGTCTAGTTAGAGTATTAGTAATGGTCTAGTTATTATTAAGTTTAAAATTTGACTAAAAATTGATCGACTAAAATCAAAACAATTAGAGATATTAATTCAAATTAGATTATCAATCTTAAAGTCAAAATAATAATATAATATTAGATATTTTAATAATAATTTTTTATTTTTTTATACTTTGTAAATACACTTCATATATTAATTAATAATTTAAGTTATTTAACTTTTATTTAAAATTATTTTCTTAACTATTATTTTCTAAACCTATTTATCCAACAAACACGTTTTGTCAACTTGGAGAATATTTTTAAAGTAAAATGTTATTTTAGAGATGAACAGTAGCTGGCCAAACTTGAAGAATTGTTTGACTTTACTATAGCTCAAAAGTGAAGCATTAGAATTTTGACTATTCCAATATAGATCATTTTAATAACAGTTAGCCAAAATTTGATTAGACACTAGCATTTGACCAGTGCTCTAAGGGGGTTGACTAAAATGGTGTGATCAATATGCTTTCTCTATGTCTAAAGTTCAAAGTTTTGGATGGAAACAGATTTTAGAGGTCACGTCTCATTGGTCAAATGGTGATGATTTACTTGATTTGTGGGATAAATATGCGATGCACGATTTTGGGTTTACTTTGGTAAAATATATTTTTCATTTGCATTATTTCCGAAATTCTTCATCACTGCAAAAAGAGATTTGCTACTCATTAATCATTATTTCTTTAGATTAGACACTACACTTATTTTTATTTATTTTTTATTTTTTTTTTAATTTTATTATTCTTAAACTAATTAAATTCTTCTACTCATTATCTATACACTACAGATTGGATAAGAGAAAAAAAATGTGATATGTAGTGGATAGAAATGATGAAAATATATAATTTTTTCTAAAAATAAAAAGAAGAAAGAAAGAAGTGTGGGATTCATCCCACAATTCAGTACCCGGTCAGCATTAATGTTGACCAAAGCCTAGCAACTCGAGAGAATGATAGTTTCTGTGTGTTGAGCAACAGAGTCTTGGTTTTTGTTGTATTAATCATCAGTTAGGTTGGTTCAATTACTCCAACATTGCTCATGAACCACGATTAAAAAGAAAAATGTTTTAATAGTCAAAGAAGTCTCAAAGAGAATGAGTGATGTTAACGGCGTGTTTCGTACCCGTCTCGTTCCTCACCTCCCATGGTGGTGTCCTGCGAAACAACAACAATTAAGGGCTCGGGGTGTGTGTACACGACACCTCTGATGCCAAAGTTAGCATTGAGTATGGTGATAGAAAAAAAGGAACGAGGGAGCAAAGGAAGAGAGAATCCACCGTTACATAAGCCTGGAGACAGGTTTATATACTCAGCTGAGTTGGGTCCCCTCTCTACTACTGCCGAGTTGCCTGTAGGTCGTACTGAAGACCACGTCCTTGGTAGGGCGACTACTTGCTTCCTCAGTGGCCACGTCGTCGCATTAAATGCTGGTGTGTCCTTCTTCATGTCTACACCTTGCATCAGGCCGTGGAACTACCCAAACTCTTGGCCCAGGGTGTGGCTTCTGTCGTCGTTGTCGCTTGTGACTGTCCCCGTACCATCAACACGGCGTGATCTCCTGCAGGGTGTGTGGGCAATGATACATGTGGGTCGTTCTGACGGTCCTCTTCTCCCTAGCACGTGCCTGCGGGCTAGGCCTGGGTCTTCTCTTATTATCCATGCAGAATCTGGCAGCGCACCTCCTAGGAGGGCCCAGGGCCTTCGCTCACCCCGCCGAAGGGAAATCCCTTTCCAAGTGAAATGGTAAAAGACTTCTGGGCTTTGTTATACATTTAATTGAGAGAAAATGTTCCAATAGACAAAAATGGATAGCAGATGCAACATTTTTCTTGTTTGACAGAGGACAAAACAAGGGAAAGGAGAGATGGAGGAGATTTTTCAAGTGGATCCAATAGGTCCTCATTTATTTTTTAGAAAAAGGAATCTCAATCTCACAAATGCAACATGCCATTAACTCGATTAAATTCTAAATCCGTGTAATGCATTCTCATCGTATGGATCAAATAAATAATTAATTTTTTACCGATGGGATATGATCTCTAGAAATTGTTTAGACCCAAGAGTTTAAACCTCAAATCTGAAATGGGCTACCACTAAAGATAAGGCTCTTACCATTTGAACCAACACATAAGGGTTCTAATAGATATACTTCCAAAATTCAAAAGAAAATAGTTGTTAAAGATACTTGATAACCCCTTTAATTATCATACAACAGTTCTATTTATTAGTCAATGCTACAAGGCAGCAAGATACCCTCGGCAAGTGTAATATAAAATAATAAAAGTACCGTTTCTCTTAATGATGATTTAGCCCTCTTAATTATGATTTAAGCTGCCTGCCGTATTTATAAAAGGTTTATATGAAACTTATCTATTTAGAACTTGTATAAATGATCATTTCTCTAGTATAAAAATGTCTTTTTAGTACATAGTTACAATGTAAGACTTTGGAGAGATGCAGTTTTGTGAAACTCCTAATAACCATTTTCTGCATTAAATCATGCAGCCTTAAAAGGTGAAATGATGTTTGAAAAGTGAAAAATCCTATGTTTTAGAATACAAGAGACTTCGATTTTAGTTCTCTCAATTATTTGGATTTAAATTGATCAAAATATTATATCTATACAAAAATTTTATAAAAACAAATTAAAAAATTGGCATAACTTGACGTAATAGTACGTCAAATCTACTTTATAATGGAAGGCTTGATGCAAGACATTAATCTATTTTATAATAAAAAGTCTTATATTAAGAAAATTCAAAAATACTCAAAGTGTCCAAACATACCCTTAAAAATTCAAGTATCCAAAATTATGAGATTCTTCAAATATCTAAATATCTTCGCTGCTATTCACAAAATTTCAGCATACTCTAAATAGAGAAAGTAGATATTATATGTTTTAGAGATCGTGTTGTCAAAGAGGAGACGGTTGTATGGTTGGTTTGGTCGGACGGTTTGCATGGCGGGGATTACTGCCATGTGGGGCCCCACAGAGAGTCTAACTACTCGATCGATAGTATAGTTTAAAATCTTGACTCCCACCTAATTAAACTAAACACACTCTTTTGCAGTAAAATCACGAATTGCATGAATCCAAAGCACTTGCTTTAAATTACATACTATGCCATTCTTGTCTAAATAATCTCACATTTAATTTTAATATCGTCTTCATCATTTTTATTCTCATTAACTCCTTTTTAAACTCATCTAAGGGCTTTTTCGTAGTTCTTAATATCATAGCAATGGAACATGCTCAAATTTTTATTTACAGGAAAACTTGGGCCGGCCTGCATCTTTTATGTTCCGATCATCTTCTTAATTTGATATTATCTTCAACAATCCGAAGTATTCTCATTATTTTATCGAGTCTTTTAGTGTACCACAATTCTATATTACTGGATTAAACGGTCCTTTCAATCTTAAGCAATTTGTTTTTGTAATATGTATGTCAATACATTGTATTTACTGCTTTCTTTACTTTCTGATGTGTTCTTATTCGAGTGATTTGTTAATCTGATGTGCTGGCTTGATCTCTACCGTTGAAACTGTTAAAGCAGATTCACTTGATGCACGTGAGAGGGGCTCGTGACTTCTTTAGACGGTGCTAACCCTAGTCCTTTGGATCTTGACATGTGGCTGAATCTGTTGCAAGATATATATATATCTCTTTTGCCTTGTAACCCTAGAGGGAATTTTCATTCTCTGTTGACGGCTGGTTTCGAGAGAGAGAGAGAGCAGAGAGAAGGGTGAGTTAGGGTTTGCTTTTGGGAAGAAATCTGTGCGATTTCTTGGGTTTCCAGTGAGGGCATTGTAACTCTAATGTACTGAGGCTTCTCTGTGAAGTACTGTTCATCAATAAAGATCTTTGTGGCTTTTCTGAGGCCATTCCTGCCGTGGACGTAGACCATTAGGGTCGAACCACGTATATCGGTGTGTTCTTTCCTATATCTCTATATTTTCTTCATTCTTGCTCACTGATTATGATTCTTGATATGTTTATGTGCATATTGTGATATATTAGTAAACTGTACAGTAAAGGTGGTATTGATGTTTCTTCGGTTGTGAACATTATCAAACTGCGATCCTTGTGATTTTATTATCTTCTGTTTTGGGTGAATAAAACTGGTTGTTTTATCTAAAAGAAACAGAACTTTTTTATCACAAAATATTGAGTTTATACGTTATAAATAAATCCTTTTATAACAATTTTATAACAATTGGTATCAAGAGCTCGGTTCATGGGGACTATGAGGTTTGATATAGAAAAGTTCACTGGGGATAATGATTTTGGCCTATGGAGAATAAAAATGAGAGCACTGCTAGTCCAGCATGGACTGCAGGATGCTCTCCTTGGTGAGAAACAGAAGGGCTCTTCCTCGAAAGAGGAAGAAAAGGGGGTTGTTCACAAAGACATCCTTCAGAAAGCCCACAATGCTCTTATACTCTCTCTTGGGGACAAAGTTCTAAGAGAGGTGGCAAGTGAGAGCACTGCTGCGGGTATATGGCTAAAATTGGAAAATTTGTACATGACTAAATCCCTTGCAAACAGACTGCACAAGAAAACCAAACTGTACACTTTTAAAATGATTCCTGGAACTTCAATTGGGCAACATCTTGATGAGTTTAACAGAATTATTTTAGACCTTGCTAATATAGATATTAAGGTGGAGGATGAGGATCAGGCTATCCTCTTGATGAGTTCTTTGGACTCATCTTACCTAAACCTAAAAGAAACCATGATGTATGGTAGAGATTCCCTGACTCTTGATGAAGTACAATCTGTACTGCATACTAGGGAACTTCAAAACAGAGGTGATACCAAACAGAGTCATGGGGAAGGTTTATCTATTAGAGGCAGAACTGAAAAGAGAGAAAAGAAGGGCAAGAATGAGAACAAGAAATTTAGGTCTAAGTCAAAGGGAAAACAATTTAAATGTTTTCACTGCCATAAAGAAGGGCACTTTAAAAAGGATTGCCCTGATAGAAAAACAAATCTATGGAATAAAACTAAAGAGGCAGGGGATGCCTCTATAGTTTTAGAAGGGTATGAAAGTGCTGAAGTTCTCACTGTCAGTGAGGTTGATTCTAAAACAGAGTGGATTATGGACTCTAGTTGCTCTTTTCATATGTGTCCAATCAGGGATTGGTTTGAGTCATTCTCTGATTTAGATGGGGGACATGTAATTCTAGGAAACAATAAATCCTGTAAAGTCATGGGAATAGGGTCTATTAGACTTAAAATGCATGATGGGATGGAACAAGTTTTGAGGGAGGTCAGATTCATTCCTGAGTTAAAGAGAAATTTAATTTCTCTTGGTATGCTTGATTTGGCTGGATATACCTTCAAATCTGAGTCTGGGACTCTTAGAGTTACAAAAGGTTCCTTAATTATTATGAAAGAGGTTATTAAAAATGACTTGTATACACTTCTTGGAAAAACAGTAGTTGGAGAAGCATCTCCAACTCAGAACATAGTTGAGAATAGAGCTGTGTTATGACATAGGAGACTTGGGCATGTGAGTCAAGGGGGACTGTTAGAACTACAAAAACAGGGTCTACTTAGTGATCAAAACCTAGGGAACTTACCTTTCTGTGAAGATTGTATCTATGGAAAGGCTAAGAGGGTTAGTTTTAAGTCAGCTACACACAACACTAAGCAAACCCTTGACTATGTTCATTTTGACCTATGGGGACCTGCAAGGGTGGATTCACACAGTGGAGGGAGTTACTTCCTCTCCTTGGTTGATGATTATTCTAGAAGAGTTTGGATTTTTATTCTCAAAAACAAGAGTGACACTTTTGAAAAATTAAAGGAGTGGAAGACTCTAGTGGAAAACCAAGTAGGTAGAAAACTCAAGATCCTGAGAACTGACAATGGGCTTGAGTTTCTGTCCAATGAGTTCAACATGTATTGTCAAAGGGAAGGAATTCTTAGGCATAAAACTGTGAGAGAAACCCCTCAACAGAATGGTTTAGCTGAAAGGATGAATAGGACCATTTTAGAAAGGGTAAGATGTATGTTGTCAAATTCAAGGCTGCCCAAAACTTTCTGGGCAGAAGCTGCCACTACTGCTGTTCACCTTATAAATAAATGTCCTTCATCTGCTATAGGTTTCAAAACTCCACATGAGTTGTGGTTTGGGAAACCTCCCAGCTATGATTATCTAAGAATTTTTGGATGTGTTGCCTATGCACACTCAAAAACTGACAAACTGGAACCTAGGGCCCTCAAGTGTATCTTCATAGGATATCCTGAAGGTGCAAAGGGTTATAAACTCTGGGTAGAAGGACCAGGTAGGTATAAATGCATTGTGAGTAGAGATGTGACTTTTAATGAGTCTCAGATGGCTCGGGTTCAGGATGACAATGCAGACCAAGAGATGGATAAAATCCCAAAGGGTTCTCAGATTGAGGTGGAGCATCTTGATGCTCAATCTGAACCTGGAACAGGGAAAAATAATGACCCTGATGGAGGAGACTCAGGGGACATTGATCAAGGTGGTGATAACTCTTACAACCTAGTTAGAGATAGGCAAAAGAGAGTCATCAAACCACCTATAAGATATGGACAGGCAGAACTCACTATGTTTGCTCTTACAGTAGCTGATGAAGTGATTTATCAGGAACCTAAAAGTTATAAAGAAGCAGTAACTAGTAAAGATTGTGCTAAATGGATTCTTGCTATGCATGAGGAAATGGAATCTCTTAACAAAAACAAAACTTGGGTTTTAGTGCCTAAACCTAAAGGGGTTAAACTTGTTGGATCCAAATGGATCTATAAAAGAAAGGAAAGCATACCAGGGATAGAAGGGACTAGGTTTAAAGCTAGGCTTGTAGCAAAGGGGTTCACACAGAGAGAAGGGATTGATTTTAATGAGATCTTCTCCCCTGTGGTTAAACATAGCTCCATTAGGCTACTGCTAGCCTATACAGCTTCTGAAAATTTACATCTAGAACAGTTAGATGTTAAAACTGCTTTTCTGCATGGAGAACTTGAAGAAGAAATTTATATGCAGCCTCCTGAAGGTTTTGCAAATAAAATTAAGATTGATCAAGTGTGTCTCCTTAAAAAATCTTTATATGGCCTTAAACAATCATCTAGGCAGTGGTATAAAAGATTTGACACACACATGATTAATAATAATTTTAAAAGAAGCTGCTATGACAGTTGTGTTTATTACAAGGAAGAAAAAGGAATTTTTGTTTATCTTCTATTGTATGTTGATGACATGTTGATAGCTTGTAAAGACACTGTGTTAATTGAACAAGTTAAAAGTATGCTAAAAGCAGAATTTGAAATGAAAGATCTGGGTTCTGCTAGAAAAATTTTAGGAATGGAAATTGAAAGGGACAGAAGTGCTGGAATGCTATACTTGTCTCAAAGAAATTACATCTCTAAAATTTTAAATAGATTTGGTATGGAACATGTGAAACCTGTAAGTACACCTTTAGGACAACATTTTAAACTGTCTTTAGATCAGGCTCCTAAAACAGATCATGATATTAATTTTATGAAACAAATTCCCTATGCAAGCATGGTGGGAAGTATCATGTATGCAATGGTCTGCTCTAGACCTGATTTGACCTATGCTGTGAGTGTAGTTAGTAGATTCATGGGAAATCCTGGAAAACCACATTGGCAGGCCATTAAATGGGTACTTAGGTACCTTGCTGGTTCTTCTGGTATGTGTCTCAGTTTCGGGAATGAAGTTAAAGAGGGTTCTGAAATCACTGGTTTTGTAGACTCTGACTTTGCTGGCAGTATAGACACTAGGAAATCTTTAACTGGTTATGTCTTTACTGCTTTTGGGGGAGCTATTAGCTGGAAATCACACTTATAATCTGTGGTAGCTTTGTCCACCACAGAAGCTGAATATATTGCTTTGACAGAAGCTATTAAAGAGGCTATATGGTTAAAGGGTATTGCAAGTGAGTTAAATATTTTCAATGGTGACATTTCAGTTCACTGTGACAATCAAAGCACACTGCATTTAGCTAAAAACCAAGTCTTTCATGAAAGGTCCAAGCATATTGATGTAAGACTTCATTTTGTAAGGGATGTTATAGAATCTAAAGTAGTTGGTGTGGAAAAGGTTCCAACTGAAGATAATTCTTCAGATATGATGACCAAGTCTGTTCCCTGTTCTAAGTTCAGACACTGTCTGAACTTAATTGGTATGAAGTCGAGAGTCTGTTCCCATTAGGAGAAAACTGCAGGAATGTGCCAATGATGAGAGTCATATGAATTTTTTTTTTTTAAAGGGCAAATACATGTTTTGCCAAGGTGGAGATTTGTAATATGTATGTCAATACATTGTATTTACTGCTTTCTTTACTTTCTGATGTGTTCTCATTTGAGTGATTTGTTAATCTGATGTGCTGGCTTGATCTCTACCGTTGAAACTGTTAAAGCAGATTCACTTGATGCACGTGAGAGGGGCTCGTGACTTCTTTAGACGGTGCTAACCCTAGTCCTTTGGATCTTGACACGTGGCTGAATCTGTTGCAAGATATATATATATATATCTCTTTTGCCTTGTAACCCTAGAGTGAATTTTCATTCTCTGTTGACGGCTGGTTTCGAGAGAGAGAGAGAGAGCAGAGAGAAGGGTGAGTTAGGGTTTGCTTTTGGGAAGAAATCTGTGCGATTTCTTGGGTTTCCAGTGAGGGCATTGTAACTCTAATGTACTGAGGCTTCTCTGTGAAGTACTGTTCATCAATAAAGATCTCTGTGGCTTTTCTGAGGCCATTCCTGCCGTGGACGTAGACCATTAGGGTCGAACCATGTATATCGGTGTGTTCTTTCCTATATCTCTATATTTTCTTCATTCTTGCTCACTGATTATGATTCTTGATATGTTTATGTGCATATTGTGATATATTAGTAAACTGTACGGTAAAGGTGGTATTGATGTTTCTTCGGTTGTGAACATTATCAAACTGCGATCCTTGTGATTTTATTATCTTCTGTTTTGGGTGAATAAAACTGGTTGTTTTATCTAAAAGAAACAGAACTTTTTTATCACAAAATATTGAGTTTATACGTTATAAATAAATCCTTTTATAACAATTTTATAACAGTTTTTGATGATGTTTATGACATATATGAATGTTAATTTCCTACTAAAAAAGATAGAAAAATTTCCAATAAATTTGACCAAATAATTAATCTATATAATCCTTGTTTTCTTTGCTTTGTTCATGTGAGAGAATATATGCCAATTAGAGGTTAGTTCATTTGCCTTTTTTTATTTCCAACTTATTCGATCCTCTGTTTAAGATTTTGTTTGGATTATGACGTATGTGTCTCTTCTCTTTGTACAACCGATCCTTGTGTCTCCAAAATTGAAAAATTAGAGTTGTATACGTTAGAAGGATATAGGATAGTTTTCCACTCAAGTTTTCTAACTTATTTCCTTCATTAGACATATATATGTACCCTTGATGGAAGCTAACCTAATTTCACTACAAGAAAAAATACTTTTTGCAGCATCATAATTCATCGCAAAAAGTAGGTAAAATCGCTGCAATTGACAAAAGAATGAGTAGTTAAGTTTGTAAATAAAAGTGAGAGAAAAAAAGTAAAGAATAAAGAATAGAGAAATATTATTTTAATAGAGTAGAGAAATGATAAAGAATGAGATGTATGAGATTTTTGAAAGATGAGTAAAATTTAAGATAAAATTTTAATAATGATATTTTTTTTGCCAAATTATAAGAAAATTTATAGGAAAACCAATGTGAATGCTCTTATATGTCTCTCTATATATAATACCATTGAAGGCTAAATGTGTCGATCCTAATGTACATAAGATTTCTATTTAATACACCTACAAGAAATTGTAAGATATCTTAATTCATCGTGGATTTATGATATAGGAGATAATCCACATGATTAATAATACATATTGATAATATAGAGTAACAAACATTCTTTGTTGCTAGTTTTGTAGAAAATCACATTATGCACTTCCGAACTATTTTTTTATTTTGAAAAAAATTCGGAATAATGGATAGATCTATGGATAAATCTTTTATTCATGCGAATCACTCAGTGTCATTACATTTTTATCACTCAACAATGAATTCAAAATGTGTATAAGTACTTCCTCTATCCATACTTTATCTTCTAGGAATGAGAAGGCTAACTTTGCTAGCTTATGTGGCACATTATTTGCTTCCCTACAAGTGAAACAAACACTCCATCTTGGCCTTGCATTGAGCATACTTCTAATGTCACTGATCACATTCCAATAATCTGTGTCTATGATGACTTCCTTGTTGTTTGTGTCTTTCACCACTATCTAAGAATCACCTTAAAAAATCACTCGTATCACTCCCAGTCCCAGTTCATTTCAAGAGTCCATGGCTTTCCTTATAGCTAAAGCCTCTACCATGACAGGTCTCATTACATAGTTTAAGTTTGAGCATAGAGCTGCCAAACTCTCTCTCTCTCTCTCGTTATCTCTGATTATCACTCCAATCCCAATTTTCTTTGATTGATTAGCTACTGCCACATCCCAATTCGCCTTGCAATTCAATCCAGTTGGCTTTTTCCAGGTGCTTGAAGATCTATCTGAATTTGCAAGTTGCATGTTCTCTTACTGGTAGTTTTGAGCTGCAGCAAACTCCTGTAGGCATTACTTTGCATCCAACATAATTATTCTTGGATGCTCAAATTTGTTTTCAAAAATAAGGGAATTCCTTCTCAACCATATTCTTCTCATAATGTAGGCCACTAACTCAATCTCCTCCGAGCTTAGTTTATCATTCAACCTCATCCATAGTTTCATAAAACCATAGTCATTATTCGACCACTTCTACATTGGACTACTAGTTTCAGCCCCAAACATTAGATGCTATAGGACAGCTCCACATAGCATGTACTGAAGACTTAACCTCTCTTTCACAATCTGGGCAAAGGCTATTCTTAGTAACCTTTTTCCTGAAAAGATTCAATTTTGTTGGAAGTATTTCTTGTCTAGCCTTCCATAAGAAATGTTTAACCTTCCCTTCAACCCTTAAATTCCAAATCTGCTTCTAGCCCTTATCTGTGTCAGCAAAAGTTGATGTCACTCCTTTTACCATTTTGTTCCTAGAGTGCTCTAAATGATATGCACTCTTAACAGAGAACTTCTCATTATTTGTATATATCCATATCATTCGATCTTCAATGCTCAGCCTACTCAGATGGATACACATTATTGTTTCAGCTTCAGACTTGTTAAAAGTCTCAAATATCAATTGTTCTTTCCATCCACTAGTCCCTTGCTCAATAAGTTCACTTACATTTGCTTCTCTATCAGGATTCTTTATAGGAGATTGCACCTGGAATGATGTAGGTATAGGCAGCCACTTATCCTTCCATACCTTGATCTAGTCCCCCTTGCCCACCTTCCACATCAACCCTGCTTTAGGCAACTCTATAGCAGATAACAGACTCCTCCATATAAATGAAGGACTATTTCCTATTTTTGCATTTATTAGGTCACCTTGCTTAAAATACTTGTCCTTCATAACTTTAGCAACCAAAGACTGAGGCTTTTTAGTATTCTCCAACATTGTTTTACAGGCATAGTTGTTTTACAGGCATAGCCTTATTAAAATGTTCCACATCTCTAAATCCCAATCCACCTCTTGTCTTTTATTCCCTCATTTTTTCCAACTCCTTTAATGTACTTTATTCACATGCTGCTTGTGGCCCCACTAGAAACTCGACATGATTGTAGTGATTTCCTTGCACAACTTCCTTGGCAGCTTAAAGAGACTAATTGGAAATGTAGGTATGGCTTGTATCATTGCTTTGATCAACACTTCTTTCCCTGCTTGAGATAGAAACTTGTTCTTCTAGCTTTTTATTCTCCCACATATTTTTTCTTTTAAGTGTCTAAAGGTGTTATACTTGGATCTACCCACCATAGGTGGTAGACCTAAATATTTTGCATCAAACCCACACTCTCTAACTCCAGCTACCTGACTGATTTGTCTTCTAACACCTACTACAGTATTTGAGCTAAAATATATAGTAGTCTTCTGCTTGTTTAAAAACTAACCCGATGCTTTCTCATATCTATGATGTAGTTCATGTATTTTAGCCCATTCTAATAGATTGGCCCTCCTAAATATAATGCAGTCATCAACAAATAACAAGTGGTTTACCTGAGTGCCCCTTTTGAAATTGCAACTCCTATTGTTTGTCCACTGCTTTCATATGAGTTTATTAATGAACTCAATCCTTTAGCACATAATATAAAAAGGTAAGGGGAAATATGGTCCCCTTGCCTTAACCCTCTAGAAGGCTTGATAAGCTCCCTTGGTTGCCTATTAGTAATCACAGAATATGTAACACATTCCATGATTAATCTGATCCATCTTTCACCAAAGCCCAATTTTCTCATTATATCTTCTAAATATCTCCATTCAATTATGTCATAGGCTTTTGCCATATCTAGTTTAAGTGCCATACTTGTGGAGCCTCCTTTTTGTCTTATTTTCATAGTGTGCAAAGTCTCATAAGCTATCATTATGTTGTATGTAATGAGTCGCCCAGAGATTAAGGCACTTCGATTGCTGGAAATGATGGAATTCAACACCTTTTTTAACTTGTTGGCTAATACTTTAGATACAAGTTTGTATAAAATATTACATAAACTAATAGGCCTAAACTCACTAACACTAGAAGGAGATTTGACCTTAGGAATTAAAACAATGTATGTAAACTTTATACAAGAATCCAAAGACACCCCATTTAAAAAACTTAAGATAGCTTTACATACCTCTTCCCCAACAATGCTCCAATAAGTTTGATAAAAATAAGCCCCAAAGCCATCGAGACTTGGAGATTTAAGAGGCCCCATCTGCTTCAAAGCTTCTTCAACTTCTTCCTTTGTGAACTCCCTTTACAGATCTTCATTCATACTAGCAGAGATTCTTGGTTCAATGGTACTAATACAAACCTCTATTTCCTCCTTGGAAGGATTAGAGGAAGAAAAGATACCCTGAAAATATTGATGAAAAGCCCTTTCTATTTCCTCCATATCATTCAACTGTCTACTTTGGGGATCTATAATTTGTTTGATCCAGTTTTTTCTTCTTCTCTGACTAGCACATGCATGAAAGTACTTCATATTTTTATCTCCCAATTGATACCAGTTTGTTTTAGCCCTCTGTCTCCACTTTATATTTTCTTTTTCCAACAACTTCCCTATATCTTCTTGCAATCTCTTTATAGCTACTCCATTATAGGGGCCTTCATTTGACTGCTCCAGTTTTAATAATTCAATTTTTTGCCTTATACTCTTTCCTTCATCCTTAGCTTTTATAGAGCTCCATCTAATTAGAGCTCATTTACATGAATTAAGGTTTTTTTGAACCTGTTGAAAGGGATCCAGATTTTCTACACCTCTAATCCATGCCTATGGAATAATAGTGCCTCCCTCCTCCTCCAATGCCCATTTGGCTTCAAACCTGAATACCCTTATCTTCTTCCTCCTTACATAGCTTTCCTCATTCAAAACCAACATTATAGGTCTACGATCAGACCTAGCAGCTGGTAAAACTTTCACCACCCCATTACTGAATAATTCTATCCATTTAGCATTAGCCACACCTATGTCCAGTATTTCCTTTGTGAAGGAGTCATCTACATGTTTATTGCTCCATGTGAATTTATCATCTTTCCAACCCAAATCAAATAGGGTATTTATCTCAAGTGCATGTCTAAGGTCTTCCATTTGTTTTTTTGGTCTAACCCTTCCCCCTTATTTTTCAGGCTAAGCTAGTATTTCATTAAATTCTCCTAACACACACCAAGGTTGGTCTGTAGGTGGCTTTATTAATGACAATAAACTCCAGGTCTCCTTCCTTTTAATCAGTTCTGGATGGCCATAAAACCCCATGAGGTGCCAATATATATTTTTCTCTATACATGCTACTTTAGAGTGAATATGGTGTTGAGAAAAATTAATAATTTCAATATCCACATATGTTGTCCATAATAATGCCAACCCCCCCTCCCTTCTTCCCACTGGCTCAACTACAAAACAACCAACACAATTCAATCTATTTTTTATGAGAAAAAATATTTGCAATCGTGAATTTTGCAATTTTCACGTAATCGTTTTGAAAAAAGTGAATAAAACATGAGATTCACATGAAAAAAATTAATTTTTTAATAGTGGACCACACTCTTTTTCATTTTCAAAGCGATTATGCGGCGTTTATGCACTTGACAGTTGTATGTAGAATTACTAATTTTTTATACCATCAAACTTACTAGCAAGTAGTTTTTTTTCGATGAGAAAAATTGCTTGGGGCTTCTTTTCCTTTACCAAATGGCAAAGTTCATGAATTGTCCATGGGTTCCCAAGTTCCTGGCAGCTCCAACTCAATGCTTTCATGATGCTTGGTGGGGCTGACGTGCAACCTCCACCATTAACTGATTTGTATTGGTGACCTCCTCATCATCACCATATTTCCCCTTAATCATCTGCCCCTTATAGACTACATTCAAAACCAGAACTCAATGGATAGTAGAATCATTACCTTTGCTATGAGCTTGCCTCTTCCATTTGCTCTGGTCAAACTTCCTCATTCCTGTTTTGCCTTTATTCATCATTTCTATCATATGTTTTTGTTGTTCTTGATAGTTAATACTATTTACAGCTTCATCAGTTGTCTTCTGACTCCTCTTGGGCCTGAAGCCTATATTTTCAGCAGCTAAGTCCAAAGCCCCTTCTATCACCATTTTTTATGGCCCATATTCACCTCACTTCCTTCGTCGACATTCACCCCAAATTCAAATTTCATCGACTTATCTACATTTAATTTCAAATTTGTATTTTTCCCCAGATCAGGATACATATTATGTTCCCTTTTTTTCCTCAACTTTATCCTGAATGCTAGGATTTTTAAATACAAAAGTTGAAATCCCTTAGTTATCGACCCTGTTCTCTGTGTCTCTGGCCAGCACCATCACAATCTTTGAATTTTCCCATTCACTTCGATCAACCTCCCCATTATGAGTATCCTTATCACTATCACCTGAATTCTCTTGTTGATCTTCTTTGTTATGGCTCTTGTAAAGCCTCATTTGTGGGGTTGAGTTTGCACGTAGCCATGCCCCAAATTGAGATTTTTCACCCATGTTCTGTGAATATTGCCCACTATTTTTGTTGCACCCAAATGGCCCATGCACCAGTTTTCCACAAGTGAAGCACACTCTAGAAAATTTCTCGTACCATATCATAATCCACATTCTTTCCCCCCATCAGATTAACAGTTCTCTCCCTTGACAGTGGCTTCCTTATATCAATTTCAACTTTAGCTCGTAAGAAATGACCCTAACCAATTCCATCATCTCTCACATCTATCTCTTTTACAGAGCCAACTGAAGTTGCAATTTGCTTCCCAGTTTCTCTATTCATACACACCAGTGGCATATTATGCAGTTCAATCCAAAAACTCTCAAATTCAAACCTCATCTTATGTTAAGAAGGAAGAGGGAGAGAAATATTGGACTGAAAAGTGTATATTTCGTATTAAACTTTACAAATAAATAGATGTATAATGAACTATGTAAGGAAAGATGTACATAAAGAAAGTGGACTAATTTGATTGAGTCCTAAAAATAAGCTAATGACAAAAATTGTGCAAGTCTTGATTCTGTGCATGTATGGTAAGAAATAAATCTATCAATACTCCTCAAGTTGGCGCATGAAGATCCATAATGCCCAACTTGTGTGGAAAATGATGGAAAAGCTCCTGTCCCAAAGCTTTGGTGAAGATATCAACAAGTTGCTCATGTGAAGAAGTGTGGACAGCTTTGAGGAGGCCCGAGTGAATTTTGTCGCAAATGATATGGAAATCAATCTGAATGTATTTGGCACGCTCATGAAACACAGGATTGTGTGTAATATACAGTGCAGATTGATTGTCACAATGTAGAGTAAAAGGCTCGGGATAAGAGACACCAAGATCAGTGAGAAGCTATTTTAACCAAGTGAGTTCACAGGTTGTGACGGTCATAGCTCGATGCTCGATATTCAGCTTCAGCAGAAGAGCAAGAAACTATATTTTGTTTATTGGTGCGCCATGAGATCGGACTGGTGCCTAACTGAATAAAGTAGCCAGTGGTGGAGCGGCGGGTGATGGGGTAGTTGACCCAATCAGAATCTGTATAAGCTGAAACATGGGTATTGTTGGATGAAGGAAAGAAGATACCTTGGCCGGGATAGCCTTTGATGTAGCAGAGAGCTCTGGTAGCGACAGTCATGTGGGGAACCCGAGGAGCATGCATGAATTGACTGAGTGTATTGACGGCATAAAAAATGTCTAGTCTGGTGATGGTGAGATAGATAAGGCGACCGACAAGTTGACGGTAAAGGCCAAGATCAGGTAGGAGGTTGACATCTTGAGTTGTAAGCTTCAAATGTTGCTCCATAGGAAAAGGAACAGTCTGTGCACCAAGTTGTCCATTGTCAGAGAGAATGTCGAGGGCATATTTGCGCTGATTTAGAAAGATGCCTGTGGGAGAGCGAGCAACTTCGAGTCCAAGAAAGTACTTCAGGGAACTGAGGTCCTTTGTCTTGAAATGAGCAGAGAGAATTTTCTCGAAAATCTCAATTTGAGAGAGGTCATTACTAGTAACCAGGATGTCATCAACGTAAAGAAGAACAAGAACGATGCTGGTGGAAGTGGTGAGAGTGAATAAAGAATGATCTGCTTGAGACGGATGAAAATTTGCATCAAGAAGTACAGAGGTTAGTTTAAAAAACCAGTTCCGAGAGGCTTGTTTGAGGCCATAGAGGGATTTTCTGAGGCCACATACGCGAGTCTCCCCCTTAGGACAATATCCGGGCGGTGGGGTCATATAGACTTCTTCATCAAGATCGTCGTGCAAGAAGGCATTGTTGACGTTGTGCTGAGGAATAATCCAATTTTTGGTAGCTGCAACTGCCAATAAGCGGTGGACTGTGGTCATTTTGGCATCGGAGCAAAAGTCTCATGGTAGTCAAAGCCTTCAACCTAAGTGTATCATTTGGCATAAGCCGAGCTTTGCACCTCTCGATGGATTCGTCGCTTTGAGTTTGGTTTTGAAAACCTATTTGCAGCCAATGAGTTTCTTACCAGGAGAAAAAAGGCTCAAGAGTCCAGGTGGAATTATCCTCTAAAGCACGATGCTCAACAGTCATGGCCTCGCGCCAGTGAGAGTGGCGGATAGCATCAATATAGCAAGAAGGTTCAGTACAAGATGTAAGAGCATTCAAATAAGTAATATGTGAGGAAGAAAAATGGGAATATGAAAGAAAACCAGACAAAGGGTGAGCAGCACCTGAAGCCGGTGAAACAGGTGTAGATGACGTGGGCTTTGCATGTAAGGTGGGACAAATATAGTTGTGAAGGTAGGCAGGTCGAGTAAGGAAAGTCGGGGTATCAAGAGAGACAGAAGAGTCAGGAAAGTCAGGAGAAGCCGGAGGGTCAGGAGATATAATAAGTTCAGGGATGAGAAGAGCAACGATAGGGGCGAGGAGAGATGGAGTGTCATGAAGATCTTGGAAAGGGAATGTTTGTTCGTGGAAGGTGACATCTCGGGAGTAGAAGACGGACTGAGTCTGGAGATTGTAGAGCTTATAAGCTTTATGTGTGCTTGGATAGCCAAGGAAGACACATTTAGTGGCATGAGGAGAAAACTTGTCGCCGTGAGCACTGAGAGTTTGTGCATAACAAAGACAACCAAATACACAAAGATGGTCATAGTTGGGAGTTTTATTGAACAAAATAAAAAAAGGTGATTTATTCTGGAGAGTGCGGCTAGGAGTGCGGTTGATGAGGTGGGCTGTAGTGAGAACACAATCACCTCAAAAAGATAGAGGTAAGTGTGCTTGAAAACGAAAACTGATGGCAACATTTAGAAGGTGCCAGTGTTTACGCTCCACAACGCCATTTTGTTGGGGAGTTTGGACACATGTACGTTCATGAATAATGTCGTGTGTGTGCAGGTATGTTTGAAATTGATGGGAAAAAAATTCTTGTCCATTATCAGTTTTAATAATTTTGATGGTGGTGTTAAACTAATTGTGGACAAGAGCGAAGAAGTGCATTAAATGGGTGTAAGCCTTAGATTTAAAAAACATAAGATATACTCATGTGGTGCAAAAAAAATCATCAACAATTGTGAGAAAATAATGAACGCCACATAAGGATGTCGTGCGATAACCATCCCAAATATCACAAAAGATGCAATTAAAACAAGAATCACTTTTATTGGCATAAGAGGAAAAAGGTAATCTTGTGTGTTTAGAATGAGCACAAACATCACATTCAGAAAGAGTACAATGAGAATTAAAAATACTGGAAATATTAAAACTGGAGAGATGACCTAGACGTTGATGCCATAGGGATTTGCAGTAGATTGAGCAACAAAATTGACGGGAGGTTTGGGGTGCTACACGTAGAGCCCATTGCATAGATTACTTGCTCCAATCGGCTTCATCGATGGAGAGCCCTGAAATAAACAAGAATTAGAGAAAAAAGTTATAAGACAAGAATTATGAAGGGCAATTTGGGAAACTAGGAGTAAGTTGAAGGATAGAAGTGAGACATAAAAAACATTTTGTAATGTGAGAGAGGGAGAGAGACGAAAAGAACCCAGCCCTTCGGAGGGATATCTTGTCCTGTTGGAAGCCGAATGTGATGAGAAGATGTAAGAGAGTTCAAATCGGCAAAGACATCGCGTTGGTGGCAAATGTGGTGGCTCACACCACTGTCCACCACCCAATGAAGGCGCCGATTGAAGGAGAAATCAGATGGGGAGAAGAGGTTACCAACAAAAGGTGTAGGAGATGGGTCAATCAAAGCTGGCGACAGTGCTAGGAGGTTGAGCAGCTTCTAATACAACTCTGGAGGGAGGGAAACTAGATTCGCAGTCTACAGAGGTGGCCCTAAGATGGACGACCGTGATTTGTTGGTGCAAGGCTCTCGGCGTAGGGGTACCCGATGAGGGTCCAGCAATGGTCACGCGTGTGGCCATCTTTGCCGCATGCTGTGCACTTTAGAGGAGGCCGTGGACGAGCAGCGGTGCGGGTAGCCATGGCCATGGTTTCGGATGCGGAGGGTTGGAGATTGAGAAGCCTTTGTTGCTCTTCTTGGAATAGGATGGATAAGACTTTGCTTATGGAGGGAAGTGGATCCATGGCCAGAATTTGGGTGCGAAGAGGAGCAAATGAGCCCAAGAAAAAATTGGAAAACACGTTTATCATCAGCCTGTCGTTGCATGTCTTTGAGGTCAGTTGCGGTTTGGAGATGGCTAAGTTCATCCCACAACTGTTTGATTTGGTTGAAATAATCATGGACAAAATTTGTGGTTTGGTGTAGGGAGGAGAGGGCTTGTTTTAGGTGATAGATGCGAGCATTGTTTCCATGGCAGAAACGGGAAGAGAGGTCGAGCCAGACAATGCGGGGATCGGTATGATATTCAAGAGAATTGGCGAGGGAAGGGCTGATGGAGTTAAGGATCCAGGTACGGATCATATCCTTCGTTTGGTTCCACTGAATATATTCTAGTTTGGTAGGTTCAGGAGGTGTGAGGGTGCCATCGACAAAGCCAAGTTTATTCTTGGCATTAAGGGCTCTGGTCATGGCTTTTTGCCATTTGGGGTAGATGTCACCTGTGAGAAGGCCATTGACCAGAATTAAACTAGGAGAGTCTGAAGGGTGAAGAAGATAAGAGGAGGGAATGGGTGGGGTACTACTGTCGGGTAATCTATGCAATGGGCTCTGCGTGTACCGCCCCGAACCTCCCGTCATTTTTGTTGCTCAATCTACTGCAAATAAGATCCTATGGCATCAACATCTAGGTCATCCCTCCAGTTTTAATATTTCCAATATTTTTAATTCTCATTGTACTCTTTATGAATATGATGTTTGTGCTTGTTCTAAACACACAAGATTACCTTTTTCCTCTTATGCCAATAAAAGTGATTCTCGTTTTAATCGCATCTTTTGTGATATTTGGGGTGGTTATCACACGGCATCCTTATGTGGCGCTCATTACAAAAATTGTGCAAGTCTTGATTCTATACATGTATGGTAAGAAATAAATCTGTCAATATCTTATTCGGAGGTGTCAACCCATCAAAATGTTTCAATAAAAAGATGCAGTTATCAAATAACAGGGCTTTCCTTTAAGAACTTTACTCCTGTCCATTTGGTTTTCGAACGAAATTACAAACAAATTCAGACTGATTTCATGGAAAGAGAAGGACTTTTCAACTTCCCAGATTTTCTCCATAGTAGAACGAATCACCTCCTTCCCTATCGTTCGGTCTGAGAACGGTTTTCCCACAATTCATATGTCCCTGGCCTTTCTTTGTCACCTCTACCATATGAGCTGTCTCAAGACTTATTTCTGCATTTTCTTCTTCCGAGAGCCGTAGTTGCTCCCATCGTTCTTTCAGTTCCTCCATAATTCTTCAGTACCACTCAGTCTTGTAAGGACCAGTGAGTTCAACCTTCACTTACCCTCACGAGTAAACCAAGAGTACTGCCACACCTCCTAACTTTTCTTTCCGTTGAGATAAGAGAGAAAAGTTAGAGGAGACTAATTTTCAGATGTTATAGGCTCTTTGCTTTTGAGCTTAAATGATCAAAATAGTCAATTTGCCCTTTTAAACTTTCAAATTTTGGTACACACATTCAGCAAAGATACGATTGTTACAATTATGTCACATATCCCTTATTTAAATTAATTTTAATATACAGCCAGATATTAACAAGGATACAAATTATCAAGATTTACTAATTTATGAGGCAAATAGGAAAAAAAAAAGTCATAAAATATAGTTTTTCCTACATTTTATGATTTTATTTTATAAATCGATTTGTAAACACCACATTGGCCGGTAGTCATAATAATACCCGGGAAAATGCTAACTTGTCCTGTGATTTTGTTTCTTCATTTTAACTGTTTATGTATTTTATTTTTATTTTTTAATTATTTTTACTTGATGATTAAGGAAATACTATTAATGAATTAATGTTTTCTAAAAAGAAAATTAAAAGAAAAAAAATTGCAGGGTAAACACCGGCCGAGTTACAAAGCTTGGAGGAATACAATTACAGGGAATGTGGAGAAGACAGGAAGACGCTAACGTGCAGTCGCAGACATGCAGAAAGGTGAAGAAAAGAAAGAAAGAGAGGGGGGCGCCACAGCAAGTCATGCTGGTTGAGTATCAGGATTCAGAAAATACGGAGATTATCATGACTGGTCCCCACTGACGGGAATCTCAGTAACAACCTCTCCTTTATAAAAATGGAAAATAATAATTTTTTGTTTAAAATATAGAAAAGATTTCCTTTCCAGATGTTTGCAGTTTCCGTCCTTTCATCTACCCCTCTCCAGTCTCCTCCACTTTTGTTGTTGTTGCGGTTGCTGCTGCTGCTGCTTAAGTTTTTTTCTCTCTCTCTCTATATATACATGTGGGTGGAATTCCGGAGACAGTACCATTTCCTCTCTCTTTCTTGATCTCTTTAGTTCATTTTCCCAAATTGGTGATTTCATCTGGGTTTTCCTGTAAGCTCTTAAATTGTTTGCAAATTTCTTCTTAAGTGAGTTCTCTTTGTTTATCATTGTTCATCCAAATTCATGAGCTTTTAATTGTTTTGTGTACTCATCATTCTTGTTCATCCAAATTCAAGAGCTTTCAAGAGCTGTTCCTCAACATCCTTGTACTTATCATTCTCTTTTTGGCTTTTTTTGCTTTGATTGATGCAGACAGAGACCCAGAAAGGCAGGGGACAAAATATCAGAGTCTGGTCCAAAAAATGTACGAGGAGACTGGCTGCTTTGATACCAACCCCATGTCGGAGGATGCAGTTGCTGTTGCTGTAGCGGTAGCAGAGGATGGGTTTTCCCAAACGGTCCCAAACTGTACCCACAACAGTTTCGAAGACAATCTGAGACTTTCCATGGAGGAGCTCTCCTACCAGCACCACAACCACAACCAGACTTCTATTCATGATCAGGATGCTGCTGCTGCTGCTGCAGCCACTGCCATGGAGATTGAACTCCAGCAGCATCTGGCATTCAACATGGACAGCTCCTACAACGGCCACAACCACAGCAATACCCATCTCGTGGATAGCTCTTACGGTGTCCATGAGATGCAAGAGATGGATCCTTTCAACCATCATCACCACCATCAAGATCAGCAACAGTTGCAGCAAATTGACATTCAAAATGGCCTCCAAAGCTACGATTATTCTTCACTACCAAACAGCCCTTACCCCCCAACACCGGACCTCCTCAATCTCTTCCACTTGCCCAGATGCTCAGCCTCCTCTTTACCCCACAATTCATCAATCTCCTTCTCGAACCCGGGACAGAAGACTTCCGCTAGTTATCAGAGCTCCCATCTGGGAGACATTCCAACTGGGGCGGACAGCGCCTCTGGCGCCTCCGTTTTATACGACCCACTATTCCATCTAAACCTGCCTCCGCAGCCTCCTTTGTTCAGGCAATTGTTCGGCCAGTCTCTACCCAATGGCTACAGCTTGCCAGGCTCAAGGAATGGTTCCTTGTTTGGCACGGGAGGGGATGAAAGAGAGGGAAATGGGGGTGTGTACCAAGATGGGGATGTGAGGCAGTTTGAGAATGGAGTGCTGGAGTTCAGCAGGGACATGGGCTGCATTAGAAAAGGCAGGGATGGCGAAACCAAACACTTAACCACTGAGCGCGAAAGGAGACAAAGCTGGAATGACAAATACAATGCCTTGAGAAGCCTTGTCCCTAACCCTACTAAGGTATTAATGTTCCACATTTATCTGATTTAATTTGATGAAAGATAAATGATTTGCAGTAATTGGTTTGCTTTCGATGATGATATTTGACTGCTTTTGTTTTGGGTGGACAATCAAAACTAAAAAGGCTGATAGGGCATCTGTGGTGGGAGATGCAATAGACTACATCAAAGAGCTTCTGAGGACGGTGAATGAGCTGAAGTTGCTGGTGGAGAAAAAGAGATGTGGGAGAGAGAGGGGGAAGAGGCAAAAGACCGAAGGAGAAGACACGGCAGGGGACGTGGAGAACTACAACACGAAGCATGTTGGTGACCCTCATGATGGCCAATCCTACAATGGATCCTTGAGGAGCTCATGGCTCCAGAGGAAATCTAAAGACACCGAGGTCGATGTTCGTATCATCGACGACGAGGTGACCATCAAGCTCGTTCAGCGGAAGAACAATTGCTTGCTGTTTGTATCCAAAGCCCTCGACGAGCTTCAGCTGGATCTCCATCATGTCGCCGGCGGCCAATGTGGCGATTTCTACAGCTTCTTGTTCAACACCAAGGTCGGTATATATACATTCCAACCTCAATATTGTCGTCAACTCGCCATAAAAACCTGCATCGATCATATACATACATTGTATATAAGAAGGGTATAGTTTGTGGTTTGATTGATTGGGCCATTTGGGTGCAGATATATGAAGGGTCTTCTGTGTACGCGAGTTCCATAGCAAACAAGCTCATTGAGGTTGTGGACAGACAATGTTGTGCAGCCATGAATATTAATCAACCAACCAGCAGCTATTAATTATCATATTCTATTAGATAATAAATAAAGTTGGTGGGGGATCAGGACATATATACAAGACTACTATATAATTAATATACATTATAATATGCTTTTAAGTTTACTATTCTTTTTAACTTCCAAAGTTTGATTTTGTGTATATTTGGCTTCTTTAGTTACCTGAACCTGAATTGCATGGCCTAGCTGCAGGCTGGGTACGGTAAGCCATATTGTGATCATATCCAGTGACGTTGATGGATCATATGGGTTAATGGTCTGGTTAATTTGTTTATCTATTTACATATATGCTTTTTTATAGATTCATGCAAATTATTTAGTGCTTTTTTATGGATCATATATGCTTTATGATGAATTCTTAAATAAAAATAATGTGCAAATTATAGACATTTTACATATATGGCAAGTAATTGAAGCCAAGCAGCTTGTGAGAGATCATTTATAATCTATAAATCTTCCAAAGGATCATCATATATATCCTCAAAAAGCCAAGGGAACATGTCCTTCTTTGCCTTTCTTCTCTCCACTTTTGTTTACATTTCTGTATTTTCTATGATCTTCAACTTAATTGTCTCCTTCCACTCTCTTCAACACCACCAAGTTTTGTTTCTTCATTACCAATACTCTCATCCTCATCATTGCTAGCTCTTGACTATGGTGCTTTCTCTTCGATTGTCCAAAGAGGAACAAGATCTCTCCGACGAGTATTACACGATGCATAACAAATCAGATCTCCCAATTAAGTTTTTATTTGTAAATTGTTTGATCTGTTGTACTTCAATAGAGAATTTATAGATTCTAATGGAGTAAAATTTGGGGAGATATTTTCTCCTCTCTTCCTTTCTTCTTTGGACGGTAAACTCAGTCGCATTTCCCTGATCTCTTTCCTTACACCCGTTCTTTTGATCTATTCTTTCTTCCTTATTTCTCATCATCTTTGGACTTTTCATTTGGGCTATAATTTGCTGTAAATGCTTGTACATGGAGCTAGCTAGGTGTTTTTACATGTCACAACCTGTTATCACAAAGTTGATCTGTAAATCAGATGAAAAAGAGAAAATGAATTACTTGCTATTTGTGAAATCATTACTTTTCTCAAATGTTTAAGCTGATAGGAATAGGTATATTTATACCTATAATTAGTTTTATATCTTAATTGACAGTACTCTTCCTTACATGTGGGCTAAACTCATCCTCAATAAGTAGATCTAATACATGAAATATTTAATTAATGAAGTGAAGTACATAATCATAGTTCAAACTCATGGCCTATACTATGATATTATGTGAAATCACCATTTGTTCAAAAATTTAAACTTATGAAAAACGATAGCTTTTATAATTAATTTTATATCTTTAACAACATTATTCGATATTTAGGCATGGCATACAACATATCTGATGAAATGAGACAATCCCTGATCTTGCAATCTGTTTGCCTTTTGGGTGATATTTGGAAGGGCTCTTCCCTACCCCCTTGGTTGGGATCGAGATCGGAAGATAAAAAGAGGAATTCTTTGGGACTAGCTTTTTCCTCATATGACTTCATGTGTCATGACCACCCAACTAAGACTTTTTTGAATTTCAAGATTGGATCAGAAAGAAGATGCATGGAAGATAATTAGATATTGGTGGCTGTAATGTCTAGAAGTAATGACTTGGTTATTCTCGAATTTACTGTGGTTATTCTCGATCGCCGCTAAGGACATGATGAACAGGTTAATTCATGTACTGATGCAATTCGAGTGTGGCTATATTTATTGTAACGAGATATTTGTCGACTTTGTAACTCCAATATCGGCCTTACCATTTTTTCAGCAAGACGATGGAATGACCTTGAACCGGCACGATGGTGGAAAGTCAGAGCGGATCTATTCTGTGCATTTGTAGAACTCAAGTGTTATAAAATATATTAAGAATGTTAATTGTAATATATATACATATAATATATAGAACAAATATGAATATAAATAATTAAAAGATATAAATGTAAAATACCTGATAATCTGGAGATGCAAAAAGATCACAACATTTTTTCTAATCATCTAACTTCATCTGCTAGAAAGGAGACTGCGCAGCCTTTTCCAACGTCTCAAACTTCTTAAAGTGGTCATGACATCGTCCCTTGTGATGTCGGGATAGTGTAGTCATCAACTCATTTATGGTTCTCAAATCCTCGCTACTAATTTAGGTGAAAAAAAATGTACTCTCAAAGTAAACTCACCAGCACACGACTTCAAATGTGCTTCTTAATCTCATTAGAAACATCTCACCATGAGCGCACATAAAATGAAATATAAGCTCAAACTACTGTGCCAATATAGGAGGAAAGAGCTGCTACACTATCATCCACTCCTCCAATAGAATTATCAGGAATGGTGATCTTGAGTTTTCCGTACCTTATACTTTTCTCAAGAGAGATGCCACGTGTATAGTCAAGAGAGATGCGACGTGCAGATGCATCAACTACATGATAATAGATAGTATAATTATAGTTATATAGTTATTGAGACAAAAATATTAACTGTATAATTAATTATCAACGACAATATTTCCTTACTGGTAGGTGTCGACTGACTGTTATTCTCTTCCCTCGACGGGTCGAGATGGATGGGTGAGACATCATCTCTACACAAGAGGAGTAACTCGAGCGCACCGAGGTCAACAAACAAGTTAATACCCTCTCCAGCTTCTTGGAATGCCTCCACAATCGGTGTGTCATCTTCATCTCCACTATTCTCATGCTCTGCACTCGTTCCTGCTTTATATATATTTCGAGGGACAAATTTGTGTACGACTCGCCAAGTTATCTCTCCATTATCTTCATCAGCACTTTTCTTTGGATAAATCAAGTAATAGACTTGGGTAGCTTAACAAGCCAATACGAATGGATCATTTTCATACCATTTAGATGCAGTATTGACACTCGTAAGTGATTATCCCTATGTATCGAAACCCGACCACCGCCTAGATCCCATCAATCACATTTAAATACATATGTTACAGACCCACCCAGATATTTCAATCTGATAATATCATGTATAACACCATAATAGTCAATAGCATCTGTTCCATGACTCTCCTTGACCAACACACCAGAGTTTTGAGTCTTTCTATTATGTTCACGGTCCAGAGTATGAAATCTATAACCTCAAACCGTGCATGCAGTGTATCGAAGTGCTCTATTTGAGGGACCACGGGTCAATGCATATAATTCAGAAGAAATTGATTCGGGATCACAAACACGTTGTTCCAAAATCTAACAATGGAAATAGTATATATTTATTAAGAGTTACCCAGAGTTAAAAGTTTCAAAATATAACATATATATAATTTTAGTTCATACACGTTCTTCAAACCATCCGAAAAATTCTTCCTCGTGTCTTGCCTCTATATTTTTTATGCCTTCCGTCCTAAGTTTGTCTATGTGCTCACTGTTATAGATAAATGCAAAAGATGTATATTTTGAGCACTACAGTTATAGCTAAACTTGAAAAAAACTAGAATTATACAAACTATAGAACGACATACCTGAGATAATCATCAATCTCCCGGCAATTATTTAGCACATACCATCGAACTTTACCTAACTCTCCATCGATTAAATCGTAACCCGTTGTGCACCCAAGGGTCGTACATTCTAGGAAAACATTAATAGCTCACGAGGAGGCGGAGCAGCAAGATCAACATTTTGCTCTTGACGATTAAATCGTGTCTCAACACCACGAAGATATAGAGAGCAAAATGTTAACCATTCATCGTGTATATAAGTCTCTGTTATTGAACCCTCAGCTCTGGCTTTATTCCCAACAGTGCGCTTCAGTCGACCCAAATATCTTTCTACTGGATACATCCAACGAAACTGCACCGGTCCACCCAACAGTACCTCTTGCGGTAAATGTATTGCTAAATAGACAATGACATCAAAAAATGATGGTGGAAAGATCTGCTCTAACTTACATAGTATAGTAGCAATATCTTCTTCCAATTTCTGTAACAGATCTCGATTTACTACCCGAGCGCACAAATCCTTAAAAAACATACAGAGTTCGGATATAGCAACACGTACATTAGATGCAGCTTCCCACGAATTCCCAGAGGCAATAACTTTTGCAAAAATACATGACAATCATGGTTTTTTAATCCACTGATTTTCCAGTCATCAGGACTCAGGCATCTACCAATATTTGAAGCATAACCATTTAGTAACTTCACACCTTACAACCATTTGCAGAAGTCCATTCTCTCCTCCCTCGTCATCGTAAAACATGCATGCAGCATGACCACCCTATTGCCTTCCACCCGCAAATGTAGATTATGTTTAATTCTCATTCTCTCAAGATTTGTCCTCATCTTGATCATGTCATTCGTCTTTTTGTTAATGTTAATCAATGTACCTAGTATATTATCACAAATATTCTTCTCTATATGCATTACATCCAAACTATGTCGCAACATGCAGGACGACCAATACGGCAAGTCAAAAAAAATATTACGCTTTATCCAATTCAATTTTGTTGTGCCTTGTTTTCTCTTATTCTTTTCCCGACCTTTGCCAAAATTGTTCGCTCTAACATGTACCAGTTGTTCCACTATCTCTTCCCCAGACAACTCTTTTGGTGCAATTCTATCCTCTATTCTCCCATCAAACATAGAACATTCTCTTCTCTATGCATGATTTACTGGTAGATAACGTCGATAACCCATGAAACACAACTTCTGAGAATATTTTAACCACTCACTGGCAGTTTCTTTATTACACGTTGGACACGCTAACTTCCCTTTCGTACTCCAGCCGGAAAGATTCCCATATGCCGAGAAGTCATTTATGGTCCACATTACAGCAGCATGCATCTGAAAAGATGTCGATGTGGATGCATCATAAGTTCTAACTCCTGTTTCCCATAACTCTTTCAACTCTTCAATCCACGGCTGCATGAATATGTCAATGTCATTCCTAGGTGATCTCGGGCCGGGGATAAGTAAAGTGAACAAAAAGTTGGGCACCTTCATGCACCTCCATGGTGGAAGATTTCACGGAATCAACACTACAGGCAAAGTGCTATAACTTGTACTCATATTTCCAAAAGGGTTGAATCCATTGGTTGTGAGTCTCAGGAGCACGTTCCGAGCTTCTATCCCAAACTCTGGGTATTGATTATCGAAAGACTACCACGCAAGTGAATCAGCTGAATGCCTCATATATGCGTCGTCCTAAACTTTTTTCTCCTCGTGCGACCTCATATTGTGAGCTGTTTTCTTACACATATATAATCTTTGCAACCTAGGTCTCAAGGGAAAATACCGCAACACCTTAACCGGCACGTTTTTCTTACCCTTCCACCTCGACTCACCACATACAGGACATTCTTGTTTCTCATCGTTCTCTTTCAAGAACAAAACACAATCATTCTTGCATGCATGTATGGACTTGTACTCAAATCCTAATCTCTTTCTCAACTGTTTCTCTTCATAAAATTTCTTAGGCAATGCAGACCCTTCGGGAAGCACCTCATTAAATAAGTCCAATACCATGTTTATTGCTTTCGTCGACATCCCACACAATGACTTAATGTGAAGCAATCACACAATAAACGACATTTTGGAATATTTTGTATAGCCTGGATAAAGCTCGCGCTTTGCATCTTCCCATATTGAAGCGAAATCTTCACAATAGGTCCCTCCGCCACTTGAGTCATTGTCGTCAACCTCATCCATAAACATCCCTGTTCCAATGTCACCCAACATCTCCTCCATCCCATCTTGCTTATAATCATCATCCATGTACCGCAAATAATTGTGATGATCTACCAATACATATGCTGACTGTTCATACGGCTCACCATGCAATACCCATTGGGTAGACCCCAGATCCATACTGTTCACAGATATATGATTTTCTACTTCATCCAACCCTATCGCACACAAGTTTTTTACACTCTCGACATGGACACTTAATGTAACCACGACTATCAATAGAGGCCCGTGCAAAATCAATAAAAGTTCTTACTCCACGCGCATAGGGTATGTAATCATTTTCAAGTCTATCACCTAGACGCATCCAATTTTTGTCCATTTCTAATAACATCTATCTATTAATAACAAGTACATAGAAAATTTACATGCATGTATGCTCTAATTCTCATTGCTTTTATGATAAGGTAGTTGGTCCTATTCCATTCTAGATACTCATAATATTTCTCTTCAATATAATCTCTTTAATAGTATATATACTATACTATATATATGAATCAATAATATATAATTAATAAAACTAACCACAAAACTTATATCGATGTCTGAAGATACGTATGACCCACTTCATAGCTACAAACGCAACAACTGAAAGTACACAACTACAACGTGATCACCGAGCTAGCTAGCTAGTCAGTCCTTTATATATTCACTGTCAATCTGCCTTTGCTATTTACTGATCATGGCCAGTCCCGGTTTTTATCTCCCTCAATATGAAAAAGTATTATACTTAATATATAGTTAAGTTATATAATTTTTATTTTTATTTTTTTTACGATTAAGTTTTATACTATACTTATAATTTGAATAATAATCATATTCTAACTAAATTAGTATGAATATATTATATATACTTACTCCATGTTAAATATTAATTCTCATATTAGTTGGATATTAAATGTTTTTAATCTTTACTGATAAAGTGTCAAAAATTACATGATGAAGCTGCTTAAGTGAATGAATTGTTTAACAAAAAAATGAATTAAGCACTTAATTATGTATTGGTTTTTAGTACTTGACTCTATGTAAAATTCCGGTATTTTACACTTAAAAAGAGTTGTAATGCAGCTGGTCCACACCATAAATTAATATTCCAAAATTTTACCCTTTTCATTGTTAACACTTCCAATTTTATGTAGGGTATTTTTGGAAGAGCCACACAAATTGAACTTGCAGCACCCAAATACTAAAACAGCTAGGGATTAGAAACAAAACAAAGAAAATAAATGAAAGAGGGCTTCACGACAACAGGCTTCACGCACGCGAAGACGCACTGCAGGGGAGGCACGATCGTGGCTTCACAGCAAATCCACTGCAGGAGCTGAAGATGCACTGCAAGAACATGGGTTGGATGGTGGCCTCACTGCGAGCAGCTCACATACGATGCTGGTCTGGAGAGAAATTGGTGCTGGGCAAAAACGCACAGCAGAAGGGATGCACGCTAAAACGCAGGGGCTGGAAGATGTGCACGGGGCTGAGGCTCAAAACGCGCGAAGTGGAATGTAAAATGCAGGAAGGCTGACTCAAAACGCACGAAGTGGAACGCAGGAGCTGAGATCAAAACGGGCAGCTGGAAGACGTGAAACGCAGATGGGATGGAGAGTATAAAAAGAAAATTTTTTTCGTGCTCCGGGGGACGGAACTGGGTTTATTTTTCTTTGGATTTTTTTCGTCTGCTCTGTTCTCTTGTTTTCTTTATTTCCGTCTGTTTTTTTTTTCTCTTCTGAGTTTCGGGTTTCAGCACATTTTAGGGATACAATATATTTTTCATTCAGCAATTTTCCTTTGAAACAGTAATTAGTGATGTTGGATTTTAATCTTCTTGAGCATTTTGTTAATCTAGAGATGATAGGCTAGATTTTTAGCTTGGGATTCAATGAGTAACTCATGACTATTTGAGGTTGGATTTTCTTCAATATTTAGTGCTTTTAATGATTAACTTGATGGATTATACTTCAATGTGCATCTAGAAAAGATTAGAGTTCTTTGTTCTTGGTTTAGATCAATTGTAGACGTAAATGCACAATTGATGCTTGAACAAGTAACATGACTTTGATGTTTTTCTTTCACTTTTCTATGATTGTCATATAATTTGTCAAGTAGTTTTTTTAGAATAAAAATTATGGTTCATTGCTATATTGTCCGACCATGATTTCTAGGAATGAGAGAATGATTGAGAGAAAATGAAAAGAGAAGTAAATCTATCACCAAATTAGTGGGCAAAATTGCATCCCAAGTGTTTGTTTAATTGCTTCTTACAAGTTTAAGTCAACTTCCGCACGTTTTCTTTAAATCTTTTGATTCTTAGCAATTTTAGAAAAATAGATTCACTTTTATTTTTAGTTTCACTCGTGCGGGAACTTCCTAACAATTTCACTCTTAATTCATTTCACACTCCCTTAGTAAATAGCTCCATTTTCGTGTTGATATAGTTAGTGGTTAATTTTTGAAACTTATTTCTCTTTTCTTATTATTTTTGTTCATTGCTAGCTCATTTAGTTTACTGTTTTCTTATCATTGCAAAATTTCTTGTCACCACAAACGATAATATGTTGTCTTGCGAATATGAAATGTTTGCTAAATTCTCATTGTCCCTGTGAATTCGATCTTGGGATTTACCCTTGTATTACTTTGACAGCTTCTACGCTTGGAAGTCAAAATTAAAAGCTGATCAAGTTTTTGGCGCCGTTGCCGGGGACAACTGGTGTTTAGGAAAGCATTCTCATATTGTTGGGATGACATTTGTAGCGCTGTGAACCTCTTCACAGTTTTTGTTTTGTTTTGTTTGCCTTGCATATTCTTTTATTTTCTGTTCTTGTTTGTATGACTGGTTGGACTAGGGACCAAACTTCTCGGTTGGTTTGGATAGAATCACAAGCATTTTTTTCCTCAGCATCACTTTCTCTTGAGTCATCTTTTGACACTAATAGTACCATGGCTGAAAATGAGAATCATGATCGGGAAGTAGTGAATCAGAATAGGACACTTAGAGATTATTTACAACCTGTCAGAACTAGCACACCCTCATGCATAATCCTACCTTTGAATGCAAATGTCTTTAATTTCAAACCTGGAATGATTCCATTAATTCCACATTTTCATGGCATGGATTCCGAGAATCCGTACCTTCATATCAAAGAATTTGAAGAGGTTTGTTCTACATTCATGGACCGAACATGCACTGAGGAGGTTATTAGACTAAAGTTGTTTTCATTTTCCATGAAAGATAAGGCTAAAATGTAGCTAAATGCATTAAGACCTAGATCTATAGGCACAGAGCAGGAAATGCAAACTGAATTTTTGAAGAAAATTTTTCTAATACATATGACAAATGCACTTAAAAGACAAATCATGAACTTTACCCAAAAAGATTCTGAAACTTTTTATCAGAGTTGGGAAAGGTTCAAGGATCTTTTAAATGCTTGTCCTCATCATGGTTATAAAAATTGGCGTTTGATAAGTTTATTTTATGAAAGTTTGACACCTAAAATGTGCCAATTTGTACAAACCATGTGTAATGGTGAATTTTTTGACAAAGAGCCAGAGGAAGCATTTGAATATTTTGATTACCTTACTGAAAATGCTCAATCTTGGGACACAACTGATGTGCATGATAGGTCTAGGCAAGTTGAGTCTGGTCATGGAAAATATACTTTAAAAGAAGATGATGATTTGCGTGCTAAATTAACCTTGTTGTCTAGAAAAATGGAAGCAATGGAATTGAAAAAAGTAAATGAAGTGCATGTTGTCCATAAAAATTTAGAGAAGTGTAGCATATGTGAGGATCATGGGCATTCAACTAATGAGTGTCCCACGATCCCCGCATTCAAAGAGGATGGAGAAACCACCCAAATTTTGGGTGGAGGAATGACCAGCAAGTAGCTCCAGCAGCCTTTGCTCCGGGACCCTCTCAACTCGCAATTCAAGCACCTCCAATTCAAAAGAAGGGATTTGAAGAGACGATACAGCAATTGTCAAACACCTTGCAGCAGTTTATGCAAGGTCAAGCAACAATCAACAATCAAAACTCTCAAGCGATAAATGACATTCGAAGCACACTTACAAAGATGACTACGGCATGGAGCTCTCAAGAGAAAGGAAAACTTCCTGCACAACCTCAACCCAATCCACAAAGTCAGCCACCACAAGGAGTGGTTGAGAGTTCAAATGTGAGGCAAGTGAAGGCGGTCACTACTTTGAGAAATGGTAGGGTGGTGAACATTCCAGTTCAAGGTTTAGACAAGGCTGGTAAGGTCTCTAAACCTGTACAAAATGAGGCTGAAAATGGTGAGTTTGAACAAAATGAAACTGAAACTGAAAAGATTTCATGTCCTGTACCTGCTCATTTTCCTCAAAGATTGGTTCCTCTGCACAAAGACAAACACCAATTTGAAATTTTAGAAATATTCAAGCAAGTTAGGATTAATATCCATTTGTTGGATGCTATTCAACAAATTCTTACATATGCTAAGTTTCTATAGATTTGTGTACGGTTAAAAGAAAATTAAATGTGCAAAAGAAAGCTTTTCTTACTGAGCAGGTCAGTGCCATAATTCAGAGCAATACCCCACCAAAATATAAAGACCTTGGTTCACCAACAATTGCTTGTGTTATAGGAAGTTCAAAATTTAGTCAAGCATTGTTAGATCTAAGATCTAGTGTGAATTTACTACCTTATAATGTTTATGAGCAACTTGGTTTGGGAGAATTAAAACCAACTCCTATCATTTTACAACTAGCGGATAGTCTATTAAAATGCCAAGAGGAGTTGTTGAGGATGTCTTGGTTCAAGTGGATAAATTCTTTTATCCCGTTGATTTTGTTGTGTTGGATGTTCACTTGACACCAAAATCTTCTTTCCAAGCACATGTGATTCTTGGGAGATCTTTTCTTGCTACTTCAAATGCATTAATAAATTGTAAGAGTGGTGTTTTAAAACTGAGTTTTGGGAACATGACCCTTGAACTAAACATTTTCAATATTTGTAGGCAACCTCAAGACTTGGAAGATGTACAAGAAGTGAATTTGTTGGAAGGCATCCTTGAGGAAGAGACTTATTTGGCATACCAGCCCACTAACCTGCTGTTTGAGTTAGAAAATATTTGTGAACTCCTCACTGATGACACCCCCATTGATGTTTCTCCTGTTTTTAATGCAGAAAATAAATTTGAGACTAAATGGAGGCCAAAGATTGAGCACTCCCACCGTTGACAGAAAGTTTGAAGCCTTCTGCAAATGAAGTCCCAACACTAGAGCTGAAGCCATTGCTGTATGACTTGAAATATGCATTTCTGGGACCGGACAACACCTTCCCAGTAGTAATTTCAGCTCAACTCTCTCATGATCAAGAAGAGAAATTGATGGAAGTCTTAAAGCAGCACAAATGTGCCATTGGGTGGACAATCGCAGATATAAAAGGTATAAATCCTCTTGTGTTCACTCAAATTTATTTAGAAGAAAATGTTAAAGTCTCTAGGGAGATGCAAAGGAGATTAAATCCTACCATGAAAGAGGTTGTAAAAACAGAGGTTTTGAAACTACTTGACGTAAGAATCATCTACCCTATTGCGGACAGCAAGTGGGTAAGTCCCATTCATGTAATTCCAAAAACATTTGGGCTTACCATTGTGAAAAATGAGAAAGATGAACTGATTCCTACTAGGATTTCTACTGGTTGGCGAATGTGTATAGATTATAGGAAGTTGAATGCCGCCACTAGGAAAGATCATTTCCCTTTGCCATTTCTTGATCAAGTGCTAGAAAAAGTTGCGGGTCATGATTTCTATTGCTTTCTTGATAGATTTTCTGGTTTTTACCAAATAGAAATAGCACCCGAAGATCAAGAGAAAACAACTTTTACTTGCTCGTTTGGCACTTTTGCATTTAGAAGAATGCCTTTTGGACTATGTAATGCACCAGCTACTTTCCAAAGATGTAGGCTTAGTATTTTCAGCAACATGATTGAAAACTGCTTGGAAGTATTCATGGATGATTTTTCAGTGTTTGGCAGCTCTTTTGATACATGTTTGACTAACTTACAAGCTGTTTTAGCCAGGTGTGAAGAGAAGCATTTGCTTCTGATTGAGAAAAATGTCATTTCATGGTTCAACAAGGCATAGTTCTTGGTCACATAGTCTCATCACGAGGTATTGAGGTTGATAAAGCTAAGATCGAGATTATCTCCAAGCTTCCTATACCCAAAACAGTGAAAGAGATCAGATAATTTTATAGGAGATTCATTCAAAATTTTAGTTCTATCTCTAAGCCTTTGTGTGAGTTACTTATGCATGATGTTGCTTTTAAATGGACCTCTTCTTGTGAAGATGCTTTTGATAAGCTGAAAATTTTGCTCATCACAGCTCCTATCATACAGCCCCCTGTTTGGTCTATTCCTTTTGAGATAATGTGTGATGCTAGTGATGTAGCCATAGGAGCTGTTCTTGGATAGCGTAGAAATAAGTTCCCACATGTCATTTCTTATGCAAGTAGAACTTTAAATGGAGCCCAAAGAAATTATTCTACCACAGAAAAGGAATTGCTTGCTGTAGTTTTTGCATTAGACAAGTTTCGAACTTATATTCTTGGTTCTCCTGTGGTTGTTTTCACTGACCATGCAGCGTTAAAGTACTTATTGTCGAAGAAGGATGCTAAACCACATTTAATCCGATGGATTCTTCTTCTCCAAGAATTCGACCTTATCATTAAAGACAAGAAGGGTGTTGAAAACGTAGTTGCCGACTACTTGTCTCGGCTTACATTTGCTGAAAAGGATCACACTATCCCTATCCTTGACTCTTTTCCTGATAAACAATTAATGTCAGTTGAAAATTTGCCTTGGTTTGCTGACATAGTTAATTTTTTGGTGATAGGACAAACTCCACCCCATTGGAGTGCTCAAGACATACGAAAATTCAAGCATGAGGTAAAGTCATTCTTCTATGATGATTCTTACTTGTTTAAATATTGTTCTGACCAAATCATAAGGAAATGTGTGCCTGATCATGAGATACAAGCTGTTCTTTCTTTTTGTCATAATGAGGCTTGTGGGGGGCATTTTTCTGCAAATAAAACTGTTGCAAAAATTTTACAAAGTGGATTTTATTGGCCACATATGTTTAAGGATGCGTATAATTTTTGCAAAACTTGTGAGCCATGTCAAAAACTAGGCACAGTCACTAAGAGAAATATGATACCTTTACAACCCATTTTGGTCATTGAGATTTTTGATTGTTGGGGGATTGATTTTATGAGGCCATTTCCATCTTCTTTTGGTTATTTGTATATCCTCGTGGCTGTTGATTATGTTTCTAAGTGGGTTGAAGCCATTCCATGTAAAACAAATGACCATAAGATTGTGCTTAAGTTCTTGAAAGAAAACATTTTTACTAGATTTGGCATGCCTAGAGTTATCATTAGTGATAATGGAACCCATTTTTGCAACAAACCATTTGCTGCCCTCATAAAAAAATATGATATACACCATAAGGTTTCCACTCCATATCACCCGCAAACGAATGGGCAAGCTGAATTAGCTAATAGGGAACTTAAGCACATCTTAGAAAAAACAGTCAACCCCAACAGAAAGATTGGTCTTTAAGGCTTACTGATGCACTTTAGGCTTATAGGATAGCCTTTAAAACCTCTCTTAACATATCCCCTTATCGCTTGGTATATGGAAATGCATGTCATCTTCCCGTTGAGCTTGAACATAAGGCATATTGGGCTGTTAAACAATTTAATTTTTCTATTGACCATGCTGGCTCTGTGAGAAAATTTCAGATTTCAGAATTGGATGAGCTTAGGTGAGATGCATATGACAATTCCAAATTGTCAAAGGAACGCATGAAGGTGTTACATGACAAGCACATCCAAAGAAGGAATTTTGAGCCCAATGAACAAGTCTTACTTTATAATTCCCGCCTCCATCTATTTCCAGGAAAATTAAGATCGAGGTGGAGTGGTCCTTATGTAGTTAAGGCTGTGTTTCCATATGGAGTTGTTGAGATTGCTAATCCTCAAAATGGAAATACTTTCAAAGTCAATGGCCAACGAATTAAACATTTTTTGGCAAAACTTTCACATGAAGATACTTCCATTCCTTTGGAAGATCCCACTTATTCTCATGGTCCTTAGCTCATTTTTGTTTTGTTTTAATTTTTTTCTTTCCTTTTTTTTTTCTGCTTTTATTTGTTCTAGTTCTGTGTTTTGTTCTTTTTTTTTTTTTTCTTTAGTATATCTTTTCAGGTTCAGCACTGTTTATTCTTTTCTGGTTTCATTTTTACGTTCACAATCCCTTCAGCCATCTCAGGTATTTTCCTTCGGCCCTATTTTTTTTCATGCCTTGTTTTATTCATGATTTGCATTGAGGACACTGCCCATTTTTAGTTGGGGGTAAGGAGAGTCTTCTACCAGTAGTCTCTCAGGATTAATAATTGTGGGGTCTGAATTCTTGTTGCTACCAAGCTACTATTTTCACACTTCTCTACTTAAGATCAGATAGTTGCAGTTTTGGGCTACACTAATTCCCATTGGTTAGTTTTAAGTTCGACACTTGACCTTATGATAAGTCTTAGCAACTCAAACTTGGGAAATTTACTCCAAAACTATTGATTGATGACCTTAATTAACACAAGCGGATACTTTTTGTGGTTTGTTTGATGACAATCAATGGTTTCTTCTAAGCAACTAGCAAGAACTACAATGAACCATATCTTAATGGCTTAGGAAAAGTGTGATGAAAAAAAAACAAAAAGGTTGTGAAAGTACATGAGAAAAGGGACAAGCTAGAGATCATGCACAAAAAAAAAAAAAAATGGTGCAAGTACATTGGAAAAGGCTACCTATCACCGGGATCTGTTAAAAAAAAAATGGGTCTTTCAAAGTGTGATAGCGTGAAAGCCGCCAACGTAATGGTTTTGAATTGGAGTGAAGACCTTTTGGTTTTTCTTGAAAAAGTTGCTAGGCTGAAATTATTGTGAGAAATCTTAAAGCTAACAAATGGAAATCTGTTCACACACTTGGTGCACTCAAAGATCTTCAGCTTAAGTACATTTCCCTTGTTTGAGCTCATGAGAATTTTATAAGCTTTTGTGTTGAGCTAAAACCTGACTTGACTATATTCTAATGCCCAGGATTTCAATATGATTGATCTTTTGTAGAGATTTTTGAGTTTAGTAGCTCATTCTTGGAACCTACAATATTTTTATTGCATTGTTTGCTAGAAACTAGCAAAAAACTAGTTGGGAGTGTGATAAAGTGTCAAAAATTACATGATGAAGCTGCTTAAGTGAATGAATTGTTTAACAAAAAAATGAATTAAGCACTTAATTATGTATTGGTTTTTAGTACTTGACTCTATGTAAAATTATGGTATTTTACACTTAAAAAGAGTTGTAATGCAGCTGGTCCACACCATAAATTAATATTCCAAAATTTTACCCTTTTCGTTGTTAACACTTCCAATTTTATGTAGGGTATTTTTGGAAAAGCCACACAAATTGAACGTGCAACACCCAAATACTAAAGTAGCTAGGGATTAGAAACAAAACAAAGAAAAGAAATGAAAGAGGGCTTCACGACAACAAGCTTCATGCACGCGAAGAGGCACTGCAGGGGAGCCACGATCGTGGCTTCACAGCGTGGCCTTACAGCAAATCCACTGCAGGAGCTGAAGATGCACTGCAAGAACCTGGGCTGGATCGTGGCCTC
Source organism: Juglans regia (assembly GCF_001411555.2). NCBI lineage: Eukaryota > Viridiplantae > Streptophyta > Magnoliopsida > Fagales > Juglandaceae > Juglans > Juglans regia. The sequence goes on along the minus strand of NC_049914.1, from coordinate 23,847,835 downwards.
ACTGCGAGCAGCTCGCATACGGTGCTGGGCAGAAACGCACAGCAGAAGGGATGCACGCTAAAACGCAGGGGCTGGAAGATGTGCACGAGGCTGAGGCTCAAAACGCGCGAAGTGGAATGTAAAACGCAAGAAGGCTGACTCAAAACGCACGAAGTGGAACACAAGAGTTGAGATCAAAACGGGCAGCTGGAAGATGTGAAACGCAGATGGGATGGAGAGTATAAAAAGAAAATTTTTTTCGTGCACCGGGGGACGGAACTGAGTTTATTTTTCTTTCGATTTTTTTCGTCTGCGCTGTTCTCTTGTTTTCTTTATTTCCGTCTGTTTTTTTTTTTCTCTTCTGAGTTTCGGGTTTCAGCACATTTTAGGGATACAATATATTTTTCATTCAACAATTTTCCTTTGAAATAGTAATTAGTGATGTTGGATTTTAATCTTCTTGAGCATTTTGTTAATCTAGAGATGATAGGCTAGATTTTTAGCTTGAGATTCAATGAGTAACTCATGACTATTTGAGGTTGGATTTTCTTCAATATTTAGTACTTTTGATGATTAACTTGATGGATTATACTTCAATGTGCATCTAGAAAAGATTAGAGTTCTTTGTTCTTAGGTTAGATCAATTGTAGACGTAAAGGCACAATTGATACTTGAACAAGTAATATGATTTTGATGTTTTTCTTTCACTTTTCTATGATTGTCATATAATATGTCAAGTAGTTTTATTAGAATAAAAATTGTGGTTCATTACTTTATTGTCCGACCATGATTTCTAGGAATGAGAGAATGGTTGAGAGAAAATGAAAAGAGAAGTAAATCCATCACCAAATTAGTGGACTAAAATTGCATCCCAAGTGTTTGTTTAATTGCTTCTTACAAGTTTAAGTCAACTTCAGCACGTTTTCTTTAAATCTCTTGATTCTTAGCAATTTTAGAAAAATAGATTCACTTTTATTTTTAGCTTCACTCGTGCGGGAACTTCCTAACAATTTCACTCTTAATTCATTCCACACTCCCTTAGTAAATAGCTCCATTTTGGTGTTGATATAGTTAGTGGTTAATTTCTGAAACTTATTTCTCTTTTCTTATTATTTTTGTTCATTGCTAGCTCATTTAGTTTATTGTTTTCTTATCATTGTAAAATTTCTTGTCACCACAAACGGTAATATGCTGTCTTGCGAATCTGAAATGTTTGCTAAATTCTCATTGTCCCTGTGAATTCGATCTTGGGATTTACCCTTGTATTACTTTGACAGTTTCTACGCTTGGAAGTCAAAATTAAAAGCTGATCATTTACTTAAATTAAGATCATAAACTTATAATTTTCTTGTTAAGCATATTCAATAAAAATTCAAAAACAATAATCATAATATTTTAAATCCATATCACAACAACAACAATATTCGCACAACAATATTTCTACACATATTAATTCATCAATTAACACCATAAACTCACAAACTATTAACAATATTCACAAACAATGCTCACAATTATTTCAAGAGTAAGCATAAAATCACAACAACATGTATAAACATATTGCTAAACGTGAAGAAATATAACTAGCACTCACAATTTCAAACGTAAAATAAATCTAATTGTCATTCATTAGATAGAGTAATTTGATTCCAATTAATCTATTTATGAATTTGTACACCTATATCAAAATTTGGGTACTAGTTGTAATAAATAAAGTATATCTCTTTGGGCTAGTAATAAGAGCTTGTGGTTCAAATATTGTTTTCATTAGTTTATAATGGATCATATATATAATATATTATATATTATATTATAATATATATTAAGTAATATTAGATATATACTATACTATATATATATAGTACAGTATATATATAATATACTATAGAATACATTATATATATATATTAATACATAGTATATATAGATACTATAATATACTATATATACATTATAATATAATATAATATCTAGTATGCTATATGTTATAGTATACATTATAATATCTAACATATATTAATAACGTAACATATTATAGTCAATATTTTAGAAAATAAATCGACAAACATTCGGAATTATGTTCGAACGTTTCGTCTATATAAGCCCAAAACAGAACGGTGAAACATCATTTTCACTATTACTAACTTCGTTCTCGTTTGCACGCCATCATTCATTCGTCGCCGCTGCCATTAAACTCAGCCACAACCGTCACTAAAAGGTAGGTATTCATTTTTAAATCAAATAATACGTATTTTATTTGAGATTTGGATTTGGTTTTGTTTAAAACGGGCCAAGTGCTGGTCGGATATTTAACTTCATTTTCCGGCCACCATGGCTTGCCATTGGTCAAATAGTCACCGTAGAAAACTTTCTTGAAGTGTATACTTCATTTCTATAGTGGCACTTCAGCATTTAGAACCTTGTAGATTAATTTTGGAGATTTCAATAATGGCTGAGTCAACTCAGCCATTTTGTGTCGTAACGTTCGAACGTTTCACCAAGACGTTCGAACATACGACGTTTCAATTACATAGCCGTTAAGGCTTGTATGTTCGAATGTGTATTGTTTTACATCCGGACGTTATTTCTTCGTAAAATTTACGTTCGGACGTTTACTTCAAAGTCCGAACATACTACTTTTTAAATTTATTTATGTCTCAACGTTTGAACGTTAATCCTTTACGTTCGTATGTAAACATACGTTCGAACGTATCACATAAACGTCCAAACGTAAGTTATTTAAATTTATTTACTGGTTACGTTCGAACGTGTATATTATACATTCGCACCTATGTGTTTTACATGCGAACGTAAAGGATACACCTTCGAACGTAAATTTATTTACATTGTTTTACGTGCGACTGTAAGGGATACAAGTCCAAACGTTTTATCTTAACGTTCGAACGTTTCTTTTGCTATGTTCAAACGTTAATGCATAGTAGCTTAAAATTAACACAAAAAATGCATCAATGTAATTAATTTTTTTTCCTTTTCTATTTTCAGGATATAGCTCATCCTTTGTATGCTAGGAAACGAGGGAGGGAAGGAGCCACTCAGGACACTGGTATTGGGGCTCGTACTGTTATGGTAGAGCGAGAGGTCTTGATTAATGATTTCGACAAACTCATATGAGAGTAGACGAACCTAAGAGATGTTTTTCTTAGTAGAGGCTGGGGAAATATCTGCACATTGAGGGGGAAGGTATACCCCTCAATGGTTCAGGAGGTCTGTATGGGATGTGTGACATGCCTCAAGATGCATCCTCTCAAACCGTGACTGTACGCGGTGTTTCCATTGAGATTTCACCAGATGTCATTGCTGAGCACCTCGGCATTCGTCGAGTAGTTGAGACATCTGCACACGCTACATCCCGTGAGGATGTAGGTACTTATGCTTCATCTACTAGCTGCCCATTTGAGCCAGCATCAGCCAGAGATGCAGACCCATCAAAGGCCGAAGATACTGGCCTCGAGGCTCGGGATGATGACAGAGACGAGGATTTCTACATCCTCACCGAGAGGGACCGCTTGCAGATCGAAAGGAAGAACGCCATTCAACTAGAACTATTTGCTACCTTTCTTCCGCATGTTGCACCTTATTGTTGCAACAAACGTGAATCCTGTGGCATATAAAACAACATTTAGTAGGTTTCGGGCACAGTTTTTTATACGAGTGACACGTGGAGATCCCATAAATTTGCCACTGCACATCTTTGAAAGGATCCGTTAAGAGGCAAGCATCGTCTCAACTGATAATCTCTCATACGGTGTCCTGATCAGCCGACTATTACTTGCACGGGGAGTGCAAACCCAGCCAGAGAAGCGGGTTAGAGATCAGATGAGCCCCCTCAACATGACCACGCATCAACGTAGCATTGGACAGGCGATGGGACGTCAGCCACCCCTATAGAGGATCTAGTTCCTCCGACGCAGCCTGAGCCAGGTCATGTGGGGAGTAGTAGTCAGCATACACCGAGTTCATTTGCAGGAGATGAGCGGCCTGCTTAGGTTGATGCAGTGATCTCACAGCTGACTGCGCATATCGATCATAAGATCGATCGATCGATCGCTCGCGGCTATATCAGCATCTGTCGCCGAGCTCACCCATCGTGTAGCTATCCTGAACGACAAGGTTGATACCTTGACAGAGGAGATACGGAGTTTGACTTTCGCAAACAACGTTATCATCTGAGTGTTGTTTACTTAATTTTATCATATTTTGTATTTTACTTTTAATATTTGTAAAGAAAAATATTATTGAATATTTCTATCATTTTTTAATTTCAATTCTCAATCTTCTTTAATGTTATATTTTTCAACATTAATACTAAATCACTGCACTTCAAATATATATAAACATAAATATATATTTATATATTACAAATTTTGTATATAAAGATATATACAAGTCAATTTTTTAGACTTGTTCACAAATAATGTACTTTAAAAACCACATAATTTTTAAATTAGAGTCATATTTAATTTAAATTTACAATTAACGTTTGAACATTAGTAATTAACGTTCGAATGTTGGTGCAAAACATTTCACGTTCGCACGTAAGTAGCCACAAGGTTCGACCATATATGTAACGTTCGAACGTAAATTTCACATACGTTGGAACTTAAAAAAAAATCTCATTTGTCTTTAGTGACGGTTTCCAGAAACCGTCACAGAAAATGCCATTTAGTGATGGTTTGGAGACTGTCACAATTTCTCAACTGTCACTAAAAAGTAATTGTGTTGTAGTGTATAAATCCTATGACTTATTTCATGTTCACCGGAGTCCATATGTCAGTTTGGCTCTTTTGCAACAAATGACACATTTGTGCCTTATAAAGCAAATCTTATATTTGTAAGGTATTTTTACAAAGAATACTCAACATTATTTTTGTAATTTTAACCCCTAGACCAAAGATAGACCAAAGATGCCCAGTTGGTATGAGCTAAAATAGATAGACCAAAAATGCGAATGGATAAGTTAATATTCTCAAACAATATGCAGATGAGAAGTCTGTAGAGGTGGATAACCAACAATTTATATTTTCATCCAACCCAAATGTGCAATTAATATCTAGACACTCAAGCTCATATATCCAACCTCTATAACAAATTTTATGATGCATCCAACCCATAGTGCACTGCCATCCAACCCAAATTGTAGCTGTAAACAAAAAAATCCAATTATTAATGTGGTGTCTAGATATTTAGAATTAAATATATTGAAAACACCTGGGATCCACTTACACTTTCTTGGCTTTGAAATATTGTTTCTTGGAGTTGGGTTCCATTAATGTCAGTAGCTACGCTTTCTGGAACAGCCTGGTCATAAGTACTTGTTAAATCACAACCAAATATTAGGGTGTAAAAAATCATATATTAAGGTACCTGCACGCCACCAACATTTTCCATATCGATCTCTAAATTAAGGAATAAATTCCTACAGGTTTGTCTTACGACTGGTGTATCTCCTCCATCGAGCTATTAATCAAGTAAAAAAATAACAAGATACATTAGTGATAGTTACATTTATAAAATATAAATAAAAACCATGTATTAAATATCTATACCTCTTTACGTTTTCCATTTCCTGGTGTGCTTTTTGTCTTTGCTTTAGCTTTCCGCATGTCATTCTCCATCCTGGATGCTCTCCTCAGAGATGGGGTCTTTCCCTTGTACAACACGTGGACTGAGTACTTGCTTAGAACTACCAATTGTAGTTGTGTCCTTTGTCGTACAACCGACATTGGAACCCGTTTAGGTCATCGATGGGGGTTCTTGATTGGCACTATACAATTCAATCATCGCATATAACTTAGTAGTTGCATCCTCAGTATTACATTTTGAACCCGCTGCATGAGTGATCATCTGATAACAAATATTCAGCAGACTTGAATATCTATTACAATCTACACGCTGCTCCTCTCCCTCATAGCTACTGTGCATCAAGATGTATCTCCTTTTCTATGTCCCTTCTCCAGCGATCCAAAATGTATCTATCTGGCAAAGATTTAATCCCGTTACATTTGAATAAGGCCAAAATGTGCCAACACAATATGCTCATCATCTCAAATAAACCACAAGAACACTTTGCAGACACATCTTTCTTAGTAAAGTCCACATAATGCGTCACCAGCTTAGTGAACTCTTCCAAATGAACTTCATCCTCTAGCAAATAGGTCTGTACTGCACCATCCCTCTTAAGTAACTTTGGATCCATATCGATAATGCTAGTAACTTGCTGCTGAACTTCCTTGAATTTAGCATTCGTATACAAATCTTGAAACCTTTTCTCAATCAGAAATCTAGATATGCATGGAATTGTGACATTAAATGTGTGGAAGTCCGCGGCATTTTCATTCTCATTTTTTTTTTCAATGCGTTCTCAAATTGGTCGACAAACTTTTTCAAGTTTGTCTTAGCATGAACATAACAGTCAAAGAAGGCATTCATGCTCTCACTCCGATGTGTGGTACTCATTCCAGCCCAAAAATTCTCTTTCAAAAATGTCGAAACCCAAAGTTCACGCTCAGCGTATAAATTTTGCAACCACACCTTCTCATGCAAGTTGTAAGTGGTAATTAAATAATCCCAACATTTTTCAAACTCTTCAACGCTTTGTGTGTCATACACACATTTTATCAGGTCATTTTTCATTCCACTTTTGTATGATGTATAGGAGCCAAGTTTTTCAGGAACTTTCTTCAATATATGCCACAGACAAAATCTATGTCGGCTTCTGGGAAAAACAATAGCGATTACATTTTTCATGGCTCTATCCTGATCAGTAATAATAGTTTTTGGAGCTATACCATCTATGCACTGCAACCAAGTTTGGAATAACCACACAAAGGTTTCAGTATTCTCACTGGAAATCAAGCCTGCTCCCAACAGAATTGATTATCCATGGTGGTTTACACCAACAAATGGTGCAAAGGGCATCTCATATCTATTCGTCAGGTATGTGGTGTCGAATGTGATCACATCTCCGAGATATTGGTAGGCCGCTCTACTACGGAGGTTTGCCCAGAAGACATTGTTTAACCTCCCGTCATCATCCAAATCCATCGATGGAAAAAGTTCAGGATTTTTGTATTGCATTTGTGAAAAATACTCTTGAAGCGCTCCAGCACCACCTGCGCCAAGTCTTAGATGTCTTGCCTTGTCTATGTAATTACGACAATCATTTTTCCAAAAAAGAGAGGTTCTCAAATCCACCCACACCAACAACAAGAGATCCAAAACTCTTATTCATTCTGATGCCAGCAAAATCATTCGTATCTAAGACCCTTTTCAAGTCATCACTCACTTTTCTATTACATCGAAAGAATCAAGATTTCTTTGGACTGAGGCCGTGGTTATGGATGTTATGAACTGTAGTCAACCGAAACTTTCTCTCAGTTTTTAACGCATTAATCTTTGTCTTACATTCCATCTTTCCTGTTGGATGTGGATTGTCGACATTCAAAGTCTTATTTCGGGCCTTCCCACCGTGGGCACAAACAAGGGTGACATATCTAACAGTTTCATCATCTCCATTCTCAGTCATTTTTGTCATCACCCTAAACTCGCATTTTTTACCATATTCCTTATAATAACTGATTAAATCTTCCAGAGAATTAAACTTCATCCCGACTTTGACTCCTCAATCATATCATCACAATCCATCTACACATCCTGAGATGACCAAACATTGCCATCCTCTGTTTCCCGTGGATTTGGTCTATCCTCATTACTTTCTTCAGGTCTAGATATACATAGCGCATTAGTTTGACCACCATCAGGTCTATTATCATCTAAACCAGCTAGTCTGCTTGTAGCGGAGATTGTATTTATGGGAGGGCTCAAAGGTTCCATGTCATGCTGAAGTGGATAACCAAAATTCTACAAAAAACACATAAAAAACTGCAATTAAACCCCTGAAAAGAAGCCAACTTATTAAAAATTATACATGATAAATATTACCACCTGTCTTAGCACTGGATATTAGTTGCCAACAGGATATGGCAAAAAAGTCGGTAACCACGTAGGCATTGGTCCATAGTAATCAGGCATGTAACTTGGGATGTTTGGATAAGTTGATAGTATGTCCTAACATGTGATTAGATAAAGTTATTGATGTATTCTGAAATTTTAATATCAACTCAACAAATTCCAATGTTATTGATATATTAAATGATATAACATACTGCAAATGGAGGATTTGAGCTAGATGGTGTTAGCGTAGATGGTTTTTCTTCCCCGTTTCCCAGGCTGAGAGGGAGACAAATGCACACTTGCAAAAGAAGAAACAATATATAAGAATTTAGTATTTTTAGATCAATATATAAGAATTTAGTATTTTTAGATCATGTGTAACCAACAAGTATTTTTATAGCAATATATAAGTGCAAACTTGTAAAAGAATAAACAAAGTTGACCCCCAACAACAAATTAAGAAATCTAACCCGTACAATTTAACTAATGACATTTGTTTTCTTCCTATATATCACAAATACAAGTATGTTCACCACAACACTAATTAATGAACATGAGTTTGAAGCTTATAAAGAACATAAAAACAGTTTGTAGGTTCCATGTCATGCTTCAAAGAACCTTAAGCTTTAGTTGTCAAGAAGTTCATTTTTTTTGTAAGTATCAATGCAAAAGGAAAAACCATTAATTCATGATGTTTTGCAAACTTTATGAGTTTGGCTTGCATATGGGGAAAAAAAATTACAAGATGAATGCATTCTAAATTTTTCAAAACCACTATAGAATTTTTAATTTGCAAATGATTTCAATTTTTTTCAGCTTCTTTTAATGGTCTGTTTTGGGTCCCTTTTAATGCACTCTAAATTTTTAAAAACCACTATAGAAATCTGCTATCTCCATTAATGCTATAAAAGTAACAATATGATAACTTGTTATTACCCAGTGCTTCAAATGATTTTTACTGAGATGATGGCCTGAACCAGATCTCCCACGAACTCTACAGTGGTTGTGTCAAATACCCAACAACATGTTCAATACAAAAGCCACTCATTGACGAAAATTTTAAAACGAAAAATATCAATGTCTAGGAAGTTTCTGTTGATGAAATTCACCAAGAATGTTCGGAGGAGGAGGATTGGGTCTCAACCGAATCACTGTGGTTTCACTCTCTGCTTTCATTATACAGCTGGGTGCAAAATCTCAAAAATAAATCTCAACCGAATGAAGTAGCTCCTTTTTGTAGGATGTGACACGGGATGAATGACGTCGACCAAAGTTGCACGACGGCGAAGACAGATCCAACGCGCAACGGCCCAACGCACTGCTTTCGCACGAAGACAGGTTTCCCTCAGTGGTTTCGCACGAAGACAGTTCTCACTCTGGTTTTGCACGAAGACAGATTTCCCTCTCTGGTTTTGCATGACCTCTCTAGTTTTGCACGACCTCTCTGGTTTCGATCTACAGAATCCAATCCAACGAAGCTTTTTGGATTCGATTTCACTCCGACGGCACTCCAAGATGCATCCACACTCACGACGGCCCAACGTACGACGGGAAGCCTTTCAGTTTCTCCTTCTCTCTGGTTTCTCACTATCAGCAAGCTTTCATTTTTCGTTCGTTCTCTCTCCCTCCCTATCTGCTTTCTGTTTTTGGTTTTCCCTCCTTTCTTCTGCATTTTTTTTAATATATTACACGCTACGTCAGCCGGTTCCGCGGTGGGTGCTCAACCCAGTTGTATCTAGAACTATTGATACATCGTTGTTGCTACTGTGTTTATATGTGGTGGCTCTGTTTGGATTCTATCACAATCATAGTTGTCATTGTTCCTAATAATTGAGGTGTGTGCAGCAAAGTGCACGAAACTTTTTGACATTGATCTTTATCGATCCTCTTCGAGGATATATATAAAATTTCATGGGAGAAGATTATCGTTCTGCCCTTCTTATGTGTAGCACTTTTCACTTTATTGTTTTGAGCATAAACACTTAGCAATTTGCACTTGATTTCACACTCCACCTTGTTCTTACGAGGGAAGGATATGCCATTGAGCCAAAGCTAACTTTATTTGACATGATGAGAGTTCTTGTTTGTTTGTTTTTTTTTTTTTTGTTCATACCAGTATCACAGCATTTCAAGCTCCCAAGTAATAATGACAAAATGACCTTTATTTGACACACTAAGTTTGTAGATTTAGTTTATTTCTTATGAACCTGTGAAGCTATATATGTTAAGAAAATAAACTTCAGTTCATTCTTCTCATTTTATTATCTATCTTTGAGCAGCTTTTTAAAAACTTTAAAGTGAATTTTGTACCTGGTTGGGATTTTCATGAGCTACCTACTGAGTTGAAAGGCAAGTCTTGAAGAGAGAGCTTCATAAAATGGATGACAAAAGTTGAAGAGAGAAGTAGAAAGTGCTAATTAATGTATTGTATTAGGCATATTTTGTACTAATCAGTTTCAGACTAAGGACTCATGATCATTCTCATCACTGTAGAAAGTGCTAATTAATGTATTGTATTAGGCTTATTTTGTACTAAGCAGTTTCAGAATGAAGACTCATAAGTTTTAGGCAATCATTGCACTTTTGTTTTCATGACTATTGCTCGTTCAACTTCTTTTCGCTTTTTTTTTTTTTTGTGTGGTATTTTTCCTTTCTTTTCTAAAGCCACAAAGGTTTTAGCATTCATACATGGAGTGGTGATTTCCTAAAGTTTCAGGTTATATTAAACTCTAAGACAGACACCAATAAACCAACGTTCAAAAGCTACTCTAGCCGTGCAAGCAAAAAAAAAAAACATGCTCATGTTACATCAGAATTTCAAAAATTGTTTCATCACAAACCTTCATGTTTAAATAATTTCTCAATACAAATTCTAGTGGGACAATCAAAAACCATCCAAGTAATTGGAAAAAGTATAGGGGTGATCTATGCTAGGCACTAGTGGGTGTTGAATCAGTCTCTGCAAGCCTACGCTTAATGTCCCTTGCTACTGAGAAGAAAACCTCCTCCATGTCTTGACAGCCTGTTGCCCACTTACAATTTAAAAAACTTGATGTCATACTCATTAGCAAGAGCTTGACCCTTAGAGGTAGGCACAACCTACGAAAACAAAGAAGAAAATTTTTCGAGTCAACAATGTAGAACGCGTTTGCTTTCATCCATGTAGCATCCATGCAATTTTGTGCTCAATTTATGAACTCACTATCAAGCCCAAAAGTGAAAAAGAAGTATTTTCTACTAATTGAAGGAAAAAAATATGGAACAAAATATATATAGATATATATATATATATATATATATATATAGAACCTACTCCACTAGGCACTAGTGGGTGTTGAACACTCTCCCTGCATATATAGATGAAGGAAAAATTTATTAGTAAGGAGTATAAAAGCATAGAAAAGCATACCATATAAACTGTGCTAACTTGAGTTGGAGGGGTTGGTCGTATTTCATTTGATCCACTTAATTGGATGGGCTGGTAGAAATTAAAAGTGTATCTATATAACAAAATCTATACATTAGTAACAAAGTAAATTAAAAATCATAAAGAAAGCTTCAAACCTTTTTTTTTCTTACTTTTTTACAAAATTTTCAATTGTGGAAACTTTTCAATGTGTCGGCGGCCTTCCTTTACCTCTCACAACATTCGGACTAATGACTTTTTTAGCCTTAACTGCACTTCTATTAGTGGGAACTATTTGTTTTGAAGGCCTTGGTTCACACATTACGTCACGACATTGGTCTTTGACATCGAGTAAATGGTCCACCATGTTCGAGGATTGGGATTTGGATGTACCTGTGCTATATGACCCAAATGGTTGGATAATTGGGGGCTACAAAATGGGTGGAAGGTAATAAATGAATTAACTTTGTGCATAATGTATGATATAAAAGAATGTATTATATTCACATGACAACTCCATATATAGGGGTAATGTGTGCTTGCGGACAAAGCATTATGATTTGTAGGAATAGCACATGGATTTGGAGGCAGATCATAGAGATTTGGCTCCACGTAGAAGTTTTGATTAGTGTATGGGTTTGGAGGGAGAGGATGGGGACTTGGATGAGCATAAGGATTTGGATGGGCATTAGGTGCTAGATAGGCTTTCGGAGAAGAATCCATGCTTTTGATAACTGTTATAACAGTTTGTGCATTGCCCTCCAGTACTACTTGGCTTTGTTGGAGCTATGTTGCCATCTAAGATGCCAAAAGAGCTGTTGAAGCATCGGCTATCATAGGATTTGTGATTTGGATTTTTGAGGTCCTTATCTCTAATATTTCTCCATTTTGGTCTCTACATACAATGGAGATTGCTGAGAAAGATTCTATGACTGCAGCATCAAAGGAGAAGCTCCATTGGTTATGAAGGGGAGGCTTCCATGCTTTTGTTTGATTGTTTTGTCTTTCTTCCCATGCATGTGATAAGTTTGTTTTAGTTTGCCGAGAAACCATCCAAATGGATACATCTATTTGAATTGTACTTGTTAGTAGAACATGCTCTTAAAACTTACAAGGCAAATATATAGCAAGGTGAGCAACAACTTTAAATAGGGGTCCAGTTTGCCTCCTGTTGTAAAAGTAACAGGATATCTTCTGTTACAATTTAATGGCTAGCGATCACAAACATTTTATATATGTATTCTTTAGAACTAAATTCTCGAAAGCCAAACATGATAAATATAACTAACCTTTGAGAGTAACACGATATTTAACAACATTATATTACAAACCAGAATAAGACATCCCACTTCACATTCTTTTTCTTTTTCTTTTCTTTTCTTTTTTTTTTTTTTTTTTTTTTTTTTTTTTTTTAATCATAAAAACTTTCATTTATAAAAGGGAAACATTACAAGTTTTTGTCAAGCCATACAACTTGAATTACAAACTCAAGTAAATTTTCCCACCACATATCTAAATTTTCTACATTCCAAGCATTCCTAACTAGCTTGTGTGCCAATTCATTCCCTACCCTATCCACATGCTGAACCAAGCATACCTCAAATAGAGCCTTGAGCATCTTTACTTTCCCTAACCAAATTTCATAATAAAGAGAAAGAAGCCTCACTTGCATTAACTTCATTTACTATTAACAGGTTATCACTTTCCAAGATCAATCTTTGAATTCCCATGTTTGCACAAATTTGAAGGCTTCTAAACATTGCCAAGTGTTCAATGTCTTCTGGGTCATTTACTTCATATTCAATTTTGCTAGCTACCAAGATTACATCACCTTTATCATCCCTCAAAACTGCCACAATTCTTGTTTTGTGCCTATCAAAAAACATGTCTCCATCGACATTCAACTTCAAGAAACCAACAGCAAGTGGTTTCCAGCAACAAAGTTCCTTGACTTTCGAGTTTTGAAATCCCTTGGCCCCCTTGAGCAGAGACTGCACTGTTAAAGCATAATCAATTGCTTGCTTAGGATCAAAGTAATTCATTTCTATCACCATCTTGTTCCTCCTATACCAGAAGCTCCATGCCAGTAAAAACAAAGTATTTAATGCCTCCCCATATCCCTTTTCCTTCACAGTAGCTGCCACTTCCATAATAGCATCTTATTATGCAAAGTTTGCACAATTGGAACATAGTTTTTCCATCTGATTTCGCAACAGAAGAAGAGAGCACGAGAGGTATCTTCCATCACTTCCTTGCAAAAACAACAACTCCCTTCTGTTTTAACTCTTCTCTTCTCAAGGTTAAGTTGTGTAGGTAGCCCCTCCTTGCATGCTCTATTTGCAAACACCTTAATTTTATTTGGCAAAGTCATCTTCCACACATCTTTCCAAAGAGTCTTGTGTCTAGAGAACTCAAACACTCCCCTGACTTATCATTATTTTTGTCTCTAATCAGCTTGTAAGCACTCTTCATGCTGAAAGAGCCATTTTTTTTTTTTTTGGAAACCAAATCCATTTATCAGCTTGAGCACCTGGGCAGACCACAATTCTCAATATATCCTCTGCTATCTTTGGATTTAATAGAGCTGTGATCTTTTCAACATCCCACCACTTGGTTTGACAATTCAGCAATTGGTCCACTGTCTCATCTTCCCTCACCTCCACCGATTCTGTACACAGAGTTTCATGTCTAGCTATCCAATGATCCTTCTAGATTTTAACAGTTTTTCCATCACCTATCCTCCACCTACTGCCAGCTTTTAGCTACTTCTTAGCTTCCTATATCCCTCTCCATGCATAAGAGGGATTATTTTCCAAACAAGCCTCAAATAGATTATTTTCTAGAAAATATTTGGCTTTATTCACCCTTTGCAGCAATGAGCATTCTACTTGCAGGATCCTCCATGCTTGTTTGGCTAGCAGTGCCAAATTGAAAGTTTTAAGGTCACTAAAACTCAATCCTCCTCCAAACTTTGATTCACACATTTTGTACCAGATGACCCAATGTATTCTCTTCTCATCCTTCTTCTGGCCCCACCTGAACCTTGCCATCAAAGCTTCAAGTTCTAAGCATAGTCCTCCAGGTAGCAAGAAGCAACACATAGAATACATAGGAATAGAGAGGGATACAACCTTGATCAGGATTTCTTTTCCCCCTTTTGATAAAATCTGCTCATTCCAACATAGCAACTTTTGCCACACTTTGTACTTAATGTTAGAGAAAGCACGAGTCTTTGATCTACCTACAACTGGAGGCAACTTGAGATATTTCTCATATTGTTGTACCCTCTCCACACCCCATAATAACATTATCTCCTTCTAGTTAGCTTCAGGGACATTCTTACTAAAAACAATAACAGTTTTTCCTCAATTGATCTTCTGTCCATAGGTATTCTCATAAATTTCAAGAAGCCTGTGCACCTTTCTGTTTTCTTGCATATTAGCCTTACAAAAAATTACACTTATTTGCATATGATTAATGTAAGGAGCCCCTTTGCACAGTTTTATCCCATCAAGCTAGAACTCCTTATTAATAGTTTTAAGGAGGGCCACTAGTCCCTCAGTACATAATAAAAATAGATAGGGGGATAAAGGATCCCCCTGTCTCAACCCTCTGCTTGGTATAATTGGGCCCTTTGGTACACCATTTATTAAAACAGAAAATGAGACAGACTGAACACACTTTATAATCAGCTTGATGAACCTTTCCTCAAACTCCATCTTCACCATCACCTTTTCTACAAAGCTCCAGATAATGTATGAGTTCATACGCCACTAATACATTATCTGAAATAAGCCTTCCAAGCACAAAGGTGCTTTGTGAGTCAGAAATAAGAAAAGATAAAAATCTCTTTAGCCTATTTTCAACTACCTTTGAGACAAGCTTATAAAGTACATTGCATAGGCTAATTGGTCTATACTCAACAATTTTGATAGGGTCTTGTTTCTTAGGACTAAGGGTAATAAAAGTGTGGTTTAAAGAAAGTGGGAAATCACCTTCACTTTCTAAGTTTACTTTTTACGAACATCTGTCCTATAGTTCCAACTAAATCGACAACAACAATAGGCTATATTATAAAGAACATCAGATTACAAACATCATGAAAATTGTAATATTTTATTAAATTCTTCTTTGATCTTATTGGGAATCCGTAACTGCACTGCTTCTTTTTTTCCGGTTGTTATTGTTCTCCATAAGTTCTCTCTCTTATTGGGACCCTTAGCACTTATGGTTGTAATGCCTCTAATGGATTTTTTTTAAGAGTATTCCAGCTTGGTTGCTTTTGATTCTACAACCAGCGTTGCCTGTTGGCCGTGCGCTTCACTGGAAGTACCAAGTAGCGTCAGCTGGTCTCTACCAACAATATTTACACTCTCTCCCAAACATAAATAATATAGCAAGACATGTTATCCACTCCATTACCAAATCGTTTGGTCCATCGACTTGCCAACAGGCAACACCAGCCACTGAATTTTATAACAGGATATGTTTTGCAACAGGAGGCAAGCCGAACTACTTTAAATATTCGTTCGGTGGATATATGCTTTCCAATTTATACAATATGATGACATTACCTCGTTCCATTTGCTCTAATATGTCAAGGTTTAACATCCAATGGTTAATTTCATTCAACCAAACATCATCTTTTTCTTTAATAGAGTATAACGTTGGAACCTAATAAAAAGTGTTAAGATATAAATTAAGTAATAAAATTTACCTCTTCCCATCAGCTCAAACTTTTGGACAGGGATAAGTGGTGATTTCACATGATATCAGAGCCAAGTTCTGAGTTCGAACCCTGACTCTATAGTCTACACTCTACTTCATTTAATTAAATATTCCACGTGTTGGGTCACCCATTGAGGGAGAGTCTGGCTCACACATGAGGGGAAGTATTAAGATATAAAATAAATATTAAAATGTACCTCTTCCTATGATCAGCTTAAGCTTTTAGCTAGGATAAATTGTGATTTTACATGGTATCAAAGTAGAGCTTTTGATCCGTTCAAACCTTAACTCTATATTCTATCACATTTAATTAAATATTTCCCGTGTTGAGCTACCCAGTGAGGGAGAGTTTGGTCCACACATGAGAGGGGGTGTTAAGATATAATATAGGTAATAAAATCTACCTCTTCTCGTTAAACTTTTGTGGGATAAGTTGTGATTTAACAAAAAGGATCAATGATAAATGATCTCCATGCAAGTGAATTTTTTTCTCTATTATCATCCATCATGAAGTGAAGCTTGCTAGTTCATTCTTCAATAAGATGCTGAACTAATTCATAGGTCTTTGCAGTACACATGAGCATAGAGGCCGATGAGGTCCGACGTGAGCAACACCAGATCATATTGATAGGCGTTTTGGCTTATATATTTTTTGCATGTTTATCTTTCTATGGATAATATCTTACTTTTTTTTTTTCTGCTAAACATTTTCTACAATATAATTTTTTATTCTTTATTTCATTTTTGTGTTTTTGTAAATTTAAGGTACGTAACTGTTATCTCTAAGCAAACATTTTACAAAAGATATATAAGACGTTACTATACGCTGATTTTACAAGTAGTCTTAGCTAGCTCAATTTGCAGTGTATCATGACAATATTTATCATCATGCATGGATTAATGTCACTAACCAATAGTATGGTAACTCTATGTCATACCATTGAAGATTCTCCAATTAATGTACATAAACTATATAGATTCAAAGAGAACTTAACCAAATAGATCATTAATCAAAGTTGTCATGATCAATTTAATTGATTCCTATTGTTCAAAAATTGTGTAGTAACTTCTCTATATCGATCCTCCATACCGATACAACCTAAAGCTAAACTAAACTACACTAAAAATATGAGGGTAGTTGGGAACTTACTTACCTTGACACCTTTCATAGGGAAACTCCAACAGACAATAAACCGTTTTTCCCTCCGAGAAATCCTCTGAATCTTTGTTGCCAAACAGAGAAAAGTAAAATAAAATAAAGAATCCTAGCTACTATCCCACACGTCTCAGACCGGCCAATTAAAGACTCTTTCAACACACTTCAAAATCCACCCAACCCTACAATTCCTCGCTATCAATCCCTCTGTAATCTCCCTCAACAATCCAAGCTGTACCTTCTCTCTTCTCTCTCTCTCTCTCCTTTTCTCTTTCTCTCTAAACAAACATTTCTCAACACTCCAAAACCCAATATTCCCTAGCTTGGTCGTCATCTCTTTGTTTCTCTCTCTCTCTCTCTCTGTCTGCCACCATGGGTAACTGTTGCTCTCAAGGCAAAAGCCATGCTTCCTCAA
The DNA here is from genome assembly GCF_001411555.2 of Juglans regia. NCBI lineage: Eukaryota > Viridiplantae > Streptophyta > Magnoliopsida > Fagales > Juglandaceae > Juglans > Juglans regia. The sequence continues at coordinate 23,830,177 of NC_049914.1, read as the reverse complement.
TTACCGAAAAGGGAGAATCCATGCCTAAAAGCAGCCATGACAATGCATGCAATGGCACTCCGGGAAACAACTTCATTGACAATGCTAAACCTGCTCCTTCGGTCGCCCCGGGAACCCCCACCAGGCCTTCCAAGCCTGCTGCTCCCGTCGGGCCAGTCTTGGGCCGCCCCATGGAAGATGTCAAGTCAACGTACTCCATCGGAAAGGAGCTCGGACGGGGACAGTTCGGCGTCACCCATCTTTGTACTCACAAGGTGACGGGCGAGCAGTTTGCGTGTAAAACCATAGCCAAGCGAAAGCTTGTGAACAAGGAGGATATCGAGGACGTTAGGAGAGAGGTTCAGATCATGCACCATTTGACGGGGCAGCCTAATATCGTGGAACTCAAGGGCGCGTACGAGGACAAGCACTCGGTTCATTTGGTCATGGAGTTGTGCGCCGGAGGAGAGCTTTTCGATCGAATTATTGCAAAGGGACATTACACGGAGCGCGCAGCAGCATCCTTGCTGCGGACAATCGTCCAGATTGTGCACAACTGCCATTCTATGGGAGTCATTCACAGAGATCTCAAGCCCGAGAATTTCCTTCTGCTTAACAAGGATGAGAATTCACCACTCAAGGCTACGGATTTCGGTTTATCCGTTTTCTACAAACAAGGTTAAAAACGAAATCTTAATTTTCATATTTATTAGTTTTGATTTCCTAATTCAAATGATAAGTTCGATTTTCTAGGGATGTAATATATATATATATATATTTATATATATATATATTTACAAAAGTGGGCTTCTATTTTTTTCGAGGTTACCAGCTTGTTTTGAATCCTGGACCTTCAGAATAAACAGATAATTGATTCCAATATATAAGTATATATAAATATAGAGTAATGCTACATACAGTCGTGGAATGCGCAAACGCCGTGCAGTCGCTTTGAAAAAGAGTGGGGTCTACTATTAAAAAATTAATTTCTTTTCAGGTGGGTCCCTTATTTATTCACTTTTTTCACGGCGACTGCACGCTCACGACTGCAAGTATCATTTCTCATAAATATATATGTATGTATAAAAGTTTAATAAGGGAGCTTTTTATCCAATATTTCTCAGGAGAACTATTTAAAGATATTGTTGGTAGTGCATATTACATTGCGCCTGAGGTGTTGAGGAGGAGATATGGACCAGAAGTCGATATCTGGAGTGTTGGGGTCATGCTCTATATTCTTCTGTCTGGTGTTCCCCCATTTTGGGCTGGTAATTAAATAATTAAACTCATTTTTTTCCCCTTAATTTGGTTCTAGATCGCTTTCTAAATTTGTTGGGTCTTATTTCTTATATGCATGGAAATCATGTATTAACTTGTAACTAATTAAGAGATATTTTGATGATCGTACAGAATCAGAACAGGGGATATTCAATGCAATTTTACGAGGCCAAATTGACTTTGCAAGCGATCCATGGCCGTCGATTTCACCTGCAGCAAAAGATCTTGTCAGGAAGATGTTGAATTCGGACCCCAAACTGAGGCTGTCTGCCTTCCAAGTTCTCAGTAAGTGATCTAATTTTTCTGCTTTTTTTTTTTTTTCAGATGTTATTTTTGTTCCTTAATATTCAGATCTTCTAGCATTCATTTCTCTAGTTTCAATCAGCAGCTTCATGCATATGAATCCGTGAATATATGTGAAAGAGTAAGGGGAAAATGCCATAACAAGTACTGTTTGATTATCTTCATCAGCATGCACGGTAATATTTGGGAATAAAAGAAATAAAGAACATTAAAAGAGTACGTACAATGACACCAAATATTTGGAGAGAAACAGCTAGCTAGAGCTAGCTGGATATTATCAATAATGCTGATTAATCCATTTGCTTTGATTCTCAGTGCATGTGCTTGCTGAATCCCAGATGAGATATGGAATGCATAAAAATATATATATCGATAGAGAGAGAAATTACTATTTTTTTCTTTGTTTATGACCATAGATCATCCGTGGATTAAGGAGGACGGAGAAGCGCCTGATACTCCTCTTGACAACGCAGTGCTGGATAGGCTCAAACAGTTTAGAGCTATGAACAAGTTCAAGAAAGTTGCTCTTCGGGTACATCTATAATTAATATATATATATATTATTTCCTATTAATTTAGTTGATAATATTCACATTAATTAGCATAAATTTAGTTAGTTATGGCTATTCAATTTCATGTATGTACGTACGTACGTGCATGGTGATCTGCATGCATGAGCTTGGACCTGAAGTTGTGTATATATATATAATTTTGTGGGATTTATTATTATTATTATTATTATTTTTTGGTAGGTGATTGCTGGATGTTTATCAGAGGAAGAAATCAGAGGATTGAAAGAGATGTTCAAGAGCATGGATACCGATAACAGTGGTACTATTACGCTCGAAGAGCTGAAGCAAGGACTCGCTAAGCAAGGAACTAAGCTCTCTGAATATGAGGTTAAACAATTAATGGAAGCTGTAAGTACACTAATTAATAATTATTTTTTCTTTTTCATTTATTCTTAAGTACTCGATCGATTTCTTTCTTCAATTTTCTATTTAATTTATTCATTTATTCTCTAATTATACATTAGCATTAATGCTACAATTAAACAGTACATGTAATTATATATATATGGGACAAATTATTTTTACACTCGGATCTCAAACTATCAAAAACTGACAGTTTGCACTTCAGATTACCAACAAAAAAAAATGTTTTACGCCCTAGCTTCGTTAATATCTGATCAGGCCCATACTGTTTCGGGTCATGCACCTATTTTTCAAATCATTTTATTAATATATGGCTAAAATTGGATTAGCGTTCAGATCAGTGTACTAACTTTCCCACGACCCCTATTTTAATAATAATAAAATAGGATGTGCTTAACTAATGAATTAATTACTACCAACTCTCTGACGAAAATTTAACAGGCTGATGCTGATGGAAATGGGACCATAGACTATGACGAGTTCATCACAGCAACAATGCACATGAACCGGATGGATAGAGAAGAGCATCTTTACACTGCCTTCCAATACTTTGACAAGGACAATAGCGGGTACGTACTACTTCAAATGTTTTTTCAATCTCAGATTTGATTCATTCAGGATCAGTACGCACGTCCCCTAATTAAGAACATTATTAATTTCGTTTTTCATATTTAATTCTAGTTAAATATTTAGAGTTAATAACAGTTTTGGTTTTAGAGTTTTCAGACAAAAATATTCAGTGAAAATGTAAGAAGAAATTCACTCATGTAGATACAATTAATAATGTTGATCAGGCACATTACAACCGAAGAGCTTGAGCAAGCTCTCCGCGAATATGGAATGCATGATGGAAGGGACATCAACGAAATTCTCTCTGAAGTTGATGCTGATAACGTAAGTACCCAAAACGCAAATTAATTTGTGTAGTACGTGTGGCATGCATGCAAAAATGTTTCCTTAAATTTGTTCTCTTGAATGTTCCAAACAAAATCATGTACATGTAATTTGCTTGAATCATGATATATATATGCAGGATGGTCGGATAAACTACGAGGAATTCGTGGCAATGATGAGAAAAGGAAACCCAGAAGCAAACCCCAAGAAACGACGCGATGTAAATCTTTAAATGTACAGTACTGGTGCATGCGTGCATTCATGCATGGTGGGGAAAAAGAATCTAAAATTAAAATCATCATTTTGGATCAGCCCAGTACTCATGTTTGTTTTCATCTTTAGTACTGAAGCAAGCGGGTGGAGTTTCCTATCTAAAAATATATAGATTTCGTGGAAGGTGCATGGTCATGATCATGATGTGAAGGTGAAGATCAAGATCAGTATCGGATCAGGCGGATATATATATATATATAAATATATATATATATATATATAATGTATATATATGATATATATATATATATATATATATATATATATATGACTGTGAGTGCATGAGGAGTAGTACGTACTGGCCCAAGATCGAACAAATTATATATTGGTGGGGGTGTTGATGGTTATCAATTAAGTTTGGAGGGTTTAATTCTAGATCTCTTTCTTTTACAAGAATATTGTGTATGTAACAACTTCAGCAATGTTGTCATGGCAGCTTACTAATTATTGATCTTAGGAATCGATGGTATTAATTAATTAATTTCTGTGTGTTTCTTGTGCAACATGATTTCAAGCCGTCGACATAACTAACTGTTACATAATTTGTTGACTTGCTGATCAAATTATCAATTGACTAGGTATTCTATTTTGTACGGTTTTTTGAAGTTTCGTGTTTGTGAAAGGTACGCATGACTAGGGCTGTGCAAATGATCCGTTAATCCGATGGGCCCGCTTAAATCGACCCGACCCAAACCGATTTTGTCGGGTTATTGTATGATTGCGTCTCCAGCCTGACTAGTTAACGGGTTTGCATTTTTATTTCAACCCGTCCGCATTTTCTGCCTTTCGTTCTTTCCGTGCCTTTGCCAACACATTGAGCACGGGTCTCATGCGTTTCTCATCATCCTCGAGATCGTTGGTCTGGGAAGAAGTTTTTTGTGGCGCCCCCGACCCCCATGAAAGGAAACACAGGAATCGAGACGCTGGGATGATGACAACACGGTCACGCATCCCAACAAAAGTGCCAAGTGTGTGTACATGCAATAGTGTACAAAAACAACGCAGCGGATTAGTCAACTAAGTACCAGAATTTAAATACAATATAAACATCAGTAGAGGTTTAAAAAGTAGTTATACAGTCATCCAAAATTAAAATAAAATACAGTAAAATAAAATAACCAAGCAAGTGATCCCAGATCACTCTTCGGGCGGAGCCGTCTCCTCAGGCTCGCCTTCATCCTCCTCATCTACATCAAAATCTGCGTTACCACAAAATGATACCTCAGGTAAGTATAACCCAAATAACCACGTAATGAAAATGCATTAATGCAACCAATATGCATGCATATGAAGAAATATGCATTTTCCTCAAAACATCATTTTTCCCGAAAATGATTATTTTCCAACACACGCCAAAATCCCATTTGGCCCAAAATATCCGTAAAACATTTTCCCAGAAAATTATTTACACAGAAATCCAACACACTATTTTCCCAGAAAATAGTTCATTAATCCATTATTACCATATGCACCAAAGTCTCCCCTAGGGACCATCCGCACGTCCTGACTTCGTAGCGATGCCCAGTTCCGCGCCCAGCGCGTTCATGGCCGAGCACCCACTACGCAACAAGCGATGCCCAGTTCCGCGCTCAGCGCGTTCATGGCCAGACATCCTCTAGTCCCCGCCAGCAGAAGGACCACGGAGTCGGCACGAGACCATCTCGTCCGATCCCATTGTCGCCCAGCGGCAATCCAGGGGACGTTATTCAGTATATTCCGCTCCCGAGTAACCAGAGGAGCTCCACCGAGATAATGCCCCATCACGGCTTGGGGTCGTGATACACACGCACCCAAAATCCATTCTCACATGAAAACTCAGTTTTCATAAATACATGAACATGAATGCAATACACGAAAACCCAGTTTCCTTTACAAATGATCATGCGTGCAAAATGCAATGTACATGAACAACACCATATCCAAACCAACAATTACTAACCCAATCAATCACACAAACAATTTCAATCACCAATTCATCTAACCCCCGTACTCCTTGGACTCAGTCCGGCATGTTCAACCAAATACAGTGAAATGAGTTAGTGTAAAAATACATTCAAATCACGAAAGTTCTTTGGAGAAATACTTACAGCGCTATATAGAAATTTCCGAAGGATCACGAAGCTGCAAGAAGTGACGTCTGAGCAACGTAACAGTGCAAAATGCACTGTGGCCGTGGGTCTCAAATACCCACTTTTCAACGGAGGCAAACGAAGACCCAAAATTGATAGGGTAGGGCCTAGGGTGGTCGGTGAAGCTAGTGGTGGTAAAGGTTGGGCGTGGGTGGCGGCGTGGGCGGCGGTAGAAGACCAAAAAGCCCAAAACGGAAATGTTGTTGAAAATGCTTCACCGGTGACGGATCGGAGCTGGGGTTGGGTCCAATGGGTTGCCAAGAGGTCGATGATGATGTGGTGAGAAGATGGTGGCCAATGGTGGTGCGACGGCGGCGCAGCGGGGGAAAGAGTGTCGCGGCTTGGAGAGGCTCGTGGTGGCTAACGGCGGCGCGAATGGAGCTAAGGTTGGTGGGGTGAGGTCGCCGGCGGCTAGGGAGGCTAACGAGCTGGGCGGTGTCGGTCACCGCCGGCTCACGGCGGCGCTGGGTGGAGAAGAAGGAAACGGACGGAGAGAGGGAGAGACCAAAGGAGAAATAAGGAAAAAGAAAAGAAAGAGAAAAGAAAAGGAGAGGAAATAAAAATGGAGGGAAAAGAAATGAGGTCCAATCCTCATAACTTGAGTCACAAAAATGATCCAACGGAAACGATTTCAAAACCATGAGTTAAATAAAATAATTTAAACGTAATGGTAAAGTCAAATTGAAATAATTAAATATGAAAAGCAATTTAAATGCATAACAATAAATAAATTTTAAGAAAGCACATAAAAATAATTTTCACCAAATTAAAAATCATAAAAATAAACTCACTAAAAATCCAACCAATTTAAAAATAAGAGAATAAATTTTTGAATAAATAAAAATAATCATTCAGTAAAAATATACTAAAATACATGGTGTTACACTTTTGGCTGGTGGCGATTGTTTGGTGCTGCGGCCGGCGAGCTTCTGTCCAGGGATCTGCGAGGTGCGCCGATCTTCTGCACCGGAACGTGGTTGCACACAATGACTCCATGGTCAGTCGGGGAGTAACGGATTGGGAGAGTGAGTCGAGGTTGTTCCCGTTGGGGAACTCCGACGGAGCATCGATGATGATGGGGAGTTACCCGAGATTCCCCATGTATGAAAATGACTTCGGGTGGGGACGATCTATGGCGGTGCGGTGAACAAGTTCAAAGGTAAGATCTCGGCGTTTCCTAAGATCCAATACAAGTTTATATGTTTCAATAGATATAGGAGGTTGATCATTATGAAATCAGGTTCAAGCTAAAGCATCTGCTCATTAAACAAGAATAACCAGAGGTTATCTGGTCCCTTGGATTCGTCTTCAGATGCTTCCATCATGTCCCCCTTCTTCTCCTCTTCCACGGTGCAAGACCTAGTTGGGTCATACGGGTTCGACCCAATTTTATTTTGATCGGGTCGGATCGGATCAGGTCAGTCTGATCCTCGAATGATGTCGTTTTGGGTCGGGTCGAGTACAAACCCGACTGTTTTTGTTCGGGTTGCAGCCCTACTCATGACGTTGTGTATACATGCTAGAATGTCATGTGAACAAGAACAAGCTTAAACAGTTTTGGAAAAAAAATTGGGATGACATGCATTCTACAAGCTTAAACAGTATAGAAAGAAAAATTATATTTACAGTTTTAGGGTGTGGAAGTCTATTGAAAAAAGTGAATAAATCTGATACTCACATGAAAATATTATTTTCTTAATGTTGGACTACTCCACTTTTATCCAAAGAGAATATGCAGAACTTTCACACTCTGAAACAATACCTAACGTCATTACTAGTAGAAAAATGAAATTACTTTGGATGCCAAAAATTTGGTAAGCCCATGTATGCATCTTCTGGATATCCCTCAATTATGAATTAAGGAATTAGATCAAGTATTTCCAAATATATGCACAACAGCAAAATGATTGGCCAGCTTCCCTATAAACATAGTGCAACTATAAAATCTTTAACAGCTCATGATCATATATCGAAAACGGTGTTGGGAGAATGAGTGAATTTTTCATCCAATTACTGATCAGGCATACTCGCGAAAAACCTTACTGAAGCCATCATGTGCACTACTGAGATATTAAGAGCATTGGTTTCATCAAATCTATCTTCCAAAATTTGATGAATTTGCCATAAATCTAAAATATCTCAATCCATAACCCCACATTGGATTAGCCATTAAATTTATCAAAATAATAATATAATATTATTTTTTTAATAATAATATTTTTTAAATTTTTTTCATATTTTACCATTACACTAATCATATGTTAATTAAAGTAACCATAGTCATTCTAGGAATAGAACATGTAAATATTTGGAGAAAATTTGGAGAAAATGTTGTGATATTATATAGAAATTAAAGTAAAAGCTCCTCCAAATTGCCTACTTATAATTAAGTAGGCAATTTGGATTGCAGTAGCCGAATTGTCTCATCACGCCAAACTGGATTCTACTAATTTCGAGTGTATCAATCACAGAAAATGCTCGAACATATAAATATTAGTTACTGATGTTGGAGTAGTAAATCAGTAAATCAATACAAATTTGCAGTATTTTCATTTATTAATGAGTAGCAGTTGCTTCCAACATAGATAACAAATGAAACAAAGAACTCCTTCCATTCATTAGTCAGGACAAAAAGTGGGTCATCGTCCTTTTCCTCTCTTAATTCCTCATAGTTATGCTCTTGTAACATCCTATTTCAACACCACCATGAAAGACCAATTTGAATAAGAAAAAGCAAATGGAAAATATTGTTGTAACTAGTAGGAATCTTTTTTATGCAAAACAATAGAACTAATAATGAATGTGTTTATGCTAATGGCAGAGCTTGTGAATCAATTTTTTCTATTAGACATCAAACAAAAAGACATTAGATATTCAAGGATCCAACTAGTACCATTGCCACAATTGACTTCTTTTGCGCAGTCGAGGAATTGGTTCTCTTTCATATTTAGACAAGAAAACTGGCTTGGGCTACATGGACCGTGTTCTAATTGACAAACAAATTCCAAAGGTATTCTCTCATTTAGACCAAGTAGTCTGAACATTTATAGCACATTTTATTGAACAATGGTCTTAGTTTTGCAACACCACGGATAATGAAAAGATGCAAAGTGCCAAACTTTCGTAATCATGGCAAGTGGCAATCAAAGCTAGCATGAAAATTCAATTGAGAAACAAGTCTCATTAGTCATATAAGTGAGAACTTTGCAAATAATCAACAAAAGAACCACAACTGTTATAGCCCATGACATCATTTTATACCTCATTTTTGTGCACAGACCTCAAAAGTTTTTAACACCTAGATACCCTTTTTATTACATGTACCCCCTTGCTACTTTATTAACATAAAAAAGAAATGTCCACAACTAAACTCAAGGAGACACTAAGACTTGAAAATCCCATGCCTTCTTGACTGAAATATGTAGCTTTAAGATGATTTTCAAGAAAAAGCAAAGCAACTGGATAGCTTGGCAAAAAAAAAGGGAGAGGAAGAAAGGGGATCTGGGAATTCACGAGCTATTGGGAGGGAAGAAAGGGAGAGGAAGAGAAAGGGGATTTCGGACTGTTGGGAGAGGAAGAAAGGCAGAGGAAGAGAAAGGGGGAGAAAACAACGAATTCACGGGCGAAAGATGATGATTTTGCTAATAAAATAATACGGATAGCAATGAACAGTGGGTCTTCAAATTTGAAGATGAATTGGAATGTATTGTAGCTCATAGTTTCAGATTTTGAAGTATGATGAATCCAATGCAGTGATTTTAAAGTCAAATTCATCAAATTTTGAAGATTTGACTCATTTGACGAGTCCAATGCCAATACTCTAAGAGTTTGATTGAATATTAATTTGTGAAATAGTTTATGAATAGTAATGAAATGATTTGAGTTAGATATTTTATTGAGTTTTGGGAAATGAGATAGAAAAGTTTGAATAAAAATATTAAAATATTATTTAAATATAATTTTTGTTTTGAAATTTGAAAAAGTTTTATTGTCTTTTATGTTTTGTTTAAAAGCTTGGAAAAGCTGTATAGGCTGGAGTTTAGTGTTTGGATAGTGGCTAAATAACGATTACATGAAAAAGTTGAAAATTAAAAATTAAAAAGTGTTTTATATTTTAGTGATATTTGATAAGAAAATATATCAAAGTACGGTATTACACAAACAAGGTCTAAAAACTCCGTACACCTGGCGCTAATAAAAAACATGTATCAAATTAAGTGGTGGTACTTTCCCAAATTTAAGCAAACAAGCTGCAAGGGGTGATATGATACAGTATCATGAGTATCAATTTATACTTATGACATAATTAGTATTGAAAAACCAATATTAATGAATAGAGTCAAAGAGAAATTATAAAGCATTAATCAGCGGAGAGAGTAATGGTGTAGATTTAAACCAAAAAATTGAAAAATCGGACCGAACCAGTTGGTCTGGTTTTGAACTGGTCCGGTCCTGGATCGGTTCCTATATTATGAAAACCGGCCGGACCCAGTCCGGTTTCAGTTCCATAGTTTTCGGGACCGGACCCAACCGGTTGGAAAAAAATATATATATAAAAATTAATTTTATATATTATACAAAATATTTATATACACAAGTTTTATATATAATATATAATTATAATAATTATATATGAAATTTTTATATATAATTATATATCATATATTAATTTCATATTATAAATTATAACATAAAATGTTAATCTTAAATATGAACATTTATAATTTGTTTAATCATATGTTATTAATATAATTATATATAAGATAATGTTATTATAATTTATAAAATAAGTTTAATCTTAAAGATGAAAATTCAATTGATTATATGTTTTAAACATAATATATATATATATATATATATATTAAATTATTAATAACATTTTATCATAAGAAGTAACATTTTATCATATGTTTTTTACATTTTAAAAAAACCAGAAAATTGGACCAAACCGGACTGAAAACCGGTAAAACCGGAGGTACTGGTTTAAGAAGGTAACAGGCACGTAATCAGTTTTGAAAAATACAAAATCGATACATATCGGTTTAGTCCTAAATTTTATCTAAAACCGGACCGGACCGGTTACAACCCCAAGAGAGAGCATCCTTTCATGGAAAGAAAAATCATATCATTCAAAGGCACATCGTGCATGCATCTTATATATACGTACGTACCAAGTATTGCAACCTAATATATTGACTCTTCCTAATGATCTTGAAACTCGCAAACAAAAAACAAATGAGTACGCGACAACCTAATATTTCAATTTTAAGTGCAACCTAACATATTGTTGGAGTTAATCCTCATGATTCAACATGCAAGCCTGATTCTTCAGCAAATAAAGATCTTCCACAACAGAAGTCGGATATACATCAGTATTTAAATTCAAATTCAAATATTGTATATAGATAACATCAGTTCAAATAGATTTAAATTGTAACTGATAACATTTTGTAATCTATATATATACAAACTATATTACTCTGTTTTGGCATTGAGAACCAAAGCAATTCCATACACTTCGTATTTTATTTCATGGTATCAGAGCTTCTATAAGCTCACGCTTTCTATCTCGATCCTTATGGCATCTTCTTCCACTCCCTTCCATTTTCCTAATGTTGCTCAACTTGGTACTATCAAGCTCGATGGATCCAACTATCTTAGTTGGATTTTTATCACTACTCTAGTCCTTCACACTTATGATTTGATGGGTATCCTTGATGGCTTCGAACCGTGCCCTCCAAAACTTCTATCTACTGACTCTGTTTTAGGGTCTACTCTCAATCCTGCTTATTCCCTTTGGGTTAAAAATGATCAATTCATCTTGAGTTGGATTAATGCCTCTCTTTCTAAATCTATTCTACCCACCGTCTATGGTCTCCATACTTTTCGTGAAGTCTGGAATTCTCTTGAACTGAAATTTGCCTCTCATTCTCGCTCTCGGATTACTCAACTTAAACGCCAACTACAAACTCTTCATCAAGGGTCCAAATCCTGCACTGACTTTGTCACTTTTGCCAAATCTTTGGCCGCCCAACTTGGTACTTCTGGTCATCCAATTACTGATGATGACCTTATCTCGTTCATTATTGGTGGGCTTACTCCAGTTTTCAACCATTTCATTACCTCTTACTCATTTGCTTCTCATGATTTAGTATTGTCACTTGCTAATTTCACTGTTGAGTTATTATCCTTTGAACTTTTGCTGGACAACCAACACCAACAGATTGCACCTGAACCCAATGTCGCTTATTTCACGTGTAACAATTCTCAGCTATCTCACAAAAAGCAGAAGCCTCCATACAGTAAACAAATTCATCACAAGCAATCCTCCTCTCACCAAGGTTTTTCTTCCACTCCACAAGTGTCTCGTAGCTCCTTTCAACAAACTACTGCACCTCCGTCTCCTTGCCAAATTTGTGGAAAGAGTAGTCACCATGCACTTGACTGCTACAATCGGATGGATTATGCATATCAAGGTCGTCATCCCCTTGCTCAGCTGGCTGCCATGGTTGCTCAGTCTAACTCTCTCTATGATAATGATACTTGGTTTGTTGAAAGTGGAGCTAATGCTCATCTCACTCATACTCTTGAGAATCTCACCATTCATGAACCATATACTGGAAATGAAAACATTGTTGTAGGCAATAGTACAGGTTTGGATATACACAACACTGGTTCTCTTACTTTACAAACTTCTTCTAATCCTTTCAAGCTTTCTCGTGTTCTTCATTGTCCCAATGCATCTGCCAATCTTCTTTCCATAAATCAGTTTTGTAAAGATAATTTTTGTTTCTTTATCTTAACCGATTCTTTGTTTTATATTAAGGACAAACACACAGGTCGCACTCTACTACAAGGAATGAGTGAAGGTGGTCTCTATCCCATCCATCCCAACAAAGTTCATAAATCCAATGTTCATACTGCCATGTTAGGTGTCAAAGTTCCAATTAATATATGGCATTCCCGTCTTGGTCACGCCTCTTTTACTATAGTTTCAAGTCTTTTGTCCAGTCATAATCTCCCTCTTATGGGCTCTCATCGTCATTCAGCTGTTTGTCTTTCATGTTAACTTGGCAAGAGCAAACAACTTCATTTTCAGCAATCTACACATGTTACCACTGCTCCACTTCAAATTATCCATTTAGATGTTTGGTGCTCTCCAGTTATATCTCTCGGTGGATATCGCTACTATGTAATTTTTGTAGACGATTTCTCCCGTTATACATGGATGTACCCGTTATTTAATAAATCAGATGTCTTTCTATCTTTTGTTAAATTTAAAGCTCTAGTAGAAAAACAGTTCTCCTCCTCTATTAAACAACTACAATCTGATGGTGGTGGGAAATATGTTTCAAAACAATTCAGTAATTTTTTGGAACTCCATGGTATTTTTCATCGACTTAATTGTCCTTATACTGCCCAACAAAATGGGCTTGCTGAGCGTAAGCATCGCCACATTATGGAAATGGGTCTCTCAATTTTTGCTCATTCTTATTTACCACAATCATTTTGGGTTGAATCATTCCTTACTGTTATTTACATAATTAACAGCCTCCTACTCCAGTTCTTAGTAACTCAAATCCTCATTATGAACTCTTTCACAAGCAATTGCATTATTTATCATTTCGGACATTTGGTTGCTTATGCTTTCCACTACTCCATCCCTATAATTCTCACAAATTAATGTACCGTAGCAAACACTGTATTTTTGTTGGTATTAGCTATCATCACAAAGGCCATCGTTGCCTTGATCCAGTCTCTAACAAAGTTCTTATCACTCGACATGTTGTATTTGCTGAAACTATGTTTCCAGGTATTTCCACTTCTCCAAGTACCACCTCATCTCCTCCTACAAATGCAGCTTGTGTGCCTTCTTCTTCTCGTTGAAGCTATTCCCACTGAGGCTACCACTACCATTTCCAACTCAGGTATTTCTTCATCTCTTGAAAGTATAAATTCTTATTTTCATGACCAATCTCCAACCTTTCTCCTTGTAGCTTCCCATAGTTTTGTTTCTGACCTCCCACTAGTCTCACCACCTATTCAACCTCATCATCATCCAATGATAACACGGTCCCATACAGTGTGATTCTACAAATGTTTTATTCTACAAAGCATCCACTTCGTGCTTTGAGCAGTGTAATTCAACCAACTGAACCTACTTGCTATTCACAAGCTTCCACCTCCTCTGAATGGCGAGCTGCTATGGGTCAAGGGTTTGATGCTCTTATCTCAAATGGTACTTGGACACTATGTCCTGAACCTATTGGCCACAACATTGTATGCAATAAGTAGGTCTATAAAATTAAGCGTAAGCCAGATGGTTCTGTCGAGCGCTTCAAAGCAAGGCTGGTTGCCAAGGGGTATGATCAACAATGTGGAGTTGATTTTACTGAAACATTTAGCCCAGTAGTCAAATCTTCCACCATTCGATTGATTCTTGCTTTGGCAGTAAACTTTGATTGGTGCATTCGACAGTTGGATGTCACAAATGCATTTTTACATGGATATTTAGAATAGGTTATTTACATGGAACAACCATGTGGCTTTGTTGATCCTCAAGATCCTCCGCATGTGTGTCTTCTGCATAAGGTCCTTTATGCCTTGAAACAGGCACTACGTGCATGGTATTATAGACTCTCCCAAGTTCTCATAGATCATGATCTTGTGGTCATTGTGGTATGATGTTCAAAGGCTTTTACGAAGTAAATCATATACTACTATGAATTAATATTCCTTATATATTTGGCCTAAGAAAAATTAAAGTACCTCATAGCCTGCGTCAGGTCTAGTTAAAAATTAAAATATAGAATCCACCATGTTCAGGAATGCAACACACATCATGATTTTGATTGCAGTATAGCTAGCTAGCTAGGCAAGTCAAAATTTAAATTTAAATTATTAACATGATTAAGACATAATTAAAAGATTGAAAATAAAATAAACCAAGCTAGCCACCTTTTTCAACAAGACAAGACTTTGAAATAAAAATGGTAGATGAAGTTTTTCTTTATTGATTATTGAATTGTCGACATGATTGAAAGGGAAATAATAGATGGATGCATGATCATTGTCTGCTCTTTATAGATGGATGCATGATCAGGTCCATAAAAAATCCATAACAAATAACAGAGCATATAATCTCAACTCAAGATTTGCAGAACTGAAATGGGATATTTGAATAAATGTTTAGAGAGAGAGAGAGAGAGAATGGGAGAAGAAAGAGAATAGGTTGGTGGAGGAAAAGAAATGTTTCATGTGGGGGGGTGGGGGAAGAAGAAACGTTTCCTCTTAACTGTATTACACAATAATTTAGGTGTGAGATTTACGTGGCAGGTTATAATTGGAGTCTATTATTTGGAGAAAAATGGGCATGCATTCGTGCGAGAAGTTTTTCTCATAAGGATAGTGATAAGGTTACTATTCTTTTACTATCTATTTACTACTTATAATATATTTATTTTTTATCATTTTCTTTAAAGTATTTTTTTCACATCCTTAATCATTAAGAAAAAAATTAAAAAATATATAATTTTATTAATATTTACTTCTTTAACTATTAAGTAAAAAAAATTTAAAAAAATCAAATACAAAAAAATTAGTAAATAAGTAGTAAGAGGATAATAAACCTATCATTTTTCTTGTGACTATATATATAATGTGATCGAATTAATTAGAATAAAATACAATCATATGCATTACTGCTAATTTATTAAATAAGTTCAACAGTTCTATATTACAATTTATTGATATGAATTTTTATTTTGTAATTTTTATTTTTTTAAGTAGGCATGTTGTGATAAGACTGCTTATTAGAATTTTCACAAGGATAAGAGAGTGATGGTATGTTAAGGAGTCTTGTAACCCACAAATATAGTGAAGATGTTGTGAGGTTGGCGATTGCAGAGATGGTAATTGTCGATGAGTTACCATTTAGAATTGTTGAAGGACAGAGATTTAAGAAAGTGTTTTGGTCTTTTGAATCTCGGTTTAAAGTGCCATGTCGTATCACAGTGGCCAAAGATTGTATAAAATTGTATGAAAGTGAAAAGAAAAAACTTTAAAAAGTGATAAAAAATTGTGGCATGAGGATTTCGTTGACAACCAATACACGGACATCAATACAGAATTTAAATTATATGTGTCTAACTGCACACTTCATTGATCAAGATTGGAAATTGAAGAAAAAAAATCATTAACTTTGTTTAATCCCTAATCATCGAGAGGAAACTATTGGGAGATATGTTGAGTCATGCTTATATGATTGGGGCATTGAAAGAATATTTACTGTGACAGTTGATAATGCAAGTTCAAATGATACTGCAATTTCATATTTGAAACAGTTTTTGAGTGGGAATTTGTTGGGGGTAAGTATATGCACATGAGATGTTGTGCTCATATATTGAATCTTATTGTGAATGAGGGTTTGAAGGAGTGTAATGACTCCATCACAATGGTTAGAAATGCAGTTAGATATGTGCGTTCATCTCCCGCAAGATTAGACAAGTTTAAGAAATGTGTTGAAAAAGAAAAAATTGATTGTAAAAAAATGTTGTGTCTTGATGTACAGATACGATGGAACTCAACTTATATGATGTTGGAGGCGGCTAAGAAGTTTGAGAAGGCTTTCAGGCAAATGGAGAGTGAGGATTATAATTACCTCACTTATTTTGATGATGGCCCTGGGTCTGGGCACATGGGACCTCCTAAAGTTAGGGAGTGGGAGACAGTGAGGGTTTTTGTTAAATTTTTAGAGATGTTTTATGATACCACTAATAGATTTTCTGGGTCTTTATATGTGACAGCCAACACTAATTTTCTGAAGATTTTTTATCTCCAAAATGAGTTGATGGAGTAGAACGAGAGTCATAATAGTTGCTTGAGGAGTATGGCCATAAATATGAGAACAAAGTATGATAAGTATTGTGGGTCATTAGACAGGCTGAACTTGTTCTTGTTAATTGCAGTTGTGCTTGATCCACGAAGCAAGTTAGGACTTCTTACTTTCCACTTGAAGAAAGTTCATGATGAGTTTTGTGTTGAGGAGTTGGTGTCGAATGTGAAACAGGTATTGAAATATTTGTATACAGAATATAATGTGGAACTCGGCTCCACCACGAGTAGCCAAGAACATGTGCCCCCTCCGACATCTAGAACCATGAATGATGGTGATGGCAAGCGTGAGACCAAATGGTTCTACGAGTGGTATAAAGCATCTTCCGCCATGGGATCTAATATTGCCAAAATAGAAGTAGATCAATATTTATCAGATTGTGAGACACTCTTCACATCGTTTGACTTGTTGACTTAGTAGAAAATTAATGAGGCTAACTATCATATACTCGCAAGGATTGCACGAGACTTATTGGCCATGTCTGTTTCCACGGTTGCGTCCGAGTCAGCATTTAGTACTGGAGGTCGTGTGCTTGACCCTTTTCAGAGTTCATTGGTTCCGATAACTGTTGAGGCACTGATTTGTACTCAAAATTGGTTAAGACATCCAGCCACAACCATTGATATCCAGGAGGCTATGGATAATGTGGAGAGTTTCATAGTAGAATCAGGTAATATTTTATTTGTTTTCATTGTAATTTAATTTTAGTATTTTTTATAAACCAAATTCACTAACATTTGATGTTTTATTCTTATTATTAATATTTATTAATGTTTGTATATATAGTTGGGCACACAATCAAACGTGACAAGTATTGAAGATTGAAGGTTGACGGCTTAAAGTTGAAGAAGCAAGTAAGCAACTATCTAATTTGTTGTCATTTAATTATGTTATATTTTTTAGTTGCATTTTGTTATGCTTAAGACAATTTTTTTATTTTAATATGTATTAAGTAATACTAAACATCTAGTGAAGTTATTTTTATTTTTTTTAATTATGTAATAAGTAGTAAGTAATAATTAATATAGTTAGTTAGTAATAGTAGAAAATTATAAATGATATTACTATTAAAATTTAAAATGAAATTAACTCAAAAAAAGCTCAAAAAGAACTTGGATAATGAAATGAGAAAAAAAAAAGTTCAAAACGGTTTGTTGAATTGGCCCAATTGGAATAGAACAAAGGCCCACAAGAATGGCCCAAGAAAAAGTCCAAACCGATCAAACCGACCGAAAACCAGCCGGCCCGAAGCCGGTCGGTTTTAGCCCTTAAGCCATAAGGTTTCGATCGGTTTTCACTCACAAAATTGGACGGTCGGTCGGTTTCATGAGGAAACCGAACCGATAATATCGGTTTTCAGGCCTAGTCCTACTTATAAGTTTATTATATTAGCAGTAATGTAAAATTTTCTATTTATAGATCCAACTACATACTTCATTTTATATTGACTTATTAGTTTTTCTATTTATCTGTCTTATATAAATTATCTTACTAAAATAAATAAATAAAATGTTGTCGTTATAGTGAAGACATTCTTATTTGGCCAGTTATATAAATATATATATATATATATATATATAAAAGAAGATCCCAACAGTACTTTGAGAATTGCCTCCATCGTGTTGCCAATTAATATTGTCCGTACGTATGTTGTCTTCCGAAAAATGGCAACAGTACGCTAATCTCGATGATAGTGATTATTTATTCATATTATATGCTATGCATATCATGATGGTTAAACTAGTTTTACACGTCATTAATTTTGTAAATTGATCACGAGTTGTTTTCTTTTACTTTCAGCTCAATCTCTTCCGATACAGACGCAACACGTACCACCTAGCTAGCTAGTGAGAAAAGTAGTCCATCCAGTAAAAAAGTTCTAATCAAATATAGGACCTTTGAGATGTTATCTAGATAGCTGCATGTGTTGCACTAGAAGGACTCCTTTTGTCAGTTGTCACATGGCTATGTTGCATCGAAATAGATTGAGTTTAGCTTGTTTTTATCGGTAGCTGGAAGATTATCAGACACACATATATATTCAAAAATATACAACAAAATCCGATCGGGTTTTCAAAATCTAATTACGTGTAAGGCTGAAAAATGTTTTGGTTGTCCCTCAACTCATTAAAAATCTTTTATCCCTTAGAAAATTAACGACTAATTTTCTGTTATCCATCATATTTACTAATAATTTTTCACTGTTCTAAATCGATAAACGAGAAAGATGGTGACAATCGATAAACGAGATAGTGGCTTATATGTGCTAGAGCGCGACAATTACACTTTTATTTCTGCCATAAAAAATAAATTTCCATACTTCTTATGATTTATGGCATGCTCATTTTAGACATGTGAATCATTATATTATCTCTCTTTTAAATAAAAATGACAACTTTATCTTACATCTTTATTGTCATCTCCTGCATTATTAACATGACATAATTAAAAGATTGAAAATAAAGTAAACCAAGCTAGCCACCTTTTTCAACAAGACTACTTTTTTCTTTATTGATTATTGAATTGTCGACATGATTGAAAGGGAAATAACATATGGATGCATGATCATTGTCTGCTCTTTACAGATGGATGCATGATCAGGTCCACAAAAAATCCATAACAAATAACAAAGCATATAATCTCAAGATTCTCAACTCAGGATTTGCAGAACTGAAATGGGATATTTGAAGAAATGTTTAGAGAGAGAGAGAGAATGGGAGAAGAAAGAGAATAGGTTGGTGGAGGAAAAGAAATGTTTCATGTGGGGGGCTGGGGAAAGAAGACGTTTCCTCTTAACTGTATTACACAATAATTTAGGCGTGAGATTTACTTGGCAGGTTATAATTGGAGTCTATTATTTGGAGAAAAGGGGCATTCGTGCGAGAAGTTTTTCTCATAAGAATAGTGATAAGGTTACTATTCTTTTACTATCTATTTACTACTTATAGTATATTTATTTTTTATCATTTTTTTAAAGTATTTTTTTCACATCCTTAATCATTAAGAAAAAAATTAAAAATATATATAATTTTATTAATATTTACTTCTTTAACTATTAAGTAAAAAAAATAAAAAAAATCAAATACAAAAAAATTAGTAAATAAGTAGTAAGATGATAATAAACCTATCATTTTTCTTGTGACTATATATATAATGCTATCGAATTAATTAAAATAAATTACAATAATATGCATTACTGCTAATTTATTAAATAAGTTAAGCAGTTCTATATTACAATTTATTGATATGAATTTTTATTTTATAGTTTTTATTTTTTTAAGTAGGCATGTTGTGATAAGACTGCTTAGTAGAATTTTTACAAGGATAAGAGTTGATCATGTACGTACAATTTGATCTGCAGGGTATGGAAAGAGATAAGCAGTATTATTAATTGAGTTTTACTACACAATCTCCACCATATTTTATATTTTATATTTTTTTTAATTTTTTAATTTTTAAATATTTTAAAAAAAATTGAGTTTATTCGTTTTAAATTATTTCAAATTTTCTATTTATTATTCATCTAATAAATATTTGATAAAAGAAAAAAATTAAAAATTAAAAAAAATGTGAAATGTAAAGTGTTAAGAAGTTGTAAAAATTTACTCTAAAATATATTATGAGAACTTTTATAATTGTTTTACAACTTTTTAATAAAATAATATTTTTTTAAATATTTATTTTAATTTGATTTTAATTTGATGTGTTCAAAATTTGAAAAAAAATATTATTTAATTAAAAAAAAGGTAAAAACAATGTAAATGAGTAGTATGGCTATCATTGCTTTAAAACAATATATAATAATTAAATTGGCCAAACCGCTAGTGAGTGTCATCGTGTATAAACAAAAGAAAATGTCCCGATTAAGATGATATTCGAAAAAAGGTGTAGTTTACTATTAAAAAATTAATTTTTTTATGTAAATTTTACAATTACTCTTTTATATTATATATATATATATATATCATATATCATATATATATTTAAAATAATAATAAATTAAAAAAAAAAAAAGCAAAGCAAAGCAACAACGTGCTGACGACACGTGCAGGCTGTGGAATAATACGGTTGTCAAGATCACAATGTGATCTTATAATACGAAAGGATTTGATTTCTATATAAATATAATGTATAATAATTCTTGACGACTTAGTTATGAGTCCAATTTTCATTAGGAAAAATCTTATTGCAAGTAAGTTTGTGCACCGATTCGTGCACCAATATTAATATGTAATACATATGTTTAATGAAACGATGTGAATTAAAGATGAAAATAATTTTTATGATATAGGAGAGTTTTTTTTTCTCTCAAAAAATTTTTTTTTATTTTTTTTAAATAAAAAAAATAAAAAAAAATCATCAATACGTAATATAGTGCACGAACTCATTTGTATCTAGCAAAATCCTTTTTATTAATATGAGTAGAAACCTTAACGTTTTAACCTTAATTTAGTCCGACCAGATAATATGCTGCGTGCATGCTGGCCACTTAAGTAGTACTACTCTGGACCACCTAATTTATTTATAGCAATATGCAGGTTTAATGGAAAAAATAATGAAATAAAACTCTTTCATTTTTAAATTCGAACAAATCCTAAATCTATATAATTTCATGGCATGATAAAAAAGTCAAAAAATCTACTCAACCTCTTACTATTCATACAACCTCCACACTCTACATTATTTTTAATTTTTATTATTTTTTTCTTTTATTAAATATTTATTATATAAATAATGAATAAAAAATTTAAAATAATTTAAAAAAAATAAACTCAAAAAAAATTTTAAAAAAAATATTAAAAATTTAAAAAAATATGGAGTGTGAAGTGTAGTGGAAGTTGTGTAGTAAAGTTCTAAAAAAGTACCCTAAAGCCTGCGTCAGGTCTTGTCGTTAAAAATTAAAATAATGATAGAGTTACCGTTAATACAATAATGTAAAAGTTTCTATTTATAGATCCAGCTACTTCATTTTATGTTGACTTATTTATTTTTCTATTTATGGCCAGTTATATTTATAGCCTGCGTCAGGTCTTGTCGTTAAAAATTAAAATGGATAGGTCTTGTCGTTAAAAATTAATATGGATGGGTCATGATTTTGATTGAAGAATAAGTTACTATTAATACAATAATGTAAAAGTTTCTATTTATAAATCCAACTACTTCATTTTATATTGACTTATTTGTTTTTCTATTTATGGCCAGTTATATATATATATATATATATATATATTTGGGAAAAGTTTATTTGCCTACTTGATTTGTCCACTTGGTTTAATTGCTAGTCATTTTTTATTTTTTTATTTAGTAATTAAAGAAGTGATTTTAAGTGTATTGATATATTTTATTTATTTTTTTAAAAAATATAAATATATATAAAAAAAAAAACTGAACGGCAGAGTAGCGTTTGAAAATTGCCTCCATCGTACGTGTTCCCAATTTCAGAATGAGCACTGCTACATCTCCCGAGAGATGTAGCCCGAAAGTGTCCCGAATAGGTAAAAATTTTTTTTTTATTTTTTATTTTTTTATTTCATATATTTTTTTAATCATTATAAATATTTTTAAAAAAATTAAAAAATTTATAATATTATTAAAAATATTTTTTTAATCATTCTATAAAAAAAAAAAAAAAAAAAATTTAAAAAGTCCCATTCGGGACATGTTTTGCGAATTCGGGACCCAAAGCATTTCTCTTTCAGAATTAATAGTGTTCGTACGTATGTTGTCTTCCGAAAAGTGGCAACGTTACGCTAATCTCGATGATAGTGATTTTTTATTCATATTATATGCTATGCATATCATGGTTAAACTAGTTTTACACGTCATTATATAATTTTGTAAATTGATTACTTTTTATCTTGAATAAAAAATATGAATAAGCTGAGATGAGCTGAGATGAGTTGAGATAGATTGTGAATAGTAATGAGATGAGTTGTGAATAGTAATGAGATTTATGAGTTAAAGTTGCTGAATAGTAATGAATAGTAGTGAGATGAGTTGTGATGAGCTGAGATAACTTGCGAATCCAAACAAAGATTCACAAGCAATATAACTAGCTAGGCAAGTCAAAATCAAACTTTAAATTATTAACATGATTAAGTCATAATTAAAAGATTAAAAATAAAATAAACCAAGCTAGCCACCTTTTTCAACAATGACCGGTTTAATTAAGACAAGACTTTGAAATAATAATGGTAGATGACTTTTTTTCTTTATTGACTATTGAGTTGTCGACATGATTGAAAGGAAAAATCTTGGATGAGATATATACTAGATAACATTTAGATTTCGTTTGGATACGGATCGGAAATACTCTGAATCAATATTATTTTATTATTATAATTTTTTAAAATTTTTATACAAAATATAAAATATTAAAATTTAAAAAAATTAAATTATTTATTATATTTTATATAAAAATTTAAGAAAATTTTATTAATGAGATGAGATAAGAATGTGCTGCCGACACGTCTAGGTAGTGAGAGTTTAGGTAACGGATAATTATGAATTTATGAATGGTTAAAAAAAAAAAAAAAAAAAAGAAAAGAAACCCAAAACCAAGGTAAAAACAAAAATCATTATCAAATAATAAAATGTAATTTATACGGTTGTCAAGATCATGACAATGTATAAAAATCTTATAATACGAAAGGATTTGATTTCTATCCACATTGTTGGAACTGAATTCCTAATTGGATGCATATCTCATTAATTTGTTATGATATAAATATATAATATAATATAAATCTTGATGACTTAATTTATATGAGCCCATTTTTTATTAATATCATGAGTAGAAACCTCAACAGTTTAACCTTTATCAAAGGGCCGGCCTGCTATGTCCGATCCAGAAGCGCAACAGCATAAAGAAACTTGCCGAAAAAGGTTAGATTTCTTTATTAGATCAATCAAATGTTCCATATTCTTTTTATATAAAATAGCTAGGATTTTATCCCCTAAATTATTTGTATAATTCGATCTATATATATATATATATATGTATATAGTATGCGGCACATAAATATCATAAAAAAAGCATTATATATTTTGTGTTATTTTTTTAATGTACCACACGAACTGATCATAATTATTTACAACTTAATTAATTATGAGAGGAATATGGAATGAAATAAGTCTTGTAATTGGTTTGCATTAATATTTTTATAAGAGACATGAGTACACATTCATAGTTTATATATATATGCTGCATGCATGCTGGCCACTTAACTCTGGACCACCTAATAATTTATTTATTATGCAGGTTTAATGGAAAAAATAATGAAATAAAACTTTTTCATTTAATAATAATAAAAAATAATCAGGTAAGCATGCATGCAGTGATTGAATAATTTACGTAACCCGGCCAGGAGAACTCATGTCATTGAATTTACCTAACCCTAAGCACTTGATTGATCGATCTGCTCTCATATTTAAATGCATGGTTTTGGCCTGATCGAGTAGATTCATATATATATATATAGGAATGACATGATCTTAATCATCAGGCGGCGTTGTCATTTTCTAGCCAGTTTGCAAAAAACTAAGCAAAAGCTCCACATGATCACATGAGGTTCATTCATTACATCCATCCATGCAACATCCTCGATCCCCTTCTTTCAATTTTCATTAATCATTTTATTATAAGTTATTCATCTGATCTCAAATTAATAATTAAAAATTTATTTATTATTTGAGAAATATTTGGTGCATAAAGAGATCTGATCAATAAATAAAGTTTACAAACTGATCACGAATTAGTATTAGATTAATGTAAAACTCATTTTATTATTAAATAGATATATCTTGAACGTACACTTTGATCTTTTGAGCGCTATATATATATATATATTTATATTTATATATTTACCACATACTTCTCATGATCATTTTATATTTATATATTATTATCATTTTTAAATTAAATATAAAAATGATATTATTGGTTAATTTGTTTGCGAAGCCTACCTTCTCGGAAGCAAGCTCCTTTGTTTTGTAATCTAACTGATATTATTGTTTGAATAATTGTATCTATTCAATTCTATTTTAGACGCCACAAAAATGATAATTGATGTTAATCCAGACATCAAATCATGATATATATCGTGTCAACCTTTTGAGTCGATAGTCGATATATGTCCTATTCGATCGATCGTGTCCATTAATAATGCATGGCAGTGCATATCCTATTCGTTGTCTGAATCTTCAATATCAATCAACGTACCAAATTATCTTGTAAATAAAAGGAAAAAAAATATAAACAAAATATAAACAAAATAAACCTCTAGTCTCTATCGGCCCTTTGATATTCTAACTTCAAAAATTGAATTTATAAAAATAATATTCACAAATTGATGATATGTTTAGATTTGATATATATGTTAGATACTCTTTATAATAAAAAGAGAAAGATTTATAATATTCTAATGTAACGCAACAAGTCATCAATTTATAAACTTACTTTTATAAGACCAAATACTTTTTCTTTTAAGATAAGAGACCTGAAGCCCAACTCTTATATATATGCACCTTATATTGTGAATTAAATTTTTTTTTCACTGTTTTTATTATTATTATTATAGAGGAATTATACTATATATTAGCGTTATAAATAAACAAGGCTACTCAACAAGTAGCTCGAGATCGACTCAATCAATCATTAATTAACTCGATCAAAATTGATTTCGGCCTAATTCGTTTGTTATAAAATGAGTTATTTGTTAACACAAAGTTATGATCGATTATTAATTAACGATATAATTTGTATAAAGATCAGCTTGAGTAAATTCGAATAATTTTATATTTATTATCTTTATAGTATTATCTCTATAATTATAAAGAGAATAATTTAAATAGATTAGAAGAAATCATGATGTTCCTAATATTAAATATGTTACTTGAATCTTTATAAAGATAACCATTGATATATCAACTTTATAAAGATATTAGCTAAAATGCAACATAATTTGTTTGCCAGAATTAGTAGTTAAAATTATAAAATATAGTAAAAAATAATCTATTTTTATCAAAATGAAACAATTCGTGAATAAGCTCGATCGGACTTGCTCAAATATTAAATAAGCTATTAATCATGAACATAAAATCTAACTGGATGAAAAATTCGATCTTCACTCATGTTCAGGCACTACAACAGAAAGGGTCTTTTGGGACGAAAATTTTTGTCCCAAAAGACCCCAATTTCGTCCCGAAAAAATTTTTGGGATGAAAAAAATTTGTCCCAAAGTCGTTCCAATATCACTGTGCCAAAAGGCATTTTGGGACGAAAATCACCATTTCGTCCCAAAAATTTTCTTTTGGGACGAAATTGAAGGAAACCGTTCGAACACGTTCGAACGAAAAAAAATTTTCGTCACGGTTTAAATTCGTCCCAGAAAATAGTTCGAACGGAAAAAATTTTAAGTTTGAACAGTAGTAACGTGTTTGAACGATTTCGAAATATGTTCGAACACACATGAATTCGTTCGAACGTTATGAATTGTCTTTGTGTTCGAACGTTAAATGGTCAGGTCGAACGCTATATGGGTTCGAACGGTATAGGATATGTTCGAACACGACTGAAATTATTTACGTTCGAACGTTGTGTGATCGTTCAAACACTACGAACAAGAATTTCGTTCGAACATTATATCCACGTTCGAACGCTATTGCCGTTACATAGAGTTCGAACGTTTTACGTTCGTTCGAACGATATCTCTTTAATTTAAAACCAAATAGACATTCATACTATTTGCCACAATACATTAGAAACTGTTTAACACTCACAAAAGTGTTAAAATAAGCACAAAGTAAATAAATAACAGTCGAGACAGATATTGTTCGTACATAAATAGATAATCCCAAAATCCATCAGTTGTTTGGAGGCCTGTACTGTTACATAAGCTGCTGCATTTGGAGTTGCATCTGTCTTCTGAACTCTTCTTGTTGTTCTTCATGTTGTTTGAGGCGCATCTCCAATTCTGCTTGTTTTGCCAATTGAGCCTCTAACTCATGTTGTCTTGCAGTCAATTCTTCGATTCTGGAATTCGCATTCTCTAGCGCTATAGAAGTCATAGATGCATTCCCAGAAGAAGAGGAAGGGGGACCAGGCTTTACACAACGACCCAAACCCCTCAAATATCCTGAACGTTGACCCAGGACTTGTGTAAAAATCTCAATATCACTTGTTGATGAATTTTGATCTGACGCAGATTCAGCACGTAGGGCAACCATTTTATCCTAGTCATATATAAGATAAAGAATTAATATCGTCATAAATATTCTAATATATTTAATTTAAACAGGTTATAAAACTTACATAATTTTCACGGGCATCGGGATGAGTCCACTCTCCATTACGATCAGTGTGCGATGCAGCATATAATTTTGTCAGATCATAATTAGTATCTGAATCTTGCTACAATAAATGTGTTAAAGATATAAAGTCATTATGATGAGTCCAAATAATTAACTATATCCAATAAAAAAAATAGCAATACCAATTTCTGAGAAAGACGATGGAAAGATCTTGAGCCTGCATGATAATTAATCTTCAATTTTGATCTATTTGTTTTGTTTATAGAACTTCGCTCCTGCAAAGAAATTGAAAATATTATGAAGCGAAATGACAGATATGACAAGTAAAATAAATAAATTTCATTATACCTGATATGATGGATCCTCAAACATGTCACAAAGTTTTTCCCACTCAGAAGGTCGGACATCCTGGAAAGGATGTTGGCGTGCATCTTCCTTCTTCTCAAACTTATTATAATGCTCATGACACCTCGCCTTATATTTGCGGAATGCATTACCCATAAGCTCTTCCACAGTCTTACGCTCCTCTCTCCGACCAAAATTTAATTCGAAATCATCCTTAAAAAAATAGTCACAAACACATTATCATTTATAATATTCTAAATTTAAGTAAAGTATAGGAATTTATTCTACTAAATCAATATTTTAAACATTACCAAACAACGCTTCTTGATAAGCTCTTTAACATCTTGGGAGACTTTCTTCCATGAAGTCGTTGCCAAAGGTGCGTAAGTTCGTGTAAGAGCACCCACATGTGATGCAAGCCAAGCTGCTGGTTGTCCTTCACCCCCAGTATGTTCGACAGGAATGTTAACTTTGATCTTACCCACCTTCCGATATTTTTCCAACGTCACCCCTCTAGTGGTGCCTCGACCTTGACGAGATTGTACTGTAGATTCTATAAAATATAACATTGTAATCAATTACATTTATATTTCTATTACAGGACCTTAATTAATAACTTTTATGAGTATTAGATTTTTACCTTGTTCTGTAGAATCAATCTCTAATGGTGAGTCTGGAGGAGAGCTAGGAACAGGTGGAGATGAGTTGCGAACTTCCTTCCTCTTTGGCGGCATAATTTCAAACTACTGATACATTCAATAAGTAAAATATTTGTCATCAAGTGTAATGTTAACACTTAATTGGTCAATCAGAATCTGTATCAGTTTCATTTGACAATTCGCTCTCATCATCTGTAGATACTTCAGATGATTCAACATTTTCCTCAATTGTCGTATCAACAATTTCAGCCTCAATATCTTCTCTATTTAATGGAATCATCTCATACTGGCTCAAATCCACAAACAAATTTAAGGCGGGTTGACTCTCTTGGTATGCTTCTTGAGTAGAAGAGTCATCTTCTTCTTCATCTTGTCCTTCCACCTGAGGGATAACATCATATATATTTCTTGGAGAATATTTTTGAACTACTCGCCATTGATTTCCTAACTTCGGGTCATCTAAGTAGAATACTTGAGATGCTTGAGAAGCCAAAATAAAAGGATCATCTTCATACCATTTTTTTGATGTATTAACACTCAAAAAATATTCATCATCACGGACTCCAGTACGAGGATTGCTTAAATCCCACCAATCACACTTAAACAGATACACCGCAAGCTCTCCCAAATATTTCATTCCAATTATATCGACAATAACCCCATAGAAATCAATATTTTCTCCATCATGACTTCCTTCGACTAGGACACCACTATTTTGGGTTTTCCTATAACAATCTCGATCCAGTGTGTGATACCTACTTCCCCGAGAAATACATGCAGAATATCGAGCAGCGCGTCTCGATGGGCCACGCGCCAATGCATACAGTTCATCAGATATATCATTTGGATTATTCGCATGCAATTGTACAACCTACATATTGAGTAAAGCATATACTATATCAAAGTTGAAATTAATATTTTTTCATTTGTTATTGAGTAACGCATATGTAATTTCATTACCCGTTCTTCAAACCATCTCGGGAACTCCTCTTCATGTTTCTGGTTTATATCATTTACTCCTAGTTCCTTGAGCACGTTAATATGATCACTGAAATTGATGATTACCACAAATATTTTATATTTTGTATTTTTTTAAAAGTAATGAGGCAATTTAAATTAAGAAAAAGTTATAACTTACTTCAAGTAGTTCTCTATCTCAGGGCAATTGTTCAGCACGTACCACTGAGCTTTCTCGAACTCTCTTCCACACAAGTCATAACCACGCACTGCACCAATTGGACGAACTTGTTGGGAAAACACAGAATATATAGTCCGTTGTCTTGCTCGGTCAACGTCAAAGTTTCTTTCTGGCCGATCAAACCGAGTGTCAACTCCGTGGAAATATTTGGAACAGAAGGTATGCCACTCATCGTCAATATATGCTTCTGCAATTGATCCTTCTGGACGGGCCTTGTTACCCACTGTACGTTTCAACTTTCCAAGAAATCGTTCAATGGGATACATCCATCTATATTGAACTGGTCCTGCAAGTCGAGCCTCACGTGGCAAATGAACGGCTAGGTGAACCATGACATCGAAGAATGACGGTGGATAAATACTTTCTAGCTTACACAATATTATGACAATTTCTCGTTCCATTCGATCCAAAGCTTCTACATTCAACGTCCTAGCACATAAGTCTTTAAAAAATGCACCCAACTCAGTCAAAGCCACGCGCACATCTCTGGTCAAGTACCCACGGATACCAATAGGCAAGATACGCTGTAAGAAAACATGACAATCATGACTTTTTAATCCAGTTATTTTCCAATCATTTGTTCTCACACACCTTGTTAGATTCGAGGCATAACCGTCCGGTAATTTGATCTTCATTAGCCACTCACAAAATGTAACCCTTTCATTCCTTGACAATGTATACCACCCAATCGGCATGTAGACAGACGAACCATTTTCTTGCAACTGCATTTCCCGTCTTATTCCCAACCGCTTCAAATCCTTCCTTGAGTTTATTGTATCCTTTGTTTTTCCTTCAATTGACATCAATGTTCCCAATACGGATTCGCAAATATTTTTTTCAATATGCATAACATCAAGGCTATGTCGCAATTTTAACTTCGACCAGTACGGGAGTTCGAAAAATATACTCTTCTTTGTCCAATTCAACTCATTCGTAGCTCGTTTTCTCTTTCGTTGTTTTTTACCAAATTCATTACAACCGACATCTATAAATTGTGCAAGTACATCTTCGCCAGACAAATATGGTGGAGGTTGGCCCCATTCAACAGTTCCATCAAACATTCTAGAATTTCCACGCCATATATGGTCACCAGGTAAAAATCGACGATGACCCATGAAACATAATTTCCTCCCGTACGTAAGCCATTCAGATTTGGTATATTTGTTACAAGTTGGACATGCCATTTTCCCCTTAGTACTCCAACCTGACAAATTCCCATAAGCTGGAAAATCATTTATTGTCCACAACACCGCAGCATGCATCTTGAACGACTTGCCTGTTAACGAATCAAATGTGACAACCCCATTCTCCCACAAATCTTTCAATTCTGCAATCAATGGCTGTAAGTGTATGTCTATATCATTTCCCGGTGACCTCGGACCTGGGATGAGCAAACTCATCATGAAATATGGATCTTTCATACACTTCCAAGGTGGTAAATTATACGGCATAAGTACAACTGGCCAAGTACTATGACTAGTACTCATGTTCCCAAAAGGATTAAATCCATCTGTTGCCAACCCAAGTCTTACGTTACGCGGTTCTTCAGCAAACCATGGGTGTTCCTGATCAAATTCCTTCCACACCTGGGAGTCAGCAGGATGTGACAAAATATTCTCGTTCCTTACCCTATCTGATGAGAGCCATGTCATATCTACAGTCGTTGCGCGTGACATAAATAATCGTTGTAATCTTGGTATCAATGGAAAGTGGCGGACGACCTTTTGCGGAACATTTGTCTTGTCCGATGTCCATCTTGACTCGTGGCATATAGGACACTCGTTCAACTGCTCATTCTCTCGCCAAAATAATATGCAGTCATTCGTACATGCATGTATTACGTTGTAATCAAATCCGAGTCCTCGTTTCAACTTTTTTGCTTCATAGAAGTTACGAGGTAAAGTATTGTCTGTCGGCAGTGCCCCTTTAAACAGCTCAAGTAACATATTGACTGCCTTAATAGATAATCGACACATTGATTTTATGTGAAGCAATCTTACAGTAAACGACAACTTACTATGTCTTCTGCATCCTGGATATAGCTCACGCTGTGAATCATTCCACAAGCGTGCAAAAGTGTTATGGCCCCCATCATTTGAGCTTAATGTGTCCGTGTCACCTTCATCCATAAACATTCCCACACCGATGTCACCTAACATTTCCTCCAAATCCCCATCGTAATCATCTCCAACAATCTCTGGTTGTACATCTTCATCGATCTCTTCTTCTTCATGTGGAGCCTCAAATGAAGTTGGATATGGTTCGCCGTGTAAGACCCAATCAGTATAACCCTTATCAATACCTTTGACAAACAGATGCTCTCTCACCAAGTCGAATTTATGAGAACGCAAATTCCTGCATTCTCTGCATGGGCATCTGATACGCCCATCACTATCACATGTACCCAATGCAAACTCCAAGAATTTCTTAACACCTTCAGCATATACATTGTAATTCTGACCCAATCGATCGGTAACTCTCATCCAACTCTTATCCATGCCGACTATATTCATTACAAACAATATTGTAATGCATCAGCAAACAACCATATATCATGTACCAATTAATGAGTATGTCACCTTTCACCGGGTAGTTGGTCCTATCCCGTTCAGGATTGTAAGATCATAGTCGCCAACCTATGATCTATTATATGTCACATCCAACAAAATTTCGGCAGCATCTCCCCATAGTTCTCCAAATATGCTCGTTTCGTTGTGTGCACTGACGATTAACACGTCGTTGCACCATCACCGAAACTGCATATCCAGAGAACAATGGATGAATCTACCAAAATCATAATGTTAGACGACAACAGATATAGTTCTATAGTTTGCGAAAATGATCTTACAATCCCAAACTGTCCACTCTGGACAATTCAAGAGTTATCAATCAAGCATTCATCCGAATTGATAACTCTCGAACGGGTTTAAGGTTTATTTTGATGAACAAACAATACAAAATATGCTAATATATGTCAAACAATAACAACATATTATTTACACAACAATACAACAAAAACATAATTAGTAGGTATTATTTCAATATTTATTCCAGATTTTAATTTAAATATTAGTTTTACATGTTTATAATTAAGTATTTTAATTTAAAGATTTAGTAGTATTTGAATTTGAATATTAATTTTATTAATTTATCTTGAAGTATTTAAGTATTATTAAATATTAACTATTTCTATTTTAATTTAAAGATTTAGTAATATTTTAATTTGAATATTAATTTTATTAATTTATCTTGAAGTATTTAAGTATTATTAAATCTTAACTATTTATATTTTAATTTAAAGATTTAGTAGTATTTTAATTTGAATATTAATTTTATTAATTTATCTTGAAGTATTTAAGTATTATTAAATCTTAACTATTTATATTTTAATTTAAAGATTTAGTAGTATTTGAATTTGAATATTAATTTTATTAATTTATCTTGAAGTATTTAAGTATTATTAAATCTTAACTATTTATATTTTAATTTAAAGATTTAGTAGTATTTTAATTTGAATATTAATTTTATTAATTTATCTTGAAGTATTTAAGTATTATTAAATCTACCAAAATTTATATTTTAATTTAAAATTTTAGTAGTATTTTAATTTGAATAATAATTTTATTTATTTAGAATTAACAATATTAAATGGTAGTAATACATATAATTTACACAACTATCCCAAACTGTTTGTATTATGTATACGTTATTGGTGAAATGTCATTACCCGTTCGAACGATGATACCCGATGTTCGAACAAAATTAATCCGTTCGAACGTATTCATTCCAGATTCCAGTCGTCTTCAACAACGCCGAAAACTCCATTAATTACAAACAGCATCAAACACAAACACCAATTTCCGTGCATACAACTTTCTAACATTACAAAATATTAAGTTCAAATCATACATTTCTATTTTAAAAGAAATACCTGACAAATTGAAGATGAAAAGAAAATAATCCGAAAATAATCCGAAAATAATCACAAACTATCCTACAAGTATTAATCCGAGAATAATAGAGTGAGATGAACAATTTTTTTGAGCTTAAGAGTTAGTTTGAGAAAGAATACCTCTGATATGTGAAGGGTAATCTTCAGGCGACCACACGGAGCGACTGCGCAGGAGGAGAGAAACAAAATTGTGAGGTTCTGTCGTGTTTTTGAAGAACATTTCATGTTCGAACGGTTATTTACTAACCGTTCGAATGTGAAAATATTAAGCGGGAGAAAATTCCCTCCTAATTTTCACGTTCGAACGTAAAAAAAGTGTGTTCGAACGTTAATTTCTAACTGACCCAATCGGTATTACAAAGTTTTATTTATTTATTTTTTTTTCATTATACCTATGAATAAAAGAACAACATTAATATATGTAGACATATTAGATGATACTATATTTTAATTGGCGGGATATTTTCCCACCACTGCAATAATCCGTTCGAACTATAACAAATTACGTTCGAACGGTAATCCAGCTGTCTTTAATTGGCGGGATGTTTTCCCGCCATTTGCCTTGTCCGTTCGAATGTTTTATTTTACGTTCAAACGTTAACATATGTGTTCGAACTGTTTATGAGTACCGTTCGAACACATATCCTTTATGATTAAATATAACTTTTTTCATCTTAAATGAAAAGTACTATAACATCATATGTATTAGTTATATATACTATCATATATAATGTAATATATACTATCATATATATGGTAATCTATACTAATTATATAGTATATATAGTAATATATATTATCATATATATAGTGACCTATACTATCATATATATTATTAAGATCATATGTATTAGTAATATATACTCACATATATATAGCCCCAAATATACTAAGGTCACATAATAAAGTCTAGAAAAATTTATAAGATGATAGTATATTATAAGTAATCTATACTCTATGTATATATGTTGTATAATATCATATATAACTTTAGTAGGTAAAGTATAATGAAATATGTAATATGACATATATTAGTTAAGTATAAACACATACCATATAGTACTACATGCTATTATATGGTACTATATATATCTTAATATCTCATATATAACACTTTGATAGTAAAGTATTATGATATATTACTATTAGACTATAAGAAAATATTTTATAAGTTATTATGCTTTCATTTAAAGTATTCTACTATTATAATATATATTATAATATTACATAGTAGATTACAGTATATATAATCTACTATAATAGTATATATATTATAATAATTTATATGAATATAAATATAGTATACATTTAATATATTTTTTAATAAACTTACAAACTTCCGTTCAAACGTGAAATAGTAACGGGGCGAACGGTTTTATATTAAAATTCGAACATTTA
The DNA here is from genome assembly GCF_001411555.2 of Juglans regia. Lineage (NCBI taxonomy): Eukaryota > Viridiplantae > Streptophyta > Magnoliopsida > Fagales > Juglandaceae > Juglans > Juglans regia. The sequence goes on along the minus strand of NC_049914.1, from coordinate 23,795,629 downwards.
CTATTAACGTTCGAACGGTTATGCACGTATAAGTTATCGCGGGCAGCGATTTCTCTCACGCCGCCGTCCCCACCGTTTGAAAAAGCGAGAAAACGTTTGAACGCACTACATTCACCGCCGTCTGCCGTCGTGATCAGCACATACGTCAAACATTTTCCCTCCCAACTAAAGGTATGTATTTTCAAACTCATTTTACCGTTTATTTTATAATTTTATGGTTTTATTTGTTTTTTTTCCGAAAAATTACATTTTTTTATTAATAATTACCGTAAAACATCATAAATCTATCGTAGGATGTTTAGAAATGAAGAGTACTTTATTTTTTAGTCGAAGAAACCACAGAATCGATATTTTTTTGAGTATTTTCATGGCTGCTGTGTTGACTCAGCCATGGCCGAGTTAGATCTGGTTTACGTTCGAACGGTATTAACCAGTTAGTTCGAACAGGTAGACCTGTACGTTCGAACTTGATATACCCGTTCGAACGTTATTAATTGTCCGTTCGACCATATATTTAGACGTTCGAACGCTAATTATTAAATTAAATCCATTAACATTTTATTAGCTTATTAAATTGTTTTCATCGTTTAATTGATTATATGTTCTATCAATTAATTTATTAAATTGCTATTAGTATATAATTTTGTAAATCTTTTAGTCGTAATTAGATTTTATCACTAATCTTGAATGTATATTTTATTTTTTAAATTGCAGGATCATAATAATGTCTTATCGGGGCCGTAAACGTGGTAGATCAGGAGAACCTTTCATCCAAACAGTTCGAGAGCGGACCGTTTTACTTGAGCGACAGGTAAAACTGTCTGATTTTGTCGCTCTTATATGGGAGGGTCATTCCCTCCCATCAGTATTCAATGATCGTGGTTGGGCACCAATCTTAGATCAGCGAGAAGAAGGAATGGAGCTCGTTTCCTTAATTGAGATCGTTACTGAGTTCTATAAAGAGCTCGGTGCTGCTAGCCCAAACGATGGAGGGGCATATAGGATATGTGTCCGAGGAGCTCCTGTTATATTTTCAGCGGATGGACTCGCTGCATATCTGGGTATTCCTAGGCTTCTTGATGCCTATCCAAACCTCCCGCTTAGAGAGTCTGGTCCTTCAGGTGATGCAGCTATGTCTCAGGACGAAGGACTAGATTACACAGATGAGATAGATACACTTGCTGATCACGAGGTCAGAGACTTGATTGTTGGTCCAGATGCTCCAGTGTACGATGGCTCCAAGAGTATTAGGCAGGCAGATTTATCTTCTTTCTTCAAGATTATGAATTTGATCATTGCCAACAATATTGACCCACAGCAGCACAAGACCGAGGTCGGCATGGATCGAGCGAGATTTATGATACGGGTCGCTCGTGGCATCCCGATCGACCTCGTTGGTTATATATTTGAAAGGATCCGATCAGAGGCACGGTTTATTACGACAGATATACTGCCGTTTGGGATCCTCATCACTCGATTTTTGCTACATGCCGGGGTTGTGTCCGAACCTGCCGAGCGTTCCCGATTTCCGATGGCACCGATCAACAGCACCACCCTATCACGGAGCACGGGACACTCTAGATTTCGTTTTCGTGGAGCTGTTCCTGACAGGGCTGAGATTCAGAGAGATGGGCAGCCAGGAGATACTGGAGTCTCGGCTGGTGAGACATCTACACAGGCTGAGACATCACGCACATATATTCGTGAGGAGATGGCTGACATATTGCGTGCTGAGATCAGTGTACACACATCAGCAGTGATTGATGCAGTGCATACTGCCATGTCTGAGTTGCGTACAGAGATTATGGCTACCGTCTCTGGGTTACGTACAGAGGTTGATGAGTTACGTACAGCGATTAATGCCAATAATGCAACTCAGGTCACAGTTAGTACTCGACTGACACAGGTAGAGACACAATTAGCTGCAGTCGAGGATGTGTGTAGAGACCTCGCATCACAATAGTTTTTATCTTTTATTTATATTTTCTTTTGTTGTAATTATGAACAATATATATGGCATTTTGATAATTTGCTTTATTTGGTTGATTAATATGTATGTGATTGATAATATTTATTTACTAAATATCTTATTTAACGTAAAAGAAATCATTAAAATATTTTAAAATTAATTACATAAAATTAATTAATTAATTTGTATATATGATAGATATTTTTTATATTTTGAGTTTCGTACCGAGATTAATATTATACCTTCGAATGTATAAATGTGGTGCTTGAATATGTTCTAACTAAATATATTCCGTTCGAACGGTTTAGAAAGCTTCCTGCCAGGATTTGCCACCAAACATTTTCCATTCAAACACAAAAAATTCTCGTTCGAACGTTTTTTAACTTTCCCCGCCATAATAAAGTAATTATCCGTCAAATTTTACTGTTCGAACGTATTTTTTCACGTTCGAACGGGAAAAACTTTTTGAGACGATTTAATTCGTCGCAGAAAAAACTGTTCGATCGGTTATTTTGACGTTCGAACGGTTTTCTAAATTCATCGATTTTTTGGGACGAAATTTAAAATTCGTCCCAAAAAATGACTTTTAGGGATGAAAAAAATTTCATCTCTAAATAATTTCATCCCAAAATCTCAAATTTGTTGTAGTGAGGTAAATTAGTTTAAACAAATAAGGTTTATAAACTGCAACCCACTACTCACTCAAACTTAACTCACTCGTTTACACCCGGCCTAAATATTACCGTCATTGGTGTAGTATTTCCGTTCTCTGCCTGCTGGTATATATTCATCTATAGCTGGCCAGGGTGGAGGCGTGATTGATGAGTACTGGTCCTGTGACGACTGACGAGCGTTGAAAAGGGAAGATATGGGAGTTGAGACCGAAATAGATAAGCCATGAGCTAGTTAGATAAAATGTCTATACTCCTATATATATATAATATATATATATATATATATATATATTTTTTGTCAATGATAATCTTCCAGCTACTCATAAGAACAAGCTCAGTTCAATCTCTTCCGATAAAGATGCAACACAGCCTAGCTAGGTAGCGACAAAAGTACTAGTCCTTCCAGTAAACAAGTTCTAATCAATAGGACCTTTGAGATGTTATCTAGATAGCTGTGTTGCACTAGAAGGACTCCTTTTCTCACTTGGCTCATGTGTTGCATCGAAAGAGATTGAGTTGACCTTGTTTTTATCGGTAGCTGGAAGATTATGATCAGACACACTTATATATTCAAAAATATATAACAAAATCCAATCGGGTTTTCAAAATCTAATTATGTGTAGGGGTGAAAAAAAAACCGGTGAACCGGTAAATCGGACCGAACCGGTCAGTTCGATCCAGTTCTAAATTGGTTCGGTCTGATACTGGTTCTATTTTTTTCAAAATCGGTCGAAATAGGTATGATTCCGGCTTTCCTTTTTCTAAATATATAAATATATTTATATAAATATATATTTTTAATTTTTTATATGATTTTTTATAGTAGATATAATTTTTATATCTAATATATATAATTATATATAAAATAATATTGTATTCTATGCTAAATTACTAATTAAAATAATATTAAAATTTAAAATCATATATAAATAACAATATATTATCATTGTAGTCTATAATATTAGTAGTTAGGTGGCCGAGAATCCATCGTAAGCTGTTAAATGAGTGTTGTGTACTTGTTATTTGTGGAAGAATAAAAAGAATCGGTGGATTCTGACAAGAACTCAATCAAATGAAGAGAGAGAGCTTGAAATAAGAAAAGGAAATGAATTATGAATTGTATTGAATAGTGAAATGAAAAGAAGTAGTGAACTAAGTCTGCTATTACATCATATTTATACTGAAAATGTAAACTAACAGAATTAACTAATTACATTGTATTGCCTATTTTATCCTTCCTTAGCCTTTTTTACTTTGGACTTTAATTCCATATTTTCTATATGTGATGCAATACTCCAACACCCCCCATTGTTAAGAATGTTCATCTTGCGAAGAATATGATGAAAAGGCAATGATCTAAGTGGCTTGCGAGTATGTTTGTCAACTGTAGCCGAGAGGGAATGTAAAACAACTTGATGAGCTTTTCTTGCAGCTTCTCTCGAACTAAATGGCAATCAATTTGTATGTGCTTGGTTCCCTCATGTTGTACTGGATTTGTGGCAATGGACATAGCAGATTTGCTGTCTATATACAAGAGTGTTGGAAGAGAGTGATCGATCTGCAAGTCTTGTAGTGAATAGATTAACCATTGTATTTCACAAGTTGTAGTTGCAAGAGGTATGTACTCTGCTTCAACAGATGATCGAGTAATGGTGGCCTACTTTTTAGACTTCCATGAGATCAAAAAATTTTCTAAGAACACTGCAAAACCTATTATGCTTTTCCTGGTATCGATGTAGCGTGACAAATCAGGGCAACCCTCCATCAAAACAGTTCAAGAGATGACTATTTTATTAGAGCATCAAGTGAAGATTTCTGACTTTCTAACGCTTATTTGGGAGGGTCATTCCTTGACATTAGTCTTCATTGATCGTGGTTGGACATCAATCCTTGATCAAAAGGACAAAGCATGGGACCTTATTTTTATATTGACAGCATCTCTGAGCTTTACAAAGAACTTGGTGGTACCAGCCCATATGACAAAGGGACAAACGCGCCAATTTATTGGTATTTCTCGATTGCACACTGCATATCCGAACATGGTATGCAAAGAGTCTTCAGCTTTGGGTGATGGGGAGACGGTTGAGGATGAGGGATCTTATACAGAAGAACTCGATGACCTTTCTGATCATGAGGTGAGGCAGTTGATTGTTGGTCTAGATGCTCCTCCCTATAATGGGACAAAAAGCATCAAACAAGCATATCTATCTAGTTTCTTCAAGATCATGAACTTGATCATCGGTAGCACAAGACAAAAGTTGGCATGGATTGAACGAAATTTATGATACGCATCGCTTGTGGGGTTCCTTTCGATCTGGTGGGCTGTATATTCGATAGGATTCGATCAGAAATCTGGTACATTACAATGGATATATTGCCATTTGGGATCCTGATCACACGATTTCTGCTACATGTCGGGGTCCTACCAAATATTATTGAGCATGTTCGGGAGCCGATGAGACCGATCAACTCCTCCACTATCATAAAGCATGGGACACTCGAGACTTCATCTTCGAGGTCCTATTCCAAACCTAGTCGATACTCAGAGAGATGCAAACCCGAGAGATCGTGGAGTATCGGCCAGTGAGACATCCAGGCAGGCTAAGGCACCACGCACAACTACTCATGAGGAGATGGAAGATATAGTGCTTGCAGAGATTAGCAAACATACATCAGCTATGATTGATGCAGTGCATAGGAAGATCCATACTGTTATATCTGATTTACGTACAGACATTAATGCTAGCATCTCTGACTTACGTAGAAAGATTGATGTCATGCCTGTGACTCAGGTCACGATCAGTACTCGACTGACACAACTAGACACACGCCTAACTACAGTTGAGGATGTGTGCAAAGAGTTGGGATCTTAGTAGTTTATATGTTTTATTTACATTTTTTTATGGCTAATATTTAATTGGTGTTTTCTAAATTTAATTTAATTATGAACTAAATCATTTTTTAATTATTGATTTCTATTATTCCTATTATTTAATTTCTAATTTTTATATAAATTAAATATTTATCCATAATTAAGGTATTTTGATGCCATCAATAATTGTAAAAATTATGTAAGCATTCGAACAGAATATATCATATTTGAACGTTTCTCCATTCCTTCTAGATATTTATGTAATAAATATCTGTTCAAACTCTTTATTTTACGTTTGAACATTAATTAACGCATTCGTTGGAACAGTATAATAACCTGTTTCAAATGATAAGTCAATTGTCCCGCTAAATTTATTGACTTAACCTGCCAATTTTCCATTCGATCATATATAATATATGTTCTAACATTGATTAATTTCGACGTTCGAATAGTAAGTCAATGTCCAGCTAAATTTTATCACTATATGCGCCAAATTCTCATTTAAACATAAATAATATTCATTTAAATGTTTATTTCATTTTGTTTGAACATTTTTTGTCAATGTTCGAATGGTTATTTTATTAGGGATTGAATTTTCCACCCCTACATATACCATTCGAATGTTTTTGAACGGTAAACACCTTCCATCATTTTTTAAGAATGAAATTTCGTTAAATTTTGTCTCTACATTTATTTTTTGTGATGATTTTTATTTCGCCTTAAATAAAAATCGTCTCAAAAATAAATTTTTATTGTATTGCCACAACCATGCACAACCTATTTGACTATTACTATTTACTAGGTATCTTTTCTGCTTGGAATTGGAAACAAGAGTAGGTTTGGATTTAATTTCCAAAACTAGATCAAGAATTTTCTGGAAATGTATCAGAAAAGGTACTGCATATATCTACCGTATGAAAAATACCATTCTCACAAAAAGTTGAGTCCCGATTGAGGCTCGATAAATTTTTTTTTACTTAATAATTAAGTAATTATTTTTTAATAAAATTTGTAAATTTTTTTTAATAATTAATGATAAAAACAAATAATGCTAGATACAAGTTTCAAATAGATAAATTGCATACAAAATTTTGTAAAAAAGTGCATTCTACTAATAAAAAATACTTTCTTTAATACTTTTTTAAGGTATGATCCACTTTTTTACAATGACTTGTATGAAATTATCTATTTATAGCTTATAAAAATCATTTCTCATAAAAAAAATTAAAACTTTTACCCGTATCGAGAGTCATCCATCTGGGTGTAGCACTGTTTCTACTGTATATATGTTAGGGATCTCGGTCTTGTCCCTAACACTAAGGACCACGAGCTTGCCTTGGTGTGGATGATGACCGAGTGCCCTTGCCAACTTGCTTGGCCTTCAACAAGGGTTGGTGTTTGAGTAATGGAATGATGGAGATGATGATGAAATTGGATAGGTTAAGTGTTTAGGGAAGGCTAATCAATGTGGGCGGCTAGAGACTTGTTCTTGAGTGAGGTACCAAGTTGATGGGCTAGGGTTGGATGAGTGAGGTGAGGTGAGGTTAGAGTTTTTGTTGATGGTTGGCTAGGGTTTCCGTGGCTAGGGGTTGGGCTTAGGGTTTCGGATGCAAGAGGCAATTAGGGCTGCCGTGTGTTAGGATGAGAGATTAGGTTTTGGAGTGTAATGCACTAGGGTGGCCGAAATGGGTATGGTGAATTAAGGTTGGTGAGGATGAGATGGAGGCTAGGGTTTCGGGTGCAAGAGTTGGATGAGTTGGGAATGGATATGGAAAGCCGTGGACTATGGGACTAGATTAGGGTTGGCAAGATTGAGGAGGATTGGCTAGGTTGGACGGTTTTAGAGGGAGTCTAAGATGGAAGGAATCTTGGAGGGAAGAAGGGAATTCGGATTTGGTGAGTTGGGGAGAGTCAAAAGTTGACTTGTGTGATTTTAGGAAAAGAGATTTAAGGAATTGAAGAGTGATTTTCAATTCCTTAAATTACGGAATTTGAATTTGAGGAAGTCAAGACTCATAGAATGAAAGACTTACCTTATAGGAACTTGAGGTGGACGGCTAGGGTTTGATGGAGGGATATCTTTAGTGTGGCCGAATATGGAAGTGGAGGATTTGGCTAGGGTTTTATGGATGGGCGACTTTGGGGTGGTTGAATATGGTAAGTGGAAAATATGGAAGTGGGAGGCAATATGGGTTTGGCTAGGTCAAGGTTTGTGAATGATGAATGGCAATTTAGGGAGAGTTATCTATTTATGGAAATTAGGGCAAACACTACGGTTGGTCGAATTTAGGTGGTGGGAAGATCAAAATGGATGAATGGGTATTTTTGTGGCCGAAGAACACTAAGACCTCACAAGAACAATGCAACAATGATGAACATAAAATAATCGGATCAATGGGGGAAAAATGGAGAATCAAACGCGTGCAAGGGGTTGAATGGATGAACAATGAATGAATAAGATAGAAAAGATGTGAACACTCAAAATTAATGAATGAACACAAGGATAAACATAAATCAATTTTGATTCACGAATTTCACAAAGTTGACAAAAAAAAAAGGATAGATTGGATCACACCCATTCACGAACGTCAAGGTAATGATCCTCTATAAGGGTTTCACGAACGTCCCCCAAGTAGCCCAAGTGCCAAGCACCGAATGGTGATCTCAAGAATAAAATAATCCGCCCACAATGGGAATTTGCCAAAAGATGTCAATGCAAAGACTAAGAGTCCTATTTATAAAGATTACAACAAGAAAACTTCCAATAGGTCCCTTGAAAAATAAATAATTAAATAAATATAAATAATAAAAAATAACATAGTGGGCATAGGCCAAATTGACCCATGGCAAGCATGAGCCAATGGATAGGCTAGGCTGGCCCATGGCTGACATGGTTGACATGGCTGTTAGCATGTGGCTGACATGGCCCTGGCATGGTTGGCATGACCCAAGCAGAGGCCTGGGCGCAGAGGCTGCATGCCGGGGCTGTTGCCTGGGCGGGCTGGCATGGCCCAGGCAAGGGTGTGCGCGCAGGGCAGCCGTGCGCGAAACGTGTGTGCTGGGCAGGCTAGGCGTGCTGGCATGGTCACGAGTCTCACTCGGAATCCTGGGCATGTCTTGGCAGGCCCCGTGGCATGCCCATGGGGCTGCTGTCGGGCTGTCCAACCTTGTCATGACAAGGCTAATGGCTTGGCCATGGGCCTCAAAACATGGAATTCTACCAATATATCTACCATTCATGTCCAGTGGCCTCGTGGAAAGGTACTTTGAAAATGTAGTTGAGGCGACTAATTTGTTCGATAATCACGTGAGCTTCAACCTAACCCTAAAAGCTATACTAAATTAATGACCGCGCAACCTTTATATATTTCATGCCGCTTGGAGCAAGTTTATGTATCACACGCTGCCTTGCTTTTATTTGCACATGCAAAACCCCCTAATATTAGTGGCCACTACTGCTAGCTGCTGCAACACCATGGCCCTAGACATATTTCTTCTCCGGGAACTTGTCACCGCCATTTTCCTCTTCTTAATCTCCCACTTTTTCATTCGTACACTCCTCAGAAAAAGTGCTCGAAAACTTCCACCGGGCCCTAAAGGTTGGCCGGTTATAGGGGCTCTTCCCCTACTAGGAAGCATGCCCCATGTAACCCTAGCCAAGTTGTCACGACAGTACGGACCCGTTATGTACCTAAAAATGGGCACATGTAACATGGTCGTGGCCTCTACCCCGGATGCTGCACGAGCTTTTCTCAAAACCCTAGACCTAAATTTCTCGAACCGTCCACCGAATGCTGGCGCAACGCATTTGGCGTATGGTGCTCAGGACATGGTGTTTGCGGACTATGGACAGAGGTGGAAGTTGCTTAGGAAGTTGAGCAACTTGCACATGCTTGGAGGGAAGGCTCTGGAGGACTGGGCTCAGGTTCGAGCGGCCGAGCTCGGGCACATGCTAAGAGTGATGTGCGAGTCTAGCAGGCAAGGGGAGCTGGTGGTGGTGCCGGAGATGTTGACGTACGCTATGGCGAACATGATAGGGCAAGTGATACTGAGTCGACGAGTGTTTGTGACGAAAGGGCTGGAATCGAACGAGTTTAAGGACATGGTGGTGGAGCTCATGACTTCAGCTGGGTTCTTTAACATCGGAGATTTCATACCATCCATTGCATGGATGGATTTGCAGGGGATTGAGCGAGGAATGAAGCGCTTGCACAAGCGGTTCGATGTGTTGCTGACGAAGATGATTGAGGAGCACTCAGCTTCGGCACATGAACGCAAGGGAAAGCCAGATTTCTTAGACGTTGTCATGGCTAACCGAGACAACGTCTCTGCAGGCGAGAGGCTGAGCTTGACCAACATTAAGGCCCTCCTGTTGGTAAGTACGAATAATATTCGTCATTAATCGAGAGTATGTTAATTAGGAAGTAGTCAATTCATGAAGGGTTAACTGTGATTTAATAACTTTTTTTAATTAGGAAGTAGTCGTTTTTAATTTTGGTAAGTTGCCAGGTAGGTACGTTGCTAGGACCTAGATGTGGATAACATAGCTAGGACCTATATCTGGATAACATCTTAGACTATTAAGTGTCAGGTCTGCTGCTGGGCGCTCTTACACTTAAAAAAGATCGCGCCGTAGTTTAAGCTTTCGTTTGTAATTTAAATTTATCTCTAATTTTAATATAAAATATAATAAATAATTTAATTTTTTTAAATTTTAAAATAATAATATAAAAAATAATATTTTATTAATATTTTATCTTTTTAATTCAATTTATTTTAATATCTAAATATAGATAATAAAAATCTTTTATAATTTTTTTAAATTTTAATATAAAATATAATAAATAATTTATTTTTTATAAATTTTAAAATAATAATATTAAAAATAATATTTTATTTAATTTTTATCTCAAACCATCAAAATAAACAAAACATAACTAAATTGTTTAATTCATCCGCCGTAAAAAAAATTCACCTCGTAATTCGTAAGGAATATTTTCTTGTAACACTCCTGCATATAAAAATATATATATATATGAGTATTACGGGTCCTGAATTTAAAATTAAAAAAATATTTCGAATAATATGATTTTTTTATATATTTTTTAATCATCATAAAAAATTTTTAAAAAATAAAAAATTCATAACATCAATAAAAAATATTTTTTTAATCATTCAATAAAAAAGAAAACAATCTCAATCAAGACATTTTTTAAATTCCAAATTCAGAATCTAAAGTATTTCTCTATATATATATTTTCTTTATTTGTACACTGACAGGTATAACTAATTTGAGTCGTAGATTAATTTGGGAATTCAGTGGGTATAAACAAGTATCAATTATTTTTTTAATTAGCTGCTTTTTCGGAAACGATTTAATAAGTTATTATATATATAACTTTAATTATGTGAGATAAGAAAAATATGTAAATATCGTTTAATTTTTTTTAAAAAAAGTTAGTAATTACGAGATAAAAATAAAAGAATTAATTTTTAATATTAGACTTTACTCTTTTTCAAAACAATTATGCGACGTTTGTACAATATTTCATGATGATATGTAGCATTACTCTATCGTATAAATATTTACAATATATATATGTATGAAAGCATGTACAATATGTATTAAGGAAAATACTGGAGACCGAGGAAATGGAATCCCAAATCCATTGATACTATTTTTATTTTTATTTTAAAAAAATTAATAGTTAAAGAAGTGTTTATTAATTAATGAATTGGTTTTTTTTAATATATTTAAAGATGTTTAAAAAATATCTGAAAAAAAAAATCCACCCTGTTAATAATATTATACGATTGTTTTTTGATGATTTTTTTTTTATTATTATTTGAAGAACTTATTTACGGCCGGAACTGATACATCATCAAGCATAATAGAGTGGGCACTAGCGGAGATGTTGAAAAACCCAAGCATCCTGAGGCGGGCGCACGAGGAGATGGATCGAGTGATTGGAAAGAACCGACGCCTGGAGGAAGCAGACATATCAAAGCTCCCATATCTTCAGGCCATATGCAAAGAAACCATGCGAAAGCACCCGTCTACGCCTCTAAACCTGCCCCGGGTCTCAACCCAAGCATGCGAGGTTAATGGCTACTACATTCCCAAGAACACTAGGCTTAGTGTGAACATTTGGGCAATAGGAAGAGACCCTGACGTGTGGGAAAACCCCTTGGACTTTACACCAGAAAGGTTTTTAACAGGAAAAAATGCAAAAATCGACCCAAGAGGGAATGATTTCGAGTTGATCCCATTTGGAGCTGGAAGGAGGATCTGTGCTGGGACTAGGATGGGAATTGTGCTAGTGGAGTACATTCTTGGGACATTGGTTCACTCTTTTGACTGGAAATTACCGAAAGGAGTTGAATTAAACATGGAGGAATCCTTTGGACTTGCCTTGCAGAAAGCCGTTCCCCTTGCAGCTATAGTTAGCCCACGTCTGTCTTTGAGTGCATATGCTTCTTGATCACGAATCGAAGTCTCGAGGTTGCTGATCAAAGTTGATCTATTTAATAAGACCTTTATTAGCAATCTGTTGCCTTTTAATAAGAACTTTCACATGAATGCCGTTTTCTGTACGCATGTTGGTCTACTTGATGTTAGTAATCGAGTTATGTGGCTTTATGAATCATGACGTTTTTAGAAGTATCTACCAGCTGCTAGCTTTCTGGCGGGGAAAGAAAAAAAAAAAATCGATTTCATGTCCCACTGTTAATTAATGTGCTGTAAAAATTAATGGAACTCAATTCATTTTTAATTAGTAATGTCGTGGTCTATAAATTTTCTCAAGAAAAACTTTATTCATCATCAATATTTTTAGGAGAATCATTTTGATACTCGTAGATATATAGATCATGTTGCAGAGGCTCAAGATCAGTGCATGCTGCATGCAGCAGGCATGTTTCTATAATTCTCTTAACTCTTAAGTCTCATTTGTTTTTACAGATGAAATGAGATTAGTTGAGATAAAAGTTAAAAATTGAATAAAATATTATTAGAATATATTTTTTTAATATTATTTTTATTTTGAGATTTGAAAAAATTGAATTGTTTATTTCATTTTTTGTGAAATTTAAAAAATTTATAATCATTGGATAAGATGAGAACATTAGTTCTTTTAGATGTACCATGAATTAGCTTGTAATATTGCCTCACCAAAAAAAAACAGGTTTTGGGTCTCTGATAGTCAGTTTTGATTTATTAGATTTGCGTCCAAGCAATTGCAGTCTTGCAGAGACTAATTAAAAGAACTTTAAAAAGAGCGCACTCGCCGTCTGTGGGATTCGAACCCACGACCACATGGTTAAAAGCCATGCGCTCTACCGACTGAGCTAAGACGGCTATACATTCATGCAGTTTCAATATACTTGTATTAGTTCAAACAAAAAAAAAAGCCTCCCACCGTCTCCCACTTGTCTGTATTATGATTGGGCCGCAAAAACCCCAGCTTCGGTTTGCTACAATAATGCCAAAGAAAATATCCATGATTTACTCCCTTTTCGGGCAAAATGTTCCGACTCATTGTGGTAAAGACAGAGAAACTACATTCGGCGCCTGTACGCCCAACTCAAGCCGTCCAATAACCCAGCCCCTTAGTGCTGCTCGAAGCCCATTTTCTCCCCCTCTTTCCTCCTTTTTTTTTTTTTTTGAAAAACAACCTTAGAAACTTTCCATTTACCTTTACGTAGTACAGTTTGTATCACCAAACAGGCATCCCACAATGAAGTTTGGGACCTCTTCTATCCAAACTTGTTCTTCCCCAATCTCTAAAGCTTTTTTTGTTGAAGTATGAGCTATCATATTCTTTTTTCTAATAGCAAATTGTAAAAACCAATTTGTCCTAATTCTAAAATGAAACTTAACATCTTCAATGATAGAACTAAAATCAAATACAGCTTCATCTTCACTATGTACAGCCTCGATCACTCCCTTTGCATCACTCTCGAAAATGGCATTTTGAATGTTGAGGTCTGAGTATAGTTCCATTGCTTTCCTCAAGGCAAAACTTTCTGCAACTGCTACAACCACCAAAGTCTCTCATTCTTCATCCCTTATTATAATCTCAATCCTCATTCTCTTCTTTTTTACATCTAAAGAGCCATCACAATTAACCTTAACAAAACCCCTTTTGGTTTTTCCCAAGCCACCAACTGCTGCATTGAATTACTCTGTTGTGCACTATTCTGTCTCCCTTGATGAACTTGAATCTGAGATTCATGGTACTCTTGTAGAGCTACCCTTGTAGCAATGAAGGAGTTTCTAGGGCAACACAATCTCTTTTCAAAAATTCATTCATTTCTCCTAAGCTGGACTTTTCTTAATATCATCACCATATCTTCCAACTGATTTTGTTTAGACTGCTCCTGAGTTGCTTCCATAGTTCCAGGAAGTTTATTTATGATCTAGTCCATTTCTTGACATAACTTGCATCCATAACCTATAAGTCATTTGTTGCAGAGCACTCCCACAACACATGTGTGAGAGATTCTTCTTCTGCATCACATATAAGGTATCTTTTATCCACTGTCACCTTCCTCTTTTACAAATTCTCTTTTTTTGGTTGCACGTTATTTGCAGCTTTCCATAAAAATAGTCTTGTCATGCCTGGCATCTCAAGGTCACATATGCTCCTCCATCTGTCATCTACTTTCCTCTCTGATGAGCTCCCTGCTTTGTTTCTCTGTTTTAACTCCAAGTGAAAAAAGTAAACACTTCTAACCATAAACAAACCCTTCTTAACTGGTCCCCAAAAGATCTTGTCCTTTGCTCTACCTCTGCTCAAAGGCAAGCTAAGGATTTGTTCAACTTCTTCGACAAAAAATATGGCTCTGATTTTTGTTTCATCCCACTCTCATTTCTGACTGACAATCAATTCTTCAACTTTAACATCATTCTACAGCATGGTCACTGGGGACTGTACAGCATATGAAATGGGTCCATTTTGATCCTCATATATTTATCTCATTTCCATCCCCCACTTTCCACCTTAACCCTTCTTTCAAGAGGTCCCTAGTAGACCACATGCTCCTCCAGACCAGAGAAGAATGGGTGCCCCAACTTAACATCCAAAAAACTTCCATGTCTGAAATATTTTTCTTTAAGTAACACTGCAGCCAATGAAAGAGGGTATTTGAATATCCTTCATCCTTGTTTAGCAAGGAGTGCAACATTAAAACTCTCTAAATTTCTGAATCACATCCCCCCTCTCCCTTTCTACATACTCATATTCTCCCATTTGCTCCAGAGCATCCCTCTCCCATCCTATTGTTTCCCCCACCAGAATTTAGAGAGCATTACATTGATCTCCTTACACAATTTATTTGGGAGTTTAAAGACCATCATAGTATAAGTTGGGATGGACTGCAATACTGCCTTAATGAGCACTTCTTTCCCAGCTTGAGACAAGAATTTATTTTTTCAACTAGACATTTTCCGCCAGATCTTCTCTTTAAGGTTTCTAAAAGTGTTAAACCTTGATCTCCCTACCATAGCAGGAAGTCCAAGATATTTTTCATAGGTGTCACAAACAAAAGAATTATCAGCTTCATTTATGGCCTGTTTTAACTGACAATTGAGTATTGTTGCTAAAAAACACAGTAGCTTTGTCTTTGTTAAGGACCTGTCTAGACGCCTTCTCATATACAAGCAATACTTCTTGGATTTTCCTCCATTCTTCAATTTTTGCTCTTCTAAATAAGATACAATCAGATGATTGATACTAGTTCCCCCTTGAGCCACTTGCACCCCTCATGTAAGCTTACTCTGCTCATAAAAATCCATCAAACTATTCAGTCTCTTAGCACAGACAATGAACAGATAAGGTGACTTATCTCAATCCTCTTGAAGGCCAAAACTTATGGCCAGGTACCCCATTGATCAAAATTGAGTATGAGACAGATTTTACACATTTCATCACCAACTCTACCCACTGGTCACAGAACCCAAGTTTAGTCAACACAGCCTCCAAAAAATCCCACTCCACACGATCATTGGCCTTAGACATGTCTAACTTCATGGCCATACTTCCTACTTTCCCTTTCTTTTTACTCTACATTGTGTTCAATAACTCATGATTTCACTCAGTCCATTGCAGATTACTCTCTCTTCACCAAAGTTTCTAGATCATCTTTTATTGCTTTGCTTGTGTATGTAGATGATATATTAATAGCCTCTAATGACATGAATGCCGTTGAAGAACTCAAACTGTTTTTGGATAGCAAGTTCAAGTTGAAAGATTTAGGCCCTCTAAAATATTTCTTGGGTATTGAGATAGCTAGAACAACAAATGGCATTACCCTTAGTCAGAGGAAATATGCTTTATAAATCCTTGAAGATAGTGGGATGTTAGGGAGTAAGGTGCAGAAATTCCCTATGGAGCAGAATTTAAAATTGAGTAGAATAGAAGGCAACTTACTAGATGATCCTACAACATACAGAAGATTGATAGGCAGATTGATATACCTTACTATCACAAAGCCAGATATCTCATATGTGGTTCAAGTGCTTTCACGATTTATGGATAAGCCTAGACATACACTGCAGCAGCAAATAGAGTGTTGCAATACATTAAAGGAACTCCAGGGCAGGGCTTTTTCTATCTTCTAAGTCAAAATTACATCTAAAAGGCTTTGCAGATGCGGATTGGGTTGGGTGTGTAGATACCAGAAGAAGTGTTACTAGCTTTTGTATTTTTCTTGGAGATTTATTGATTTCATGGAGATCCAAAAAGCAGTCCACTGTGTCTAGAAGTTCTGTAGAGGCTGAATATAGATCAATGGCATCAACAATTTGTGAATTGATGTGGCTAGTTCTTGCTTAAGGATTTGCATGTTCCTCATCCACATTCTCCATTGTTGTTTTGTGATAACCAAGCAACGTTACACATAGTTGCTAACCTCATGTTTTATGAGAGGACAAAGCATATAAACATCGATTGCCATATAGTGAGGGAAAAGCTACAAGCAGGACTAATCAAGACACTGCATGTCAAGAGTAATATGCAGTTGGCAGATGTTTTCACCAAAGCTCTGGGGCAACTTCAATTTGAAGCTTTAATCTCTAAGATGAGACTATTAAACGAATATTTTACCACAACTATTTTTCTATTTTTGTCATGTGCACTACTGAAATTTAGAGTTTGATTGGATATTAATTTATGAAATAGTACTAATTAAATAGTTTTTGAATAGTAATAAAATGATTTTAATTAGATGTTTTATTGAGTTTTGAGAAATGAGAGAAAAAAATTTTGAATAAAAATATTATCAAATTAAAAGATTATTTAAATATAATTTTTGTTATGAAATTTTAAAAATTTTTATTATTTTTTATGTTTTGTTTAAAAGTTTGGTAATGCTGTATAGGCCGAAGTTTAGTGTTTAGATAATGATTAGGTAATAATTAGATAAAAAAAATTAAAAATTAAAAAATATTTTATATTTAGTGATATTTAAAAAGAAAATATCTCAAAATACGAAATTACACAAACAAAGCCTAAAAATTACGTACACCTGGCGCTAATAAAAAAATGTATCGAATTAAGTGGAGCATGGTATTTTCCCAAATTTAAACAAATTACAAGCTGCAAGGGGCCGTGATATGATACATGAGTATCATGAGTATCAATTTATGCTTATGATATAATTACTATTGAAAAGTCAATATAAATGAATCGAGTCAGAGAGAAATTATAAATCATTAATCAGCGGAGAGAGCATCCTGTGATGGAAAGAAATATCATATCATTCATGCATCTTATACGTACGTACGCACCAATTAGAATTGCATGAACGTAATATATTGACTCTTCCTAATTTTGATCTTGAAACTCTGCAAACAAAAAACAAACGAGTAGTACGACAACCTAATATTTCAATTTTAAGTGCAACCTAACATATATATATATATATATATAATATGATGACGTTCGCAGGCTTTTCCGAAGTCAAATTAAAGTACCCTACAGCCTGCATGCGTCAGGTCTTGTCGTTAAAAACATATCTGTTCATGAATGCAACACACGTCATGATTGGGTTTAGCTGGAAGATTATCAGACACACATATATATTCAAAAATATACAACAAAATCCGATCGGGTTTTCAAAATCTAATTACGTGTAAGGCTGAAAAATGTTTTGGTTGTCTCTCAATTCACTAAAAATTTTTTATCCATTAAAAAATTAACGATAGATTTTCTGTTATCCATCACCTTTACTAATAATTTTTCACTGTTCTAAATTGTTAAACGAAAAGGGTGTTAACAACCAATAAACGAGATAGTAGCTTATATGTGCTAGAGAGCGACAATTATGCTTTTATTTCTACCATAAAAAATAAATCTTCATATTTCTTATGATTTATGGCATGCTCATTTTAGACATATGAATCATTAAATAAAAATGATAACTTTATCTTATATCTTTATTGTCATCTCCTACATTATTAACATGATTAAGACATAATTAAAAGATTGAAAATAAAGTAAACCAAGCTAGCCACCTTTTTCAACAAGACAAGACTTTGAAATAAAAACGGTAGATGAAGTTTTTCTTTATTAATTATTGAATTGTCGACATGATTGAAAGGGAAATAACAGATGGATGCATGATCATTGTCTGCTCTTTACAGATGGATGCATGATCAGGTCCACAAAAAATCCATAACAAATAACAAAGCATATAATCTCAAGATTCTCAACTCAGGATTTGCAGAACTGAAATGAGATATTTGAAGAAATGTTTAGAGAGAGAGACAGAATGGGAGAAGAAAGAGAATAGGTTGGTGGAGGAAAAGAAATGTTTCAGGGGGTGGGGGGATGGAGAAAGAAGAAACGTTTCCTCTTAACTGTATTACACAATAATTTGGGTGTGAGATTTACGTGGTAGATTATAATTGGAGTCTATTATTTGGAGAAAAAGGGCATTCGTGTGAGAAGTTCTTCTCATAAGGATAGTGATAAGGTTATTATTCTTTTACTATCTATTTACTACTTATAGTATATTTATTTTTTATCATTTTCTTTAAAGTATTTTTTTTCACATCCTTAATCATTAAGAAAAAACTTAAAAAAAATATATAATTTTATTAATATTTACTTCTTTAACTATTAAGTAAAAAAAAAATTAAAAAAATCAAATACAAAAAAATTAGTAAATAAGTAGTAAGAGGGTAATAAACCTATCATTTTTCTTGTGACTATATATATAATGCGATCGAATTAATTAAAATAAATTACAATAATATGCATTACTGCTAATTTATTAAATAAGTTAAGCAGTTCTATATTACAATTTATTGATATGAATTTTTATTTTATAATTTTTATTTTTTTAAGTAGGCATGTTGTGATAAGACTGCTTGGTAGAATTTTTACAAGGATAAGAGGTGATCATGTACATACAATTTGATCTGCAGGGTATGGAAAGAGATAAGCAGTATTATTAATTGAGTTTTACTACACAATCTTTGTCATATTCTATATTCTATATTTTTTTAATTTTTTAATTTTTAAATATTTTAAAAAAATTGAGTTTATTCTTTTTAAATTATTTCAAATTTTTTATTTATTATTCATCTAATAAATATTTTATAAAAGAAAAAAAATTAAAAAAAATGTGAAGTGTAAAGTGTTAGGAAGTTGTGAAGATTTATTCTGATATATATTATGAGAACTTTTATAATTGTTTTACAACTTTTTAATAAAATAATATTTTTTTAAATATTTATTTTAATTTTGATTTTAATTTGATGTGTTCAAAATTTGAAAAAAATATTATTTAATTAAAAAATGGTAGAAAAAATGTAAATGAGTAGTATGGCTATCATTGCTCTAAAACAATATATAATAATTAAAGTGGCCAAACCGCTAGTGAGTGTCATCATGTATAAACAAAAGAAAATGTCCCGATTAAGATGATATTTGAAAAAGGGTGTAGTTTATTATTAAGAAATTAATTTTTTTATGTAAATTTTATAATTATTTTTTTATATTATATATATATATCATATATTATATATATATTTAAAATAATAATAAAAAATAAAAAAATAAAAAAAAGCAAAGCAAAGCAACAACTTGCTGATGACACGTGCAGGCTGTAGAATCATGTAGTAGCTTAAGGAATTAAGAGGACCAGCAGGTAGTGAGAGTTTAGGTAACGGATAATTATGGATTTATGAATGGTTAAAAAGAAGAAAAAAGAAAAAGAAAAGAAACCCAAAACCAAGGTGAAAAAAAAAAATCATTATCAAATAATAAAATGTAATTTATACGGTTGTCAAGATCACAATGTGATCTTATAATACGAAAGGAGTTGATTTCTATATAAATATAATGTATAATAATTCTTGATGACTTAGTTATGAGTCCAATTTTTAATTTAGTCCGACCAGATAATATGCTGCATGCATGCTGGCCACTTAAGTAGTACTACTCTGGACCACCTAATTTATTTATAGCAATATGCAGGTTTAATGGAAAAAATAATGAAAGAAAACTCTTTCGTTTTTAAATTCGAACAAATCCTAAATCTATATAATTTCATGGCATGATAAAAAAGTACCCTCAAAATCTAATTATGTGTAAGGGTGAAAAATGTTTTGGTTGTCCATCACCTCACTAAAAATCTTTTGTCCATTAGTAAATTAATGATTGATTTTTCGTTATTCGTCACATTTACTAATAATTTTTCACTGTTCTGAATTGCTAAACGGGAAGGGTGGTGACAACCGGTAAACAAGATGGTAGCTTATATTTGCTAGATCGCGACAATTCCGCTTTTATATCTACCATAAAAAATAAATCTTCATACTTCTTATGATTTATGACGTGCTCATTTTGGATATGTGAATCATTATGTTATCTCTCTTTTAAATAAAAAATGACAGCTTTATCTTACATCTTTATTGTCATCTCCTGCATTATGTAATATATGTCAACTTGAGAAAAATCACTGTTTGCCTTATTCTCGTAATGAACATAGGTCATCTAATGTGTTAGATCTTATTCATTGCAATATATGGGACCCCTCACCCGTCAAATCAAATTTGGATTTTGCCTACTATATTTTATTCATTAATGATTATTCTTGTTTCACTTGATTTTATCCATTGAAATTGAAATCTAACTTCTATGCTACATTTATTCACTTTCAAAAATTTGTGAAAAATCAATATTCCGCTCGAATCAAAATTTTTTAAAGTGACGGTGGTGCAGAATTTACAAGCAACTGCTTTAAAGCTCACATTCATAACTTTGGTATTCATCATCAACTCTCTTGTCCATATACACCCGTTCAAAGAAAACATCGACATGTAACTGAAACAGGCTTGGCTCTCCTTTTCCATTCCCACACTTCCCCTCGCTTCCAGGTTGACGCCTTTAGCATTACAGCTTACATCATCAACCATTTGCCCACACCACTTCTTTGAGGTAAGTTACTTTTGAGCTTCTATATGGTTCCTCTCCGAATTATGAAAATTTGCATCTTTTTGGTTGTCGTGTTTATCCTTGTTTACGTAATTATATGCCTAACAAGTTCCCCCCTTCCCCCGACAGTATTCCTTGCATTTTTTTGAGATACAGTTCTTCTTATAAAGGGTTCTATTGTCTTGATCCCACCACCTCTAGGCTATATATCACCCGACATGATTAATTTGATGAGAACCAATTTCCCTTCCTAGATACCTCCCAGGCTCAACCCATATCCTCTCTCCATTATTCAAATTTTTTGGAACCCAGTCTTTCCCATCCAGAAATGCCCTCATCTTCCCCCACGCCACATTCCCGGCACATTCCTCAATTTGGATCTAGCCCGTGCGTTATTTGTACTGATCCAGTAGATGAGTCTTTGCAGGCCAATGATTCTCTTACAGGTCCATCTTTGCAGCATTCGGATCCTAGCCTGGCCCCTCTTGAACCCACCACTAAGCCTCCTAGCACTACTCTTACTCCTGTTGCAGTCATTCCGATGGGTTCTCATCCTATGCTCACACGAGCCAAAGCTGGTATTTTCAAAACTCACGACCCAGCCCATCTTGGTCTCTTGGGATCCTTTGGACTTTTTCTCTACTCTTCTTGCATCCACTGAGCCTAAAGGATTCAAATATGCTGCTAAGAAGCCTGCTTGGCTAGCCGCCGTGGATGAAGAAGTTCAAGCTTTGCAAAATAATCGTACCTGGATTTTGATTCCTCGACCTACCAACACCAACATTGTGGGCTCTAAATGGGTGTTTCGAACCAAATACTTGCCTGAGCATCTCAAAGCCCGCCTTGTTGCCAAGGGCTATATACAGGTACCTGGTCTTAACTATACTGACACTTTTAGCCCTGTCATCAAGGCTACCACTGTTCGTGTTGTACTTTCTCCTGTTGTGACCAACAAATGGCTTCCTCGTCAACTTGATGTCAAGAATGCGCTCCTCAATGGTCATCTTACTGAACATGTTTATATGGAACAGCCCCTGGGTACATTGACCTTCGCTTCCCTAATCATATTTGTCAGTTGAAGAAAGCTCTTTATGGCCTAAAGCAAGCCCCTCGTGCTGGTTTCAGCGATTCAGCTCTTTTCTCATTCAACTTGATTTTTATTGCAATCGTGCAAACACATCACTTTTTTTCTTTAATAAGCAACCTGACATTATTTATTTGCTTCTTTATGTTGACGACATCATTATTACAGGCAACAACTCATCTATTCTAGACAGCTTTACTTGCAAGCTCAATTCGGAGTTCGCTACTAAGAATTTGGGTTCTCTCAATTACTTCATTGGTCTTGAAGCTACATCCATTACTGATGGTCTCTTTATCAGTCAACTGAAATATGCACGGGACATTCTCACGCGAGCTCAATTACTTGATAGCAAACATGTTCACACCCCCAAGGTTCTCAGCACCTGTCTGCTGATGGTCCTTTGTTTTCGGATCCCACCCTTTATAGATCTCTCATTCGTGCTCTCCAATATTTGACTATCACGCGGCCTGAAATTGCTTATGCTGTCAACTCTATCAGCCAATTTCTACTCTCTCTGACTGAAGACCACTTTCTTGTTGTCAAGCGCATTCTTCGCTTTGCTAAGGGCGCACTCCATTTTGGCCTCACTTTTCATCCATCTATTACTCCGGGTGCTCTAGTTGCCTACTCTGATGCCAACTAGGCAGGTTGTCATGATACTCGTCGCTCTATCTCTGGTTATTCTATTTATCTTGGCGACAATTTGGTTTCTTGGAGTGCCAAGAAGCAACCTATTGTTTCTTGTTGAAGCTGTGAGTCTGAGTATCGTGCCCTTGCTCTTACTGCTGCAGAAATTCTTCGACTCAAGCATCTCCTTCGTGACCTCAAAGTTTCTCTTCCACAACGGCATCTTCTATTGTGTGACAACAAAAGTGCAATTTTTTTTAGTTCCAACCCTGTTTCTCACATGTGGGCCAAGCATGTTGAATTGGACTACCATTTTCTTCGCAAACTTGTTATCGCTGGCAAACTTCGCACACAGAATGTGCCTTCTCCCTTACATGTTGTAGATATTTTCACCAAAAGTGTGCCTAGACCTCTCTTTGAATTTTTTTTATCCAAGCTCCACATCCGTTCAAATCCGACACTCAGCTTGCAAGGTGGTGTTGAGGATCCTTTGCCTTAAATCTAAGGCATTCCATATGTGCAGCCATTGACCCTTAATTATAGGAGCTTGATTAGACGTTGATTCTTTCCATTTATTTTGTAATCAACATTTATGTGTAAATTACCTTATACAACATTCTTTAAATGAATATATATTAAAATCTTTCACCACTCAAAAGTGTGATGGTTTCTAAACATTATCAGATACAAGTCCCAAATAGATAAGTTTCATACAAATCTTTCGTAAAATAGTGGGTCCCACTAATAAAGAATAATTTTTTTTACACTTTTTTAAAGTAGGGTCCACTTTTTTATAAGGTCTTGTATGAGATTTATCTATTTGGGACTTGTAAAAATTATTTCTCATAAAAAATAAAAATAAAAATAAAAAGTAAAAACACAAACATAAAATAAAATTAAAACTTTTACCCATATCGGGACCCGCACTACAACAAAAAAGACTTTTTGAGACGATTTTCTATTGGAATGAAATGAAAATCGCCCCAAAAAGTGAGATTTTGGGACGAATTTCAGATTTCATCCCAAAAAAATGAAGGAAGAACAAGACCATTCGAACGGTATAATTAAGGACAAAATATTTTGTCCCTAACAATGAAATCATTCGAATGTAATGTTTTAACGTTCGGAAGGTTAAATTTAATTGTTCGAACGTACATTTTGGCGCGTTAAGTAATATTTTGATAACAGGAAATTATTCCACCGTTCGAACGTGCAATTTCGAATGATAAATCAGCACTGTTTGAACGTGCAATTTGGCACGTTAAGTAACATTAGTATAGCAGGAAATTGATATACCGTTTGAACTTATAATATTCACCGTTCGAATAATGAATCAATGCTGTTAGAACGTTATTTTCATGGTTCGAACGGTGATCATATGTTTTTTTTTTTTTTAGAATTATATTTATATTAACTAGTAATTATAAAAAATTTATCAATTTAATTATAGGAATAATATCAATCAATAATTAGTTTAGAAAATATAAACTAATACTAATTCATAATTAAATAATAAATTTACAAAATACTAAATATTGTCCATTCTGAAAACAAAATAAATAAATAATATAGAAAGTACTAAGACGTCAAATCTTTGCAAACTTCCACGACTGCAGCTAAGCGTTCCTCTATCTGTATCAGTCGAGTACTGATGGTGACCTGAGTCGTAGATATGGCATCAAGCTTCGTACATAACTCAGGGATGGTACCAGTAATCTCTGTACGAAACTCAAACACAGCAGAACAGACCTCCATACAGACTACATCGATCAACGTTGATGTCTGTCCGCTGATCGCTACACGCAAGACCTTGGCCATGTCCTCACGAGTAGCGCTGTGTACTGATGCCTCGGTCTGTCTGGATGTCCCAGCGGCCGATACTCCATGATCTCCAGACTGTGCATCTCTCTGAGGATCAACCGGGTCTGGAACATGTCCCCGAAGACGCAATCTCGAGTGTCCTGTGCTGCGTGAGAGGGTGGTGCTGTTGATCGGTCTCATTGGCTCCCGTTTACGCTCGGCAACATCATGCACGACACCGGCAAATAGCAGAAATTAGATGATCAGGATCACGAATGGCAGTATATCCGTCGAAATGTACCGAAACTCTAATCGAATCCTATCGAATATATACCCTACCAGGTCGATAGGAATACCACGAGCGACCCGTATCATAAATTTTGTCTGGTCAATGCCAACCTCTGTCTTGTGCTGTCAAGGGTCAATATTACTGGCGATTATCAAATTCAGGATCTTGAAGAAAGAAGATAGATCTGTCTGTTTGATGCTCTTCGTCCCGTCATATGGGGGAGCATCTGGACCAACAACCAAATCCCTTACCTTATGATCAACAAGAGTATCGACCTCATCTGTACAAACTGGTGCCTCCTCCTCAGTTGTCTCCTCCTCAGCTGAAGGATCAGACTCTCTAAGCACCTCGTTTGGATATGCATTTGGTAGCCTAGGAATACCGAGATGCTCAACGAGTCCGTCCCGTGAAAATACAACTGAAACTCCTCAGACAGAGATCCTGTATGCCCCTCCATCATCTGGGCTGGCACCACCGAGATCTCTATAGAATTCAGAAACAATGTCAATATAGGAGACGGTCCCCCCATGACTCCTCCCGCTCCTCTAAGATATGTCCCCAACCACGTTTGTTGAAGACTGATGGTAGAGAATGACCCTCCCAGACAAGACTCTGGAAGTCAGAAAGCTTCACTTGTCGCTCTACTGAAACAATCCTCTCCCTACTTGAACTGATACTAGTCTCAGCTGGATTGTGTCGCTTACGTCCCACCCTAGAAGAAGGCATTTTAATCAACCTGAAATTTACAACTAAAGAGTTTATCAATACATTAACGATAAAAATATAATAAATAACTAATCACTAAATTACATACGAATAGTAATTTAATAAAGTGAGACATTGTGAACAACATAATTTTATAAAAATAATATCACATTATTTAAAATTAATTAGATTAATATTTAATAGAAATTAAATATTTAATAAAATGTGATAAATTTCTATATTAATTTAATTATAATATAATATCTATTCTCGTAAAAATTTAATAGAACTACAATATGAAATAAAAACATCGATTCACTAATATTACTAAAATTAATTATTCCGTTCGAAAGCTTAAAATAATGTTCGAACGGTATGCAAACATGTTTGGCTGGTATACTGTTCGAACGTATAAAACAACATTCGAACGGTCTACTACTTGTTTGGATCGTATCGTTCAAACGCACTAACCAGAGTTCGAACGGTATGCGAATTTAACTTAGTGCCTTCATTGAGTCGACTCAGCCATTGAAATCCATGAAATCCTTCGATTCCATCAATTTTTCAACAAACAAATTGAAAGAGACTTAAATAAACCTTCCTACAATGGATTTAAGCAAATCTACGGTGAGTATTGATGGATAAATTGTTTTATCCTAATTTAAATAAATAATCTATCAAAAACCTAAATTTAAACTATAAAATAGTTAGAAAAATAGCATACCGGTGCTTAGAGAAAGAGGCTTCGATTGGGTACTGTTCACAGTGGTGACGACGGCTTTAAATGGCAGAGATGGACGGTTCACTTGGAGAAAACGAAGTTTTGTTAATAGTTCAAATGTCCGTGAAAATGACCGTCCGCGAGAACTTATTTATCCAATACTGTTCGAACGGTTTGTAAAAACGTTCAAACGGTCCACTTCAATACATTTAAATATTATACTAATAAATTAATATATTATTATTTTAGTTATAGTCTAATTAGATGACACTGTATATGATACTATATATATGTTATCTATAGTCTAATATATTAAGATATTAATTAAGTATTTATGGTCTAATTAGATGACACTATCTATGTTAGTACTATAGATGACATTATATATGATACTATATATATGTTATATATATAGTCTAATATATTAACATAATATATTTTAGTTATACACTAATTAGATGACACTATATATGATACTATATATATGTTATCTATATAGTCTAATATATTAAGATATTAATTAAGTATTTATGGTCTAATTAGATGACACTATCTATGTTAGTACTATAGATGACATTATATATGATACTATATATATGTTATATATATAATCTAATATATTAACATAATATATTTGTGTTATAGTCTAATTAGATGACACTATCGATTATATATTATAATATGATATTACTATGTTATTAAACTATAGTATCATCTAATATGTCTATATATATTAATGTTGTTCTTTTATTTGAAGGTATAGTATTAAAAAAATATTAATAAACATTTAACAAACCGTTCGAACTGTTAAAAATAACGTTCGAACGATTAATAATCAAGCGGGAATGCATCCATTAACGTTCGAACATACTATTTATACGTTCGAACGTTAAAAGTTAGGAGGGAATTCATCCTGCTAAATATTTCACGTTCGAACGGTTAGTAAATAACCGTTCGAACAGGAAATCTTCTGCAAATACACGACAGAACCTCACAATCTCGCTCTCCTCCCGTGCGCCACTCTCATGAAACAGATCAGCCCCTTTGTGAACGAGAGCCATTCTTCCTCAAACTAGCCCCTAAACTCAAAATATTAACATCTCACTCAATTATTCTTGGATTACTACTTGTTAGGGAGCTCCTTTGCACGGCATATAATTTAATATCCTTGCATTTTCATCTCCAAAAATTCAGATATGCCTTTTAAATTCTCATTTTGGTTTGAATATAATATTTTGCAATGTTAGAAATTTGTATGCTATTGATATTGTTGTTTGTGTTGTTGTGAGAAATTTGTATACTCGGATTAATGGGGTTTTCAGTTGTTACAGATGACTGAAATCTGGAATGAACACCTTCGAACGGGTTAGGATTACCATCTGAACGTGTATGTTATGTTCGAACATAGTGTAGCACCGTTCAAACGTAAACTATACATCAATGTATTTAAGATTAGAATACAAATATATAAGAATAGTTGTAAATTATATGTACTTCTAAATCTTTAAATTAAAATACAATAGTTAAGATTTAAAAACCCTTAAATACTTAATTCTAAATTAATAAAATTAACATTTAAATTAAAATACTACTAAATCTTTAAATTAAAATAAAATAGTTAAGATTTAATAATGTTTAAATACTTAATTCTAAATTAATAAAACGAAGTTTGTAAATTATATGTACTACTAAATCTTTAAATTAAAATAAAATAGTTAAGATTTAATAATACTTAAATAATTAATTCTAAATTAATAAAATGAAGTTTGTAAATTATATATACTACTAAATCTTTAAATTTAAATAAAATAGTTAAGATTTAATAATACTTAAATACTTGACTCTAAATTAATAAAATGAAGTTTGTAAATTATAAGTACTACTAAATCTTTAAATTAAAATACAAATATAGTTAGGATTTAATAACACTTAAATAGTTAATTCTAAATTAATAAAATTAATATTTAAATTAAAATACTATTAAATCTTTAAATAATACCTACTAATTACGTTTTTGTTGTATTGTTGTATAAATAATATGTTGTTATTTTTTTTATATATGTTAGCATATTTTGCATTGTTTGTTCATCAAAATAAACCTTAGACATGTTCAAGAGTTATCAATCCGGATGAATGTTTGATTGAAAACTTTTGAATTGTCCAGAGTGGACAGTTTGGGATTGTAAGATCATTTTCGTAAACTATCAAACTATATTTGTTGTCGTCCAACATTATGATTTTGGTAGATTCATCTCTTGTTCTCCGGATATGCAGTTTCAGTAATGGTGCAATGACTTGTTAAGCGTCAGTGCACACAACCAAATGAGCATATTTGGAGAACTATGGGGAGGTGCTACCAAAATTTTGTTGGACGTGACAGATAATAGATCATAGGTTGGCGACTATAATCTTACAATCTCAAAAGGGATAGGACCAACTACCTGGTGAAAGATGACATACTCCTTGATTGATACATGATACATGCTTGTTTGCGCACGTGATTGTTTGTAATGAATATAGTCGGTATGGATAAGAGTTGAATGAGAGTTAGCAATCGATTGAGTCAAAATTACAATGTATATACTGAAGGTGTTAAGAAATTCTTGGAGTTCGCATTAGGTACATGCGATAGTGATGGGCGTATCAGATGCCCATGCAGAGAATGTAGGAATTTGCGTTCTCATAAGATAGACTTTGTGAGAGAGCATCTGTTTGTCAAAGGTATTGATAAAGTTATACTGATTGAATCCTACAAGGCGAACTATATCCAACTTCATTTGAGGCTCCACATGAAGAAGAATGAAGGTGTACAACCAGAGGTCGTTGGAGATGAATACGATGAGAATATGGAGCAAATGTTAGGTGACATCGGTGCGAGAATGTTTATGGATGAAGGTGACACGGACACATCAAGCTCAAATGATGGGGGCCATAACACTTTTGTACGATTGTGGAATGATTCACAGCGTGAGCTATATCCAGAATGCAGAAGACACAATAAGTTGTCATTTATTGTAAGATTGGAAAATAATTAGATTAAAAAGTCATGATTGTCATGTCTTCTTACAGCGTATCTTGCCTATTGATATCCGTGGGTACTTGACGAGAGATGTGCGCGTGGCTTTGACTGAGTTGGGTGCATTTTTTAAAGACTTATGTGCTAGGACGTTAAATGTAGAAGTTTTGGATCGAATGGAACGAGAAATTGCCATAATATTGTGTAAGTTAGAAAGTATTTACCCACCGTCATTCTTCGACGTTATGGTTCACCTAACCGTTCATTTGCCACGTGAGACTCAACTTGCAGGACCAGTTCAATATAGATAGATGTATAACATTGAACCATTTCTTGGAAAGTTGAAACGACAGTGGGTAACAAGGCCCGCCCAGAATTATCAATTGCAAAAGCATATATTGACGATGAGTGGCGTACCTTTTGTTCCAAATATTTTCACGGAGTTGACACTCGGTTTGATCGGCCGGAAAGAAACTTTGACGTTGACCGAGCAAGACAACGGCATGTGTTTTTTGTGTTTTCCCAACAACTTCGTCCAATTGGTGCAGTGCGTGGTTATGACTTGTGTGGAAGAGAGTAAAAGCTCAGTGGTACGTATTGAACAATTACCCTGAGATAGAGAACTACTTGAAGTTATAACGTTTTCTTAATTTAAATTCGCTCATTTACTTAAAAAAAAAAATCTAAGAATATAAAAGATTTGTGGTAATTATCAATTTCAATGATCATGTTAACATGTTCAAGGAAATGGGAGTAAATGATATAAACCAGAAACATGAAGAGGAGTTCCCGAAATAGTTTGAAGAACGGGTAATGACATTACATATGCTTTACTCAATAACCAATGAAAACATATTGATTTAAATTTTGATATAATATATGCTTTACTCAATATGTAGGTTGTACAAATGTATGCGAATAATCCAAATGATATATCGGATGAACTGTATGCATTGGCGCGTGGCCCATCGAGACGTGCTGCTCAATATTCTGCATGTATTTCTCGGGAAAGTAGGTATCACACAATGGATCGATATTGTTATAGGAAAACCTAAAATAGTAGTGTCCTAGTCGAAGAAAGTCATGATGAAGAAAATATTGATTTCTGTGAGGTTATTGTCGATATAATTGGAATGAAATATTTGGGAGAGCTTGCGCTGTATCTATTTAAGTGTGATTGGTGAG
The DNA here is from genome assembly GCF_001411555.2 of Juglans regia. Lineage (NCBI taxonomy): Eukaryota > Viridiplantae > Streptophyta > Magnoliopsida > Fagales > Juglandaceae > Juglans > Juglans regia. The sequence continues at coordinate 23,765,244 of NC_049914.1, read as the reverse complement.
ATTTAAGCAATCCTTGTACTGGAGTCCGTGATGATGAATATTTTTTGAGTGTTAATACATCAAAAAAATGGTATGAAAATTATCCTTTTATTTTGACTTCTCAAGCATCTCAAGTATTCTACTTAGATGACCCGAAGTTACGAAATCAATGACGAGTAGTACAAAAATATTCTCCAAGAAATATATATGATGTTATCCCTCAGGCGAAAGGACAAGATAAAGAAGAAAATGACCCCTCTACTCAAGAAGCATACCAAGAGAGTTAACACGCCTTCAATTTGTTTGTGGATTTGAGCCAGTATGAGAAGATATTGAGGCTGAAATTGTTGATGCGACAGTTGAGAAAAATGTTAAATCATCTGAAGTATCTACAGATGATGAGAGCGAATTGTCAAATGAAACTGATACAGATTATGATAGACCAATTATGTGTTAACATTACACTTGATGACAAATATTTTACTTAATAAATGTATCAGTAGTTTGAAATTATCCTGCCAAAGAGGAAGGAAGTTCGCAACCCATCTCCACCTGTTCCTAGCTCTCTTTTAGACTCACCATTAGAGATTGACTTTACAGAACAAGGTAAAAATTTAATACTCATAAAAGTTATTAATTAAGGTCCTATAATAGACATATAAATAAAATTGATTACAATGTTATATTTTATAGAGTTTACAGTACAATCTCGTCAAGGTTAATGCACCACTAGATGGGTGACGTTGGAAAAATATTGGAATGTGGGTAAGATCAAGGTTAACATTTCTGACGAATGTACCGGGGGCGAATGACAACCAACAGCTTGGCTTGCATCTCATGTGGGTGCTCTTACATGAACTTACGCACCTTTGGTAACGACTTCATGGAAGAAAGTCCCCCGAGATATTAAAGAGTTTATCAAGAAGCGTTGTTTGGTAATGTTTAAAACATTGATTTAGTATAATAAATTTCTATATTTTACTTAAATTTAGAATATTATAAATGATAATGTGTTTGTGACTATTTTTTAAGGATGATTTCAAATTAAATTTTTGTCAGAGAGATGAGCGTAAGATTGTGGAAGAGCTTATGGATAATACATTCCGCAAATATAAGGCAATGTGTCATGAGCATTACAATAAGTTTGAGAAGAATGAAGATGCACGCCAGCATTCTTTTCAGGATGTCCGACCTTCTGAATGAGAAAAACTTTATGACATGTTTGAGGATCCATCACATCAGGTATTACATTTAATTATTTTATTTGTCCTATTTGTCATTTTACTTCATAATATTTTCAATTTCTTTGCAGGAGCGAAGTTTTATAAAAAAACAAATAGATCAAAATTAAAAATTAATCATCATGCAAGCTCAAGATATTTCCATCGTCTCTCTAAGAAATTAGTATTGCTATTTTTTTTATTGGATATAGTTAATTATTTGGATGAATCATCATGACTTTATTTCTTAACACATTTATTGTAGCAAGATTCAGATACCAATTATGATCTAATAAAATTATATGATGCATCGCACACTGATCGTAATGGAGAGTGAACTCATCCTGATACTCGTGAAAATTATGTAAGTATTATAACCTGTTTTTATTAAATATATTAGAGTATTTATGACGATATTAATTCTTTATCTTATATATATATAGGATAAAATGATTGTCCTACGTGCTGAATCTGCGTCAGATCAAAATTCCTTAACAAGTGATATTGATATTTTTACACAAGTTCTGGGTCAACGTTCAAGATATTTGAGGGGTTTGAATCGCTGTGTAAAGCCTTCTCCCTCTTCTTCTTCTTCTGGGAATGCATCTATGACTTTTATAGCGCTAGAGAATGCGAATTCCAAAATCGAAGAATTGACTGCAAGGCAGCACGAGTTAGAGGCTCAACTGGCAAAACAAGCAGATATGGAGATGCGCCTCAAACAACATGAAGAACAACAAGAAGAGTTTAGAAGACAGATGCAACTCCAAATGAAGCAGCTTATGCAACAATACAGGCCTCCAAGCAACTGATGTTTTTTGCGTACATATTTTGGGATTATCTATTTATGTACGAACAATGTCCGTCTCACGGTTATTTATTTAGTTTGCACTTATTATAAAACTTTTGTGAGTATTAAACAGTTTCTACTGTATTTTTTCAAATATTATGAATATCTATTTAGTTTTTTATTATTGATTTTAAATAAATAGTTATCGTTCGAACGGTAACATAATGTTTGAACATAATTTATTTTCATCGAGTTCGAACGATCAAATAACGTTCAAACGTCATTTATCTCCGAAGTGTTTGAACATAACTTATACCGTTCAAACCAATATACCGTTCGATCTGATCCTTTACCATTCGAACGCAAAGCTACGTTCATGTCGTTCGAACAAATTCATGTTTGTTCGAACATATTTTGTAATCGTTCAAACACGTTACTATTGTTTGAATTTAAAATTGTTTTCATTTAAACGATATTCTACGATGAATTTCAACTATGATAAAAGAAATTTTCATTCGAATATATTCAAACAGATTCTTTTAATTTTATCTCAAAATATATTTTTAAAAATAAAATGATAGTTTTCATTCTAATATTATATGCACGAGCTTGGAAAGATTTTTTTTTTTTGTTCCAAAACATCATTTCGGTTGTAGTGCCGACTGGGTTAGGTAGCACCGCTCCTACTGTATATATCTACAATTCTTGACCAGTGGCCTCGTGGAAAGGTCTACTTTAGAGTTTAGTCACGTGGGCTTCAACCTAACCCTAAAAGCGGTAATGATGGCCGCACGATCTTTATATATTTCATGCCGCTTGGAGCAACTTTACGTATCTATCACACGCAGCCTTGCTTTTATTTGCATATGCAAAACCCCCTAATATTAGTGGCCACTACTGCTAGCTGCTGCAAGCCTGCAACGCCATGGCCCTAGACATATTTCTTCTCCGGGAACTTGTCACCGCCATTTTCCTCTTCTTAATCTCCCACTTTTTCATTCGTACACTCCTCAGAAAAAGTGCTCGAAAACTGCCACCGGGCCCTAAAGGTTGGCCGGTTATAGGGGCTCTTCCCCTACTAGGAAGCATGCCCCATGTAACCCTAGCCAAGTTGTCACGACAGTACGGACCCGTTATGTACCTAAAAATGGGCACTTGTAACATGGTCGTGGCCTCTACCCCGGATGCTGCACGAGCTTTTCTCAAAACCCTAGACCTAAATTTCTCCAACCGTCCACCGAATGCTGGCGCAACGCATTTGGCGTATGGTGCTCAGGACATGGTGTTTGCGGACTATGGACAGAGGTGGAAGTTGCTTAGGAAGTTGAGCAACTTGCACATGCTTGGAGGGAAGGCTCTGGAGGACTGGGCTCAGGTTCGAGCGGCCGAGCTCGGGCACATGCTAAGAGCGATGTGCGAGTCTAGCAGGCAAGGGGAGCTGGTGGTGGTGCCGGAGATGTTGACGTACGCTATGGCGAACATGATAGGGCAAGTGATACTGAGTCGACGAGTGTTTGTGACGAAAGGGCTGGAATCGAACGAGTTTAAGGACATGGTGGTGGAGCTCATGACTTCAGCTGGGTTCTTTAACATCGGAGATTTCATACCATCCATTGCATGGATGGATTTGCAGGGGATTGAGCGAGGAATGAAGCGCTTGCACAAGCGGTTCGATGTGTTGCTGACGAAGATGATTGAGGAGCACTCAGCTTCGGCACATGAACGCAAGGGAAAGCCAGATTTCTTAGACGTTGTCATGGCTAACCGAGACAACGTCTCTGCAGGCGAGAGGCTGAGCTTGACCAACATTAAGGCCCTCCTGTTGGTAAGTACGAATAATATTCGTCATTAATCGAGAGTATGTTAATTAGGAAGTAGTCAATTCATGAAGGGTTAACTGTGATTTAATAACTTTTCTTAATTAGGAAGTAGTCGTTTTTAATTTTGGTAAGTTGCCAGGTAGGTACGTTGCTAGGACCTAGATATGGATAACATAGCTAGGACCTATATGTGGATAACATCTTAGACTATTAAGTGTCAGGTCTGCTGCTGGGCGCTCTAACACTTAAAAAAGATCGCGCCGTAGTTTAAGCTTTCGTTTGTAGTTTAAATTTATCTCTAATTTTAATATAAAATATAATAAATAATTTAATTTTTTTAAATTTTAAAATAATAATATTAAAAAATAATATTTTATTAATATTTTATCTTTTTAATTCAATTTATTTTAATATCTAAATATAGATAATAAAAATCTTTTATAATTTTTTTAAATTTTAATATAAAATATAATAAATAATTTATTTTTTATAAATTTTAAAATAATAATATTAAAAATAATATTTTATTTAATTTTTATCTCAAACCATCAAAATAAACAAAACATAACTAAATTGTTTAATTCATCCGCCGTAAAAAAAATTCACCTCGTAATTCGTAAGGAATATTTTCTTGTAACACTCCTGCATATAAAAATATATATATATATATATATATATATGAGTATTACGGGTCCTGAATTTAAAATTAAAAAAATATTTCGAATAATATGATTTTTTTATATATTTTTTAATCATCATAAAAATTTTTTAAAAAATAAAAAATTCATAACATCAATAAAAAATATTTTTTTAATCATTCAATAAAAAAGAAAACAATCTCAATCAAGACATTTTTTAAATTCTAAATTCAGAATCTAAAGTATTTCTCTATATATATATTTTCTTTATTTGTACACTGACAGGTATAACTAATTTGAGTCGTAGATTAATTTGGGAATTCAGTGGGTATAAACAAGTATCAATTATTATTTTTAATTAGCTGCTTTTTCGGAAACGATTTAATAAGTTATTATATATATAACTTTAATTATGTGAGATAAGAAAAATATGTAAATATCGTTTAATTTTTTTTAAAAAAAGTTAGTAATTACGAGATAAAAATAAAAGAATTAATTTTTAATATTAGACTTTACTCTTTTTCAAAATGATTATGCGACGTTTGTACAATATTTCATGATGATATGTAGCATTACTCTATCGTATAAATATTTACAATATATATATGTATGAAAGCATGTACAATATGTATTAAGGAAAATACTGGAGACCGAGGAAATGGAATCCCAAATCCATTGATACTATTTTTATTTTTATTTTAAAAAAATTAATAGTTAAAGAAGTGTTTATTAATTAATGAATTGGCTTTTTTTAATATATTTAAAGATGATTAAAAAATATGTGAAAAAAAAAATCCACCCTGTTAATAATATTATACGATTGTTTTTTGATGATTTTTTTTTTTATTATTATTTGAAGAACTTATTTACGGCCGGAACTGATACATCATCAAGCATAATAGAGTGGGCACTAGCGGAGATGTTGAAAAACCCAAGCATCCTGAGGCGGGCGCACGAGGAGATGGATCGAGTGATTGGAAAGAACCGACGCCTGGAGGAAGCAGACATATCAAAGCTCCCATATCTTCAGGCCATATGCAAAGAAACCATGCGAAAGCACCCGTCTACGCCTCTAAACCTGCCCCGGGTCTCAACCCAAGCATGCGAGGTTAATGGCTACTACATTCCCAAGAACACTAGGCTTAGTGTGAACATTTGGGCAATAGGAAGAGACCCTGACGTGTGGGAAAACCCCTTGGACTTTACACCAGAAAGGTTTTTAACAGGAAAAAATGCAAAAATCGACCCAAGAGGAAATGATTTCGAGTTGATCCCATTTGGAGCTGGAAGGAGGATCTGTGCTGGGACTAGGATGGGAATTGTGCTAGTGGAGTACATTCTTGGGACATTGGTTCACTCTTTTGACTGGAAATTACCGAAAGGTGTTGAATTAAACATGGAGGAATCCTTTGGACTTGCCTTGCAGAAAGCCGTTCCCCTTGCAGCTATAGTTAGCCCACGTCTGTCTTTGAGTGCATATGCTTCTTGATCACGAATCGAAGTCTCGAGGTTGCTGATCAAAGTTGATCTATTTAATAAGACCTTTATTAGCAATCTGTTGCCTTTTAATAAGAACTTTCACATGAATGCCGTTTTCTGTACGCATGTTGGTCTACTTGATGTTAGTAATCGAGTTATGTGGCTTTATGAATCATGACGTTTTTAGAAGTATCTACCAGCTGCTAGCTTTCTGGCGGGGAAAGAAAAAAAAAAAATCGATTTCATGTCCCACTGTTAATTAATGTGCTGTAAAAATTAATGGAACTCAATTCATTTTTAATTAGTAATGTCGTGGTCTATAAATTTTCTCAAGAAAAACTTTATTCATCATCAATATTTTTAGGAGAATCATTTTGATACTCGTAGATATATAGATCATGTTGCAGAGGCTCAAGATCAGTGCATGCTGCATGCAGCAGGCATGTTTCTATAATTCTCTTAACTCTTAAGTCTCATTTGTTTTTACAGATGAAATGAGATTAGTTGAGATAAAAGTTAAAAATTGAATAAAATATTATTAGAATATATTTTTTTAATATTATTTTTATTTTGAGATTTGAAAAAATTGAATTGTTTATTTCATTTTTTGTGAAATTTAAAAAATTTATAATCATTAGATAAGATGAAAATGGTTGTAAAAACAAATAATACATTAGTTTTTTTAGATGTACCATTAATTAGCTTGTAAAAAAAAAACAGGTTTTGGGTCTCTGATAGTTAGTTTTGATTTATTAGACTTGCGTCCAAGCAATTGCAGAGACTAACTTTAAAAAGAGTGAACTCGCCGTCTGTGGGATTCGAACCCACGACCACATGGTTAAAAGCCATGCGCTCTACCGACTGAGCTAAGACGGCTATACATTCATAAAGTTTCAATATACTTATATTACTTTAAACAAAAAAAAAAAGAGCCTCCCATTGTCTCCCACTTGTCTGTATTATCATCGGGCCGAAAAAAGCCCAGCTTCGGTTTGCTACAATAATGCCAAAGAAAATATCCATGATTTACTACATTCGGTGCCTGTACGCCAAACTCAAGCCGTCCAATAACCCAGCCCCTTAATGTTGCTCGAAGCCCATTTTCTCCCCCCCTTTCCTCCTTTTTTTTTTTGAAAAATAACCTCATAAACTTTCCATTTACCTTTACGTAGTACAGTTTGTATCACCAAATAGGCATCCCACAGTGAAGTTTGGGACCTCTTCTATCCAAACTTGTTCTTCCCCAATCTCTAAAGCTTTTTTTGTTGAAGTATGAGCTATCATATTCTTTTTTCTAATAGCAAATTGTAAAAACCAATTTGTCCTAATTCTGAAATGAAACTTAACATCTTCAATGATAGAACTAAAATCAAATACAACTTCATCTTCACTATGTACAGCCTCGATCACTCCCTTTGCATCACCCTCAAAAATGGCATTTTGAATGTTGAGATCTGAGTATAGTTCCATTGCTTTCCTCAAGGCAAAACTTTCTGCAACTGCTACAACCACCAAAGTCTCTCCTTCTTCATCCCTTATTATAATCTCAATCCTCATTCTCTTCTTTTTTACATCTAAAGAGGCATCACAATTAACCTTAACAAAACCCCTTGTTGTTTTTCCCAAGCCACCAACTGCAGCATTGAATTACTCTGTTGTGCACTATTCTGTCTCCCTTGATGAACTTGAATCTGAGATTCATGGTACTCTTGTAGAGCTACCCTTGTAGCAATGAAGGAGTTTCTAGGGCAACACAATCTCTTTTCAAAAATTCATTCATTTCTCCTAAGCCAGACTTTTCTTAACATCATCACCATATCTTCCAGCTGATTTTCTTTAGACTGCTCCTGAGTTGCTTCCATAGTTCCAAGAAGTTTATTTCTGATCTAGTCCATTTCTTGACATAACTTGCATCCATGCCCTATAAGTCATTTGTTGCAGAGCACTCCCACAACACATGTGTGAGAGATTCTTCTTCTGCATCACACATAGGGTATCTTTTATCCATTGTCACCTTCCTCTTGTACAAATTCTCTTTTGTTGGTTGCAAGTTATTTGTAACTTTCCATAAAAATAGCCTTGTCATGCCTGGCACCTCAAGGTCACATATGCTCCTCCATCTGTCATCTACTTTCCTCTCTGATGAGCTCTCTGCTTTATTTCTCTCTTTTAACTCCAAGTGAAAAAAGTAAACACTTCTAACCATAAACAAACCCTTCTTAACTAGCTGGTCCCCAAGAAATCTTGTCCTTTGCTCTACCTCTGCTCAAAGGCAAGCTAAGGATCTGTTCAACTTCTTTAACAAAAAAGATGGCTCTGATTTTTGTTTCATCCCACTCTTCCTTCTGACTGACAATCAATTCTTCAAGTTTGGCCTCATTTTGCAACATGGTCACTGGGGACTGTACAGCATATGAAATGGGTCCATTTTGATCCTCATATATTTTTCTCATTTCCATCCCCCACTTTCCACCTTAACCCTTCTTTCAAGAGGTCCCTAGTAGACCACATGCTCCTCCAGACCAGAGAAAAATGGGTGCCCAACTTAACATCCAAAAACCTTCCATGTCTGAAATATTTTTCTTTAAGTAACACTGCAGCCAATGAAAGAGGGTATTTGAATATCCTTCACCCTTGTTTAGCAAGGAGTGCAACATTAAAACTCTCTAAATCCCTGAATCACATCCCCCCTCTCCCTTTCTACATACTCATATTCTCTCATTTGCTCCACACCATCCCTCTCCCATCCTATTGTTTCCCCCACCAGAATTTAGAGAGCATTACATTGATCTCCTTGCACAATTTATTTGGGAGTTTAAAGACCATCATAGTATAAGTTGGGATGGACTGCAATACTGCCTTAATGAGCACTTCTTTCCCAGCTTGAGACAAGAAATTATTTTTTCAACTAGACATTTTCCGCCAGATCTTCTCTTTAAGGTTTCTAAAAGTGTTAAACCTTGATCTCCCTACCAAAGCAGGAAGTCCAAGATATTTTTCATAGGTGTCACAAACAAAAGAATTATCAGCTTCCTTTATGGCCTACTTAATTGATAATTGAGTATTGTTGCCTGTACGCCCAACTCAAGCCGTCCAATAACCCAGCGCATTAATGCTGCTCGAAGCCCATTTTCTCCCCCTCTTTCCCCCTTATATTTTTTTTTTAAAATAACCTCAAACTTTCCATTGATCTTTACGTGTTACAGTTTGTATCACCAAACAGGCATCCCACAATGAAGTTTGGGACCTCTTCTATCCAAACTTGTTCTTCCCCTATCTCTAAAGCTTTTTTTGTTGAAGTATGAGCTATCATATTCTTTTCTCAAATAGCAAATTGTAAAAAGCAATCTGTCCTAATTTTGAAATGAAACTTAACATCTTCAATGATTGAACTAAAATAAAATATGGCTTCATCTTCACTATGTACAGCCTCAATCACTCCCTTTGCATCACCCTCAAAAATGGCATTCTGAATGTTGAGGTCTGAGTACAATTCCATTGCTTTCCTCAAGGCAAAACTTTTTGCAACTACTACAGTCCCCACATTAGTCTTATGATCACACATAGCCACCAAAGCCTCTCCTTCTTCATCCCTTATCATAACCTCAATCCTCATTTTCTTTCTTTTTACATCTAAAGAGGCATCAAAATTAACCTTAACAAAACCCCTTGCTCGTTTTTCCTAAGCCATCAACTGCTGCATTGAATTACTCTGTCATGCACCATTTTGCCTTCCTTGATGAACTTGGATCTGAGATTCATGGTACTCTTGTAAAGCTGCCCTTGTAGCAATGAAGGAGTTTCTGGGGCAACACAATCTCTTTTCAAAAATCCATTCATTTCTCCTAAGCCAGACTTTTCTTAACATCATCGCCATCTCTTCTAGCTGATTTTGTTTAGTCTGCTCTTGAGTTGATCACATAGTTTCAGGAAGTCCATTTCTAATCTAGTCCATTTCTTGACATAACTTGCATCCATACCCATAAGTCATTTGCTGCAGGGCACTCCCACAACACATGTATGAAAGATTCTTCTTCTGCATCACACATAGGGCATCTTTTATCCACTGTCACCTTCCTCTTGTACAAATTCTCTTTTGTTGGCAGCAAGTTATTTGCAGCTTTCCATAAAAATAGCTTTGTCATGACTGGCACCTCAAGGTCCCATATGCTCCTCCATCTGTTATCTACTTTCCTCTCTGATGTGCTCTCTCATTTGCTTCTCTCTTTTAACTCCAATTGCAAAAAGTAAGCACTTCTAACCGTAAACAAACCCTTCTTAGCTAGCTGGTCCCCAAAAGATCTTGTCCTTTGCTCTACCTCTGCTCAAAGGCAAGCTAAGGATCTGTTCAACTTCTTTAACAAAAAAGATGGCTCTGATTTTTATTTCATCCCACTCTTCCTCTTGACTGACAATCAATTCTTCAAGTTTGGCCTCATTCTGCAACATGGTCACTAGGGACTATACAGCATATGAAATGGATCCATTTTGATCCCCATATATTTATCTCATTTCCATCTCCCACTTTCCGCCTTAACCCTTCTTTCAAGAGGTCCCTAGTAGACCATATGCTCTTCCAAACCAGAGAAGAATGAGTGCCCAACTTAACATCCAAAAAACTTCCTTGTCTGAAATATTTTTCTTTAAGTAACATTGCTGCCAAAGAAAGAGGGTATTTGAATATCCTTCACCCTTGTTTAGCAAGGAGTGCAACATTAAAACTCTCTAAATCTCTGAATCACATTCCCCCTCTCCCTTTCTGCATACTCATATTCTCTCATTTCCTCCACACCATCCATCTCCCTTCCTGCTATCTCCCCACCAAAATTTAGAGAGCATTACAATGATCTCCTTGCACAATTTATTTGGGAGTTTAAAAACCCTCATAGTGTAAGTTGGGATGGATTGCAACACTGCCTTAATGAGCACTTCTTTCCCAGCTTGAGACAAGATATTATTTTTTCAACTAGACATTTTCTACCAGATCTTCTCTTTAAGGTTTCTAAAAGTATTAAACCTTGATCTCCCTACCATAGCAGGAAGTCCAAGATATTTTTCAGAGGTGTCACAGACAAAAGAATTATCAGCTTCCTTTATGGCCTGCTTAATTGACAATTGAGTATTGTTGCTGAAAAACACAGAAGTTTTGTCTTTGTTAAGGACCTGTCTAGAGGACTTCTCAAATACAAGCAATACTTCTTGGATTTTCCTCCATTCTTCAATTTTTGCTCTTCCAAATAAGATACAATCAGATGATTGATACTAGTTCCCCCTTGAGCCACTTGCACCCCTCTTGTAAGCTTACTCTTCTGATAAAAATCCATCAAACTACTCACTCTCTCAGCACAGACAATGAACAGATAAGGTGACAGTGGGTCACCTTTTCTCAATCCTCTTGAAGGCCAAAACTTATGGCCAGGTACCCCATTTATCAAAACTAAGTATGAGACAGATTTTACACATTTCATCACCAACTCTACCCACTGGTCACAGAACCCAAGTTTAGTCAACCCAGCCTCAAAAAATCCAACTCCACATGATCATTGGCCTTAGACATGTCTAACTTCATGGCCATACTTCCTACTTTCCCTTTCTTTATGCTCTTCATTGAGTGCAATAACTCATAGGCCACCATGACATTGTCATTTATCATTCTACCAAGTAGGAGAGCACTTTGAGAATGGGAGATTATCTCAGCTAAAACATATTTGAACCTATTTGTAATTACTTTAGAAACTATTTTGTATATTGCATTACACTTCTTCAGCCACTACGCCCTATTATCAAACTTATGGGTCTGTATTCAGTAACTTTTTTGGGGGATTCAATTTTTGGGATCAAGGCTATATAGGTATAATTGAGGCATCGATTAATAGGGTTACCATTCAAAATATCTAGTGCAGCTCTACTCATTTCTTCAGCCACTACGCCCTAGTGATTTTGATAGAAACAAGGACCAAATCCATCTGGTCCAAGGGCTTTTAATGGAGCCATTTGTTTCACTGCTTCTTCCACTTCTACTGATCTGAACCTTCTTGACAACCTTTCATTCATCTCTATAGTTACCCCCTTATTGATGCCCACAAGACATCTTTCAATGTCATCTGGACTTGATTTTATAGTTTGAAACAGCTTGCCAAAAAACCCTCTAAAAGTTTCTTCCACCTTCTTAAAACCAGCAAAAGATATACTACTTTCATTTTCCACTTCTTTAAAGAAATTTCTTTTTCTTCTTTGATTAGTCAGTGCCCTCCTCTTATCTACCTTGTCACCATCCATACTAAGCCTAACTCTTTCCTCCTTATTGCCTTTTATCTTACGAGTTACATTTTTTAAAGGTTCATTTTCCTAAATAATAATAACATGATAGAGAATGAATTTCATCCTGTATTTGTACTTTCTCGAACCCTCATGTAGCAAGTAAGCTTATTTTTGAGTGTTTGATAAAATGCCTGAACGAGGATGGACAAACTACCTTTGTTATTGAAACTATTTCGATCTTACATGTAAAGACATTTTGTTTTGTCCTTTTTTTTGTTTCTACTAGTGGGAGGAGACTTGAGAGGCACGTGCCCAATACCTAAAACTATTCATCTAGGCTGAGTTTTTATCCGGCCCAGTTCAACTGGGTTTCGATCCAGAACCAGCATCACCACTAACTGACCCAACCCAGGCCGGTTATGGTATTACACCCGGGTACCGGATTTTAACCCTGGTACCCGGTTTTAATAAAAAAATAACTGAGCCTAACTCTAAGCGCCCACCGGTGTGATTTGAAATGATAATATTGACCCTTCATTAATCTTATCTCTCTGCTCTCCTCTCTCTCTGCTCTCCCCCTCGATCCATGAAACCCTAGCCTTCTCCTTCAAGTTTTGATGTTGTCTCTCTCTCTATCTATCGCCACTGGCCGAACTTTCGATCGGTAAGTCTCTCTTCGCTATCACTTTGGTAAGTCTCTCTTCTCTCTCGATCTATGAGCAATGCCTTTGAACAAATCTTATGTGGGTATAGAGTATATACAGTTATTTTTCTAGATCTGCTATTTTTTGTTAAACATGGGGTTTTTTTTTTTTTAAGTTTTTGAGGGTTTACGTTTTGGTTCTTCTAACTCTCATGATTTGTTGTTAATAGCCATATAAATGAATGATCAGAGATCTGCTCTTTGTTTGCCCCAAAATGATAATTAACTGCCATGCATTTGCCTGCTCTTTGATGTTATAAATAACATTAAATAACGTTATACATTATAGGCATGATCAAATGATGTTATTAACTTATTATACATAAGATTTTAAATAAAATAAACTTACTCTTAAAAGACATTATTTCCTTCCCCCTTCTTTGTTTTCTCTCTCATATTTAACCCAACTCTTTTTTTTTTTTTTTTTAAGTTCAAAAATTGATTCAACATGTTAATGAACTAGTTAAATATTCAACGTTTGATTGATTCATGTCGTTATTGATGGGTTCCTTTGCAGCATTAGTAATTTGGTCTGTTTCCTTTCCCTTTTGTTTTGTATTTTGATTTTAGCTTTCTCTATGTTTAGATTCTCTAGAAAACCTAATTTCACAATTAATAATTTGGATTATGTAAAACCCTAACATGTGGATTTCCGATTTAGAAACCCTAACAATATCACAATTATCGGTAAGAATTGGACTCAACGGGCTTAGAAATTAGGTTTAAGTAAGAGTTCAAAAGCGTGCTTAAAGTCTAGGCTAATATCAAATCTACACACTCGCTTGTATGATTGAGACAAGGGACACAAATAAGAGTAGGCCGGGACATGGCGCGAGGATCATGACAACTCAACCGTATAGGAGGGGGAATGATACACGTATAATTCTTTTTACAACTATTTATATAACTATATTTTAAATTGAGAATATTTTTATAAATCGATACTACTTTTATATATAAACTATTTTACGAAATTACTCATAATTTAAAACAGAATATTTGTGTAAAAGATTGTAAGTATATCATGTTCATAGTCATTGCATGTAATGGTGTGGTAGTTAGTTTAAGAAAAAAAAAGAAAATAGTTTTTATTTTTCTAATGTCCTTTTCAATACATTTTCTAATTGAATCAACTGAAACCCAAATCTCTAACAGATTTCACTTTCAGTCCTTTGGACGGCCATATTTTTTGGCCTAAAATCTCTCCCTCTCTCACATTTCGTACCTATCGATGCATGTTTTCTGACTAAAATTACGTGAACTGATCTGTTCTTGTCACCATGCATGCAGAACGCACGTAAATGGTTAGAAATCACATTGTCTTTTCAATAGTCCAATTAAACCATGCCAGCAACTTTCGGTTAGTTCTCGGATTACTATATATGGTGAAAATGGTAATGGGAAAAGATTACAACTTCTTAGGCAAACCCCATCGGCCTCACCTCTAAGCCTCCACCATGAATCATCCCAATGAGGTACTCTCAAAAACCTCAGAATTTTTTGTTTTTTTCTTGAGTAAAAGGGTCAGTGGGGGTGATGGAAGATTAACCATCTCTGCTAAATCACCCAACAAGTGAGGAAAAAGGGTTCGAAAAATTCAATGCCCGATTGCTTATTTTCAACAATCATTTTCTTTTGATGATCTTTTAGGCCGGCCGGATTATTGAATAGGGTTGGTAGTTTTTGGGGAAAGAGCTTCTTCCCCATCTTAGCTAGAAACTATTGCACCATTTTTGCCTTTATACTCACTCATTAAAGGATCAGGATCTTTTGATTATCATAAAGAATGGAGGTGGAAAAGAAAACAGTTCTTGAGCTTGTATTGATCAATGTGCGTTGACCAAGGGGATATTGACCAATGCAATCTCAAGATGTCATATAAATTGCTTTCTAAAGAAGAAACTTCGTTGTAATTACCATGCAAATGTGATGCTCATTGATATTTTGTTAGTCGTGTGAGTTTCTTAGATGATGATATGTATTGACTAGTTGGATATTGTACTACATTTACAGAAAAATGGTTGGATGTCTGTTCCTCAATTTGGAGGCTGGGATCATACGGCCCCAGGAGCTACTGACTATTCTGTGGTATTTTCTCGAGCTCGAGCCAATCGTAAGCAGAAGAAGACAGACTTGACGGACTTCAAGCGCAACAGTATCGGTACCGAAAGGGAGCTCATCAACCCTGTTCATCATCAAGATGATCAAATAATGGTGAGCCTTCATTTCAGTTATAAAATGTTTGTTATAATTGTCTGTCTTAAATTATTTAGCTATCATTTTAGGATGGAATGTGTTCTTCTCACTTTGGGCAAATGCCATGCCTTGTTTTGATCCATATCCCCTTGGTCAACGCACATGGATCATTTCAGGGTATAGTATGCCATCAAAAGCAATCATATATACAAGTTTCCATCGAGTAAATTCTCATGGAAGGAGGAAGAATGGTGATAATCCAATCCTCACTTTCTTCTTTCTAATCATTCTGTCTCTTCCCATGCAGAGGAAAAAGAAGATTCTGACCTACATCAATTGCTGCATTAGGCCTTGATTTACTCAATGCACTCAATTGTCAATCATCTTGCACCATTGCACTAAATTTTGAATTCTGGCTTGTAAATTTATGGATGGCAAATGTTCGTCAATTGAAGCATAAGCAATCAAAGCTTCTGTAATCTTTCTTTCTTTCTTTTTTTCTTGGCCAGAAGATTCTGTATCCTTTCAAGTGTTCTATGTATGCTATTTACTATCTAAACTTCTGGGTTCTACAGCTTTTAGCACCGCAGACTTGGCAAAATAAGGGAGTGAAATCAGATTGTAACATAATTAGAAAAATACAGTCATATTAGAGTTCCATTAATTTACATCCATAGAAAACTTCATATACATTTCATACCAAGCGGTGATGACATTAGCCTGGTCTCATTTATTTCTCTTCTATACAAAGCCAAGGCTATTATTTTCCCTCCAGGTGAACCTAGTAGAGTAGCAGTAATAGTAACTGCAGTTTAAGCTGCGGATTTAAATCGCTTTACCGGAGCTTGGAGGGAAGATAAATACATAGCATCTAGCTTGTCAATTCCATTGAACAGAGAACCGAATGGTGGCAGTTCTACATACTTTCCAGAACCAGGAACAACCTTCAGTTCATCATTTTCCCAAACAATTCTTCCTCCAGCAATTGTCACTTCAACCTTTCCCTGAGAGAACATAATGTGAACTTTTAAGACCTAACATAAAGTCACATATTTCAGAAGGATATATGAATGTGCATAATCTCAGAGTGAGAGAGGACTTTGAACCGTAACTCATTTATCATCCACAGATCAACTACAATAGAGCTATAAAGAGATTACCTTTCCTTTCCTTCCCTCATAAACGTTTGTATCTGACCTAGAGTGGTGGGACTCTGCAGATATTTCCACGCTTGAGTTTGGGTTGAGTATAATTATGTCCGCATCAGATCCAGGAAGAATTGCTCCTTTTCTAGGATATATATTGAAGATTCTAGCACTGAAAAGATAGCAGGGTCCAGACTGTGAGATCATTTTGACTTACTCAGACAGCCTAATGAGGATTAGATCGTAAAACACATAATATTCTCTATCAGGTTCTTTTAATCCCACAAAACTAGGGAAAAATTCACAGAGATCTTAAAATTATCTCCAAGAGTAATAGCATACCATTCTGTGCTTGTTACCCGAACATAATCAGTAACAGAAATTTGGCCAGATTCCTGCACGAATTCATGAATCTGAGAAACAGAGTGATTTCTAGGGCAAAATCCATATCAAGCTTTTTCTTTTGAGGGAACGAGTAAGACATCTATTGCAGCTTACCACCATTATATCCCATACAAGGTGCATTCTCTCCTCAATACCTATAGATTCCCAGTTGCAACATATAGAAGTATTAGAGAGTATAATAGCATGAATTGACCACAGATAATTTGCTCAAGCTATATTTATGACCCACGAATATCAGGGACAAATTTTAGTAATTACCATTGACACCATTAGGAATTTTTCGGAAATCATCAATCCCTAGTGCTTTCTGTGTAGAATTAAAGGAACAATGATCGGTTCCTACAAGCTGCAAAATGTAAAAGTATCCTGAGAAACAAATTCAAAGAT
The DNA here is from genome assembly GCF_001411555.2 of Juglans regia. Classification (NCBI taxonomy): domain Eukaryota; kingdom Viridiplantae; phylum Streptophyta; class Magnoliopsida; order Fagales; family Juglandaceae; genus Juglans; species Juglans regia. The sequence goes on along the minus strand of NC_049914.1, from coordinate 23,748,221 downwards.
CTCCATGAGACCAATATATTAAAGGTCAAGTCTCAGGAAATCTGACTATCGAAAGAAATTCATACGAATCCGAGCATATAAAGTTGACCTGTAGCACATAGCTACAAGAAAAGATGTTGGAGAATGCATGCATAGAAAATTGTTAATTAAACCCATGTAATGGATAATAAGAACATCCATGTCTTCCTGGCAACCTGTCTAGAACCTCATACTATATCATAACTACTGGAGATCAAAACGTTCTCATGTCTCTAAGGTTCAGGCTGTTACAATTATGCTGCGCTCTCTAACGATGAGGTTCTCAGGAAAGACTGTTGAAATTAATTTCGTATGACTCTGAGGGTAACTTGTAGCACATATCTACAAGATAATATGTTGGAGAACACATCTATAGAATATTGTTTATTAAACCCATGTAATGGATAATAATAACATCCTTTTCTTCCTGGTAACCTTTCTAGAACATCATACTCAATCATAAGCCCCTGGAGATTAAAAAAAAAAAATCTCATGCCTTTAAGGTTCCAGCTGTTACAATTACACTGTTAACTAATGATGAGGTAGAAACCTGCAAAACTCCAGTCGAAAGGGCAGCTTGAAGGGCCTTGTTATGTCCAGATGCCCTAAGAGGGGGACTCATAACGTACCTGAGACATGAAAAAATCATAATTTTTATATAGTTCAAAATTAGAGAAAAGGTCAGAACAAGACAAAGTAAAACAAAACCAAAAAAGATAAGTAGTGCAGGCTCTTGCTTTGCAGCAGTGACGAAGTCAGGATCCCAAACCCTAGAACCATCAAGTGCTAACCCAGCAGCAATTGGCTCTCCTATAACCCTTTGACCTGCAGTTTGAACAATAAATCGTAAATATTTTTTTTAAAAAAAAAAAACATAGACAGATCAACATAAATGCATGAGTTTTAATCATGAAAGCTGACAACTTGAAGATCACACACAAACCTAATCAACCAGCTAGGATTGCAAATTCACTTATCATATTTCTCTGTGCGTTTGTTTTCATGTATATATACATATCCATGTTTGTGTATTTATCATTTTTCCAACTCTAATCATTTTTGGCCCATAAAGATCATAAGGGGAGGGGAGAAGGAGAAATTGCTCCCCAGCTTGTTCTTCATCAAATACCCGACTTTGCCCTTTTTTAGGAATTCCTCATATCCAAGGCAGCTTACCACAAGCGCCCCCCTCCCCCAATAAATGGATTAATTCCTTTGACCAGTCATTATGAGCTTAGTTAGCTATATAAGCTAAGCAAGCCTGGTTCTCCAGACTCATCAGTTTGAATCTAGCTGATTCCTACAAAGCCACTCCATTCCACCCACCATTTTTTACACGGTTAGTGGGTAGGACGGAGGCCCAGGTTCTGTAGATATTTAGCTATACAATCTTCTGGATCCATGATTCGGCAGTTTGGGTTCCTATATTTCACTCATGGTACTTCATATATGTAAGGATTATGGGGTTCCTTACAATAAAGACAAAATGGAAGCCACAATTGAAAAAAAAAAGGGGCAAAACTCAAAGGTAAAGTTGAAATTTTACTGTTCAACTAGTTGTGACCCATGCAATGTCCCCAGAATAATTAAAGTAGAATAGTTAAGAGGCGAGGAAGTCGAAGTAGTAAATAACAATAAGTCAAAACCTACAGGGAACATTCGCCACTCAATAGCTATGGAGGAGTTCTATGAGTTAATGTTTGATTTGGATCTAATGGATCTTCCCCTGGCTGGGGGCGAGTTCACATGGTCCAATGGTAGGGGGTGGTCGAGACTGGATAGGTTTCTTGTTTCTCCTTCTTGGGAAGAGCACTATTTGGAGTTATATCAAAAGAGGTTGGCTCGATGTTGGTCGGATCATTTTCCTATTTTGTTAGATTGTGGTGGCATGAATAGGGGTTGCCAGTACTTCAAGTTTGAGAATATGTGGTTAGCAGTGGATGGTTTTGCTGAGAAAGTTCATGCCTGGTGGTCTTCTTATCAATTCTCTGGGACCCCAAGCTTCATCTTTGCACGTAAGCTTAAGGCTTTAAAGCAAGATCTAAGGAGGTGGAACTTGAAAGTTTTTGGTAGTATTGACAACCAGAAGACAACCTTACTGGAGGAGCTTCAGGACTTAGAGGAACAGATGTTGAGGGGAAATGCCTCAGAAGAGGCGTTGTTGAGGAAGAGTGTGGTGGTGAATGAATTGGAGAGGGTTTTGTTGATGGAGGAAACATCGTGGCCCCAAAAATCCAGGGCTCTTAATCAAGTTCTCTCTTCCCGATTTAGAGAACCATATTGTGAGCTACTATGAGAACCTGCTCACGAAGACGACCAGTTGGAGACCGAAGCTCGATGGTTTGCCTTTCGAGTCCATTGATAGGCAGAGTGCGAGCGTTTTGGAAAGACCTTTTGAAGAAGAGGAGGTGCATAAGGTCATTAGCAGCATGGCCAAAGACAAAGCACCTGGGCCGAATGGTTTTACAATGGGGTTTTTCCAACATTGTTGGGAGACTATGAAAAATGATGTAATGCGGGTCTTTATTGAATTCCATGCTTTCCAAAAGTTTGAGAAGTGCTTGAATGCGACCTTCATAGCTCTAGTTCCAAAGAAATAGGGAGTGCTGGAAGTTTATGATTTCAGACCTATTAGCCTTGTGAGTGGGATTTACAAAAAAATTTTCGAAGGTTCTGGCTAATCGGTTAAGTGTGGTAATGGAGCAAATTATTTCGGAGCCTCAAAATGCCTTCGTTCAGGGGAGGCAAATACTTGATTTAGTTCTCATTGCCAATGAGTGCTTGGATCAAAGGTTGAAGGAGAGAAAATCAGGCATACTATGTAAGCTTGATATGGAGAAAGCCTATGATCATGTGAATTGGGATTTTCTCCTTTACTTACTTGGGAGGTGTGGTTTCGGAGACAGGTGAATTTCATGGATTCGATATTGCATAACTACTCTGCGTTTCTCAGTGCTAGTTAATGGTACTCTAGCGGGTTTCTTTAATAGTTCTCGCGGCTTGCGGCAAGGGGATCCGCTGTCTCCGTTTCTTTTCGTTATTGTTATGGAGGCACTTGGCAGGATGGTGAAGGCAGTTGTAGATGGTGGCTTTATAGCTGGTTTTTCGATGGGCAATGGTACTTATGGTTCTATCATGATCTCACATCTTTTAATTGCAGATGATACACTTCTCTTTTGTGAAGCAGAGGTGGGTCAAATTCAAACTATACTAGCACTTTTGTTGTGCTTTGAGGCCGTGACGGGACTTAAGGTAAACTTGGGCAAATCTGAGATGGTGGCAGTGGGTGTGGTGCCTCATATTAGTCTACTAGCAGATATGTTGGGGTGTGAAGTGTCTTCTTTGCCTATGAAATATTTGGGCCTTCCTTTGGGGGCCACTTTCAAAGCTAGAGGTATCTGGAAAGGGGTTATTGAGAGAGTGGAGAAACGGCTGGCTGGGTGGAAACGATTGTATCTATCGAAGGGAGGGCAACTTACACTGATCACTAGCACTTTATCTAACCTCCCAACCTATTTCCTATCTCTCTTCCCGTTGCATGTGGGGGTGGCACATCGGCTCGAGAAGTTATTCCGAGCTTTCTTGTGGGGTGGTCTGGGGGAGGAAACCAAATTCCATCTTGTTAATTGGAATAAAGTTTGCGCTCCAATTTCGAGTGGAGGATTGGGTGTGCGCAATCTGAGGACTTTCAACAAAGCGCTATTGGGGAAATGGCCATAGAGGTACCATATGGAATGGGAGTCTTTGTGGAAGGAAGTAGTATATTCTAGACATGGTGGTGCTTGGGGGGGTTGGTGCACTAATGAAAGGGGGTATGGTGTGGGCTTGTGGAGATATATAAGGGGGGATGGCAATGCTTTGAAAATAATATTCGATTCGTGGTTGGACAGGGTACTCGCATCAGGTTTTGGCATGATGTTTGGTGTGGAAAGCATTCTCTGGAGGGGGCTTTCCCAGCTCTCTATAACATTGCAGCTAATAAGGAGGCTTCGGTGGCGGATCTACTTGTGTTTGCCCAAGGCTCTTATCAGTGGAATATTTTATTCACTCGGGATAACCATGATTGGGAATTGTCTACCGTTTCAGAATTTTTTAGTTTGGTATACTCATCAAAAAGATTACCAGCTCAGGGTGATAGGTTACAATGGAGGTGCAGGGGCAGCAAGAAGTTCTCAGTCAAGACATATTATAAAATTCTGGCAACACAAGGTAATGTACATTTCCCATGGAAAAGCATATGGAGGTCTCGGGTACCTTCCAAAGTTGCTTTTTTTGTGTGGACGGCGGCACTTGGAAAAATTCTAACCATGGATAATTTAAGAAAGAGGGGCCTCATCGTGATGAATTGGTGTTGTTTGTGCAAAAAACATGGAGAATCAGTGGACCATCTATTATTGCATTGTGAGGTGACGAGAGAGCTGTGGAACGGGATATTTAGTAGAGTAGATGTCGTGTGGGTTATGCCGGCAAAGGTGGCTGACCTGCTTGCTTGTTGGAAGGGTCTACAAAGTTGTTCTCAGGTAGCAGTAGCTTGGAAGATGATCCCGTTGTGCATTATATGGTATATTTGAATGGAAATGAATGCACGGTGTTTTGAAGATAGGGAACGCACAATGGCAGAGCTTCAGAATTTTTTCATACACACTTTACTCCTATGGTTTTCAGCCATTGTTCTTAATGGAAATAGTGTACATGAGTTCTTGTCTCTAATTTAGCGTGTTGAGAATGTACTTAGGTGTCTTCTATTGTATACTCTCTGTATACATGGGCTATGCCTATTCTCGTTCATATTAATGAAACTTACTTTTACTGATCAAAAGAAAAAAGTAATAATAAAATGATAGAAGAGTTGAGTGTAGGAAAGTCAAAGAGACAAGTGATGGGAAATCAATAACCACTATAAGATGAAAACTCTTTTTTCCTCTCTATTATATTGTAATCATAAATGGTAGGAGACTTTCTGTCTTCAAACTTTTTTTAAATCTTAATGCCAACAAATTGAGTGGGTTTATTGTGGCAATAAAGCCATACAATGAAATGCTGGTCAATAAAGTAAAATGAAAAATAAAATAAAATGATAAGGTGCCTTAATAGAATACAAAAACAATGCCAAGACATTACATAGGTCATAGATAACATGACACTCAATCGAAGCACAAATTAAACAGATTTAAAAGATTAGAGAGTTCGACCTGTTTTTCGAGCTCTAGCTATTTCTTCCACAGCATCAATGCTCATTACATGAACTACATAGAGAGGAGTATTAACAAAACCTGCCAAACGAATTGCTCGAGCAGTTGCCTCTCCTTCCAGCTGTATGGACATTAAAGTCAAATCATAGATGGGGCATTTCTTTGAAGATATTCAAGAAATGAACTTATAAGGAAACAACTACAATAAAACTAACAGATCTACTTCTTCTGTACTTAATCTGACCAAATAGGACAGAAATATATCATTTACTGAAAGGGTAGAAGTCTTAAAATAATGTCGGTTAGCACTTGCACCCGAACCAGAAAGCAAGTACAAGCAGCTACCCTGTTCTTAGTACTGATGTTAAAACGACTGACTAATCCTGTGAGAAGCATATAAATTTATCACAGATCAATAAACCAAAAGCAGTTTATTCTTAAAGAAAATTATTTGGAGCACCAAGAATGCAGGAAAACTTGGCATCTATCAGTCCCTTCACCTATGAAAAGTTCAAAATTTGCAGTCTTTTTGAGCCAGAAAACAAGTAAAAACATATCTTTACTGTTAAATATATGCTGTTAGTTGTCAACAACAAAAATAATGAAGCCCTGGCCAAGAGTTGAAGTTATAGTTCAGGCAGCTGCCATCGGTAAAGGCAAAATAAGTTATATGCTTAAAAAAGAGTGAAAAAAAAAATCAATTTCAGCCATTTTTGCACGATGCACAGATCTGCTTCGCACATGGACATGCAGCAATCAATAATAAAGAATAGCATAGCCAGAAAAAGGAATTCCATTAGGAAATATATCCCAAAGATTACCAACGGAGGTCTCGAAAGAGTATGCCCCTCTGGACCAGTAATACCAAGTTCTATCATTCTTTTCTGGCCTTCATATACAGCATCTCCATTTTCTGCATGAACCATAGCTAAAGCACCAAGGGATTTGCACTTCTTAAACCCTTCCAATAAAAGCTCATCATTAATCATAAGTGCCCCCTTGTAGGCCATGAAGAACTTGAAGGAATTGATACCTATATGTTGGCATATATAATAAACTCATAAACAAACTCACTGGATGTGGAAAAGGAAACTAAAGTAGTGTTAACCAAATTTCAATGGTAGACAAACTTTGTTCAATAAAACTAAAAATATTGAAAACAACCTTTCTCCTTCACCATGATTTCCATTTCTTTTGCAACAACTTCATCCCATTTCGTAATTGCCATGTGAAAACCATGATCCATGCAAGACTTCTTTGCTTTTTTTGCATAGGCTTCAAATCCTGCTGTTAAACTCCCATTAACCGGTATAACAAAGTCAATGTGCATTGTTGTTCCACCAGCTAATGCTGCAGCCTGACCACTGAAGAAGTCATCAACTGTCTCGGTATTCATAAACTCAAAAGCTAGGTGTGTGTGAGGATCAATGCCACCTGTTGGAGTAACAAAAATGTGGTGTAGAGAATAAATGAGAATCAGATCTACCTAATACCAATCGATGTTGGAAATAGAAATGGACAAAGTAGTTAAACTTTGATAAACTGGACTGGAAATCCCACACATGAACAGGTTATAATTTTTTTATATAACATGGAACCTTACCAAGACAGAACCCTTCAGACCCACCCCAAGGGAGCAAACCAAAAATGGGTAACCCAGCCCACCAAAATAGTGTATCAGGTAAGCCAGGGGTATTTCAAGTGTGGAATTGAACCTAAGGTGTCTGCGTCAACAGCTTATCCCAAGCCCGGCTGTTGAACACTAGGCTGTACTCTGACAGGTACATCAAGAGGTTAAGATTTGAGGTAAAAACATGTTAAGAAAGGCTGGAACTCAATATGAAGGAACTCGCCATGGCACTGACCCACAAAAAACATGCAATACCCAATATTATTCATCCAACTTCATAACTTAGGACAGAAAGGATATGAAATTTTCTATTTCATATTTAACGATCAGGTTCACATTGAATGCTATAAAGAAGAAATATTCTATCTCCACCATCTAGATTGCAGGATGCATGATTGATCCTGAAAATGTAAATGGAATAAAGAAAGAACTAATATGTTAGTCAACTTAGGTGTTCCCAATATTCCCGATATAGTCCTTGCTATCCACTACCATTGTCAAGAGAGTGAAGAAACTGATGGTCACTTATCTTGTAGTTATAGATGAAAACTAACCGGGCATGACAAACTTCCCAGTGGCGTCAAGCACGGTAACCTCATCGTTAACCTGCAAAAGGCAATTAAAGGGGTCAAACCTAAACACGTGAAGAGTAAACAACAAGCCGAAACAATGAAAGGGTAATATGGGTAGCTAAATGAGTAAATGCTTTCATTTTGGAAACTTTTATCTATTTGGGACAATCCAAAAGGGAAAGCACATTTATCTAATGTGACACAAATAGGATAAAATCCCATTTTAACAGTGTGCTTGTGAATGTAAACAGTAAAAGCAATGAGTTGCATAGCATATGGTAGCTTGAAACTTTAATCTGCTAGAAGCCTAGAGCTACAGCGAGCAAGAAAAAGATAATTTTGGTAGATGTTTTCAGCAGTATGAAGGATGAAAAATTATCTTGTATTAGACCAAATTGTGCTTCTAGAATTGTGGTACTATTTGTCAAAATTCTAGGCACGACTGGCCGAAATTATGTGCAGGGTCTATCACATAATATTTAAGCCACCTTTTTAACTTAATTTACCATGAATTTCAATGACTAGCACCCAATATATATTTAAAACTGTGTTGATATCAAAATAATAGCCTAAACCAATGTCATATATGTATAAAAGTATGTTTAGGTTTTAGCAGCAGAACAATTACTGTGGTGAATCTGTAGATCATCTTCTACTACACTGTGAGGCAGCTCGAGGGTTATGGAATGAGGTATTTAGTGGATTAGACTTGGGTTGGGTCATGCCTGAGACAGTAGTGGCGATGCTGGCTAGTTGGACAGATCTAAGAGGCAATCAACAGATCAAGGCTGTATGGAAAATGCTTCCTATTTGCATCTTGTGGTGTGTGTGGCAGGAGCGCAATGAACGGCCGTTCGAGGACAAAGAGAGGTCGATGGAGGAACTAAAAGCTTTCTTTTTTAGAACTCTTTGTACTTGGGCTATAGCCGTTAATTTTAATGGTCAAGATTTCCATAACTTCCTTGTATCCTTTGCTCCTACGTTGTTAGGGCATCCATTGTACTGAACATGGCTTTGCCTATTCATTAATAATATACTTATCAAAAAAAAAAAAATCTTCCACTCAGCAAATAGGTCATCACCAGACTCAAGTTCTGTGTACAAAGGGGGGCAGGGAAAAAAAAACAAAAAATTGTGCCCTTAGATGTTACCCTCATACCAAAATAAGTAGTTGGTCGTATAATATATAATTATCTATTTTTCATAAAAAATAATTTATAACCATCTTGCCTTGCTTGTATTCCACTAAAAAAGTATGCACATTTATGCACTCCAAAACCTATCACATTAATTATACGAAAAATAATGAAATTATAATAGCATTACTCATCAAAATGGATTTATAAAAGCATTGAGATGATTAACCTATACTCTATATTCAGACAATAAAACTTATGTGCACAGACATAAATACACACATTTTCACAACCCAGGGAGGTCCTAACTACATCTGTATTATACTCCAAAACGAATAGTCAAAGTTAATTAAAGCTTGCAGAAGCTGCTTACTTATTTCCACCTAATAAATAATCAATATGAGACTTAGCACCCTCTCAATGCTATGACATTCCTCCTACCCAATGTGGGACTTAATCACAACCTGCAGTGTCACAATCTCTTTCATTCAAATACTTGACATCCTCATCAAGATCCATATCTTGCTACAGTGCTTTAGCACTACATGGCCTTACTAGACCAATTATACTACCATTTTACATAATAGAGAGATGTGCTAGCCACATTCGCGTTACACTCCAATAGTTAAAACTCTCCGAAATCACTTGTAAACCCAATTCTACATAATAAAAACCAATGTGGGGATTTAGCATCCCCGAAACACTATCATATTTCTCACCGAATGTGGGACTGAACGTTAAGGCATCCCATACATAAACGAGTGCATACATATGTATGTGCATAAAAGTAACATATCATTTATAAAGAGAAAATTGTGTAAACCTAGAGTATGAGAAGGACAGGGAGGAAGGGAGGGGGAGAGAGAGAGAGAGAGAAGATCTAATGCATCCCATACATAAACTAGTGCATACATATGTATGTGCATAAAAGTAACATATCATTTATAAAGAAAAATAGTGTAAACCTAGAATATGAGAAGGAGAGAGAGAGAGAGGAGATATAATAATATCTAGGCTACCAATTCGAATCAAAGCAAACAAAAGGGAGAAGGAAAACATTTAAATGTAGCCATCGAGCTTGTGCCTATACAAAGGAGTTCAAAACCGTAAAAAATATTTAAAACTTTTTATCCCAACAAAGATGCCACAAAAGAATTGATTTCAAAATTCAGAACTTACAAGCATTTTCAAAATCCATTTCCAACAGCGTGTATCTCAACCATCATTAGAAGATGTAAAACGTCTCGGAAAGTACAAGACCAAATCTCCTCACAAAAAACATGATGACAATTATGATAATTTAGCAAAAGATGATCCATCCTCTCTTCATTGTGCTTACATACACACCAATTACCAATGGTCTATTCCATTTATCTAGATTCTCCATAATAAGAATCTTCATGAAAGCAACTATCCATGCAAAGAGAGCCAGTTATGGGAATGTCAACACAATGATACTTTTCCATAACCCCAAGAAAAGAAGGTCGTCATCATTTGTGGCAAAATCCTTAAAACCCAGCAGTAATACTACCTCAAACTTCAAACAAGATTCTCCAGCCTATGTTGTCATCACTTGTGGCATAAATGTGTACTGCAAACAAAGTAAAAAAAGGTTACTTGAAGAGTTTAGCTTGCTATCCCATACCATTCTAGGTCAAATGTCTAGAAAAGCTGCTTTATGAGGAGCCTCCCCATGCCAAACATCATGACAAAAATGGATTGAGGACAAGTTTGGGGAGTGAGATGAGATGAGAATTTTGGGAATAGTAGTAAGATAGTTTGTGAATAATAGTGAGATAGTTTGAGTAAATGTTTTATGGGATTTTGGGAAAGGAGAGAGAAAAAGTTGAATAAAAAATATTATAAAATTAAAATATTGTTAGAATATAGTTTTTTAATATTATTTTTGTTTGGAGATTTGAAAAAGTTGAATTGTTTTTTATTTTTTATTTGAAAGTTTGGAAAAGTTGTAATGATTAGTTTGAAAAAGTTGTAATGATTAGTTTGGAAGTATTTGTGTTTTGAGTGATATTTGGGAAGAAGATGGGATGAGATGAGAATAGAATTTTGGGATGGAAACTTATTCCAAACAAGCCCTTACTATCCCTAACATCTCACACAAGAGTCTTAGGGACTTCCTAGCCACTCGTAATGCCATCATAAAGAATTAATAGAGCCTCGTTGTATAATCAGTCCATTAATACAGTTTTTTCCCACATGTCAAAGCCACAACATGCCCTCGAGGAGTGTTTCTTACTATTTCGAACCACTAAAGCAGCTTCTCTGAGAGACTTGGTTATGTGTGCAAAGTTTTCCAGGACCAAAAGCCCTTAATCAAAGAAGGGAACAACCAATCTTCCAGTCTATTGATTGGTATTCAAACTCAATTCCCCCACAAAGGGATTTTTTCAAAGAATTATCTAGTTTGTTTAGCCAACAAACACATACACCATGAGCATAATCAAAAAGTAAGTCGGAAATCTCAATAATGTTTACATGGCAAGAGTGAATTGCGTCATTTTGAGGGATATTATTTATTAGTCGTTGCTAACATATTCCACACAGAGCAGAGTCCAAAAATGCAAGTCAGATATAACATAAGGAACAAATCTACCTAGCGCACATAGTTACTGTAAGCTCCCCTACTCCTTGCACATACTTAATAAAAGCTAACTAAATCTTTCCCAATTTCACCTCCAAAAGCAGAGACACCATGAAAGACAGAAGCACCACAAACTATCAGCCTTTTCAATGTCAACTCACAAAACATTATAGATCAGCTGCAAAATCAAAATGTGAGACAACCATATCCACCACCCGGCGGCATCAGCTCTTGCAATCATCAAATTCAGTGCCTCCATTATCAGAATAAGAGTGGTGGATTGAGGAGGAAGAATGGGATTGTTAAAAAGGATCCCTTCCTGGTATTGTTCGAAATGTTGAAGAAACAAATTGAAACCAATTCAAAAGGTCTTAGAATTTTCCGGTGATGCAAGAAGATTTCTTCATCCTCCACTTGTACTCAGGAACCAAACGATCGAGCTTATACATGAAGCCAGCAGACATGATGATACGTCATAAATTATGCCTGAATCTCTAGTATCAAAACGCTAACTAGACACTCATTAGCAAAAATTACTGAATCCAAGATCTGCCTCTCATCACAAATGAATTTTGAGAGCTAGATCCCCTGGTGCAGCACTATTTCCATTCTACTTGCCATCACCTTGGTAGTAAGTTATACATGAAACCCATGATGCTAGTGGGCTCAATGTTTTTTATATCAAAATAGAGAAAATAATACATTATAGGAGGGTGGGGGAGCAGAAATGAGTTGATCTCATTTATGCTCTTTAATTTAGGAATTTGGTACTAATAGAAATATCACACGTGAATATTCAAATTTTCTACAGATATAGATGTCATGCATCATCGCCAAATTCTACCAATTCAAAAACACATACTAAAATGGATTCACTAGATAACAGGGAGAAAAACAAAACCTTGATATTAGGCTTCACAGCAATTATGATCCCATTCCCCACATAAACATCAGCCTTCTCTTCTCCATGAGCATTCACAACAGTTCCACCCTTTATCAATATCTTTGACGGTGACGTTGACGCCGAAACTCCACATGCCGACTCACCATACCCAATACCAGCATCACAAAACTGAAACAAATGAAAAAAAAAAAAATCATTTCCTCTTATATAAACACTAATACTCTAGTTTGGCATTTAAAAAAAAAAAACAGAATCTAGAAAATTTCTGGAATTCTTTTCTTATTCTAGTAGTTGATCCAATGTAAGTAAACTGGCATAATCGACTCTTTTTTTATTTATGAGATAAACCACAGTTGACTCGATAAGTACTTCACTTAACTTTTCTTTTTCATGGTAACTGATAAGCAAGAGTTTAAAGAAGTTAAAACAAATAAACTGCACAAAGTCAGAAGATCAAAAGAGAGTAAGTTTGTCTTTTCCCTTGTTTTCTCGGCAACCAAACAGGAAGTCAACAATAAGATATATCGAGAAATAAAATGGTAAAGGGAAAAAGTAGATACAAAATTTCAACTGGGTAGTCGACAGTTGAAGATGTCGGTACCTGGTTCGACTCAGAAATCGAAAAGAAGGTAGAGAGAACAAGAGCGAGCGAAAATAGATGGAGGAGCATCTGGGACATGCAACTCGACTCCATGACTGATGAGTTTGAGACTGACCGAGCTTTACAACTGTCTATCGGGAAGAACAGGAACTTCGGATCGCACGCTCGTATATCTTATTAAAGATTCTCTGCCATGGTTGCTACGAGGCTTCTTCGGTTCTTTGATTTTTTCTCTTTGATAACGTTGTGACGTGGGACGTTATATACATGTGACATTTTTTTTTCACAATTCTTTATATAATTACGTTTTAAATAAAAAATACTTTTATGAAAGAATTTAGAAAACTAAAATCATCATTTAAAAATAATATATACTATGAATTTGAAAATGATATATATTATAAGTACTTTTCAAATTCAGGAACTTCCAAGGTGTATGAGGCTGTACACTCATATTGCCTAACATTTTTATGTTTTTACCTCTTTTTAGTTTTTTTTTTTTTTTTTGTGAACTAATGATGGTTAGAAAGGAGACGTGCTATTCGTCTCCTTATCACACATGATCTATATAATATAATTGAAAAAATATACTTACAACCGTGAATTGCGTAACCGCCGCGCAATCGCTTTGAAAAAAATGAATCAAACATAGGATCCACATGAAAAAAATTAATTTTTTAATAGTGGACCCCACTCTTTTTCAAAGCGATTACGCGACAGTTACGCACTTCACGGTTGTATGTAGAATTACTCAATATAATTTAATTTATAAAATTTAAAATTTAAAATTATCTTTTAAATTAAATTATATAATTACATAGTGTTATAGAGATCTTAGAATATAATTATTTGGTTAACAAGTATAATTACTAAACACTCTTAAAATATGGACACGTAATACTTCCACCCAATCATAATTAAAATAAAAAATGTGTAGTTTAATTTTATAATATATTAAATGAGATACATAAAAGGAATAGATTAGGGCCTGTTCAGATAGTAAGATGAGATGATATAAGTTGAAATGATTTGTAAATAGTAGTGAGATTATTAGTTAAAATTAAATGAGATAAGATGAGATGGTATCTCACCTCTGTATCCCGATAGGTCATTAGATATTCAAAGATTTGAAATATATATATATATATATATATTTATATATATAATTGATGAGGCTTTATTATCTTATTCATTTGTGGAAGGTAGTGAACAATAAGAAGAATGATATGTGTAAAATGTTTAAAACAAAATAATGATATTTGTAATTTCGATAACAATCATTTTATATTAATGATGAGATTACATTATTAATAATCTTGAATCTTGATTGATGGTTTTTATTGATTATGTTATAAATAAAATAAAATCCAAAACAATGAATTGATAAATAAATAAGAAATTTTAGGTCTAATACCCCTTATTTTATAGGGTATGCATGATTCACATCTTGTACAATTTCTTTTTTGAGAATAACTCATTGTATTATAGGTGAGAAATGAGTTTTTTCGTTAATTTTTTTCGTTTATCAAGAAAATACATGACAGTTCACTAATATGAAAACTTCAAGTTTTTCTTAATCAAAAAAGAATTAAAATTTTAAAATAATTTATACTTATATTTATGAAAAAGGTTTTCAGTATAAAACTAGTTTAATATTTTTTTAGAAAAATATAGGTTCCACTCATATTTTTGGTTAAAACTAGAAAAAAAAATCAAGAAGAGAAAAAAAAATCGAAAAGCTACACATTTATGCAGAAAAAAAAAAAAAAACAATCTGAAGAATGCAACTTAAATAAGTTCAGTCAAAACTTTGGATATTTTAGCCAAAACTTCATAGAAGAAATATGATGGGAAGCAAATAACCATAGAATAATAGGATGAAAAATGATATTTATAATCTTAATGTGTGTCTTTTTTTAAAATAAATAAATATAAGATCCACAAAAAAAAAATTACATTTTTAATAATAAAATTCACTCTTTTTTAATAAAAATACTCAAAGCTTATACATCCCATGCTATATCTATCATTATTCTAAAACAATTATGCTCTTGAATAGTCCCACAGTCTTTATAAGGCACTCGTTTGTGCTTTATTTATTTTCACAACACATCTCATCTCATCTAATTATTATAAATTTTTTAAATTTTTACATAAAATAAAATAAATAATTTAATTTTTTTAAATCTCAAAATAATAATAATATTAAAAAAATATATTCTATTAATATTTTATTTAATTTTAAACTTTTATCTCAATTCATCTCATTGTATCTGTAAAAATAAACAAGACAAGTGGTGTTAGTTGTGACTGCCACATAGGTCCTAAATTTAACATTACCCAGAAGATTGATATTTGACAGAGACAAGGCTCCTGCCCCCATTGATCAATTGGCCTCATTTGTTTTCGGAGATGAGATGAGATGAGATGAGATGAGATTAAAGTTAAAAAGTTGAATAAAATATTGTTAGAATATATTTTTTAATATTATTTTTATTTTAGAATTTGAAAAAATTGAATTATTTATTTTATTTTGTATTGAAAGTTGAAAAAGTTATAATAATTAGATGAGATGAGATGAGATGTTTTTCCAAAACAAACGAGGCGCAATCTTGGCAACAAAATTCAACCTAAGGAAAACAAAGTTTGTGGACAAAACCAAAATTTTAGCTTCATCTATTTCAAACCCATGAGTCATGACCATAAGTTTAGGAGGAATTTGGAGCCTCACAATTCAAGACAGAAATATATAGCAACCCATTTCATTAAATAAATTTCAATTTTACGAAATTATTCTTCATTTTATACAAATTTTTTAAAAAAATTGTGAAAAAAAATTGTAATTAAATCATTTTCCTTTTTCAATACATTCACACTGTATAGTTCTATTTTCGAAAAAAAAAATACTTTTTCAAAATTGGTATTGGTTTTTCTAGAAATTTATTGTGGATTATTTTTCTCAAGACACTTACAGAAGTCTTCTGTTATAGGTTCCCATCACCATGTCATTGCTAACAGTATGTTCTTATCCCTTATATTCAAAAGGGCAATTCCTTTCGTGTGCTGTCCAAACACTTTCTTGGTTCTTATTAAATGAAGACTTTCTCGCCTCGTTTGTTTTTATAAATTATCTTATTTAGTTATTATAATTTTATCAAATTTTTATATAAAAAATAAAAAATAATTTAGTTTTTTTAAATTTTAAATAAAAATTATATTAAAAAATAAATAATATTTTATTTAATTCTCAACTTTTATTTTATCTATGTAAACAAACGATGCCTGTTTTCTTTGTCTTGCTTCAACTTCCCAAAATTATCGTATGATTCCTTATAAACATGAACCCATAATTTGTATTTGATTCATTTGGAGTAAAATTATCAAAGAGACCATAGCTAATAGAGAGTGGCTATCTAAAAATTTTGAGTTATTCTATTTTTAAATCGGTATGTAGAGAACATCATTCACATTAATTAAATAATAAAATTTTGATTTATAAGATTCAAATGTTAAAATATATGTTTCAAATCAAATTATGTCATATAAACACTTTAAAATATATATTTTACAATCTATACACTGATTTGAGAATAAAATTTTTCAAAATTTTATATATTAAATATTAAGATAAAAAAAAAAGAGTATTGATATGTAAAAGAATTCCTTCAAATTATCACTCAATTTGTAATCACCTCGAGTAATTAATTTTTGCAATCATATGCATCAAACTATCAAAAAATTGCAACACACCCACTTTGACTGTTAAAACGGAAAAAATTAACCATAAGAATTCTAAAAATGACAAATTACAATTATTACATTCAAAATAAATAATCTTTCAATATAAATTATTCGTATCAAAAACATTTTTATGGTTAATTTTTGAATAGCCTAATTACTACGAATAATTAAGAGAGAAGAGAGTTTTGAGAATATATTTTGAAATGTTTTGTAAACTAGAGAATATGTAAAATAACAAGAATAAATTTGAAAGAGAGAACCTGGTGTTGAGGCACGTTGTGATAGTCACTTTTCTTTAGGAGTGGGCAGCGGGGCCCGTTCCCCGCTGACCCGCCCCGTTCGCCCCGCCCCCGCACATGCGGGGCGGGGGATCCGGCCCGCTAAAGCGGGGTGCGGGGGGCCCCGCCCGCACCCCATGGAAGATGCGGAGGCGGGGGGCAGATGGGGCGAGGCCCCGCCCCGCTTTTCCCCCGCCCTGCTTGAGTTATATATATATATATATATATATATATATATAAAATATAATTAAAACTATATATATATAAAAAATAAATAAATAAGTAGAGTGAAACGGCGCCGTTTTGTTATAGACAAAACGGTGCCGTTTCACTTAGGTCCGTCTGCTAAGTGCCGCCCCTCAACTAATAGTGAAACGGCGCCGTTTCACTAGAAGTGAAACTCCCCCCCCCTTCCCCGCGTCTGCTTCCCATTTCTCATTTCTGCATTCTCCAGTTCTCCTTCTCGAACTCTCTCCTCTCTCACTCTCCGTTCTCACTCTCTGTCTCTGAGTCTCTCGCCGATCACTCACACTCACTCTCTCTGACTCAGTCTCGCACTCGCATCCACAAGCCTCTCTCTCTCTCAGTCGAATCTCCGTCTCGCACGAGCAGCACCACCGCTGCCACTTCTCTGTCTCCGTCTCTCACTGGGATTTCGTCGCCACTCAAAGGTAAGAAATCCGAAACCCATTCTTTTTTTTTTTTTTGTTTTGGATTGGAGATTGGAGGAAGGTTGGGTTGAATCGGAGATGGAGGATGGGAAATTTGTGAATTTGTGTGCTGTGGAGAATTTTGTTTGTGTGTTTGATTCGTCTGTTTCTTTGTACTTGTGTGTTTGTTTTTGTTTGTAGATTGGAACTCTAAATCAATTTAGGGTTCCAATCCGAAATTTGTGCTTCAAATTTAGGGGTTTCAATCGAAACCCCTAACTCAATTTAGGGTTTCGGATTGAACCCCTAAATTGAGGGGGTTTCAATCCGAAACCCCAAATCAGTTTGGGGTTTCAATTGAAACCCCTAACTCAATTGAAACCCCTAACTCAATTTAGGGGTTTATGTTTGGAATTATGTCGTACGTGATTGATAAGTGCATGTTTGGAATTATGTCGTATGTTGATTGATTTTTTTATTTTTTGTTGTGTTGTGGAATCAGGAATGTCTTCTCAAAGAGAGTTCACTGATAGCTCTCCCACCCCTACCAGTACCCCTGCCCCTACCAGTACCCCTGACCCACAACCTAACCCTACTCCAACCCCTGGGAGTGGGAATACACCTTGCCCCGCCCCTAAGCCCACACAAAATAAGAAACCTGTTTCCGTAGTTTGGTCTCATTTTACCAAACTAGAGGGTGGTGACCCCAATAACCCACAAGCTAAATGTAATTATTGTGGGAAAATATATGGATGTCACTATAGGAAACATGGTACATCCCAGTTAAAGGCTCATTTAGAGGAACAATGCAAGAAGAGTCCAATATTAAGATCCTTAGTGGAGAAGGGTCAATCAAGACTAGAAATTGGACTAAAAAAAATGGCGGATGGGAGTAGTGGGGGTTCAACATTGAAGGGGTTCACAAAGTATAATGTTGATGAGTGTAGAAGGAAGTTAGCTCGTATGGTTGTCATAGACGAGCTCCCTTTTCAGTTTGTGGATGGGAGAGGGTTCCAAGAATTTGTCCAAGAATTGGAACCTAGATTTATGCTTCCTTCTCGCCACACTGTGGCAAAGGATATTAAAAAGATGTACTGGAAAGATAAAGATGTTTTGAGGGGCCAATTGGCGGGTTTGGTAGTTTGTCTCACTACCGATACTTGGACTTCAGTCCAAAATTTTAATTATATGTCTTTGACTGTCCATTTCATTGATTCTGACTGGATTCTCCATAAAAAGATTATCAAGTTTTGTCAAATAACTGATCACAAGGGTGAGACAATTGGGAAGGCCTTAGAGGCCTCAATCAAGGAGTGGGGGTTGAGTAGGGTTTTGACAGTTTCGGTTGACAATGCCTCGTTTAATGATGTCGCCTTGGGATATCTGAAGACTTATCTTAAAGAGGCAAATAAGACATTCTTGGGTGGTGAATATTTGCATGTTAGATGTTCTGCACATATCTTGAATCTAATTGTGACTGAGGGGTTAAAAGATGTTGATAACTCGGTTGCACGAGTTAGATTGACTGTGAAATTTGTGAGGTCTTCTCCTTCTAGATTGGAGAAATTCAAAATTGCTGCGAAGAGTGTAGGCATAACATCAAAGATGGGTCTTTGTACTGATGTTCCCACCAGATGGAACTCAACCTTCTTGATGTTGGAGGCGGCCCAAGAATATAAAAAAGCCTTTCAATTATTGGGTGATGAAGACATTCAATATGTCAAATACTTTGATGAGCACGGGAGTTTAGGATTGCCTAATGATGATGATTGGGAGGTAGTTACTACATTTGTTGATTTTCTTGGGCTGTTTTATGAAGTCACGTTGAAGTTATCTGCTTCTTTGCACCCTACATGCTATGAATTTTGTCAACAAATATGTAGGGTGAAAGAAGAATTAGACGACATGTGTAGGGGTTCCAATCTAAGGATGAGGGGGATGGCATTGACCATGAGGGCCAAATTTGACAAGTATTGGGGAGATTTGACTAGACTCAATATTTTGTTATATGTGGCTACTATTCTTGATCCCCGTCTAAAAATTTCTGGCATGTTATATGGTTTGGGACTTGCGTATGATCAGGCTTGGACTGATCTTATTGGTGAGATGGCCCGCGATACCCTTCATAGATTTTATGATGAGTTTAATGTAATTAAAGGTGGTACTACATCTACTACACCTACACATATCCCAACACCTCCTCCAGACACCGGGGCAACAAAGAAGCGTAGATTGGCATGGACGAAAACCCTCGCACATAATCTCACACTAGTCCATCAATCTACGGAGGTGGTTTTAGAGTTAGACAGTTATTTGTCAACGGATCTTATTCAAGATGATGATGATTTTGACATTTTAGGATGGTGGAAGGTAGCATCAAAGAAATATCTCATTCTTTCTGAGATTGCCCGTTGTATATTGGCCATCCCTATTAGCACCGTTGCCTCAAAGTCTGCCTTTAGTACCGGAGGGCGCATATTAGATCCTTTTCGTAGTTCATTGTCTCCTACAACTGTGGAGGCATTGATATGCACACAGAGTTGGACGATGGGAAATGATATTTATGTTCCGGATGTGTTAGATTTTAAAGAGACTGACGAAGAGGGTGGTGATCAGTCTGGATCTGGACCATCTGGTAATTATTGTTTTTATTTTATTATTTTGATTTATTTATATTCATTTCAATTTCATCAGTATTTATTTATATTCATTTCAATTTCATCAGTATTAATTTTAGTATTGATTGTTGTAGCAACACATGAAACGGCTCAGACGATGTCTACCTCCACTGCTATATGAACATGTGCTCAAGCCTCAAGCCTCAAGACTACCCATCCGGCCGCCCCAAATGTCACAGTCAAAAACCCAAACCGCTCGCATCTTTTTTTTGATTATTAATTTCGTAGATTTTTGAATTTTAAATTAGTCTATCAGATATATGTATTATATATTTTATTTGTAATTTTATAATGTTGATACAATGTCCCTTGGACACTTTTATTTGTAATTGTTTAGACAGTTAGACTTTTCTTTTTATTTTTGTAATAGCTTAGTTATTATTATTATTTATTAGTTTATTAGGTAGTAAACTTGTAGTCTATACTCTATAGTAGTATTTCATTAGTCTTAATTATATAAAATTGTGTTTTTTTTTTTTTAACTCTTCTTTTTTTAAAAATGTAAAATATATTTTTATGGGCCGAAAATGGCCCAGAAGCTGTTTCTGGGCCATTTTCGGCCCATTACAGCATTTTCTGGGCCAAAAAAGGCCCAGAAACCGCTTCTAGGCCCAAAAAAGGCCCAGAAACCGCTTCTGGGCCTTAGGCCCAGTACTGCTGCGGGGGTGCGGACGGAGGACCCCCTCCACCCGCACCCCGTCAACCGGACGGGGTCCCCCGCCCCCGCACTCCGGGGGCGGGGGGCGGATGAGTCTATTCACCCCCCGCCCATGCGGGGGCGGGGGGCGGGGTGGGGGCTACCCCGCCCCGTATGGGGCGGGTAGCACCCCTACTTTTCTTAGAGTAGATTTCGCCACCTCCAAATTTAAATATGCACTAGGCTTCTTGACAATCTACTCTTAAGATACAACAATATCGATTCCTGTTAATCTCTTTGTCGGAGAACACAAAAGGAGATTCTCGAACCCGATATAAAATAGTCAAAGTCCAAAGAAAGAAAGACAAAAAGAAGATGAAGTATTTCTCTAATTTTTGTAGAGAATTTAGAGTTAATGAATTTATGGGTGGGGTTCTCTATTTATAGAGAATGAAAAGGCACTTGTGAAAAGTCATAACTTATTTAAATGAAAGGGTACATGTAAAAATATATTTCTGAAAAGTCACAACTTATTTAAATGAAATGGTACATGTAAAAAGTCACATCACATAAATGAAATGGTACTTGTGAAAAATCACAACTTAAATGAAGGAATATTTTTGAGAAGTCACAACTTCTCAAATATTAAAGAATACATTAAAAATCTTTCTAATAAACAAAAGACATAACCCTTTATTTGGTTAGGAAGCAGTTAAGGCTCATATATCTAAGAGGCATACATTAGTTCAAGTATCAAAATATATTTTTATTTAAATTTAGATAATCAAACCGATATATTGAACAATAATAATGGTTCATATTGTTTTTATTTTATATCAAATATTTTAATTATTTCTAAATTGAAAAGACAATGAGTACATACTAATTACTACGTATTGACATAATGTTAAAAAAAAATAGATATAATAAAAAAGAAGAAGGGAAATAGAGTTAGATATAAAATAAAATAAAAACTACAGATTTTGAGGGTTAATTCTTACGATTTTTTAATTATGTTCGAGTGAATATAAAATATAAATATTTATTTATAAATAAATTATTATAAAAATTAAAAAATTACGAGAAACAGATCGAGATAATTACAACTTTCTTTGAAGTCGGTCACTTTTTGTAAAGCGAATCCTTAGGGCATGCCACAACTGCTCCCTTCGCTGCATCACTCTCCTTCTCCGACTCGGCATGTAAGCAAAAAGCACAGGCACAATCAAACACTAATTTCTTCACTTCAAAACGCCTTCTCTTTCATTGTGAACTCGCTTCTTTCTTTTCTTCTTTACGTTTTTTACGTGTTTGGTTAAATTTAGGTGGAATGTTTTGAAAGAGGGTTCTGATTTACCCGATAACTGTTAAACGTACATGATCGCGATTGCTCGGGAACACAAAGGTATGCTCCTTTTTTGTATTATGTTTTGTTTAATGATTAATCACTCTGTTAAAACTTAACCATTAATCCATAACTCTTAGAACTGTTGAATACTAATTGAGAAATGCTACTTATTACCCAAACACCAAACCCAAACACCAATACGTTATTTGTTATTTTTTATTTATTTAAATACACATATTTAAACACATCACTCATTATTATTTTTATTTGATAAATAGAATTTTTCATACTAATTTTGTTAAACCTTTAATCATCGGGATCATAACATTCAACTACGCTTCTGAACCCGACTTCATTCCTTTCACAATCGTTTATATGATACATTTTAAGTAGTTTATATATAAAATGCACCTTAAAATATGACGCAATAAGCATAATTAATAATGAAAAATTTAAAATAAGTGAAATATGAGTCGTAGTTGAATGTGCGCAATGAATAAATCAATGTATTTGCCGAAAATGGGACGCTGAAGGTCAGGGACTCAGGGGTAGTAGCCAGCCGATGTTATTAGCAACTTCTTAACCTTGCTGCACCTTCTTTTCAGTGAAAGGTGAGCTTCGGTACCCCAAACCACAAGCATCTCCATCCTTCCATTTTAATTACTCAATGCTCTTCAGATAACATTTCCTAATTCTAGGTCAAACTGATAATAGAGCATCGCCATCCTTCCATTTTGTGTCCCTCGGGAAAGACAATAGAGCTCCTCTAACCATCGTGATCGTCAGCCACTCAATGTTCTCCCACCCCAGCAACCTAACGCGAGGCATCTGTTGACAAGTAAAAGACCCCCCATTGTCAACCCAGAGTTCAAATTCATTTGCCTATACAGCAAGTAACCTATGAAAGCCCATCTTCCTAGATTTGCTCGACATGAGAATAACACAATTTGTTATTCAACTTAGCACTTACTAATTCGACAATTATTTTGAAGGAAAAAGCTTGAGGCCGGATGGGTTTGAAACCCATTTTCACATCCAACCAATAAAACAATGACATATAGGGCATTCTATAGAAATTCTCATTACACCCGCATACACCCCAAAATGTCTCCTTCTTCTTCTTTCTCCCCCTCCCTCCCCCATCTGCAAGACACACGAAACCTAAAGCCCCCCCAAAAAAAAGCACGAAGCCAAAGCTCCCTCTCTCTTCCCCATCTGCGCTCAACGCCGACGGAAGGTAGCCCCTGCAAAATCGTCTTCTGTTTGAAGCTCCCTCACGCCGAAGCTCTCTCTCCCACCAGAAATGAAAAGAAAACAAGTTCTGAGCAGTAATTCTTCGAACAGTGCTTGATCGGATCCCACTGCAGTCACTGATGGTCTTGGAAAACTTTAAATGAAGGGTTTAAATCACCAACATGGTTCATGTGTTTTGCGCAGTAATTGCTTGCCTGCCTCATCAAAATGAATGCTGCCCATGTGCATGTGCTGCTTTTCCCCATTCCCAGCCAACCCAAATACCCATTTTTTGAATTTCTTGATACTGTAGCCAATTTATAGAGATTGACATTATATTTTTCAAAAATTTTTGAAAAGGGTATCTTTATAAAATAAAATTTATACATGTTTCTATCATTTTCATACATACCCATGCATTACACTGATAGTGATGAAACTCACTATCAAACTTGAGCAGCTGTGTGCCTCAGTTTGGTTATGCAACCCAAAACCAGATGCAGCATCTTGGTAGATTTTGAGATCAGGGGAAAACAAGGAATTAATCCAACTCGGATGGGGGGATGGGGATGGACCTCTTGAGAGTGACTCTCCCTAAGGAACCTGTCCGGAGATTACTCCATTTTGTAAATGAAATTCCGCTGTTGATTTCTCAGTTGGGGGAGGGAGAAGGGAGAAAGAAGGAGGGGGAGATGTTTTGGGTACATGCGACTGTAACGAGAATTTCTATAGAATGTCTACGTGTCATTATTCTATTAGTAGGTGTGAAAATGGGTTTCACACCCGTCCGGCCTGAAGCGCGACTCTCTTTTGAAACTTAGGATTCTAAGTAAAGAAGAAAATAAAGTTTGCATCCTCCAACTATCAGTATGGGAATAATGACCATTAAGATGAATGAGAAATGGGTGATTTCAAGCAATCTTCATGGTCATTTTAACATAGGGTGCACATTGCAATATTTTGGTAGTTTTGGGTTGCAATATATCAATTAGGTAGTTTGGAGTGAGTTTGTAGTCGTACAGACGATGAGTTTTCTCTTTCGTTTGATTTTTTTGGTAAGTAAATCATGGAGTTCTTTACTTTATTTAGTTGAACAGAAAAATTAGGAGAGGAATGATTTTGTGTTGCTATTTTTTGCATTCGTTTGATAGAGGAGATAAACTCAACTCACATAAGGGGGTAAGGACCGTTCTTGAAAACATTGAACTTAATGCCAGAAACACTTGTTCCTTCATACGAGTTTTATGCAAAAAATCCATCAAGATTCATGATACTCCAAACTTAGATGCTAAGCTATAGATTATTTACCAAATTCATTCAGAAGGGATTGCTGGCAGCAATACCAAGGAGCCCTGAATTTTGAATTTTTGTCTCTGTTTATATATGGCTTAAGGTTTGGAAACATGCCCAAATGATAATCTCACAGACAACACATAGCATTGTTCAATTCATTGCTCGAAAATCAGATATCCACGTCTAGTTGCTGCCCTTAAATTACAACTAAATAAAGAGAGAATTTTAGAACCAAATGGAGAGCACAACAACTAACACCAAAAGAGAGAATTTTAGAACTTAAAACCCACTATAGCTTGCTGGAAATATCATCAAATCAAACCATTGATTGAAAGTTCATTCCTTAGCTAAATAAAATAATTTGATTAGGGATTGACATGTTAATGTGTGTGTTTATAGGTGATTGTTGACTCACTCATTTGTGCTTGAAGCTAAGAGGTAAGTAATTGCAATCAAAACATTGTTTGTTCGATGCGTATATAAAATGTCTTTATTTATTTTGTATAATGGACTCATGAACGTGTCTTTATTTCTTTAGTATAAATGTGATGTTTTTTTTAATCAAATGTTGTGTTTAATTACTAGATGGTAAAGCATATCTATTTATAGTTCTTTTGATGCAGTCTCTATTATAAAAACATGCGAATGCTAATGAAATTTTATGAATGCTTCTTCTATGCGATGATCTATATATATTTAGTAGTGATTCTGAATGCATAAAAGAAAGACAAGAAAAGGTAAAAGGAAAGAAATAAAAGTGATTGAATGATTGTATGTCCTGTGATGACGAATAACAGAAAATGGGGCGGATGACAATGCCAAGAATGGCTCATTATATGTGTACCCGGTGATGTTAATCATCTCCTTTATTATGGGATTTCACCCAATTCCTTGAGTGGAATCCTGATCGTCAAGATGCCAACCCTTGCACATAGTGCGTAATCGTGTGCGATGACATTTTGCTTGTAATGTGATGTAGATGTTTAGATTTATAGATATTTTTCAAAAGCAAAAACTTAATTAAGTTGTGGTAATGTTACTTATCAAAAAATAAATAAATAAAGTTGTATTAATGTTTACTGTTTGATATGCTGCTTACTAAGCATTCAACTCACTTTTGTTTTTATGTTTTGATTGTCTAGCTGTGGAAGTATTTGATGTTGAGTCCACAGGTTAGGAGTATCTTATAGCGACTATGGCAAGACCAGACTTAGTTTTATGAAACTCTTAATAATTTATTTATGTATTTTCTCGTTAAATATGGAACTTTTTGGAAAGCACAAGACTATGGTTTTTTATCAAGTGCTTCCTTATGACTTTTATTTATGAAAATTTTAGCCTTTTTTAAACATTTATGGAATATTTTATACCTGTCTCGTATGTGATGTTATGTTAGTGACAGTCCTAATCCTAGGGGAAGGGACCTTACAATTTTGGTATCAAAGTCCAGGCTTAAGAGATTCTGTAGATTTCTAAACTTAAGAAAGAAAAAGAAACTTGGCTTGCAACGAGTCAAGTTAGAATTGATTGTTGTTATTTATTGTTTCTTTATCTCCCAATTGCTAAAACTACTCAATGTAGGCATTTCAAAAATGGCACCTACCATCAGGAAGCGCCCAATCGCACACCAAGATGAATCCCTTGATGTGTGCAATGAGGATAATAGGAGGGCTCTGAGGGATCCTGAAGCCCTTGTACATGCGGCCACACGGCTACTCAAGGATTTTACCAACGGACCATCTGTGTATGCTGGACAAGCACATTCGGGAAGTAAGTTTGATCAGTTCTGCCGCCTGCATCCCCCTATGTTCAACGGCAAAGCTGATGTTATGGAGTCCGATAACTGGATAAGCAGGTTGGAGAAGATTTTTTGGGCCATCGACTGCACCGAGGAGCAGATGGTTGAATTTGCCATGTACAATCTGGCCGATGTGGCTGATGTGTGGTGGGTCTCCACCAGAAAGCTGATAAAGCAAGAGCTTGGTGAAGAAACCCCAATTACCTGGACACGATTTAAGCAGGTATTCAGGGACCAATTCTTCCCTGAGGTCTTTAGAGAGGCCAAGGCCCGAGAGTTTGCTGATTTGAGACAAGGCGATATGTCAGTTCATCAATATGCATTAAAGTTCATTGAACTTTCACACTTTGCCCCCTATCTGATCCCAGACGAGTCACGGAAGGCTCAGAAATTTGAGAGAGGACTGCATCCACAAATTCTTGATAGATTAATCGCACCGGAGTTAAGGAATTTTAATGCGTTAGTGGACAGGGCAATGATCGTAGAGGAGTATCTGCAGTCGAGAGAGGCAAGAATTTTTCTTTAAATCACATTTTTGGTAGTCCTAGCAGTCAAGTATGGACAGACAATCTTATTTTGCTTGCTTATTAAAAAAAAAAAAACAGAAAGTATGGACAGACAATCTGAGTTGCAGTAGTAATGAATGTGCCTATAAGCAGTTTTGTGTTCTGAAATTAGCTAAATGTAATAATGTAATCAACATGGAAATTGTTTTGATACCTTGCTGACCGGGCTATTAAGCTATGATCATCGGCAGTGCACAACCATCAAGCCGATTGCATACCGTGATGACGGTCATGCGGTGGAGGAAAGTCCTGCAGGGGCGACCTGAGAACACATTTACTGGACAAATGAACACAAGCAGAAAGGGTGTCATGTCAATAATAAGAATGCCCACATGCATGTAATCTCATGTTGCCCCTGTAAGGCTCATCCACCTTTAGTTTACAGGACTTTCTTGCCTCTTTCCCAACAATTTGGTGATGTCAATGGAGAAAGATATTCCATGTTATATAGCCACAGCAACACTTTTAATGTTAAAATTTGGTTTGTTTGGAGGAATTAGAGTTTGGCGGGAAAAAGATGATGAGGGGAGATGTAGAGGAAGTGATATTACTTCAACCCATCAATGAGATACGTAATGTTTACTCTATCTTGCGTGCCAAACGCATACATACAGTAAATGAGATACGTGGCCAACCGAACATCCACAATTTTTTTTTAACAACTATTTTTTGCGTCTCAACCAAATAAAAATTTTGTCTTTAATGCTACTGGCAGATCAACTTCTCTAAACTAAGACGGGCTACTACACTGTTAGAGTACTTTAATTATGAATTAGGTTAGGTTCGGATGCGAGATTAGTTGAATTCTTTATGAATAATAGTGAATTAAAATTATAAAATGAGTTATGTAGAATTCACTTAAGATGAATTTAGATATGTTTAAATATTAAGATGAATTTAGATGTATTTATAGGAAGTGAAAAAAATTATAGATCTTACGTGTAAAGAGGTTTTGAGTTGAGATGAATTTAGTGATTTGAAAAATGGATGTTTAGATAGTAAAAGAAGTCTAAATCTGAACCGAAGTCAGTTGAATTGAGTGCAGTCAAAAAACCAAACAAGCCCTAAATCTCTATTCTTGCTTAGTCAAGAAAGACAAATTGAAGACTTCTAAGAGCATTTACATTGTCTTAACCAAATGTAATGCAAACTAAAAGCTGGCTAACAATTCCTAATGGTCTACATTGGAAGTGGCAAAAGACAAATTTCTTGCTTGCTATAGTAACTCAATATATTTGTATGGTTAGTTTTCGCCCTCTATTGACTAATTTATATTCATTTCTTTCTCATTTTGTTGCTACATAATAGTTGCACCATTAATTATTATATATATATATAGGTGCCTGGGTTCATAAAATTTACAAAGGATTTCAATTGCGAATGTGATTTTAACTTTACCTAAGCAATAATAATGTTCTAAGGCCTCGTTTGGTTCCACATATGAGATGAAATGAAAGTTGAAAATTAAATAAAATGTTGTTAGAATATAATTTTTTAATATAATTTTTATTTTGGAATTTGAAAAAGATGAATTGTTTATTATATTTTGTGTAAAAATTTAAAAAATTTGTAATGATTAGATGAGACAAGATAAGATTAAATGAAATAATTTGTATAACCATACGAGGCCTAAGTCCCTAAAACCCCATTCAACTTAAAATGTTAAACCATAGTCTATGCCAATTAAACCAATGAATTCTCAGCTTAGAACTTCGACCATTCAATGTATAACAACTTCACTGCACAAAATTGGAGGTTTGGATACAAGAAGCTAGGGGTGGACAAAAACTCCGCCACTCCGACTCTGTCCGAATTCTGTCTAGACTTCGATTCGGACATAGTCGGAGTTTTCAGAAATCAGAGTGAGAGTTAGACTCCCCTAGTTGGAGTCGGAGTCTGGAGCCCATGTTGGTTTTGAACTCTGACCTTTTTTTTTTTTTTTTTTTGTTAAATCACATAATCAAAACGACGTCATTCCAGTTCAAGAGGAACGACGTCGTCTCGTTCATAATGGGGTCCAAAATGTAGGACCCCCTACTGAAGTAACTAAACGACATCGTTCTGCTTGAAGTGGAACAACGTCATTTTGTGAAAAAGGGGGTCCAAAATGCAAAACCCCCTTCTTCCCCCCTCACTTTCACATAACACCTGTAACTCCCTTTATCTCCCTCCTCTTTACACTGTGCTTCACCTCCCCAGCTGCCTGTTGTCGCCTGCGGCCACCACGAGCCACTTTTCGAAGTTCATTAGTTGATTGTATTTGTAAGCCACTCACCCAATCACTCAGTTTTTTTGTAGAATTTTAGGGTTTCAAAATCATTTAATTGTCACATTGTGGTTTGAAATTTGTGAAATGTGTATGATTTGTTGTTAGCATTTCAATGATTTTGGTTTTTAGATTGATAAATTTAAGAATTGAGGAATTTAGGTTTTGGGAAAATCGAATTTTTTGTTCTAGACAACGTTCGCTCGATGCCTGTTTGATTGTAGCTCTAGCGAACTTTACACAGATTGTTCGCTCGAGTGTGGCGTGAGCGGACATTAAGTTTGTGTTTTATTTATTTTTAAAATCACAAACATGACTAAACACATGTTTTTCATTTTCAATGTGTTTTCAATATGTAGATAATTTTTATAATATGTTAAATGATGGTTGTTTATTAATTGTTTCATATAATTTTATACTAAGGCCGAGCAAACTATGGATGCTACACCATCTTGCCACGAACTTCCACAAAAGGATGATGCAAAGCTGTTAGCATCATCGGCAGGTACTTCGGGCCATAGATCTCCATCTAGAGCAGCTACCTCCTGTGCAAGTAGTCGAGTCTCAATAGATTTAAAAGATGTTGATATGCTTAATGAATAGGAGGAGTTGATGAATGTTGACGCTGATTGACCACCACGACCTAACCAGGGATGTGCTAGTCATTCTTATCACTACGGTTGCCTCTGAGTTAACGTTTAGTACCATAGGTTGTGTCTTGAATGCTTATCGGAGTTCATTGTCTCCAACCATCGTCGAGACTCTCGTTTGCACACAGAACTGGTTAAGTTCAACGCCCATTGGAGTAGATACCGTTGATGTCGAGAGCTATATGCTTGAATCGGATAACTTTATGGCTTTAAATGATTATTTACCTAAAGTTCATGTTTTCATTATTTAATTTATAATTTATACGATATTGTAGACCTAGTAGTGAACTCCATACTAATTGTGGATGACCGAGATGGACACACTGCTGGATGGAGAACCCCTAACCCTTTTATTGATGAGAAACCCAGTACCATCATGCAAAACTCGTCAGAGTTGGAGGTGAATGTGAGTTCATATTGTGTCCTATTTTATGTCATGTACCACTTAACTGTTGATTTAGAAATCTATAGTTAAATGACTAAAGAAAAGATAGTGCATTTGATCAGTAAAACTTCATATAGGAAATCACTATTGAGTCATTGAATCAAATGCATGGACTGTCAGGACTAATGCGGGATTGTGGCAATTTGAATTAAATCTATGACATTATTTATATTTTGGTGCTATGAATTTAAATTTATTGCGAATTTATAGTTTTAAATTTAAATTTATCGTTTGCACACATTAACTTATCTATTTTTGTATTGTATGTGATGCTGTCATTGTATTTAAATTTTAGTTTTTTTACTTATTTTTTACAGTATTTTAGATTTTTTAATTACTTTTTTACATTATTTTATCTTTTCTTTTAAATATCTTTAAACAGGGGTGGGCATATGTGTCTTGCACCTATGCCCAATCTGATTAGGTTTATTAGGCCTAAAGCCCACTTCAACTCCAAGCTCCGAGTCTAATCGGAGTCGAAGTCGAAGTACATATTGACATCGGAGCCGAAGGTCAGAGGTGGGCATTCTGACTCCGTCGGAATCAGAGCTCACCCCTACAAAAAGACTCTCAACCCATCTTATATCATCTAATCATTACAACTCTTTCAAATTTCTACATAAAATACAAGAAACAATTCAATTTTTCAAATTACAAAATAAAAATAAAGTAATGTTACATACAGTTGTGAAATGCGCAAACGTCATGCAGTCGCTTTAAAAAGGAGTAGGGTTCACTATTAAAAAATTAATTTCTTTTCATATGTGTCCCATATTTATTCACTTTTTTCAAAGCGACTGCACAGTACTTGCATACTTACGACTGCAACTATCTTTTCTCATAAAAATAATATTAAAAAATAATAATTTATTTAATTTTCATCTCATCTAATTTTATCTCAACTAACTATTCAAATCTCTCTTTACCGTTCATACATTCTCTATAATGACCCAGCCTGTGTTAAGAATCAAGTCCAACTTTTTTTTTTCTTTTTTTCTCTCTTATTTTCTACTCCTCGGTCCTCCTTCTCCCCCAGATGATCACATAGACCGATACTTTTTGCACAGCCCCTCGCCACCTATGTCTTTCCCGTCGTTAGTTTCCACGCCACGCCGGTAAGTCCTCCACCCATATCTCTCTCGTGCTCTCATTCTCTCTCCCTGCACCGTGTTGTCGCAGTGGCCACATATCATACATTATTCATAATAATTTCTTCAAAATCATGGACATAAATGAGAGTAAAAAAATAAAAGACGAGAGAGGTTAAACAAAAACATCCCTAAACATGGATCACGGTGACATGAAACTATAAACAGAGTGGGTGTTCATGGTGACATCTAATGTATTACAATTTCATTTAACCCCCGTTTGGATTCAAAAAGTATTTCATCTTGTTCATCATTACAACATTTTTAAATTCTCATACAAAATAAAATAAACAATTCAACTTTTTCTAATCTCAAAACACCAATATTTTTTTTAATTTTTATTTTTTTTTATCTAAAATCATCTTATCTTATTTTATCTCATCTCAAAATCCAAATCAGTCATAAGCACACTGAAAGCCGTGTGGGGGCCAACGTCCCACTTCAAGCCTCGAGGGCCTTTCGCTAAATGCATTCTTCTTCCTTACTTTCCAATTTCAAAAAGATCCTTCCACCAAGAAGTATATATGGATATTTCTTCAACAACTCCGTAACTAAAATGGTAACGATATTATGATTTATTTATTTATTTATAATTTCATCTTCCAAAAGAACAATATTATGATCAAACAAAAATATTCAATAAAACCGTTTTATTTTACCTATTTCCATGTTGGTACTAGATCTCACAATCACCTTTTTTTTTTCTTTTTGACCACAATTTTATATAGAATACTCTTTTTTTGGATAAATTTTGAACTTCAGTTTCAGTAGATGCAAGATTGTAAGCATTCAAATGGATGGGTCAGCAAGGATGTTGGCATCATTATTTGTTCTATTTATTCTGAAGTCGAAGCCTTTACAATTCCTATGTTATAAGTCAATTATACTAATTTTCTTTCCTAAAAATTATTTTTGGCCTCGTTTATTTTTATAGATGAGATAAAATGAAATGAGATGAAATAAGTTGAATTGAGATTAAAGTTAAAAGTTAAATAAAATATTATTAGAATATATTTTTTAATATTATTTTTATTTTAAAATTTAAAAAACTTGAATTTTTTATTCTATTTTATATAGAAATTTAAAAAATTTGTAATGATTAAATGAGATGAGATGAGATGAGTTGAGAGTTATTGTAAAAACAAACGAGACTAATTTCGTGTGATATACTAATTTTTAGAATGAAATATTATTTTTTTGGAAGAGATAAAAAAATATAAAATAACTTTTTTTTTTACATAATTGTGAATGAAGTGTTTTTTAATGAGTTTGTAATTTAAAAAAAATGTTTAAGAAATTTAAAACATGTTTGAAAAAAAAAACAAAAAATCAAAAGTTTTTTTATACAGTTGGTAGACCGTAGAAGTGTTCGATGGACTTCCTCGCCTTCAGCACTGAAACGGTGCGTTCCATGGGCTTCCAATACGCTACGTTTTGGGTTCTTAACATTCCAACCCTCATCTTCCCTCACTCGACTAACTTCAGCCTTCTCCTTCCTCGTAACTCCTCCGTTCTTTATCAAAAAATCTACACAATTTTTTATTATTCACACAATTTTTACACGCCTATTATTCACATAACTTCCACATACTAAATTTTTTTTAATTTTTATTATTATTTTTTTTATCAAATATTTAATATATAAATAATGAATAAAAAAATTGAATTAATTTAAAAAAAATAAACTCAAAAAAAATTTTAAAAAATATTAAAAAATTTTAAAATTTTAAAAAATTATGATATATGAAGGATAAGAGATTATATAGCATTACTCGTTCTTTATATTCTTATTTTTTAAAATATCTCATAATTGTTTATTATTATTTTTAACATAATTTTTTATTATTATTTATTAAGTAATACTAAGATCAGCCTAATGTAGCTCATAATCCATTGCACACCCTGGCTTTAATTTTTTTTTTTTTTTAAACAAAACGCACGTTTTGCATCGTGGGTTTTACATTTCAGTCTCCATTCTGATTCATATCCGCGCCCACCCTCCTCCCTTGCCAGGACTCGCGTCGGTTTCCTCTTCCCAACGCCGTCCCGCGACGGCGTCTCTCTGTTCTCAACAAATCTCGCTTCCTACCATTTTAAAGAAATTCACCGAACTATTCAAGAAACAAGAAGGATCTTGAAACAAGAAGGATCTATCTCAGTAGGTTATATATCTACACGAACCTCTTTTACAAAGGGAAGAGAGTATCAGAGTGTGGGAGAGAGAGGGAAGCAGAGACTTTGACAACCTTTCATCAAGATGTTTCCAGAATCAAATTGAATAAAAGAGGTCAATAAATTAGCATACTTGAGGAAATTTGAAATCTGCGTTGAAGACTCACAAACCCATCTCTCTCTCTCCCAACCCCATTTAGTTGGTTACCTCTACGCAAAGAGAACTCGGTGTGTTCCTTCTACCCGCAAAGGTTCCAAAGAATCCAAACACCTTCCTTCTGAAGGGCTACGAATACCTTTTAGCTGTAAATTCTACTTTCTGTATGCATATTTCACAAATTTTCGGTCTCCATTCCAATCCTGCGCTTGCCCCCCTCTTTTATTACTGCTATGTGCCGACAAGTAAGAAAAAGAGAGACCTTTGTTTTGGGTGTTCAATCCTTTGGTGTTACCTCTACTCTTTACTGATAATCAATCTATTTTATATCAATCTGTTTTATTTCTTACTTATAAAAAAAAAAATTCGAAATCTGCGTAGTGGGTTTCAAAATTTGGAAAAAATTACAGAGACATTCAAAATAAATCAGTGGGAAGAAATCACATAGAAGAGGACGGGACTTCATATAAAACCAAGAAATCACAGAGAATAAATCACAGAGACGACGTGCTTGGGGTCGGGGGTTTGGACTGGAAGCTTCTTTGCTTGGGAACGTCGTCTTCCGTTGGGCTGAGGTCGAATGTTGGGGTCGGGGTGAGGTTGAAGACGAAGCCTTGAGGTGGGGAACTGAGTGTCGAGCCTTGAGGTGAGGTGGGATTTGAAGATGAAGGCGCCTGGGTTTTGCACGAGAAAGGAAAAAAATTTAGAAGTAATTTCGAATGAGAGAGGAACCATGTGATGGGAGAGAGCGCAAATGGATGCCACGTAGGGTGTGCAACAATAAAAACAGTAGGCTGATGAGAAGCTTTTTCCTTATTCAATATTCTATCATTATTTTATCTGAGAATTCACTAGCCAAACGCAATCTTACTTCCTCGTAACAGAGAAATGTCGGAAGCAGAAGACCCTGCGATCAAGCTCTTCGGGAAGACATGTCCTGTGCTGTCTGCTATCTCAGGTTTTCCTCCAGTCTATGTTTCATCTTCTTAATCTCTCATCCTTTCCGATCTGATTTGGGTGTTAAGCAACCCAGATCCTTTTCTTTTCGAGCTGTGCGGTTTCTTGGCTCTGACTGATTTCTTTGCTGAGTCAATATCCTTTTTAGCTAGTTGGGGTATTCGGATCTGTAATTTTAGTTGTTGCAAAATCTTGTTTTCTTATGCAGTAGTTTCGATCTTATTTGAGTGTTAAGCTACCCATATATTTTTCTTTTCGAGCTATGCGGTTTCTTTGGACTTCTAAAACTGTAGCCAAACTGTGAAAACTTCTAGTTTTGAGATGACGAACACCAATAAATTTTCTGTTGTGTCTGCTATACCCATTATCCTTCTTTATTTGGCCTTCGCATCGATCCATGTTATTCTGGCCCAAAACTTTGTTCCGACCGATAAATTCCTCCTAGATTGTGGAGCAACCTCGGAAACCACTGATACCGATGGCCGGAAGTGGACCTCAGATGTTAAGTCCAAGTATCTAATGGCGGGTGGGAACTCCAGCACCTCCGAAGCTGCTACTCAGGACCCTTCGGTCCCGCAAGTCCCTTACATGACTGCTAGGGTCTTCTACTCCAGTTTTACATATAGTATTCCTGTTATCTCCGGTCGTAAATTTGTACGGCTTTACTTCTACCCTGCTTCTTATGCGGGCTTAACTGCCTCCAATTCCATCTTCTCGGTGACGGCGGGGTCGTATACTCTGCTCAACAACTTCAGTGTTTCACAGACCACGGAAGCTTTGAATTTTGCATTTATTGTGAAGGAGTATTCGATAAATGTTGATGGTGACAAATTGGATATAACTTTCGTCCCGTCTCCCAATGCTCCGAAGGCCTTTGCATTCGTGAATGGGATTGAGATTGTATCAATGCCCAACATTTATGGTTCCACTGATGGAAGTCCCATGATTGTGGGCCAGTCTACTCCTTTCGAGATTGGCAATAGCACTGCTCTTGAGAATGTTTATCGCTTGAATGTGGGTGGAAATGATATCTCGCCATCCAAGGATACAGGTCTTTATAGATCTTGGTATGATGACTCGCCATACCTCTATGGGGCTGCGCTCGGGGTTACATTGGCTGCTGATCCAAACACAACCATTGTGTATCCGACAGATATGCCTACTTATGTTGCACCAGTTAATGTTTATAGCACTGCAAGATCAATGGGGCCAAATCCTCAAATCAATCTCAATTACAATTTGACTTGGATTTTCTCAGTCGACTCAGGATTCACTTACCTAGTTCGGCTTCATTTCTGCGAGATTGCCCCAAATATAACCAAGATCAATCAAAGAGTGTTTGATATCTTCCTTTACAATCAAACTGCTATGAGTGGGGCGGATGTTGTTGCATGGGCACAGCAAGATGATGTTCCAGTGTACAAGGATTATGTGGTTCCTGTTCCAAGTGGAAGCCCACAGCAGAATTTGTGGCTTCAACTACATCCAGATGCGTCTGACCAGCCCAACTATTATGATGCAATCCTGAATGGAATAGAAATATTCAAAGTTAATGATTCAAAGGGTAATCTCTCAGGGCCTAATCCTACTCCTCTTCCTAGACAAGATGTGATTGACCCACCAAAGGCTAGACCATCATCTGGTAATGGTAAAACAAAGAATCAGAAAGTGATTATCATTGGGGTTGTTAGTGGTGGAATCGCCTTAGCCCTTGTTGTTGGCTTCTTTCTTATTGCTGCTTCCCGTTGCCGTAGGCATGGGAAGGAGTCAAGTGCAAGTGAAGGTCCTTCAGGGTGGCTTCCACTTTCTCTATATGGTAATTCACATTCTGCTGGTTCTGCCAAGACAAATGCTACAGGAAGTTACGTGTCCTCACTTCCTTCAAACCTTTGCCGCCACTTCTCATTTGCTGAGATCAATGCAGCCACCAAGAACTTTGACGAGGCTCTTCTCCTTGGGGTTGGAGGTTTTGGTAAAGTTTACAAGGGAGAAGTTGATGGTGGAACAACCAAAGTGGCAATCAAGCGTGGAAACCCACTCTCCGAGCAAGGAGTACATGAGTTCCAAACTGAAATTGAAATGCTTTCAAAACTTCGTCATCGCCACCTTGTCTCGTTGATTGGCTATTGTGAAGAAAACTGTGAAATGATTCTTGTTTATGACTACATGGCTTATGGAACGCTGCGTGAGCATCTTTACAAGAGCCAAAAACCTCCACTGCCCTGGAAGCAAAGGCTTGAGATCTGCATTGGAGCTGCTCGTGGCTTACACTATCTCCACACTGGTGCCAAGCACACTATTATCCACCGAGATGTTAAGACAACGAACATCCTTTTGGATGAGAAGTGGGTTGCTAAGGTTTCTGATTTTGGGTTATCTAAAACAGGTCCTACATTGGATAACACGCATGTCAGCACTGTTGTTAAAGGTAGTTTTGGGTATTTGGATCCTGAGTACTTCAGGAGGCAGCAACTGACCGAAAAATCTGATGTTTACTCATTTGGAGTTGTTCTTTTTGAGATCTTGTGTGCTCGCCCAGCATTGAACCCAACACTTCCAAAGGAGCAAGTGAGCTTGGCAGAGTGGGCAGCTCATTGCCACAAGAAAGGCATTCTTGATCAGATCATGGATCCTTATCTGAAGGGGAAGATTTCTTCCGAATGCTTCAAGAAGTTTGCCGAGACTGCAATGAAGTGTGTGTCTGATCAGGGCATTGAAAGGCCATCGATGGGTGATGTGTTGTGGAACCTAGAGTTTGCTTTGCAGCTACAGGAGAGTGCGGAGGAGAGTGGCAAAGGCATTGGTGGAATGGATATCGAGGAGGGGCCATTAGTGCCCTGTAAAGGGAAGAAAGATCCTGATGCATCGCCAGGTTTTGATGGTAATGCCACCGACTCGAGGAGCAGTGGAATGAGTATGAGCATAGGCGGTCGAAGTGTAGCCAGTGAAGACTCGGATGGGTTGACACCAAGTGCTGTGTTCTCGCAGATCATGAACCCAAAAGGACGTTGAGATCACAAATGATTGATTACATTGCAAACTTTGAGTAAACCGGTATGTTTTCTTCTGTCAATTGTAGCATGCAGGTAATTTTTGTCTCTTCTTTTTATCCTTGTTCGTTTACCAAGGATCAAAATGTTTTGATCAAGTGTAAAAATAATGCTATGTAATACGACTCTTTACTTGCTTAATTCGGATGGTAATATGAGTTTCATACTATGCTACTGGTCCGTGTTCTCTCTCTCTGATGAGAAATTGCACCGATAATTCATCTTGTAAATATAATAGAAGAAAAATAATTTGAATACGTGTGATGGAGAGGGTGCGAGCTGCCAGAATAATGTAATATATAATTATAAAATACGAAAGCGTCGTTTAGTCGTTTTAAAAAGAATAGGGTTCGTTAATTAATAAAAAATTATTTTTTTATGTAAATTTTTTATTTATTTATTTTTTTTAAATAATTATACGACGTTTGTGTATTCACATCTATAATTATCATTTCTGCTGGCAGCTTTTAAGCGCAGATTGCTATGTATTATTTATTTTTTATTTATAATCGTGAATGTCGAGACTAAGGCTTCGTTTGGATGACAAACATCTCTCAACTCATCTCAACTCATCATTACAACTTTTTTAAATCCCAACATAAAATACAATAAACAATTCAATTTTTTCAAATCTTAAAATAATAATAATATTAAAAAATAATATTCTAACAATATTTTATCATCTCAACTCAATTCACTTCAACATTCAAACGTAACTTAACTTCGATTAATCTCATGTGATCTGAAATTAATAACCAGGTAAACCGACCGTCGTAAGGGACTAGAATAGATGACCATAAACTATTAGATGAAGCGCGGATTCCTCTTTAGAGTGCATGACAGCGACATTGACGTGTTTTCTTTTAAGTTTCAGAAAGACAGATTGGTGTAAAGAATATTTTTGAATGGAATGGAATGACGTGGGGAGTGGGAATGGCTTTTTTCTGACTTTTGCCCTCCTCCCCCAACGACTTTTTTCTTTTCGTGAGACTCTGAGGAAGCTGGCTTGGCTTGTGTCCAAACTCCAAACCCTTTGCTCTTTTAAGATAAATTTAGATTTTAAATTCATCTTAATTTATCATTATAATTTTTTTAAATCTTAAAGTAATAATAATATTAAAAAATAATATTTTAAAAATATTTTATCATCTCAACTCAATTCAATTCAACTCACTTCAACATCTAAACACACGATTTATTATTTTATTTCGTAATTTGACATCTTGATCTTCTTATCATTATAAGTACTATAAAATGGGGATATTATAGAGGAGACAATATCAAAAGCTAGACGGGAGAAAGAGTCTTTTCTATTGGAGAAATAATTTATACAAATTTTAAATAGATAAGACTCGCATAAATTTTTATAAAAAAATAGATTCTATTTAAAAAAAATGTAAAAAAAAATAATATTTTTTTAATAAGATTTACTTTGCACCAAAAACTACGGGTTATATCAATTTGAGATTTATGCGTACCATTACTCGTCCTTTCTTTCTATGATTTTCTAACAATGCTCTTCAGATAACATTTCCTAATTCTAGGTCAAACTGATAATAGAGCATCGCCATCCTTCCATTTTGTGTCCCTCGGGAAAGACAATAGAGCTCCTCTAACCATCGTGATCGTCAGCCACTCAATGTTCTCCCACCCCAGCAACCTAACGCGAGGCATCTCTTGACAAGTAAAAGACCCCCCATTGTCAACCAGTTCAAATTCGTTTGCCTATACAGCAAGTATCCTATGAAAGCCCATCTTCCTAGATTTGCTCGACGTGGAAGCCCATGAGAATAACACGATTTGTTATTCAACTTAGCACTTACTAATTCGACAATCATTTTGAAACTTGGGATTTTAAGTAAAGAAGAAAATAAACTTTGCATCCTTCAACTATCAGTATGGGAATAATGACCGATGGATGCGAAATAGGTGATTTCAAACAATCTTCACGGTCATTTATAGGCTTGAATCAGATAATTTTACGATTTTAAATGATTATTTACATGAAGTTAATGTTTTCATTATTTAATTTATAATTTATATGATTTTGTAAACTTAGTAGTAAACCCCAGACTAATTGTGGATGACTGAGATGGATGCACCGAGTGATGGAAAACCCTCGGCCCCTTTATTGGTGAGAAACTTAATACCATCATGCAAAACTCGTCAGAGTTAGATGTGGAGGTGAGTTCATAATGTATCTTATTTTATGTCATGTATCACTTGACTGATGATGTAGAAGTCTATAGTTAAATGACTAAAGAAAAGATAGTGCATCTGATCAGTAAAATTTCATACAAGAAATCACTATCGAGTTATTGACTCAAATGTCAGGATTGATGCGGGACTATGGCTATTTGAATCAAAGCTATGACATTATTTATATTTTGATATTGTAAATTTAAATTTATAGCTTGAAATTTAAATTTATCGTTTGCAAACATTAAATCATCTATTTTTGTATTGTACGTGATGTAATCATTGTATTTAAATTGTAGTTTTTTTACTTATTTTTTTTATAGTATTTAGATTTTTTAATTACTTTTTTACATTATTTTGTCTTTTTTTTAAAAAAAAAATATTTTTAAACAGGGGTGAGCATATTTGCCATTCAGCTTTGGCCTTCGATGTTGGGTCGTGGGGCCAGGCCCAATCTGATTAGGGTCATTAGGCTTAAAGCCCACTTCAACTTCGAGCTCTGATTGGAACTCCGAACTCCGACTCCGTTCGGAGTCAGAGTCAAAGTGCATTTTGACATCAGAGTCGGAGGTCAGAGGTGGGTATTCTGATTCCACCGAAGTCGGAGCCCACCCTTACAAAAAGACTCTCAACCCATTCCATATCATCTAATCATTACAACTCTTCTAAATTTCTACATAAAATACAAGAAACAAATCAATTTTTTCAAATCACAGAATAAAAATAATATTTTATTCAATTTTCATCTCATTTCATTTTATCTTAACTCACTATCCAAATCTCTCCTTACATACCTTCTCTATAATGACTCGGCTCGTATTAAGAATCGAGCCCAACTTTTTTTTTTCTTATTTTCTTCCCATCGACCCTCCTTCTCCCCCAATGAGTCACACAGACCGATACCTTCTGCGCAGCCCCCGCCACCTGTGTTTCTCGTCGTTAGTTTCCACGCCATGCCTGTAAAGGATCTTGCTATAATTAAGACAATGTAGAACACACACACACACAATCGTCTACTAGATAATACTCACTGGAAATTCCACTGTATTCATATGATAAAAGGATTGTTCGAGGCAACCCTAATCTCCTGTAAAATTCTGTAAAAAGACTGAGAATATTCAAGATGATCTGACACTTTTTCTGTTTCAACTCATATACTAGACACTTTATAACAGAATCAGGATTCAACCATTTTGACCCAACACAAAACCTACGAAAATGATAGTACAAGAAAGAAATGCACCAAACGGTGCGTATAAGACAAAATAACATAAATGACATAAAAAAAAATCCATTTAACTAAAATGGTGTGTTCCACTGCACTCACTCTTTTGGCTTTAACCTAGCATAGCACTTCAAATAGGTTTCTAAGCACTTATTCAACACCTCTGTTTGGCCATCCGATTGAAGATGATACGCCGAACTATAATGAAGAGTAGACCCCTGCAAGGAAAAGAAAGCCTTCCAAAATGAGCTCACGAATATAGGGTCACGGTCAGACACTATGGTTCTAGACAAACCATGCAACTTGAATACATTTTTTAGGAATCGGTTTGCCACTATTGAGGCAGTATATGGATGAGAGAGAGGAATAAAATGCCCGAACTTTGTAAACTTGTCCACGACCACCAATACAACATTCTGACCTTTTGACCTAGGCAAACTTTCTATGAAGTCCATAGAAATGTCTATCCACGCCTGCTATGGTATTGGCAAAGGTTGTAACAACTCTGCTGGTGGGGTTGTCTCATGTTTCATAGCCTGGCATGTGTCACACTCCCTTACCATTATCTTTACATCATTCTCATTTCCTTCCAATAGAAATCCCTCTTTGCTCAGTGATAGGTCTTCAAAAAACCTGAATGGCCTCTAAAGGGATGATGGTGGATAAAATGCAACACCTTATCTTTGAAAGCAGAATTCGAAACCACCACAATTCGACCCTTCTTCAGAATTAGCCCTTGTTGCAATTGAAATCCATTCTGAGTTGCTGGGTCCTCTTGCAATTTCTTTAATAACTCATGCATTTCATCTGATTCTTCATAGCTAGTTTTCAACTCATCAATCCAATCTGGAGTGGGAAATGAAATCAGTGCTAAAGACCCTTCATTCAACTCATCTTCTTCCTCTTTTCTAGATAGCACGTCGGTTGCCAGATTTTCTTTGCCTTTTTTATATGATATTACAAAATCGTACCCCATAAGTTTGCTCACCCATTTTTGTTGGGCCTCTATGCCCACTCTTTGCTCTAGTAAAAACTTCAACACTTACTTGTCCGTCTTAACCACAAATGACTGACCCAGCAAATACGACCTCCATTTCTTCACCGATGTCACTAAGGCTGAAAACTCCCTCTCGTAAGTATAGAGAAGTAGCTCCTTGCCTTTTAGGGCCTTACTCATAAAGGCCAGGGGTTGTCCAGCTTGTATAAGGACTGTCCTTATTCCCTTTCCACTTGCATCGCATTCAATAGTGAACAACTTAGTAAAATTTGGTAAACGAAGAATAAGTGGGTTTGATACAACTATCTTTAACTCCTGTCGGCCTCCTCTCCCCCCCCCCCGGAAATGCAATTTTCTTCAATAAATTTGTTAGTGGAGCCGCAATCGTGCCATAATTTTTTATAAACTTATGATAGTATCTCGTAAGTCCCAAAAACCCACTTAGTGACTTTACATTGGTAGGAATAGGCTAATCTATCATGGCAGCCACCTTACTAGGGTCGGCCATCACCCCATTCCTTGTTATGATATGCCCCAAAAAGTCAATATCAGAAATTCCAAATTTGCATTTAGAAAATTTGGCATATAGCTGCTTTTGTTGCAACACTTCCAGCACTCTTTCAACATGCTCAAGGTGCTCATAGCACCCCGTACTATACACTAATATGTCATCGAAGAATATCAATACAAATTTCCTAAAAAATGGTCTAAACATGTGGTTCATTAGACCTTGAAATGTTGACGGCACATTCGTTAATCCAAACGGCATCACGAGAAACTCATAATGTCCCTCGTGTGTTCTAAAAGTTATTTTCTCCACGTCTTCAAATTCTAACCTGATTTGATGGTACCTGGACCTCAAATCCAGCTTTGAGAGCACCATCGACCCATACAACTCATCAAGTAACTCATCAATCACCGGAATCGGAAACTTGTCCTTAACATTTTCTTAGTTAAGGGCCCGATAATCCATATACATCCTCCAACTCCCATCCACTTTTCTCACTAACAACAAGGGTGACGAAAATGGGCTGGTACTTAGCCTCATAACCCCTGTCTTTAACAGCTCCGTCATTATCTTTTCAATTTATGTTTTTTGATAATATGGGTATCTATAAGGTCTAGCTGTTATAGGAGAAGTTCCTTGTTTTAAAACAATTTTGTGGTTCTGTTCCCTCTAGGGTGATAACCCTTTTGGAACCTCAAAAACCCATTGTAACTTGGTTAGGAATTGTTGTAATTGTCCCCCTCCCAACTTCACATTTCCCTCACAATTTTGGCCATTTGACTCACTACCTTGGCTCCCCATTAACTGTAAGAATAACCCCTTATCCCTACTCATCGAATTCATAATTGATTTATGGCTACCTTCCATAGTTAGTTCCTTCAAGCCTAACCCTACCTACTCCCTCTCCTTTTTCCCAACAACAAATTTCATGGTGGATTTGGAAAAATCGCAAACAATGGGCCCAAATGTCTCCAACCATCTCACGCCCAATCCCATGCCACAACCACCCAACGATAAAATATAAAAGTCAAGGCAGAAATTTATACCTTGCACGTTGGTATTGATTGCATTGCAGTACCCCTCGCTGCTAATTACTTGCCCATCAACAATCTTGACTGCAAGCTTTTTTGTCCCATCAACTTTCAA
This sequence comes from Juglans regia, assembly GCF_001411555.2. Taxonomy (NCBI): domain Eukaryota; kingdom Viridiplantae; phylum Streptophyta; class Magnoliopsida; order Fagales; family Juglandaceae; genus Juglans; species Juglans regia. The sequence goes on along the minus strand of NC_049914.1, from coordinate 23,704,424 downwards.
CATTGCTTTCTTGACAATAAAAAGATCTAAGAAATTATGGGTGCTCCTGGAGTCCACCAAAATGACCAGCTATTCTTTCCCCACTCTCCCCAACACCCTCATAGTTCTCGGGTTGAGGGTGTCAGTGATTGCACTGAGTGAGATCTCAGGCTCTCCACTCTCCAGTTGACATTATGTTTTTAAGGCGCTGCCCAAATCGGAAGCTTCTTCCTCCCCACTGCCTTCCATTTCTTCTTGGCCTTATAACAAATAAACTTTAGGAGTTTTACACTCATGTGTGGGGTTCCATTTCTCTTCACAATGGTAACACAACCCCCGTCATCTTTTCTCATCCATAGAAATCGAGGTAATTATTTTAGGACCCCCGAATTTCTGGCCCTTTGAGCTCCCTTCTCCATACTGATTATGAGTACTTGAGTAATGGCTTGATGGAACCACTGCACTTTCAAAACTCGATTTAATAGATTTCCTTGTACTAAGCATATATTCATCTTGTATGCGTGCCAAACCAAATGAGGCATTCAAATTAAAGGGATTTAGCATCTGTAATTAAATTTTTTTGATTTCCTTGTACTAATCATATATTCCTCTTCTCATCCATGTGATACGATGCGATTAAAATTTTTTGAGCAGGAAGTGTTTGATGATATTCAAAGTATTGAGCAGCCTTAAAAATTCATGCTGAGGGATTCTCCATAGTAAAGTGTAGAAAATCCAAATGGATCCCCCTTTGAAAACCCGTCCTATTTGGACCCTGATCTTGGTCATTTGCGATTTGCAGGTCCCTATTGCCCATGGCGTTTTGAGAGGCTACTAAAGAACGTTACCATATCAGTGAGTTGGTCCAATCTGTCGTGCACCTCCTGCAGACCTCCACGCACCTCTTGGAGACCAGTATTCAAGCCATCAATTTGCTTTTGTAATGCCTCCCCCTGCTGCTTAGAACAAGTATTTTCTGCCATCAATCTGTTGCTTTTATAAGGATCGTCGGCTCTAATGATACCACTTGTAAAGGATCCTGCTGTAATTAAGACAATGTAGAACACACACACAATCATCTATTGGATAATGCCCACTGGAAACTCCACTATATTCATATGATAAAATGATTATTCGAGGCAACCCAAACCTCTCATACAATTCTGTAAAAAGGCTGAGAATATTCAAGATGATTTGACACTATTTCGTTTCCTCTCATATACTAGACACTCTATAACAGAATCCAGATTTAACTATGCTGACCCAACACAAGACCTACGAAAACGACAGTACAAGAAAGAAATGCACCACACGGTGCACACAAGACAAAATTATATAAACGACATAAAAAAATACCATTTATCTAAAACGGTGCATTCTACTATTGATTCCCAAAACGACAACCCCGTTGTTTCCCTTCCAAAGTCGTGTCCTCACCTTCAGCCCAAAACACTGCACTTCACTAAGCAACCCAACCCTTATTTAGTTTAGCTCCCTCACACTTAACTAAGGGTGCAATTCGGTCCAGTCCAGTCTGGGGGGTGATGGATCGAAATTTTCGGTCCATCATTTTTCCTGAACCGAACTCGGACCAGACCGGACACTATCGGCCCGGTCTGGTTCGGCCCAATTATTTTTTTAAATAAAATAATAAAAAAGGCTATTTGAAATACTAAATTAAAATTAAGTGAATTATTAATGTAGATTATGTAACTAAGTTAATAAAAATATATTTTATATGATCAATGATAATAAATTAGTTGAAATTATATTATTAACTTATATAATTGCTATATAATTATTTAATTGATATTATACATTAGTTAATTGATTGAAATATTAATTTGTTAAGATCATATTTAAAAAATTTATATTTTTAATGGTGATAAGTTATATAAAAATTACATAATAAATTATATAATTATTATATACATAATATATATAAAATAATATATATTTTTTAATTTCAATTCGGTCCAAGATAGAAACCCCTAAACCAGAACTGGACCGAACCAATTTCGGTCCGGACCGACCGGCTTACACCCTTGAATATACACTTCTCGAACACACTTCAGTTCCCTTAGTTCTCGAAATCCCTAGGGCTCTTCACAACGCCACGCCGGTATGTCCTACACCCTCATCTCGCCGTGTCGCAGTGGCCACCTCCGCCAGACTTTACGCCGCCCAGGCCCGCCGTACCTAGCCACCTGCGTCGCGCACCACTCCCCGTCATTCTCTCTCTATCTCTCTATCTCTCTCCCTCTCTCCCCCCATCCGCGTCTCGCTCCTTTGATTTCTCTCTCCAGCCCATCTTCCGTTCTCACTGTGCCGCCGCGTGCAGCGGCCACCCTCCCCACGCCACCGCTGCTCCTCGCCAGTTAGGTTTTGGTTTCTCTCCCTCCGTCCGTCTCTCCCTTTATCTCACTCGGTCTCACTTTGTCTCTCCCTCCACGATTAGGCGGCCCCTACCCACCCGGTCCCCTTGCCACGCCGTCATGTCTCCCTCTCTCACCGATTTCTCTCTCTCTGATTTCTTGCTCCCCTCTCTCACTCTGCTTTCTCTTTTTACTTCGCTCACCCCGTAAACCCTCTCTCGGGTTCTCTCATCTCTCTCCATCTCTCTCTCCATCTCTCTCTCTCTCTCTCTCTCACACACACACACACACACACATTTCGCGCGTTTAACCCGGGGAGGCCTCCGGAGCTAGCTGCAGCGCCTCAGACCAAGGAGCCCTGAATTTTGAATTTTTGTCTCTGTTTAGATATGGCTTAAGGTTTGGAAACATGCCCGAATGATAATCTCACAGACGACACACAGCATTGCTGAATTCATTGCTCGAAAATCAGATATCCACGTCTAGTTGTTGCCCTTAAATTACAACTAAATAAAGAGAGAATTTTAGAACTAAAAACCCACTATAGCTTGCTGGAAATCTCATCAAATTATACCATTGATTGAAAGTTCATTCCTTAGCTAAATAGTAATAATTTGATTAGGGATTGACATGTTAATGTGTGTGTTTTTAGGTGATTGTTGACTCACTCATTTGTGCTTGAAGCTAAGAGGTAAGTAATTGCAATCAAAACATTGTTTGTTCGATGTGTATATAAAATGTCTTTATTTATTTTGTATAATGGACTCATGAACGTGTCTTTATTTCTTTAGTATAAATGTGATGTTTTTTTTAATCAAATGTTGTGTTTAATTACTATATGGTAAAGCATATCCATTTATAGTTCTTTTGATGCACTCTCTATTATAAAAGCATGCGAATGCAAATGAAATTTTATGAATGCTTCTTCTATGCGATGATCTATATATATTTAGTAGTGATTCTGAATGCAAAAAAGAAAGAAAAGAACAAGGTAAAAGGAAAGAAAATAAAAGTGATTGAATGATTGTAATGCCTGTGATGACGAATAACAGATAATTGGGCGGATGACAATGCCAAGAATGGCTCATTATATGTGCACCTGGTGATGTTAATCATCTCCATTATTATGGGATTTCACCCAATTCCTTGAGTGGAATCCTGATCGTCAAGATGCCAACCCCTGCACATAGTGCGTAATCGTGTGTGATGACATTTTGCATGTAATATGATGTAGATGTTTAGATTTATGCATATTTTTCAAAAGCAAAAACTTAATTAAGTTGTGGTAATGTTTACCTTTTGATATGCTGCTCACTAAGCATTCAACTCACTTTTGTTTTTATGTTTTGATTGTCTAGCTGAGGAAGTATTTGATGTTGAGTCCACAGTTTAGGAGTATCTTATAGCGACAATGGCAAGACCAGACTTAGTTTTATGAAGTTCTTAATAATTTATTTATGTATTTTCTTTTTAAATATGGAACTTTTTGGAAAGCACAAGACTACGGTTTTTTATTAAGTGCTTCCTTATGACTTTTATTTATGAAAATTTTAGCCTTCTTTATACATTTATGGAATCTTTTATACCTCTCGTATGTGATGTTATGTTAGTGACATTCCTAATCCTAGGGGAAGGGACCTTACAATTTTGGTATCAAAGTCCAGGCTTAAGAGATTCTATAGATTTCTAAGCCTAAGAACGAAAAAGAAACTTGGCTTGCAACGGGTCAAGTTAGAATTGATTGTTGTTATTTATTATTTCTTTATCTCACAATTGCTAAAACTACTCAATGTAAGCACTTAAAAAATGGCGCCTACCACCAGCAAGCGCCCAATCGCACACCAAGATGAATCCCTTGATGTGTGCAATGAGGATTGTAGGAGGGCTCTGAGGGATCCTGAGGCCCTTGTACATGTGGCCACACGGCTATGCAAGGCTTTTACCAACAGACCATCTGTGTATGCTGGGCAAGCACATTCGAGAAGTAAGTTTGATCAGTTCTGCCGCCTGCATCCCCCTATGTTTGACGGCAAAGCTGATGTTATGGAGGCCGATAACTGGATAAGCAGGTTGGAGAAGATTTTTCGGGCCATCGACTGCACTGAGGAGCAGATGGTCGAATTTGCCACATACAATCTGGCTGATGTGGCTGATGTGTGGTGGATCTACACCAGAAAGCTGATAAAGCAAGAGCTTGGTGAAGAAACCCCAATTACTTGGACACGATTTAAGCAGGTATTCAGGGACCAATTCTTCCCTGAGGTCTTTAGAGAGGCCAAGGCCAGAGAGTTTGCTGATTTGAGACAAGGCGATATGTCAGTACATCAATATTCATTAAAGTTCATCGAACTGTCACGCTTTGCCCCCTATCTAATCCCAGACGAGTCACGGAAGGCTCAGAAATTTGAGAGAGGACTGCATCCACAAATTCTTGATAGATTAATCGCACTGAAGTTAAGGAATTTTGATGTGTTAGTGGACAGGGCAATGATCGTAGAGGAGTATCTGCAGTCGAGAGAGGAACAATTCGATAAGAGAAAACGTAAGCAACAGATTCCTAAGCAAAGCCTAAGCAAGAAGCCCTTCCAGAGTAGTGGGCAGATGCCACCACAGAACAATAAGCCACAACAGAATGCTACTGGACAACATGCGATGTGTCAGACTTGCAGTAAGGTGCACAGGGGGAAGTGCTTGATGGGAACCAACACATGCTTCAAGTGTGGGAAACTAGGACATCGGATTCGAGATTGCCAAGACGACCAACGATGTGGTTGAAGGTACTCTTCCGTTATTTTCTTGCCATGTATCAATTCTGTTTAACCATGCTCTTCATTTCTAGCAAATTTACGTAGTTGAGCTTAACAAAAACCAAAAACTCTCTGCAATCCCTAAAATAATATTAAAAAAAAAGCTTTAAATTTTTTTTTTGTGTACAAAAATATAATATAACTCCTAAATGTTACCACAAGTCCTAGATTCCAAGTTTTGGTTGAACTTCAACAAGGGCCCATGGGCCAGATTTGTCTTATTGGATTAAAATTGTGTGATTTAAGATTTATATATTGCTATTGTTTGACTGTTTGAAATTTTCAGGCCTTGATTTTACATGGTAGTAAGTGGGTTAACTAGTGGGCTTGTGTTGTCCATCCCATTGGACAGCTTGTGGTGCCAGCTTGGTGCCCAAGTAGTTTAGGATTGTTGACCTTATATATATATGGAATGTTTTCTCCACACAAAAGTCGAGCTTTTGTGCATATTCATAGGCCAAAGACTTTCCTTAGTTATTGTTTTTTTACAAGTAAATCTTACTTTCCGTAGTTAAATATGGAAGGAATTATGTGGTTTAAATACTGGAATAGGACTTTGGTGGGTACGTTTGGAAACCAAACCAAACTCAAATCATCTCAACTCATCATTACAACTTTTTCAAATTCCAAAATAATAATAATATTAAAAAATAATATTCTAACAATATTTTATCATCTCAACTCAGTTTAACATCCAAATGAGAAGCTTCTAATCTGTTGGGCAGCAGAATTGCAGCATATTAGGCAAGTTTTTGTGAAAATATGTGGTTGTAATTCAACCACACATCGTCAGACTACATAGGCAAGACATTCGCCAAATTGAGCACCTACCTTCTTTGTTTGCTTGGCCTTTTGGAAATCTCAAGTAACTGAAGCCTTGGCTACACAATGATTCAGCACAGATGAATCCAGAGTTTCTCCAACAGAAACAAATGTATCCAAAACCATTCTTTTTTAATCTCCTGCGTCAATGTCTTATGTATCAGCTCCAGGCAACAAGCAGCTTAGGATTTGGCCCTTCATCATACCTAGTTTATTGGAGAAATCTTTCTGTTTGAGATATCTGAAAAGCTTCACTCACTAAGTTTATCGAATGCAGATGTTAAGGAGGAAGAAATCCCATCTGTGACAGACCTTTTCACCCAGCAAGAGAAATCCATTAATGGAAGGAAGGCCATCTCATGATTGGTGGGATTTGGAAGGGAGCTGGGGAAGATGACCTACTTGCCATTGAATCTGAGGCAAGAATTTTGCTTTAAATCACATTTTTAATAGTCCTAGCAGTCAAGTATGGACAACAATCTTACTTATAAAAAAAAAGTATGGACAACAATCTTATTTTGCTTGCTTATAAAAAAAAAACAAAAAGTATTGACAGACAATCTGAGTTGCAGTAGTAATGAATATGCCTAAAAGCAGTTTTGTGTTCTGAAATTAGCTGAATGTAATAAAGTAATCAATATGTAAATGCAATAAAGGTATGATCATCGGCAGCGCAAAACCATCAAGTCGATTGCATACCGTGATGACTATCATGCGGTGGAGGAAAGTCCTGCAGGGGCGACCTGAGAACACATTTACTGGACCAATGAACAAAAGCAGAAAGGGTGTCATGTCAATAATAAGAATGGCCACATGCATGTGATCTCATGTTGCCCCTGTAAGGCTCATCCACCTTTAGTTTACAGGACTTTCTTGCCTCTTTCCCAACAATTTGGTGATGTCAATGGAGAAAGATATTCCATGTTATATAGCCCACAGCAACACTTTGAAATCAGTATTTTGCCTAAAAAAACGTACCACACCTCAGTACTTGCATGAGAGTTCTAATACATATTATCAGTTCGTACAACTTTGTACTCGCTATATGAAAAATGCATCGTACTATTCGAAACTTGGCAGGAATAAAGGGGGTGACTTTTATACCATTTTAAATTTCCAAATTAGAAATATATTTGTGAAAGGGTTCTTCTACAGTCACCGCTCGACCCTCCGGCTCGATGTGGCATGCCGCGTTTCATGCCACATATAATTATTAAAAAAAAAAAGGGGGTAAGGAACAAAAAGGTAAATGGAGACTTTTCATTGCATTTCCTCAATTTTGTGTGAGTTCCTCAGTGACATCGACCTCAACAAAATAGTAAATGGGGACTTTTCATTGCATTCTCATTTCCACGTCGAGTTTCCCAGCGACATCGGCCTCCAGACAGGGCACTCTCTTAAAATAGTGATCTTTACAGATGGGACACTGGTTGATTTAAGCTGTGTTGAGATGGGTATGCAGGAACTATATGGAATTCAATTAAAAAATACAAACCCAGAACACAAATTAAATTAAGTCCAATTTGTGAAAAAAATAAAAACAGATTAAGATCAGGATGAAGAGGAAGAGGAAGAGGAAACTAACTTGCAGAAAATGTGATTGCAGGAGAGTAACATTGGTTTAGCAAAGCAAGTTTAACTGGGATGGCTTGCCTTTTGGACGATGTGTAAGAAGACCTGTAGCCAAGATTTTGAAACATTTTTTAACAATTATTTTTTGCGTCTCAACGAAATAAAGATATTATCGTTAATGTTGCATTTGGATCGTAAAATATTTTGATATATTTTTTGAATAGTAATAAAAAAATAATTATAAAATATTAAATAATAATAAAAGATAATAAAAAATATATAAAAAATAATAATAAAATAATAAATAATAATAAGATATACTAAGAATACCATTAATATTTTTAGTATCAAAACTAGACCTGCTAGTACATAGTTACACTTTAATTACTTGTAGTTTTGTGAGCATATAAACCCGTCAATTTCAATCATTTTTTTCTGGCATTTATTACGAGGTTATGCTGATATCTCTCTCTCACTCGTAATAGAAAAATACTATTATGCCATCCAATGCATACAGTTCTATTTGATCTCTCAGTGATTTTGTTTTTTTATTTTTTTAACTTTTTTATTTAATGATTAAAAAAATAATTTTAAGTGTATTGATATATTTTTTTATTTTTAAAAATATTTAAATATATTAAAAAAATTAAATAAAAAAATTACAAAAACAATTAGCGGTATAATAATACTATGTATACGTCGCATGTCAATGCCAAGAGTCAAGAATCAAATATCAAGCCAAAGCATTACAATTCAATTCAACTATATATATGCGGATTTTTTTTTTTTTTTTATAAGTATATGAGGAAAAAATCTTGTCGATCGAACGACAACATTCTCTTTAGACCAAAACGCTCTTCCTTCCCTCTAAAATTTCACTACAGATCTGGCTAGAGGGGGTGGGAGCTTCGGCTCCCTTTCCCTCCCCTCCCTCCCCCTCTGTGCAATGTTTCGTTTTGTATTTTTATATTTTTTCAGGCCAAATAAGAGAGAATCGCATATCTAAAACTTTCCGGCTACCATAAACCAGCACGTGCCCCTCCATAGTGCTGTCCAGCCGTCGATCTTCAAGACCACTGAATGCGGCGCCAAACAGAGTGGCAAGTAGCTTGCACGCGCTGTTTGAAGTTCTCATAGACGTTTGGCGAGGGGCTCTCATGCGTCACCTGGAAGCCCTCTTCTGGGGTCTGTGAGTCCAGGACTTCCAAGATCGACCTTCGGTTTTCCTCCCAGAGTTGCGTGTGTACTGCAGGCCCCACATTAGCCTCTTAGAGCACTGTTTTTCCGGTTTTCACATTGGTTTCCCATTATATTTTATTTCGTGTCCTATCTTTACTTTTTAGAAAAATAAAAATCCAAAAAAATAGTGCCTTCGGACTTTAGTCTAAATGGAATTATCCCTCTTCCGCTTAGGCGGTGCTTATGGTGGGGTTGGTGCACCCAACTCCGCTTAGTCAGGATATGAGCTTTTGTCATCCGGTTACTGTTAATTCTATCGTGAAAAAAGTTGTTATTTCTTGAACTTAGGTTTTTAAAGATCTGGACTAGACCATGTCAGTCACGTAACTGTGTTGGGAAGCTATTAATGTTTATAACTGACTTGTTTTAAGTCAATTTTATATGTCTTTCTTTAATGAATAAAATTTGGTCCATTATTATAAAAAAAAAATCAACTTTATATGTATATATATATATATATATATACATGTTAAAGTATCAAATATATTGAAAATATGGACAGAAGATTAGCATAGATAGATTCGCCTGGTCGGCGCAGAAGCTAGCAGTACTGCTTGCACGTACGTTTAAGCGCACCTGGCATTTACATACATATGCCACAAAGAAAACCCGGCAACAATATGTAATAAATATTCAGAACTCTGAAAATAGAAACTGTTAACATTTACATACATGTCCCTTTAAGCTCTCCATATAAAGTTCTTACGTTTATTAGGTAGTTGTAAATTCCATAAAATTTTTCAAAACTGTCTATTTGATGGATCATTGAAGCTAGTCCCAACCTCCATATTATGTTTTAAATGAAGAACAACATGATAAGCTGATTTTACACTAAACAAACCATTTTGAGTATAGCCCCACACCAACTGATTAGCCCCCCAATGCCAAATATAATGGAATGTTAAGGATGTCGCTTGCCTCAAAAGGAAGAAATACATGTTTTATCAAATTTGTGTTCCACCCAATAGAAGACGTATGACCCAATTAGGGGTGTAGAACTGGGCCCCATTTTTTTCCGGTCCGGTCCGAAACTTAGAATCCGGATTACACCTAGGTGGGTAAGATAAACTCGGATCCGGTTACAAATCCGGTTCTATGACCCGGTTATCTGAAATCGGATCTTCTTCTTTTTTTTTTTTAAAGAACTATATAACGATGTGAAAGAGAGGGTGCCAATGATTTCAGAGAGAATGAAGATTTGAAGTCTCCTAAAGATCAAGGTTGATTCTATCGTTTATGCAAAACAAAATATTGGGACATTGGACATAAGCAAAACATCAGTTTATTTTGCATTATTATTAGTTATGGTATTATTCTTTGTAAATTAATATTTTGCATTGTGATGTAATAAAAATATTATTTATTTTGCATTGTTATTTATTTTTTTTAAATAAACTTTTAAAAAGTCTTTAAATTATTTATAAAAAAAAAAATTCTAGGCAATTTAAACATGATATCATAATTTTTTTTAAAAAAAATGTGCTATAAAAGTATTTTGTAATGTTTTTTAAACAGTTTTTTTTAAGTATTAATATTTAATCCGGATTAAATCCAATTCCAATCTGTAGATCTAACTCTGGATTAAAACCAATTATAATCTAGATATCCGAATTTATAGCTGAAAAATGGAAAAAAATCTGAATATCCGGTTACATATAATGGTTTAGCTTCACATATACTATGCCAAATATAAGAAGGAATTGAGGCCAAGTTTGCAGAGAAAAAATCATAATGTGGATAAGTATTTTTCTTTGAAAACTTTATAGAACAAAGCATCTAAGAGCATTCACATTATCTTAACCAAATGTAATGCAAACTAAAAGTTGGCTAACAATTCCTTAAAATGGTCTACATTGGAAGAGGCAAAAGGCCAATTTCTTGCTTGCTATAGTAACTCTCTATATTTGTGTGGTTACTATTCACCCTCTATTGACTAATTTATATTAATTTCTCTCTCATTTTGTTGCTACATAATAGTTGCACCAATAATAATAATTATTATTATATATATATAGGTGCTTGGGTTCATACAATTATTTACAATGAATTTAAATTGTAAAATATGAGAAAAATAAATTAGATAAAAAATATTATAAAAAATATTAAATTAATAATATTTTATTATTATTTTGGCTAATAGATGGATAATTCAATGTAAAAATCTCTTCTTTTGTTTTTTTTTTTAAATGAACCATATTCATAACTGAAGATTTACATCATCTCACTGATAACAGTTGACTAAATACATTGAGAAAAATTTTCCAAAATATATATGTCTTCATCAAGATTAAGAGCATCTTTAGTCAGAAAATGAGCTGCCATATTAGTACCTCTACTAGTGTGAATCACTGACCAAGTAGCAAAGGAATTAAGAACTTTTCTTGCATCATCGATCAATAAGCCCCCTAAACTCCAATCTGTGGCAGCATTATTCACCATGTTAACCACTTGTAATGCATCCCCCTCAAGGATGATATTTGTGGGACCCAATTCTTTGCAAAATATAGCAGCTGCCAACAAACCATAAGCTTCTGCAGTGAAGGAATTGTCATTCAATTGTCTAGGAGCTATAAGAGTGCCAAGAACTTGACCCTTACAATCCCTAGCTATCATGCCAATGCCATCTGCGCTTTTAGTAGCAGCATCCCAATTAATCTTATAAGCTCCATCTGCTTTTTTTTTTTTTTTTTTTTTTCCATTTGAGTGGGGATTGAGCTAACCTAGTTGACTCCTTGTGGGTAAGGATAATGGAGTTTTTAAATTGCACCAACTCCTCTCTTGCACGCTTGAGAAATACAACTGGGTGTTTGAAACCTTTCCCCTGTGTAAGCTCATTTCTTCTTGTCCAAATCAGTCTTGTGGTCACAACAGCCTCCTCAAGCTCATCCTGCTCCAAGTTTTGGACCATTTGGTTCCAAATATCCAGAAAAAATCACTCTGGCTCCAAACATCACTTGCAACAGCACAACCCCAAAGCACATGGCTTGAAGTTTCAGAGCTCAAACCACAGATAGGGCATACACCATCATCTGCTATCTTTCTCTTCACTAGATTGGAAAGAGTGGGAAGAGCTTCACTACAAGCCCACCAAATAAACATTTTCACTGCATTAGAAACCTTCAATTTCCAAATGGCTTTCCAACATCCAGTTCCTCCTCCCATTGGATGACCTACGATCTTTGTGGAAATGATATGCACTCTTGAGAGAGAAGAGACCATTAGAATGAAGCCACACTAGTTTGCCGCCTCTGCCCCCCAGGCTAATTGGAATAGACTTGATCAACCCAACTTCCTGAGGAGAGAATAGCTGTTGCAAATAGTCTTCTTTCCATGCTTTCACATCAGAATCCTTCAAGTAAGAAATAAGAACATGACTACCAGAAAACACTCTCGGAGATAAAACTCTAAATGAATGAGGTCTTGGTATCCACCTATCTTTCCAAATTTTCACTCCTTTGCCATCACCAATTCTCTAGAATAGGCATTTCTTGAGCAACTTCAAACGTGCAAAAATATTCCTCCATGCATAAGAAGGGTTATAGCCCAGTTTAGCCTCCAACGGGTTCCCATCTTTGAAGTATTTCTGCTTGGAAACTTGTAAGGAGAGATGTGGGATTCTGAAGCATCCTCTAGGTTTGTTTGGCAAGCATGGCAATATTAAAGCTCCTGAAATCTCTAAAACCCAACCCAACTTGATCCTTGCAATGGCTCACTTGGTCCCATTTAATCCACTGAATTTTCGAGTGGTCTTCATTTTAGGCCCACCAGAATTTTTTCAAGAGCTTGTTAAGCCTTTGAGTAATAGAGAGTGGAAGAAGAAAGATTCCCATAGCATAAGTGCGAATGACTTGAAGAATAGCCTTCAGAAGCACCTATTTGCCAGCAGCTGAAAGGGATTTTGTTTTCTAGTTTGAAATCCTTGTCCAGATTCTGTCAATAAGAGAATGAAATACAGTAGATTTTGATCTTCTCACCACAGCAGGTTGCCCAAGATACTTCTCAAATGAACCAAATGATTAACAATTCTAAGAATAGTCCTCTGAGTAGCTTTAGGTGTGTTCCTGCTGAAGAATATAGAGGTCTTGTCTTTGTTAAGACCTGACCTGAAGCCAGTTCATAAGTTTCTAGGATCTGAGAAATCCTACACCACTCTTCAACATTAGCCTTGCAAAAAAGAAGGTTGTTATCTGCAAAAAACAAGTGGTTGATGCTAGTAGGGCCAATTCCAATTGGAACACTTGTAATACTGCCCCTAGCCTCAGCTTGAGATAAAAGGGAAGATAAAGCTTTTGCACAAATAATAAACAAGTATGGAGAGAGGAGATCTCCCTGTCTGACGCCCCTAGAAGGATTGAAAAGTAGCTTGGGGCTCACCATTAATCAATATTGAGTAGGATACATAAGTAATACAAGCCATAATGAGAGAGATCCATCTTTGATGAAAGCCCAATCTGATCATCACTGCTTCAAGAAAACCTCGCTCAACTTTATCATAAGCTTTGCTCATGTCAAGCTTAAGAGCCACAAAACCTGTTTTCCTTTTCATCCGAGAGTTCATTGAGTGGAGAGTCTCATAAGCCACTAAAATGTTATCAGTAATAAGCCTTCCAGGTACAAAGCACTTTGGTTCAAGGAAATGATTTCAGGTAGTGCTGATTTAAGCCTAATAGCCAGTGTTTTTGAAATTATTTTGTAAATCACATTGCACAAGCTGAACAGCCTGAAGTCAGTCAATTTTTTAGGTTCCTTGAGTTTGGGGATAAGGGTGATGAATGTATCATTGATCCCATTGAGAAGCCCACCCTGGTTGAGGATATGAAGAGTGAAATTGCATGTCCTTCCCAACTACCTCCCATTGCCTTTGATAGAACTGAGCTAGGAACCCATTAGAGCCTGGGGATCCCAATGGATTCATTTGAAAAACTGCCTCCCTAACCTCCGCTTCAGTGAACTGTCTCATTAGTGTCAAATTCATATCATGAGTGACCTTTAGGACCAAACCAAGCAAACAACTATTAATTCCAAGCGGTAAAAAGGGAAGAAAAGAAACCTGTAAAAGCCTCACCAATTTGATCCTGCTCAGTGACCAAAACACCATTCTGGTCCATGATACTTTTGATGGCATTAGTTTTCCTTCGCTGATTTGCCTGCATATGGAGGAACTTCGTGTTTCTATCACTATTTCTCAACTAGTGTTGCTTGGCTCGTTGCTTCAATTTAGTATCCTCTTAAGCTAGTGATTGTTCCACCTCGAGTTGCAGTTTCTTAACTTGGTCAATATGATCACCTGTGCCATGCTCTTGAAGTTCTCCAATTATAGACAAGCCCCTTCTGATTACTCTTGAATCCTGTCTAACTCTTCCAGCATTCCACTTATGTAGAGCTACCTGAAAATTTGCTAGCTTATTCCTAATCATAGTAGCCCCATCATCTCCCATTGTCCCTTTACACCAAGCCGTTTCAACTGTTTTAGAACAATTCTCCCTTGATGCCCAAGCAGCTTCATATCTAAAAATAATCTTCAACCTCCTCCTTCCTATAAAGTTCCTGGCCATATTGATGTGAAGAGGAGAAGGATCAGACTTTATAACGGGTGGCACATTACAAATAGCATCTGGGAACAAATCCTTCCACTCTTGGTTTGCCATGGCTCTATCAATCCTCTCTTTAGTGAATTCCCTTCCATGTCTGTTATTAGACTATGAAAACTTTTGGCCTAAGGTGGATAAATCATTCAGAGAGCAAAAATCAATACCCTGTTTTAAAGACTCCATTTGTTTATAAGGTCTATAGGTTGCCCCCACCTTTTCACTCTAACAAGTAATTTCATTGAAGTCACAGTGCAAAGCCATGCCATAGATGATGGAGGTTTGAGATATTTCAAAAGCTCCCAACTATCATCCCTTTTCGAGGTCTTAGGATGCTCATAGAATCCTATAAATTAAAATGGATAGTACTATAAATTTCATTATAGTTACAAATATTTTAATCATTATAAACGAGTAAAAAGATAAAAATACTTCATTTTAAATAAAATAGATCAAAAGATAATGATAAATAATTCAAGAAGGATGAAAGATATACCTTGAGAAGTAGTAGTCCACAATGGAGGATGACATGAGATAAAAACACTTGCCTTGAGTTTGAAAAAACACTTGGCCATCAATATCATCACCATCTCTTATCTTTTTTAAACTCATGACTCTCGAACGCATGTGTATGTATGTATATATGTAGATACGTATGTATATATGTATATACGTATGTATGTATGTATGGATGGATGCATAGATGTATGTATGTATTTATGTATGCATATATGTATGTACAGATGGATGGATGAATGTATGTATGTACGTACATTAGTTTGCATTGATATATGCATGTATACACCTTTGGTCACCCCACGGCTTTTCCTTGTCTTTAGTGCACAATTTTAGAGAGAGAGAGATCTTCAATTAAATAATTAACCTTGTGTGAAACTTTTCTTCGGTAGCAATCAATTATGTTTTTGTTGTACGTTAATTTCTTCTTATTCATCCCTAAAATCGTTAGCAAGCTTAAAAATATAATTAGATGAGATTATCACAAGATATGTGATGCAAAAAATTAAAAAAGAAAATAAAGAAAATCACTTACCTTCCAATGCAGAATATGTAATAATTAACCAAACAAGTACATTAACAAGTACATACCTCGCCTTTTGTTATGCCATACAAGGTTGCTGCAAAAAAAATTCCCAAATATTTTGAAAATGATAACATCTATTAATATAAAATATTTAGTAATAAGATGGTATCTATTAATTCCAAATATTTGAAAAGATATATAAATTTGATAATATTATAAGTGAAATAACTAATTTTTTTTTATAGTTTTAACAGTGTGGATAGTACTATAAATTTTATTAGAGTTACAAATATTTTAGTCATTGGAAAATGAATAAAAAGATAAAAACACTCAATTTTTTAACTATAATGATTAATTTCAAATGAAATAGATCAAAATACTATAATAAATAATTCGATTGGAATGAAAGATATATTTGAGAAGTAGTAGTCCACGAGGGATGAGGCATGAGACGGCCATCAATATCACTACCATCACTCCAATCTCCTCTTTTTTAAACCCACAACCACTCTTTTTTAAAGTTTTTCAATCTTTTAGTTTATATAATTTAATTAGTTTGTTTTTTAAAAAAGACAAGATTTATGATTTATTATAGCTTTTAAGTATTTTTTTTATTTTCATTTTCTAATGAATTTGATTATTTTAAATTTAGTTATTTTGTAAACTTTATTTTATTTTATATTTAATTTTTTAATACTCAAGGTTGATGAGATATTGTTGACTATGATTTTCTAAAGGATGGCCATTGGCATCCGTCAACGAGCAACGGTTTTTGTGTTTTTTTTGGGTTCATTTAAAATTCAACTTGGATGATCCAAGACCCGAATATATCTTCTAATGGGTATTTGGGTACTGAATATCTCATATATTAAGAATAATCTATTATTATTTATTACTTTATTATTTTTTTTACCTACTATTAACTATTATTCATTACTTTTTACTATTATTTAATATTTATATTATTATTTTTCAATACTTTTTTACTATTATTCACAATTATTCTCAACACTTCTCACTACCTAAACGTACCTGTGAGAATTTGTATTACAAATTTTAAATTTACAATGTGGGACTTAAATTCAGACTCGAACATAATTTTACTCATTAAGATTTTTAGTCTCAAACTATATATTTAGAAAGAAAATTTAAATCTTCCCAACAAATATGTAATAATAATAGAGAATATTCAAAAAAATAATTCTATTTGAAGGCCTTTACACCATATACTATTTATATAGCATAATTTGACTGGAAAAATAAATTTTAAAATTCAAATTTTATAAATTAAATTATGCTATGTAAATGATTTGTGGTGTAAAAATTTAATTTATTTTTTTTTAAACACACTACACGTTTGATGTAAAAGTCATGTAAAATGAATATTGTTTAGTGAAAAATGATCAGGGTACAAAGGCATATCACCAATGCATTGACCGATAGTGTTTTTTTTTTAAATATTAAAAAAATGATAAAGAAAAAAAAAAGTTCTATTAATCAGATGCATCAGAAAGCACCAACCTTAGGGTCCATTCCTTCCTAGAAAGGTAAGGTGGATGTCCTTTCTTTCCTAGAGAAGGGTAAGGCGGTGGTTAGGTTTTATTTACTATCAACTAGGGTGAGAAAGAGTGTAGTCAGAGCTTATGGCTAAAGAACTGGAACAATTGTGGGAAGGATTTACACTAATAGAGGAAGATCAAGAAGTAGTAAAATTCACAGAAGAAGAGGCAAGAAGATCTAATATGCGTGGACAAAACTGCTTACTAATACTTGTTCTGATGAAAAAAAATCAATAAAGAAGCCTTCAAAGCTACTATGACAAAAATCTGGAACCCAGAAGGTTGGCTAATCTTTAACGAGGTGGGAAACAACAAATTTTTAATTGAATTTCAAAAAGGTATGGATTTAGAAAGAGTTCTCAATGGAAGACCATGGTCTTTTGACAAATTCTTAATCTGCATACAAAAACTTGACAGTAATACTCCTCCTAGTGAAATAAATTTTACTCATGAACTCTTTTGGCTCCAATTACATGGTATGCCTTTGGCTGCCATGACTTTTGAAGGGGGGAAAGGATTGGGTCTACAGTGGGGGAAGTTATAACAGTTGATGTAGATGAGGAAGGAGTTGGATGAGGAAAGTATCTCAAAGTTAAGAGTTAAAATTGATATTACTAAACCCTTAGTTAGAGGAAGGATGATCAGAATTGAATGATAACAAAGGTGGATTGAATTTAAATATGAAAGGTTACCTCTGTTTTGTTTTCAGTGTGGCACCATCAAGCATGTAGATAGGGTCTGTGCCATGGAAAAAGCTAGAAGGAACACAATAGGAATAGCTAAAGCAAAATATGGTCAATGGTTGAGGGCCTTACCTGCAATTTCTATCGGCTCTGGAGATAAAAGATTTGGGGCAAGAAGCAAAACTCAGTCTGATTATTATCCATTAATTGCTGAGGGAAATGAAATAAGGGGAGGCATAGTTAATCTGGCTGAGAAACCATGGGAGGAACATTTACAGAAGAATATTGGAAACATTGAAGAAGACAAGACAATATCAGCAAACCAGATGGAATATGATGAAAATACCAAGGGAGGATTGTAGGAGGAATCTAGCAGACTTTTGAGGAATGGGGCTTCCAGCTCATCAGAGATTGAGGAAATTGAAAATAAGAAAAAAAAAATGGAAGAAAAGAGCAAGAGAAGTATCTTTGGCAAGGGATGCTAATATGACAAATGTGGGAACTTGTTCAAATGAAACCAATAGTAGGAAAAGACAGAACTCAGGTGTAGATAGCACTGAACAACCGAGATTATTCAAGAAACAAAAAGATAAGCTTAGTCCTAAAAGGAGCATCACTCAGGATTCAATGGTGGAGGCTGCTCAGCAACCCCACCAGAAATGAGATGCCTAAGTTGGAACTGTCGAGGGCTTGGGAACCCTCGAACAGTCAGAGAGCTTCACTTTATGGTGAAGCAAAAGAGCCCACATGTAAAGTAAGAGTAGGGGTGTAAAAAAAAAACCGATGAACTGGACCGGACAGGATCGAACCGATGGGTTTGGTCTGATACCGAGTTTGGTTCGTTTCGATCTGGTATCAGTTTTATTTTTCTTAAAACTGGTCAAAATCGATCTGGTTCAAGTTTTTCTTTTTCTAAAATCGGACCGAACCGGTTCATATATATTATAATTTTTTATATTGTATATAATTTTTATATACAATATATAATTATATAAAATAGTTTTGTATTATATGACAAATTACTAATTAATATAATATTAAATTTTAAAATATTATATCACTATAGTCTATTGTCTTAATAGTTATACTAATACTATATCACTATATATTATAGTATACTATAATATATCACTATAGTCTATAATATAATATATCACTACAGTCTATAATACAATTATAATATATATTATAATATACTATAATATATTATCACTATAGTATTATAAACTATAATATACTATTATATATATTATATTATATAATATATAATATATTAAAACAGAAAAATCGGACCGAACAGGATTGGAATCGATAAAACCAAAAGTACCAGTTTAGGGGGATAACCGGTGCGAAATCGGTTCTTGAAAATGCAAAACCGGTGCATACCGGTTCGGTTATAAATTTTGTCCAAAACCAAACCAAATCGGACTGGTTACACTCCTAAGTAAGAGGGAGAAGATGGAAAGAATCAGAAATAAACTTGGTTTTGACAAAAGTTTTATAATAGATAGTAAAGGATACAGTGGAAGGTTAGCAATAATGTGGAAATCAATGATTCAAATAGAACTGGAGTCCTATTTTACTTATCATATATATGTCAATGTTACTGATCCAGAAAATAGAAAGACATGGTTACTCGCAGGCTTCTATGATAATCCTTGCACAACACTCAGAAAGGGGAGTTGGCAATTATTAAGAAGGTTAAAACCAATAGATAACAGACCCTGGCTTTGAATGGGGGATTTCAATGAAATAGTACAACAAGATGAGAAAGTTGGGAGAGCTTTAAGGCCTCAAGCATAGATGGAGTCCTTTATTCAAGCATTGCAAGAAACTGATCTGAATATCTAAATGATATGGGATATAGAGGCCCAAAATATACTTGGGACAACAACAGAGAAGGTGATAATTTTACAAAAGAAAGGTTGGATGGAGTTCTAGCTAATTCTCAATACATGAATTTGTACCAAGAGATCAATGTCAACATATTACCAACTCGCACTTCAGACCATAATTCTCTCTTTTAGATCTTAATACTCAATTTCAATTTGAAAGAAGGAAGGTAAGAGTATTTAGATATAATATAGTTGGGGACAGAAGAGTGAATGCAAGGGAATAATCTCAACAACATGGAAGGGTAATTCAAATACTGGAAGTACTATTATAGTAGTTTCAAACAAGCTCAACAGTTGCAAGGATAAGTTATTGAAATGGTGCATGTTTCAGAAAAGGGAGACAAAGGGAATTATTGAGAATAGAAAGACAAAACTGATCCAACTTCAGGAGAGGAATACAAGAAGCGATATAGAAGAAATAAAACAAATAAAGAAAGAAGTGTCATTGAGATTAGAGGAAGAGGAAATTAAGTGGAGACAGAGAGCAAAACAAATTTGGCTTCAGAAGGGGAGAGAAATACCAAATATTTTCACACATGTGCATCTCAGAGGAAAAAAGCAAATTATATCAACAGCATTAGTGATGAAAATGGGCATTTATACAATTCATCACAAGGGATAAACCAAATCTTTCAGAATTTCTTCACCAATCTGGTTACAACTTCAAATCCTACTGGTCAATTAGAACGTCTGGAATCTATGCAACCACAAGTTTCTGAGGAAATGAACAGGATACTACTAACAGAATTTACATTTATTGGGTGGAAGAGGCAGTTTTCAGCATGAACCCTATGAGCTCTCCAGGACCAGATGGATTTTCAGCTGGATTTTTTTGACAGAACTGGCAAACAGTAGGTAATGACCTTTGTAAAGCAGTAACATTGGTTTTAAACACAAACAAATGGGACAGTTCAATAAATGAAACATTCGTAGTTCTCATTCCAAAATGCAAAAATCCCAAAAAGGTTATTGAATTTTGACCAATTAGTTTGTGTAATGTCATCTACAAGATTATTGCCAAGGTCTTAGCCAACAGATTAAAAATCATTCTGCCAGAAATCATAGCTGAAACTCAAAGTACATTTGTGCCTGAGAGATTAATTGCTGATAATGTTATAGTTGCTTTTGAGGTTTTACATTCTATGCAAAGCAGATTGAGAGGATCAGATGGGTATATGGCATTAAAGTTAGACATGAGCAAGGCATATGATAGATTGGAATGGAGATTTATAGAAGCTGTAATGCAAAGGATGGGTTTTGAAAATAGGTGGACAGAACTTATTCTTAACTGTGTTAAAACAATTTCTTATTCCATCTTGTTAAATGGGAACCCACAATAATCATTCACACCCACGAGAGGCATAAGACAGGGTGATCCTTTGTCACCCTATCGTTTTGTCCTGTGTTTAGAGGCTTTCAGTCAGTTACTTAACAAGGCAAAAAGAATAAGAGTGATTTCAGGATTTCGAATGGCAAGATGATATCTAACAATAAATCATCTGCATTCAGTCAGTTACTCAACAAGGCAGAAAGAATGAGAGTGATTTCAAGATTTCCAATGGCAAAATGACATCTAACAATAAATCATCTATTTTTTGCAGATGATAACTTATTATTTTGTCAAGCTGCATCATTAGAATGGAGTAGGATGCTTGATTTGATAGGTCAATATGAAATAGCATCGGGTCAAAGGGTGAACAAAGAAAAATCCTTCTTATTTTTCAGCAAAAATACAAGAGAACATACAAGATATAGTATACTCAGTATTGCAGGGATAAGGGCTACAAATTCTTATGAGAAATATTTGGGACTACTAGCTTTGATTGGAAGATCCAGAACAAAGGCTTTCAACAGTATTCTTGACAAAGTCATAGGAAGAATTAACAACTGGAAAATGAAGTTTCTGTCAAAGGCAGGTAAAGAGATTTTGCTCAAATCAGTGATCCAAGCTTTACCTACCTACTCTAAGGGACTTTTCAAACTACCTAAAGGATTGTTGGAAGACCTTAACAGATTGATGAAAGGCTACTGGCGGGGTCAAAAAAATCAGGAAAGAAAGCTTAGTTGGATAAATTGGAAACAAATGGGGAAATCTAAAGCTAAAGGAGGTTTGGGATTTTGAGATTTTGAAAACCTCAACATTGCTTTGTTGGGAAAACAAGGATGGAGATTGATTCATTTTCCTAATTCTCTAGCTTCACAAGTGTTACATCATAAATATTTTCCCAACTCTGAATTTTTTCATGCTAAGTTAGGCAACTCTCCATCCTATATTTGGAGGAGCATCTTATATGCTAGATCCTTTATTCAAGAAGGAACTAAATGGAGGATTGGGAATGGAAATTCATTAAGAATATGGTCAGATAAATGGTTGCCAAAATCAAATACTTTCATACATCAAATTGGCTTGAATATACTGGGAACAGATGCAAGGGTAGAGGCATTAATCAATGAAGAAACAAGGGAATGGAACCACGATCTGGTAAAAGAAGTCTTTTCGACTGAAGATGCTGAAACAATATGCCAGATTCCAATTAGCCTTTACAACAGGACAGATAAACTGATGTAGATAAGTACAAAAAATGATTTATTTACAGTTATGAGTGCTTATTATCTACAAGGAGAGCTTCAAGAAAGAAAAAAAGTTCCCAAAACTCCTACAATGTAAAAGGTTGGAGCAAAATATGGAAACTAGATATCCCTCCTGCTACAAAGAGTTTCTTGTGGAGAGCCTGCCTCAACATTCTACCTACTAAGGTCAACTTGTGCAAGAAAAAGATTTTGGAAGATCAGATTTGTCCTCAATGCTTAAAAGAACCAGAAACCATAGAACATATTCTATGGGAATGCATCTCTGCAAATGATATCCTAGGTCAATGTTCAATGAAGATCCAAAAAAACAAGGCATCATGTAAGAGTCTAAAGGTACTTCTAGAAGATATGCTCAGTAAAAATAAAAAATAAAATAAAAAAATGGAAGAACTGTCCCTAATCTTTTGGAATTTGTGGTGGAGGAGGAATGAATTTATTTTCAAAAACATTTTGATTGATCCTAAATCAGTACTGAACAGGGTTCATCAAATGTTACAAGACTTTGTAACAATGGAAACAAGGGAATCCAACAGAGACAATAGGAACACAACAAGAAGTGGTACTTGGCTGAACCCACCACAGGTTTTAGCAAGATCAATTGGGACGTGGTAGTCAATAAAAATCAGTGTATGATTGGAATTGGAATTGTTGTCAAGGATGAGGAAGGCAACATATTGGCCACCATGAGAAAGAAACAAACTCTACTTCATGATCCGCTATTTGCAGAAGCAAAAGGAGTTGTCACAACAGTAAACTTTGGAGTTCATCTGGGAATGAGGAAGATAATTTTAGAAGGTGATTGCAAAAAAGTAGTAATGGATATTCAGAAACAACCAGCAGATGAGAGTTATTTTGGTATGATCATATCAGAAATCCGATCAAGTATCTTATGTTTTGATGTTTGTACTCTTAAACATATCCATAGAGAGAGCAATGTAATAGCACATACACTAGGTAAAAATGCTTTGTCTACTTGATGGAATCACAATGTATGGTGGATATAGAGGAAACTCCCCCATTGTATTCAGCACTTGTTATGATACAGTTTAATCAATGAAATGAGGTTTATCAAAAAAAAAAAAAAAATACCAGATGCATCGGTACCAAAGCACCTCCCTTATATTTAGTTCATGTTATTAGTTTCATTTCACTAAATTAATAAATATAAATTTGACTTGTATATTTATTTGTAATATATCAATTTGCAGAGCTTATGCATTACAAAGTACATCTCCGTGTCTATGGCATTGCTCTCTTTTTTATTTGAATAATGGTAGATAGAAATTTAGGATGTGTAATTCTTTATTAAAAAAATTAAATTAAATGAACCCCTACATTTAATCATCTAAATTGAATAAACCCATTAGAAGAGAGATTCGGGTCTCGGATCCAAATTGAATTTTAAATGAACCTAAAAAAAAAAAAACAAATAGCCGTTGCTCGTTGACGTCATCCCCTTTGAATTTTAAAAAATAAATACAAAATCTTGTTCGCTGCCGCAACGGTAAAAAAAACAAAAATCCCACCAATTTATATACAGATATCCGGAGTGATTTGAGCGAGCGAGCGAGCGAGAGAGAATTGAATTGAGACAAATATAGGATTTCCTTCTCTCTTTTCATCAATGGGAAACTTTTCGTAAGGTCCCTGAATCAATTATTTCCCGACATTTTCTTTAGTTTTCTATAATCTAAACATTGTGGGAAAACTTAAGGGAGGGTTCTCTGAGCGGCGAAACCTACCAGCACTCCCAAAGACCTCAAGCGGCGGCGATCCAAAACAAGATGGGTGAAGAGGAAGTTAAGGGAGGACCGGTGGTTCCAGAGTCGGTATTGAAGAAGCAGAAAAGGATTAATGAGGAATGGACTCTGGCAAAGAAGCAGGAGCTCGATGCTGCGAAGAAAAAAAGAGTTGAAAGCCGTAAGCTGATTTATTGCAGAGCTAAACTCTATGCAAAGGAGTATGATAAGCAACAAAAAGAGCTTATTCGATTGAAGCGTGAGGCAAAACTTAAGGGAGGGTTTTATGTTGATCCACAAGCTAAGCTGTTGTTCTTTATCAGGATCCGTGGTATCAATGCGAGGCACCCAAAGACCAGGAAGATTTTACAGATTCTGCGTTTGAGACAGATATTCAATGGTGTCTTTCTGAAAGTAAACAAGGCAACGATGAATATGCTGCACAGAGTTGAGCCTTATGTGACCTACGGGTATCCAAATTTGAAGAGTGTCAAAGAATTGATTTACAAAAGGGGATATGGAAAACTCAAAAAGCAGAGAATTGCTTTGACTGATAATTCCATCGTTGAATAGGCTTTGGGTAGGTAAGGAATCATTTGCACGGAAGATCTTATCCATGAGATTATGACGGTTGGACCCCATTTCAAGGAGGCAAACAATTTCTTATGGCCATTCAAGCTTAAGGCACCCCTGGGTGGTTTGAAGAGGAAGAGAAATCACTATGTTGAAGGAGGTGATGCCGGAAACCGTGAAGATTACATCAATGAGCTCATCAGAAGGATGAATTAGGTCCATGCAGCAGGATATTATCCTCTCAAAATTTTGAGGTTCTACCTACTTATAAAAAAATTGAGTTTCTTGCTGCCATGTTTTTTGTTCAACGAATTTATCAGACTTAAGTTCCCTCTCTTTAGCCAACCAGACAGGATTGTGTCCTCAAAGGCACATTACAGTTTGTTAGTTTTGACATGCATGGGTT
Source organism: Juglans regia (assembly GCF_001411555.2). NCBI lineage: Eukaryota > Viridiplantae > Streptophyta > Magnoliopsida > Fagales > Juglandaceae > Juglans > Juglans regia. The sequence goes on along the minus strand of NC_049914.1, from coordinate 23,679,553 downwards.
TCGGGTTTAGTTTCTATTTTGATAATTTACATTGGTTTCCTCTATATATATTAGGTTTGCATATTTTTAGCCAAAAAAAAAACATTGTAACTATCTTTTATGTGTGTTCGTTCCAGGTTGAAAAGAATTTGCGGAAAGAAGTTATAATATACATAGATGGCGATCAAAGGCATTCGATCAAGGTACTTTCTTTTTTTCATTTTATGGATTATTTATGAATTTGGTATCATCAGTATCAACTGTTATTCAGGGGTTTTGTTTTCTTATGATTGTTTTTTTTTTTTTTTTTTCATTGTTTTATTTGGTTTCAGAAACCGACGAATTCAATATCAAACCATGGCTGGAAAAGTGTAATTATCTTACTTTCTCTATCTCTCATTTTTTAATTGAATGGAAAATCCCAAATATAGTGTTTGGCTGCCGTCGTTGAAGAAAAGCGAAGTATTTTCTTGCTTGGTTGCCTTGATTGAAAGGAAAATCAAAGAGAGAAAATCCGAATAAGTTTGTTTAATTTTATAATTTTGTACTCAAATCCTGATTGCTGCACTAATATTTGTTGTTCTTTCAAATTCCTAGCAAATTAAAGCATCTTTGTTCAAACCACTTAAGCTATAGGTGGAACCTATTGAGATGACATTTCTCTTGTTCTTTAAAATATCTAACATATGCACTTTATGCCTTAAAATGACCTTTTCTTTTCTTCGTTCCCCCTTTTATGCCTTAAAAAATATTGAGATGACCTGAAGATTTAGGGATTGGGCTTAAAAAGAGAGAAAATAAAATATAGATTTATTGAACATTTAGGAATTGTGCTTATAGTTTAGATATTTTCTGCTAAGCATTTGATGCTATCTGTGAGGGAGAGAAACATACAACAAAATATAAAGTAAATTTTAAAAAAAAAACAAAAATCCGTTATCTTTTTGCTGTATGACCTGTTTATTTGGCACTTACTGGGAATCGTAGTATATGAGATCCAACATGTGCATGCTGGGATCTGGATTGGCTATATGAAGCTGGGATCTGGCACCATATTCTTAGTAACATCTGGAATTATCTTGACAAAACCTGACATCTAACTTTTAGTGTGTGGGATATTATGTTGGACCCCTAAGAATAAGGTTTTTGTGAATTTTTAAGCTTTTTTTGGTTGGCCTAGTCCACTCGATCCGAAAATCTATTGAAAGTTGAATCAATAATGTGCTTGTCAGTATGCATGGTGTTTCTTTATAGATGTTGGATTCACAGACACCCTTATCTACAGATTAGCTAAGAGAATTTGATTATATGAAAGTGTTTAATACCTGATCGACCTCGATATATAATTCCTATTTACATGTTAATGCTATGTGCATCTAAAGTAACATAGCATTCCTTTGCCGAATCGGAATATTTGATGCATTCTCATTTGTTAAGAATAAATTGACAAGAAGCTATTGGCTATGCTAATCATACCAAGTTCTATCAAAAACAAAATAGAGAACTCAAATTTACGGGAGACTTCAAACATGCCCTAAACCTGTAATAAAGGTGTGATATATATATATTTTTTTTTATCACCAAGAGTTTCTGTTTAGGGGCTGTTCAAATTTCTTCTCAATGCCTCGTGTAGTTGTTCAATGAGACTTGGGGACTGGTTAAAGTTCTGCAATATGTAAGATCAGGAACTTTACAAACAAAATTGGATTCAAGCTTGAGTTCATCTGTTTTGTATTCCTTGACATAGAGCTTAGTTGATACTAATGGCCTATTTACTTGATCAAATAAAATCTTATTTTACCTTTAAAAAATGCTCTGCGTGAGCTACAACTCTCAAGCCCACTTGGATTGATTTAACTTACTTGCAGGCTTGATGCAGCTGCAGCATAGATCTCTTGAAAGGTGTTTTGAAAGTGGTCTTGTAACTTGCAGTAAGTGCATTCCTTTCACCCAGTTAGATCAAATTGCTATACGGTGTTTATTTTGGATTTTCCAGCTATTATATCGACTCATTTCTTTCAGGTTGCATTCTTGAAAGGGTTTTTGAAAGTGGTCTTATAACTTGCTGCATTAAGTACATTTTTGTTTAGCTTTATTTCAAATGAAGCTAAACAAATCCATGGTTTTGTGAGTATGTTGCTGCTAGCTTGAGCATTTTTTGTATGATTCTTTTTATTGGATTTATAGTTTTTTTTTTTGTGGAAATAAATTAAAATGTTAGCGATTCAGGAACTAGATGGCTAGATGCTATATGCTGAGTGGTAAATGAAAACAATAAACCTCAAAATGAACTTGTAGGATTGTGCTTATAATTTTGATCTTTTGTACTTAAAACATGAGATGTAAATTGGTGAGGGAGAAAATAATTGATATGTATATTAAAGTTTTTATTGAATAATTAATGAATTTATTTCAGACTCATTTAAGTAAGATTTCTAATGTTTGACTTAAGGATATATATTTAGAGCCATATTTTTTTATTTTTTATGATCAGTGCATTTTGTATTTCTTTGTAGATGTTGAAATGCTTCACAGACGTTCTTATGCTTAGAAGTTCAGAAATGCCTATTACTTTGATAATTTTATATTTCATTATCTACAGTTTAGAAATGCCTGATTGAACTCTTTGTTAGAACTGAACTGATTTCATTTATACGTGTTTTCTGCCGTTTGAATAAATTAGAAAGATCAATACATTTACAAATTTATGCTTAGCCATGTGATGAAATGGGTACAACTCTTCAGTATGAATAAGAGGATATGGCCTTGCATACTGCGCGCGCGCACATGGGAAAGTCGTGGAATGATTAAAGGAGTGTGTATGTGGGTGAGATCGAGATGAAAGTAAGTAAGAAATAATTATCCGAACAAACACACAATTTGACAAGTTCATTCCTCTAATTTTTACAAATATTTCTTAAGCGAGATGATTTGAGGTGCTTGTTTGGATTTTTGTAAGGTATTCATACGTATATACATACATACAATGCGTAAATACATATACATACTATATACATACATACATACATACATACATACATATATACATACATACATCCATACATACATACATACATACATACAAACTAACACACACATACATACATACATACATCCATGCATGCATGCATGCGCTTTCCAGAGTTGTGGGTTTAAAAAATATGGGAGATTGGAGTGATGGTGATGATATTGATGGCCAAGTATTTTTTCCAACACGAGGCAAATAGCCGATGTTTTTTTTCTCAATCTTCATTTTGGTTCTTTGGCCATCTCGTGCCATCATTCCTTATGGACTACTACTTCTCAAGGTATATATCTCTTTCATCCTAGTTGAATTATTTTCCATTGTCTTTTTATCTGTTTTATTTAAAATTTTATTGCAAAAAAAATAGTGTGTTTTTGTCTTTATATTTTGTTTACAATGATTAAAATATATTTGTAACTATAATCAAATTTATTGTATTATCCATGCCGTTAAAAATATAAAATATTTTAGTTATTTCACTTACAATAGAATCACTTTTATATTTTATCTTATCTCTATATTTGAAATTAATAGATACGATAACCGAACATTTTATATTAATAGATGCCATCATTTTCAAGATGTTAGGAAATTCTTTTGCAGTGCTATCCTAGAAGACAAAACAAAAGGGGGTACGTACTTGTTTGGTTAAATATTGTAATATATCTGTAAGAATCAACTCTTGTACTCTTCATCTAATTATTTTTTAAACTTGTTAAAGTAAAGTAGAAGCATGATGATTGATTGATGCGGAAGGGAAGCTTCACGCAAGGTAAATAATTTAATTGAATATATCTCTCTGTCTCTCACTCTCTATTTCTCTCTCTATTTGCCTGAACTCTCTTGGTTATCGTATTCTAGGGTAAATACTGCATGAAGAAAACTCGTGCAATGACTAAAGGTGTGTACGTGGGTGAGGTCGAGATAAAAGTAAGTAAGAAATAATTATAAAGGTTAAACAAACAATTTGACAAGTTCATTCCCCTAATTTTGACAGATAGGTAAAATCTTCAATATTTCTTAAGCGAGATGATTTGAGGTACTTCTTCGGATTTTTGTAAGGTATTCAAACGTATACATACTATATACATACATGCATACATACATACACATACATGCATACATGCATACATACATACATACATACATACATACATGCATGAACTTGCATCCCCGTCCATGCATACATACATACATATACACACGCATGCATACATACATGCATACATGCATGAACTTACATCCCCATCCATGCATGCATGCAAACTCAAACTAGCATACATACATACATACATACATACATACATACATACAAACAAACATATTACAAAGTCGTGGGTTTAAAATAGATGGAGTGATGGTGATGATACTAAGGTGATGATACCAATGCCGAAGTATTTTTTCAAACTCGAAGCAAATAGCCAAGGCTTCTTGGTTGGTTTCTCAGTCTTCTTCATCTTGGTTCTTTGGTCATCTCGTGTCATCATCCCTTATCGACTATCAAGGTATATCTCTTTCATCCCAGTTAAATTATTTACGATTGTCTTTTGATTTGTTTTATTTAAAATTTTATCAGCATAAAAAATGGTGTATTTTTGCCTTTGTATTCTCGTTTACAATGATTAAAATATTTTTAAACTATAAAGAAACTTTTTGTACTACCCACGCTGTTAAAAATATAAAAAATATTTTAGTTATTTAACTTAATATATTTTATCTTATTGAAATATTTGAAATTATTTGATATTATCTTATACCAAACATTTTATATTAATAGATGCTATCATTTTCAATATGTTAGAAAATTCTTTTGCAGCACTCTTGGAAGACAGAACAAAAGGAGGTATGTACTTATTTGGTTAAATATTATAATATATCTGTAAGAATCAATTCTTGTATTCTTCATTAGAGGGTTCATCTAATTATTTTTTAAACTTGCTAACGATTTTATGGATGAATTAGAAAAAATTAAAATACAAAATAAGCTTGAATGATTGTTACGGAAGGGAATCTACACACAAGGTAAATATTTTAATTGAAGCTCTCTCTCTATCTCTCTCGCTCTCTACTCTATCTTTGCCTTAACTCTCTTGATTATCGCATTCTAGGGTAAAATTGTGCACTGGAGGCGAAGAGAAGTCGTTGAATGACCAAAATTGCGTACGTGGGTGTGGTCAAGATGAAAGTAAGTACGAAATAATTATAAAGGTTAAACACACAATTTGACAAATCCATTCCTCTAATTTTGACAGATAGGTAAATGTTCAACATTTCTTAAGCGAGATGATTTGAGGTGCTTCTTCAAATTTTTGTAAGGTATTCATACATATATATACATACATACAATGCATAAATACATACATATATACAAACATATACGAATGCATACATTTGAATATGCATACATACATACATACGCATTCCAGAGTTGTGGGTTTAAAAAAGATGAGAGATCGGAGGGATAGTAATGATATTGATTGCCAAGTATTTTTTTCAAACACGAGGCAAATAGCCGAGGCTTTTTGGTTAAAGTAAGTAGGAAATAATTATAAAGGTAAAACACACAATTTGATAAGTTCATTTCTCTAATTTTGACAGATATGTAAAAACTTCAATGTTTCTTAAACGAGATGATTTGAGGTGCTTCTTCGGAATTTCATAAGGTATTCATACGTATATATACATACATACATATATACATCCATACATACATACATCCATCCATACATCCATGCATGGATTCATACATGCATACATTCATCTATATATACATGCATGCATGCTTGCAAGCAAAACATACATGCATGCAAACTAACAGGCACATACATACATACATACATACACGTTGGAGTGATGGTGATGATATTGATGGCAAATAATTTTTTCAAACTTGAGGCAAATAGTTGAGGCTTTTTGGTTTCTCAGTCGTCTTCATCTTGGTTCTTTGGCCGTCTCATGTCATCTTCTCTTTCATCCCAGTTGAATCACTTACGATTATCTTTTAATCTGTTTTATTTAAAAATTTATCAACATAAAAAATGGAGTATTTTTGTCTTTGTATTCATTTACTATGATTAATTTTTTTTTTAACTATAATGAAATTTATTGTACTATCCATGCTATTAAAAATATAAAATATTTTAGTTATTTAACTTACAATAATAGAATCACTTTTATATTTTATCTTATTGAAATATTTGGAATTATTAGATACTATCTTATATCGAGCATTTTATATTAAAAGATGCTATCATTTTCAAGATGTTAGAAAATTCTTTTGCAGCACTCTTGGAAGACAGAATAATTGGAAGACAAAATAAAATAAGGTATGTACTTGTTTGGTTTAATATTATAATATATCTATAAGAATCAACTCATGTATTCTTTTTCATTGGAGGGTACTCTCATTTAATTATTTTTTAAACTTGCTAATGATTTTGGGGATGAATTAGAAAAAATTAAAGTATAACAGAAGCATGAATGATTGCTACAGAAGTGAAGCTCACGCAAGGTAAATAATTTAATTTAAGATCTCTCTCTATCTCTCACTCCCTATTTCTCTTTTTGCCTGAACTCTCTTGGTTATCACCTCACCCACATATACACAATTTGACAAGTTCATTTCTCTAATTTTGACAGATAGTTAAAAGCTTCAATGTTTCTTAAGCAAGATGATTTGAGGTACTTCTTCCAAAATTTCATAAGATATTCATACGTACATACGTATATACGTACATACGTACATACATACATACCTACATACATACATCCATACATACATACATACATACATACATACATACATACATACATACATACATGCATGCATGCATATTTACATACATAATACACATGCGTTCCTCAGTCTTCTTCATTTTGGTTCTTTGGCCGTCTCGTGCCATTATCCTTTATGGACTATTACTTCTCAAGGTATATCTCTTTCATCCTATTTGAATTATTTACCATTGTCTTTTAATCTGTTTTATTTAAAATTTTATCTTCATAAAAAATTGAGTGTTTTTGTCATTATATCTATTTACAATGATTAAAATATTTGTAACTATAATCAAATTTATTGTACTATCCAATGGGTCTTAGGTCCCTCACGCATGTCGCAAGGCCTCGAGCCCCACCCAGGTCCCACTTAGATTAACTCTAACACCTTTTGCAGAGATTTGAATGCTATAGGTTTCTAGAAAAAGACAATTTTCACCCTTCGACTACCAACAAAACAAATTCTCACATTGCCTATTGACCTAATTTCTTGTTTATCTAAAATGATAGTATGGCCGAGCAACATTCTTCCAATAATGTTCTTCCAATAATGTTCAGATTTGAATCAGAAACCCTTTACGCCTCAACCATTCATTTTCTCTCCTAAGTCCGTCAACACCATGATAGGAGCAGAGAGGCTTTTTTCTAGCAGGACTGATGCTAAGCTTGCTGCAGGATAAAAAATGTTCTGTGCTCAATATGATGCCACTATTATGACAATGTCTCGGAGGTTACTAGCAAGGGTGAGTAAGGTTGATCGGCTTAACAATCAAATATCTGAGTTGCATCAAAGGCTTGCTAATGAAAGTGGAAAGAATGAAATATTAAAACAAGAAAACAAGGAGTTGAAGAAATTTGTCGACTAGTACACTCATGACCTGCAAACCCAAATAGAGGAGCTGAAACGAGAGAGAGAACAGATACAAAGTCAACATCAACAGCTAACAGCAGAGGTTTAGCGTTTACGAGAAAAATAGAGATAGACTGTAATTAATCTCGCTGGTTTAGCTAAATAAAATATGCATCCAGCATATCTTGTAATCTTGACTAAGTTTTGAAAAACTGATAGTTTGTATTTTTATTAGTTCCATATCTATAAAATCAGTCTTGAGTTTCATCTAATTCAAATCAAATCTTCTTTGTTCTCTCTGTAATTCATTTGCATTCTCACTCTCTAAGCTTTTACCCCTTCTTTTTTAATGGCTCAGCAATCTTCTTCCAACAATCCCCTTCTTCACTACATGGAGTATTCTGCACCTCGGCCATCAGTTATTTCTCTACATCTACCATAGGTGTCATGATGTAGTAAGAAAATGATTTGACTAACAACTCGGATGATGACAACATTTATGAACTTGTGAGTCTTGGTACTTGATACTCATCATCAATTGTTGCATTTCCCTATGATTGCAATCTATAACTCGTGAGGTTGAAAAACTTAATGAGAAGATTTATAAAAATAGAAGACTTAAAGTAGGAGAATAACGATTTAAAATCCTTACTTGTCTCTTTATTTCGACTGTCTAATCCCTTAGATAAGGATAACATGTTAATATGTGAAAAATAAGAGTGCTTGAAAAATAAGGCTAAAAGTGTCAAGTTTTTGTAAGTCGTTTGAGATAATAAAATAAAAATATTTGGCAGATATTCATGACATGCATCATTCCTATTTCTTTTCTAATCATGCATAATCTATCTTCTGGCAGAGGTCTTGTGAAAATGTCTGCCAACTGATCGTGTGTGCTTGTGAATTCTAGTACAATATCACCCTTCTGCACATGATCTTGAAGAAAATGATATCTAATATGCATCTGAGTAGCTGATTAGATCGAAAGAAATGTGTATACCATTAGGTCAATTATACCAGCAAGATATTTAAGAATGCGCTTAACTGCAATCAAATGAGATTCTTTTGAAGATAATTCAAAACGTGCACATAATATTTAGTCTACTGGCTGTCAAATATAATATACTATCAATCATATTTCGATATACTTTCAAGTCAATTGGCTTACCGCTTTCGTCTTTATTAAGTTTGGTGGATGAGCTCATTGATGTTCCAATTTCCTTTGTACTTGACTTGCAATCCAAGTAAGAAGTTAAGTTCTCCCATCATGCTCATTTCAAATTCTTCTTGCATACTCTTAGCAAAAACTTGGCACATATTTTCATTAGTAGCATAAAATATTATATTATCCACATAAATCCGAATCAAAAGAATATCATACTTTTCATGTTTAATGAAAATCATTGTGTCGATTTTTCCTCTTGAAAAAACATTTTTAAATCAAGAAACCGCAAAGTCTCTCGTACCAAGCTCTAGGAGCTTGTTTGAGTCCATATAGTGCTTTTGTGAGCTTGAAAACATGATTTTGAAGAAATATGATTTTCAAAACCTCGAGGTTGCTCAACATATACCTCTTCATTTATAAAATCATTTAAGAAAGCACTTTTAATATCCATTTGAAAAAATTTGAAATCTTTATAATAAGCATAAACAAGTAGCATTCAAATAGCTTCTAATCGTGCGACTGATGCATATGTCTCATCATAATCGATTCCTTCTTCTTGATTGAAACTTTAGGCTACAAGTCGAGTCTTGTTTTTAGTGATGACTTTAGACTTATCTTTTTTGCTTCTAAAAACCTATTTTATTCCAATAATAGTATATTTTTGGGTCTAGGAACAAGTGTCCAAACATCATTTCTTTCAAATTGATTTTGTAATGTCTCGTCCCCGAAAGTCTGGAGAGTTAACTCATGTTATCTGATAATCAACTCCAACACTGCTAATATACTTCCAAAAACTCTAAATCAAACATAAACACTTCAAATTTAAAATAATCACACAAACTCATATATCAAATCCTTAATACAGTAATCCCAAAAATATCAACTTCTCTACATGTCACTTAAACTCACATTTCAACAATATAATTAACAAAAAATATCAATACTCATCGAGAACTTTCTATTCTTAATTCACTATTCTTAAGTCATCTTACCCAATACTTCATAGTCTTGATCCTTAGCTGAAAAATCTAAAATCATCTGAAAATATTGTGAAAATAAAGGGGGTGAGTTATCAACAACTCAGTAAGCAGAAAACATATATTAGTGTGTAAACATGAGCATTTATTAGAATTCAGAATGCTGAACAAAATATTTTTCCTTTCAGAATGAAAAATTAGAACATGTTATCAAAAATATCAGAGCGAAAGCTTCAGAAAATATTCTTATTCAAAGTCTTTTGGCATAGCATAACTGACCACCATCATACCAGAACATCATCACATCATAGGCTATGTTTAACCCCCGTGGTAGGATTGTGTAAACCCCAGTAGCTAACCGAGCAGAAACAAAATGTGAATTTTTCCCTTATTTATTCTCGAAGCCCCGAGTGTGCACACAAGAAAAACCACTAGAAAAACCACTTTGTTTCCAACGTGGGTGCACCAGAAACAAAACAGTTGGTACCAACCCAAACAGAAGCCACTATTAGCACCCATGGTAGGTTAAATAGATCACCATGCACAAACCAAATCCCGATTCAGAATGTCATGCCAAAAGTTTTTAGAAATCATATCATATAAGAGTACAGAACATATTTAGAATAGAACAAAATCATATCACAAAACATAATTTTATGCACAAACTTTCATATTTGCTCTCTTTCGCACAGTTTAGAAGTAAAATACAAAATAGCTCATGTCTACACCAGTCATGCCCGAAAATACTTTATTCTTAAACAGAATCTCATGAGTAATCAGAACAAATAACTGAGGTAGTTCAAATCTTTTTTCATAGCAAAACATGCAATTTTCAAAAATCAACCTCAGCCTATTTTATTTTTATGCAAATTTAGTATAGGAACTCCGCTTACCTGGACGACTTAGCTTTTCAAAATTTTCCTAAAGAATGTCGAGTCGATTATAAATCGTCACCTATAAAAATAATCACGTAATTTTCGTAAGTTTTCAATCAATCACGTATTTCGATATTTAAATCTAAACTTCTAAAATAACCTATTTTAATTCCTCAAAACATAAAACCCTCATAATCTCAAAATATATCATCACTTTCTAAAATCATCAATATCCACATAACCAACGTCAAACTCAAAACACCAATATTTAAACCCAAAACAGCCAACAAATCTCATAACATAAACCAATCACACAAACAACTCTATCATCCAATCCAACAGACCCCCTTACTCCTCGGACTCAGTCCGGCACAACCAACCAATTCACAGTAAATATGAGTTATCGCAAAAATACATTTAAACCTCAAAAGTTCTTTAGAAAAATACTTACAATGCTATAATATAATTTTTGAAGGATCACAGAGGTGCTAGAAGTGGCAACACATCAATGGATCAGTGTAAAATGCACTAGGCCATGGATCTCAAAAACCCACTTTTGAACAGGGACAAACTAAGACTCGAGATTACTAGGAAAGGGCTTAGGGATGACGGTGAAGTTAATGGTGGTGGTGGTTGGCTGTGGGTTGCGGCGTGGACGACGGTTGGAGTGCAAAAAGCTCAAAACGGAAATGTGGGTGGATGGGCTTCATTGGTGGTGGATCGGGATTAAGGATGGGTGGGTTAGGTAGCTGGGGCGTAGCCGATGATGTCGTAAATAGGTGGTGGCCAATGGCGGCGCGATGGCGCTACGCTAACACAAGGAGTGCCGTGCCTTGAAGCCGTAATGGGTAGGGCTGTACAACAAACCGAGAAACCGACCTAGACTGACTCAGACCAGCCGCCGGAGCTTGGAACCGGCCGAAACTGGTGAAGAACCGGTCGGCGTGCGGTAGAAAATAGTGTAAACAGATATCAGCCGGTTCGGTGTCGGTTCGAACCTGGTTCAAACCGCTGAACCGGCCGATTAAAGAAATGTTATTTTTTTTTATATATATTTTGTATTCAAAACGACGCCGTTCCACTTAAGTTTAATTGGAACGACGTCGTTTTAAGTCTGTAGTTATGTTTTAACATAACTGAAACCAAACGGCGTCGTTTTATTCATAACGTATTAAAAAAAAATTTAAGTAGAACGACGCCGTTTGGTCTAAACCAGACCAAACGGCGTCGTTTTGAAATTAGGTCTTCTTCTTCCCAGTAACGCGATCGCATTTTTCATCCTTTTTCTCTCTCCTCTGCAACACACTCTCTCTCTCTACTCTCTCAGACGAAACTCGTCGATGAACCGACCGTGAACCACCAGAGTCGAGACGGCCGATGTTTCTTCTCCCCATCGATTGATTTTGGCCGGTTTCCTCCCCCAAAAATAAACTATCGGTCGGCATCGATTTTATCCCAAAACTGCGCCAATGGGGTCGATTTTTACCTTTAGTAGTGGGGGTTGACGGTGGCACGAGCGGGGTTGGAAACGGAGGGGGGTGGTCGCCAGCTAATGGAGAAGAGGTTAGGAGGGATTGTGACGACCATGGCACATGGCAGCACTGGGTGGAGGATGACGCACGGACAGGGGGAAGAGAAGGAGAATGTATTGCGGGAAGAGAGAGGGAGAGGAGAAAAAGAAATGAAGAGAAAAAGAAAAGAAAAAGAGAAAAAAAGGAAAAATGAAAAGAAAAAGTGAGGGGAAGAAATGAGGTCCAATCCTCACATATTGGGTCACAAAAATGATCAAACGAAAATAATTTCAAAACATCGAGTTAAATAAAATAATTTAAATGTAGTGACTAGTTAAAATAAAATAATAATAAAAATTTAACAATACAATAATTTTAAAGTCCAACATTAAACTAATTTAAAGTAAAGAACAATTTAAATGCAAAACAATAATTAATACCAAGAAAACACATCAAAATAAATTTCACAACTTAAAAATTATAAAATAAATCCAATGAGAAATATGATAAATTTAAAACAAGAGAACCAATATTAAAATTAATTAAAAAAAATCATTCAATAAAAAAATACACTAAAATACGAGATATCACAAATTTAGCTTTTCTTGCATAGCTAGAATCCAAGATTCATCAAGAAGTACATCATCAATATTGTTTAATTTGAGAAAAAAAATTATGATTGCAAACATTTCTAAAAGATGATCGAGTACTTACATCTTGTAAAGGTTCTCACAGGATTTGTTCCACTGGATGATCTTTCATAAGTTTTCATTGTTTGGTTGCATCTTGCATTAAGTTTTGATGATCTTTCCTGATGTCTCCAAATGTCACGTGTCTTGAACATTCACTTATCTAAAATTCATTTGTTTTTACTTATGAAGGACTTCATGCATACCTACAAAAACAAGATTAGGACAAACATGGTTTTTCTTGGTACCCAAGTTCTTTGGGTCCTTGATTTATTAGTATTAGAAGAAAAAAAAAATTTAGGTACCCATATGGCCCTAATAGCCATGGTATGTTTTCTTCTGATAGAACAAACATGATAATTATGACCATTTTTATTACAAATTGTATGTGATATATACGAAGAACTTGAGTGATTGTAATAATATCTTTCTTTGAAAAAAATTTGTTTATCAAAAGAACTTTGAATACTGGATTTTGATTTAGAAGGATTATCAAAAAAGTTTTTATAAGGTTTGTATCTCAAGCATGCCTTGTCAAAAACACATCCTTGACTACTAAGAAGTTTTTCAAAATTTTTTTTTTCGTTTGTAAATTTTTAACAATCTTTTCTAAATCAGTCACTTTCTTTTTCAACTCATGATTTTCATAAATCGAAATGATGTTTTCTTTTTTTAAAATATCAATTTCATTTGTTACAGAAAATTTTTCTTTTTCAAAATAGTATATTTAATACCCAATGTGTGAAGTTCCTCATATACCTCTTGTAAGACATCTTACAATTCCTCATATGAAGGATTTTCAATATTGTCAAGATTTGTTACCTCGATGTCTTCTTTATCTATAAGACAAAGATTTACAGTTTTTTTATTGCTTACTTCGCTATCTGAACTGCTTGAATCATCATCACATGTAGCTTTCATTGTTTTTGCTTTCACTTTGTGGTCACTTTCCTCATTTTCATCACTCTTGCTTTCATGGGAAACAAATTTAAGTGCCAAGTTCTTCTTTAGATTTCATTCTTCTTCTCCTCTTTTCAATATGTACTCATGGGTGGTAAGTAACCCGATGAGTTCATTTACTTCGAGTTTTTTGATATCTCTACCTTCAAGAATCGTCATTACTTTTGATTCCCAACGTTTTGGTAGAAAGTTGAGAATTATTCTTACTATCTCCACATTGGTAGACTTTGCCGAGAGCTGTCAAGTTGTTTATGATGTTAGTAAAACGAATGTACATACTAGAAATAGATTTGTTATAATTCATTTTAAACATTTCATATTCATGAGTAAAAAAATATGAATTCTTTATTCATTGACTTGCGAAATTCCTTCATAAATAACTTCCAAGTTATCCCAAATTTCCTTTACTGTCTTGCAAGTTATTATTCTATTGAACTTATTCCTGTCAAAAGCATTATATAGGAGATTTATAGCTGTTGAGTTTCAATGTTGTAATTCTATCATCTGCACAATCGAATTCTTCTTCTTCCTTTTTGACCTTTACTCCATCAACAACTTTTATTCTAATATAAGGTCCATTTATATAGCATCTCCAAATTTTTCGACTTTGAGATTGAAGGAAAATTTTCATTCTAGATTTCCAGAATATATAATTGTCTTCGCAAAATAGTGGAGGTCGACTACTAGATTGGCATTCACTAAATGTAGCTGCAATCTTAGTCATAAGATCTTTACTCAAAAGATAGTTAATCTAATAAAAAGAGCCCTCACTCTAATAACACTTGTTGCCTAGATGACTAACACAAGAGGGGGTGAATTGAGTTGTATTTAAAAATTAAAAATTATAAATCAAATGCACAATGTAAAATATGAGCAAAATACGAAGCAATAATAAATATAAGGAGTAAGGGTAAAAGAGAAGCAAACTCAGTATTTTAACGGGATTCAGTCCCACTGCCTACGTCCTCGCCTCTACCTAACCCTTGAGAATTTCCATATCCAATCTCTTTTAGGTGGAGATAGAAACCTATTACACCTATGAGCAATACCACTACAAAGAATCCGTATAGAACACTCTCCATGTAGAACACCCTCTATACTTGTAATCACCTTACACGTGGTGATTCAATGTCTAGAACACCTTCTACACACATAAGGATTATACACACATTTTTTCTGATACAAGAGCTGATAGTGGGTAGGTTATCAGAAAAAACTCCTCCATGAGTGGAATGAGAACAATACATCGCAAAACTATATATCTCTCAAAATGAAAAAGGGTTAAGGCTTGTTTAGAGAAGAGAGATTGAAAGTTTTGAATGAATATTGTAAAACTTGCAATAATATATACTAAATTTGAATATCTCAAATGAGCTATTTATAGGCATATAAAACTTCATTTTCAAATTTAAAATGATTCACACGTCAAAAATAACATCATTCACTTTTCAAAATTTTCAAATCAAAGTTTTTCTTTTTTGAAATTGTCAAAGACAACATCATTCAATTTTCAAAATATTCAAATCAAAGTTTCTCATTCTTGAAATTGTCAAAGACAACAGCATTCACTTTTGAAAATTTTCAAACAAAACATGTACACGTGAAAGATGATTGATTGTCATCTTTCAAAATTTCAAAATTTAAACTTTTAATCATCAAATATGTAATGTACATGTGAAAAATGCAATTTGATATTTTATGAGAAAATATTAATTTTGAGCTTTAATCAAATTTCAAATTTTATCAAGTGATTTACAAAACTACTCTAAGAGTTTTATTTGTAAGCTTATTACATTTTTTGCTCATGCTTGATTCATTGATGTGCTTAGCTTTATTGTGTAAACGACTTGAGTTTGAAATTCCTTTATGCTTGAATTCATTTGTTATTATCAAAGTTCATATGTAGATATGTAATTATATGAAACTTGAAACATTGAATTCAACAATTACGGTTGCCTTTGAGTCAACGTTTAGCACCGGAAATTGTCTTAGATGCTTATCGTAGTTCATTATCTCCGACCATTGTTGAGACTCTTATTTGCACACAAAACTGGTCAAGTTCAATGCCCATTGGACTAGATACCGTTGATGTCGAGAGCTATAGACTTGAATTGGATAACTTTATTGTTTTAAATGATTATTAACATTAATGTTTTCATTATTTAATTTATAATTTATATGATTTTATTGACTTAGTTATGAACCCCAGACTAATTGTGGATAATTGAGATAGACGCACCATGGGATGGAGAACCCCTTGACCCCTTTATTGGTGAGAAACTCAATACCATCATGCAAAACTAGTCAGAGTTAAAGGTGGATGTGAGATCATAATATGTCCTAGTTTATGTCATGTATCACTCTGATGGTTTAAAAGTCTATAGTTAAATGACTAAAGAAAAGATAGTGCATCTGATCAGTAAAACTTCTTACAGGAAATCATTATCGAGTCATTGACTTAAATGCATGGATTGTCAGGACTTTTGCGGGATTGTAGCTATTTGAATCAAATCTATAACATTATTTATATTTTGGTACTGTAAATTTAAATTTATTACAAATTTATAATTTTAATTTTAAATTGATTGTCTGCACACATTAAATCATATATTTTTGTATTGTATGTGATGTAATCATTGTATTTAAATTTTTTTACAATATTTTAGATTTTTTAATTAATATTTTTCATATTTTTTTTTTATATATATATTTTTTAAAATATTTTTAATGAGGATGGGCATATTTGTCATTCAGATTGGCCTTGGCCCCATGGATTGCGCCATGGGCCCGTGGAGTCATGCCCAATCTAATTAGGGCCATTAGGCCTAAAGCTCACTTCAACTCCAAGTTCCGATAGGAGTCGGAGTCGAAGTGCATATTGGCATCGGAGTTTGAAGTCGAAGGTGGGCATTTTGACTCTATCAGAGTCAGAGCCCACCCCTACAAAAAGACTATCATTCCATTTCATATGATCTAATTATTACAATTATTTCAAATTTTTACATAAAATATAAAAAATAATTAAATTTTTTTAAATAAAAAAATATTAAAAAAATAATATTTTATTTAATTTTTATTTCATCACATCTCATTTCAATTCACTATTAGGTTATGTTTGAATGTTGAAGTAAGTTGAGTTGAGATGATAAAATATTGTTAAAATATTATTTTTTAATATTATTATTATTTTGAGATTTGAAAAAGTTAAATTATTTATTATATTTTATATTAAAATTTAAAAAAATTATAATGATGAGTTGAGATAAATTAAAATGAGTTTGACAACCAAACTCACCCTAAATCTCTTCTTACAGTTCATGCCTTCTCTATAATGATCCGGCCCGTGTTGACTCATGCCCCACTTTTTTTTTTTCAACCCCTCGGCCCTCCTTCTCCCCCAGAGTCACACAGACCGATACCTTCTGCGCAGACCCCGGCCACCTGTGTCTTTCCCGTCGTCAGTTTCCACGCCACGCCGGTAAGTCCTCCACCCGTATCTCTCACGTGCTCTCATTCTCTCTCCCTGGACTGCCGTGTCGCAGTGGCCACCTCCGCCAGGACTTTACGCCGCCCAGGCCCGCCGTACCGAGCCCCCTGCGTCGCGGACCACTCCCCGTCCTTCTCTCTCTCTCTCTCTCTCTCTCTCCCCCCAACCGCGTCTCGCTCCTTTGATTTCGCTCCCCAGCCGGTCTTCCGCTCTCACTGTGCCGCCGCGTGGCAGCAGCCACACTCCCCACGCCAACGCTGTCCCTCGTCCGTTAGGTTTTGGTTTCTCTCCCTCCCTCCGTCCGTCTCTCGCTTTATCTTACTCGGTCTAACTTGGTCTCTCCCTCCGCGATTAGGCCGCCCCTCCCCACCCCTTCCCCTTGCCACGCCGGCATGTCTCCCTCTCTCACCGGTTTCTCTCTCTCTGATTTCTTGCTCCCCTTTCTCACTCTGCTTTCTCTGTTTACTTTCTCTCACCCCGTAAACCCTCTCTCGGGTTCTCTCATCTCTCTCCATCTCTCTCCATCTCTCTCTGTCTCTGTTTCTCTCTCTCACATTTCGCTTTCTCACTCTGTTGTAGGATAACCCGTTTGACCCGTGGAGGCCTCCGGAGCTAGCCGCAGCGCCTCATCTCGCCAAGTGCCTCAGACCACCACGAACCATCTCTAGGTGGCCGCCACACTCTCGAATTTGACTGACCACTGCTCCGAGGTTGGGTAAGATACTCTCGAGCTTTAACCTCGTAACCAAAACGTATTTTTTGTGATTCTTATGATTGGTGTCTCTTGGAAGTTTGGGTTGTCCAGGTTTGTATGTTGGAGTTTGTAGTTGAGTGATTTCATGGTTGATTGATGTTTGGAGGGTCCCTTGTCGTAAGGTCGTGGTCAGGGAGGAGGATGGTTGTGAAATGTGGATTTGTGTTCCGATGTGTTGGGAGTATGATTGTTAATGGTGAGGTGTGTTGTGGTGAAATTTTAATCGAATCCAAGGAGGTTGGGCTAATGTATTGGTGGAGTAGTGCGTTGGACATTGTACTTGGGCCATTATAAACCCAAGGTATCATGATGGATTATTTTGTTTATGAGTTGTTTATTGGGCTCGTGTTGAGCTCTAGTTCGGGTTATAGAATGTTGTTAGTTAGGTTGATTTTGTACTTGTATGAGCTATTAATATGTTAGAGATATTTTTCTGGATTAGGTTGTAATATTGCCACAGTTCGGGTTCAAGGCTTAGATAGTACTCTCCAAAATTCAGGTAAGCGGTGCTCTTATGCTAGTTGATTTTGTGAAAAACCTGCATATTTTGTTGTGAAAACAACCGCGGTTCTTTTCTGCACTAGTCACTGTATCTGAAATTTGAAATTTGATATTTTTTTATCATGACTAGTGTAGACATGAGCAAATTTTTGTATACTGTTTTTCTACTACATAAAATGTGAATATGAAATCTGAAACTTTTATCTGATTATATGATATGATCTTATCAGTATACTATTATGTTATTGCATTTGTATTTGAAAATCCTAAGGCACAAGATTCTGTTTGACTTTGGTTATGGACCCTTTCACGGGTTATAATAGTGGCCTCTGTTTTGAGTGCAATTGCGTTGTTGACAAGGTGATTTATGTTCTGCTTGGTTATCCGCAAAATTTACAACCCTGCTAGAGGGGTAAACATGGCCTCTGTTTTGAGTGCATTACCTCGGTGACAAAATAGTGATTTATGTTCTGCTTGGCTAACCGTAGACATGCACAACTATGACACGGGGGCAAACATGGCTTTGTTTCTGATGTTGTTCACTACCAAATGATATGGACCCCTCAATTCCTATTGGATTGGAACCAGGAAATTAACATGGGAAAAAAGAAAATGAGAGAAGAAGGGCAAGATGACCATTACAAGGGGGTCATGCCTCCAGTAATCTCTTATAGCAATTGTAATTCTCTTTTTGATGATCTGCCAGAGGGCATATACATTCTTTTACAGAGGGAATAATTTTATTAAAAATATACTAATTGTGTGACAGAATATCGGAGTTTCTTAACATCCGGTCAAGTCATTTGCGGACAAGGATTTGACTACTCAACTTCACTTTAAATAGCTCATTTGTATGGTTTATTCAGCATGAAATGTTCTAATTTTAAAACCTATATAATGTGAATTGGGACATTTTATTTCCTGCCTTTCTTACCTTTATTTCGCAATTTGAAATCCGGGTGTTCCCAATGGGTGGGGTCGTGTATCCTGGCTTTACTCTGTTTTGATGAGCTCCACATCATAAAAAAAAATGTTTCCAACAATGCTAAACCTTTACTCACATGGCATGCTTCTAGTTAATTGTTATTATCTCAATGAAATCTTGATAAATTTTATACTTTGGATTGTCTTAATTCCTGCATTTTACAGGGTAAATAGTTTGAGTTCTGCATAAGTTTCAAGCCCCATATTCGTGTTTTTTAGGTAGAATAGGAATCTATAAGCGACTTCAGAGAGTTTAATAAATTTTACCATTCGTTCTGGGATATAGTGTATTTGTAGCTTTTTTATTTATTTAAAATTTCGTAAGTATTCTGCATTTTGACAGCCTGTTTCCACTTTCTAATGCTTTCCATATTGCAGATATTGAACTATTTATAATACCAGAATCGTCGTTAGCGTTTCCTGTCTGGGCGAGATGCTATCTATAAGAAAGATTAAGCACCAGATTACTGTGAATTCCTCTTCTGCTTTATATCTCTTACTTTCTGCCAGCAATAGCAACATGAATCGAGTATTCAGATGCAAATCTCGTGCTTATTGGGGTTGCTATTCTCTCTGCCAGTTTGTTAGCTCCTCTTTGACCTGCTTGGACTCTCACACTGTTGTCTTGGGATTACTGAATAGCTTTACCCTTCGGCCCAAGTATTCATCAACAGTGGCTGGAAGAATTTTGGTCCAGGCTCGAGACCCAGCTAAACTAACTATGGATATACAAAATGCAATGGACGAGGGTAGATTTAATGACACATGGAAATTATATGAACAGCATATGCAGATGGAGGGTTTCCCTCGGAAATCTGTGGTGAACAAGCTTCTAACAAGTTTTGCAGAAAGCCTTGATGTTCAATGGCTTGAAAAGGCTTATGGATTAGTAGAACAGGCTTTCGAGGAAGGTAAACAGACCTTATTTGAAAAGGATCCACTTGTATATCTTTCTTATGGTCTTGCAAAGTCTGGATTACCAGTTCCTGCATCAACAATTTTAAGAAAGTTGGTAGAAATGGAAGAGTATCCCCCTGTTTCTGCTTGGTCTGCAATTTTGGCCTTCATGTCACAAACAGCTGCTGGTGCTTACCTTGCTGCTGAGATAATTCTTGAGATGGGTTACTTGTTTCAAGATGGGAGGGTGGATCCGCGTAAAAAGAGTAATGCACCTTTGATTTCTATGAAACCTAACACCACTGCTGTCAACATTGCTCTGGCAGGGTGTCTTTTGTTTGGTACGACTAGGAAAGCAGAGCAACTCCTTGACATGATACCTCGAATTGGTGTCAAATATGAGACAAACTTATTGATCATTATGGCCCATATATATGAGAGAAATGGACGAAAAGAAGAGCTGAAGAAGCTTCAAAGATATATTGATGAAGCTCATAACCTAAGTGATATTCAGTTTCGGCAGTTCTACAATTGTTTGATTACATGCCACTTAAAATTTGGTGATCTAGATTCTGCATCCAACATGGTTTTGGAAATGCTCCGAAAAGCAAAAGAAGCCAGAAATTCTCTTGCTGCAGCCACACTCTTATATGATACTGCTTCAAGTGGGAAAAAATCTCCGCCTGCTGAGGCTTCTGGGCAAAGTTTGAGTCAGAAGCAATCAGAGGGTTCAGAGAATAATAGATTAATTAGATATGAAGAGTTTTCTAGGGACAGGAATTTCCTAAAACTTGAAGCTGAAGCGAAGCAAATGCTTGGTACGTTGTTGTCTAAGTTGCAAATGCAAGTTGAATTGCTTACAACCGAATGTGGAGTTCTTCAACCAACTGAAAGAATTTATGCAAAACTGGTAAAGGCTTTTCTAGAAGTTGACAAGACCAAGGATTTGGCAAAATTCCTCATCAAGGCTGAGAAAGAAAATTCCCCAGTTTCCAGTGATAGCTCAGCCTTGGTTCATGTTATTAATTCATGCATTTCACTTGGGTGGTTAGATCAGGCACATGACCTTCTTGACGAGATTCGTTTTGCTGGGATAAGAACTAGCTCTTCCATATATTCCTCTCTCTTGAAAGCGTATTGCAAGGCAAACCGAGCAGGAGAGGTGGCATCGCTTTTACGAGATGCTCGTAAGGCTGGCATCCAGCTAGATTCCAGCTGTTATGAGGCGCTTATGCAATCCAAAGTGCTTCAGAAAGATACACAGGGTGCCCTCCATCTATTCCAAGAGATGAAAGAGGCTAAAATACCACGAGCTGGCCATCAAGAGTTTGAGATGCTAGTTAAGGGATGTGAGGAGGGTGGTGAGGGAGGGTTGATGGCGAAGCTCTTGCAGGAAATTAAGGGCGGGCAGAGAATTGATAGCGGAGTGCATGATTGGAACAATGTAATCCACTTTTTTTGCAAGAAGAGATTGATGCAAGATGCTGAGAAGGCTCTTATGAAGATGAGGAGTCTGGGGCATCCCCCCAATGCTCAAACTTTTCATTCCATGGCTACTGGGTATGCAGCTATTGGGGGAAAATATGTGGAGGTGACAGAGTTGTGGGGTGAGATGAAGAGTCTTGCCTCTTCTGCATCAATGAAGTTTGATCAAGAACTTCTGGATTCTGTGCTATATACATTTGTTAGGGGTGCATTTTTTGTTCGAGCAAATGAAGTTGTGGAGATGATGGAAAAAGGAAACATGTTTGTTGACAAGTACAAATACCGAACTCTCTTCTTGAAGTACCATAAAACACTTTATAAGGGCAAGGCTCCTAAATTCCAGACAGAAGCTCAACTGAAAAAGAGAGAAGCAGCATTGACTTTTAAGAAGTGGGTGGGCTTGTGCTGAGCAAATTCATGGTCTATTACACGCCTTGTTTTGGACAATAATCTGGTGAGACTTGCTGCTTCAAAAATGTTCTAGAGAAAACTAAAATTGGTGTAGCTGTGGCTGCATTAAATGTGTATTACCTGCCTCTTGTTTGCACTTGTATAGGCAACAAAAATTTTATTACCATCCTTTGTTGCTTTTGAAAAAATCAAGCATCTTGTCGCTATGAATAAGATCCTCCATCGTGATCATCAGCCACTCAATGTTCTCCCTCCCCATTGTCAACCGAGAGTTCAAATACATTTTTACCTATACAGCAAGTATACTAAGAAAGCCCATCTTCCTAGATTGCTTGACATGAATAGTTGGAGTGGAAGCCCATGAGAATAACAAGTTTTGTTATTGGACTTAGCAGTTACTATTTCGACAATCATTTTGAAACTTGGGATTTTAAGTAAGAAGAAAAACTTTGCATCCTTCAACTTCCAGTGTGGGAATAACAGCAGTTTTGTTTGATTCTGACCATTAATATGGATGGAAAATAGGTGATTTCAGACAAGCTTCATGGTCATTTTAATATAGGGTGCGGATTACAATTTTTTGGTAGTTTGGGGTTGCAATATATCACTTTTGGTAGTTTAAAGTCAGTTTAAAATGTCTGGTAGTTAAAGGGTGCAAAGTGTATTTTTTATCAACCAAGGCTACTTTTTGGAATTGGACCTTAATTAGACTACGTTTGGCAAAAGATTAGAGATGCCCCAATTTAATTTTTCATTGTGGTGTGAGTCAACTATCACTACTTGTAGTCTTGCAGACAATGAGTTTTCTCTTGCGTTTGTTTGATTTCTTTAGTAAGTAAATCAGGGAGTTTTTTACTTTATTTAGTTGAACAAAAAAGTTAGGAGGAATGATTATGTAACGGCCCAATGGAAGGCCCAAACCACATGACCTATTTTCCAAAAGAACTGGTTAATGATACAATTGGGGCCCCATTAGAACCTTACAAAAAGCAAGAACTTCTCTTTCCCAAGCAATGTGGGATCTCATACACCACCTACCCTTGTCCTTATCATATGGGGGGTATCACAGATTATGTGTTAGTATTTCTTGCATTCGTTTGATAGTAGGGATAAACTTGACTCACATAAGGGTTAAGGACCCTTCCTTGAAAACATTGAATTTAATGCCAGAAATCCTTGTTCCTTTATAAGAGTGTTATGCAAAAGATCCATCAAGATTCATGATACTCCAAACTTAGATGCCAAGCTATAGATTCTTTACTAAATTCATTAAGAAGGGGTTGCTGGCAGCAATACCAAGGAGCCCTGAATTTGAATTTTTGTCTCTGTTTAGATATACCTTAAGTTTAGAAACATGCCCATATGATAATCTCACACACAACACAGCATTGTTGAATTCATTGCTCAAAAATCAGATATCCACATGCTTATAAAAAAAAAAAAAAAATCAGATATCCGCATGTCTAGTTGCTGCCCTTAAGGGGACAGCACAACAACTACCAGCTAAAATTTTAGAACTAAAAACCCACTATAGCTTGCTGGAAATTTCATGATATAACACCATTGAATGAAAGTTCATTCCATAGCTAGATAGTAAGCATTTGATTAGGGATTGACATGTTAATGTGTGTATGTTTATAGGTGATTGTTGACTCATTCATTTGTGCTTGAAGTTAAGAGGTAAGTAATTGCAATCAAACCTTTGTTCCTTCAATGTGTATATAAAATGTCTTTATTTCCTTTGTATAATATATTCGTGAAAATGTCTTTATTTCATTAGTGTAAATGTGATGTTTTTTTAATCAAATGTTGTGTTTAATTACTATTTGGTAAAGCGTATCCATTTATGGTCCTTTTGATGCACTCTATTATAAAAGCATGTGAATGTAAATGAAATTTTATGAATGCTTCTTCTATGCAATGGTATATTTATATGTGTAGTGATTTTGAATGGTTGAAAGAAAGAAAAGAAATTAAAGTGATTTAAGATCGTATGTCCTGTATGATGACGAATAACGGATAATGGGGCGGATGACAGTGCCAAGAATGGCTCATTATATGTGCACCTGGTAATGTCCATCTCCTTTATGATGGGATTTTACCCGATTCCTTGAGTGGAATCCTGATTGTCAAGATACGAAGCCTTGCACATAGAGTGTAATCGTGTGCAATGACATTTTGAATGTAATATGATGTAGATGTTTAGATTTATGCATATTGTTTAAAAGCAAAAAAGTAAGTTGTGGTAATTTTTACTGTTTGATATGCTGCTTACTAAGCATTCAACTCACTTTTGTTTTTATGTTTTGATTGTCTAGCTGGGAAGTATTTGATGTTGAGTCCACAGGTTAGGTGTATCTTATAGTGACCATGGCAAGCCAGACTTAGTAGTTTTATTAGACTATCGATAATTTCTTTATGTATTTTCTTGTTAAATATGGAACGTTTTGGAAAGCAAAAGAATGGTTTTTTGTTAAGTGCTTCCTTGTGACTGTTATCTATGAAAATTTTAGTTTTTTTTAAACATTTATGGAATCTTTTATACCTGGCTCGTATGTGATATTATGTTAGTGACATTCCTAATCCTAGGGGAGCGGACCTTATAATTTTGGTATCAAAGTCCAGGCTTAAGAGATTCTGTATATTTTTAAATCTAAAAAAAGAAAAAGAAACCTAGGACAAGGTTTAGCTGGGGTATATTCTGGCTTGCAAAGAGTCAAGTTAGAATTGATTGTTGTTATTTTCTGTTTCTTTATCTCCCAATTGCTAAAACTACTCAATGTAGGCATTTCAAGAATGGCACTTACAACTAAGAATCACCCAAACGCACACCAAGATGAATCCCTTGATGTGTGCAATGAGGATCATAGGAGGGCTCTGAGGGATTCTGAAGCCCTTGCACATGTGGCGACTAGCCTAATTGTGGCTTTTATTAACGGACCATCTGTGGATGTTGGACACATTTGGGAAGTAACTTTGATCAGTTCTGCCACCTGCATTCCCCTATGTTCAATGGCAAAGCTGATGTTATGGAGTCCGATAACTGGATGAACAGGTTGGAGAAGATTTTTCGGGCCATCGACTGAACCAAGGAGCAGATGGTTGAATTTGCCACATTCAATCTGGCTGATGTGCTGATGAGTGGTGGACCTCCACCAGAAAGCTGATAAAGCAAGAGCTTGGTCAAGAAACCCCAATTACCTGGACATGATTTAAGCAGGTATTCAGGGACCGATTCTTCCTGAGGTCTTGAGGTCTTTAGAGAGGCCAAGGCCCAAGAGTTTGCAGATTTGAGACAAAGACATATGTCAGACGAGTCACTGAAGGCTCTGAAATCTGAGAGAGGATTGCATCCACGAATTCTTGACAGATTAATCGCACTGAAGTTAAGGAATGTTCATGAATTAGTGGGCAGGGCAATTATCTTAGAGGAGTATCTGCAGTCAAGGGTGGAGCAATTTAATAAGAGACAACGTAAGCAACAGATTACTAAGCAAAGCCGAAGCAACATGCCCTTCCAGAGCAGTGGACAGAGGCCACCATAGAACAATAGGCCACAACAGAATGCTACTGGACAACGTTCCACGTGTCAGACTTGCGGCAAGATGCACATGGGGAGTGCTTGATGGGAACCAACACATGCTTCAACTGTGGGAAACTAGACCATCTTATTCAAGATTGTTCACAGATATGTACGCCCCCCATTAATGAATGGTGAGCAGAACAGTGGTCCAGATCAGGACTTTCTCCTCACGATGCCAAGATGACGAATGTTGTGGTTGAAGGTACCCTCCATTATTTTCTTCCCATGTATCAATTCTGTTTAACCATGCTCTTCATTTCTAGCAAATATACGTGGTTGAGTGAAAGAACCCCCATTATTTTCTTCCCATGTATCAATTCTGTTTAACCATGCTCTTCATTTCTAGCAAATATACGTGGTTGAGTGAAAGAACCCCTGAATCGCTTGAATGTATATTATCAGTTATTATTCTAGTAGAAGCAATGGCAGGAAAAAAAAATTAAGACCCCCATCTGTATTTAAAATGGGGGAAAAATATATTTTACCCTTCCCAAAAAAAAAAAAAAAGAAAATAGCCTTTTTCTAAAAAATACATACTCTCTCTCTCTCTCTCTCTCTCCCCAAAAAAAAAAAAAAAATCTAACAAAAACCAAAAACTCTCCCCGATCCCTAAAAGGATACTTCAAAAAAGAAGTTTAAAATTTTTTTTTAGCTTACAAAAATTTAAGATAAACCCTAACTGTCACCCCCGAGTCCTAGATTCTAAGTTTTGGTTGAAGTTCAATTAGGGTCCATGGGCAAGGGTATGGACCCTAATTGAACTTTTCTCTCTCTTAAAACTTTTCTCTCCATACACATGCATCTTGTTGCTTTGTTACGTTGATTGGTTCTGTAGTTTAGTTGATTAAGATGGGTGAGGGTATGAATAGGAAGAAGATAGCTTCGAATGTTGTTTTCAGTGAATTTAAGTCTTTTGTGGTTGTGAGAGATGGTTCTGGGGTGCTTATCACTGAACGTGGTTGGAAGTTTGTAAAAAAACTGCACTTGGGTTCAGCTGCAACAAGTTGGTTTATCAAGGCACTAGACGACTGCTTGAAGTTAAGGAGAAGAGAGTTCTACACAGCTCATCGAGAAGGAGATAGGGGATTCATAGCTCAACGATGTTCCAATCCTCAAGGAGCATTCATGGCATTGGTGGAATATAAACAGGGGGGCCGTCGGAACTGTATTTTCATTCCTGAGGATCGTGAGGGAGCGGGATGGAGGAGGATGATGGAGGTGTTGAGGGAGGTGCTGCCTCAACAACTCCAGTCGACGGCAGTGCTACCTCATTCCAGCGGCAGCATGGATGCTTTACAGAAACCGAGTTATCTGGACATTACTAGAGGTACTGTTAGACTGGGCTCTAGTCCTGACATGCATGGGAGGGATGGTGGTTTGGTTGGGGTGCAGAGTAGTGGGGAGGATGGCAGGGGACGTGATGGCGTTGACAAGGAAGGTATGGTTCGTCTCTTGTCAGATATGCAGGCTCAAATTAGTACTCTGCAGAGTAATTTGGAGAAAGTGAAACGCAGTGTTGTGGAGGGGGGTTGGAGGGAGTTGGGCTTGGGGCTGGAAGACGGTTTTTGTTCCAAAGGGAAAGGCCTCTCTGCATATGGGCCAGGATACGCCCAACAAGCCCAGCAGGTCCCCTGCGTGGCTCAACAGGCCCAGCCTGTCAAGCGACAGGCCGTGGAGACTGCTTGGAGACGTCAGCCTCCAAGGGCCGAAACTCCTTCGTCGTCGGGTGGGCCTCAACACCCACTGCCGACAATGGACTAGGGGCCGCCGTCAGAGGGGGTGGGTCTCCCGTCGTCACCTGGGGTGTTGGAAATAGTGGCAGAGCTCCGAGAAACAGGGGAGAAAGGTGTGATGGAGGTTGACGGAGGATGTCGAGGTGCTCACTCATCGGAACTAGCACAGAAAGTTGCGACGGAGGGCTCTGAGGTCTCTCTGACGTTATTGCAACAGTTCTGTCCACTGGGGAGTGAAGTTTCAAGGTCGATGGTCATGGATCTAATTTCGGGACCTGCAACGTTGGGTGCGACAGAGGTAGCCGATGCCCCTGCGACGTCGGGGTACGCCCAGATCACGTCGCCGACCACCGTCGAAGGCTCAGGAGTAGCTCAGGTATTGCCCATGTTGGCGGAAGTGGAAGAAGAGGCTCTGAAGGCAGTGGAGGTCGAAAATGATGAGCCTGTTGGGAAAACTTTGGAGGATGGGGAGGTGGATGAGGGGTGTAACACTCGGAACTTGTGGGTGGAGGATATGGAAGGGGGGATCGATGGGGGCACTGGGTCATATTCAGTGGTGTTGAAGGAGGCTGATTCTATGGTCCAACCAATGGATCAACTTATGGGCAGCGGCTTTGAGGGCGATAAGGATGAGTTGGAAAGTCCTATCCCGTTACGTATTATTTCTCCAAAGCCAGTGTACAATATAACAGACGATTGGCTGTTAAAAAAAGTAGAGGAAGTTCAAGAGTGTGTGGGAATTTCGTTTGCTGGGTATGAAGAACAGTTTAAGGCCCTGTTGATTGCAATGGAGGCAGGTAGACCTACGGTTATGAAATCAGTAGTGAAACGGGACCGAGAGTTGAAACGTCTCAAATGCTCTATTAATTACGACAACAAAGAGGGAAGTGTGGGAAGGGAGAGGTTGAAGGGTAAGGGCATTTCGTTATTTAATGAAACCTAAAATCCTCTCATGGAATGTAAGGGGGATCAATGACGTGAATAAACGTCTCCGTATTAGATCCCTCATTCGGAGTTGGAAGGCTGACATTGTATGCCTTCAAGAGACTAAGTTGTGTGGCGTTGATAGATACATAATTCGAAGCTTGTGGGGCTGTTCCTTTGTGGGGTGGTGTTCTCTACCCTCATCGGGGGCTTCGGGAGGGGTGTTGGTAATGTGGGATAAGCGTGTGGTGGAGATGGTCGAGGATTGCATGGGGAAATTCACAATGGCTGTATCTTCTAGGAACACTGAGGATGGGTGGTTGTGGGCTTTAGCGGGTGTGTATGGGCCCAATGTAGAAAGAGATAGATGCTTTTTGTGGGAGGAATTGGCAAGTCTTCACTCCTTATAGGATTTACCCTGGGTTTTTTGCGGAGATTTTAATATTGTTCGGTTCCCTAGTGAAAGGGCAGGGGCCTCTACGTCGTCAGGGGCAATGGAAGCCTTTTCAGAGTTGATCTTTGATCTGAATCTTGTGGATCTTCCGCTGGTTGGGGGGGCCTACACTTGGTCCAATAGCCGAGGGGGGTCCCGGCTGGACAGATTTCTAGTCTCCTCTTCTTGGGAGACGCATTTTCCGGACCTATGTTAGAAAAGGCTGCCATGTGTTTGTTCCGATCATTTCCCAATTTTGCTTGATTGTGGTGGTATTCGTGGGGGTAGACGCTCCTTCAAATTTGAGAATATGTGGCTGGAAGTTGAAGGATTTGCAAATAAGGTAAAGGTTTGGTG
Organism: Juglans regia; assembly: GCF_001411555.2. NCBI lineage: Eukaryota > Viridiplantae > Streptophyta > Magnoliopsida > Fagales > Juglandaceae > Juglans > Juglans regia. The sequence continues at coordinate 23,650,202 of NC_049914.1, read as the reverse complement.
GGACAGTTATTCTTTTGAGGGTATCCCTAGTTTCATAGTGGCGGGTAAACTTAAAGCTCTCAAGTATGACTTGATGAAGTGGAATGAAGAAGAATTTAGACATACGGAAGTACATAAAAATATCCTTTGGGATGAGCTGCAGGCTTTGGAGGAAGGGGTAGTTAATGCGGACTCTTTATTACGGAAGAAAGTGGTGGTGACAGAAATTGAGAAAGTATTGTTGCTAGAAGAAATATCTTGGAGGCAAAAATCAAGGGCACTTTGGTTGAAGGAGGGGGATAAATGTACTAAGTTTTTCCACAAGGTGGCTAATTCACATAGGCGCAACAATGCCATTGAAGTACTCCATTCCGGTCCTAGTGTGTTACATTCTTCCGAAGAAATCCAAGACCACATAGTGCAGTATTATGAGGATCTCCTTGCTGAAAAAGAAGAATGGCGCCCCAAACTAGATGGTTTACCCTTTGCTCAACTGGATTTGGATGTAGCTGGATGGTTGGAGAGGCCTTTTGATGAAGAGGAGGTGCATCTCGTGGTGAAAAGTATGTGCAGAGACAAAGCACCCGGTCCGGATGGTTTCTCTTTGGCTTTCTTTCAGGAGAGTTGGGACATTGTGAAGGAGGAAGTTATGCAGATTTTCCATACTTTTCATTCTAGTCAAAAGTTTGAGAAGTCACTAAACGCTACTTTCATTGCTCTCATTCCGAAAATAGCCGGTGCATATGAATTGAAAGACTTCCGGCCTATTAGTTTGGTAGGGGGGATTTATAAAATCATATCAAAGGTGTTAGCTAATCGTATGAGTTTGGTTATGGACAAACTCATTTCCAAACCTCAAAATGCATTTGTAAAGGGGCGGCAAATCCTAGACTCAATGTTGATAGCAAATGAGTGCTTGGATAGTCAGTTGCGAGAGGGCTCCCCGGGGGTTCTTTGCAAGCTCGATATGGAGAAAGCTTATGACCATGTATGTTGGGATTTTCTCCTTTATATGCTTAGAAGATGTGGTTTTGGGGATAGATGGTGTGCTTGGATTAAACATTGTGTCTCAACCGCTCGATTTTCGGTCCTAGTCAATGGAAGACCTTGTGGTTTTTTTCAATCTTTCAGGGGTTTGAGACAAGGGGATCCACTATCCCCTTTCCTTTTTGTCATTGTAATGGAGGCATTGAGTCGTATGGTGGAGGCCGCTGTAAGGGGGGGAATTCTTGCTGGTTTTTCAGTGGACAATAATAGTAATACCAGCTCCATTTCGCATTTACTCTTTGCAGATGATATGCTCATTTTTTGTGATGCTGTAAGTGGCCAGATTCAAGCTTTAAGGGCAGTTTTGTTGTGTTTTGAAGCTGTTTCAGGACTCAAGGTGAACTTGGGGAAGTCGGAGCTGGTTCCGGTGGGGGAGGTGAACAATATAGCCTCTTTAGCGGAGTTACTAGGTTGCAAAATTGCCTCTCTCCCTATGACATATCTTGGACTCCCCTTAAGGGCGTCTTTCAAAGCAAAGAGCATTTGGGATGGGGTGGTAGAGAAGGTTGAGCAACAACTTTCAGGATGGAAACGGCTATATCTATCGAGAGGGGGGAGATTAACCCTCATTAAAAGCACTCTTTCCAACCTTTCCACTTACTATCTTTCTCTATTTCCATTACCAGTGGGTGTGGCAAACCGGTTAGAAAAGTTGTTTAGAGCTTTTTTGTGGGGTGGTATGGGGGAGGAATCCAAATTTCACCTTGTGAGTTGGCAAAGGGTGAGCTGTCCATTGGCGAATGGGGAGTTAGGGGTACGAAACTTGTGTGTTTTCAACAAGGCACTCTTAGGGAAGTGGCTGTGGAGGTATCATAAGGAAGGGAATTCGCTGTGGAGAGAGGTTATTGATCATAAGTATGGTTGTGAGTGGGGGGAATGGTGCTCTAAGGAGGGTAAGGGGTCTTACGGGGTAAGCCTGTGGAAATTCATAAGGAAGGGGTGGAATACCTTTGAAAAACATCTTAAGTTTGAGGTGGGTGATGGAACACGTACCCGCTTTTGGTTCGATGTATGGAGTGGGGAGAGTCCTCTTTGCCTGGCTTTCCCAGGTGCTTTTAATTTGGCTGGAAATCAGCAAGCCCCAGTTTCGGAAGTTCTATGTCGTGCCAATGGGATGGTCACTTGGAATGTCACTTTTACAAGAAATGCTCAGGACTGGGAATTAGAAGAGCTGGCAGAGTTTTACAGTTACTTATATTCAGCAAAGCTAGGGGTCAATGGGGGAGACCGTATGTTGTGGACTCACACGAGGAAAGAGAAGTTTTCTGTTAAATCTTTCTATAAGGCTTTGACAGTCCTACATCCCACTTTCTTTCCATGGAAGAGTATATGGAAGGTGTTAGTGCCTTCTAAAGTTGCTTTTTTCACTTGGACAGCTGCTCATGGGAAGATATTGACGGTTGACAATTTAAGAAAACGAGGTATGGTGATCATGGAGTGGTGCTACATGTGTAAAAAAAGTGGAGAATCGGTAGATCACTTGCTCTTACATTGTGAGGTGGCTGGAGAGCTTTGGGCTGGTATTTTTAGTAGAGCTGGGCTAAGTTGGGTTATGCCCAAGAGTGTGGTGGACCTATTAGCATGCTGGAATAGGTCTCATAGTAGTGCCCAATTAGCAGCCGTGTGGCGGATGGTTCCTTTGTGCTTAATGTGGTGTTTATGGTTGGAAAGGAATGACAGATGTTTTAATAACAAGGAGTGTGCAATGGGGGAAATTTGGAACTTTTTTGTATTCTCTATTTTCCAGTGGTTTTCTACTATTGTATTGAGGGCAGGGAATGTTCATGAGTTCTTATCTTCTTTCTAGTCTATTAGAATGTAATTAGGTGCCTCTCTTAATATATTTCCTGTGTACTTGGGCACTGCCTAATTTCATTCACATCAATAAAGATTATTACTTATCAAAAAAAATTGTGTGATTTAATATTTATTTATATATTGCTATTGTTTGATTGTTTGAATTCTTGAGGCCTTGATTTTACATGGTAATAAGTGGGTTATTCTAGTGGGCTAGCTGTCCACCCTATTGAACAGCTTGTGGTGACAGCTTGGTGCTCAAGTAGTTTAGGATAGAGTAATGCTATATGCAGTCATAAAATGTGCAAGTGTTGTGCAATCGCTTTGAAAAAGAGTAGGATCTATTATTAAAAAATTATTATTTTTTCATGTGGGTCCTGTATTTATTACTTTTTTCAAAGTGATTGCACGACACTTGTACACTCACGACTGCAACTATCATTTCTCTTTAGAAAATAGTTGACATTATATATGGAATGTTTTCTCCACACAAAAGTCGAGCTCTTGTGCATATTCATAGTGCAAAGACTTTCCTTAGTTAAACAAGTATTATGTACTTGTCAAAAAAAAAAAAAAAACAACGAAGGTATTATGTGGTTTAATTACTGGAAATACGACTTGGGACAGATTAGGAAGCTTCTAATTTGTTGGGAAGCAGAATTTCGAATTTCTGCTGCATATTAGGCAAGTTGTTTATTTATTAAGGAATAAATTAGGAAAGATCTTTTGTTCTATAGCAGAAGTTGACTTGATTAGCAAGCTGTCAGTTCGGAAATATTCCATTTTGAGGCTGCAGAAGTTTTAGGAGTAAATTAGGAAGATCTATCTTTTTTGGCAGAGGTTGACCAGAGTTTTGCAATGTAACACCCCCTTCCGCTAGGTTAGGACTGTTACATACTTTCTTAATTGTTCCCGGTAAAGAGACCCAACATAATAAAAATATCTCATTTATCGAAAATAATTTCCAAAACACGTAACATAAAAAAAGTCTCATAGCTAGGGCTGAGCAAAAGTCTGTTGGATTAATTTTTTAATTTTTCAGTCAGAGTCAGAGGTGTCGTTGGACCGAATCCGACTCCAATCTGATCTAACTCTTGACTTTATGCTCCAACTCCAACTCCGACTTTTCCTTCTGACTCTAACTCTGAGATTGTACATATATAACGCCCCAATGAAAGGCTCAAACCACATGACTTATACTCGAAAAGGACTAGTCAATTGAAGTCTCATTGGAACCTTATAAAGAGTAAGAACTTCTTTTTTCTCAAGCAAGATGAGATCCCATATACCACCTACCATTATCCTTATCAAACTTGTTCTTTATAAGGTTTCAATGGGACTCCAATTGTATCATGGATAAGGATAAGGGTAGGTGGTGTATGAGATTCCACCTTGCTTGGGAATGAGAAGTTCTTGCTCTTTATAAGGTTTCAATGAGGCTCCAATTGTATCATTGACTAGTCATTTTGGAGTATACGCCATATGGTTTATGCCTTCCATTGGGGCGTTACAACATATGTTATACAAATATGTATTTATCTATATTTTTATCATATATACTAGTATAGTTATATAACTAGAACTTATGTAGTTAAATTCAATAATATACTAGTATGAGCTAATTATTATAAAATAATATACTTATACTATAATGATAGTCTAGTGTAGTTAACTAGATGCTAGTTTTTAAATAAGTCTAGTATAATAAGTTAATAACATATATACTAATTTACTAAAGTATAATAACATGTAATTAAACACTAGGAAGTCTAGTATATAACTAAGTAATAAATAAGTTAGACATTAGTATAATAACATGTAACTAGATACTAGAAATAAGTCTAGTGTAGAAATAAGTTAGATACTAGTATAATATAATAACATGTAATACTATAGATTCTTGGGTAAGTGGTTGTGGAGGTATCAAAATGAAAGGGAGGCTTTTTGGAGGGCGGTTATAGATTCTCAGTTTAGGGAAGCTTGGGGAAGATGGTATTCGAATGAGGTACGAGGCACTTATAGAGTGGGCTTATGGAAAAACATTAGGAGTCTTTGGGGGAAATTTCGAGAACATGAACATTTTGTTGTAGGCGATAGTTCGTATGTCCTTTTTGGTTTGATACATGGTGTGGTAACTATTGTCTACGAGATACCTTCCCTGCCATCTTTGCGCTTGCAAGGGTTAAGGAGGCATCAATTGCCTTTCTTCATTATTTAGTAAATGGCGCTCCATTCCTCAATGGAATATTGACTTCATTAGGGCAGTCGACTGGGAATTGGAGTCTTTTTCGGGGTTCTTTGCGGCTTTATATTCCGTAAGTATTCCAAGGGGCTCTGGAGACAAGTTGCATTGGAATCATTCTAAGAAAGGTATCTTCTCGGTAAGTTCTTTTTATCAAAAGTTTACGAACTCCGGTTTGTCTATATTCCCTTGGAAGAGTATATGGAAGACGAAAACTCCTTCTAAAGCAGCTTTCTTTGTTTGGACAGCATCTTTGGACAAGATTTTCACCATAGATAATTTTAGGAAACGACGGGTCATTGTCCTAGATTGGTGTTGTATGTGTAAGAAGCAGGGGTAGTCGGTTGATCATCGGTTTTTACATTGCGAGGTGGCTAAGGCTATATGGGATGATGTCTTTTCAAGAGTTGGACTGTCTTGGGTTATGCCTTGGAGATTGGTGGATTTCCTCTCAAGCTGGTCAGGACTACACGGAGATTCTCAGGTAGCGGCAATTTGGAGATTGGTACCAATATATGCTTGTGTTGGTGCATTTGGAGGGAGAAATGTTAGATGTTTTGATGATCAAGAGAGAACAATGGACGAGCTTAAAGTTTTCTTTTTTAAGACATTGTTCCTATGGGCGGGGGCTATAGTATGTAATGGGTGGTGTCCATGATTTTCTTCTTTCTATTGTATCCTCTAGCTAGGCGTGTTCTCATGTATACTTCCTGTGTATCTGGGCTCTGCCTATTTCTATGAATATATTATCTTGGATTACCGATAAAAAAAAAAAAAAAAAAAAACTATAGTATAATAACATTGAATTCAACACTAAAAATAATATGTAATACTATAGTATGATAACATGCAATTAGACACTGTAATATGAGTCTGATATAAAAATAAGTTAGATATTAGTATAGAAGTAAATTAAAAGTGAATAATTTAGTTTCGGTTTTTAATTTTTTGGAAAAATCGAAATTTGAAAGCCCACAATTTTTTTAAAATGGGCTAAATATGAAGCTAAAATAAAACCCAAAGCTGAAAGTCCAAATCCGACTCCCATTTGACAAAGTCGGATCAAAGCCTACACTAGTCAGAGTCGAAATCGGAGTTGGGGAATTCGATAAGTCGCTGCTCACCCCTACTCATAGCATGAAAATTTAAAACCGTTCTTTTTGTGTAGCAACATCTATAACTAAGTCTGAAAATCTCTTGAAACATGATCTATACCTGGCCGACTACTCATCAACACTATCTTCTTAACCTGGACATTTTAAAAACATAACAACAAACAAAATAATAATCAAAATGAGTCAAATGTTTTTTGTTTTTTAATTAGTTTTTTTGTTTTGGGATTTAAAGAGATGAGATATGAGATGAGATTTTATTTTCCAAACATCCCCAATCTCTATGTCAATCTCCATGTATTTATGCACAAGTAATGATTAGCTGGATGCTAATCTCTATCTATTTATGTATAGTATCCAGACATGCCCCAATCTCTATGTGAATCTCTTTTTAAGCATACATCACCACACATCGTCAGACTATATAGGCAAGACATTCTTTGTTTGCTTTGCTTTTTGGAAGTCTTGAGGGACTGAAGCCTTGGCGACACAAAGATTCAGCAGATGAATATAGAGTTTCTCCAACAGAAACAAATGTATCTAAAACAATTCTTTTAGATCTCCTGCATCAATGTCTTGTGCAAAAAAGCTCCAGGCAACAAGCAGCTTAGGATTCGGCCCTCCATCTTACCTAGTTTATAGGAGAAAGCTTTCTGTTTGAGGTACCCTGAAAACTTCACTCACTAAGTTTATCAAATCCAGATGTTGCGGAGGAAGAAATCCCATCTGTGACAGACCTTCTGACCCAGCAAGAGAAATCCATTAAAGGAAAGTGTCAAAGGCCATCTCATGATCGGTGGGATTTGGAAAGGAATTGTGGAAGATGACCTACTTGCCATAGAATCTGAGGTAAGAATTTTGCTCTAAATCACATTTAATATTGTCCGAGCAGTCAAGTGTGGACAGACAATCTGAGTTTTAGTAGTAATGAATATACCTAGTAACAGTTGTGTTCTGAAATTAGCTAAAACTAATAAATTAATCAACAGGGAAATTGTTTTATTACCTTACTGACCTGGCTATTTAGCTATGATCGTTGCCAGCGTAAAACCAACAAGCCGATTGCATCACCGTGATGACGATTGCATGCGGTGGAGGAAAGTCCTGCAGGGGCGACCTGAGAACACATTTAAAGCCTATAGGACACATGAACACAAGTAGAAAGGGTGTCACGTGAATAATAAGAATGCCCACATGTGATCTCATGTTGCCCCTGTAAGGCTCATCCACCTTTAATTTACAGGACTTTCTTGCCTCTTTCCCCCACAATTTGGTGATGCCAATGGAGAGAGATATTCCATGTTATATAGCCACAGCAACACTTTTAAATCAGTACTTTTAACTAAAAAAATGTACTACACCTCAGTACTGGCATGAGATTTCTAAGACATATTATCAGTTCGTACAACTTTGTACTCCCTATATGAAAATTGCATCGTACTACTTGAAATTTGGCAGAGATAAAAAAGCGGCTGACTTTTATACCATTTTAATGTTATTTCCTTGTTTAGAGGAAACTTCCAAATTAGAACTGATGATTATGACCAGATGTTAAAATTTGATTTGTTTCGAGGAATTAGAGTTTGGGGGGAAAAAGATGAGGGGGAGATGAAGAGGAAGTGATATTACTTCAACCCATCAATGAGATACGTAATGTTTACTCCTCTATCTTGCGTACCAAATGCATACATACAGTAAATGAGATACGTGGCCAACCAAAATCCAGAATCTTTTTTTTAACAATTATTTGTTGCGTCTCAACCAAATAAAGATAGTCTTAATATGTTTGTGAGCATATAAACCCATCAATTTCAATCATTTTTTCTGACATTTATTACGAGTTTATGCTGATATCTCTCTCTCTCTCATAATAATACTATAATGCCAAGAGTCAAAGAGTCATATATCAAGCCAAAGCATTACAATACAATTAAACTATACATATGGTAAAATATCAAATAAATAGATAGAAAATATGGACGGAAGATTACTGGAGAATAGGATGAACGCAGAAAACTAATCTGCTACAATATATAATAAATAAATAAATAAAGATTCAGAACTTTGTACACACAAGTTGGGGGGAGGTGCTTTAGAAAGTTTGACCACACAATCGATGTGCCACTTTCATAAAGAAATTCTTGAATATGCACGCACAGATCACAATTTGGAATCTGCAGTAGCATGAAATAAACGAATGCAGTTTGGATATCAAGAAAGGCTAGCAATTTTCCTACTAGCATACATTAAAGATTGCTATGGGTTCGTAAATATCATGCACCTTTCTTTCTTTCTTTTTCATGCCTCGAATGTAAAAGGACTCACTCGTATTCTTTACAATTTTCTATAACTAAAGAGATATAAAATATAACATTGTTTAAATTCTCTATAAACAGCTTTTAATACTGTTGGGTTTATAGATTGTAATTTTCTCTCTTTAAATTACAGAAACTATTTAAATATATGTTTGCTTTTTAATTCTGAGCTGTCTGAAAACCAACCTCCTTTGATATGGATAATGGCAAAGATCTCCCCTCATCTCATGCTTGGTCAACTTTGTTTATTTCAATTCTGCTCAAAAAAAAAAAAAACAAAAACAAAAGAAGAAGGAAGAGATAGAGGAAAGCGTCCTGCTGTTCCCACTTGAATATAGAGAAACACCAAGAACTTGTATAAGCTCATGAACCACATGGGCACATTTTGGACGGGCCCTAGGTTGGAACAATTTAATGAATCCATGGGTCTTAGGCCCACAAAATTAAAATTTTGGATTTGGAGAAGTGTGGTCAATTTCTCACCGAGCAATGCTACGTACAGTCTTTAAATGGAGACTACATTATAAGTCTAGTTAATTTTATTTTTAATTTTTTTTAAAATTACAATAATATTCTTATCAAAATGGTACTTTTTTCTATTTAATGAAGGGCTTGCACATGCAGTCTCCAAATAGAGACTACAAATAGAATTTCTCTTTCTGATTTAAGGTTACTTGTGTAGGTTGAAAATAAATTAAAGGGGTTAATTGCATAATTAGTACCTGGATTTTCAGGTTTTTATATATCGAAGTCGCACCCTTTCAACTTTCACAACATTCATATCAAAAGTTCAAAAAATTCACAATTAGTTACCTCTGTCATTTTTTATTAGAAAACTATCGCGAGGATTGGCATTAATCAGTCCTCGATTGGTTGACATGCCATACTGATGATACATACCATTTGTCAGCTGAAAAATTCTACTCAGATTGTCTGTTTATGTTTGGTTATATAGATAATTTTAGATTAGTAATAAAAGAATTATAGGATTTGTTTGTTTTGTTATAGACACTTTGAATTGAAGTTTTTGTTTGTTTTATGAAAGATTTGATGTCATGAAGTCTAAGTTTACTCAATGACCAAGTACAGAGGTCCTACAGTTCCATCAAAGACGAGACATATTTATGGATCGAGTAATGCTACTCATCATCTCAACTTCTATCATCCTCCCATCATCTTATGATGTGGCATTAAATAATTAGATATTATTTATTATATTTTACTTGTGAACCTATCATTTAATGCCACATCATGATATGATGGGAGGATGATAGAAATTGGGATGATGAATAGATTTTTTCTTTTTATAAACCAAATCTGTTACAGACACAAAAAGAGTACGTAAAATACTATAAATTGATATAATTTTATAGAATCTATGAGATTTACTTTTTAATAAAAATAATTTTACAATGTGACGTCGCATATCAAGCCATATCAAATTATAAATTTATTTTTATATAATTTTTTTATAACTAAAATATTTTTCTTTCTAAATATCAATTTTAATTGGCATTACTTCTGATGATGGGATAAGAATAACACGTATATGTACTTCAAGAATATATATAATAATTACTCATGATACTAACGCCTTCCTTTGCCTCTGTATCATACAGACGGCCCTTGTAGATTTAAGGATTCTTCTAATATTTGTGAAAAATGCATGGAATAAGATTGACGTGTACAAAATGAATTGTGGTGTCATAAACCTATAAGATTTACTACTATCTAAGAAGACAATTGAAGCCATGCCCTCTTATTCTATGAAAATGGACAATAAATTTCTCAAAAATTAAATTTTGTAGTTATTTGTTTGGAAGCGACACGTTTCTGTCGATACTTTTAGAAGGCGATAGCGAAGCTTAGATAGTTGGAAGCAATGGCTTAATTTTATGATAAAATTGAGCCAGCCGATTAGGTAGGTGGGGGAAGGAGGAGACCAAGTAGAGCCAACAATGGAGTGACAAAGGAGGCCTACTATAGTATACATTTGTTTATTCAAATATATGCATCATCTAGTCGTAGAGCGCGCGTGCACACACACAAATATGTACATATTTGATTAGATATTAAAGACTTTGATGTAAGATTTAAAGTAGAAACCTTTTGTTTTTTGTTTTTTATCCAAGGCATATTATTTTTTATTTTAGTCTGTCTTTTCCTTTATTATTTTTCTTTTAATTGATATCAAGATAGATAAGATTCTTCTTGTGGTAAAGTAACCATGTCACCGATTACTAATTTTCATCATCATGGTAAAAGATTGTTAGAAGGATATCACATATACATGAGAGAGAGAGAGAGAGAGATGAGTTTGTAGAGACAAGAGAGGTGGGGCAGCTAACTTGGAAGTTAATGGGAGGTGATGGATGAGATGCTTCAACTTTAGGAGACAAACATCAAACCCCAAAAGACTGTACTATGCCTTGAGTGGGAATTTCAAACTAAAAAAGAATATACCTAATTGCACCATTACCTCATTCATGATAAAGATGAAGAAAATCTTTGTAAAACTTCTTCTCTAAAATCCAAAACTGTTGGTTTGCTCCATTATCCATGGATATCAGAGTCTCAAAGAAATCAAAGGAAAAGCCATTTCTCCCCCCTCAAAATATGATTATGCCAACCTGATATACCCAGTGAGAACCAAAAACAGTTTGTCAGTTTGTTTTTTTCATTTTTTTCTGCTATTCACAGTCCACATGGCAACATGTAAACTCGAAAGCTGTCTAATTTCCTTTGTGGCCATTGGCTTAAAGTTAAAGTTGTTGATCTAAATATATGCTTTTTTAACTCCCCCACCCACCCAACCCAATACCCATAATGTTCCTTTAGGCCATCATAAAAATGTGTCAATATCATATCTTGCATGACTTTGTAGACAATTCATTCATTCATTTCACTCCTTTTATTGTGCTGAAGTGGTGGCCTATTCATTGGTAGGGGGCAGTTTTGTTCACATTGCTGTCCTCATGCCACGTAGCCCACCATACCCGACCAATAAAAGGACACTTTCGTAGGTGTCAAGTTTAAAGGGTCTCCTCTTTGGGCCAATCAGGTAGGTCTAACCTTATCCAAAGTACCCTTTCAAAAAAGCTGGTCTTTCACTTTACAGAATACTGTTGACCATATTCACCATCTAAAACTTTAACCCAAAAGATGGGTTCTAATAATATTCGTGGTGGGTAAATGATTATATTTGTACCATAAATTGGTTCGAGTTTGCTGCAGAATATTTGGATATCAATTTTACAGCCATACATTTGCTGCAGAAGATAAGGAGAATGGTACAAAATCTGCAGACTGCTGGAAAAACTGTCTTCTGAAAGCTCAAGCAGATCACTCTAACAATGACCAAACACAATGTCCTTGTTCAATGCACATGAATTTGGACAAGCAACATGCTCGAGGCCTAAATCCTGTCTGGTCTCTTATGGATGCAATCCATTCATTAATGGTGTTGAAATCATATGAATGCTAGCTCCTCTTATTAGGTGGTGGGGCACAATAAATTATAATTATAATTATAATTTTTTTTTTCTAATAAATTTAATTTGGTGCTCTTCTTTTTATATTTTTAAAGTTTTAGGCAAAAAGTACAAAAGCTTTGGTCCCTCAAATTCCTATACTCATGTTGAACTGCACACTCAACTTAAAACAAAGGTTACTATCATGATTTGATTATAATTTTTGTCCACTGATTACAGTACTTGAGAGAGATTTTCTATACTTAGAATCATGAACTTCAATCAAGTCCCACCGAAGTTGAGATAAATAATGACATTAGTTAATAATGTAGCTAGAAAAAAAAGATCTTCAATAATGCTTCACTTACTTCATTCATATTATATTCAAAAGAATAATCATTTACTCTTTATCTCTCTCTCTCTCTCTTTCCAGTCACATGTTATATATTCTTGTTGCTTTCAAGTTAAATTATCACTAATTAGCACTCCATAGGCTATGTTTGTACTTGATGGGTATACCAAGTCCTTTCCTTTTCAGCATAAAGCTAGTCATGTTGCATGTTAATGGAGTCTTTAGACTTGTCAGAAGCTTTATCAAAGCATTACGGATGAAAACTCTGGAAAAGCATTTGGAAAACCCCAAAAAGAAGTAATAATAATAATAATAACAAACACACACCTAAAGAGAAAAAGAAATATGTGATTTGTCCATTTTCGAGTCTCAAAATGCATTTTTGGATCAAAAGATGGTAAACTTATTTTTTTGCCTGCTCATAAGAAAAAGAAAGCAAGAAATAGGTTAAGCACCAAAAGGAAAAAAAAAAGGGTCCTATGCCATTGCAAGTTCCCTTAGCAGGTAGGCAGTCGGCCACCTCGCCCTCAGTATCCATATGGACAGGTGGGCAGTTGATCATCCTGCCCCCCACACCCACACCCACATGGGCAAGAGGCCACATATGAACCTCGACGCTCAACCCCGTTGGCTCAGTATAGAGAACCACGACTAATCATGGTTGTAGGTTTAAGCAAAAGAACCATAGCCACAACTGGCAGCAAGTTTGCATAGAGACCCATGACTTGTCATGGTTGTGGTTCTCTTTGTAAACCTACGGCCAGTCTTGGTGAGGAGGAAAAGAGAAAAGGAAGAGAGAAGGGAAAAATGAAAAAGTTAAGATTTTTTTTTTTTTTCCATATATACTTAGGCAGGCGAGCGGGTGGGACTACCCTCTCGCACCCCACCCGCTTCTAACATTTTAATAAAATCGTGTCCACCCGACCACTTGGGTCGAGTGGATTGCCCACTCAGGTCGAGTGGGCAGAATGTTGGGCCTGTCCAATAGGCCTAATCGCAAGAGCCTTTTGTAGTTTACACCAAATAAAATTTGCCTGGTCATCTTTATTTGGGTATGCCCACAATATAATTTTTTACAATTGCTTTAAAATTGGACTAGTGGGACATGATATCGAATGTCATAAAATACTTGTGAATGTTTTTCTTAACACTAATTAATTTTAGATAGATTAGTAGCTCAATAGTCCGACAACCTTTGCAAGCTATTCTTAAAGCTCTATAACAACATGTTGGCTCATTGCATGCATTGTGTTACCTATCCTGTTTTAGATTTCAGTAAAAAGTTACAAACAAGAAACTCAACAACTTTTACAAAATATTAAAAATATATCTTAGAAAACATATTTAAGCAATATTTTCAATTCTTCTCATTTACTTCCCCAACTTCCAATACAATATATTTTTAAAAAATTATTCAAAAGTTTTCAAATTAAAATTCAATAAAAAATACGTATAAAAATTTTTTTTAAAAATTCTCAAAATTCTTAAAATCTCCTTATCAAACATGGCACTAGCGTTTGTCACTACCATGGATTTAAAGTATGCAGCTCCGAGCAAAAGTGAGGGCCACTCTTTAAATTTAGATCTTATTGTTGAATTAAATTGAGATAAATTGAATTCTTTATGAATAATAGTGAGTTAAGATGAGTTTAGATATGGTTAGATGTTAATATGAGTTTATATGTATTTATAAGAAATTAAAAAAATTTGTGAGTCTCACATATAAAAAAGTGTTGAGTTAAAAAAAATTATAGGTTTCATTTATAAAAAAAATTTAAATTAAGATAAATTTAATAATTTAAGAATTAAATATTTAAATATTAAATTCAGTTTAAAATTAAACTAACTTAAACTAAGTTCAAATTCTAAACGAGCGTTAATAAGAATGACTGAATGAGTGAGATCCAAACGCCCAATGATGGGCGGTGCTCGAGACCCTCAATAATTTGTGAATTTAATATAAAGAAGGATCCTTTTCTCTTTTCTGACAAAAATAAAATATATAAATTAGGTATATGCTTTGAACATACAGCTAGAAAACTACCCACATCTAAAAAAAAATATTATAGTTATAAAGAAATTATATAAAAATAATTTCACAAATTGACATAATTTGATGTATAAGATTATAAATTTACTTTTATTATAAAATAGATCTAACGGATCAGATGAAACTACATTAATTTATGAGATTATTTTTATGTAATTCTTTTGTAGATGTAGCAATACTAAAAAAAAACTACCCTCATCTAGCTATAACCAATATCCTTCAAGAGTCGGACTACTTTACTTCCCAGAGCAATCCACTCTAGATGATTGCTAGTTGCTTTTGTAAATTTTTTATTTTATTTTTTTATTTATATTTTTTAAATATTTTTAAAAAATAAAAAAAAATACATCAATACACTTAAAATTAGTTTCTTAATTACTAATTAAAAAAATAAAAAAAATAAAATTTTATCAAATGGTCAAAAAAAACGGTACAACTTGAGAAGCATAGTAGTTTTTTCCGATCCTTCAATTTTGACTGAAAATTGCAAGGGCTGCAATTATTTTTAAAGCAGCCCATTCATGTGAAAGCAATCTAATGATGAGATTCTATTCCCCCACAAAGATTAGAGGACACATACAATATTCAATAACAAAAATGTTTAATAAGATTAAAAAACCTATTAAGCAGAAGAAGAAGAAGAAACTAATCCATGGTTGGTTTCATGTCGAAAGAGTTTGATTTGGACCTGAGTAGCCAACCTTAGTTGAACCATTTGATTATTGAGTTGAAATCAAACTTCAATTCCCTTGTAAATTGGTTGACCCAAGCACCTTTATTTATTTTAACCTAATAATTTGGCTACTAATTAATGAGACTGGCTTTATTAGTTTTCTAAATTTTAATTTGTTTATAGCCACATAAATAATCTTTTATCCATCAAAATAGGTTATATCGTTGGCTAGAAAATATCCTCAAAACTTCTAATTAATCATTGCATGCCGAAGTATGTCAAGGAGAGAGACCTTTGTGATTTGAATAGGAGAAAATGACTAATTACAGAGCTTGAATTATGATGAGTTGCATCTTTTTTTTTTTTTTTATATATATATATTCCCATTAAAAATTTGGAAGGAAAATAAAAACTATGAAAGTCAAGTACTATTATTCTTTTCTTGATTTCTTTATTCTTGCATAATTACTTTACATAGTTTTGATGTCTCCTTTTGAAAATCATTGAGACATTGAGTAGTGCTACATATATTTACTATTATATTTATAAGACTTATTTTATTAATTTTTTTTTAAAAATTTAAATTTAAAATTTTATAATTTTTAACTTATCAATAATTGACATATGAAAAAATAAATTTTTTTATAAATTTTTTTTAAAAAAATATATCTAATATTTTCGAACTTGCTTAAAAATAAAAATGTAGATGACACTTGGAACTCGAAGTAGCTCACATTGCTCTTGAGGGAGATTGGTGTGGAAAGTCTCACAAATTCCATAGTCTATTTAAGTTGTGAAAGCTTCAAAATGGAAATGCTTGGTTCATATCTAACACAAATGTAACATCAATCATAATCTTTATAACAAAGCATATAGGGACTACCGAGAGATTATTTCAATGCCAATTTGGTGGTGTCGTTGTGAAAGATGGCATGATAATTTTATTTTATTTTATTTTTTGTTCTAATGAACTCATGAGTCCATGACCACATAGAAAAGAAAAAAGAAAAAGAAAATAAGAATAAAAAATAGGACTGCCTTGGAAATTGGAACTGAATATTGAAAAAAGAGAAAGGGACATGAAAGCAATGGGCACGTGAAGATCACGTGTGGATAAAAAGCTTGGCCAGATTATTGGTGGATCCCCTCAAAGCTTTCATAGGTTAGTGTTGAACAACGTTGCAGTTCCCAATAACTGTCCAACGCAAAAATCACAAAGACTTTTTATGGGGGGGGTGGCCATTTTTTGTCTCCTCTGTCCCAGGAGCTTTCTGTCCTCTGCAGTCGGCACGATTTCACTCACTTCAACTTGTTTTTTTTTTCTCTCTCTCTACACACTTTGAAGAAGAATGCAATTTCCTTCCGATCTATCATTTAAGCAGTGGTTTAGATTAGTACATGTTTGGATTCGAAAATGATTTGAGATAATTTGAAATGAATTGATATGAATTGATATGAATTGTGAATAATAATGAGATGAGTTATGAATAGTAGTAAGATTTGTAAGTTAAAGTTGCTGAATAGTAATGAATAGTAATGAGATGAGTTGAGATGAGCTGATATAAGCTGAGATGACTTGCGAATCTAAACAAAATAAAATAATTTATAAATAATAAAATAAAAATTAAATTATTTATTATATTTTATATAAAAATTTAAAAAAATTATTTTAAAATTTTAAAAAATTGAATTGTTTATTATATTTTATATAAAAATTTAAAAAAGTTATAATGATGAGATGAGATGAATTAAGGTGGGTTGAGATGAGTTACGAATACAAACGAAGTTACATCCCATGGATTTCATCAAATTTATTTTTAAAATTTGATAAAAAGCACTTATTTTTAATAAATTCAAACTCTTTCTAGTCATTACTCTACATCAAATTAATTATTGAATTAGTTAAAATAATAATATAATTTTTTTTAATTTTTTTTATATTTTACAATTACACTAAATATATGTTAATTAATAATTTAATTTAATACTTAAATTATTATTTCTCAATTTAAATATATTATGGCTCAAAATTGAGAAACGATAATTTAATTAAATAAAATAATAGTTATAGAGTGTGAATAGTTAGTCTTCAAATTTGGAGATGAACTTAAATAAATTGTAGCTCAAAGTTAAAGATTTTAGTATATGCTGAATCAAATGCAGTGATTTTAAACATAAATTTATCAAATTTTGAAGATGATACTTAGTTGATGAATCCAATGACAATACTCTATGGTCCGTTTGATTACACATTTTAAATGAAATGAGATATTTTATTGAAAATTGAATAAAATATTATTATAATATAATTTTTATTTTAAAATTTGAAAAAATCAAAATGTTTATTATATTTTGTTTAAAAATTTAAAAAAATTATAATGATTATATGAGATAAGATGAAATAGTTTGATTTTATGTAATCAAATCAATCCTAAAGTTGTTATTTGATAAAAAAGGAAATCTCGACTTAAATTAATAATATGCATGGATCAACGTTATTTTTTCCAAAATTGTAAGAGAATTAAAAGTGAAGAGAGATAGATTGCCATTGGATTCTCTAAAATCTGGAACAATCTTATTGGCGTCGACACGTAGATCCACTCCAGCAGCATGTTCAACTAATCTGATCTAACCGACCATGGTCCATTTCAATAACATAATAAACGTTCGGTCTCGTTTTCCCTGCCTCGATCTCTTTGTCCACCACTGCTAGCTATTTCGCCCGAGAGAGAGACAGAGAGAGAGAGAGAGGTCTGTGGCTGGAGTAGGATTTGTTGGACTGAGGTGAGAGGGACCCCACACTTCACGTCCACCATCGTCTTCATCAGCCTCTTATCTCCTCTTCCTGCTCACTAATCACCACCACCAACTCCCTCGAGATCCTCTGTCTTTGCTTCTGCAGTATTTTCCATTAGTTTATACGGATCTTGAGGTGTCGGGGGTGTACCTAATTGTGCTTCAAATCCCAACATATACCAGGCCAGATCTGCTTCCACCTTATTATTTCTAAAAAAAGAAGAATTTGTTTGTTTCAGTAGAAATTCAAAGATTTTGGAGATATGGGTCTTTGTATCTAGACTGTAACTCTTACCATTCTATTGGGATTCAAAGTTTCCCAAGTGTCATAAAAAGGCCATATCAGATCTGAGTGCCCCACCTTCACTACCTTCCTGGGTTCATCCAATACACCCCATTAACTCTTTCTCCCTATCTTTGTATGACAGCTGTTGAGCTTGTCTGTACGGTTGGGTTCCTTACTTGGATCGCCATTTTTAAAGCAAAAAAGAGGGAGAGGGAACTCGTAGCTTCTTTTGTTTTCTAGATTGGATTGGCTAAGGGGACTTTCCATTCCACCAAAGTTCGTTCCTTTGAGGTGTCTCTATAGCTGCTCCTCTTTCCTTCTGATTAAACTTTGACAGGGAGGCCCACCGTTAGGTTTGGTGGGCTTTCGTTCAGCCACTAAAAACCCATATGCTGAAAGTGGTAGGAAGATCATTCTTTGCTTATTTGTTAAGGTGGTTGAGAAAGAAGTGAAAGAGAATTCAGTTTCCTCTTTATTTTACCATTGTTTTTAAAGTCGATTGGTTCGTCCTTTGATATTGCCATATTCATTGACGAGCAACCCGTTTACCCTTAATAGGACATCCCTTTCCTAATGTTACTTTACTTCTTGATCACTTGCTTCTCCTTCATCCTCTTTATAAAGTCCCTCCCTCTCAAACCGCTCCCACCATGGGCGGATGAGTTGAGATTGTTGCCCTTCAGGTTTTGGAAAGACTTATCACTCTTCCACATATCTGTGTTGATAAAGAATACTCTACCTAGTTGTTATCTTCCTCTAGTTCCCTACAATATGTCCCTGATAAAGAAGAGTCTAAGTTCCAAGGTGGAAAATGTCGAGGAGACTGAAGAGATGTCGGTGTTAGACTTGCCAGAACTGGCCTTGGAATGCATTCTTGAGAGGCTACCTCCGGCTGCACTTTGTAGCACGGCTGCTGTTTGTAGTTCTTTGAGGGAAAGATGTCTGAGTGACCACCTTTGGGAGAAGCACATGAAACGGAAATGGGATAGTATTATCGGTCCAGCTGCATACAGGGAGTGGCAATGGTATATTGCTTTGAAAAGGGATTCGAACAATCTAAAGCAAGGCAAGCACAAGGGCCTCATGAGGCTTCTATCTCTTAGTTGGCCTTTTTCATGGTTTAGATCGAAGATCAATGATACTGGCAAGCAAAGAAGTTCTTTGCCCGTGGATTCGATCATGGCTTGGTATCTTGCTCTTGAGACTGGCAGGTTCCGGTTCCCTGCTCAGGTCTACAACCGCGAGGTACTTACCATATTCACATAACTCGGCTATAGTTAAGCTTCTTTGAGCTTGAAGTTTATATTGGCTTATTGGTTTTGTTAACCAATTAAGCTGTTTTGTAGAATGGCAATGTTGGGTTCATGTTGTCATGCTATGATGCTGAGGTTAGCTATGACTGCCGCACAGACACCTTCCAAGCCAGGTAACTGGACAAATAGCCTCCTTAGAACATTACTTTCGGTGATTTTATCCTTTTTATCACGTTTTTCCTACGTTACTCTGGATACTTTAATCAGTTGCTTTTGCTTCAAAGAAAAAATTAGGTATTTTTTGAATCAGGAATTAGGAGATATGGTTATTTGATCTGAGCGGTTTACTTTTCCATTGCAGGTACCCACCTCATGGAAGAAGAGCAGCTGCTCCTGAAAATGGCGTGCCGTGGGAAAGGCTAAGAGCACCACCTGTTGATACTCCTCCACACGATCTTCATATCTCTGACAGTCTACATGAGTTACACCCCGGGAATCACATCGAGATTCAGTGGAGAAGAAACAAAGAGTTCCCTTATGGTTTGTTCCATACCTTGCAATGAAACATGGATATACTTACTTTTTGTAAATTTTATCTCGGCAATCATTGGTGGCTACTTGTTTGAATTTTTTATAGATTCCTTTTCTTTGTTTCATTTATTTATTTTGTTATGGTTTATGAGAGATGAGTATAATTAGAAGGAAGTCTTTTGAAGAAACTTCAAGGAAGAATGGATAAACCGGCTTGATATAGAAATCAACTTCTTGTCAATAAGAGCCTTAACAGTGCACAATTAATAGATTATTTAAGTTATTTTTTTGTTGATTTGCTTATACCCTTATCTAAACTCTATTCTAATACTATTTGTGAACCATTCTTAATAAGCAACATCATTTGTGAAGATTGTCCACTACTTAATAAGGTATGCCTTGTATACCGCAGGTTGGTGGTATGGTGTAGTTGGTCACTTGGAATCATGCGATGGGAATGAAAATTACTGCCGTTGTCAGAATAGTGGTAAGTTGATCTCATCGTTTTTCCTTGCATCTACAACTTTATACTCCCCGATACTTCCTGCAACATAAATGAAAAAGGGTGAAGAAAAGAAAGGGGGAGGGGGGGGAAAACTGTAGCTTTTGTTTGTAAGAATCCAAGCTTTCCTATAATTTCCATATGCTAGTTGGACTGAGAGTGTGTTTGAAGATGAAATGTTTCCCTTGCATAAAACTATCTCGGGAGAAAAAAAATACAGAGCGTGAGCAGAGAAAGTTGGTAGGAGAGTTAAAATTGTGTGGAGTTTCAGATGATAACCATCTTGCAAGAAGAAATAACATCTGTAAAAATGTGAAGTTTACTTTCACAGATCACTAGAGTTTTGGCAAATTACCTTTCTTGCCTTCATTTATGCTATATTTGTTTGGTCCACGAGACAGATCGTTGTCAGCATGTCATAATTTCCACCAACGTTGTGATAACTTGAGTCTCACTGGAATATTTATGGCAACTACACTGAAAGAACTCAATGTTTCCAGGAAGCTGTCTTTCGTCAAGTTGTATTTTTTTTCTTTAATCTTGTTATGCGGGCTATGATGGTTGTTGAAAGCTTCCAAACTTGTTTGATTTTTTTGACTTCTTAGCTATCAAACTGTGCAACTTGATAGATTTGCACCTCAAAGTCACATGCTTCTACCGTTCTTTCACAAGAAATTTCTGTACTTTTTCTCAACCACAAAAGAGTAATTCTACAGATCAGTCACAAAAGAGTAATTCCACAAATGAGTTCACTTTAAGCAGGCAAAATATTTTTTGGGCAAGTGAGCAAGTGAACCCATTTTGTGACCGACTTCTGATATAGACAACTTATTTATATAGCTGGTCCCAGTTTCAGTTGTTTTAACCTTACCAACTTCTGCCTGAGGATTATTTGGGTCCATGCTTTTGCATCTGTGGCACTATTCATTAGGCTCTTAAGGTGTTTTGAAAGAGCATGGCAATGGAATAAGGAATTTTGATTTCCCTGCTGTGTTCAAATGGCCATTATAATTCTCTGCTAATTTCAGAAAAAGTTAGGGGAGTTACATAGGTCCTTTTTATCTCTTTTACCTCAATTGCCTCAGTTTGCTGTGATGTTTTGATATGTAATGAGGCCAAATCAGTTTGCAATGCTAATCACAACCTTCAATTTCTGCAACAGATACTTTAGTGCTGGAATTTAACCATTACACCCCTGGTTCGCGGTGGAGACGCACAATTATCAACAGGAAAGACCACAGGGAAGAGGGGAATGAGGCAGATGGGTTTTATGGAGGAATCAGAAAGCTTAAGAATGAGAACGAGATTTCCACATGGAAGCGACTTTGGCCAGCTGAAGTCTTGGAATAGCATGCATTCTATGGAAAAAAGGGGCTTGGAAAACATCACCATGCAATGAACATAGAAAGACTATTCTTTGGGATCAAGTGAAGTAATGGATTTTGAAATTTTAAAATCGGCTTCTTATTCAGTTGCATGGAGATGTGGAGACCATACTACCTTTCATTCCCCTCCCCCTTTTTCTTTTCCACAATTTTTTTTTTCCTGGTAGATATCAGCTTGATTTCATGTAGTCCCAGTCCATGAAAATGGTCTCCCATTTATGCCAAATTAATGTACAAAAGTTACCCCAACAATATGTTGTAATCAGTATAAAATCTCTTCAGGTTTTGCTTGAGATTATGTTAGAAGAATGATAGCTTTGAAGTCATACGGCATCCATTCCATTTCTTCAGATTTCAGATTATCTATTTTTTTCCTGTCTTATTGACAATCAAATGGACATCTTTCTCCTTTTTTTCTTTTTCCTTGAAGTTTCGAAGTCAGAGATGCACGCCTTTCAGACAAGTTTCTTCTACATGGATGAATTTAATTTAAGTATCTTTTTGACAGAGAGATAAGATAATATCAAAATATCATAAACAATTGATAGAACTTGAAAAATAGTGACACGCAAGTGCCTGAACGGGCAGTAAGCTCTTGGCTATGGTGGGAAAATCTCAGAGTCAGGACTTTCAGAATAAGGATGAAGTATCACAAAAAGAGAATGGTAAAGCACCCTTCAATTTTCATACATTTGTGTTTTCTGTATTGGTTTCTGAACAATGTTTTGTGTAAGCAAAAATAGCAAGCCCAAATCTTGTAATCTTGCCCTTTTTATTCTTCTTGATTTTGTTTATGTTTCATTTCAATCACATGGAAACACATTCGTACGTGTTTTGCTGTGAAACTATCAAGCCAACCCAAATTGAGTGCATTTGGATGCTGAGTTGAGATGATAAAATATTATTAGAATATTATTTTTTAATATTATTATTATTTTGAGATTTGAAAAAGTTGAATTGTTTATTATATTTTATGTTGGAATTTGAAAAAATTGTAATGATAAATTCAGATGAGTTTGGGATCCAAACCTACCAGCTTAAGTTTGAATTGTATTGGAATTAGAACCATTGGATGGAGTGATTTGGATTCAGAGATGGGTTGAGATGGTTTGTGAATAGTAGAATAAAAATTGAATTATTTATTATATTTTGTGTGAAAATTTTAAAAAGTTATAATGATGAGATAAGATGAGTTGATATGAGTTTTGAATACAAACGAGGCCGTTTACAGCACACTACATTGCAACTCATCAATGGATTTCATTAAAAATACACGTGTGGTGATAAACTCTAGGTTTTGTGTCAAGAAAATATGCGACTGCATGGCTACAAAAATATGCGACTGCATGGCCTTTTGTAGCCATTTCTCCTTTAGTCGTTTTTATCTTTTGTTCTGTATTAACTTATTGGGATCCTCTCCCACATCGTTTGTATTTCTTTTTAATTTTAGTAAAATTTTTATCTTGCCCATGAAAAAATGAAGAGATGTATTCAAATGAGCTGATATTAGTTTGTTTCTATAAAAAGAATTGCTGACTTGGTGTTACTGTCGTGATCCCGATGTCAAGCTAGTATTTAGAAGGATTGCTAAGAGATTATAGGTGTATCATTACCCATGAATCAGCATTGGCATTCATTAAAATACCAAATTTCTATAACATATATAATTCGGATTGCACAAGTTCTGAGGAATTTTATAGTCAAATGATAGAAAACATTTTGAATCACATCTAAAACATAGTTCAAATGGGTCCAACATCCCTACCAGAGGCCTAAAACTATATCATGGCAGCTATTGAACAATTCCTCTTTCCCTTCCTGAGAGACTGCTGTTTGACTTGCTAGTAACTCCTATAAGAGAAATGTTTTTAATCGCAAAGAGATTACACAAAAATAAACTCATAAACTGACATTGTTTGATGTGATACGTTAGATTGTAAAAATACTATTATTGTAAAGTAGATCTAACGTACCATATTAAGCCATGTTAGTTTATGACTTTATTTTTATGTGACCTCTTCGTGGACGTAGCACTTCTCTTGCTATAAATAGGACACTTATAATCGAACTAATCCGGTTCTAACAAAACATGCACACACCTACAGCTTAATTGTGTTTGTATAATGGAAAATGTTAAGCGCACGGATGCCAGCCTTGTATAATTGTATCCACTTTACAGCCTATTAGACATTAATTTGGTTACAAAATAGAAATTAAGCTTACTGTGAATTGCATTGTTACATAATCATAATGCATTTCCAAAGTGAAACCCCACTTGATTGGCACAAGTTTGCTCCCACAAGAATAATAATAAAAGCACAACATAATAATATTTTTCTCACACAAAGGTTCACACTAATGTTCTAAAACCTTAGTGCCACTTGGTCTGCTTGCACATTCACTGCACATAGTTTGCCCCAAAACCCATGCACATAAGAAGCCTGGGCTTGTATGGTATCACTGCCATCTTGGGAACTTTAGCCAGCGTTTTATCCCCTGCGTTGTCTTGGTCTGACCCAGCAGGCTTGAAGCTGAGTTTCCTAAAAAAGAGTAGCTTCCAAGATGCTGCTGCTGCTGCTGCATTTTGCTCTCTCTTTTTGCCTTCACTTGCTTTGCTCATTGATGCACTCCTGAAAAGGAAGTTTTTGATTTTCTGTCTCTTACTTTCCCTTGTAGAAGAAGACCCAACACCACTTTCAAGCTGTTTGGCAGTCTCTCCTGCTTCCACAGCGTCTGATCCTGAAGATGTGGGAGAATTGGTCTTGCTGGGAAGCTCATTGCCTATTTTCGCAAGTCTCACCTTTCTCGCAAATGACAAACCCTTGGGCTCCGCCAGCTTTATTGGGCTCCCTTCAACTTGTTTCACCTGCAACCCATTTGGGTTCGGACTCGATTCATCCACTGCTATTGGATGGTCCAAGTAATTGTCATTGTGGTTGTTCAAGTCTTCTGCTAGGTCATTGGACCTGATCTGTGGTCTTGGGGCCCTGAATGGGGAAAGCGACCGAGTCCGTCTATAGTTTTTTCCTTGTGCTTTCCCTCTCTTTTCTTCCCTAACATTATCTAATGCCACCGTGAATGGATCAAAGTCATCGTTCCACATGCGCCGGGGAGAAAACGGGAGTCTGAGAACCGAACTCGGAGACGATGAAAAGGTGGAGCTATAATTGCCACTTTTGCTGCCATTTTGAAGACGTGGTGGAAGTTTGAGAGGAGGTGTAAGTGGAAGAACCTTGCCATTACAAAACAGCTCATCAGCAAACGCCATGTTAGCAGTAGGAAGAGAATCCCCACGCTGTCTAAATTGTTGATTCTGTTGCTCTTGATGATCAAATATTGACTTCTCGAAATCCCGGATAACGATCATGTCCTTGGCGTCGAAACGGCAACTAGTTTCGAATTCAAACTCATCAAAAGTGGAATTGGCATCTTCATATGTTCTTGGAGATGGAGGCTCAGTTTCAAATCCAAAGAGAACATGATTGCTTGAAACACCTCTTGTAGGACTAGCTGGCACACTGTAGAAGTCCATGTTCTCCTGCAGATTCCATCTACTTGGGCTGGTGGGTGCACTCACATAGTAAAAACCATTTGGGTTCTCCATTAATGATTGGATAGAAGAAGAGATGGGAAACTGTGGATTTAAGTATATTCGGTACCTTGGAAAGAGGATTGAGTGCAGAGCCTTTTACTCCTGAATTTGAGTGAAACCTGGCCTGCCATCCATATATATGAAGAGCTGGTTCCCATCATACAAGATAATATTCAAAGCTTTAAAACAGGAAAAAAAACACCTAAAAGAATAATCCATGGGAGTTTGATGTCCCTTTCTATACACAAGCTTTCATTCGTTGGATAAAAGTTGTTTGTATATTGTAAATGCATGATTACTTTTTTCTTTCAGCAGTCTATAAAATTATGCTTAATCTTGGTGCTTTTCTATTCATCCATGACCAAATGTTTGTCTTTTTGTGTGTTAAATATTCACAGCATATATGCCACTCGCTAATCATGGTGCTTAGCCTTGTGATGTATACCAGGCCATCTATGTTTTTTGATCTTGCTTCTGAGCAATATATGGTGAGCAAAACAACCAAGAGAATCAATTAAGCATCCCAACCTTGATGTGGCAAATATTTTCAAGTCACGGAGCTGGATTTTGGCGAAACCATGAATATTTTGAACACTTGTAGAACAGTTAGTCCAGCCCTTTATGTTGGCTCGTGACATTCCATTGCAGGCAGCAGCAAGCTAGGCGAGAAGATCAAACATTCACGTACAGTATATAAAGAGATTATACAAAAATAAACTCCATAAATTAATATAGTATGATGTGGTACGTCAGATTGTAAAGTTACTTTTATTGTAAATTAGATTTAAAAAATTTTATGAAACCGCGTTAATTTATGAGTTTACTTTTATATAATCTGTTTGCATATGTAGCAGTTTTCTTGTTCAAAAAGCCATCAACCAACTATATCTAGGATTTGAATGGCAAATCTCAGTTAAGTTTAAATCCATCCACAACTCATAAAGCTCAAAATTGTCAAAACAAATCATATATATTCTCTTCCGTGATTGGAAATACTCTAGACATATTGTTATTCATTGTGAATTTTGTCATCAGCATAGATATAAACTCATATTTCATACTTTGGCTTATCATATTTTATTTATCCTTAATTTCTATCTTAATTTATAGATTAAAAAAATTCCACATCTTTGATAATGTATGGAATGAAAAGTTATATTTGTAAATTAGTGTGGAAGATAAACTCGATATTCTTAATATAACAAAACTTAATACGTTAAAACTAATTTTAAAATTATTTTATAAATCATATTTTATTACGTGAACAATATAGAAAATATATCTTTCATATTGAACCTCAAATGCTTTTTATATGAAGAGTGGCTTTTGTATTATACAAAAAATGAAAATAATTTAAAGAATTGTTTCAAAAAGAAGCTCCATTCAATTATGTAAAATGAATTGTAAAATACATTTAGCTACAGTACCTCGCTACATGTAGCGGATACACTCTCATCCTGTAAATTTTTTTTTATTGTTGATATTTCATTTGCTCCCTCATTTTTATTTACTTTAATTTTTATCATATAAGCAAATTCTTTTTATTGTTCATCATTTAAAACACATATATTTCATTTTCTTCTAAAAATATCTTGGAATTATTTTTAAACCAAAATTTCATATTTGATTTTATTTTTAATTTTTATTTGGCTTATATATTTTTGTTTTACGTATATAAGACTGAATTATTTTACATTGTATATTAATATAAATTGCAAATATAAAAAAATATATGGATATTGTAAATTTATTGTTAGAAATGAATATTTAAAAAAAATAAAAAAATATTTAAATGGTATAGAGAAAAAATAGATAAGCTAATGGATGACATATTGTAAAAATCAATATGTAAAATAGAAAAAGTAAATTTTGATGATGTATTTTAAAGAATAAGATAAATAATCTATTGGGAGTGCTCAAGAATTAAAAATGATGCTACTGTAATGTATTGATAAGTATAAATATATTCTTTTTATTTATTTTTCTTTTAACTACTTTTTAAATATATTTTCATATTATGTATTGATAATTTTTTTAACCATTAAAAAAACAACAAAAATCACAATCAGTCATTTTATCGGTTAAGTAGCATTTCCCTTTACTAGAACTTAAAAAAGAAAACTCCACAAAATGAAATAAATTTAAGATTTCAGACAAATTACATCCCCCGCCCAGTGTCTGCCATTTCGTTCGAACTGTTTCTGTGTCTGTGTGGTAACTTGAGTGTGCTTTTGATGGAATGGAAGCCCTCCAAATGAGACAAGGGCAGCAACTGAACCAACCCTTTTACATGAACTCACCCTCCTCCAAACTCAAACAAAGCTTCTCCTCTTTCAAGCTCAGAGCCTTTTTCTGTACATCTTTGCTATCTCCATTAAATTCAGACCAAGCCCAAAACCTTCTAACCCAACCTCCAATTCTTACCCGAAGAAAATCAAAGAACACTCTTTCAAGTAACGGTGTTGCGGGTAGGGCCGTTAAGTTCTCCGATGCCCAACTTAAGGAGAACTGGTTGGATTCCCTCACCTGCCCTTTCCCCGATATTCCCAACCCTTTCAATGGCAGTTGGACCCATCCGGCTTCAGATTGGGTTCTTGGTATCGACCCGGACATTCATGGTGCATTGGCGCTCTTGAAAAGCGTCGAGTCCGGTTCTTCTGCCCAGGCAAGTAAATGGATTCGCTTCAATTTGCACTTTTTCTTGAAGAATATGTTTCTTTCATTTACTTGTAGTATGTGATACATTTTAGGTAAGTCAATATCTTTTAGCATTAAGAGGTGGATATGATATATTACGCTTAGTGTTTAATATGGCAGGTTGATCCTCAATGGAGTTCTTTTTTGAAAGTGTATGCTTAAATTTTAAAAGGGCATTAGGTAGACGACGCATGTTATTATGGTGCTGTTGCGGAACCGAAAAGTCATAACCAGTATCATAACAATTAAAAACATAATATGTTCGGCGTTTAAAAAAAAAATTGTTAAAAGGGATTCAAGGGAAAAAAGAGAGGTCATGTGTAGAAAAAAGAAAATAACAGAGAATTAGGAAAAGCTTGAAGGAGAGTCGAGATACATTACATGTTACGATTATATATGTATGTATATATATGCACAACATATATATATATATATATATGTACCTATTGACTTTTAAAGAACTTACGGGGAAAGACCTTTATACATCCATTTTTTATTTCATGATGTATGTTATGTAGTGTGCTACAGTTGCACTCTCTCTGTTTTTTTTTTTAAGTAAACTTGCGCTGTCTTTTTAAGGATATTACATTATTTCTAAAAATAAAAAATCTTAGGGCCAACCTTTTAAGTTTTTAAGAAGAAATCAGCCTAGCATTTGGTGCAAAATGCAACCTAGCATCATGGAGACTAGTGGCAAAACTGCAATAATGTGATTTTGATTATATTTAGATTAGCCATATTGTGCTTAGTCTTTATTCCTAAAATCATTGGATGATTGGCTTAAAGCCTTTGGAATCCTCTACACTCATTAGATGATTGCATTTAATCTTGGAGTTTTATTACTTGTTGCTTTATCTGTTTCCATAAGTCTACTTATCCAACAAGTTCTAGGGGCCTAATGGACAAGAAGCTTCTCAAACTTTAAAAATATACTTCTCTGATTATATCATCATAATTGGTCCCATGCTACAGGTATTTGATTCTCCGCACTTGCAAGTACTGGTTGGGAAACGAGTTCGACGACGTTTAGATGCCAAGTCTATTGTTCAGTTGCTTCGCAGTCTTGATGCTCCTAGTGGTATCATCATTTTTTTCTTTACTCTGTTTGTGCATGCTCTCACATGCACCTGTGTATTTGTGTATGTTGTGAAAACATTTTGAAACTGCTCTATTATCTAAATGCTCTATCCTCTATTCATGATTTATGGTGGATTAATATAGCCTTAAAGGCTGGAACATCTGGTTGCTTTCTTCTTGAAATATGTTACTACAAGTGTGGAGATTGGTTATTGATCGGAAGTATGGTTGTGATTGGGGGGGTTGGTGTTCCTAGGAGGGTAGGGGTAACTATGGGGTGAGCCTCTGGAAATTTATTAGAAAAGGGTGGAAGGTGTTCATAAAACATACTGTTTTTGAGGTGGGAGAGGGTACAAAAATCAGCTTTTGGTTCGATGTATGCTGTGGTGAGAGAGTCTTATGTTTTTCCTGGAGTATTCAGATTGGCTGCAAATCAGCAAGCCGCTGTTTCGGATGTAATGAGTCGAGCTAACAGTAATGTACATTGGAATACAATCTTATCCAGAAACGCGCAGGATTGGGAGGTGGATGAAATAGCGAGTTTTTACAGCTTTCTTTATTCCAAGAAGATAGGTGGAAATGGGTGAGATAGCATGTTGTGGAAACGCTTGGGGAGCAGAAAATTCTCAGTTAAATCTTTCTATAAGGTGCTGGCAGCACACCAGCCCAGTGGGTTTCCTTGGAAGGGTATTTGGAGAGTCCCCGTACCCCCTAGAGTTGCCTTTTTTACTTGGACCGCAGCATTAGGAAAGATTTTGGCGGTTGAAAATTTAAGGAAACATTGTGTGATTGTGATGGAGTGGTGCTACATGTGTAAAAGCAATGGCGAATCGATTGAGCATCTTTTTTGCATTGTGAGGTGGCAAGGGAATTATGGGCGGGTATTTTCAGCCGAGCTGGGTTGTCTTGGGTCATGCCCAAGAGTGTGGTGGATCTCTTAGCATGTTGGAATAGGAAGCATCGTTGCCCCCAACTAGCAGCAACGTGGAGGATGGTTCATTTGTGTCTATTGTGGTGTATTTGGATGGAGTGCAATGAGAGGTGCTTCAACAACAAGGAGAGAATTGTGGGGGAATTATGGAATTTTTTTGTATTTTCTTTAGTCCAATGGTTTGCTGCTATTGTATTAAAGGGAGGGAATGCCCATGAGTTCTTGCTTCCTTTTCAACTTTCTAGAATGTAATTAGGTGTCTCTTTTGTATACTTCCTGTGTACGTGGGCTATGCTTAGTTTCGTTTCATCAATAAAGTTTCTTACTTATCAAAAACAAAATGTTACTACAAGTGGACTAGCATTAACTTGCCAATAAACCTATTACAATATATAATTTGGAAGCATGGAGCTTTGCTCCTATAAAGCCACTTCAACTTCTTTCAACTCACAAATTTTGGAAGCCTAAGTACTTATTTTTTCAAGTAGTTGTCTTAAATGTGTGTGCAGATTGTGAGAACCATGACCTGGCTGGTTATCTTTTTCATTTAAACATGAACCGTTCTACCTAATTATAGCTTTCTTGGTTCGGTATTGTTCTTTGCATCCCACTACTTTCTTTGTTTTTAATTATCGAACACATGCTCAGAAAAAAATAATTACCGAAGATATATAGGAGATTATAAAAAAATTAAATTTGGACAGCTTACTATCACCATTTTTAACAATCAAAAGAAGCTTTTGGTTTGTGAGATCTGAGGAATGGTTGGACAGCTGCTTCTCCATTAAATAACTTTAACTATTCCTGCGCATCGCCCGAGTCTGCAAGACTGCGACCAGTTTGCATTACTTTTCAAGCCTTCCTTTTTTGGTTTTCTGGGTTAACATACTCTTGGCGATCTGGCTTAGCCGAGAGGAAAGGTGTCAATTCTTCCTTTTTGGGGAAATATCGATGCCTTATTGAGGTAAATGAGTTCCCTTTATTTTAGAAAAACTTGGATGTGAAACTTGGGTAAGATTTTGTAAAAACAGGGGCTAGAGTGATCATTTTTGTATCCCGAATTTCTATTCTATTTGCTACTCTTTACTCCATCGTTCTAAACCTCACTTTTGTCATATCTGATAAATTGTTACTATTTTATATGCATGATATCTATAGGAATGCATGAAACACGAACTTGATCTCTCGATATTTTTAGCTTGAAGGGCTCGTTTGGACACTTGGGCTGTGTTTGGAAGATGAAATCACCCCAACCCATCTCAAACCAATCATTGATGGAACCCACTACTTTTTCAACTTTCCATAAAAAGTTAAAACTTATTTCAACCTACTTCATACATTCAAATACATATCTCAACCTATTTACATTCAAACACATCTCAATGAGACCCACAAAATACTGTTATTCACATATCAACTCATATCATCTGAGATAACCTCAGCATCCAAACGCAGCCTTAGAGTGTTTCAGAATTCTGTGAATAGTAGTGAAATGATTTGAGTTAAGATGTTTTATTGGGTCTTGGGAAATGAGAGAGAAAATATTGAATAAAAATATTATAAAGTTAAAAAATTGTATGAATATAATTTTTTAATATACTTTTTATTTTGAAGTTTGAAAAAGTTATTGATTTTTATGTTTTGTTTTGAAGCTTGTAAAAGTTGTAATGATTAGGTAATGATTAGATGAAAAAGTTGAAGATTTGAAATTGAAAAGTGTTTTGTATTAGAGTAATGTTTGGGAAGGAAATTGTGAGAAGTTTTGAGAATTTTTCATCTCATCTCATTACCCAAACAAGGTCTAAGGTCTTGTTTGGTTACACAGATGAGATGATAAATCTATGAATAATATTGAGATAATTTGTGAATTGTAGTGAAATGGTTTGAGTTAAGATTTTTATGGAGTTTTAAGAAAGGAGAGAGAAAAAGTTGAATAAAAAAATTATAAATTTAAAAGAGGGTTAAAATATAATTTTTTAATATAATTTTTGTTTTGAGATTTAAAAAAGTTGAATTATTTTTTGTGTTTTGTTTGGAAGTCTGGAAAAGTTGTAATGATTAGATAATGATTAGATGAAAAAATTGAAAAGTTGAAATTAAAAAATGCTTGTGTTTAAATGGTGTTTGGATGTTGAGATGAGATGAAATGAGATGGTTTGAAAGGTTTGTGAAACCAAATCAGCCCTAAGACCTCGTTTGTTTTCACAAGTATTCTCAACTCATCTCATCTCATTTAATCATTACAAAATTTTCAAATTCTCACACAAAATAAAATAAACAATTCAAAATTTTCAAATTTCAAAACAAAATAATATTAAAAAAGTATATTCTAATAATATTTTATTCAACTTTTAACTTTGATCTCAAATCAACTCATCTCATATGTGAAAACAAACCAGGCCTTTAAGTCTTGGAAGTTAGTCAGCTTTTCAGACCTTTTGGGAAATCATAAAGAAAAGATAAACTACAACTTATAGAAAATACAGAACATGCATATATGCTTTTCTCTTTCCTGTTGTTTCATTTAGGATCTTTCTGTGAAGTGCAAACATATGACTGGTAGATGTCTTGTTATCATTGATTTGTTATTGGAGCAATCTTCTTGAAATCATACTTTTATGGGTGCTGTATTTCTTTGAAAGCTCAAGCATCTGTCTAATAAACGGACTGATTCATTGTCAGGAACTACGGCATATATAGAACAATCAATCCCTTTTCCACAAGATGGAAAACAGGTTTTCCTTGTCCTTATCAATAGAAGCTATCTTTTCGCCTTTCCCAGTGCTGTCTTATACCTTTAATCACTTGTAATTTTTTAGTCACCACTGACACTTCCATTGATACAGGTGATTATAAATTTTGTTAATAGAAGTACAAGTGATTAATAAAATTTCAAGATTTTTGAAAATTATAGATGCTAATGTTGAAAAACTCAACTTTTTTACTTTTGGAAGTAACTGAGGTAATTTAAGAATTCTACATGGTGGAATACCCTAAGAATCCTATGTTTCTAGTCGTTGTGGACCGTCTCCAATTTATTTGTTTGTACTTATTCATGTTATTTCTTACAGAAGTCGGGAGGAAAATGATTCACCTCACAGTATATCTCGTTGTGTTTTGTTGTACTCTATCAAATTGTGTAACGTCCCAATAGAAGATTCAAACCACATGGCCTATACTCCAAAAGGACTAGTCAATGATACAATTAGAGCCCCATTGGAACCTTATAAAGAGCAAGAACTTCTCCTTCCCAAGCAATGTGGGATCCCATACACCACCTACCCTTATCCATATCATATGGGGTATCACAATCTACCCCCCTTAAATTCCCGACGTCCTCGTCGGGCCTGTCCATTGTAGGTGGCACGGCTCAAGTCCCACATTTCTGGTTGGGATAGGCTCTGATACCATTTGTAACGTCCCAATAGAAGACCCAAACCACATGGCCTATACTCCAAAAAGACTAGTCAATAATACAATTAGAGCCCCATTGGAACCTTATAAAGAGCAAGAACTTCTCCTTTCCAAGCAATGTGGGATCCCATACACCACCTACCCTTATCCATATCATATGGGGTATCACAAATTGTGAAAAGAAAATTCACTCCTTGTGTAGCAGATGATTCAAGTATGATTTTCTATCTTTTTGGAGGGAAGAGGAGAAAAAATAGAACTTTGGAAATTGAAGTGTAGAGGGAAGACACTGACAAAACTGTAATTGAATGGGGGAAAGAGGAAAATGAAAAGGCAAAGTGTCTCTTTTGCTAAAGAACATATGAAACAACATGCACCATTGATTTATTTGATTAGGCCATTACTCAGAAGATGCTGATCCGACAGATCTTTACTGATACAGATTAGGAGAAGATTCATATATTTTTGTTTATTGAAAATTCTAGATGGAACTGAGGGTGGGAAATATTGGCAGTTTTGGTGCTGCAACTATATTTATCAGCTGTCATGTAGAAGCTTCAAAAGTTTTACACGCATACGTTTCAAATCAGTTTTTTAAACTACATTTTTATGTAGAAGCTTCAAAAGTTTTACACGCTTAATACGTTTCAAATCAACTTTTTAAACAACATTTTTTCTTTCAAAATGGAGTTTGTTAAGTGGAGACATCTTATTCATTTGCAATTAATATTCAAGAAACCAGTACTTCTCTTATTCAAAAAGACCTTATTTTTCTTATTTTCAAATGGTAGTGCTTCAACTTTGTTAACTCACTAATCTGTTCCTGCTTTACCAATTTTGTTCTCTAGAACCTTCTTAGATTGTTTATAGATATTTAGTTTTGCCTGCATTTAATTTTAGCAATCTGTACCAAATTCTCATGCTTTATGCTTATAATATTTTCTTTTCTGAGCTAAGGGGTGGTGGAGTGGAGGATTTGGGTATGGGCTATGGATTGGGATCTTAGTTGCCTCAGGATTTTCTGTTGTTCCAGTGCCTTCTATGCTATGGAAAAAACAATTTGCACCATCCGGAGGGAGGTCTACAAAGGTTTGATCCTAGCTTTACGCACTAGCTCGGGCCTTTTTCATCCTTATCTAATGCAAGTACGCCCCTCTTTAAAAAGTTGGCTCATTCATCATTGTGGACCGTGGTAATCATTATAGGCCGCCTGAATCTTTATTTTTATTTGCTTTCTTGTTATGCCTTCATTTTTTCTCTGAAATTGTGTATTTGCTTTACACTCAAGAGAACACTAGTATGTTATAGTCTCTCCAGTTAAGAATGAAGCAAATCAAATTGGCCAAGAAACCAGAGAGGATACAGCCATTTGAACCACTGCTTTTGCTCTACCATCAAAGACCACTTTACAATTGAAACAAAAAGAAAAACATCTGACCTGAGTGTTTTTTTTTTTTTTTTCCTTTTTTTGGAATTAAAAGTGAAACAAAACTGAACTCCAAGTGAAGTTGGAGCCTCAAGCGTTCCCAGTGTACATATGTGTATTTGTGTATGAATTGTTGTATTTCATCATACACTGACTTTTGCTCCTGCACCTGACCCGTCTATGCCGCAATCAAGAATTCAAGATAGGTGCGGTTCACTATTTCTTTACTGATTAAAGATGGAAATTACACCTCTTACAACGTAGATTGATTGAGTTACAGGCTTGCAATGAACTCATAGCTTACTGCTGACAGATTAGAGCAGACTGTTACCCCCCTAAAAGAAGACTGCACCAACTACCTGCTGCTTACTTCAGTTTTTTCAGTTAGTAGTCTAGGCTAGTGCTCTGGATATGTAAAATTCATGGATTCTTCTTGCATTATATATTACTTTCAATCACTTGTTTTAAATTATTCGGTGATATTTATTTGTGTATTAAGTATAACATTATCAGCTTCCTTTCACTCAATATAGATGGTGGATTTTGACTCAACAGGATGATAGCCGGAGACTTGCATCCACATTATTTCCATCATTAAGTCCCCTACTGAAAAGAAAAAAGGATCATGGTAGTCATACTGTCTCCGTTACTGAATAAAAGCTTTCTTTGTCATATTATTGCTTAATGAATGGAACTCTGGCCATACCTGTGTATTGCCTTGGAATTAGTATTTTGGGGCTCTTTGGAAAGCCTTATATTCATTCATCTGCACAATGGTCTACTGCTTTTAGATAAAAAAGAGGTTCACTGTTGAAATCATGTTTTTTACCTTTTTAATTCACTTTTCTTTTCATAATCATAGAGAAAGGTACTGGAATCCATTGTATCATGGAGTTAGTTGCAGAGAATTATGTAAATAGCTTTTGTGCTTGCTTAACTTGTGTTTGTGTCTAGCCAAGCAGAACTGCCCAAGCCTTTTGGAGAGTCCAAGTTGAAAAGTAAGAAAAAAGAATTTTTTGTCTTTGGATGTCAATCAAAAACTACCAAGCTACAACTCCCTTGTGTATTTAGCGTAGCCAACGGTAACCATCTTGTCCATGATGGCAAGAGAGATCACTTGCGAGTCCTCGGTGACAGCATGTTGAAGAACCTAATACACTCTGTCGGCAGTTTGCATGCATATCCATTGTTTTGTTCATGGTCTATGCTAAATGGTTAGGACATTAGCCTACAGTCAATAGAATACATTTTGCCTTATATTGTACTGTAGCACCAAATGACTTCACAAGTAAATGCCCATTGTTCTGGAAAGAGAAAAATGTCTGAAGATTATTTCTATCAACTGAGCTAATGAAAATTGTTCTTGTGCTAACTTATCTTGGATTATTTTCCCACTTCTGTTTTCAACTGATTTCCCGAAATTTGCAGGAAGGGCCGAGGCTCTACTCATTGCTGCCTATGGCCAGGGCCTGAAGAAGCTAAACTCTTCATGCATTTCAGAAGAATTGGAGCTTAACAATGGCAAGTTGCCCTAGCATCTCTCGTTAACTACATCTAGATGTTGATGTGCC
This sequence comes from Juglans regia, assembly GCF_001411555.2. Lineage (NCBI taxonomy): Eukaryota > Viridiplantae > Streptophyta > Magnoliopsida > Fagales > Juglandaceae > Juglans > Juglans regia. Next base: position 23,613,704 of record NC_049914.1, on the reverse strand, counting down.
AGATGTGCTGTGACTGCTTATTGAATGAGAAGTGGAGGACTGACTAACAGAGCAGCACAAAAAGACTTCTGTTAGAGCTTTGGTGTTTCTCGCACATTCATGATACCTGGTAGAGGACATATTAACCATTTTTTTCACTCACTTTGCAGTATTTTCATGGGATTGAAGTTCCAGCATCTACATCCCATTGTAAGTTTGCATATTCGAGTCATTAAAAGAAGATTATCTATTCCAACGGCTAAAGTCTCTCCCTTTGGAGGACTCGAACACTGCTGCATAAAAGCATGTTTAGAGAAATCGCGTGTTGAGGCATACATACATGCTAATGTTGATGAAATGTTTAAAGCAAGTATTTCATAGTACTCCCTGTTCGATGTTTTGTAGAATTCATCTTAAAATTATCTCTACGTGATCAGTAATATGTGGATCGAAAATAATGACGACACACCCAAAAAAGATTTTTCATTTTAAAAGACAAAAAATTGAAAGGAAAAATAGGCTCATGGCCAAAAATTTAAAAAAATAAGTACTATAGCGATAAAAATAAACTTATATATTAGTATATATTTATGTAATACGTTAGATCTATTTTATAAGAGAAGTGCTGTAGCAACAAAGAAAATAATGTTAATGTAAAATACAATAGAAAAAAAAAAAGAAAAAAAGCAGCTTACTTCCCCCAAAAAAATATGGATAAAAATAGTGTTCATTAGATAAAGTATATATTCACGGCCAAAAATAAAATAGACATTTTAGAATGACCAAAACTCACAAAACAAAAGGAAAATGTTGGTATGTCTCATGAGTTTGTCTCTTCATTTTGTCCGTTCATGTATTTAATTATTTTTTATTTTTTTAAAATGTTAAGAAAGTGATTTTTAGTGTATTGATGTATTTTTTTAATTTTTTAAAAATATTTAAAGATGTTTAAAAAATATGAAAAATAAAATAAAATGTAAAATTTGTACTAGTGAGCACGTCTAGTGGTCAAAATTGGGTGGCACACTAGCACCACTCTTAAACAAAATCCCTTAATCCACATAAATAAGAAAAATATTTTAACTACAAAGGAATTATACAAAAACAATCTAACAAATTGATTTGGCTTAATATAATTCGTCAAATTATAAAATTATAAATCTAATAGATCAGATAAAATCACGTCAATTTGTGATATTATTTTTTATAATTTTTTTTTTTATAGATGTACCAATAATCCATAAATAAAGCACATCCACATAATCAATTAGAGACAAACTAGTAAGAAAAAATTTAAAAAAATTTTAGTTGAAATGTCAATAATAGTGTCCCCTCCGCACGAATTAAAAATATAAACTTTTGTTGCCAAATTAATTAATTAAAGACGGGTACAATTACATTCACCGCCAAAAATTAAAATAAAATTTTTATAATTTCTTATTATTCATACAATCTCTACACATCATATTTTTTTTAATTATTATTATTTTTTATTAAATATTTAATATATAAATAATAAATAGAAAAATTGAATTAGTTTAAAAAGAATAAATTTAAAAAAAAAATTTAAAAAAATATTAAAAAATTAAAAATTTTTTAAAAAAATATGATATATGAAAATTAAGAAATTGTGTAGGGTTGCTCAAAATAAAAATCAGGCATCTCCACTGGTTCGCTACATTCTTGCTATTTATGTGAAGATCTGATCTCAATGTTGTAGAGCCACTGATTCTTGATTTTCACGTGGGATCTTGTGACCAAGTATTCCCACCGGCCCATTAAAATACAGCCACGTGGAGGGCTTAACAGCCACATGTTTGGAAACGTGGGTGTCTGTCTATTTGTGCTTTTTGTCAATGAAATGAAGGCTTGTGTCATTTGTGGTTGCGGAAACTCGGCACCCACCACCTACGCGCTCATTTTTTAATATATATATATTTTTTATAAACAAATTTTTAATAATTAAAATCCCAACAAAAATGCAAAACGCGTAGAATCCGTCCGCACAGGTTCTGTGCTCTTAAAAGAATAGAGATTGGAATAAAATAAAATGAAATAAATGTTTTTCTTACGGAAAAAATGAGATAAGATGAAATAAATTAAGATTAAAATTAAAAAATTAAATAAAATATTATTAAAATATATTTTTTAATATTATTTTTATTTTAAAATTTAAAGAAATTAAATTATTTATTTTATTTTATATTGAAGATTAAAAAAATTGTAATAATTAAATAAGATAAGATGAAATGAGATGTTTTCTAAAAATAAACAAAGTCTTAGATATTGTTTTGTCTACTTTAAGAGAGGTTTAGATTCAAAACTCACTTCAATTTATTTCATTTCATTATTATAATTTTTTTAAATTTTTATATAAAATATAATAAATAATTTAATTTTTTTAAAAAGATTAAAAGGAAAAGATATGGAATAAATTTTAGGAATATACAGGTGACGTGACGAGGAATCAAAGAAGTTGACTTGAAGCTTGAAGAGAGATGGCATGGTTGTGGCAAATGGGACTGACATGCCTAGTGAAATGGGAAAGGTAATGGGGTCAAGACTCAAGATAGGGAGATCAATAGTTAGGAGGAATATCAAACATGGAAGGTGAATCGCGTCTGCTGTATCATGATGATCATAATTAAATGCTACGACTGAAAATGGTATGGTTGGTTCCTCTCCTAGCTTGTTTCTTTCTCTCCGTACGTAGATGGTCATGATGATCTGTATATAGTTTTCTAACACAAATATATATATATATATATATAACTAAGGATATACATATTATGTACTTTAGAATATTAGGTTTAACTTTACATACCATTATTACATGTTACATGTTCAATCTATATATATATATATATATAAATAGTTGACAAATGAAGACCATATGATAGACATGTATTATTGATCGTTATTGTATTAGTGTCTATAAAAATGGAATTTGTAAACAAATGAAGGCATTTAGAAAAATCTGATCTAAAGCCTTTTTCTTCTCCCCGTCCTCGTTTCCAAAATACTCTCTCTGCAAAATTTTTTTCATATCTTTTGCTTCTAATCCTTTTAAGAATTAATCTCTTATTTGGATTTAGAGTTATATTGGTGAGACTCATTGTCTGTTTAGTTGCCCTAACCTTTTCCAAACAATCCCATCCAACAAACTACGCATTTTGGACCATCGTTACATGTTATACTAAAGAAAAAACTTGAATTGCTACTTCTCTTGCTTCGTGACCAAATTACTTTATAGATAAATGTTTTATATAGACATAAATAAACCTTACACAATAAAAATTATATATTGATATGGTTTAATATGATTCATCAGATTGTAAAATTATTTTTAATATAAAATAGATCTAACGTATCACGTTAAACTATGCCAGTACGTCACATAAATTTTCTTGTATAATAAGATTTGTGTGTAGACTTGATACTTCTCTACTATATATAATCTGCATGAATATCACAGCTGTCAATTTGTGACATTAGAAACAAGTTCTGTGTGTGTGTGTTATATATGGACCTAATGTTTTTGTCATGATATATTCCATATTCACGGAAAACATGCATGATTCAATAACCAAGGGATGTGTGTGTGTGTGTGTGTGGAGGACGTTCAACTTTCACTTGTTAATTAGTTAGATCTGTGTATGTATTGGATTATACGCGTGGCATAATTGAGACCATGAGATTGAATTTTTTTTTTTTGTTCCATTTATTCATCCTCATTAATTCTGGAGAACAGGTGGATGGAATGTCATGGTTCATTGCCAACCCCATGCTCTGTCCATCTCTAGAATTGACCTAACACCTTTTTCGAACTACTACGCGTGCAAATTAAGATGCCTACCCCAAGCTATAACATAAAAGTAAGCAACCTAATTCATTTTCATATCTATACCTATATTTCATTTTAGGATTTGAAATGGAAAATAATAAGAAAAGTGCTGATACAATCATTAAAAAAATCTCATAAAAATAAATTCATAAATTGATGAGTATTTATATGATACGTTAGATTTATTTTATATTTAAAATAATTTTATAATTTAATTTATCACATCAGGCCGCATCAAATTTTTTGAGTTTATTTTGATAATTTTTTTTGGGATTAAAATATTTTTCAAATAATAAACATAATTATAAAATATATCGTAAAAAATATTATAACTCGAAATTTCATTATCATTAAAGAATTGATTTTGAGTGTCATGTTGATTTGTTAAAAAGGAGCTAGCTAGGTAGGCTGAATTGATGGTCAAGACTTTCTAAAAGGGAAGCCTATATATGTGCTTAATATTTCAATGCTCAAGAAGTAGAGTACATGGATTATTGCCTCATAATATTAATTAAAAAAGTTCAAAATATTTATTATAAGTCTATACCTTAAAGTAGTAGGTCATCAGGTGAAAATGGCTGAGTAATTTCACTTGATTCCAATCTTTCTTAGAAGCATTCCACCAATATTCTTTCTCTATAAAAAAATATAAAAAAGCTAAATGAAAAATAAAAAAATTTATTGTCGAAATATAAATATATGTAAAAGTATTAGTGATTGAAATAGATTAAAATTTTATAGATCGAATTTTTGAAGGCATAAAGAGTTAGAGAAAGTGTTTTTCAATATTTTAATATTTAACAAAAAATTATATAAAAAATTTATTTATACGTGTAGTTCTATTATAAATGCCCATAAACAAAATTATAGTAAATATTGTCATTAGAATATTTTTTTTTCTCAATTGAAAAATTTTCCACTTTGTCATGAATTAAAGGAGAACAATAAAAAGAAAAAAATTAAAAAGCTCTTTTGGATAGTAAAAATATTTCATCTCATCTTATCTTATTTCATTATTATAATTTTTTTTTAAATTTATACACAAAATAAAATAAATAATTCAATTTTTTCAAATTTTAAAATAATAATAATAATCTTAAAAAATAATAATTTAATTAATTTTCAACTTATATCTTTATCTCCTTTTTAAAAGTGGTATAGAACAAATTGTAAATTAGAGATAGAGCAATTGAGAGAAAAAAAATTAAAAAGACAAAAATAAAGAGGTACAGAAGAACGGTCGAACAGTGAAGCAGGACAAACTTCCAACTGAAAACTACCTACCTCCTTCCTCTCCCCCACACACACACTCTCTCTCTCTCTCTCTCAAAGAAGAGAATTAAAACCTTCCAACAAGAAATAAATGACCACAAAAATATAGAGATAAAAAGAAAAATAAAATTGGTTTTAAAAAGAAAAGAAAGAGCAAAACATCTTCCACCAAACAAACTCACGTCACGTTTCCTTCACCTTCTCTTCCCCCTTCCGTCTTCTTCGTCTAACTCCACCTAAACCAATTTCTCCCTTTATTTAGATTTTTTTTTTTTTGAAAAAAAAATCCCAATTTATAAACCCCAAATTTTAATATTCTAGGGTTCTCTACCCAACCTGAAATCTTGATTTTTCAGGTCCGTCTCTCTTTTCTCTCTTGGGTATCTCTGATTCTTGTTATCCTATTTTTGGTTTCCCGGAAAGTGGAGGGCTTTAAAAGTTAAAGAAGGAATCTTCATTGAGTTGGGAGTTGGTTTTCCTTTTGAGAATTGGATATTTTGGGTTCTTTTGTTTTGCTCTGTTTTCTTGGCAACCGGGCAGAGGGGGTTTGGGTAGTCTTGTTCGAATATCTGAATTGTAATTGAATTATTTGAATGCCATTGTTTTGGAGCTGAATTGATGTTTTCTATTTGTCGCTTGTTGTTGCGCTTTTGATTGGATTTTGTGTCGATATCTTGCTTTCGGGAGAAATAAATTTTTTTTGGCTTCTTTTTATTTCACGCAAATGGCAAATTACGCTAGCCTACCCTGGTTTTTTATAATTTCTCGTTTAACTCAATGTCCATGAAAGCTATTTGATTATATGTTTCTCTTTTCTTGTTTCTGTGGCATTTTGAAGCTTTGCACTTTGCACCTTGCACCACCCATTTACAATATATGGCTTTTTGTTTGACGTGGTTCGTTACCATTCATTTTCAGCCAGTACCTTCTTCTTATGCATTTACCAAAGATTTGTATCCTTGGATTTCTGATGCTGTTAGGAGAACTTATATGTAGAAATTTGTGGTAATGCATTATCAATCTCACACTAGATGATTGAAATTAAAAATGGCTCTTTGCTATTAGTGGTCACTGATGTTCCCCTGATTTGATGTATCTTATTTTACTTCTCTTCTTTCTGTGGAGACTTGAGAGTAATGCTCCTAATTGGTTTCACTAGCATGTTCAGATGTTAAATTATTTTTCTTGTCCCTATTGAAATCGTGTACTCAAGTTGTTAGAGTACATGATTGAGTGCAAGAAAAAAATGTTTTCATTCATCTTTTACCGTACTACATAAGGTCCTTGATTTTTTTAAATGATCTTTGTCAAGGTGAGTGATCTTTCGTGGTCTGCTGTTGATCTATGCTAACCAGCCAAGGTCTTATTTGAATTTTGCTTGCAGGGCACTTGCTTGTGGTGTGCATTAATTCCAGTTTCTCTTTCTTCTTCTACTTCAACCATGTCGAGTTTGGAGGAACCACTTGGTCTTGACAAGTTGCCAAGTATGAGTACTATCGATATGATTCAGAGGTTCTCTTCGGGTGCTTGCCGGCCAAGAGTAGATGATATGGGAATGGGGAACTGCTTTATTGAAGGAAGGAGTTGCAGCTCATCCAACAGTTGCACGTAAGTAACATTTCATACATTTGTATTTTGTCTTTGCAATCCTTAAACTGTCTTCATTGCATGAGTAACATCCAACAGAGTGCCCTGTTCTTGTTCACTTTTTTTTTTTGTGTGTGTGTGTGTAAAAGAAGTGGCCGCTACCACAGCTTTCTTCTTTCTAGTTGATCTCTTCGGCCAACAACTGAAATGTACTGTATAAACATTTAAGAGTGAAATCAAGAGATCATGGAACTTTTGTCTCTATATACGGAGCAGAATAACAGTTTCATTCAATGACTTTTAGGGCTAATAGTTGTAACTCTGACATTTCTTTCTGTTGTTTTACCTCCATTGCATAGTTATAATTGTCTGATACATCCACCAGCTAGTTTATTAACTTAATAAGAATTAAGTTAACTTAATGTGCTACTTTTAAGCTCTTCTAAACCTCTATCTACTTGCAGTGAAGATTATCAAGAGTATTCGAAGGAAGCATTCCCGTGGAGAAGGCATACAAGAGACATGTCCCAAGGTGATTTTCTTAGTAGAAGGTCTTTGAGCTTAGGCCGAAACACCAAGGTATTTGGAAAGGTTTGTGATACACGGCATGTTCCAGACCATCAATACAACTCCAATTGCAATGGCCACGGCATACGGGAGATGCCAAATAAGGTGATTTAATGTGTAATAATATCTTGTTGAAGATAGCTGTCTCTGATCTGTCATCACATGTAGAATGCTGTAACAATCTCTTGTTGAAGATCTAGGATTCTCTTTATTGAGAAGAAATGTTTATCGTTTTTTCATGGCATCTTTTTTTAATCTTCTCCTTTCACATTTCTTTTAGTTCACATGTTCATTTGATGATGCTTATTGGTTAATGCAGTATTTGAAAGGTATACCAAAGTTTGTAAAGATAGTAGAAGTTGGTCCAAGAGATGGATTACAGAACGAGAAGAATATTGTCCCTACCTCTGTAAAGGTTGAGTTGATCCATAGGCTAGTATCTTCTGGATTGTCAGTGGTTGAGGCTACAAGTTTTGTGTCACCTAAATGGGTTCCTCAGGTAACATGGTTCGCTATGTTAAGTTGACATTGTAACTTTAGTTATATCTTGTTGTAGTTTCATTCTTGTCAGGCCACTTAATTGGCACCAAAATTCGTAAATCTTTCATCGGTGATATCCTCTCTAGAAATTCTTTTATCAGTGCGTTCCCAAAAATATGATTCTTGTAAAGACATGAGGATTCATCTCTATTTTTGAAGGCCGGCAAGTGAACTCTGAATAATTGTGATGCAAGTTATAGAGTTTGACCGCTTACAATGTTTCTCTTCTGAAACTCATGGAGGGGTATATAGTTGCGTAGACCATATGGGTTATTTATGTTTTTGATAGGCGATCTAGGAGTTTTATTGATGGGTTATATAGTTGCATTGACCACTTATTATTGTTTTTATTGTTGTTGTTGTTTTCATAAACTTTATTTCAATATTAGGTATCAAGGGGAAACTCTCTCTTAAGAGACTTTTTACCTTTGTGGATTTGACAGTTAAGTCTAGAAGTGACCATGCATTGGGAGTAGAAAATGAAAAGGATAAGGAAAGGAAATTAGTAAATATTAGACTTTAGCTTTTGGCAACATCTGCTTTTAAAAAACAAGAAACTTTTGGCAACATTCTCTGACTGCTGATGATGCAAGTTCGAGAAATAAAACAAGCTTAAAACTATCTTCAACACTGGTACCCAGTCAATCTGGGGCCAGCCTGGGAGCTGTGACATCCTTTTCTGGCTGAGACAAAGTATTGATTTTGGGTTGCTATTTTTTTTTGGAAGTTTTATAATATCAGTAACCGTTTTCTTGTTTTAGTTTTGGGAGTCAGGTATTTGGTAAGAGTTTTGAGAAGCTCATACTCTTATCTTTAATTGCGTGAACTTTCAAGTGAATAAATTTTATGCTGATTGAGTTTTGCTGCAACTATGTTCCTCGAGGTTGTATGTTACAGTTAGAGTGAAGCATATGGACAGTTGAAGTTTACTCTGGCTACATTCTATTTTAATGAAGTAGAAACATTAAGATGAACAAAAGATACTGATAATGGATAATGATGGGAATTCCCACACTCCTTATCATGCCAGAACCGAATGCAAGAAGCATCACCTGTCTACACGTGATGAAGCCTGAAAATATTTCTACCATGCTCTTGATGAATTCTGAAAATGGTTCCCATCCACACTTAATTCCTTTACACAAGCTTTATCCATGCGAACCCCTCTGTACTTTCATCTCAGAGATTAGCATTTCTTGCCTCTGCTCAATAAGTCATATTCTCAGGGAGAATTTTCCCATTGCTTTCCATTGGAGAGTAAGGATGTAAAATGAAAGGCCAAGTAAAAATCCCTTTTCACTGGCTGTATTTCCAAGAGCACTCTGTATTAGTTACCTTAAATTGCTTTGATTGTTATGATTTGATTGGTTCTGAAAAATGTTTAGCTGTTTTAGAATGACACATGAATGCTACAAAATTATTAGGAAATCTGTTGCTTAGGGCTTGATATATGATATCGTGGCGTGTTCCTTTAGGCTTGTTTATTGCATTCCAGAATTTTGACCAGGCACAATGATTGATCCTTGTGGTTCGTGAACCATTACACATTCTTTTATAGAATGCTTATAAATTTTTGGTGTTTAATTTTTTGTCAAGCATCTTTGATATTTAATGGATTTTTAGTAACTATTGTTTCTAACACATATATTACATCAATAACACAAAGGTCTACTCTCCCTCTCTGTGTGTGGTTACATTGGTTGCATAGTGGTTTTACAATTGAATATAATAAACTTACTCCTCTTGTAACTCACGTTATTATATTCTTTTATAATATTCCATCACCTTTCCAGCTGGCAGATGCGAAGGATGTAATGCGAGGAGTTTGTAATTTGGAGGGTGCTAGATTGCCTGTCTTGACACCTAACTTAAAAGTGGGTAATCTGGAAAACACTGTTTAAAGATTGTCATAATATTTTGATTGTATTTATTTGAACTAATTCATTTACTTCTTCCAGGGCTTTGAAGCAGCTGTTGCAGCTGGTGCTAAGGAGATAGCAGTCTTTGCATCAGCTTCTGAGTCATTTTCAAAGTCAAACATCAATTGTACCATTGAAGAGAGTCTTGCTCGTTACCGTGCTGTTACTCGTGCTGCTAAAAAGCTCTCAATTCCTGTTCGAGGGTATGTCTTATTTTCTATTTACATTGTATATCTCTGTGTGTGTCGTGTTAAATATCGTTCTCCTGTTGCTTCCACATCTTCCAGCACATAAGCCACAAATAGCTTGAGTTGGTTATTTTTATTGCCAATGTATTTTCGAAAAATGGCATCTCATCCCATAAATAAATGGCAATAAGGGTGCTTGAGTTGTGCTTGCTAATCAAAAGAGTCTTTTATTTATTTATAATGATCCCTCCTGCAAGGAGGAGTTCAATTACATGCTCTGCAGGTTCACCATGGACTTGAGCCAGCTCTTTTTGGCTTTTCTCAATATATGATATTATTTATAAAAATATAGTTTTCTTCAGTGTCAATCACTCTATTAAAACACGTGTTTCTGTTTTATGAGAAATCTCCAATCGAGGACATAATATTGTAGGAACTTTATTTTTCATTAGATCCTCAATTGTCATTTCCACTTGCTCTTTTGTTGAAATTTGCATTCTTTTATTGCTTGGTCTTTAGTGAGTAAATTGTGACATCAAATGTATATTTAGCATCAGGGATTTCAGATATTGTTAATCATGATTCTTTTACATGGATTTCATGTGTTAAATGCTTCTATTGAAAATAAATGGTATGCATTATGATCCTTTAAGCAGCTCTGAGATGAATGAGTTGGAATTGAACTTTGATAGGTATGTATCGTGTGTAGTTGGCTGCCCAGTGGAAGGAGCAATTCCTCCTTCAAGAGTGGCATATGTTGCAAAGGAACTGCATGACATGGGTTGCTTTGAGATTTCCCTGGGTGACACCATTGGAGTTGCTACACCAGGTAAATGTTTTGATGGACTTCTGTTCTAAGCAGAAGTCTTTGGTTCTACTTGAACTGATAACTGAGTTGGTTTACTCCTTTTGATTTGCTACGATTGGACAAAAACCTTTTCTCCGCCCAGATTTGTCTATTAACAAGCATCTGATAATTTTCTTTCCTTGTCAAAATGCTGTTTATCCCATATGTCCCATATTTTGGGCTTCTGTAATCATATTGCTTATATTTTACTCTTTTAGTAAAGAATATTTTTTTGTTATAACTTGGCCATTTTTCTTAATTGGATTACATCTCATTCTCTGTTTCAATGAAGCTTTCTAATTACTTTTAGAATAATATTTTGAAGGAAAGAAAAAAATTCATGGAATACAGGGTTTTGGCTCCAATTTTTGGCAGTGAAAAAATTGAGATCACTTAAAGTTTCATCTAACTTGATAACTCTTGTAGTTAGAGATTATTGAATTTTTAGAATTTTCCAAAAGGGATTTGTTCTCAATAGCTAGAACCAATGCTTGAGAACTCTTTCCAAATTCTACCTATAGCTTGCAAGTCAGTTTGTATTTTTAACAACTATCCGCAGGCTCCTGCATGCTTGTCAGTTCACAACAATGGAAGGTTCTATAAATAGCTGATGTTACTTTACATGGAATTATTTTCTTCTTTTAAAATTTCGCCTTCTTTCATTAGAGTTTAATTTTCCACTTACTGTGAAAAATCACTGTTCGTTCTTTCTTATTTTCTTTATACATCAGTTCAAGACCTTATATGGCATTGTCTCTCTTCTTTTCCCACCCCACACCAAAGTTAGTAACAGTATGTTTGCACTTTAACCTTATTATTGCTGTTTTTCAATGCTTTGATGGTGTGCTAATAAGAGGTGTTTAGTGCAGCATTGTTGCACTGTGGAGTGAACTTGCTCTCCATAGGCCCATAATGTTATTAGTTAATGTCCAGGGACAGTACTGTTTTGCTTTCTTTCTTCATATTTTTTTTATTGTGGACGACTATGTAATATGTTTCTAACCTTTGGCTCTGTACTTATCTACTGTCAATTTCGTTTGATCTGTTGTTTTTTTTTTTTTTGGGATAGGGGCTGTTGTTCCTATGCTTGAAGCTGTAATGGCTGTTGTTCCTGGTGAAAAGCTTGCCGTTCACTTCCATGACACTTACGGACAATCTCTTCCAAACATTCTTATATCCCTCCAAGTAAGCCATCAAACAAGGGGAACCTAATCATTCCTGATATTCATATTGTAATGGCGAATCCTTGTTTTAACTGATAAGTAGTAAAATCAACCAGCTGCTATTTTTGTCCTTGAAACCTGGACAATTTTCTTGCTTTTGCAAATCTTTATAATTTCTGCAATGAGCGTACTATTTTTTTCTTTTTCTCTACAGATGGGGATTAGCACAGTGGATTCCTCTGTTGCTGGTTTAGGTGGGTGCCCATATGCTAAGGGAGCTTCAGGGAACGTTGCTACTGAGGATGTTGTGTACATGCTTAATGGTCTTGGTGTAAACACAAATGTGGATTTGGCAAAGCTTATGCTAGCTGGGGATTTCATCAGCAAGCATTTGGGTCGCCCGTCTGGTTCAAAGACTGCCATCGCACTGAACCGAATGACAGACGATGCCTCTAAAATATAAGAAATTTCAGGTAGATATATAAGTTTATATTTATATATTTGAAGCAAGGTCGAGAAGGAGATCTCAAGCTTACATGGCATGACTACTTTCTGTATGCTGCCCCATAATAATAAAAACAAACATACATATTCTGGGGGTAAAGAATCATTGTTGTCCAAATCTGCCAATTATTACATGCAGAATTTGCCAATTTTAGTAAATAGATAGATTACCATATTTAGTTACTATTTTTTCGAACTCATTCGGAAAAGGGGAACAAGTATATTCATATCAAATGATAGATACCTTCTATCATTTGGAGTTATGAATATCAAATTACAATACAACTCTAGCTATGGTTTGGGATGGTCATTACTGTAGCAGGATTTGAATCCAAGCAATGTGAACGGGTATTTACCACACAACTCACCCTCTTTTTGTTGTTAATGTAAAATCAATGTTGGAGAATGAATCGTGGCAGATGTGATGCGACTTTAGAAGATATATGAACTTGAAGATGGTCATTTGGAATGAAATCCTTGAACAAACTGGTAAAACTGGACAAACGTAGATGTCAAACTAAGCCTGAGTCCCACCTCTTCGTACTTCTATGCTGACTAAATTCACAGATATTTTCTAACAAAACGTATGATTTTAGTCACTGCTTTTTTTTAATATTGAAGACTCCTAACAACCTATCAGATTGATCCGTGAATTTCTTCTCAGAAACAATAATATCAAGTAATTTTTTGTAAACCAAAAACTACTCCTTGGAGTTGGAGTGGACTCAACAAGTCACATTAATACATAGGACCCTCCAATTTTGAACCGATGTAATAAAACTCTTTCAAAGAACATGAGACATTCCTCATTCTAGGCGCTTCAAACGTCACCCGTTAAAACTACCGTAGCGGAGCGGAGGCAAATCTATCTATTGCGTACGAAAGACCAATCGGAACAGAAAGCAATGAATATTTTTCTAATAACAAGGAAGCTCTTTGTAAAAAATGTCTCTAATTATTTCTAATACATACCTAAAACATGAAATTGACATGCAAGATCATGAGTAGGGTAAAAATGAACTCAACGGTGTCACAATTCATGGAAGTGGTTGATATCCCAATGATGGCAGAGCTACGTGACTTTGACTAGAGCAAAAATGAATTATGGGGGGAGATGGAAGAGGAGGACTAGGGAAAAAAGTGAGAATGTTATGGCTGGAATACAGAAGATGACAAAGGGAAAGCTGCAAGGTGAGAGGGTTTGAAAGAGGATGTGAATATAGGAGGTCTAAAAAAAATAAAAGTAGAGAAATGGGGGAGTCATGAGGAAGCAACCTATATATTGGCGGAGGCTGTGAGGCAGCCTGCCAGCAGCCATGAAAATCTTAAGCTGGAACTGTCGGGGGCTTGGCAACCCCTGAACAGTTCAATCCCTTTATGTAACAGTAAGGGACATGTGGCCAGACATTATATTTTTAATGGAAATTAAAATGACAGTGAATAAATGTGCATTGACACTGAGAAAGATGGGATTTGAAGGTTGTGTGGAAGTGGACTCGAGGGGTCAAAGTGGAGGTCTTTGAGTTAGTGGAGTAAAATGATTTTTAAGGGAAGGACCCAAGAGCTGAAAGAAAAAATGGAAGAATTAAAAAAGCTGCAGGAGGGTGAAGACTTTTCACAGATGACTCTAATAAAAGCAAAGGGTAAGGAAGTGGAGGGATTGTTGGAACAAGAAAAATCTGAAATGGAAGGTTTGAGCAAAGAAACATTGGCTGCAACAGGGAGACAGAAACACTAGGTATTTTCATACTTGTGCTTCTCAGAGGAGGAGAAAAAATGCTATCGTGCAGATTAAAGATGAGGAAGGGAGAGAGGTACAGAGTGAGGAGCAGATTGAGGGGGTTCTTAGTGGGTATTTCAGAGGGATTTATAGTTCCTCTAATCCTACAATTGAGCATATGGGAAACTGTGTGCAGGGGTTAGAGCAGAAAATTGATGAAGAAAAGAGGAGGAAGTTGGAAAAACAATTTCTACCAAAAGAGGTGGAGAGGGCTTTGAAACAGATGTCAGCTTGAAAGTCGCCAAGAGCAGATGTGTGGTATATGGATGATGAGTAGAAGAATTTAATTAGTTTAAGAAGTATAAAAATAAAAAAGAATTTAAAAAAAATAAAAAAATATATGTGGTGTGTGGTGTGTGTGAGAATAATAAATAGCAAAACTTCTAGATTTTAATACTGATGATGCGGTTAGACTCAAATTATTTGATAGTCTCTAGAGATAGAAAATATATAATCATGTCAGAATACCCCAAATAAATTTACGCCTGAGCAAGTACACTACGTAACAGCTTATATATAGAAGTCCAAGCTGCTAGTTCCAAACATATTTAATCATTACTTTCAAATTAATTGGTTTCAATTAGTTTATCACCTCAACTTTTCCGTTTTTATTATTTTCGATTCATATAAATATTACCTATATATCAATTTTTTTAATTAATTAATAATTTGAACTAACTAGCTAGGCTTTTAGAAAATATAACGACAAATATATATATATATATATATAATAACAAAAGCCTTGGAAATCAATCCTATTATATATAGAAAATAAAAAGATGATCAATCCAAATCATGAAGCCACAGCTTATAATTACGTACATTATACAACTATATATAATATTGCTAGCCATTTTACAAATAATATCACTAGCTAGCTAATTAATAGTCACTTCATCAAATTTTTCCGATCTATATTTCCCCCACACACTTCTTGTACGTGTGAACGGTAAGCTCGCACTGCTTACATTCTATGCCCATACCTTCAAAAGGTTCGTTGCAAATGTCACACGGAGGGGAGAACTGAGTCTTCCGAACAAAAGTGAGGGGATGTTGGTGGCGCTCGTCTACAAAAGTGGTTCCATATTTAATGTAAGGATAGTTTCCGAGAATGCAGTGGGTATGAGCTGCAAAATCGCATTCCCTACAATAATAAAACCATTGCTTTGGGTTTCTTTCTTTCTCGCAAATAAAACAATAATATTCTCCAGAATCGTCTTCTACACTATAAGTAAGTTTGAGGACATGTCTGTCATATTCTTCATACTTAACTTCGACCGGAAGAATTGCACATTCAAAACCCAACGCAAAATTGCATTTAGATTCAATGCATACAAATGCACCGTTGCTATTCTTCGCGCTATCGCAACCATTGCATTTTTCATCAAAAGGCCTTATAGCAAGGTGAAGGGGGTGTTGATGATGACCTTCATGTTTTATGATGTCGGGGATCGAAGAGCACTGAATGTCAAGATCGTAGTCACACTCATCACACCTGTACTGGAAGCCATGGCAAAGATGCTTACAAACGTCACAAATGAAGGTCCTACCAATGTATTTGTTAGTAAACGAGTAGAGAGCGAGCGGGTGTTTGTGAAGTAAATGTTGCTTCTTTATGGGTAGATTACCGCATTTATCATGGACGAGTATGTTGCATTTCCCACTACATGTAGCACAAGTGTAAAATATTGAGCCCGAGATTAATTGCATACACACCTCACAAAACTTGTCATCCTCGAGTTTCTTATCAGTACTGAGGATGAATTTATGTTCCCCTTCAAAGGGTTGTTCATCTTCGAGAATGTCCCAAGTCCCAGCTTCATCCTCTTCTGGGGTAACATTAGTTGCAGAATCAACCGACAAGAACTGGAGATTTACACTCGAGTCTAAGTTGTCAAATTGCTGAAGCACATTCTGTCTCGCACAATTCAAGTGGGCCACGAAACCACATTCTTTACAATAATAAGCCCCATACTTCGTGTTGACCGTTTTACGACAGAGTTGACAGAGTACTTGATCATCTTGCTCCTTCACTTGATGATGAAGATTATATATAAGAGTGAGGAAGTGATCTTTGTGTGCTCCAATTTTAATGGTGCATGCTAATCGAGCACAGAATATATCAACCAAGAGTTGACAGATGCTACATACACGGGCGCGGCGTTTGTGATCCTCACCGCAGATATCACAAGTGAACTGAATCCGCTTCAAGATAGGAACGAATACGTGTTGGTGACCGTCCTCAGCACTGGATTGCCAGTTAGAAGCGCATTTGATGTCAAGGTCGAAATGGCACTCCTTGCAATGGTAAAAGAAACAACTTTTGGAAGATTCCTTACAGCAGCCATCACAAATTCTATTCCCCGAATATATGAGAACGAGAGGGTGGTTTGGGTGTACTGGGTGCTGTATCTTCGGTTGTAGTTCAGTACAAGATTTATGAAGGAAAAAGCTACACTGAGAGCATTTGTAGGCGGCATCCGAGATGGGTTCTTCACACCCTCTGCAAACAATTACTTCATTCTCGCCAACACCTTCTATAAATACTAAGGGATGCTCCATGTGGCTGAAATGTTGGATCTCCATCCCTTTCTCTTATAAGGGTTGGACACGATCAGATAAAAATAAAAGGGATAAATATAAATGTCTTCGGTTTAACGATTACAGGAAGATATTCTTCAGAAAAGGGAAAGAGATAGAGATAGTAAAGTTGGAGGAGATGGTCTCTTACCTCAAGTTGTATGAATCCCAACGTAGATACCAAAGATCAAAAGAATCCTTTTCAAACTACCCTGAAATTCAGAGTACTAACTCAGCAATCAACTATTCCACAAAACAAAGGAGATTATCTTAGAAATTAAAGAAGGTGCAGATGTAGAGTCTTACAGAGAGAAACTCAAATCCTCAAGCACCATTAGATTTGGGTGGGTCAATTAGTCAAATCATATTCTCTGTGCAACGTGCAGGATTAATTATTTAACATTTATGCATTAGTATTTTATGTTTTCATCACAGAGAATCTTAAATGCAATAATACTTTATACCATTGACGAATGGATGATTTTAATCCTCGATCCCCTCTCTGGTCACGTGGGAAGATAAGAAAGATGCTTATATCGTAATACGTAAAAAGATTATAAAAGAGTTCTTAATTCCTTCAACTGTATAGATCTTAGCGATGGAAAAATTAAGTAATAATTTTTTGGTTTATCTTATATTAACTATTTATTATTTTTATTTTAGAAACTTATCTTGTGGCAAAACCTGTCTTCTAGTCAGCTTCCTGTTTGAGGAAGTCAGTCGGTCCCATCCATTAATGAATTACACTTGTATCCATATTTTAACAAACATTAAAATTATTTGGGAATTAAGAGTGTGAGAGTACAAAGAACACAAAGATATTTAAGAGGCCGAAAGAAAGTTAAAGGGGGTACATACCCAAGAATTAATAGCTGCAATAAGATGAATAGTAATTTTTGTTTTCTTGTTTTGAAAAAATAATTATAAAATAAGTGGTTAGCAAATAAAAGAGACAAGTAATGAGAAATCGCAGCACTGAAGCAGCTATCTGTAGAGTCCATGATGGGTCACCAAAATTTGTGGTGTCTAAATTCACATGCAACAACAACCCGAATCAAGGAGATCAAGCACTAGCAGCATTCATTGGAGTTCACGAGGCTCATCTACATCAATATAAGAAGATAAGCATTGAAGGAGACTCCCAAGTTGCCATAAGACTGGACTATTGAAGGCATAACAAAAGACACAAACTTCTTGCTCCAAGATTTTGAAAGTTGGATAGCAATCAAAATACATCGGTCTCAAAATGGATGCATACGCACATTTTATTGTGCAATGAACAGTTTCAAACAACTTCTATGGAAGCATCCCCTTAATAAAAAGGGTAATGCTAGGCTGCCGCCCAGCAATGACCGCTGGGCGTGCCCGCCTAGGCAAGACCCATCCTTTTTATTTTTTTCATTTTATCTTTTTATATTTTTTTAACATCTTTAAACATTTTTAAAAAATAAAAAAAATATCAAATATACTAATAGTCACTTTCTTAATCAGTAAGTAAAAAAAAGAATTAAATATTTGAGCGGTCAAAATGAGAGGACAAAGTAGTATTATTCTAATAAAAATACCAAGTACTTATTGGAATTTCATAGTGGGAACGATCTATCTGTATAATGTGTTTTAAATTTCAGACTCTAAGTATGTATTACTATTTACTTTTCAATGAAAATACTACTTGCCAGAGAAGAAAAAAGGTAACGAGAAACCATTAACAAACTATAAGATGAGTTTCTTTTTTTCACATAATCATAATCGTCAACTATTTTTCATTTGTAACAAAGGGCAAGGATTTGATTAACATTAGAGGACCCTTGCAAGATCAACAATAAAATGAAGAGAACGGCCGAAAAGATCTGGAGAAGGATACAGGAAGAATGGTGCTGGTGTGCCGCCAGCTTTGACGGCTGGGCGTGCCAAAAGTACAAATCTTATTTTTTATTTATTTATGTATATTTTTTTATTATTTTTAAAAAATAAAAAATATACCAATACACTAATAATCACCTCCTTAGTAAAAGAAAAAAAAAATTAAAAAAAATTAAATACATAAACATCAAAAGATGATGTGAGATAGTAGAATCATTCTAACAGGAATGGTACCCACAAAACTTTCGTACTGTATGATTAGCTTCCGTCAAAAATAGGAAGAAAAAGTTACCATCCTCATATATTATTATTATTATTATTATTATTATTAAAAAATTAATGAGAAATCATTAACAACTATAAGACGAGTATCTTTTTTTCTCATAATCATAATCTTTTTTTCATTTCTAACAAGCTGAGGTAGGTGTGAAGTAAATGTTCCAAGTAATTGAGGTGTGCATGGCTTGTGATTCCAGGGCATGCAGTGATATGAAGTCTCTCTAGATCTGCAGTGTTATTGTGCTTGAAAGAGGTAGGCCAGCCATCAGCCATGCATGCAAAGCTTGATATCTTTGACCAACATGGCCTCCTAACAATCAAGTACAGTTGCAATAACGAACGAAGATGAAGGAAAATCCTCGCATTATCACTGAATTTTTAACACTTCCCATCTTGCACGCATTTAGTGGCGCTTCTTACCACCACCCTTTGTTCCTCGATTCTTCTTTCCACGTCCCTTCTTTTTACCCTTTGTAACCACATGGATACTGGAATCACTGTCTCTAGATGAAGTCGTCGGACGCAACAGATGCTTTACATCTAGTACACCATTCCTAAAATGACCTTCACTTGCTTTTAAAACTCTGTCCTCAGGCTTGCGTCTCCCAAAAGATCTTTTAGCACTGTCACCATGCTTGCCTCCAAATTGTCCAAGAATCAATAAATTGTCCAAGAATCAATCGCTAAAAGGTACAATAGTTAGTGAAACTACAAAACTGGTCCTAGTCAGAGAAAGTGATGATACAAAGAACCATAAAAGAAATCAATCACCTCTTGTAGCATCCTCTGCTCTCTTTCCTTTTGTATCTTCATCATTGGTCGTGCAACACTAAGGGGTAGTCTCTGCTTCTTAGAAGACTGTTTCAAAAGTAAGCACCAATTTAAGAAGCTTTAAGATGATGTAATATGACCACAGTATGTGAACTAAAAGTGATAGTAGGAAAATGGCATAGTGTTCCTACCTTCCCACCTAGAGCAATTACTTTCCTATTCTCCATTTCCTTTCTTTCTTTCCATGTCACATGTGAGGAGCCTGGAAAATAGTATTACATTATACAAAAAAGCTTAATTTTTCAGCTTGAGTGTTCTATTTGAACCAATGTGGCAAATTCTGGAACACCTAATACTGATGCCCATACAGTAACATATAGAGGTGACCAATTGCAGACAAAATTTTTCTTTTCAGTAGTTAACAAAGGGATTAATTACATTTTACTCCCTCGAACATTCATTCAATTCACAATGTGCCTTCGAAACTACTAATTGCATCAAAGTGGACCCTCGAACTTTCAACACTTCCTAATCCCCCCTTCTGTCTACCAGCAATGTAAAATCTAATGGAAATTCTCTAAAAAGATGTCATTTTCATCTAATTTATTATCATTTACCATATAAAATATAAATTAATATATGCTATCATTTAATAATAAATCATTAATCATTAACCATATATAAAATTATTTTATGCCTAAGTTACAACCAAGTATGAATAATTTATGTACACAATAAAATTATTTGATATTCATTAATCATATATAAATTAATAAAAAAATATATTTAATGATTTATGATTTAGTATTAATTGATAGCATATATTATTTTATATTTTATATGGTCAATAATAATAAATTAGATGAAAATTACATCTTTGCAGTGGATGTTATGCACATGAACAGCACGTGCAGTAAATTTTCGTTAGATTTAACGCTGTTGGTAGACGGAAAGGGGGGGGGATTGGGAAATTTTGAAAATTCAAGGATCCACTTTGATGCGATTAGTAGTTTCGGAGGCACATTGTGAATTGAGTGAAAATCCAAGGGGGCAAAGTGTAATTAACCCTTTACATAGCCAAAACCGTCTTTCAAGAACTACAGACAGCAGCATTAACCCGACTGCCAACACAAAATCAGCTGTCTCCATGAATAAATGTAATCAATAATGGAAATATTATGCCATATTCACCATGGCAGCATGCTAAAACATCAAAATGATTCACTAAACTAACCATGATCAGCTTACAAAATCCTCTTCTAGAAAATTATGGTCATAAATAGAGGGAGGATCCCTTTGCATTAGGTTTGCACAAAATACAGTTGGATGGAAGGCTACAGGCTCTACATCTAACTTATCTAGATGGTTGACCTAGATATTCGAATGCATAAGATCTTTCTTCTTCTTTTAGTTATCTTACCTGAAAAGTAGTTTTAAGTTAAGGTTATTGCCATAAATCCTTTTTGTCCCAAACTTCATAGCATACATAATTCAATTTATATTCTCAGAGTTCTTTTTCAAAAGGATGATAAAGGGAAGATAGGGAAGTTCTCATGTACGCCAAAATAGCAGTTTGGAACCAGAGGCCAGTATATCAATGGCTATAAAACGCAAGGCCATAAATTAAGAATGACTTACGAATATCCCTCTCTGCCTTTTTTCCCTTAAATTGCTCGCAACAAATTTACCATCAGGAACAACAATTAAATACTCAAAAGGATAATTATAAAGGTCTTATAGCACTCTAAGAAGGTCCACCTTGACAGCATTTGGGTAGGGAGACCCGAGCCACATCTGGGCCTATAATCCAAAAGTACTAGTCAATGGTAGAATTGGAGCCTTATTAGAATCATTATAAAGGGTAAAAAATTCTCCCACCCAAGCAAGATGGGATCCCATACATCACCCACACTCATCAGTTTACAAGATATCACAATCTCCCCGTTTTAAATTCTCAACATCCTCATTGGGTCATTCCATCGTGGGTGGCATGGCTCAAATCCCACACTTCTGCTTGGGATAGGTTTTGATACTGTTTGCAATGCTCCAATAAAGGCCCAAGCCACATTTGGGTCTTAACTCCAAAAGGAATAACCAATGATAATATTAGAGCCCCATTAGAATCATTATAAAGAGCAAGAACTTCTACATTAAAGGCAATATGGGATCTCATACACCACCTACGAATTAGTCAGTATGGGGTATTACAACTTGCATTCCCGTCGGCCTTTGAATTTCCTCATAACTTCTCATGGTCCAATCCAGCAAGATCTGACAAGGATTTCTTGAAGTAGTAACCATCAGACTTGACTCCAAAAAAACACATTGGGAAAGAGTTCTCAAAACTGAACTGTTGATGTTGTTTTTAATATTATCCACAATCAAATGATGAATGCAAAGGCAAATCCTTCAAGTCGTTTAGTCAAATTAAAACAGAAAAGTCAAAAGACAAGCCTAATCCCATTTATCTAAAATATTTCAGAGCTCCTCAAACTATAGCAATACATTCCATCAAATTAATTAAACTAGATAGCACATCCAATTGCAGTCCTTCCTAGACCATAAATATCGATTGAATGCCTTTATTCCCAACCCTGTCCTTTATGATCTCTCATAGTTCTCACCATATAAGTAATTTGAGCTCCACTCAAGGCAACCCTATTTCATTAAGATTTTTCCCAACCACAGTAAATTTCCAGTGGTAGAGAAGACAGTCCACTGCCAACCCACTCAATACACATCATGGGCACATCTAGAGATAGTAATATGACTGTTCTCACAATACTTGCGGTACTAATAATAAAAAAAATTATATATATTTCTAAGAGTTACTTCCAAGTACTATCATATTTTGATATGCATTAATTATTTAATATTTTTTATAAGTAAATTTATCAAATATACTTATAAAAAAAAAGTAAATTTATCAAAGATAAGCTTCATTAGAAAATTAGTTTATGTATAAAATAATGATACTAAAGGTCAAATTGACAAGAAAATATACATTTTTCAAAGCATTTCTAGTGTCCTGATGGACCAAACATGGAAAAAAATAATAATTCCATACGGGACAAACCCAAAAGCCTCATCCGAAAGCCTATCTGATGATAATTCATTTTATGAGGAACCCTGGAGACCATGCAAACACAAACGTGTCTTTTACCCAGTAATTGACTTAAAACCAATTTTAGTCAACGGGAGATAATCTAAAGTTCCTGTGATGCAAGGATACATGTTTGAGCAGACATTCAGTGCAGGAGTTTTTTTCCCATGTAGTGCATGTTTTTAAAGCATCAACGCAGAAAAATCAACCGCATAACTAAGAAACGTGATTTTTAATAATGGTGGAGCATCCACTCCAAAACTTAAAGATAATTTCAATTCCCTATTACACTGCCAAATTTTTTCAACTATAAACAAATTTCTTAAACTAATTTGCACGTTGTCTGAAGTATTCCTAGCCCATTCATAGAGACACCTCCAAATAGCCTTGACCCATTATGCACAACTCATGCTTATATCTCAAGTAAATTGCGAAAATAAACCCACTTCAAGATCTTAAGCTAAAATTAAAAGAACAGATAATAGTTCTCCACGAGGCAAATCTTAGGCTAGAGAAAATAATTTGATATGAAGTTGGTGTGGGAAATTAGGATTTAGAACGTTGGGTTTAAAGCAACGAAGTGAAGAAATTAAAAGCGTAAAAGACCTACTGAAAAGCTCAATGTCCTTCATGATCTTCTTGAAGTCCATCCCTTCGTCCAATGCATCCGTACCGCCTCTCGAGGATCCTCCTCCATCTGCCACTTTCTTCTTCTTGTACATTTTTTCCTTCTTTTCTGTTTACCTTGGGTCCAATGCCCGACTGCGAAGAACGAAAGAAAAACGAAAATTCGAAGGATTTTTAAAAACCCTGAACCCTTGGAAGTCAGAACGGTGCTTGTGGGTCTACCAGATTGAAGGAACAGAGTGCGTCGGTTTGTGTCGGGGACTCGGGATGGCGGGTTAGAATTAGGGCACGCTAAAATCCAGGAGCATTGCTATTCATAAGTTACACATACAGCGCACCATAATTTTTTTTATTATTTTTTTTAAGTTTTTTTTTTTTTTAATTTTTTTGATTTTATTCTTCTTAAAATAATTAAATTTTTCTATTCATCATTTATATATCACACATTTGATAAGAGAAAATAATTAAAAAAATTACAAAGAAAATGATGTGTGGTGTATAAGGCTAATAAATAGAATTTTTCAAAATCTAGAAGAGTAATGGATCATTCTACAAAGACCGATGGTCTACTGATAGAATGATTGATTGTTTTATTTTATTTATTTTCTTTGTATTTTCTTAAATGTTAAGAATTTTTTTTAATATTTTTAAAAAATCCAATATATTAGAAATGATAGATGCAGTTGTAAATATGTAAGCAGTGTAATCATTTTTAAAAAATTGAATAAATACGGAATCTATATGAAAAAAAATTAATTTTTTAATAGTAGACTCTACTCTTTTTTAAATCGACTGCACGACACTTGCACACTTTATGAATATACGTAGAAATTAGATTTTTTTTTGGTTTGAGCTTATTATTTGAATTCTACAAATTCCTTTTAAAGTACCGTTATTTTCTTCATTTTTTTTTTTCAAAACTTTTGTAACTTTGCATGAAATCACCTATCTTTGGAATGCTTAAAAAGATTACCTATATTTTTATATGAAAGATGATTTTCTTTATCTTAATCCTTGTTATCTCAATCACATATATTGACTGGGCAGATTTAAATGGCTGTTATTTAACCAGTTGAACGAAAAAACTACTTGAATTATAATATATCATTATGTGTGACTGCAAATTAGGGATGGGCTTCGACTCCGATGAAGTTAGATTTTTTAGCTTTGAGCTCCTCCGATAAGAGTCAGAGTCCAAAAATAACTCCGATTTCGATTTCGATTTCGAGAGACAACTAACCCTGATTCAACTTCGTTTGCTCAGTATCAGAACGGAGTTAGATTTCTCATTTGGAGCTGAGTTTTTTCTTTCCCAACATGGTAACAAAGAAAGAAAGCTCACTTGGTAGTTTAGCAACTATAGTAAAACCTTGAATATTGCCTTACTTTGTGCTTGTCCAAGATTAATTGGGATAAAGAGTTTGGCTTCCCAAGCAATTACCATCGCTACTTGCTCTTTGCCCCATAATTTGTTAAAACAAACTGGATGTATTGACATCTCACAATTGAATATTAGAGAAAGTAATACCTCATCAAATTTGCTACATTTTATACAAATAATTTTGATAACAATTTAAAATTTTCAACTACATGCTTAGATAATGAGATGAAATAAAAATTCTATGAACAGTAGTAAAATAACTCGAGTTAAAATGTTTTATTAGGTTTTGAAAAATACGAGATAAAAAGTTGAAAAAAAATTAAAAAATTAAAAAATTATTTGAATATAATTATTTAATATTATTGTTGTTTTGAAATTTGAAAAAATTATATTGTTTTTTATGTTTTGATTGAAAGTTTAAAAAAGTTGTAATGATTAGGTAAATGAAACATTTGAAATTAAAAAGTGTTATGTTTGAGTGATGTTTAAAAAGAAAATTATGAAAAATTTTAAAATATCTCGTCTCACCATCCAAACATGGCCTAAGATTATAATAAAAATCGTTTACTAATTCATGTGAAATATAAAAGATCTAAGCGCCTGCACCCATTAGTAAATTGATCCTAGTATTATAGGTGAAAAAATAATTCCTTGTTATCTCGATGGAATTAATGATAGTTTCAATATCTATAATTATAATCAATCCCAATCTTTTGACAAACAAAAACTCTCCCAAATGGGTGAAGAACTTTCTATGAAAACTAATTTTATGTTCATCCACTAGAGGTATTGCATGAATCCTTGCTTGTGTTCTTGTTGGTACAATCTGGTACACCCTACTACAATCCACATCCTAAGAACGAAAAGAGGAGTAATCTCATAATACGCAATATCAATAATAGATGGCAAATATGACAAAGAATAACATCCAAACATTTCAAAATATTAAGTATAAAACTGACAACTGATGTTTCAGAGATGAAATTGGCATTGGAAAATATATTAAAGATCAAAATCGTTAAAACTGTATGCAAATATATATATATATATATATATATATATATATATATATATTGTATTTTTATTTGATGTAGTAATGAGATGAAACGTAGCAAGCAAATGCCATTGCAACTTTCACTAACAGCTGTGATCACAGGTTCATTTACGTTCAGCTGTATACAAACTCATCATGTTTATTGGAGATTCACTATTTCAAGTTTTCAATTATTTCTATACATTTTCTTAACAATGACTTTGCCTCCCCATTCTTCTCCAGCTCAAGCTGATGAAGAAGCTCATCCTTAAACCTTATATCCATCCAATGCATTGATGGAAGGTTTCTGATCAGGTTGGTGATTTCCAAAAGGCACTCCGAAGCAGCAATGTGAACCTAAATTTGGGAGCATGGGAATAAAAAATGCACAAAAACAATCACAAGTGTTGGAAGCAATGTAAAAGATCTAGAGTTGCCAATCCTTTGAACATGAAGGTCAAAACAGCAAATCTTTCGAGACAAGTAAAAAAAGGGGAAAACCATTGTACAGATTAAATGCAAGCGCAAATGCAAACCAACCTCAGAAATTAATTAATATTCCTTAAATGCTGAAACATCAATCAAGATTCATTATATGAGTGTGTCAGGCGAGCTGGTGTTTTGCATGTTTCACTAACAATGCTTAAGAGAAAAAAAGGTTTACAAAAAACATAGGACATCAATTGAAAATTTTAAATGAAAAGAATTTCCTATTATCGAAGCTAAAGATGATGTAGGTGTAGCGCAAGAAGCAACCAATAGAGATGCATCACAAAGTATGCTTGATGTAAAAAAGTAACGATATTGCCCTCTAATCAGAAGAATCGTGGATGCACGTTTTAAATAGTGCATATTAATGCAAAGACTAAAATCAAGCTAAAGTGAACAACCAGAACGCCGCCACCTTTATTTCCCATTATTGAAGTAAAGATGATGTAGGTGTAGTGCAAGAACCAAACAATACAGATGCATTATCACAAAGTTTGCTTCATATAAAAAGTAATGGCATTGCCTTCTAATCAGAACAATTGTGAATGCATGTTTTAAATGGTGCATAGTGATGTTGATAATCAAATGAAGTTAAAGTGAACACTCAGAAAAATAGTTGCTGCCGTTATTTGTCAGTTTTATTTTCCCGAAATACTATGTTCACTGCATCTTTAGTATCAGGTTCCTCAAGTTCCTCACTTGAAAACCATGTAAGAGACAAGGAAGCACAAGAGATTCTATTAGTCAGGTCCAAGGTTTTCCTCAAATAAATAACTACAAGTCTACAATATGCATAATAAACCTAACAAGAAAATGGATGGCATACCTGGGCAATCTTTACTGTGCTTATGCATTGCACTATCTCAGGTGACACAGAGTGAAATAACTGAAACAAGAAGGAAAATAGCGTTCAGACAAGTCATAACAAATGTGTGGTAAATGAAGTGGACTCCGATTACCTCCTGAACTAAAGAAGTTAAGTTGGCATGAAGAGAAGTTCCCTGAGAGTCATCTAAAGCCTTGTTGAGTCTTGAGCAAAGTTCTTTGATTGATGAAAATGCTGATATTTTGACTGTCCATAAAGATACTAACACTTTTAGTGAACTAACCCAAGAAAATGAGAGAAAAGGCCAAGAAGGATACCTGTCCATGGAGAGCCAGGCGAGAGGGAAGTTATGAAGACATGAACTAAATTGTTTTGTTGTTCAACAATATCATTTATTTGTGCCACACGGATGCAAGATGTCATGCAGTCTAATATTTTCTCATGTGGAACAGAAACATCTTCAATTTCATCTGATTCTGCACACAAGCAAGTATGTCAGACTACAAGTATGGTTTGGGACAGGAAATATACACAAGTTACAGATTTAAAGAAACAAAAACAAAAAATTGGCAATTGGCATGATAGCAGGGGATAAACAACAGTCAAGGCTTAGGCTGCTTTTGTCACTTGGATGACTGCTTTTGTCACTTGGATGATAGCCACGGGAGGAGATATTTTCTGGCTGGAGGAAAAGTGTAGGAGGGTGGCAAGACCAACTACTCAAGGTCTCAGAAACTTCCAAGAAAGATACATCCCACTGAGTGCCATAAAGGAAATATATGAATGAGTTGCATCACAAGATCAGGAATTACCACAAAAAAAAAAAAAAAAATACAAATAATGGTACATGACACTATCTTCATTGCCTCCATACCAACAGAAAAGAAAACTGCAAGGTGGATCACGGCACTGCAAGGCAATGTCAATCTAAGGACCTCATAAGGGTTAGACCTTTCTGAAGGCTTAGCAGTGCTTTGACATCTTTATATTTAGCACCTTTAAGAAGTAACTAGTAAGAAATGATCTAAAAAAACATAACCTAGAGATGCACATTGTCTAGTCCTGGGTAACTAATTGCTTTGTTTTAATTGAGAAAAGCAGAAAGAAGAAAACTGGAGAGAAACGTTAATGCTTCATGTTTGGAATAATCAAGAGAATTAAGATATAGGGAAGAAAAATAACCAAGAACTTTCCACAGGGCACAATTCTCACTTGTTGCGTAGTGGAGAATCAGCAAAAGTATGAATGTCAACTATTTCAATTGCCAATTTTCCAAAGTTAATCCCAAAGGAAAAGAAAGACTCTTTAGTACACCTCTCCAGCTGCCTCACTAGCTTTCTACCTTCTCCATCCCGCTTTTTGCTCATCCATTAAGCATTTCTTTCATAGGCATACTAATAGCCCAAGAGCAAACAAACTTCTATTCTGATCATTTCTTTCCTATGCTTCTCATCCCTTCATAGGCATAGCAATAATCGTTTCTTTCATAGGCATAGCAATAACCCAAGAGCAAACAAGCTTCTATTCCAATCATTTCTTTCCTATACTTCTCATCCCTTCCTGCCTTACTTAAATTTCCAAAGACAACATAAAGGCCTGCCTTTAAAAAATTTAAAGAAAAAAGGAGCATTTTAACATTTTTAACATGACAGTATGGGAGAAAAGTAATTTGATGAATAATATACATGAAAATCCTATAAAGCACTTAAGCCATGGCAGTACTTTTTAAGTAACCCAAAATGAAAAGGATGGTTATGTAATCATCCCCTGATCTGGCTCGGGTAGAGCCCAAATTTTCTATTTCTTCAATGGCAGGTAAAAATGAATTCCATTTTAGAGTAGTTGGCAATGTGCAAAAGATGCCCAAAAAGTTGTTAAATTCAATCATGTTTTTCTTATTATTATTTATCTCCTCTCTTTCACCTAACGCTTAGGATTGAAGAGATATTTATTAGGTTAACAATTAAAGTGAGAATCTATCCACCCATAGTTATTTTTTCTTTGGCGCAAACATGATAATTTATCCAGGAAGCAAAACTACCGAAGCCATTTAAAACCACCACGTCCATATGTATACAACAAACAGGCAAACCTTTAGATAAATCATAAAACCCTGTTCTTATCTCAAGAAACTTGTGGCGATAATGATGATTTCATCTCATCTCATTAACACTTCCAGGAGCCAAAGGTCACATCAACAAACCTCTGAAGGAAAAGCTATTGAGAGGAACTCAATGTCTCCTGGTTAGGCATAAACAATAAAATCATTCAAGAGGGAATGCACAGGAAATTACGATAGAACCGCAACTGACGAGAATAAAACTTTTTTTGCTCTTGGTTAGGCAGTATCAGCCCCTTGAAGTATATCAAAATCTGACGGAACCATGACCAAGCAAATGTTTTTAATTTCACCTTTTAGATTATCTGGAAGCAGCTAATATCAAAACTAGCTCAAGTGATGAAAAAGCTTCATGGCGTTAAATGAAAATCATGTTTTCGATATGCATAAGGTGGAAGTAATATTCTTAATTTATTTAACGATCAAATCACCCTTGTCAATACCCAGCTCACTTAACATGAATCAACAAATCTGAAAACGCAATGAAAATTCTAGGATCTGAATGAAAAAAATAGTATTAATGTGACAAACCTGTTTTAGCAGCATCACTTGCCAAAGTTGCTTGCCCTGCCTTTCTGACAACAGCCAAATTACTCATATCGAATAACAGAGGAAATACCATATTAAAGAACTCTGGAAGACTAAAGGCTTTTATAACCTGCCAACAAATATGAGAAGGTGAACTTGTTTATCTTCGCCAATAAAAAATAAACAAGTTCAATCTCAACTAAAAAAATAAGATAGGAACTCAAAAAAGTAGTTTCTTCATCAATCACTGTGCTACAATATCACAACAGCCTATGTTATAGTTGTAAGAAAAGCTAATTGTTCAGTAACTTATGAAATAAATATTTCAGTAGATTGTTTCATGTATCCAGGATAGGAAGAACTGGAAAAAGGTCAAACTGTATATAGAGAACGTTGACCTCAAAAAACTACAGGTAGGGAACAAGAATATCTTTAAACTAGATTCGGTATGATATACAATGTGAAGTGAAAATGATAATAAAAAATCCAGAACAAAAAGGAAACATTTACGAATATAATATAGCAACAATTACAAAATGATAACCTGTTCAAGACAGGAGAAAGCTGCTTCACGGTATTTCTTTGCTTTTTTTTGGCATGCAGAAGATACCAAACTCATAATGGCATTAGGGCTGGCAGGATCTCCGGCGGAAATTGCTTTATGGCAAGATGCAGAGAGAGAACCTAATGCATATAATACAGCATCCTTCCCCTGTCATATAAACGCATTGAATCTCAGTACTAGCAAAGTAGGCTAATATGAAATAGAAAAAAAGTATAACACCATCGTAATATCATTAAGTACATATCAAAGATTGACCACCATTAAACAGTAATTCATATGGCCTTTTTTCTTCTTTGAGATATTTGTTGGGAATATACAGTAAAACACATGGACTATTTTCACTTTGATTTTGTGCATTCTCTTTATTAAAGCTCATGTATAAATTTCATACCTCCCATAATCGACCAGGAACTTCTTTCATAAGAGATTGAAGCAGAACTTGGTGATAAGGAGACATGGATTCACCCAAAACTTCACAAAGTTTGCAAATCGCTTGGGCTGACTACAAGTAGTAACAAACAAATGAACATAGATCATAGGAAAACAGGAATCAGAAATGAAATTTCTTTTTACAAGAAAATATAAATTATTCATGCAATGAACCTGCACACTGAACTCTTCACCACTCCGTTAAAGAGACTAGAGATCGGAACCCAATTTGCTTCTCATAGGAATGTAAACTTAAAAATAAGAAACAGATGTAAGAGATAAAAATAACACATACCTTTCTTTTACTTGCCCACGATGATGATGCAATGCTCTCACTTATAAGAGAAACAATTTCACCCAAGTACAGTTGGAGTGTGACCCGTTCACCACTTGTGTTTTCTTCCCATAACTCCTCAAATAGACCAGAAATATATTTGTCATCCTCAAACCTGCATTAACACATCTTTTCGAATTCAGAAATAATCATTATGCAATTAATTTTATTTAGTTCATTAATTTCAAAACCTTTAAAAAACTTTCTTCTTTGTAAAGCATAATTTCGGTAATAGGCACCCATATGAAGCGCTCTTGCCAAATCTGTGCATGTACAATTGCATCAATGGAGACTAATGTCTCAGAAAGGTATCACTCAAGGGATATCTGAATAGCAAATCATTAGTACACGGGAAAATAAAAGGAGCATTTTTTTTTTTTTTGGTAAGGAAAATAAAGGAGCTTTCTAACAGTAAACTGATATTTTTTAAAAAATAATAAGAAGAAAAGAAGTTTCCCCATGAGGCACTACATTAACTTGTGAAAGGACGGATTTTGTTTTATGACGAGGAATCCCGGAGACCGTGCAACGCAACATGTCTTTTACTCGGTTAAAACCAGACACATGTAACTCATCCCCGTCACACAAATAAGGTAAATCATCGGCTATTCACCGATGGGACGTGGCCCCCAGAAATCCTTTGAAAGCAGACAAAATTAGAGGAAATACAAGAGCAAACACACTGGCACATGTTCAAAGAACAGAAATCTAATACTGTGGAACTGTATGCTAAAAATACATAATTCAGACTGGAAACATTCATATACATGTACCAGCTTCATACACAAAGCTCATGACCAGAAACTAACACCTTCCATCACATCAGATTAAGCAAGAAAAGATTGGGAATATTCAATTAACTAGATAATTAAATGCAAACGGGCAGATATCCTGCAACTTCTAAGTCTCTAAACAACTAAAAATTACATTGTTTTCCTTTTTTCCAAATGGTTCTCTAAACTTCTTGTTATATATAAGCTATATTTCATGTCAAGCTCTAATTAGGCCATAAAAGGATGAAAATAACATTATATTTACATATTCTCAATAATAATCTCTATTTATTTTGGGTGAGAGCAATAATAATATCTCAACATAGATAAAAGGACCAAATGTCTGATTCAGACCTTGATACAAAGATAACTGGGACCATTGCAGCATGATATCCACTCACAACATCTGAGGCCATAGATGAATAGCTTTTTAATAGAATTGCACATGAAATTTGATCATTTCTGTCACCAGTATGCAAAGCTGCAGTTTCTTCAATCAACTTTTGGGCCTGAAGGAGTGATGCATGCTTAAGAACAATGGCACAAGCACTGGCAAAGGCACGCTTCACTGCAACACTTTTCTCTTCCTTAACAACCGGAAACAACAGCCTCAATAGCATGCTTGTATACGGTCTGATATCGGCACCAACATTTTGAACGAGTAAGACAATAAAGCTAGCAATACCAACCCTGCAAATGAGTACGTAACATTTATAAAACATCAGAAAAAAAGTAGGCTCAACTTTATGTTCATTAGTTAAAACTTTATTAATGACCAAGTAAGGTGTTGCCCAAATTCAAAGAATGTGTACATGGTAACCACTATGAAATCACCACTTGTCCAAAAAATTTAAGGTAATGGAAAGAGGTAGATTTTCTTATTTATATTATATATAAACACTCTCCCTCACGTATGGGTCAAGGTCCCCCTCAGTAAGTGAGCTCAACATGTAGAATGTTTAATCAATGGATGAGGTGTAATGTTAGGGTTCAAACTCAAGGTCTTTGCTTTGATACTATATGAAATCACCGCTTGTCCTAAAAGCTTAATATGAAGGAAAGATGTAGATTTTATTATTTATATTACATCCCAACAAAACCAATCAAGAAAATGGAAAAAGAACAGAGGAGTCCTAGAAGCTAGGAATGGAAAAATCAAAGTGAGCACACATTCAATGATAAAGGGTCTTCAAAAAGAAATCCTTAAAATCTGCCATCATTCTTTCTTCATCTTCAACACACCGGCCATTCTTTCTATTCAAATACACCAGAACAAACCCCCAGGATCACCTTTCACAACACTACAAGCAAACCTACCTTTCTGACACACCAAAGCTCCACCACAAAACGAATCATAGATTAGGGAATTCAAAAGGCACAGTCCAACTACACAGGGAGTATACAAGACACACCTAATTAGAACAACAAAAAAGCTTGCAAGTCATCCTCAACCAAAGCATCCTTATAGAAAGCAATCTTAAATAACATTGGGAATGTAGCCTTAAGAGTCTGATCGCCACACCAAACATAACTTGTAAAATGAAGAAAATTGCCCCCATCGCCTCCTAATTCTTTTCCAAAAATCCGACCCAACAAAACCCATTAATCACTTTAGAACACCACCCACCCTATGACCTAGGATATTTGGCATCCACTACAGTCCTCCAAAAGCTTCCCCTCTCGCTATGACGCCAAAGCAATGCGTACATAAAATAAATACTATATTTTTAAGAAAAATATTACGCCTATTCCGATGAAGACACAGAGACAACTCAAGAACTTTTAAGCCCGGTTTGGATACACAAAACCATCTCATCTTATCATTACAACTTTCCCAAACTCCTACACAAAATATAATAAACAATTCAACTTTTTCAAATCACAAAATAAAATTATATTAAAAAATTATATTCTAACAATATTTTATTCAACTTTCAACAAAACATCTCATCTCATCTCATCTGAACTGCGTAACCAAACAAGGCCTTAGAATTCATTGAAATGCATGTGTACAGTAGTTTCAATTTCTCATGTTTACTCGATATAATGAGATTATATTCTCTTTTTCCACATAGTTGGGTGTTTCCTATTGCATATTTCCTCTATACTTGGGTTGCGCCCTCTGCTTTTCAATTAAGATTCCCATACACAACCCTCTTGCTTTCCTGATCTGAGTCTACAATCAGACATTCATTGCTATGATGGCCAAGCCAAAGAATTGCCTTCAAATGACAAAAGTGTTTTCATAGGACGGTGAAAGGGATCCCCAAATTTCTTGTGAAAGTGATGATTTTCTGGTTTAATGATTATGAGAGGCTCCAAATGGTATATTGAGTAATCCTTTTGGAATATAAGTCCAGTTGTGGCATGGGATTTCCTTGGATTATCACACAAAAGGTGCTACTTAGGGGTTTGAACCGAGAATGGCACCAAAGGGATGTGGGAGGTATCTTCGTTGACTGAACTGTGCCAAGGAGCCAGGAGGTGTCTCCAACAGGAAACCTTAATGGATGGCTTGGGTAAGACTGGCAGAGAACGTGAGAGACAGAGAAGGAGAGAGCGAAAGACCGACAGGGAAAGAGACACACGGTAGAAGGAGATGAAATCTTAAAAGGGAAACCAAAATAACTTAATATCTTGGGGGTGGGGCAAAATGGTGACGTTTTAATAATATATAGTACATATATGTATAAAATATTATATTATATTACAAATAATCAGTTTGGTCTAGTTCAAGTGAACCGAGGCACCTAGACCAATGGTCCAACCGATTTTCTCAGCTATTGATATGTTGGGACCAACAATCGACTGGTTCCCAGGAAAAACCAACCAATTCTGTCTGACTTTTCAGCCAGTTCTGGTCGATCTGATCAGTCCTGGGTTTTTTTGTACAACTCTAGTGTTACTTCCTTTACCCAGAAGAGCTTGTGCTACTATAGTTGTTAGATTCATTAGTAGCAGATAAGAATCAAAAGAAGGATAAACAAATAATGAACTTGCACTATATTATGCATCAGATAACACTACAATGTATTCCCCCAATCCCATAATGAGTGACTCAACAGCCAAATGCAAAAGTTTGGAGGAGAGCAAATGTGTCAAACTCACAAAATTTACCTTTTAATGGGTGACCAATACCAAAATTGCAGCAGATACATTCTTTTATTGCAAAGGTATTTGGGGGAAATTTAGAGGTTTATGTAAGCTAATAGGTTTTTGGAATAAGCATATATATGTTCTTTTTTTGAGCAGGCTAATAGGTTTTTGTATCACTAAGAACTTGTGGAGAAAGAAAAAAGTCATTAAATTGCACATTATTATTATTTTTTTATGTCGGGGACCCACCCCTACAGAGTAAACCCCGGTTCCGTGTGCCGCACCCTCGGAAGTTTCCCTACACAAAACTAGTTAAATTGCTGACTTTTCACCAGGGAGTGTGGCCCCAAAATATTGTTTACACCTATAAGGTATTGAACCTTGGACCTTGAAGGGAATGATAACCCAATACCAAGGCCTTCACCACTTGGGCTAATCCCTTGGGGTTTAATTGCACATTATGGGATGGAAGTAGTAGTTAAAACACAGAATTTTTAAACATAAGGTTCGTATTCTATTCAACAGAAATATGATGCAGACTGCTATTTAATTTATTTTTTGGAAGGTAAATATAACTTTATTAAGGTAAAAGGGGTAGAGTCAGATGTACAGGGTGGAAATAAGAGATTCTCTCAACAATTACAATGTAAAGTTTAATCTGATAAAAAAAGTTTAACAAAGGAGGAAACAAAAAAGAAGAGAATGAAACTACTCAAAGAACTTAAACTATTTGCAATTCTACAGACAGAACTATCATATAGAATACCTCAATATCATTGATTACAAAAAAAATCCAACCAGACAATTGTTTAAAGTCATATAATCTACATTTTTTAAACATATTTATGGGAATTTGGGACCAAAATATACATGCATCATCCTCTGTAAAGTCTAACAAAGTTAAATGTATGCTTTGTCGAGGGCCTGTGCAATCCCGGGATTAGTCGGGACTAAGTTCTTGGACACCTGGTGCATATAAAAAAAATGTATGTTTTTTAAGAGACAGGGAGACACTCAGGGAAAAAGTGAAGCTTAGAACCACGCCTGCATTTCTACCAACTTGAAAAAAGATCCACACTAGAAAGTACAAAAACTTTTCCATCAAATGAACCTCGTTTCAGAAGAGGCAAATATATGAAACACAATGAGCCTTAGAAAATTGGTATAGTGTATTGTGGTTCAACTGGAAAGGGTAACAGGAGCTAACTAAAGAATTTAAGACTTGGACCTATTAGGTTAAATAACAAGTTCTACAGGTTATTTTGTGGGCATTATCTTTTGATGTCCAATAGTCTTATCATAGGATAGACATGGTATCAAGTGTGTAGAGGGCTTGACCTAACTTCCATACCCTATCAATTCTTCAATTATTTTAACCTTTTTCCCTTTTGGACATGTGCATTATTAACCTCCTTAGTACTTATCACAAAACTGATATTTGAAACCCTATCCATGTTGTTCACACCAACTACTATAATCTATAATGTAAAGGCAGTGTAACTACATACCTGGTATTAAGGCCTACTCCAGAGCGGACCAATTGAGCGAGACGAGGAATCAGTGTATCTAACGACTCAGTATCTACAACTTTTATGCATAGGTCAAGCGTTTCCCACATGGGAGAGCCTTTTGCAATCGAAATTCTCAAATCTTCCAGCTTCTCTGTTTGGATTCCAACTTTAGCAGCATGCAACTGCAAAAGAAAAATAAATTAATAAAATAGACAACACATGATGACATAAATGCTACAATGGCACAAAGGATTATGTCAAACCTCAACATAATTGAGCCCTTGGTCCTCGAGGCTCGATAAACTTTCTAGCATGCAACAAACCAAATCGGATAAATGAGGACGGAGGGCAATCCCCGCACCCTGTGAATAAGGCAAAAAATCCAAGAGAATCTTCAACAAAAGAAGAAAATGTGCCATAAATAAAAGAAGGAAATCATACACCATGGTTAGTAATTTACAATTATACCAAAACCACATGACAGTTTGAAAGTGGTGCAAGCAGAAGAAATTGCTCAGGCAATGACATAATTGCTAGATTCATTTTGGCAAAAGAAAACCTATTACTATATAATTGAGGTTAAGGGAGTAAATGCGTTTTGCATATCCTTCCCGCAAATCATATATGCTTGGTAATATAACCCTTAATGCATAGAAGCAAGGATATTCTACTTTCCAGATGCAGAAGGCTCTCATACTTAACTGTTATACTATTGATGCTTTGATGACGAGGTTAATCTTTTTTATAGGTAAATTAATGGATGAAGAGGTTAGAATTTTAAGGCCTAGAACCTTATAATTCATAAAAGGCTTCTGACTACTAACCTCCAACTGAAGCCAAAACCCCTAGCCAGGAGATAAATAAATCTCTCTTCTTTTAATGAAAGCTCTGATTTTAATACTTAAAAAATGAATCGATAAATGAATAGTTGGAGCAAACTCCGTTAAATAGGTTAATTTGATACAGCACATCACAGGAGCAGTATCTTGAATTATTATCTCGTCCACTTTTTCCTGTGCTATGCACATATCTCAAAGTGCCAACCCATCCGTTCAATTGTCTTGTTTGGTTTTTTTTATTGGCACTAGGTGTTTGGAACAAAGTCCCGAATAATCCTAGGGGTGCACAGGCTCCGGTGAGGAGTTTTCCGCAAGTGCACCTCAAGTAATTCAAGAGAAAATCCCTTCAGTCCGATGTCCCCTAGAAATTATTTGCACCCAAGAGTGCGAACCTTAGACCTGGAGGGAGCATACCACCAAAACCAAGGCTCTTACCACTTGAGCCAACCCATAGGGATTATTTTGTCTTGTAGACTTCGATTGGAAAATTCCCCTCTGCACACTTGATCTGGTTGTTTACAACAACAACAAAATGAGCAGGGTATGTAAGCCCTGTAGGAAGGAACTAAAAAGAATAGTCTTCATTTTTTGCACCAAGCTTTGGTCTGCTAGCTGCAGGTTTTGATAAAGACATGGGAGTGAAGACTGAAGAGTGTCATTTCAAAAAGAGATGGAAAGGAAACAGGCTAAGATCCATCATGGGGTTTGTCAGATACAATTAGATGTATAACATGATGGCCAAACAACGTGCCCAAGAATATGAGGCAAAACAAATAATGGTGAGAAGGAAAAATAAACACAAAAACAAAAGTAGATGGTGTTAAGCTATAGGAGGAACCATGCCGGTAAGCTTGAGGAAGGAATGATATGATTCAAGTTGAAAGTGGTGAAGGGAAATAAGGGTAAAGAGTGTTTAGAAATGACATGATAGTCATTTAACAAAAAGCCTAAGGGGACTTTGCATGATGGAGAAAATTTCACATAACTGACTCTAGCTGTTAGGATTGACCGTTAGGATTGAGGTTTTATTTTGTTTAATTAATTACAAAATGATGCATTAACAGCCAGCCAAACATGATCCCTGTACCCAGCAAAACCTATTCTCATAAACTGATAGCAAGCAAGCTAGTAGTTGCATTATATTCTAGAAGTGTGAAGTTATTACTAATATATTGGAGATATTTAACAAAATTCCTTAAAAGTATCAGGTCCTTTCATTTGTTGGTGCTATTGCCTAAAGGAAAGTCAACACTAGGCTCAACACATCTAATTCATTGTACTATCAGTATATTATTTGAATGAACTGAGAAGTAAAATCATTCAACCACCCTGCATTGTTATTTTTAATACTGTTTCCACAATTAAAAAAAAAACATACCCTTCCACCACCAAGAAAAAAGGCTTGGTTGTGACACTACAACATCTGTCAAGTGTTTGGTGATGTTTCCATAATACCGGGGTCTGTTTGACCTTTGTGTCTATAATCACCACAAGGATAGTACCATACAACACTAGAACTAGAGTTTTCTCCCATTTTCAACAGAAGCAATCCCACCACAAACTAAAAGTACTTGGTCAGCTTAAAACTAGCAGTCTAGAAGATATCAGCCTTTTTTTCTCTCAAGTTGCCAAAGGATGTATGCCAACTGCATTAATTCAATGGCAGGTTAGTAGACCATTTAGTGTCTGGATTATATAAACGTATACAAACTAAATGAGATATAAATGTATTTATAATTCTTTTTATGATGAGGAATCCTAAAGACCGTGCAACATGTCTTTTACCAGGTTAAGCCCTGAACCCGTGTAACGTGTACCCATCACGCGGATCAGGTAAATCATCAGCTTTTCACCGTGGAATGTGGCCCCTAGAAATTGTTTTCACCCAATGGTTCGAACCTTAAACCGAAAGGGAGCATACCACTAAAACCAAGGCTCTCACCACTTGAGCCAAGCCCTAAGAGTTCACCAGGGTGTTACAATAATGCATTCATCTTATCGCAAATAGATCAAAATATGATGCCTATATACAGGTTATAGCAACCTCTCATATAAAGACCCCAACTGTGTTGAAAGAGTCAACAAAGAAAAAAAATACACATTTTGCAGCACTATTTTAAAGCTAGTACAATGTTAACAGAAAATACCAATTGTTTTTCACTCAAAAAGAATAGAGAGCGTCATGATAATGCCGAACACTGCTAACCTTTGCAAGTTTCATAACAACTCCAATAGATGCCTTCTGGATGCTGTCAACTTTACTTAATATGCCTTCAGCAAGCAAAAAAGGTAGCACAATATCCATTGCTTGGCTTGCATCTGAGATGTCAGTTAATGATGCATCACAAAGTCTCATTGTCAATGAAGATACTGCACGACATAATTTGTCTCCAGAAGTGCGAACTGTCTCTTTTATGTCATCCATGGCTCGAAATGCTGCTGACCATAATTTTTTTAAATGCTTTCTGATCTACATGGAAAAAATATAGTTAATGGATACCACTATTGAGCAAGAGAGGAATGTTTAGAGAATTAGAAACATCACACGGGATCTTTTTATGCATATGAATACAGAGGCTTACTCCTGTTTGTTAAAAAGAGCAGTGGTGAACATGGGTGTGTGTAAAGCAGGATTCTGGTATGCAGCTAACATGATCAGAGCTTTACTTACCAAAAACAGAGATCGAATCAATAGAGTTATAAACTAGTTTTTAGGTCCAAACTACAGAAATGAAATGAGTTTTTCAATCCAACTAGAAAACAAGAATACTGGCCAAGCTATTTGATAGCCATAACCAGAATAAAGTATATAATTGAATAAAAATTCAAAATACATCTTTTTAAGTTAAAAATAATACATCTAAAAAGGCAATGTTCAAAACAAAACAAAAAATGTTGGAGTATGAGTAAAGTACTCCAATGCAATGCAATCATAGAGTATATACTCCAATACACAGTATTTTATGTATTCCGAAGTGAAATTGGTATGTATAAAATTAATAACGATGATGATAATAATAACAATAACAACAATGTTGAATCCAGTAAAAATATGTCCTCCTTTTTTTTAGTATTTTTTAATGGTGCGATTAACTCTTTTTTTCCAACAAATGCGAGTTTATATGTATTAAAAAAAACTCATGCATAATTATCACCAGCACATCTAAGAATTTTCCACTCATTTTTACGTTGGGAAGCCAAAGTTTCATAACCGGCTCTTCCTAAACTACAAAAAACTAGCTACATATTTCCATGAATTGTCTAAATGAGGGACAACGAACTACCTAGTAACTAGATTGATGGATGAAATTTAAAGCTAAATGAAGTTACACAGATATGATAAGAGACAGCAGAATTTCTTCAAAGATCATGTTGCATATAAGACCAAAATAACTATAAATAATGTCTGATACTATGGGCTCTATCTGTCAACTTTTTTTGTTTTTGCTACTGTAGCACCCTAAAAAGCATCTTGTAGAATTGTTGTTGCCTTATCTACTCACCACCTAGAAACATATTTTACTCTAAGTTATTAACTAAGGAATTCTTGAAAAGAAACAGTGAAGTGTGATAACCATAGCTTAGGCACAACTCCCCACTTAAGATACTTGAGGAGAAATTGGACTGGAAAGTTTGGGGCGAGTGAGTTTGGGGCGAGCAAGTGTTAAGTGGGCAAGACATGAGGCAAACAAGTATCGGGTAAGTAAAACGGTGGGCAAGATAAGAACCGAGCAAGTATCAGGTGAGTAAAACGTTAGGCGGGCATGCGGCAAGCAACGTACTAGGTGGGCAAAATAATAGGCGAGCACAGCCTGGGAGAACGAGGTAATTGGAACCCAGAGATTTAAGTGTCCCCAGATACTCTTAAGTTTCGAATGCTCAGAATACCCAAAGTGACTAGAAAACCTTAAGACAATGCATGGTTGCCACCTTTCATGCTAACTGCTTGACACCACACACTTATAATTTTGACACCTCATGCTTTTGTTGCCACCACATCGTATACTTGTCATCACCTGCTAGAGAAATAAAAAGTCTGGAATAAACAAACTTCACCCGGTTCTTTTTACTGGGCGGCGTTTTCACTTTCACATGGCTGTTTGCCCATACTTCCATCACCGAGATCCCCCTCAAACCTCCATAGACTCAGGCAAAACAACAGAGAGAGAGAGAGAGAGAGAGAGAGAGCTTATAACTCCTTCAAGAGAAGTCATCTACACCAAGGACTTTATACGGGTAAGTGCATTTTGCCCTTTTAATTCAGGTTATGATTCCTACGATATTCAGTTAGTGCAAGATTTTGGTGCGATGTAATCTTTGAATCCATGAAGAGTCCGAACTTGGGTGGTGTTTACTGTTTAGCTATTACATTTAACGTACAACTGGGTCTTTTAAATTGTGGCTGTCAAGCAGTGCGTTCAAGTTGAAGTTAGGTTCTGTTTTAAGCTCGTAATATGTTAATGACAGGTGATTACACAATGAATTACGAGGTCAGTAACTTTACTGGAACATAGGCTAAACAATCATATCTTTGGTTGAGTCTCCACTTTTCAGTTGTAGTGTTTAACGTGTACAGCTTGGCCGTAACAGGGAAGCTTGGTAGTTACTACCCTATACTTTTTCTTTCCATTTAGAACTTCAGGAGAGTTAGATGCTTACTAAATCGGTTGGTGAAACGAAATAGCAAAGAGTTGTCTTAAAGGAGACACATTGGAGATTAGAGTTTGTAAGTAAATACAAACAAGTTCTGTTTCTGTTAAATAAGGTTTGGTTTCACCCTATGCTCTGAGTTTTGCATGATTAGGTGAGCATAAAATGCAAATAGGAGGATTATAGGGAATGCGAGCAGTAAAGTTTCACAGGCCATTTAGCGAATACTCTTTTAATTGAGCAAGCTTGTTAATTAGTGATTTTAGCAAGAGTTTTAATCAAAATCTAGCCTTGGTACAAGTGAATAAAAACGAAGTGAGCAAAAGTTGGAAGTTACCTTCTAAATATACTTTTGATGCGTATGATTGCATACTAACTGTGATGACAAAGAATCTTTTACTTAAGTGTGTCTGTTGTATGCTTATATGAAAATATCTCAAGAACATGGCATTTCATTTTTTTTTTTACAAGTAATAAGAAGTTTTATTAAATCAAGTAAATAGGCATAGTCTAAGTACACATGAAGTATACAAAAGAAAACATCTAAATAGAAGCTAGGAACTAGTAGAAGCTAAAAGAAAATCATGAAAATTGTCCCCATTCAAAACAAGAACATTCACCCAAAGACATAAAGTAGGTAAGAAAAACTCTGTAATTCCTCCCAGCGAACGTTCTCTATCTTCAAAGCATCGCCCATTTCTTTCCAACCATAAACACCACATCAAGCATAACGGAATAATGGAATCATCTTCCAAATAGCAGCAATACGATGACTATCAATGGACAGCAACACTGCCCATTATTCTTTCCTTATTCAACTCTTTCCTTATTTCTCTAGTTAATATTTGACAGATTGTAACTTCCATGTATAGGGCTAGAATTAGGCGCACGCATAATGATCTATTTCCATGTATAGAATTGCTTTGTACAGATTATATAATATACAGAATCCTCAAGGCCACGGTATTTCGGCCATTCACACAATATTTTGACATGGTATCAAGAGCTGGTTGCTAAGGTTCTTCTCTCGCTTAAATTTTTTTTGTTTTCTCGGTTTCGTGTTTCGGCGTGTGCTGTTCTCAGTGCCGACGTGAAAGCTTCCTTGTTTTCAGTCTTCTCCTTCTGGATTGGTGTTGTTGGCACCTTCTATTTCTGGTTTGAGCAGTTTCTGCACCTTCTGGTTTGAGCATTCTTAAACACAAGTCTCTCCTGTGTTTTGGTGAGGTCTGTGCTGTTTCTCGGTGAACCTGACGTGAAAAATCTCATTTTTTGGCACTTTCTCAGACTTTCGGCACGTCTGGTTTTCTCGGGTCTAGTTTCTCTGTTGTCACAGCAGACACTTGTGGGATTTTTTTGGTTTTTTTCTGGTTTCTGTTGTCGCAGCAGCCTCTAGTGGGTTTTTCGGTTTGGTCTGGGTGCTCTGTTGTTGCAACAACCTCGTGGGTTTTTTCAGCTTGGTATGTGTGTTTTGTGGCTCTCGGCTTCTTTGTTGAACCGTGGTTCGTGACTTCCGAAACTTTCATTGTATTTTTTGGTCTCTGTTGATTTCCGTTGATGTTTGTTTTTTGCTTTGTCTTGGGATTCCTTTATTTGTGATGGACTATGCACCTGTGTGTCCAGTTTACGGGCACATATTACTCTACTTGGGCATTTCAGTTTGAACTTTTCCTCAAGGGAAAAGATCTTTGGGGTCATATTGATAGCACGGATGTCGCTCAAACATCCACTACTAACAAATCCAAGGATCTCGGGGGAGACTTCATGGGCTGTACTTGACGCTCGGATTATGTCTTAGCTTCTTGGATCGGTGGAGCCACATATTGTTACCAACTTGCAGGCTCATCGCTCTGCTCAATCCATGTGGAAATACTTGAAGATGGTTTATCATCAAGCTAATGATGCTCGTCATTAGCTTCAGTCTTTCCATCCAAGACTACTACTCGGCATTTCAGACTCTTTTTTTTTTATAAATAAAAATATTATATATACATATATCAATAGGAGTAACCGAGTACACTGGACGTATACAAGAAAAACACCTAGCCCATACAAGAAAGCTCATAATGACCCAAAAGCCCATAAAAACCAACCCAAAATACACCAAACCCAAATTGGAAAACTATCATTACACCTCCCCGACCCCATCCCCTAGATTCCTTAAAACTAATCCTCAACCCGAACATCACAAAGCCCTCCCTTTACCCTTCCCTTGACTTGAGCTACCTCCCTTAGGATCGTAGTTAATTGCCCATGAAAGGCATTTCTAACTCTTTGGCATGAGTATACTGATTTGGTTATAGCGGATGTTCTTGTTGCCGCTCTTTCAACTATTCAGACTCTTCATGAGACTAGCCGGCATGATCAAACTACGCCCGGAATATGAATCTGTTCGCTCCTCTCTACTAAACAGATCTCCTGTTCCCTTTCTTGATATTTGCTTTGGTGAGTTACTTCGCGAAGAAAAACAACTTAGTACTCAAGCTATTCTGAAGCACTCTCATGACAGTTCAGGGACGACAACTGTGGCTCATGCTACCCAAGGTCGAGGACCACCTATGAATTCTAAAAACTTGCAGTGTTTCTATTGCAAGGAATATGGGCATATTGCTGTCAATTGCCCTAAGAAATATTGTTCTTATTGCAAGAAGAAGGGTCATATTATCAAAAAATGTCGTATCTGCCCCCAGAATCGTTAGGTCCAAGCATTTCAGACTTCCGTTATTGCCCCTCCAGTAGCGTCTTTTGCAACACATGGCTCTTCTTCA
Organism: Juglans regia; assembly: GCF_001411555.2. Taxonomy (NCBI): domain Eukaryota; kingdom Viridiplantae; phylum Streptophyta; class Magnoliopsida; order Fagales; family Juglandaceae; genus Juglans; species Juglans regia. The sequence continues at coordinate 23,568,953 of NC_049914.1, read as the reverse complement.
AGTGCTTCCTCTATTCCTGCACCTCCTGTAGTGAATTACTACACACCAGAAATGGTGCAACAGATGCTAATTTCGGCTTTATCAGCAATGGGGTTCCAAGGTAACAATTCTACTAAACTCTGGTATGTGGACTCAGGGGCCTCTAATCACATGACAAATAATCCCACTACTCTGTGTCATATTCGACCCTACATTGGTCAATCTGCTATTCAGACCGCCAATGGTAGTTCTTTGCCCATAACTGCTGTCAGAGATGCCTCTTCTAAGTTCACTGATGTGTTTCTTGCTCCTCAGCACAATTGTGCTGTTAATTTTTCTGGTGATGGTTGTGTTGTGCAGGACTAGGTAAAGGGGAAGCCGATTGTGAAGGGACCTAAAGTGGGGTGCTTGTTTCCACTATTTTTGCTTGTTCCAGCACTTTCTTCAGTTTCTTCTATTCAGTCTTTTGCTTGTAATAATGTTCCAACTCTTAGTATGGTATGGCATCGTCATTTAGGCCATCCCAATACTCAAATCTTATCACATGTATTGAACTCTAGTTTTCTTGGTAATGAAGAACGTCCTTCTTTATCTCTTGAGTGTGATTCCTGCAAACTTGGTAAAAGCAAAACTCTTCCCTTTCCTTTGCATGCTAGTAGAGCTTCGCACTGCTTTGATCTTATTCAAAGTGATGTTTGGGGACCCTCCCCGGTTAGTTCACATGAAAAATTTAAATATTATGTGACTTTCATTGATGATCACAGCAGATTTACTTGGGTCTATTTTCTTCGCTCTAAATCTGAGGTTTTTCATACTTTCACCGAGTTTTTAGCATATGTTCACAATCAATTTTCTGCTTCTATTACGACATTACGCACAGATTCTGGTGGTGAATATTTGTCTACTGAGTTTCAAGCATTCTTGGCTTCCAAAGATATTATTCATCAACGTTCATGTCCTGCTACTTCACAACAGAATGGAGTAGCCGAATGCAAAAATCGTCATCTCCTAGATGTGGTACGTACTCACTTGTTAGAATCATCTGTTCCATCCATATTTTGGGTCGAGGCTCTGAAAACTGCAACTCACTTGATTAATCGTTTACCTTCTCAAGTCTTACACATGGAGTCTCCCTACTTCCGCTTGTTTGCTAAGCAACCTAGTTACGATAATTTTCGTACCTTTGGTTGTGTATGTTTTGTTCATTTACCTCATCATGAGCAACATAAATTATCTGCTCAATCTGTTAGATGTGCATTCATTTACCTCATCATGAGCAACATAAATTATCTGCTCAATCTGTTAGATGTGCATTCTTGGGATATAATGTGTCAAAAGGGATTTGTTTGCTATGATCCTATATTACATCATACACGCATTTCTAGGAATGTTATTTTCTTTGAAAATCAATATTTCTTTCTTGTGTCCTCTATGCCCTCCTCTTCTACTGTGGTCCTTCCCTCCTTTGAGCAGCAGTTCTCAGATCTTCATCAAGTCAGCTCTCGCTTAAATCCAAGTATTGTGTATACAAGACACTCTCGCCCAGAGTCTCTTCCGGTGGCTCTCCTCGAGTGTCGGCACCCCTGGATAGGTATGGGTTTACTTCTTCCAGTTCTGGCAATTCTATTTCAGCTCTTACTGTTGCATTGTCGAATTTTGATATTCTCACATCCTACTCACAAGCTGCCAAGCATGACTGTTGGCAACAAGCTATGCAGGAAGAAAGTTCCGCTCTAGAGGCCAATCACACCTGGGACATTGAGCCATGTCCTCCAACAATTGTTCCTCTGGGTTGCAAATGGGTTTATTCAGTCAAGGTTCGATTTGATGGAAGTTTGGATCGTTAAAAAGCTCGGCTTGTTGCACTTGGGAATAATCAGGTATATGGTGTTAATTATGAAGAAACATTTGCTCATGTGGCTAAGATGACTACTGTTCATACGATTCTAGCTCTAGCTACTTCTAATGATTGGCCACTACATCAGATGGATGTCAAGAATGCTTTTTCACGGGAATCGTAAAGAGTGTATTTATATGAAGCCACCCCCAGGATTGTTTTCTTCTTCGACTTCACATGTATGTAAGCTTCGTTGCTCCCTTTATGGTCTCAAACAAGCTCTGAGGGCCTGGTTTGATAAATTTCGAACCACTTTATTATAATTCTCATTCAAGCAAAGCAAGTATGACACTTCCTTGTTTCTTTGAAAATCAAACATAGGTATTGTTGTTCTTTTGGTTTATGTTGATGATATTGTGATTACTGGTTCCGATTCTATTTTATTTGGCCAGCTCAAGACTCATCTCTCTGAGTCCTTCCATATGAAAGATCTTGGGTCTCTCACATATTTTTTCGGTCTTGAGGTGCATCGTAGTCCATCTGGTATTTCTCTCAACCAACATAAGTATGCTAGTGATCTGGTGGCTACAGCCGGCCTGCAGGACGCCACCTCTGTTGATACTCCCATGGAATTGAATGTCAAGCTTCGGAAAGAAGAGGGTGGCTTACATGTTGATCCCAATTTATACCGGAAGTTGGGGGGTAGCCTTGTCTATCTCACCATTACTAGACCGGACATTTCCTTTGCAGTACAGCAAGTCAGTCAGTTATAGGCTGATGCTGAGGGCACTTGGGCCTTTCCTTCAGGCACTTCTCCTCGTGCGGAGATACACGCCGTTTCAACACTGGTTGGTGTGCATTCTTAGGTGATGCATTGATCTCCTGGAAGAGTAAGAAGGAAGACAGAGTCTCTAAGTCATCTACCGAATCTGAGTATCGGGCGAATTCCGAAATCTTCGAGGTTGTTGCTGAGCTTCTGAAATTATTTGGCTTCGAGGTTGGCTTGCTGAGCTAGATTTTTCTGAGACCGATCCTACACCTCACATGCTAATAATATGAGTGCTATTCAGATCACGGCCAATCCTGTCTATCATGAGTGCACGAAGGATATTGAAGTCTACTGTCACTCCATCTGTGAGGCATTTGAAGCTCGTGTTATTACTCTTCCACATGTTTCCACTGAACTACAAATTGATGATATCTTCACCAAAGCTCTCACTCGCCATCGACATTGCTTCTTAAGTAGCAAATTGATGTTTGTTGATCAACCTACATCAATTTGAGGGGGGCTGTCAATGGACAGCAACGCTGCCCATTATTCTTTCCTTATTCAACTCTTTCCTTATTTCTCTAGTTAATATTTGACAGATTGTAACTTCCATGTATAGGGCTAGAATTAGGCGCATAATGATTTATTTCCATGTATAGAATTGCTTTGTACAGATTATATAATATACATAATCCTCAAGGCCACAGTATTTCGGCCATTCACACAATATTTTGACAATGACTACCCTTAATGCTTTTCCAACAAGCCAAAAGATCCACCATCGTCTTAGGCATCACCCAAGCAATACCCGTCCTACCAATCGTCCCAAATTGTCTTAGCCACCTCACAACGAAAAAAATAAATGGTCAACAGATTCACCATCTTTCTTACACATGAAGTTGTCAAGATGTTCCCAAGAGAAGCCAACCAGAAAAAAAAAAAACCTTGCTTGGCACCATGGATCTCCAAATGCACTTCCAAAGAAATTGACTAACATAATGGCAAGTCAACGCCTTGTAAAATGAACTAACAAAAGTTTTGGAATATAGCGTGCTATCAGAATCTCTCCATACTGTTTCAATGAAGGATTCTCAATGATCATCAACTTCTTTGTTTGCCATTAACACTAAAGATGGGTTACTCAAAACTGATCCTTATTGAAACTAAAGTTTTCAAGCTCTTTATGGAAGGTAGTCGATTGGTGCGTATTGTAGTGCGAGGTAGAAAGGTGGTGAATGAGTTGGCTTTGGGATCCTCATCAGTGAAATGGGTGGTGCAATATTGGAGGAGTGTACTTGCTCAAATGGAAAAAAAAGGAATTTTACAAAACCTCCCCTGTAAGTAGCAGTGCCTTCATCACACAAAGAGGTTCTAATGCTTATGGAAGATTTCTTACTCTAGTGGAATATAGAGAGGGTGGAAGAAGAAGCCTTAGCATAATCCATGAAGAAGTGGAATGGAAGGGCTGGAAAAAATTGGCAATGGAGCTTCGTGAGGTGCATGAAAGCGTGGGAAAATCTGGGAAGAATTTATCGAAAGGGGCTGGAACCATCTAACAAAAAGACTCGGTAAAGGGCCTTGTTTAGTCGTACGCGTAGGCTGTCTTGACTTCATGTGATGGTTCGGCCATTATATGAGTTCACTGTAGGCCTAAGGAAGCACTGGGAGGTTTTAGGGAGGGGGGCGCTTTGTTCAGTGGTCGTGGTGCAAAGCAGCTAACCTTAAATAGCCTCAAAATGGAGGTTTTAGGGTCCATTTGGTAACATGACTGTTCTAAAGTATTTTCAGATATTCTCAGATATTTCCTTTCCAAACATTACTCAAACACAAAACACTTTTCAATTTCAATTTTTCAATTTTTCAATTTTTTTATCTAATCATTACAACTTTACCAAACTCCCAAACAAAAACAAAATCATATAAATTTTCCAAACTTCCAAACAAAAATAATATTAAAAGATTAGATGAAAACAATTTTTTAACTTTATAATATTTTTATTTAACTTTTTCTCTCATCTTTCCCAAAACTCAATAAAACATCTTAACTCAACCCATTTCACTACTATTTACAGTTATAATGAGATATTCTAAGTATCCAAATGGGGGCTTAGAAATGAGGGAAACGGTAAATAGTTTTATCCTAAGGGTAAACCAATGATACAGGTTGGGCATAGAATCCAGCAAATATGGCCTCAAGACCCGTAACCCAGCGTTGGCGGGCTAAGCCCAGGAATGGGCCCAGCCCTTTCGTCAACCCAGCCTCCAGAACTGAGAAATCACCGTTGGAGCCAATGAACTATCGAACGGGACATCACAGAATAGGATGCAGGACGTGGGCGATTTGATGGATGACAACCTGGTCCGCCGTTGAGGTGGCGACGGCACCAACAATACTTGAGGAAGTCATACCTGTCTCGAAGATACAAAATGTTGCCGGAATTGTGGCCTCACCAAAATTAAATTAAAACTAAGTTTAGGAGAAATAATAAACTTATTAATATGTATCCAAAATTTTTTTGTTATACAATATTAGACTTCTTAATATAGAATCCAAATTGAAAATAGAACAAAAATTAATTAAGGTTGACGATCTAGCAGAAAAATAGTTGAGAGGTTTTATCCTCTAGACTTCATTAAGCAAAAAAAAAAATTATTCAAGGTCTCAATTATAGCATTATATGTTTAATGTGACATGGAAATATCTAGATTGTGACAGGGAAAAAACTATTTAAGGTCTCAGTTGTGGTTGGGGACGGCTCTGAAATTCGTTTTTGGCATGATCCATGGTGTGCTGGTAAGACTCTCCGTGCTGTTTTTCCAGATCTTTTTCGTATTTCTCAAAATGAGGATGGCTGAGTTTGTGGATTGTTCCAATGGATCTCCGCAGTGGAATGTTCTTTTTTCTAGAGCTGTAAATGATTGGGAAATGGGGGCTGTTTCTGAACTGTTTGGTTTCTTGTATGCTACTCAACTTGGGAGGGATAGGAGGGATAAGATGGTCTGGATGCTGACTGGTAACAAGAAGTTTTCAGTTCGTTCTTGGTATAAGACGTTGTCTAGGCCGAATGCCTGGGGTTCATTCTTTTCCTTGGAAGAGTATTTGGAAGAATAAGGTGCCATCAAAGGTTGCATTCTTTCGCTGGTCTACTTCTTTAAGGAAGATTTTGACGTTGGATAATCTCACGAAGCATGGATTAATTGTTTTGGAATGGTGTTTCTTATGCAAGAAAAATGGTGAATCAGTGGATCATCTATTATTACACTGTGATGTGACCAGGTGGTTATGGAATGAAGTGTTCAATAGGAGTGGTACGGCTTGGGTGATGCCTTGGAAGGTGGTAGATCTTTTTGCTTGCTAGAGAGGTTTAAGGGGAAAAGTGCAAATTGTCGTTCTTTGGAATATGATACCTTTATGCCTTATGTAGTGTATTTGGTAGAGAGGAATGGTCTATGCTTTGAACATAAGGGGAGGGCTCGGGGATGAACTTAAAATATTTTTTCTTTAATTCCTTATTCCTTGGGCTTCGGCTATTATATTTAATGGAAATAGTATCCATGATTTTATTGTTTCTTTTTCTAGTTCCTGACATGTAATAGGTTCAGTTTTTGTATACTTTCTATGTACTTGGCTTTGCCTTGTTACTTGTCTTAATAAAATTTTTAGTCATAAAAAAAAAAATATCTAGATTTTACATGAAACTTGATAAACTAGCTTACATACTAGAAAGAAAGATGACTTTCTAAGAGATCCCTTGAGAGTTTCTATGAATATTTCATTACAAAAATAATAATGAATAAATATTATTTCATGAAACATTATCGTTAGAAATCTGAAACATATATTAATGAGGGTACCATGGATTGGGAGTTGGAGGTTATCACAGAGTTCTATGCAGCACTGTATTCCGTACATATGACTGAGGGTACCATGACAAGATGATTTGGAGCCCTTCCAAAAAAGGTAAATTCACGGTCAGATCATTTCACAAAGTTTTAACGAGCCCAGGCATGCCCACATTCCCATGGAAGAGCATTTGGCAGACAAACGCTCCTTCAAAGGCAGCTTTTTTGTTTGGACAGCAGCATTGGGCAAAATTCTCACCACAAATAACTTAAGGAAACGTCGGGTAATGGTGTTGAACTGGTGTTTGCATGTGTAAGAAAGATGGCAAATCAGTCGACCATCTGTTTCCACATTGCGAGGTGGCCATGACCATGTGGGATGATATTTTTACAAGACTTGGATTATCATGGGTCATGCCTCGTAGACTAGTGGATTTTCTAGCAAGCTGCTACATTGCTTGACAGGAAAAACTTCTTGCCCTTTATAATGATTTCAAGAAACTCCAAATGTAACATCGACTAGTCCTTTAGGAGTATCAACCTAGGTATGTATCCATCACTAGTGCTTAGTGGTTATTAGGTGTATGTTGTATAGACTTACTGTGTACTTGGGCTATGTCTTTTACTATCAATAAAGTTTTACATTTATAAAAAAAAAAGATATGGTTTGGGCTTTCCATGGGTTATTACAGTCCTCATTGCACCCTCCACACACAGTGAAAGAGAGCTCTCCCCACACTGCATGAGGGATCTCCCTACCACCACACAAGGATCTCCCCTCATCCTATGGTGTGGACAGGATAAGCGAGGATCTCCCTTACTGCAGATGGCACAAGCCCTCTTTGCAAGACATAAGAGTATGGAGGTAGGTGATCCCTTCATGCATAAGATGAGTTACCAAATAAGATCTTCAATTACATTCTAAATCAACATCCTAATAAGCACAGGATGAAATTTTGAACTAAATTCCAAAATCGGTAGCATAATATCTACTGATGGGCCAGTAATTGCTTGAAAATAATTGATAAAAATCTCCTTACCTGATCAAATTTTCGTCCTTGGATGATATCTGCAAGGGCAATACAGGATGCCTCACGAGATCGCCAAAGCCTTGACCCACATTGTACCAACAAATCATCAATAATGAGATCGAAGTTTTCATCAATTGTTTTCTTTGAGTCTGTCACCAGTGACTTCCAGATGAGGGCCATTGCATCCTTAAATATTCCGCAAACAAAAGTTCATGAGTAAACAAGAAGAGATTGTTATATATTTTGTCATATCATTTGAAATAAGTGGGACGTAGAAATGCCACTTTTGGAATCATACACAAGACTGCCAAAAATACTCAATAATGTCGAAATGATGTTGATACATTATGAAATATGTAATTTTTTTTTTATCAGTAAAAATATGTAATATTTATAGTGTGATAATTTGTTGAACTAGTGAGAGCCCTCAACAATGTACCTGCACATTTTTGTCAGGATCATATTGGTAACGAACAAGCCTAGGAATCAACAAACGTAAGTGTGGCTTAATAGCATCCCCAGCTTGCTTTGCTATCTTAGAAAACCCAAAAGCAGCACCCCTCTTAGAATTTAAAGAAACTTGATAATTAGCAAGATCCATAAACTTATAAATTAAGTCTGGCTGCCCCATCTCATTTGCTAAGCTGCAAAGCTCCTTATATGTGCTCAGCTTCCCTCCACTAAGACTTTCACCAATAGCACCATCTTGAAACACTTCAGAATCTTCAACAAGCTGCAATACAAAAAAGCTGGAACCTTAATCTTAAATGCACAGAGAGAGAGAGAGCGAGAGAGCAATACAATATCAGAATACCAAAATACCTTGATGGCTCTTTTCCTCTTCCCTGAACCAGTCAGATTGCTTACAAGTGCATTCACCAAATTTTTCTTCATTGCTGCATCACCAAGTTCATACACTATACTCATGCCATGTGAGGCCAACTCTTGTGTGAGTTCATTTTGTTCCCCAAGTAGTTGTGAGAAAGCCTCCTGCACTAATACCAAATTATTCAACCCTCCAATCCCAATTCTGGTATTACAAGAAGCCAGAAGCAATAGAATGTCCTAAGAACAAATGGCATCCTCCACTTTTTTTTTTTTTTTGATAAGAAATTTCATTGATCAAAACTAGGTAAAGCCCATGTACACAGGAAGTATACAAAAGAGACACCTAGTTACGTTCTAGAAAGCTGAAAAATGGCATCCTCCACTTAACCATTTGGTGTTAAAAAACAATAAACAAAACACTTGGCTGTCCATATTTCTCATTGACAGCTTCAGCATTTGCACTATTTACAGCAGAAAAGATATCTTTTTGCAGAAAATATCATCACGTTCAAACAACCGAAGAACTGAGAATCACCTTCATGCCTGAGCCTGAAAATTTCTAAACTTTGAAGGTGTTTTTTGAACACCAATACAAAACCTGTCTTTTCTGACAACTCATTTATAGAAGATTGGAAAACTGAGAAACTCATCCCTACAATCAATCTACTACAAATTTTTTGATGGGTAATCAAGAAGATTTATTTATAAGAGAAGGCATAGCCAAGTACACACTACTACAAATTTGTGGTAAGTAAATGATAAATTTATGCATGCTGTCCATTCTGACAATCTGAGTTCCGAGTTGTAATTTTAAAAACATGTTTATAACTAATCACATCATATAACTTGATCATACTTGGAAATACACACTGATTACTAAAAATAGATTTTTAAGACCATGTTGAAAGCCAGGAGTAGAATAAACCCAGCGCTGTATACACCATAGTCACTAAAGGCCATAGGTCGTAACCCAGTTTGAGTCATTGCTTGTTTAAGGCACAAATTGGACTCAAAGAGAATGACACCACAGTCACAAGGCTGGTTACACATCTCGCACTTTCACACACATGCTGTCATGTATACAGACACTTGACCATGACAGCCTAAAAGCTCAATTTTAGGCCCGACAACAGACCTGGACAGAGACCTTAGAAGGACTATAGGACCCCACAAATGAACTAACTAGCCCTAGCACAATAAACCTTTCCAACCACCTAAACAGTGGGATATACATGCTAGAAGTACTAACTTTAAGGGAATTTTAAGGGCCTTGAGTCTAAACGATGGTAAGTATAATCTAGCTAAACAGGTATCATTGCATCTAGTACACAACTTTCATGTTTAACATGGGTAAATGTTGTGATTAATCATGAATGAAAGTATAAGTTTCTTTGAAAACACATGTAGAAACCAAGGAAATCATATCTGTCCAAGTATGCTATGTAACAAGGGACTTTCAGCATTAGCAATGCCAAATCGTAATAGCTACAGATGTTTTTATTATGTTGATAAGTGTGGAAGTTGAGCAAGCTAGGAAGCAAGGTCAGTATACCTTTGTTTCTTCAATTTCAATAAAATGTTTCTTTTCGAAATTTGTGTTTTAAGTAGTAAGCTTTTTCTTTGGCAGCCCTATTTATGCATAAAAAATATGAAAGAATGAGAATGTAAATTGTTTGTGCGTATGCTTCCACTATGTGATGTGAATATAATAAATACTTATGTTAAATGATGAAAGAAGGAAAGGAAAGGAACCTGATATGACTGTATGAGCAACATAAATGAATTTTAAATGTTTTCATCAACCTTACGCCTGTTGAGCAATATTGGTACGAGAGGATCATGTGCAGACGGCAAGCCATCTTTTACAGTCCACCAAGAATGGCTAACTCAAGAACACCTAGTTTATAGAGTGATTTCCATCTCCTCGACTAGGTTCCACCTATGGCTGCAGGCATGGAACCATGATGTTCAAGTTCTTATACTTGGGGCATAAATGTGCATTGCCAACCAGAGATGAAGGAAATGGTTTGTGATATGTGTGATCGTTCTTGAAGTCTATGCATGGTATTTAAAGGTGAAGATTTGTTTATTATCTTGTTTCCTGTAGGATGTATATACTTACTGAGTACTTACAAAAATATTATTTATCAAAATGTATATACTTACTAAGTATTCACTCACTTTATTTTTATGTTTTAAACATCCCAGGTATTGAGGAGATTGAAGATGGGTCAGTAGGCTAGACTTAGCATTGGAGACCATGATCTAGCCTTTAGAGTAATTCTATTATTAGAGAGTTTTATTTATGAGGACCTATTATGACATTAAGAAACTTTATCAACTTTTCAGCGTATGGATTTTCCTAAACTTATGATTATTTGAATTTTATTAATAAAATTTTCTATTATGTTTAATTGTTTACGGATCTTTTATAACCTGGCTCATGGAATGGAAATGAAAGCAACATATCTAACCCTAGAGGGAAAGGGGTGTTCTACTTACAGTGAAGCCCTGAGCAGAATCTTATAGAGAATCCTAAAGGCAAGCAACGTCTACTCCCTTGGTTGTGCTCTACGAAAGAAACTGAGTACAAGTGGCATTGACTTCAAGAATGAAACTTCAACAAGGGTGCACAATGGATCTCTGTTTTATTCTAAAAAACTATTTTGCACGCTTCAAAATTCTTAGGCAAAAGCTAAAACAATTCAACCTCCTTGCAAAGGAGATGCTCATTTCAAATCAATTACTCTCTCCCAACCAGTCAAGGTAAGAATCTTGGAGAGGAAGGCACTTGTGAAGCCATAGTCTTATTAGAATCTGCCACATGCACTTCATGCATTGTCATAAATGCCGTACCTCAATTTTTCTTAACTTTGGTCAATTACATCAATGGAGGCTACTCTTTTTTAGGTCCATACTCTTAAACGAGGGGAGACGAGCATAGCAAAGAAGGGGAAATGGTCCTATCTAAATCTCTTCGTGTTCTGCCATAAGAACTTAAGCAAGTGTTTCCTGGATTAGGAGTTGTGGAAAGGACTTTGATTTTCTTATCTTTACAAGTTAAACTTAGTACCCCGGACTTCAGTGGACACAGTTTTTCTTCTATGATATATGCTGGCTTCTACTTTTTCAATAAACAGAACACAAACAATAATGACCAGTTCAGCAATCACTATTTCTTCATTCTTTCCAATTTCTACAGTTTCAAAACTTTTAAATTCCAATGTACGGCCATCTCATAAAACTGCAGCACTGCAGAGATCATGTGCGAACTGCCTTGAAATTGAGTACACATGCTGCAGTCAGAAGACCAGAACACTTGGCAAAAGTCCAGTGCAAGCGGATAACTCTCAAACATATGAAAGAGAAAAAAAAAATGAAGGTGAATATGTTGACTTCTAGTGCAAGGGAAAACCTGAATTTCAGGAAGCATTAACTGTATGGCCTGTTGATGGCCACAATATATTGTTAGTGATAGTAGCCAGACAGTTCCGGCACAGCGCTCTTCTTTTCTGGTACTGTATAAAAGATCATCAAAAAGCTTTCGAGTAATTGCATCTCTAACCATGATGCTATAATCTTCATTCAGCTCAATTTTCCCAGTAGAACTATATTTTGAGAGAGATGCGCTCATATCTCCAGTAAGGAACTTCGAAGCCATGGAAAGAGAAGTATAGTTCGTTTTGAGAATCACATCAGCAGTCACAGGTACACCACCCCATATAAACGATAGAGCCTCCCCAGAAGCAAAGAGGATATCTTCAACCTGTACAACCCCAAAAAACGCGATTATTAGTGGTTTTCCAATCATAGAACTGAACAAAACCTGCCGAAGTCGATCAAATTTAAAATAGAGGTGTCAAGAAATAAAAACAAACTGAGAACCAAATTTCATGTGCAAGTATATAAAATCAGAAAGTAAAATGTGCAAGATAAAGAGGAATGAAATTTCCATATGGGCATTCATACTCCTGTTTTCAAATACATTTGCTTCCGATGAGAACCAACTCCTAGACAGCACCCCTCAAGACATATATAAGCATTTCCTCATTTTCTGCGAAGTTTATTTGACTTCAAAAAATTCAATAATATTTTTGCAACCTTTACCTTAGGTAAAGTAAATAAGATAATAAACGTCGTCTCAATTGTTATAGATATGGCAACTAAGGCTGCTGTTTCCGTTATTATATAATTTTAAGACACAAGGTCTCGCCCATATAATATTGAATAATTTATGGATTTAACCTAGACCAACCAGAATATACACATATTTGGTTGGATCAGTCTGCTGTTGACTGGAGTAATTTTTTGTGAAGCAAAAAGAGAAATGACCATCTTTGGCCTGGTTTTGGCATTAAAAAACTGGAAAAACGATGCTCATTTCACTACTTATGAATGTACTGAAGCACAGTCAGTACTAAAAGGAAAAAAACTCACCTTAGATCGGCTGAGACTGAAAATCAAGTTGAGGGCAATATTTAGAAGTGAAGATGATGTTTCCTTTACACAGATATGTCCTATGGATATAACAATCTTTGGGATTGCTTTGATATCATCACCAGAGAGTAGCTTCCTCAACTTTTCTTGTAAAACCATCAGAACATCAACTGCAGTGTAATAGATGGGTTAATGATATCTCAAGTCTTGGTGCAAGAATATTGCAACTGCAGTTTAATACACTAGATTTCAGCAGAGGGAAAAAAAATTCACCTGAATTAGAATCAATAATAACTGGGGGCAATGAAACACTAAGCCCAATATGGCCTAGTGCCTGCATTGCAACTGAGGCCAGTGGTGCGGTCTCAGAAATAACAACATCAACCAGGCACTTAAGTGTATTCTGAAACAATGACTCTGGAATCTGCCAAAAAATGTCGGACAAAACTACAAACATAAGTGCTGAAACAGAAACTGATTTTCAATATGATTTGCTAAATTAAGATCCATTTATTTCAAGCTTTTCTATTTAAAAGAACAATCCCTCCCTCCCTCTCTCTCTCTCTCTCTCTGATTGCTGTTCGGTCCATGGTGGTTCTCGCTGGAGACTCTTGTGTTGCCAGTTTTCTTTGTCCTTGTTGTGATTTTAAATTAGTTTTGGCCCGTGGGATTGTTTTTTTTTTTTTCTTTCTTTGATAGGTAAGTTTGGCCCATGGGATTGTTGAGTAGCAAATCTTTTTTCTTGGCAAACGAGGGTTTTTCAGTTTTACAAATAACCAAATGATGCAGAGGGGCAAGCTCTCGAACCCTCTCCCTCTGCCTCTCACTCTCCCCCGCTATCCCTCTCTCCAGATCTCCCACTCTCCCCCTCTCCCTCTCCCTCTCCCTCTCTCTCTGTGATGGCTGTTTGCTCCATTGTGATTCTCGCCGGAGACTCCTTTCTAGCCATTTATTGTGATGATTTCATATTAGTTTGGTCTATGAGATTGTTGAGTAGGGTACCCAATGAAGACAATTCTTTCGAGTTCTGGGCAAAGGAGGGGTTTTTAGATTTACAAATAACCAAATGATGCAGAGGGGTAAGTAAGATTGGTATCCATGAGTATGTCTGTGTGGGCTGGCTTCTAAGGATAATGAAGACGTTGCACAAGGGTCCAAGGAATTTGTGAAATCGTCTAGGGTGGGAAACAAAGCTTTTCTTGCCCGACGGTGTTCTAATCCCAAATCTCCCTATAAATATCTCCCTTCTGCGTGTTACCTAGAAAAAAACCATAAACCAACCAATCCAACACCGTGATCGATTTTGTGTTCAAAATTTTAGGAAGCAACACTACAAGGTAAGTAACTTGCTCATAAATTAGGATTAACGTACGTTAGTTAGTTATATATATTATTATTAAAGCCAATTCTTCGGAAGCCAGTGTTTACGTACCACGCATGTCATGATATTTGCAAGCACGTCATTCATCATGTTTCATTCTACATATTATATTTATGTATGTATTATGCATCTCACGTTGCAATAAGACATGTAAGCTTTCATAAAATCAAATGTAAGATAAACTCAAAATAGCTAATCAGATGGTCATTCAGATACATGATCCTAATGCGAATTTATGGGTGGACGTGCAAGCCACGGACCTAAGCGTGGTCCACCATAATATGCTAGAATATTATTAGTGGCTCCCCTTGCGGCTGCGGAATGTCGGGCCAGTGTACAACCTTGCACACAGGATTAAGTGTGTGCTAGTAAGATAAGTATGATAAGTAAGATAATTCAAGATAAGTCATGCATAGCATAAGAATGCGTATGAATGATCATGATTTTAAGTTCTCAGCATGAAATGTTTTATGAAAAAATCTTAAAGTATGTTTACATTATGATGAGTTTATTACTAAGCCATCGACTCATTTTAATTTCTTTTATGTTTTTAAACCAACCCAGGTCAGAATATTTATGAAGGTAGAGCTGCAGGACAAAACTTAGTCAAATGAGGCATGACAGTGGCCTAGATCATGTACATAGAGTTTAAGTTATGATTTTTTATGGTACAGTTTTTGAGAAATTTTAACAAATGCTTCCGCACACTCTCAATATTTTTTTTTATAATTAAACGATTGTATTAATAAAAATAGGCATAGCCCAAGTACACAATATGGTATACAAGAGGTAACACCTATCTAGGAGGGGGAAATGGAAATAAGAAAATCATAAAGATCAAGGCCACTAAAATCAACAACTTTGGCCCATAAAACCAAAGTTCTAACAAAAAATAACCTCAACTCCTATAGTGTGCACTGCTTGTCCTCAAACGTTTGGTCATTACGCGCCTGTCATACGCACCACATAACACAAATAGCTACCATCTTCCATATAGCTGTAATTTGTGGAAAACCGCCTAGATTTGTCCAATTGGCCAAAAACCAAACCATTGTAGCAGGCATAACTCGAGCTAGCTCTAACCATTTGAATATCTCATCCCATAAAGCTCTGGCAACCTGACAATGCAAGAGGAGATGATCCACAATGTCACCATTGTTTTTACACATACAACACCAGTCCACTATGATCACCACGCATTTCTGCAAGTTGTCCATCATCAAAATCTTGCCCAAAGAAGCTATCAGCTCTTTGAGGGCTCGGTTTTATGGAAGACGAGTTGAAAGAAGTCCTCAAAGCTATCAACTTCCCAATCTTGGGCAGCCCTAGTAAAGATCACATTCCATTGGACTAGGCCCCCAGATATCTCCATGAGTTCCGCCACTGAAGCTTCTTTCTCACTTGCAATTCTGAAGACTGAAGGGAATGAGTCCTTAAGGGCATTTTCTCTGCACCACAAGTCATGCCAGAATTTTATTCTTGAGCCATCCCCCAGCACAAGTCTAGTGTGGCGGGCAAACACCCCCATCCTCATCTAATGTGCCTCGACACTCCCACTCAATACGCCCCTTGTACCTCCCAAGTGCTCCATCTCCCCCACATACCTCCAAATTTACATTCAATCACCGACTTCAAGAGCTTTCGGTTCTTGATTGTATCGCCACAACCATTTCTCAAGGAGAGGCCCAATTGAAGACCCTCAAATTTCTAATGCCCAACCCACCAGAAGAAATTGGGGAACATACCTTATCCCACTTAACCAAATAGAATTTGAATCATCCCCTAGACCACCCCAAAGAAAATCTCAATGAAGTTTCTAAATACGGGCCGCCACACTCACTGGAATTGAGAATAATGATAAAAAGCAAGTTGGTAAATTTGACAGAGTGCTCTTGATTAACGTGATCTTGCCACCTTTCAACAAGTACAGTCTCTTCCAACCTGTCAATCTACGTTCAATCTTCTCAATTATTGTATCTCAGGTAGGTAAGGCCCTTGAGGCAGCCCCCAGAGGAAGACCAAGGTAATTCATGGGGAGAGATGAGACCTTACATCCAAGAGTGCTGGCCAGCTGCTGAATGTTGCGGATGTTACCAACTGGAACCAACTCAGACTTGGCTAAGTTCACTTTCAAACCAGACAGCCTCAAAACAGAGTAGAACTGCCCTCAGTGCCTGAATATGGCTTTGTTCTACCTCACAAAAAAGTAAAGTATCATCTACGAACAACAGGTGAGAAATGTTAAGAGAATCACCAACCGAAAATCCAACCACATAACCTCTGTTAACCAAGCCGAGACCATTCTGCTGAATGCCTCCATAACAATGACAAACAGGAGTGGGGACAAAGAATCCCCCTGTCTTAACCCACAGGAGCTGTTGAAGAAACCCACCGGACTGCCATTCAACAACACCAAGAACTTCATTGTTGATATGCACCATTTGATCCATGAGCATCATCTCTCCCCAAAGCCACACCTCTCAAGCAAGTAAAATAGGAACTCTCAATTAACATGATCATATACCTTCCCCATATCCAGCTTACAAAAGACACTCGAGTTGCCAGATTTGAGTTTACTATCTAGGCATTCGTTGGCAATGACAACTGAATCTAGAATTTGCCTGCCCCTTGCAAATGCGTTTTGGGGTTTCGTAATGATCAGCCCCAAAACCTCCCCAATGCGATTTGCAAGCACCTTGGAAAGAATCTTGTACACCCCATTCACAAGACTAATGGGTCAATAATCCTTCATCTCCAATGCCCCAATCTTCTTAGGAATGAGCGCAATTAAAGTGGCGTTAAGGCTTTTTTCAAATTTTACAACCGAGTAGAATTCCCGGAACACCTGCATTAAGTCCTCCTTCACCACATCCCAACATGATTAAAAAAATCCCATAGAAATGCCATTTGGACTCAGTGCTTTGTCTTTGACCATCCTCCTCACCACCCCATGAACGTCTATCTCCTGAAACGACCTCTCCAGCTAAGAAACATGCTGGTGGTCGATGGACTCAAAGGCTAATCCATCAAGCTTAGGCCTCCACCCCACCTGTTCGGACAACAAATGTTCAAAGAAACCAACAATATGTTCTTGAATCACAAGGGCTTTTGTGCAGACAGCACCATCTATGTTCAACATCTCTATGGCATTAGTTCTCCTATGCAAATTGGCCACTCTATGAAAAAATTTCGTGTTTCGGTCGCCTTCTTTCAACCACAATGCTCGTAATTTCTGAGCCAAGAGATCTCCTCCAATAAGGTAACCCTCTCTAATTATGATAATAATTCAGTCTTCCGGGAGCTTTCTTCCATAGAGAGAACCTGCCCTCCTGTACCCGCTCTACTTCCTGTAACTCTGCCACCATAGACTTCTTACGTTCAGCTATATCACCAAAGGATTGGGCATTCCAAAGCTTTAAATCTGTTTTCAAAGCTTTTAGTTTGCCCTCAAAAATGCAACTGGGGGTGCCATGAATCTAGTATGAGAACCACCATTGTCTAACCCTTTCAACAAAAACCTTCTGTTTTCAACCACATATTTTCAAATTTGAAATACAGAGTCCCTCCTTGAATACCACCACAATCCAACAAGATAGGAAAGTGATTTGAATAGAGGTGAGGAAATCTCTTTTGGCATAGCTCTGGATAATGTGTTTCCCACTCCGAGGAGACTAAAAATGTCCAATTGAGACCACGTTTGATTGTAGGACCATGTGTATGTTCCTCCCATAAGAGGAATGTCCACCAGGCCTAGCTCAAAGATACACTCCGAGAATTCCATCATTGCTGGCCGCAACCTAATTTCTCCCGATCGTTCACTTGGGATAACATTGAAATCTCCGCCAATGCACCATGGCAAGTCCCACCAGCCATGCACACCCGCTAAGTCGTCCCATAACAGTCTTCTTTCGCTGTCCAAGTTCGGCCTGTAAATACCAACAAAGGCCCACCTGAAATTATCTTATGCACTCTTAAAGGAGCATGTCACTGTGTATTCCCCGATGTACTCCTCAATTTTCTACACCACCCTTCGGTCCCACATAACTAATACTCCTCCTGAGGCCCCCACTAATGCAAGGTAAGCCCAATCTACATATGGACAGCTCTATAAGCTACGAAAAATTCTTCTTGAAATGGCTTTCAATTTAGTTTCTTTTTTTTTTATTTTTTTTTTATGTCGGGGAACCTCTCCAAGGCAGGGCCCTTCGGACCCACCCCTGCAGAGTAAATCCCGATTCCGAGCACCGCACCCTCGAAAGTTTTCCTACACGAAACTAGTTAAATCGCTGGCCTTTCACCAGGAGGTGTGGCCCCTAGAGATTGTTTGCACCCAATGGGATTTGAACCTTGGACTTGAGGGAAGCATACCCCCAAGCCCAAGGCCTTTACCACTTGAGTCAACCCCTAGAGGTTTCAATTTAGTTTCTTGTAGGCACACAATGTCCTCCTTCCACCCACAAAGCAAGTTTTTTATCCGAAGTCGCTTATTGGCCTCATTAAGCCCTCGGACATTCCAGGATATGATTTTGGGCTTTATAAAGAAAAAGCTGGCACCTTCCTTTCCGATCTTGCTTTGCTTCAACTTCTCTCATAATTAATAGACCAAGTCAACCTCTTTAGCCCCTTCTGTTTTTTTTATCCTCATGTCTTAATCTGATCTCGTCCAGCTTCGATGGCCGTAAGCAAAGCCATGAATTGCTCCTCAAAACCCGAGCATTCAAGCCCCACATAGTGTTGGATTTTCAACACCATATGTAAAACCCAATCGGAAGCTCGAAGCTAATCTGGTACCAGATAATTTAGGGGTGTGGGCTCCCCTACCATGTCAATCTCGTCCCTACTTGCCCCCTGCAACTCCACCGACACTCCCATCTCCCCCTCATCATAGAAGGACCTGCAATCCTCCTGAAGGAAGCCTTGTGTCGAAACTAAGGATCTGCAATCCTCCTGACCCTCCCTCTCTTCTGGTATAAAAATAAAGCAACGTCTACCACCACCATCGTACTCCACTAAAGCCATGTAGCAGCCACGGGCATTAGAACACCTCTGCGCAATGAAGCTTTTGTTCCTCTCCCTTGTCGTGGTGTAAAAATCCTTCTTTTCGCCCCTCAGACAGTCCTCCATTGTTTTGGCTAGCCACTGCACTGTGGTCATCCCTAGCCTCATCTCTTGCACTACCTTCCAGCTCCTCTCAGTGATAAACATGGAGCTTCCATCCTTCGACAACACAAACTTTTGACTCTATGACTAAATGTTTTGGGGAACCCATTGTCATGCCAATCACACCTAAATCTCTAATATTCAAACCTTAATCTCGCCACTAATACCTCCATCCATCATTGAAAAATTCATGCGTGAAAGAACCCATTGGTATTGCCGCTAGACAGCATTTTGAAACCCCCATTTAAGATTTCAGTATTTTAATTCAAAGCGACTCTATTTATTATAAGGAATCTTTGTACTTCGTTTCCTTCAGAATAAAAGAAAATATTTATAGGTTAAGTTCAATAGTAGCACTCCGGCTCCCGAGAATTTCTAAAAGTGACTTTATTATTAACCCGGAGAGTGGAGTGTTACAAAAAGAGACCATCAAGTAAAATTGGGCACATTTCAGGACCTTAACAAGAAAAAAAGGGTCCATTGAAGCTCTACTGATTTTTCCTTTTATAATACGTTCTGATTTTGATATTTGGTTTTTGTTTCGATTGATTTTTTATTTTGTACGGCTTCATTGTGGAGCGGGGGCCGAGGCATATGGCCACCCCACCCAGGTCGGGGTGCGGGCAAGGAGGGCAGCTACCCTCCCATATAGGACAGGAAGCAGCCCTGGTTGACACTAAGCTTTCCAGCAGATATTGTTTTAAAAGAGGGCCATAATGGTAATCCACCATAAGACATACGAGGAAAACACCCATGGCAACCCAGCAATGCTGCCAAATTGCCAGTGATAACCTCCTTATACAAGGTGCCCTCAATTCATAAGGAAAAAGATAATGATGCAACAGAAAGCATTAAAATATATAAGGTAGAAATGCAAATGTCCAACTCACAGTAGGCACTCTAGACGTACAAGCTGCAGTGATGTATCCTATTGCGCATAATGCTCCATGCTGAGTCTCAAACCTAAAGCAAAAAACAGAATAAATAAAGATTGAGATATTTAATATGATTTCCATTAT
Organism: Juglans regia; assembly: GCF_001411555.2. NCBI lineage: Eukaryota > Viridiplantae > Streptophyta > Magnoliopsida > Fagales > Juglandaceae > Juglans > Juglans regia. Next base: position 23,548,669 of record NC_049914.1, on the reverse strand, counting down.
CGGCAGCATATATTAAATTCCTTACAAAGTGCACGCAACAAACCTTAACTTTTGTGTTCCAGTGATCAAAGTAATCAGCTCAGAAATAAGATCAGTTGATGCAGATATAGGAAGAGCAGAGGAAGCTATTCCAAGTAAGCGTGCAGCAGATTCACGAGTATCCAAGTCGACATGACCAAGTAATTGCTTTAGCCAGGATGATTTTAGAGCATAGTGTGATTCTATCACCTATAAAGAGCAATAATATGTAAGAAATAAAAGATAAAGCAGAAAGAAGCAACCAAGCAAGAGAATCTGAGCCAACCTCAGGAACGCGAGATGCAACTGCTACCAATGCCTTGGAAGCATTGGCATGCAACTCAACAGAACCTTCAAAAGACATAGCATGCTCTAGTAGCGAACACATTGCCTCAACTGAAGACCGAAATTCAGATGATCCTTCTAAATAGTTGTTCATCTCCAACTCCGACTCAAAGCACTTCGACAAAAATTGAATCATAACCACATATGTTTTTGATGTAAAAAGAAGCTTTTGTTGCCTGTTTTCCTCTGAATTCAACAACATAGGCTGCTGTTTAACAATATAAGCCAGCATGTCACCAAGCTTTGGATATTGAAGGACAAGATTTTGACTTTCTGTTCGCCCATCATCTTTAGCTGGAAAAAGGCCCTCTAGTGCCATTTCCCTAAATAACCAGAGGCAAAAAGAAAGAGGATGCCAATGTTATAATTTGTTGATAAAATCAAATGAGGATGCTGAGTATATCTTGTCATCTGAAAATGCAAGGGAACTACATGATAAGAAAACAACATATCATCATAGATCACTTAACAATAAAAAATAACGACAAGAACAACCAGAAGCTAAGTTAAATTTCTTACACTGCACAAAATAAATAGTACACAACTATGGCATACACATCTAAGAATCAGAACAATTATAATCAGATACTTACCATATATACATGTATATATATACATATATGAGAGAGAGAGAGAATTTGCTGCAAATAGAATTTTTTCTACTACAAAAGCAAAATGATTACCTTAAAAAAAAGCAAAATGAATAACATTACCTTATATCCAACTTAAAATCTGCTGCCCCAAGCATACAAATAAACCTACTTGGGCAATGTTGCAAATCATATAAAGATGTAGCCCATCTCAGAGCACAGTATCGTACTTCACTTTGTTCCTGTGAAACGCCAAGAAATTAGCCATCAATGGTGGAGTGGCAAGTTACCAGTGAAGCAAAAATCAAGAAATTATTATTCTTAAAAGGTAGACCAGAGAGCAACAGACAAACAAAGTTCGCCAACTGAAAATGCACAATACCTCTTGAGAATATTTCAGCAAAAGTGTCTCCAAATCCTTTAACACTGTTGTGGGGGCTCCCTGCCACTCGGATGATAAATCAGCTTAGATCAATACAAAGGGCAGGTGAGTGAAAATTACCAAAACGAAAGTTATTTTGACCGACCTAGCTTGGATATTAAATTATCAGATATTCTCAGCAAGCTAATTTTATTCAAGAAAATCTCAATTTTAAGGTACATCATAGAACAAGATTGCACTGGAAAGCAATAAGCATTCATGCAGAGTAATCCACTCATATTTCCCTTGAATAAACATTTTAAGTATGCGTGAATTAACTCTGAGCAAGCTATGAGCATACTACTGACCAAAAAAAGAATCCCACTAAGTTTTTATTTCAGCTTTTGGCTTTCAATGTGGCCTTCGATCTTCACCCCTCCCCCAACCCCAAAAAATAAATAAATAAATAAATTCAAGAGCACTGACTATTATTAGGGTTGGATTGATAACAGGTTGTATTAAAGAAGAAGAAGAATGAAGTGATACGCTAACAATAAGGAGTGATGTTGATCACAAGTAAAAAGTAAATATTAACTTAAATAAATATAAATTAACAGCATATATATTTTAGATACTACTTATCAAAAAATACTAGAAATTTTTTATGTGTTCTTTGTTTAGATGGTCTTCAGCTATTGTACTTAATGAAGGGGCTGTCCATGAGTTTTTGTCCTGGTTTTCCAAGTATTAGAATGTATTTAGGTGTTTCTTTTATATACTTCCTGTGTACAAGGGCTTCGCCTATTGCATTTGATGAATAAAATTTTTACTTACAAAAAAAAACTTATAAAAAAAAAGAAAAAAAAAAAAATATATATATATATATATACACACACACACACACACATTAGATACAAACTTGAGGATCTACATGTGAACCTTGTAATGGTGACGTGCTGGTCATACTAATGTCCAAAATAGACAGAGCTGACATGTGAACCTCTATCGATCAGAAGCACTATTGAACAACATAATCAAATACTATGTTAAAGATCTCCAAAGAAAACACCTCTAAGAACCTCAATCTTCTTTCTCACATTAACACGTGACCTTTCCCTACACATATCGGCACAACCTTCAACATTTATTTATTTGTTGATCACTTGCCTAACGAAATTCTGAACTGTGGGAATAGGGTGGAAGAGTTATAAAATACACTTGATAAATAAAAAAACTTCCCTACCATCGAACTGACCATTATCACAGAGGAAACAAACAATCCACATAACCACAAATAAATTGCAAAAACTGAGATTAGTGAAGCATTAGCAAGAAACAATAGCTTGTGAATAAATTACAAGATCAGGAAGAGATATGATTCACTTCAACAAATTTTTTTGATAAGTAACATGATGTTAATGGTCAGGAAAAAAGTGGAGAAAAACTAGCTAACCTTGTATGCCGTAGCAAGGGAATTGGTTGCTTCTTGAATAATGAAACGAAGAGACTGAGGCTCCACTTTCAATGCCTCAAAAAGACGAACGGCCATGTCAATCTTATCACTAAGGTGAGAGAAAAAGTTGCCATTAGAGAAATTATATATGCAAAGCTTAATTAGAAACAAAGAAAGAAGAGGTGCAGGTGATAAACCTGAAAAGGTGAGGCATGCGCTGTGAAAGCAATCCAATTGCTTGAAAAGCAAAAGTTTTAGTGTCCCTAGCAGTAGCATCTGGATGAATTTAGTAAACTAAACCAATCAGGTTGAATTCAATAAATACTTATTATATACATATAGAACAAGTCAAAAACTTCAAATGCAAGAGAATACCTGATTCTGAAATTGAATAACTGTCAAGCGACTTCAGAATTCCAGTGAGTATAACAGGGCTGATAAGCTTGAGCTGCTCAATTTTTGCCTGCATAAATTAAATTTAAAAATGAAGTGGGAAAAACAATGTCAAAATCAGAACTCATACTTACATAGATTAAGGTTGCGTTTAGTTCCCAAACTCAGCTGAGCTCAGCTAAGTTCAGTCTAACTTTAAGTTGAGACTAACATCTAAACACTCAACTCTCAAATTCCTAAACTCATCCCAACTCAAAACATTCTTACACATGGGACCCACAACATTTTTCAACTTAAAACATCTTTATACGTGGGACCCACAACCTTTTTCAATTTCTCATAAAAAGTACTAAACTCATCTTAACATCCAAACGCACTTTAAACTCAGTTTAGATGGACCCCACATAAGTCCCTCGACTACTCAACTCACTAGTATTTATAAATAACTCAACTCAGCTCAGTTCAACTCAACATTCAAACGCAGCCTAAGGGTCAATTTGGCAACACAAATGTTTTCAAGTATTCTCAAATATTTCATTCTCAAACATCACTCAAACACAAAACACAACTCAATTTTCAAACTTCAACTTTCCCAAACTCTCAAACAAAACACAAAAACTAATACTACTTTTTCAAATTTCAAAACAAAAATAATATTCAAACAATTTTATAAAATTTTTATTCAACTTTTTCTCTCTCCTTTCCCAAAACACAATAAAACATCTTAACTCAAACTATTTTACTACTATTCACAGATATACTGAGATATTCTAAATATCCAAAAGGATCCAAAGACATATTTGTTATAAATCAGCATATATTACATCAGGTTTGGGGCACAAGACAAAACACAAAATTCTCAACTCATCTCATTATTATACATTTTTCAAATCCACATACAAAATATAATAAACAATTCAACTTTTTCAAAATCTCAATACACCTTTTTCAAATCTCAAAACAATAATAATACTAAAACATAATATTTTAAACTTTAAAACAAAACACAAAATTCTCATCTCACCCCCCAAACCTGCCATCCAATAAATCTGTGTTTTTGTAGAGAGAAATAGACTACCATGTTTGGATGCGAAGTTTTTTTACATTTTTTTTTTCTCTCAAAAGTCTCAACATTTCTCATAACTTTATTCACAAGCGTGCAAAACTCAAAAACTTTATTGCTCCTCATCTCAACATATGTTCACTTCTTCAATCAAAAAGCATTAAAAACTAAAAATAAAATACAATGAATCAGGTTGGCCACCACAGGCCCACCTTGTGGTGGTTGAGCCACCATCGGCCACCCAGTGGGTGGCTCAAATCAAGTGGCCACCCCTCGTATGTGACCCTGTTGTCACCTCGATAAGTTTTTTTACTTTTAATTTACATAATTAGTTTTTTTCTACAATGTTCCACAATTCAAACATATCATGAGGTGGAACCCACAACTTTCACAAAAAACTTTATCTCAAAGTTTTTGCAAAAATTGTCATACTTTTTCTCCACTTCTCAACATCCAAACAAGCAATAAGTATCTAAATATGAGAAACTTAAAACATTGTGGCTTAATGCACATATGGGCACACAGAATACATCAAAGTGTGTACATTGCTGAGCAACCTGTACGTACTAGATCTTGCATTTTTCAGCAGAGATAGACCCTTATAAATTTCAACTGATATTGAGTGTCTTAGTAATCTCATCTTACTTTCCATTTTTCCCCTTCTACACTAATCAATTTCTTCTTTTTCAGCTTCAATCCAATTTCAACCTGAACTTCACTTGATTTTGTACAAGTTTCTGTTTCTTATCTATGACTCATCTTCTTGTCATTGCCTTTTGCATCTTGCCAGAAACAATGGCAAGGAAAAGCAGCAAAGGACCAAACTTGAAAAGTTCTATGCTCTTCAATACGATCTACTGATGCTTCATCCAAAAAAGCACAAGGAAAAATTTACCATTAGGAGAAGCAAACTAAAATGATGCAGATTTAGAAGAGACCACCAACTAACAGGTTTTTTGCAATGTCCTTGTCAAGAACTACTAAAATTAAGGGTTAATATCAACTCTAGAAGAATCATGGGCTTCAACAGAGACATCCCAAGAGAGGGTAAATCAAGTACCTCCATAATAAACCAATAACCAAGGCCCAAGTCGGCCTGTAGCATTCTATCCCATTAGGGAAAGCTGGAGTAGAAGTCGCCACCTTTTTTTATAAGTAAAGTTGAAGTCACCACCTTAGGAATGTGTCTTTTTTCATAAGCGCTAGGGGGACATTAAAGACTTTATGTTAGCCTGACATTCAGCATTAAAGACAAGGTCTATTGTTCAAGTTTATGGTATGTACCATATTGATACATTTGCTAAGTGTATTACTTATGGTAGGGGACAGTGTTACCATTGCAGAGAAGCATGGTCAAAGGTGGTCCGATGTGCCAAACAATACTCCAGAATTTAAACAAAAAATGATGGTGGTGATCTGCTTAACGTCGTCTAAGTAGAAAGTGAAGAGCAGAGTGTCTTAAAATGCTTGAAGGAAGACTTGGGAATTTTGAAGAAGACGATAGAAGCACTTATGTATAAAGTGGATATGGGCCTGGGCCTCAACATGGGCCAACGAAAGAAGAGACTAGAGAATTCATGTGGTGGGTTGTTTATAAATGGGCCGAAGCCAATCAGGCCCAATAAAGGGTCCTCAACTCACGTACCCAGGAAGAAATGGATCCTAAAATGGGTCAGGCTCGCTACCTTCGAGAGGGGTTCAACATCCACAACCTTGAAAGCGCCACCAGAAGACCAACAACTCCAGCCAGGGGTGAGACAGAACCTCCCGTTGGAAACACTTGGGATTACATCCAACATTACTTTGCCGGCATTGACGTCGGAAAGTAAGGAGGTAGGTCCATATGAGACGGCGACACAAATCCTCAAGCCACCGCAAAGCACAGCATGGTGGCACAGAAACACGTGCAAGAGTTATCTGGGCTGATGATCGTTGTTGCCGTGAAGTCGACAATACCAGCGTCAAAGAACAAGCTCTTAGCCCAAATAACGTCGTCTGTCGAGGAGAGGGAGACAGAGCTCCCAAGAGGGCCAGTGCATTGTGGGGTGGCACAAAAACTTGTGCCAAAGTCATCTGGGCTGATGAATTAGCCTTGTTGTGAAGGTGACAGTACCAGCATCGAAAAATGACATTGTAGCTCAAAAACACTCGTTGGTCGACTCCGAGGTTGACGAAACAGTGGGAGAAATTCTGTGTTGTGGGGAAGGTCGAAATGGAAGGAGCCTTGGTGTTATTTGAGTCTGATGGGGGCAGTGGGCAGCAGCAATTGCCATAAATGGTGGTTGAAGGGAGGGAGTACACAGGGATGGGCAGGACAACAAATGATGGGGAACAACCTATTCCTTTAAACTCGTTTCACCCCAGCGTGTCAAATTAGGTTAAAAAGTTATGAACATCAAGCATTCTATAGGGATCATGTGCGAGGGTTTCAAAGCATGAATTCATGGATCACGTGCGAGGGTTTCAAAGATGAATTCATGGCATCACTCACATCTAAAGAGGCTGGATACTCACATTCCAGCTCCAACACATCTCACATTTCAGCCAAAAAAAAGAGCGAGAGAACTGAAGAGGCTTACTTGGGCAATAAATGATGATGTAGGAGGGAGGAGCTCAAACCAAGGGCGTCTCAAGAAAAGGACAAAGATGGTCTCTTAATGAAATCAAAAATTATATCATGGAATGTAAGTGGGCTGAATGAGAGTAACAAACAGCTCCAAATTAGAAACTTACTCCGACAATGGAAGGGTGATATAATTTGTTTACAGAAAACTAAATTGGAATTTATAACTAGAGAAATAGTTCAAAGCTTATGGAGATGCCATCATGTTGGCTGGTCATACTTGCCATCTAAAGGGGCATCCAGGGGTGTTTTAGTTATGTATGATATAAGGGTGGTGGAGAGAATGGATGAATGTGAAGGAGAATTTACCTTGGCTTGCTCCTTTAAGAATATAGAAGATGGATTTCTAAGGGCATTTACAGGAGTATATGGCCCTAATCTTGATTCCAAAAGACAATTTTATTTTTTTTTATTGGCACCGGGTGTCGAGGAACAGCATCCCGACTAATTCCGAAGGTGCACAAGCTCTTGGTAAGGAGTTTCCCACAAGTGCACATCAGGTAATTCAAGAGGAAAATTCCTCAATCCAATGGAAAGAATTGGCAGGGCTCCTTAGTTGGTAGGAGTTACCAAGATGTATAGTGGGGGACTTTAATGTCACCGTGAAAGATCGAGTGTGTATCACATTAACCCCGCTATGAGGGATGATTCAGACTTCAATTTTGAACATGAGCTTATGGATATTCCTTTAATTGGATGCATGTTCATGGTCCAACAGTCGTGAACACCCATCTTGGTCAAGGATTGATAGGTTTTTTATAGTTCCAGATTGGGAGTTACATTTTCTGGATGTCCATCAAAAACGACTACCCAAGCTATGCTCAAATCATTTTTCTATCATCTTAGACAGTGGAGGCATCCAAGGGAGCAGAAGGTTTTTTTTTTTTTTTTGATAAATAAGAAGTAAATTTTATTAATACAAATGAAATAGGCAAAATCCATGTACACAGAAAGTATACAAAACAACACCTAAATACATTCTAGGATCCAGAAATTAAAAGCAGAAAACCATAAACATTGTTTCCCTTAAGCACAATGGCTGAGAACCAAAGCAATAAAGTGTACAAAAAAGTCCTAAAGCTCTGCCATTGTAAGCTCCCTATCTTCAAAGCACCGTGCATTCCTTTCCGTCCAAATACATCACATAATGCACAACGGAATCATCTTCCACATTGCCGCCACTTGGAGACAGCCCTGAATCTCCTTCCAACAAGCAAGTCCACCACCCTCAAGGGCATTAACCAAGCCACACCTACTCTTCTAAAGATCTCATCCCACAATACTCGTCACCTCACAATACAATAATAAGTGATCCACTGATTCTCCATGCTTTTTGCACAAATAACACCAATCCATCACAATGAGCCCCCTCTTCTCAAATTGTCCATGGTCAAAATATTCCCAAGAGAAACAGTCCATACGAAAAAAGCTACTTTGGAAGGCACGTGAGACCTCCAAATACTCTTCCAAGGGAAGGTAGCATTTCCTTGTGATACCAATATTTTGTAATACGACCTCACTGTAAACTTCTTGCTACCGTTGGGCCTCCACTGCATCCTATCCCCCATGTGCCGTTAGAACTCCCATGGAGTATATCAAACTGAAAAGTTCTGAAACAATATGCATTTCCCAATCATGAATATCTCTATTAAATAGGATATTCCATTGGTGAGAAACATGAGAAAACGTAACCAGATCCGCCACCAAAGCATCCCTGTTAATTGAAATGCAATAGAAAGCTGGAAAAGCCCTATCAAGAGTGCGATCGTCACATCAAACATCATGCCAAAACCGAATTCTGAAACCCTCACTGGCCACAAAATGGATATGAGTTTCAAAACTCTGTCAACCCCTCCTAATAAATTTCCGTAAGCACAAGCCATACCCCACCCCTCCCCAAGCACTTCCATGTCTAAGGTCAATAACTTCGATCCAAAGCGAATACCCCTCCAAGTGGTACCTCCATAGCCATTTCCCCAATAGGGCTTTATTGAATGTCCTCAAATCTCACACCCCCAAGCCTCCATATGAGATTGAAGAGCAAATTTTATTCCAATTAATAAGATGGAATTTTGTTTCCTCCCCGACTCCACCCCACAAAAAAGCCTGAAATAACTTCTCAATCCTATTAGCCACCCCTGCAGGCAAAGCAAATAGAGATAAAAAGTAGGTGCGAAGGTTAAATAAAGTACTCTTAATTAATGTGAGTCTACTCCATTTCGATAAATACATCCATTTCCAACCAACCAACCTTTTTCCGACTTTCTCAATAACCTCATCCAATATGGCTCTAGCCTTAAATGGCGCCCCCAACGGAAGACCCAAATATTTCATAGGCAAAGAAGACACTTCACAACCAGGAGACTCGCCAGGCTATTGATACTAGGTACCACACCCACCGAAACCATCTCGGACTTACAAAAGTTCAACTTACAACCCGACATTGCTTGAATCTAGCCATTGGTGCCACAATCTAGCCACAATCCATCTCACAAAAAAGAAGAGTATCATATGCAAAAAGGAGATGTGAGATTATGATAGAGCCATTGGTGCCATTTCCCACCGAAAATCCAGATAAAAAACCTCCCCCAACTGCAACCTTAACTATTCGACCAAGTGCCTCCATAATAATAACAAAGAGAAAAGGAGACAACGGATCCCCTTGCCTCAATCCACGAGAACTGTTAAAAAATCCAGCAAGGGTGCCATTAACTAGCATCGAGAAGCAAGCACTAGTAACACAATGCCGAATCCATGAAATTCACCTATCACCAAAACCACACCTCTCGAGAAAGTAAAAAAGAAATTCCCAATTCACATGATCATATGCATTTTCCATGTCAAGCTTCCACAGAATACCTGGAACTCCCTCCCTCAACCTACTATCCAAGAACCGAATCAAGGATTTGTCTCCCCCGAACAAACGCATTTTGAGGCTTATAAATAATTTGTTCAATGACCAGGCTTAATCAATTAGCAAGAACTTTCGAAATAATCTTGTATACCCCGCTCACAAGACTTATAAGGCAGAAATCCTTCACTTCCGTAGCCCCATGTTTCTTCAGTATGAGAGCAATAAAGATCGCATTGAGGCATTTCTCAAACTTCTTAAAAGAATGGAATTCGAGGAAAACCTGCATAACATCACATTTCAAATGTTCCAACATGCTTGGAAAAATCCCATCAAAAAGCCATCGGGGCCTAGTGCTTTGTCTTTGACCATACCACCAATCACTTTATAAATCTCATCTTCTTCAAAGGGTCTTTCCAACCAACTCGCACTCTGCAGATCAATCGACTCAAACAACAAACCGTCAAGATTCGGCCTCCAATTAGCCGGTTCCGTGAGGAGATTCTCATAATAATGCACAATATGGTTCTCGATCTCAGAGGGGGAAGAGAGCACTTGATTACCTTAATGAAGTATCTCAATGGCATTATTGCGCCGATGTGAATTAGCCATTTTATGGAAGAACTTCGTGCATTTATCACCTTCTTTTAATCAAAAGACCCTGGATTTTTGTTGCCACGAAGTCTCCTCCATCAACAACACCCTCTCCAGTTCAGTCACAACCAAACTCTTCCTCAGCAATGCCTCCTTCGAGGTATCTCCCATCTACTCCCTCCCCTCTAAATCCTATAGCTCCTCCATAAGGGAAGTCTTCTAATTGTCAACATTTCCAAAAACTTCCAAGTTCCATTTTTTTAAATCTTGCTTCAAAGCCTTAGGTTTACCTACAAGAATGAAACTAGGAGTGCCTGTGAAATGATAAGAAGACCACCAAGATCTAACTTTATCTACAAAGCCATCAGCAGCTAACCACATATTTTCAACTTGAAATACTGGTGTCCCCCATGAATGCCTCCACAATCTAACAGAATAGAAAAGCGATCCGAACAAACTCGGGGCAAACGCTTCTCGGTGGGAAACGATGATTATGGTTGTATTGATATTTCTCATTTGCTTTTTGCTGATGATACTTTCATCTTTTCTGGAGCAAAGCATGGAAACATTCAATCTTTGAGGGCTCCCCTCCTTTGTTTTGAAGTTGTCTCTGGATTGAGAGTGAATCTTGTCAAGTTTGAATTAGTGCCGGTGGGGGTTGTTCCCAATGCAATGAGTTTAGCTCGCCTCCTGGGATGTAAGATAGCTTCAATTTAATCAAGTTTTGTTAGGTAAATAGTTGTGGCAGTACCAACAAGAAATTGGGGGGGAGCTATGGAAGTCAGTTATTGATTCAAAATTTGGGGAGTCTTCGGGAGGATGGTGCTCGAATGTGGTACGTGGACCATATGGGATGGGTTTGTGAAAACACATTAGAAAAGAATGGGAGACCTTCCTAAGTCATGCACATATTGAAGTAGGTGATGGTTCTCAAATCAAATTTTGGCACAATAAATGGTGTGGTGAACAAAGCCTCAAAGAAACATTCCTTGACATATTTTACCTTGTACGGGCAAAGGATGCTTCAGTAGTTGATCTCTTGTTCTTTTTTCATGGCTCCTCCCAATGGAATGTAGACTTCATTAAGATGGCACATGATTGGGTGTTGGAGGTTATCACCGAGTACTTCTTACTCTATTCTGCCAGGGTGACTGAGGACACCATTGATAAGATCAGCTGGACCCCTCCAAGAAAGGTAGATTCACAGTTAGATCGTTCTACCAAGTTCTAACTAGCTAGGGCATGACACCTTTTCAATGGAGGAATATATGGAAGATGAAAGCCTCTCTGAAAGCAACTTTTTTTATGTTTGGACAGCATCCCTAGACAAGATTCTTTCTATAGACAATTTGAGGAAACGTCGAGTATGTCAATTGGTCTCAATGCCCTTTCCATAGGGTTTTCTCTTATTATATAGAAGAAAGATTTACATAGGGTTGTCAGTTTTTCTATCGCCGAAAGCTATACAAGGTAGGTTAGCACCGAATGCTATACAAGGTCAGCACCGAATGCTACATGCCATCTAGATATATTACAAATTCAACTCTTCTTACAAATTAAATTAACCATCTCAGTAACAGAGTAATGGTGTTCGATTGGTGTTGCATGTGTAAGAAGAATGGGGAATTAGAACGTGAGGTGGCCAGGACCTTATGGGATCAGTTTTTTGCAGGAATAGGATTATCCTAGGCCATGCTTCATAGGCTGTTGGATTTTCTATCAAGCTGGAGAGGACTCCAAGGCAATCCTCAAGTCGCAACAATATGGAAGATGGCCCCTATATGTATGTGTTGGCGCATTTGGAAGAAGCAAAATAGAAGTTTTGAGGATCGTGAGAAGACAATGGATGAGCTTAAAGTTCTTTTCTTTAAAATATTGTTTATGGGCGGGGGTCCTTGACTTTAATGGGAAGAGGATATTACAAGGTCAATCATTTTGCTTCTACCCAAAGTTTCAAGAATACTTTGTCTTTGGATTCTCAGATTCTTGCCTCCAACATAACCAAATAATAAAAAATTTGTCGTGTACAAGAAATCTTATAGTTCTAATTAAATAAATTGGCTGCACAAAGCTTCAATTGCATATGATTCTGGAGGTTCACCATCATTTAAAGCAATGAACACATGTTGCCAAAATTGGAGAATCTATGGTTAGGAGAAGTCTTTCTTCCAGATACTGAGTATTTAAGATTTATTTATGGGACATGGTCGCCATGCAAAAGGTTCTAAGTAAGTATCTTGATCTGTTGACAATGCAGTTCTAGCTTAACTTAAAAAAAGCGGCTACACATTCGAATTAATTCACCTGATCTGAAATTCCAATATTGTAATATTAGAATTTTTATGGTAAACAGAGGCATGGTGGGACGGCCTCTTTTTTACTTGTTAACAAAATGTAGAATGCAAGTCATCCCTTGCTCACAATGCAAAGAGGTTGAGGTAAGGTACAGCAGGTGGTTGGTGAACTATAACATGTAATTTAAGCATGTATATTGCTCCAACCTGAACTAGGAAAAGAATTTATGATACTACATAACACCCACCAAACACCAAATTATCTTTTTTCTGTAAGTCAAAAATTTTATTGAGAGACGAAACACAAAAGCAAAAAATTTTATCCCAACCAAGCAGTGCCACCTACGATGGACGGGCCCAACGAGTACTTCAGAAATTTAAGGGAGATTGTGATACCCCATACTGAGTTATAAGGGTAGGTGAGTATGGGATCTCATATTGCTTGGGAATGAGAAGTTCTTGCTCTTTATAATTGTTCCAATAGGGCTCCAATTATATCATTTACTAGTCTTTTTGGAGTGTAGGCCCAAATGTGGCTTCGGCCTCCATTAGGGTGTTACAGCCTGCAAAAACTACAATCTAGTAACTAGGACCCCTAGCAGGACCAGTGCATATTTAGTTATCAAGTCCATTTCCAAATATTCTCGAAACACCCCAAATAAGAGATAGACACACACACAGAGAGAAGAAGAAAAAGAAGAATAAGAAGCAGCTTAGCCACAAGTTCCTTACATGTTTAAATACCCACACAGTGAATTCCATCCCCAATTGCTTCAACCTTGATGTGGTACCACTTCCTATCACATTTTAAGAATTCAAGAAACCAAGAAAAAATTAGCATAAAAAGAAGAGCAAGCTTGCTATTACACAAGAGTAAGAAATTACAAAAACTTTCAAATGAAGATGGAAGTATATATGCTATTTTATGACCAAGGTGTCAAAACAATGCAGCTAGGTGATATCATGAAATATAAAAATATAAAACACTACCTGATATATATATATATATATATATTATGTGTAAAAAACTTATTAATATTAAAATAAGAATAAGCATTGTCCAAGTACATAGGATGTATACAAGAGAAAATACCTAAATAAGAAGAAAAAATAGAAACAAGAAAATCATTAATCAAGCCCATTAAAATCAATAGCTAGTGCCCATAGGAATAATGAATTGAAGAAGAGAGATCTACATTCGTCCATCAAGCATTCCCTATCCTCAAAGTTTTAATCGTTTTTTTCCTTCCAAATAGGAACCTCTTCCAGACTAGCAATTTGAACAATACCATGAACTTCTCCAGCCACAAGAAGCTCAACCACCTTTGCAGGCATGACCCATACTAACCCAACTCTTGCAAAGAACTCAACCACCTTTAAACATCTTCACATTTCAGATCCCCAAACCATCCCTAAGATCAGACAGCACTTTGTCCCAATTAACTAAATGAAATATAAATTCTTCCCCTAGTCCACCCCAAAGGAAATTGTGTTGTGAGTTCTCAATGTGATTTGCTACACCAGCCGGTTGTGGGAATAAGGATAGAATGTAAGTGGGCAAATTTAGAAAGAATGCTAGATTAAGGAAGTCATACCACAACCGACAACATCCTCCTAAAAGCTTCCACAACAATAACAATAAAAGATCAAATAGTCACCCTACCTCGGCCCTGGGAACTATTAATGTGTATGTATCCCTTTCAAACTAGGTATTTTGCAATTATGATTGTAATAGGGTCTTGTAGTGGATTTCTTTTCATGCACATATTTAGTCTTCAATTTGACATATAGAGAAAACAGTCAATGGTCATGTAAATATATGTTTCATGGTTCATATCAAAATGTGATGATGAAATGTTGAGAATTTAAACTTAGAAAGATTGCCAAGTCTCCTTCAGACATATCAAAATGCGACGCCAAGTCCCTCCCTCCCTCTCGCCGTGCGATACCACAGGGTGGGCAGTAGCAGGCGGCCCTAGGGGCCAATCCGCCCCCCAACATCCAGACAGGGGCACCCACCTATGGGGGGCGGGGCCAGAGGCTGGCCACCCAGGAGGTGCAGCTAGCACCCCTAGATCTACTAAAATGCAAATGAGTCCTCAATTTTCAGCTTGAATCAGCTCAAACCAAAAATGTATGACTGTGAAACCAAAAAAATAATGATCCAGCAATGATTCTTTCAACAGGAACGGTCCCCAAGTTTTAAAAGGAACCGTGCCAAATATTGGCAAATACTAATTAAGTTATAGGAAGGAAAGCCAAATACCATATATGCAGCCAAATATACACTGCAAAGTAGATGGGAAACTGTTTGCAGCTGTTATAGAACGGCAGAAAATAGACATCAGTCTTGCTTTAAGAGCAGGATTCCCAGGATTGACTCTTAATTCTGGAGCAACATCTTTCACTCCAGCAGTACCTGGAAATTTGTAATCATGTGTCAAACATGTACTAGAAATGAGCTGGGAAAAGAGAAACTCATGAAAGCAGATGATGAAAAGCAAAAGCATTAACAGAATAATTTTAACTCGAAGCATCACAAGTACAAATGTTAGTAATTTTAAGGTCCCGTTTGGTTGTTAAACTCATCTGAGTTCAACTCAGTTCAGTCTAATTTTAAGCTAAGTCTAACATCCAAACGCTCAACTCTTAAATTACTAAATTCATCTCTTTTTTTTTTTTTTTTGATAAGTAACTAAACTCATCTCAATTCAACATTTTTTTACACGTGGGACCCACAACCTTTTTCAACTTCCCATAAATACATCTAAACTCATCTTAACATCCAAACACATTTAAACTCATCTTAGGTGGATCCCACAAAACTCACTCTACCATCTCAACTCACTACTATTCATAAAGAGCTCAACTCAACTCAACATCCAAACGCAGCCTAAATAGAAGCATCGCAAGCATAAATATAAACTCCCTTGCATCAAAGTATCAACCAAAGCACATTGTATGATTATTGTCGGATACAAAAAAAAAAAAAAAAGGTGAATAGATTGAAGAGATATGGCGGATGATAACTCAGCCTCTCTCTTTTTTAAAAGAAACAACAAGATGTGTCATCAATTGTACTCTATGAGACATTTAATGATCAATTGAAAAGGCAATTTCAAATTAGGTTGTGTTTTATTAGTTGTTAAATTTTTTCCATATTTGATGTGGGTAGAAAAAATTGAATGGTAAAAAGATTCATGGGACAAATATAAATTTAGGTGGCTTTCGCAGCTCAAAGTGATAAATCATTTATTTTTTTCAGTCTTGTTTTCCTTTGGAGTTCTTTTACTTTTAAGTTTGATGCAGAGGACCATTTACACCATTGACCTAATTAAAATTGATATGTAAATGAATATTCAATTTGACATGTTAACCCCTATGGGTTGGCTCAAGTGATAAAGGCATTGGGCTTGGGGGTATGTTCCCCTCAGGTCTAAGCTTCAAACCCTCTTGGGTGCAAACAATTTCTAGGGGTCATCGGACTGGGGGATTTTCTCCTTGAATTACACGAGGTACACTTGTGGAAAACTCCTTGCCAAGGGTCTATGCACCCCCGGGATTAGTCAGAATGCTGTTAACAGACAGCCAGTGCCAACCAAAAAAAAATGTTAGTGGTGCCGATGGTGCATTTTCCATACCAACTTGCAAATAAGAACTTTCTTGCCTACATCACTACTAACACTTTAACAATGTAAACCAAATACACATCCACACAGAGCAACACAATTGCTGGCCTCCTCTTAATTTTGGACCATTGATGCCACTCCTTTGCTGTCCACCATCTCGGATCTTGTTTCATTAATGTCTCCTTGATTAACCCCATCAAATATCAAAAATTTTCTCTTGACCTGAGAATCCTAACCCGTGTGGCTCAAAATTCCTCACCATGATTTATAAAACCCTGAGCACTCCCCTAACAAGCAAACTATGCAAAGACCCCACATAAAAAATCCCACCCTTTTTAAATATTGTACTTTTTAAAAAACATTACACAATCAATAATATCAAGGATTTGGGATATATGTGGGTGACCGACAATAGATTTGGATCGATAAGGCGTTAATCAAGATTTTACTCTCACATCCCAAAAAGCATACAAAAAAATGATGATCAAGAAAATCCACCAGCCTCTAAGGCATAGCCTTATACAAAGACCGAACAGAGAATTTCCCAGTCCTGGATTGAATCCAAACCATCTTATCAGCAGCAATACTACCACTACTCAAAAGCAAGCTGAAAAAATCTGTAATTGCACCCCTCTTAATCCTAAGTAGCTCTTTGAAAACTAACATTCCGCTGCATAAAGCCACTGGAACTATCATGTAGAACAGACACCAAAGCAACCTGTTCAAGCGCAATCCAATAAAGTGCTGGAAACGTATCCTTGAGAGGCCTATCTCCACACCAAGTGTCATGCCAAAATCTAATTCTGGAGCCATCATCAACCACAAATCTTAAATGTCTAGCAAAATCCCCCCAATCAACTCTTATATTTTTCCACAAACTCACACCATGCGCACCCTAAACTTCGTTGGAGCACCAAACCCCCCCCCCCCCCCCCCCCCCCCCCCCCACCCAAAAAAAAAACCTCCCATGTCCTGAATCAACAATAGCCCTCTGCAATGCCTCCCCTTCTTTGTTGTATCACCAAAACCACTTCTCAGAGAGAGCCTTATTAAATATCCTCAAGTTTCGAATCCCCAATCCACCACAAGAAATTGGGTAGCATACCATATCCTAGCTAACAAGATGGGACTTGGCCTTATCCCCAAATCCTCCCCGCATTAGCTGATCAACTTATAAAAACATATCACATCAAATTCAATTAAAAAAGACAGATTGTGAATCACATACTAATAAATTGTAAAAACATTATTTTTATAGGGATAAGGGATTCATAGTGGGAAAGATATGAGTGATAGAGATGAAGACAGAGAGAAAAGAACATTAGTCAATCAAATTATAACAAATTCCTCACATCAAATTCAATTTAAAAAGATAGACTATAAATTGCATACCATTAAATAGTAAAAACAGTCTATTTATCAGGTTTGGATCATCTAAATTAGCACCAGAACCCTTCTTCTTTAAAAGCTCTTCCCCTCTCTTAACAACGGGCTCCTGCCTTGAATTTGTCAATCAGAAAAGAGCACATAATTGAATATATAAAAAAATACAGAAAACAAAAGGATATTTTAATAAACTATAATAAAAATAGGAGGGTAACTATTAAATACCAATCTGCACAAGCGGCCATGTATAGAGGATAAGCAAGCTCAGGGGCCAACTCCATAGCTTCAACAACATTCAAGATCCCCAACTGCTTGCAGAACACAAAAGAAATAATATAGGTCATGATAGAATTCTAGAGACTGGCCCATCAATATGCACACATTCATGTATGCATACATTTATGTGCAAGGAAGGACCGGATGATGCTGTTGAAAACTAGCTAGACAGACAGCAGCCACGATGAGGTGTATTTAAAAAATGAACATATTCATTATTGTTCCAAACTAATCCTATGGTACAATCCGTTCCAACTGTGAACCTGATTTGGTAAATATACAGTTAAAAAAAAAACAGCAATTGTGTTTTTCTCTCTTACAAAAACATGTATGCAATAATTTGGAATTAACAAATTAGAAAGTGAGAACCAATTGTAACTAT
Source organism: Juglans regia (assembly GCF_001411555.2). Classification (NCBI taxonomy): domain Eukaryota; kingdom Viridiplantae; phylum Streptophyta; class Magnoliopsida; order Fagales; family Juglandaceae; genus Juglans; species Juglans regia. Next base: position 23,530,411 of record NC_049914.1, on the reverse strand, counting down.
ATACTGTCTTAGCCAAATCCATAGTTCACCAACCAACCCCCACGATTTGAAAAACCAAATTTTAACAAGCCTATTTTTGGATTTTATATACAACCCACATGCTTACATAAAGTCAACCAAAGATCAAGAATTTTTTATCATATGTTTTAAAAACCTAAGTTTAGTTTTTATGAAAACCAATTCATTGATTAGATAGATATCTGGAATGACACCATTTGCTATTTAGTACACACGTTGGATAAGTAACAGGCTATTGTTCCAACAATGAGTTTGCAGCAAAAGTATACATCTTACTGAAAGTTATTACACTGTATAACTTGGTATAATGGATGTGTGAGACCCACACACTTGTGGGGCACACTTAGAAAGCTTGAACAAAATTACCTCCCAACTCATTTATCCACTCATGGCAATTAAGCTACTAATACATTTTTTTCCCAGAGCAAGTTCACCTATTAGGATTGTACCATCACAAATAAGACTAAACGCCTATTTCATAATAAAATCATCTTTTACCCATGATAAACTCACCTTCCTCGTTAAGAGAATATCGTTTTTCAGTTCATGTTTCCCAGCAACACGATTGGCTTGAGCAATCGAAAGTCCAGGTGGGCATCCTCCGCTGAAAAGAAACATAAGTCCTCACATTAAATTATGACATTACAAACAACATGTCCAGTAATTATGTTTTTTTATAAGTAAACATGTCCAGTAATTATATGGTACTCCAAACTAGACTGATTTCAGACCTTGTAGATGGTGATTGATACAAAATTGTATGAAAGCAAAATTCAATGAACATCTCCCTATCCTGAGAATCGTTTATCAATCTATACTTTGCAGCAACTTCATTGTCAATGTGATTTGAGTGACATTCACCAATCACCTGAAATCAAGCAAAAACTAATTTTTGTCAATTTCCCAATAATTGAATATGTCCTGTCTTAATGTCAATTGCAGTCAGAATCAATTGCAAGAATCCTTTTCATTATACTCCACTATGTTTCAGGATTTTCAGCGGGGGCTGCTAACCATGGCTCCACCACTATTTCTCATCTCTTGTTTGCAGATGATACATTGCTGTTTTGTGAGGATAAGGCAGGACATATTCAATTTTTGAAGGCCATCTTACTATGTTTTGAAGCGGTATCCGGATTAAAGATAAATCTTGCTAAAACGGAGATGGTTGCGGTGGGTGAGGTAAGAAACATTAGAGGATTGGCCAGCATATTGGGATGTGGTTTCTTCGCTGCCATTGAAGTACCTTGGTCTCCCGTTGGGAGCAACTTTCAAAGCCAAGACAATTTGGGAGGAGGTGTTAGAGAAATTAGAGCATAAGCTGGCCAGGTGGAAAAGGTTATACTTATTGAAAGGGGGGGTGGATCACACTTATTAAGAGCACTCTATCTAACCTTCCCACATATTTCTTGTCTTTATTTCCCCTTCCGGCAAACATTGCATCTAGGATTGAGAAACTCCAACGTAATTTTCTGTGGAGTGGTCTAGATGATAAGTCTAAATTTCATCTAGTTGGATGGGATAGAGTGTGTACTCCTTTGAGAGATGATGGGTTGGGGGTCTGTAATGTTAGGCTCTTTAATAAGGCTCTATTAGGAAAATGGTTGTGGCGATATAATCATGAGAGGGAAGCCTTATGGAAAGGGGTGATTGATGCGAAGTATGGGAGTGTAAGGGGGGGTTGGTGTTCTAATGAGGGGAGGGGGGCTTATGGTGTTGGGTTGTTGAAGTATATAAGGCAAGGGTGGGAGGTTTATTCGAGTAACAGTAGGCTATGTTTGGGGGATGGCAGCAGAATTAGCTTTTGGGACGATGTGGGTGTGGAAGATATGGCTCTTTTTTGTTTTATAGGTAATCAAAGATATTGTATTCATAGAAATAGGCAAGGAGATATGGCTCTTAAGGATGCTTATCCTAATATTTTCATAATTGCTCGAGATAAAGAAGTTATGGTGGTTGATGTGAGGGTAATTAGTCATGGTTCACAGGTGTGGAATATCAACCTCACTAGGGAGGCACAAGATTGGGCAGTGAGTGCGCTGGAGGAGTTCTTCAACCTGCTGTATAACATGGGGTTCCAGCTGAAGAAACGATGGAATGGAGACCTTCTAGGAAAAGGAAATTCTCGGTACGCTCTTTCCGCAGAAGAACATATGGAGGAGAAAAGCACCTCTCAAGGCTACGTTCTTTGTTTGGACAGCAGCTCTAGGGAAGATCCTAACCATTGATAATCTTAGAAGGAACTTATAATTACAGACTTGTGTTGTATGTGCAGAAATAGTGGGGAAACGGTAGACCATTTACTCTTACACTGTGATTTTGCAAGGGACATATGGAATTTCTTTTTCGGCAGAATGGGACTAGCTTGGGTAATACCAAGAAGGGCAGTGGAACTACTAGCTAGCTGGAGAGGGATCACAGGGACACACAGATTGCAGCAGTGTGGAAGATGACTCCTATTTGTATCTTCTGGTGTATTTGGAAATAAAGAAATGATAGATTTTTTTAGGATCATGAACGCTGCTCGGAGAATTTAGAAGTTTTTTTTGGAAGACTTTATTTATGTGGGCCATTGCTTTAGAGTTAAATGGTCTCAGCTTCCATGACTTTCTTGTAACAGTTTCTAGTTCTTAATTTGGTGTACTCATATGTATACCCCTAGTGTACTTGGGCTATGTCTATCTTTATCAATACAATTACTTCTTGCTTATCAAAAACCAAAACTCAACTATGTTTCAATCAAAATGAAGTTGGGACCAGTCACGGGAAGCACTTTGCAATAATCAGCGCGGTACAACTTTTTTTGGTCTTTTTTACAATGAAAAACTCATTCTTAATCAGCAACAAGCTGATTGAAGAGCTATTGGTGGAGAGGCCCCTTCAATAGATATCAGTGGGTGATTTCTGGAGTGCAATACCTTATGCTTAATGTTTAGTATTTTGAGGGAGAAAAATGCAAGGATAATTGATTTCTTGTTTGAATTGGTAAGTTCCAAATACATTCACTCTCAATCCTACTCTTATAGAAGGGAGGAAAAACCATTTAAGCTAGAGGTCAATAGTGAGAAAGACTAGAATTTCCGATGGATCCCACAAATGGAAACAGGAAAAAAATAGCGAAGGAAACAACCAAAAAACCAATACTTGGAGGGGAATTGACAGGAGAGATTTGATCAGGCAGACTCTCAAGTGACAGGCTTATTTATATGTTGGAATAACAGTAGCCCAAGTTAAGCCCGACAAGCAGTGGCCACCACTAATCCAAAAAGCAGAGAGATCTCATCCTGAACGGTGCTCAGAAAGGTGCATATGTACAAGCATCATAAAATTTGAAACAGTACATTGTAAAGGACTAAGAAGCAGGAGAAAGATGAAATAGGCAACACAGCTTAAGTCTTCCTAATGCTTCATAGTATCACAGCTAAATGGTAACTTTAACTAAGCCTGAAGCACCAATTTATTTCTTAAGTACAGTAAGCCTGAAGCACCTAGTTATTTCTAAAGTACGGCAAACCTGAAATATACCTTGGTAGCAATTCTCAGGATAATCTCTTGGTGCTGATGAGGAAGCTTTGAAATGTTCACCACAAGCAGAGGAACCAAATCTTCCTTTTCCTATTACACAAGCATCAAGTACCATCCTTAACTCCAAAATTACTCCAACATCAAGATGTTATTCCAAACCAAATAAAAGACATGATTTCCCAGGAAAGATTAATACCAAAGAAAGAAAACATACCTTTCCGTGTACACGTTCAAATGCCATTTCAATATACACAATGCAAAAATTCCTAACCATTGGAGCAGCATTGGCTTCTGAATATAATTTCCATAACTCTAACAGTGGCAAACCAATCTCAAGCTGATGTTTCACCCTCTTGTTCACATGACTCAAGATCTCAAGCACCTATAACAATGCAAAGAAACTTTTCATTTGGAAACTATTAATTAAAATACCAGAGGTTACATCCGTTATCCTACATATATGGAAAAAGAAAATAATACATTCAGAAAAACATACAGAACACCTTGGAAGACATAAATGTTGCATGTGTAGCAAACATATTGTTATCTGAATTGACAAAATCTCTTAACCAACCCAACCCAACTAATGAATTCCCAGGTAAACCATCTAGAGAGAGGAATACCGTACCCTCTCCTCCCTTCCCTTCCCATCCCTTCCTACAAGTAATAATATTTAAAATAAAAAAGAAGCTTCACTTACGCAAGATGTACATAAGAGGTTCTCCTAATGACTATTGCCTAAAACTTAAAGATATTAAAAATAAAAAATATCAACGTCTCTCATACAATTCTGTGCTTCGTCTTAATGGCGTTTGCGGGAGTTTGATAGTGGGATTTAGTTTAGCAGGGGAGGATTCTTTGCTTTTAAAGGATATTAATCCTAGTATGAGATGTTTATCAATATTGAATCAAAACTGTTCGAGGTGGCTAGGGATGGCAGGTACGTGATTCTTACAGAGAAGGGTTGGAAAGTGATAAAAAAGATGAACTTGAGTCTGGAACAGTACGTTGGTTTTATAATGCATTGGAGGTGTGCTTGAAGAGGGAGGGTAAGGGCTTTTACTCTGCATATAGGGATGGAGATAGGGGCTACATTGCGCAACGGTGTTCCAACTCGCGGGGAGAATACATGGCGCTGGTGGAGTATTGTGGAGGGGGTCGTCGGAACTTTGTCTTCATACCAGGGGATAAGGATAGAGTGGGATGGAGAAAACTAGCGATGGCGCTGAAGGAAGCTGGAAGTGGTGGTGGTTGTCAGTTACCACCAATCACGACTGTGCAGAATTCAAATTTGCGCTCGTACAGTGATGTTTTGCGGGAGAGCAGAGAAGTGGAGAGGTCTCGAGACGTGAACTGCGCAGAGAAAATGGGTTTGGTGAAGAAAGGTCCTGTCACTTCTGCGGGTAATGACCTGTTGCGGGATGGAGATGGTAGAGATGTTGTTGCGCTGAAAGAAGAAAGCGTGTTGAAGGCGTTAAGTGATATGGAGGAGCAGTTGGGAGAGTTAACAAATAAGGTGGGATGGCTAAAACGGTGTGTTGAATTAAAAGGTATATCGGGACTGGGCTTGGGTCATGGACGGGATATTGAAGATCAATGGGCCAAGGAAAACATTGGTAAGGGGAAGGGCAAAATAATAGGCCGTGAAGTTGGGTTTCAGCCCAACAAGACCCAAAAACAATCGGGCCCTTTTTGGAGGCAGACATGTAATCGGGCCCGAGAGGAGGTTGGAGGCCCATCGGGGGGTGGAACTGAGCCGCCGCTTTCGGTGATGCCACAGACAACCTCGCCGAAGGTGGTAGTCCCTACGGCGGAGGTAGTGGTACAGGCAAAGGTTTCGAAAATCGCACAGAAAGGTGCGACAGAGGCAAGCGATTTTATGACGATGTCTCTGGGGCCTGAAATTCATGCGAGGGAGGAGATGGGTCCATCCCACTCGAGTGGGTTGTTACAGGGGTCAACGACGGGGGATTCTCAGACACATTTGAGTATCGTAACAGTGACAGAGCCATTGCTTCCGGAGTTGCCTCAGACAACTTCACCGAATGTGGTAGATTCTACGGCAGAGGTAGTGGTGCAGGAATATGTTTCGGATATTGCACAGAAAGGTGCGACGGAGGCAGAGAGTCCTATGGCGACGTCTTTGGGGCCTGAGATTAATGCGAGGGAGGAGATGGTTTCATCCCTCACGAGTGGGCTGTTACAGGGGTCAACGACGGGGGATACACAGACCTCTCTGGAACAGAAATATACGATGGAGACTGGCAGCACTTTTAAGAAGTCCTTGACGGCTGGTGGCACTGGTTCAATCTTTACAGATGGATTGCTACAGAATTCAGTTATGTCTCAAATGGTTGTTGGAGAACTCCTTGTTGGGCAGAAATCAAATCCAGAGGTTAATGAAGTAGTTGGTTCAAATAGTGATGGAGAAGCAAGTTTAAAAGGTATTAATATGCAGTTGGGGTTTTGTGAAGGGGATTGCATGGATAAAAGAGAGGCTGAACCATTAAGAGTGCTTCCTCCTAGCCCCAACTCTAATTTTATCCCTGATTGGGTTCTCAAGAAAGTGGATGAATTGCAATTATGTACTGGGGTGTCTTGTACAGGTTTTGAAGAGCAGTTTTGGGCTCTCATTATAGCCATTGAAGAGAGTAGATTGAAGACGGCTACAAAGAGAGATAGGGAGCTTAAAAGATTACAATGTTCTATAAATTATGAAGGGAAGGAGGGTAGTTGCAGTAGGGATAGAACGAAAGGGAGGGGTATGACCATTGTCCATGAAACCTAAAATTCTATCTTGGAACGTGCGGGGGCTTAATGAGCGCATCAAACGCTCTCGCATAAAAACTTTGTTGCAAATGTGGAAGGTGGATATAGTGTGCCTTCAAGAAACAAAATTAAGATATGTTGAGCGAAGTCTTATTCGTAGTGTTTGGGGATGTCCTTATGTGGGATGGTCATATTTGGCGTCGGAAGGAGCTTCTGGGGGGGTGCTTTTGATGTGGGATAAAAGAATTGTGGAGGTGGTGGAGGAGTGTGTTGGGACTTGCTCGGTGGCTTGTTTATTTAGAAATGTAATTGATGGGTGGGAATGGGCATTTGCAGGCATTTATGGACCAAATCGATATAGAGAAAGAAGAAGGTTGTGGGAGGAGTTAGCGGGTGTATATTATCTTTGGGATGTGCCGTGGTGTATGGGTGGGGATTTCAATATCATTCGTTTTCCAAGCGAGCGATCAGGGAATAATGGCCACTCAATAGCAATGGAAGAGTTCTCCGAGTTCATGTTTGACTTGAATCTTATGGATCTTCCCCTTGCTGGGGGAGAGTTCACATGGTCTAATAATAGGGGGTGGTCGAGACTGGATAGGTTTCTTGTTTCTCCTTCTTTGGAAACCCACTATTCGGAGTTGTATCAGAAGAGGTTGGCCCGGGTTTGCTCGGACCATTTCCCAATTATGTTAGATTGTGGAGGTATTAATAGGGGTCGTCAGTATTTCAAGTTCGAAAATATGTGGTTAGTAGTGGATGGCTTTGTTGAGAAAGTTCGTTCCTGGTGGTCTTCTTATCAGTTCTCGGGTACCCCTAGTTTCATTCTCGCTGGGAAACTTAAGGCATTAAAGCAAGATTTAAGGAGGTGGAACATGGAAGTTTTTGGCAATATTGAAAATCAGAAAACTAGTCTATTAGAGGAGCTTCAGGTCTTGGAGGAACAGGCGTTAAGGGGAAATGCTTCGGAAGAGGCACTACTACGGAAAAGGGTAGTGGTGACGGAATTAGAGAGGGTCTTGTTGATGGAGGAAACATCGTGGCGCCAAAAATCCAGGGCTCTTTGGTTAAAAGAAGGGGATAAATGTACGAAGTTTTTTCATAGAGTGGCCAATTCTCATAGGCGTAACAACACTATTGAGTCCCTTCAGTCAGGTAATCAAGTTCTTTCTTCTCCTACTGATTTAGAGAACCATATTGTGAACTACTATGAGAATCTGCTAACAGAGCCGACTGGTTGGAGGCCAAAGCTCGATGGTTTGCCTTTTCAGTCCATTGACATGCAAAGTGCAAGTTGGTTGGAAAGACCTTTTGAAGAAGAAGAGGTACAGAAGATCATTAGTAGCATGGCCAAAGACAAAGCACCTGGACCGGATGGGTTTTCGATGGGGTTTTTTCAACATTGTTGGGAGATAGTGAAATGTGATGTTATGCGGGTCTTTTCTGAATTCCATGCTTTCCAAAAATTCGAAAAATGCTTCAATGCAACGTTCATAGCTCTTGTTCCGAAGAAACAGGGAGTGCTGGAAATCGAAGATTTTCGTCCCATTAGTTTAGTGAGTGGGATTTATAAAATTATTTCCAAGGTGCTGGCTAATCGTTTAAGTGTGGTTATGGAACAAATCATTTCAAAGTCTCAAAATGCCTTTGTACGGGGGAGGCAGATACTTAATTCAGTTCTTATTGCTAATGAGTGTCTAGATCAGAGGTTAAAGGAAGGTAAATCAGGTATACTTTGTAAGCTTGATATGGAAAAAGCCTATGATCATGTAAACTGGGATTTCCTCCTTTACCTACTTGGGAGATGTGGTTTCGGTAACAAGTGGATCTCATGGATACGATATTGCATAACTACTGTGCGTTTCTCAGTGCTTGTTAATGGTAATCCGGTGGGTTTCTTTTGTAGTTCACGCGGTCTGAGGCAAGGGAATCCGTTGTCTCCATTTCTTTTCGTTATTGTTATGGAGGCACTAGGCCGGATGGTGAAGGCAGCTGTTGAAGGAGGCTATATAACGGGTTTTGTGGCAGGCAATGGTACTTTTGGTTCTGTCATGATATCACATCTTTTATTTGCAGATGATACACTTCTTTTGTGTGAAGCGGAGGTGGGTCAAATACAAGCCATAAGGGCACTCTTGTTGTGCTTCGAGGCGGTGACGGGTCTAAAGGTTAACTTGGGCAAATCCGAGATGGTGGCGGTGGGAGTGGTGCCTCATATCAGTACACTAGCAGAAACGTTGGGGTGCGTAGTGGGTTCTTTGCCAATGAAATATTTGGGCCTTCCTTTGGGTGCCACTTTCAAAGCCAGAGGTATATGGGAAGGGGTTATTGAGAGAGTAGAGAAACGATTGGCAGGGTGGAAACGGTTGTATTTATCGAAGGGAGGGCGACTCACTTTGATCAATAGCACTTTATCCAATCTACCAACTTATTTCTTATCACTATTCCCGTTGCCGGTAGGGGTGGCGCATCGTATCGAGAAATTATTCTGGGAGTTCTTGTGGGGTGGTCTGGGGGAAGAAACTAAATTCCATCTTGCTAGTTGGAACAAAGTTTGCTCTCCAATTTCGAGTGGTTGTTTAGGTGTGCGCAATTTGAGGACTTTCAATAAAGCGCTTTTGGAAAAATGGTTATGGAGGTATCAAGAAGAAGGGGAGTCATTGTGGAAGGAAGTGGTAGTTTCGAGACATGGAGGTGCTTGGGGGGGATGGTGCACTAATGAAGTAAGGGGGGGTATGGTGTGGGTCTATGGAGATATATAGGAGGGGGATGGCAGTGCTTTGAAAATAATGTTAGATTTGTAGTCGGTCAGGGCACTCGCATCAAGTTTTGGCAGAATGTTTGGTGTGGAGAGCGTTCTTTTGAGAGAGCCTTTCCAGCTCTATATAATATTGCGGCTAACAGGGAGGCTTCTATAGCGGATCTATGCGTGATTGCTCAAGACTCTTTTCAGTGGAACATTTTATTCACTCGGGCTAATCATGATTGGGAGCTGTCTATTGTTTCAGAATTTTTTAGCGTGATATATTCCTCATAAAGATTAACGACACAGGATGATAGGCTACAATGGAGGGGCAAGGACAGTAAGAAGTTCTCAGTCAAGACATACTATAAAATTCTGGTATCACAAGGTAATGAATATTTTCCGTGGAAAAGTATTTGGAAGTCACGCGTACCTTCCAAAGTGGCTTTTTTTGTGTGGACTGCGGCACTTGGAAAAATTCTAACCACGGATAATTTAAGAAAGAGGGGACTCATAGTAACAGACTGGTGTTATTTGTGCAAAAAAAATGGAGAATCAGTGGACCATCTATTATTACATTGTGAGGTGACGAGAGAGTTGTGGAATGGAATATTTCGTAGGGTAGATGTCGCATGGGTTATGCCGGCAAAGGTGGTGGACTTGCTTGCTTGTTGGAAGGGTCTACAAGGTTGTTCACAAGTAGCTGCAACTTGGAAGATGATCCCGCTGTGCATTATGTGGTGTATTTGGTTGGAAAGGAATGCACGTTGCTTTGAAGATAGGGAGCGATCGATGGAGGAGCTTCAGAATTTTTTTCTACACACTTTACTAATATGGTTTTCAGCCATTGTTCTTAATGGAAACAGTGTACATGAGTTCCTAGCTCTAATTTAGTTTTTTAAGAATGTATTTAGGTGTTTTCTATTGTATACTCCCTGTGTACATAGGCCTTGCCTATTTTCATTCATATTAATGAAAATTACTTTTTACTGATCAAAAAAAAAATATCAAAATGAAGATCATTAGTCATAAATCATCCAATGATTGTGGAAAGTGGATTTTAGGCCATTCATAGGAAGCTTTGAAGGCCCAGTTATCCCTTTCTCTTGCTATAATCCCTTTAACATATGGTTATCTGAATTGACTGTGCAGAGGAACAAAAGAAGTTTTGAAGATCAAGTGCGGTCAACGGATGAGCTTCGAAAACTATTTTTCAATATTTTACTCCATTGGTCAATTGTAATTGATTTTCATGGCATGTCTTTGAATTCCTTGTATCTCCAAAATAGAACGCTCAGGAGTTCCTCTTGTATATGTCCCGTATACTTGGGCTCTTGCCTATTCTTTTGACCAATAAAATATTGTTTACCAATTAAAAAAAAAAACCCTTAATCTGAAGCAGTACAGCATTCCAAATAAAACTACTTATAACGTTTCCAAGCATCCCTTTCCAAATAACATTCACAAACAAACCCCAATAAAACCAAAAACAAAAAAAGTAAATACCATCAACAACCACTCTTTTCCAATAGGCTTATGTATCAACAATCTACCATCCTCCACTTCATGAACAAAGAAAAAAATTTAGAGTGGCCTTCTTTTGATGAGATGATCCATAATCAAAATTCTATTAAATGCAACTATCTAAGAAAAGAAAACAACTTTCTAGGGACCTGCCGTATGCCAAACACTCTCCAAGGAAACAGTGAAGTATTAAACAATCTAAGCATTATAAGTGCATACATCAAATCTACCATTTAATTATTTTATGACAAAAATTATAGAACAAGGGCAAATCTACCATTTAAATTTAGTCTTCAAACCTTTTTATCTTTGCCCATCCCCTTAGGAAAAGTGAAAAACAAATTGGAACAAATAGTGCATGAACAGATTCTAGTTTCAAAACAAGAAAAGCACGCACAAATTTGGGTTTCCTGACTGAAGTTTCACACCCAAACAATGTGTGACACACTCCCATCCTCCAACAAATAATGAACAGGACAAGGAAAAATAATCAATGTGCCACTTCCTACACCACACATCATTCCCAGAACAAATATGATATCATGTCATATCATGCACTACCAAGATGTCAAAAAATCAGCAAACTCTCCCAGCCACACCCAATGCTATTCCCCAAATTACATCAGCAATGCCTCGTCGAGGTGTGTGAACCAAATTATCCCCCTACTTCACACCAAACTCATCGCTAAAGATGATCCCCTCCCCCACCAAAGCAACATAACCACTTCCCTAACAATGCTTAGTTGAAAATGATCGAATTTCCAGCCCCCAAGTTGCAAAGGAAAACAAGTTGTAATATGATCCCTAAGTGGAATGTCTTCTTTTCTAGAGTGGAGCTAGCTTGGGTGATGTCATGAAGGGTGGTCGATTTTCTAGCAAATTGGATAGGCCTTCATGGTAACCCACATATTGCAGCGATCTGGAAGATGATTTCGATATGCCTATGGTGGTGTATTTGGAGGCAGGCAAATGAAAGAAGTTTTGAAGATCGTATAAGCATCAATGGAAAACCATAGAACATTCTTTTTAACACTTTACGCCATTGGTTGATTGTAATCAATTCTAATTGCATGAACTTTCAAGACTTTCTTGTATCACTAGATAATCGTGCATAAGTGACGCTCTTGTATATGTACTGTGTATTTGGGCATTGCCTATTATCTTCAATAAAATTTGTTTACAGGTCAAAAAATTCCCTTAAGTGGAATCTCAACTCATTACTTACCTAGCTACATTAAATATGTCGCAACCTTTTCAATCTACTAGCAGTATGACTGAAAATATCAAGAAAGAGAGGATAGAAGTAAATAGACCAGATAAGGCACTATTGGTGAAAGTGGGCCTACAGCCTTTAAGTAAACATGACCTTTTTCATATCACTCGGCATCTATCTGTCTCCATAACTACCAATAGCCTTTGAAGGAAGTACCCAGTGGCAAACCCGAATAGGTGATTACTCAAGCATCCTCTTCATTACCCAATTCACAAGCTAAGTTCGCTACATCATTCATCAGGCCACCAGAGACTAGGTCACTCCCACTCAAGTTCTCCCTTAAGCCTAGAACAACTTCAAATATAGCACAACATCCAAATAATTATTAACCATTAACGTGGTGTCTTTGGCTGGAAAGAAATGGGAGATGTTTTGAAGAGAAGGAGCGCTCTTTTGAAGATCTTCGAAACTTTTTCTTTTCTACTTTGAGTTTGTGGGCTAAGATCTTTGTAAGGAATGATGAGAATGTACTGAATCTATTTCTGTTTTAGTTTTTCCTGTTTTCTAGAGTGTAGTGGGTATTTCCTTTATATACTTCATGTGTACTTGGGCTATGCCTATTCGTGATAATAAAATTCTTATTACTTATCAAAAAAAAAATTCTTAATCATCAGTAATAGCACCACAACCACAAAAACAGTATGGTACAATTGGCAAGCACCAATTGTGAATCGTCACAATACCACCAGTTTCATTTCTGAATCGAAAGAAAGAGTCTCCCTCAACATTATAGTCAACATCCCACAGAGAATTTTCAGAACAAGAAAAAATAAAAGAAGCAATACAAGATCACCTTCAAATCCTTCAGCTACTGAATAACTTAGTTGGATAAACATTAACCAGCATCTAAAAATCAAGCCATATATGATCATAACTTATCCCTTCCATCTTATCCCAAACCCGGACCTTCTAAACAGGTTAATAAAGTAATCCCAGTTTACACGCTAAAAGCACATTACGGTTGCCAATAAAAAAGAATCCAAAGTCCAATGAACTTGTATTATGTTAGTAGAGTAAGTGCTATTATCATATGTTCTGTGCTCTCTCTCCTCCCACCCATTGGAGTTTGATTTGTAAAGTCAGTACACTTCCATACCGGATAATGAATAGAATTTGCATCACCTATCCAGTAAGGTTCAATGAACTGAACTATACAGATATATAACCTCAATATACATATGAAATGGTTAACGTCGCCAAAAGGGAAATTCATGGCAATAGCAGATGAATAAAAATTTTGAAGAAAACAAAAAAATAAAATAAATTGAAGCAGCATCCTCCAGAATCCCAAGAGTAAGAATCATAAAAGAGAAAAAAAAATCCCCAAAAGTTAAATCATACTATGATCTATCAACACCAGCAGAAATTCCCGACAGCATAGATTGTATAACCAGTACAGTGAAAGAGTAGAAACCTTGTTGCGGACGGCAGGGGATTGAGAGGAGAGGGAGGAAATGGTAAGAGGGAGAAGCTTGGAGAGCAAGGGTTGGAGTTTAGAGTCGTCACAGAGAGCCAAACGAGTCAGCATTCGATCCAACAGTTCTTCTCTCTCTGAATCGGAACTTGCCACTGCTGTTGACGCAGCTGAAGATGACGACGAATCCGCCATTTCCTTTTCTTGCAAACGAAGACAACGAAGCCCAGAGGTAGATAAAAGAGGACTAGAGGAGAAAGGAAGCGTTCCGCTGCTTTATACTAGCTTGATTTCCCTTCTATCAAGTTTTCTACGCAAAGAGAGATTTAGAAAAAAAAAAAAAAAGTTCTATGCAAAGAGTGCCATGTTTGGTGGGCCGCAATGGCGTCAGCTCATGTTCAAGTAGTGGTCTGAAAATAAGATCGAATTATGGGTTTGAGACCGTAACGAGGCCCTGTAAAGAGCTCTGGGCTTCTCTATGTCCCGATCGTCGTGTACAAGTCACTACCCACCCGACCAGTGGGGTTGCAATTTACATAAATACCATTTTTTTAAAAAAAAAAAAAAGAAACAACCTTATAACAATTAAGAACGGAAATTTCTTCTGAGAGTTCAGTCTAAGAACGCACACCGTTTATCTTATTACGTGACAAATTGGGTCTAAAATTAGTAAGAATAAATCGACGAGTTCGAGCTTCTTTGTCGTGCGACGTGTCGTCCTACTCTCTCTCTCCCCTATTTTTTCTTTTTCTTTTTGAGCAAATTCTCAAACGGCAATGACATTTTTCACGATTGATCGCCGGTTGACAAGTTGAGCAAATATTCAGTGCAGAACATTATAGCTTCAGCTGCAACAGGTTCTAAGCAACAAGTTAATGGCTTTTCCACGGTAACCTGGGTTTTACCTTCACAATCTTTTATAATAACAACAACACCTATCTTATTATTCTCCTTATCAATTGTCATATCTCAATTTACTTAACAACTCCAATAGTAGGAGGTGTTCATTTACATTGAACTTGTCTTACCAGATGTCTTTGTACTTTTTGTTTCGAAGCTTTTTTAAAAAACTCATAACTTCTTTACTTAGCAAAATTGATGATACGATTTGGATTAGGAAAACCCCTTTATGCTTTAAATTATTTCTTCTTTGCCATTTAGTTCTTGATATCACTGCAAAAAAAATTGAATTCTTCTTAAGTTCATATATTATCAAATTTTCACACTACTTGGAGAAAAGGTAATATGCATGTCATCCAAAGACCGTAATACATGAATTGTGTTTCTTTTCTTGTGACTCACAAATGGGACAATACAGACAGTCAATTACTCAATTATCCTTCTTCGATAAAGGTTCACTTCAATAAGGATCCATTGAGACAAACTTTACATATGAAGTTTTGGAACATTCATATTCCATAAGACTTTCCACACTCCAATATCATTCCTTTGGGGTGATGTTTGTCTCCTATATCGATCACATATATTATTCTATATATAGTAGGCACTCCAAACTATAAAAGGCCATTAGAATATGTTGTGAATATTCTTTTAACTTCATATGCAATAAAAATATATTACACAAGTTGCATATTCCACCACCCCATTTTCTAATCAATTAGATCTGCCACATAAGAGTTTTTAGATAAGCTACATGTTGGAGAGTATATCAAATCAAAGGTACAACCATGAACCCATCTATCCTTGAGACTTTCACATGTTTATCATTTCCAATTCTCCATGAGAGGCTCTCATTAAGGTCTCGTTTGGTTACACAAAGGAGATATAATTAAAGTTGAAAGTTGAATAAAATATTATTATAATATTATTTTTATTTTCATATTTGAAAAAGTTAAATTATTTATTGTATTTTGTTTGAGAGTTTAGGAAAGTCATAATTATTAGATGAGATAAAATAAACTAGGCATAACTAATCCTAGGGCAAAGTGAATATTTCTCCAAGCATAGGAATGTCTTGATCCCAATTTTGCATTCGATAATTGATAATGAGTATAATATTTAGCCTTGAATATCTACCCTACAAGAGAATCAGGTTGTTGCATAACCTCCAACATTGCTTAGCTAAAAAAGCTTTGTTAAAGCACTAAATCTCATGAAAACCAAGTCCACCTTACCATTTTGACTTACCCATCTGATCTCAACTAGTCTAGTGCACTCCATTATTCTTTTTCTGAGAACTCCACAAAAAATTTCTAATAAGCTTGCTAATCTCCTTACAAATAATTAATTTTGGATAAATAAAAACACTCATATTGTAAGCTTGTATGGCTTGAAAAATAACTTTGATCAACATTATGAACTATGTCTCATACTTGACTTTTGATATTTTGAAACGATTGCATCTTAGACTTTCCAATAAGAGAGAGTAGTCCCAGATAATTATCAAAACTCCAAATGGTTGTTATATTAATAGTAGCAAGCAAAATATAGATGATTTATATATATTCAACTTTTGACCAAGTGTATGTTCGTACATATCAAGCAAGTAGTGAATCCTTGACCATTCTATAGGGTTTGCTTTACATAATAGAAAGTTATCAACTACAAAAAAGAGATGATTCATTGTGAGAGTGCCCTTAGCTATAGATACTCCAAAAATAAGGTCTTGTTGTTCAAACTTTGGTAGTAGGTAACTCAAGGCTTTAACGCAAATGACAAAGAGGTAAGGTGACAATAGATTATCTTGTCTTATACCCCTTCTAGGGACAATCTAGCCATGAGGTTTACCATTTATTATAATAAAGTAATCGTTAGATGAGATACTTTTTTCATGATAACATTGACCCAAGTAGCATCAAATCTCATTTTTCACATAATAGATTAAAGAGTCCTCACTCAACCCTATTATTTGTTTTGTTCATATTTAATTACACTACAATGTACCTAAGGGTGTAAAAGGTCCGGTCCGGTCCGATTTTGGATAAAATTTAGGACCGAACCGGTATGTACCGGTTTTGTATTTTTCAAAACCGATTACACACCGGTTATCCTTCTAAATCAGTACTTTCGGTTTCCGGTCCGGTCCGGTCCGGTTTTCCAATTTTTTTAAAATGTAAGTTTCACAATTTGTCATTAAAAATTTGTTTATAAAAAAAAAATTTTTGATTTAAAAAAAATTGTTTTATACTTTTATTAATATATTAGACTATATAATAGTATTTATATTAGACTATTGGTATATTTATAAGTTATATATTAGTATTAGTTATAAACTTTTAGTGATTTAGTATTAACATTTTATGTAATAATTTACAAATTATAATAAGAAATTATTTCATATATGAATATATATATTATATATAAAATTTCACATAAAAATTTATAATTATACATTATATATAAAACTTATATATATTAATATTTAATATATATAAAATATTTTGTATAAAACTTATATATAAAAATATTGTTTTTTATTTTTTTTAATCAACCGGTCCGGTTCGGTCTGGGCTAAAAAATCCCGGAACCGGCCGGTTTTTACATTTTAAAAATCTGTTCAGGACCGAACCGGTTCAAAACGGGTAAAACCGGTCCGGTCTGGACCGGTTTTCCGATTTTTCGGTTTGAGTTTACACCCCTAAATGTACTTATCATTGCCTTCAATGAAGAGTTCATTGTCTACATTACTTCATAAGTAGCTAATTTATTATCTGTAATCAACCTACCAGAGAGAAAAAGCACTTTTAATTTTTAGAGATAATGTTTGGAATGATATACTCTAGGATGTTAACCAAGACCTTAGCCACAATCTTATACAAAACATTATAGAGACGAATAGATCGAAAATCTGTTACCTTAAGTGCAGCATGACCTTTTAGAATGAGAGTGATAAAAGTGTGGTTAATAGAATGTTAGTTTTGTGAAGTATTTAAACATTCTAGAACTGCCTAACTTACATTTTCACTAGCAAGGTCTCAATTACTTAAAAATCAATAAGCAGTAAATTCATCTGACCTAGGAGGTTTAAGAGGTCCCATACTGAAAAAAGTATCTTTTTATTTCCTATGTTGTGAAGGCCTCCATTAGTCTTGTATTCATGTAAGAAGTATCCAGTATTCTGAACATATTCAATGCATTCCTCCACCTTAGATAGACCTGCGATTGAGAATAAGTTTTTATAATAATGCAGAATGATATTGCTAATGGCACATGTTGAGATTCATTAGACGTGGTATGCTATATGTCAATATACGTATATGCCATGTCACATGTTTTTTTGCTTTCAAAAACTCTATTCAACTATCTAAAATGGCTAACAACCCATCTCAGCTCATTAGGTTATTGTATTGTCCTATTCAAGTGGTAGTCTTTCCAAACTTAGATCAACCAATACCTTAAGTCAACAAATATCATTCGTTTTTTTAGCACTAGAATTGCCACCAAGATCAGATGTGGATTGGTGGTGGATGATCCACGACCGACCGTTGGATCATGTCCTTTTCTTGAGCATTCTCGTAATCTTGAAATTTGTGGTTGGTTAAATAATACATTTGGAGAATTGAATGATTATTGTCCATGTTGAAAACTACATTTGCAAAACCAACATAAATATGTTTATCATTCAAAATATAGAATTCCTAAATGTCTAGAAAATGACATCTAGGACAAGAGAGAATGAAGAGTATGACTAGAATACCTCCTTGTAACGACCTAGTCTAATATTATAAGAATAATTTTATTGAGCGAAATTATGTTGATTGGCCATATTAGGAAACCCAATTTTAATTTATTAGATAATTTAGAATAATTCACAATCCAAAATTTATTAGAGGAAATTAATAGTTATTGGACTCAATAATTAGATTGAAGCCCTTTTTATTATTAATTAGAGGAGTTAGGTCTATTTTAGACTCAAACTAGACCCGTTAAAATTTATTGACTACCAAGCCTACGAAATGTGGGTAAGGTTAAGAGATTATTTGAATAAATTAAAGCAACGAATTTGTTAGACCCAAAACCAGCGTAAAGCCCAAACTTTCTTTCAATGGCGATCTACTTGCGTATAAGCCCATGCACGTCTTCCCCAACTAAGATTTCCTACTCTAAAAGTGTTTCCTAAATTCGTAACAGACTCAACTTAAAATTCCATAATCTTATTTTAAAATGTCACTAAGTAAACGTACTACATCTTATTTAGTGGGATAAAAGTAAGATGGTAGTATAGTGTATAGAATTTTTCCATTTGAGTAATGTTATATACTATACTATCATCCTATTTTGATCATACTAAGTAATATGTGCACATTCATCACCATTAGATGATAAAGAAGCATGTAATAAATGATCATTTAATAGTGATAAATATGTCACATCTTACTTAATAGGATAAAAATGATATGGTAGTATGGTGTATAGAATTTTTTCATTTTTATACATCTCCTTCCTCTGCATTAATTTTCCTTTCACACAACCCCAACGTGAAATTAAGCAACCCGAAACACCCATTATTTTTCACAACAACTAATCTCACGGCTTTACACCCCCATGTTCTCTTTACATGTGAATAGGCTTGGATTTAAATTAAATAATTTTTTAATTGGGTTATGTTCAAGAGATACAAATATTTTAAGTTGGGCTGGTTTTAGTGTAATTAAGAAACTACTATATTATTTTAAGTTGGGTTGTGCTTAATATTTTAAGTTAGGCATAATTTCACTTGGATAAATATATTAGTCCATAAACGATAGTTAACAGAAAATAATTGAAGGTTTTAAATTGTATTGCCAGTTATTAAATTATCATTAGTCTATATTAGTAGTTTATAAGGATTTTTAATATTAAGTATCATTCAGGCTATTTTATGAACCACAATCGTTTAATAGATTTAGATAAAATACATTTTCCTACTAAATTAGATGTTATTAGTATTAATTTATTATTACAATAATAGTATATAAGGATCTTAATTTTAAATATGATTAAGTTAATTGGGATATGTGAACTGAACGGGTGGTTGCTGGAGCTTCTGATCAAGAATAACTAATAAGGGTATGGAAGTGTATAATGTTGGACTAAGTGCGATATACAACCCATCAATGCCAATGCCAATAATAAAAATGTCCATAAGATAAATGCATGGAAAATGGATAAATGTAAATAAAATCACTTTCAATTGATAAAAATGGTATTTTTAAGGCAACTTTCCTTTTGCGGGGAAATGGGTGGAGATCAATTTATTGATACTAAAATATTTTTTTGAGAAGAAATCGAGTGTAGTTGTTGTAATGAGTGTTTGTGGAGAAATCTTACTCCCTCCTTATCAAGGTCGGAACTAGAAATTTAGCTTCGGGGGGCAAATTTATATAATGATGATTATTTGGGTAAACATGTAAATTTGTGTATATATATATATATATATTATGCATTTTGTTATTTATAATTATAAATGTAATTTCATTTCATATTAATTCAATGGATACCAAAGAATTATTATTAAACTTGACAATTGGTCATATTAAAGTTTTCACTTTAAACAAAGTAAAAAATTTGCATCATTTTTCTCATTCATGTATTTTTTCACATGGGAAAAAACCTATTGAAAACACTTGGAAGAAGATATAGGAATAACAAGTATTAAGACTTTTAAAAAGACATTTTAACTTTAGGGAAATGAAGAATTTTGAGTTTTTTTCTTTCTATACACATGTATAGATATTCATATTTATAGGCCAAGACTTTGGGATATTTTTAACTTATCTCTTCAAGTTTTATAAATTTTTGGGGTATATTTTTTAGTTATAATGGAGGCAAGATTTTGGATTCTAAAATAACCAAGAAACTTTTTTTTTCATATTTTAATGGAAACTCGATCATTTTAGATGGAATTGAAAGAGTGTTTTATATTTTTTAAGAATTTTGGGAGATTTTTAAACTTTTTTAAGTAATTAAAAGTAATTTTTTTTTTCAATTCTTATTCGTTAATAAATATATTTACTTAATTTTTTTTCTTGTGGCCGAAGGGCCATAGACCCCTCTACCTCTATGTAGGTATGCCAATGCTCCTTACGTGTCTTAGGTCTCGTTTGTTTGTACAACTCTTCTAAATTCATCTAATCATTACTATTTTTTTAAAATTTTATATAAAATAAAATAAACAATTCAACTTTTTTAAATCTCAAAATAAAAATAATATTATAAAAATATATTTTAACAATATTTGATTTAGTTTTTAACTTTAATCTCAACTCATCTCATTTCATCTACGAAAACAAACGAGGTCTTAATCTTCTAAAAAAAAATGCTCCTCATGTATCTGACCTCTATGTAGGTCTGTTATTGCTCCTTATGTATCTTGATCTTTTTATATTAATAAAATACTTGCTAAGGATAAAAGAAGGTCACAAGCTTGTTTTTAATATTCATAGTTGATCTATCTATTGGTAAATCAAGAAAAAAAAAAAAAATTGTGTTTTAGTTTTGTGTTATAACTATGTAACACCCCTGTATTTGTATTTCTTCTTTTGTATTTGAGACTGTAAAACATGTGCTACATGCAAATGGCGATGTGTGTGGATGATGGGAAATAGAGAAATAACTCACTTCGAGGGTGAGGACCTCCGGAAGATAAAGAGAGAGAAGGGAATAACAAATTCATTCACGTTTTGCATAAAAACAGAAAGTGCGTACACTGTCCTCTATATAGGACTGACCACTACTGCACGTCAACCCTTAACAGAATAATATTCTTCTTCCAGATACCCACTACAGGACACAACAAACAAACGGCATAAAGGAAATAACAGAAATAGAAATAAGGGCTTAAACTAAGTAGCATGGGCTGACTGGCCCATTGGACTGACTCATAAGTAACATAGAATAAGGCCTCACGGCCTGCACTGCGCGACTAAGCCCATCGATGGAAGCCGCACTTCTTCAATTACCCAATTCCGTCCAAAACGACATCGCACTCCATAGCCCTAAATCCTTTCCCGAAGCTTCTCTTCATCTTTGCACTTCATCCTTTCGTCTCTGTACTTCGGTGTGTGACAAGAGCCCCCTTCTCAAATCACCTTGCCCACAAGGTGAGGATAAGCTCCCTTCAGCCACTCGTATGATTCCCAAGTGGCATCATCTTCGCTCTGTCCCTGCCACTGCACCAAGTGCTCGGTGATGGGTATGTTATGCCTCGGCTTGCGAAACCACTTGCTGATTATCTTCTCCGGCTCGGGCTTCAACACTCCTACGGCATCCGTGGGTGGCAGCTCTTCAAGAGGTATGTTTCTCTGTCCTAATTTCTTCTTGAGTTGGGATATGTGAAAAACTGGATGGATTGTTGCTGTTGGTGGAAGTTTCAATTTATATGCTACTGAACCGACCCTTTGTATGACCTTGTATGGCCCATAAAACCTAGGGGCAAGCTTCAAATGCTTTCGATTGACCACTGATAGCTGTCGGTAGGGTTGTAGACGAAGATAAACCCACTCTCCTTCTTCAAAGTTTTGATCTTTCCTCTTAAGATCCGCATATTTTTTCATGCGGTCTTGAGCCTTCTTGAGGTTGTGCTTAAGGATCTCCAGCATTTCCTCTCTGCTCTTCAAGGTTTCCTCCACTGCCTCAACTTTAGCTGTACCTGGCGTGTAGTTGAGTAACCTGGGGGGAGAATATCCGTATAAAGCCTGAAATGGTGTAGTCTTTGTGGATGAGTGCTGAGTGGTGTTGTACCACCATTCGGCTAAGGGAATCCACGTGGACCAATCTTTGGGTCTGTCACCCGAGAAGCACCTCAGATAGTTTTCAACACATTTGTTCACTGCCTCACTCTGCCCATCTGATTGGGGATGATAGGCAGTGCTAAAAGCAAGTTGCACCCCTTGGATCTTGAATAGCTCCCTCCAAAATTGCCCTGTGAAGGTGCTGTCCCGATCGGAAACTATGGAATTAGGCATTCCATGCAACTTGAAAATGTGTTTAGTAAATAGCTGGGCCACAGTTTTTGCAGAAAAAGGATGGCTCATTGGTATAAAATGCCCATATTTAGTTAACCTGTCCACCACAACCCAAATGCAACTAAATCCATGGGAAGAGGGCAACCCTTCAATAAAGTCCATGGAAATTTGTGTCCATGGCTGGTAGGGAATGGGGAGTGGTTGCAGCAAGCCACTTGGCTTAGACTGGTCTGCCTTAACTTTCTGACAAGTGTCACAGTCTCTAATAAATCTTTTTACATCAGCCTTCATCCCTGTCCACTTGAAATCCCTTCTCAATCTATGAAGGGTTTTATCATAACCCGAATGGCCCCCAACTGGGCTATCATGCAGTAGCTGTAATAACCTTTTCTTCAGCTCATCAACATCAGCAACCACTACCCTCTGTTTATAGAGCAAGACTCCATCCCTCATAGTATAGGCAGATTGTAATTCCCCTTGCTGGAATTTATTTAATAACTCTTGCATATTTGGGTCTTGAGCATATGCATTTTTTATGTCTTCCCACCACTCAAAGGTAGGTAGAGAAATAACTGTTAAAACTGCCCCTTCAGCACTTTCTTCCACCTCAGCCCTTCTAGACAAGGCATCGGCCACCTTGTTGTCTTGTGCTTTCTTGTACTCCACTACCAGGTCATAGCCTAACAACTTAGTAATCCATTTATGCTGCATTGGAGTCCCAATCTTCTGCTCTAACAAATGCTTTAAACTCTGATGATCTGTTTTCACCACAAAGGGGTGGCCTAGTAAATAAGGACTCCATTTCTGAACTGCCATCACCAAGGCATAGAGCTCCTTTTCATATGTGGACATCGACAAACTCCTTCCTTTGAGAGACTGACTGTAAAATGCTATAGGCTTTTGTTTTTGCATAAGGACAGCCCCTACAGCAGTTCCTGACGCGTCACACTCCACTACAAATGGTAATGTAAAATCTGGCAAGGCTAAAACAGGGGGTTGAGTCACTGCCCTTTTTAATTCCTCAAAGGCCTTTCTAGCTTCCTCGGTCCAAATAAACTGATTCTTTTTAAGTAACTGGGTTAAAGGGGCTGCAATGCTTCCGTAACCCTTAATGAATCTTCTATAATACCCGGTTAATCCCAAAAAACCCCTAAGTGACTTGAGGGTCGTGGGAAAAGGCCAACTCTTCATTGCTGCCAATTTTTCTGGATCTGTCCTTACACCCTCAACAGAAATTAAATGACCCAAATAAGATACTTCTTCAGTAGCAAATCTGCATTTTGAAAGCTTAGCCAACAAACAATGTTTTCTCAAAAGCTCCAAAGTTACCCTTAAGTGCTGCACATGCTCTTCCACCGTCTTGCTATAGACCAAAATGTCATCGAAAAACACTAGGATAAACTTTCTAAGGTATGGTCTGAATATATCATTCATTAGACTTTGGAAAGTTGAAGGGGCATTGGTTAGCCCAAACGGCATCACTAAAAACTCATAATGCCCTTCATGGGTCCGAAAGGCTGTTTTGTGAATATCATTTGGTTTGACTCTTATTTGGTGATACCCCGACCTTAGATCCAGTTTAGAAAACATCCTAGACCCACTGAGTTCATCTAATAACTCCTCCACCACGGGAATGGGATATTTATCCTTCACCGTTACTTTGTTCAAAGCCCTATAGTCCACACACATTCTCCATGACCCATCGGCTTTTCTTACAAGTAAAACAGGAGATGAATAGGGGCTGTGGCTTGGTCTTATCACTCCTGAAGTTAATAGTTCTCTCACAATTTTTTCAATTTCATCCTTTTGGAAATAAGGGTAACGGTATGGTCTTACTGAGATTGGGTTGGTGTTTGGGTTTAGGGTGATGGAATGGTCATGACTTCTTTGTGGGGGTAACCCTTTCGGGTCTCCAAACACATCCTCATAGTGTCCTAACAGTTTCTGCACCAATGGGGGCAACTCACTTGCTGACTTCTCACTGGACACTTCTACTAACTGTAGTAACAGTCCCTTTTTTTCCAATTTATTATTCATATTCAAATTTCCCTCTTCAATTAAGTTGGAAGCCCACAAACCCTGTAATGCTACTGCTCTACCCTCTTGCTGAAACTTCATGGATAAATCTTTAAAGTTCCATAGAATGGTTCCCAACTCCCTCAACCATTGAACCCCTAACACCATATCACAGCCTGCTAACACTAAGACAAATGCATCAATAAGGAAAACATTGCCTTGTAACTTCACTCTCAGGTCAGAACACCCCCCTTCACTACTAACTTGTTCCCCATTCGCCACTCTAACTCTCACCTTTTCGACTAGATTGACAGGAATATTCCCCTTTTTAATAACCGAGGGATCCACAAAGTTGTGGGTGCTCCCCAAGTCTATTAAAACTACTAGTTCCTGATTCCCTATCTTCCCTCTAATTCTCATAGTTTTTGGACTAATGGACCCAATAATTGCATGTAAAGAAATTTCAGGTTGATTGGGATTATCCACAAAATCCAAAACCTCTTCATTTACCAACTCTATCTTCTCTTCCTCTATTACAACATCTTCCTCCTCCACTTCTTCCATCAAAAATAATTTGGGTCGTTGGCATTTGTGACCCGGATTCCACTTGGAATCACAATAATAACATAAACCCTTATCCCTCCTTTCTTTCATTTGGTGAGGTTTAATTTTCTGCACTGAAACAATGGCTTTTTGGCTAGAGGGGTTACTGTTTGGGTTATGGTTGTGTTTTTGGATGGATTGGTGGTTGTTGGGGCTGTTTTTCAGGATGCCTGACTCATGATAACCCCCAGACCGAAACTGTTTTTTGTACACAGACACACTCTCTTCTTGTAATTTTGCAAGACTATAAGCACTTAGCAAATCTTTGGGATTAAACATACGCACTTGTAGTCTAATTTCATCTTTTAAACCACTGAGAAAACAACTTAACTTATACCCTTCCGACAAACCCCTCAATCTATTAGATAACCCTTTAAAGCTGGCTTTATATTCTTCAACAGTGCCCATTTGTTTGAGCCTTGTCAAAGCTTCCATAGGATCATCATAAGATGATGGCCCGAATCTAGTTAATAAGGCCTTAGTGAAATCCTCCCACTCCCTTATTTCACCAGACTCCTCAAGGTCTTGAAACCAAACTAAAGCTTGACCATCCATGTGAAAGGATGCAAGTCTTAGTCTATGTTGAGGTAGGGTATTGTAATAAGTGAAATAGTGGTTTACCTTGTACAACCAACCACTTGGACCCTCACCATGAAAAAAAGGAAAATCAATCCGTACCTGTCTAGGATAATTATCTCTGTTTTGATCCACATGCTCCTCTCTATACTCTTGGTTGTTCGAAGATTCCCCTCTACCATAGTTGCTGTTTTTCTTTTGCAGTTCTACTGTCAGAGCTGTCAACTGCTGCATCACCGAATCTGATTGCTTCTTGAGGGCCAGCATTTCGGTTTCTAAGGTCTTCATTTGTGAATCAGTGGATTTCTTCAAAGCTGTGAGGCCATCCTGGAGTTGGTTCAGCCTTGTTTCTTCAGCCATGATTGGACACTCGGGAACCTGTCTCTGATACCAAGATTGTAACACCCCTGTATTTGTATTTCTTCTTTTGTATTTGAGACTGTAAAACATGTGCTACATGCAAATGGCGATGTGTGTGGATGATGGGAAATAGAGAAATAACTCACTTCGAGGGTGAGGACCTCCGGAAGATAAAGAGAGAGAAGGGAATAACAAATTCATTCACGTTTTGCATAAAAACAGAAAGTGCGTACACTGTCCTCTATATAGGACTGACCACTACTGCACGTCAACCCTTAACAGAATAATATTCTTCTTCCAGATACCCACTACAGGACACAACAAACAAACGGCATAAAGGAAATAACAGAAATAGAAATAAGGGCTTAAACTAAGTAGCATGGGCTGACTGGCCCATTGGACTGACTCATAAGTAACATAGAATAAGGCCTCACGGCCTGCACTGCGCGACTAAGCCCATCGATGGAAGCCGCACTTCTTCAATTACCCAATTCCGTCCAAAACGACATCGCACTCCATAGCCCTAAATCCTTTCCCGAAGCTTCTCTTCATCTTTGCACTTCATCCTTTCGTCTCTGTACTTCGGTGTGTGACAAACTAATGCTTGTAAAATTGCATGCTGACCAGACTTGTAAATAGCAAGATCCATTGGAGTTTAAAGTGGAAGAGAAAAGCGTAAAGTCGGCCACACTACCTTCATTATTGCTCAATTGAATCTCTCGAAAAGTAATAAATATTCAGTACTTACTATTATCAAACTCACTTAACGTGTATACCTCTCTTCTACTTTAGAGTTCAGAAAACAATTCTAATAAATCCAAATCCGTTACATTCTTCCCAAAATCCTACGATATGGCCTGTTTCACGAGTCATTTTTGAGCTGTGTCGTATGCTCTCAATGCTGGACGTTAATTTCTTTGAGAGATCATCTGATGTAATTTGTGGAAAGAATCTGTATTTATCATGATCACTATCTTGTTTTGCAAGACTTTGGCTCATAAATGATTTGCGTAAAGCTAATTAGAAGGTGTCATTCTTCTTTCCTGTTAGGGACCGAGTTGTTCATCATGAGTAGTGCTGAATTTCTAGACCATGTACCTATGGATAAGAAACAAAGAGTGCACATGATTTGTAACAGTCCAACTCAATTTTACCTTTTTTTTTTTTTTTTTTTTTATGAAGATTGAATGAAAGTTTGGGGGAGTCGATATGACAAGTGATTTATGGAATGCCAAAACATTACTCAATTCTCACATTATTATATCATTCTTTCCTTAAAAGATCACAATCCATTGTATTATTAAACAAAGGAATTCAAATACTTATATTCTGGTTCTCTGTGTTGCAATTGCCACCAAATTCTTCTTCCCTGAATCATTTATCTCCATTCTGTGTCTTAGACTTGATCCCAAACTCTGCAGTACTGTCTTCCTTGTATTTGTACCATGAAGCACAATAAAGATAGATTGCAAGGTTGAGGGCGCTAAGGATAGCCAGGAACCAGTAAAAAAGATCCAAGTTGTTATCATTCAAGTTGTTTCCATGTAGCCACCCTTGTTTACTTGGAGTAATCTTTTTGGTGATTGAGTTAATGAGGTCCACAAATATACTGCTCAAGAAGTAGCCAAATGATAGGGATAAAAAGGTGAAGGAAGTAGATAGCGATCTCATTCCTGAGGGAGCTTCCTTGTAGAAAAACTCCATCAATCCCACAATTGTGAACATGTCTGCAATTCCAAAAATGCCATATTGGAAGGAAAGCCAGAACAGACTTAAGGGCTGTAATGGGTTTTTGTGGGCATGGTTCCTTCTCTTCACTTCAACTATGGCGGCTACTGCCATTGAAATAATAGAGAGAACAAGCC
The DNA here is from genome assembly GCF_001411555.2 of Juglans regia. NCBI lineage: Eukaryota > Viridiplantae > Streptophyta > Magnoliopsida > Fagales > Juglandaceae > Juglans > Juglans regia. Next base: position 23,502,819 of record NC_049914.1, on the reverse strand, counting down.
CCACTCCAACACGTTGAAGCTGCGTAATGCCTGATGGATGGCCGGTGATCTTCCGAGCAAAAGGGACCACGAGGAACTCGTAGATGGGTATGAGGAGGGACATGAAGAAGAGTGGTATCACTGGTATTGATGATGTTGGGAACTTGAATGAGCAAATATAGGGATCCATGAAGTAGCCTTGGTGCACTGAGAATGTTTGCAACTGTGCCATGCATGTGTTCATTATGATTGTACTTCCAATAATGGGCAGCATTCTTGTTAATATCTTGACTTCTTCAACTTGGGTAACTGTGCAGGCTTTCCATGGCTTTGGAGTCATGCCTTCGAGAAGAATAGCAGCTTTATCGAGCGACCTGATTCATTAAAAGCAGACTTATAGCAACTGTACACTGGAGTTGGAAGATGCCAAGAAGAGAGAATCTAAAAAATTGTGCCACACAATGATGCACTACCAGCTGTTACATTGCTGAGTAAAGTTTACACCATTACCTGAATTGGCTTGTATGTGAAATTTTTTCTTCAGATGGATCTCTATCTTCATCATCGATCTCGTACAGTTCATCTGGACTAGTTGGTATTGACAACCTTCTGTTTCTAATTGCAACCACTATAACCTGAAGCAGAAACACGAATCATTCCTTAATAATAGCTACAAATCTAAGTAGATAAAGTTCAGAGAGAGAGAGAGAGAGAGTAGCAACTTGTGCAATCTTCACTATAGGGCTGCTTCCCAAGGGTTGGAAACAGTAGAAGGGATTCCCAATGGCAAGAAAGATGAATCCAACAACAGCAGTGACAGTGCCAATGAGGAAACCCCAGTACCAATCTCTGTTCATGCTAACCCACACAACGACTGTAACTCCAACCATGGATCCAATCGTTGTACTGAGTAAGTACCAATTAAAATAGCTTGCAAGAAGCTTCTCTCCTTTCTGGTCCTTGCGATCAAACTGGTCGGCACCAAGTGCTGGAAGAGACCCCTTAACTCCACCAGAACCAACTGCTAATAGACAAAGGGAGGCATAGAACATGGCTGCTTTACCACCTTTGACACAACTTGACTTGCCACAAGGATCAGGATGCAGGCTTTTATCGTAAGCTTGAATAGTAACCATTATTAAACCCTGCAAGTTAAAGTGGTAGTTTGAAATAGTAAGGTGAAATTTGCCCCCAATAGAAACATGGATATGTAGTTGGGCTTTTGACATTGAATCTTACCAGTACTTCGAATGCTCCAAATGTCAGACACGTTTGTAGTCGATTTAAGAAAGTGTCTGAAATGAAGCCTCCCAAGAGTGAGAGAAGCCAAACTGAACCCATGAAGTTCGTAAGAGTATTTGAAGAAGCAGATAGATCAAAGTGCATCACAATCTTAAAATACAGAACCATGGTCACCATGTTAGCTACAAATCCTATATTCTCAAAGGTCCCCAACACTGCAAATCAGAAAATTAGTATGACTTAACCACGAACTCTAGCTTTGCATGCATTGCTTACTTTAACATTAAAAAAAAAAAAAATACAGGGATGTTCTTACCAAAAACAAACATGCAAGCCAGGAATCCACCTTTTCCCTTGCCCCGTGGGCTGATGAGCATATCCACTTCCTTGTTATTCTGCAAGTAAAATATGAGAAGCAACAATCAGCAAGAGACACAGAGAGACAAAGGTATGGAGATGAGAAAGCATAGTAGTACAGTGCTTACCATGATTTAGAGCTTAGGAGAGCAGTAAGAGTTGCCAATAGCTTAGGAAGATTCAAATAACTGTGAAGTGGAAGTGGCTCTGAGTATAAAATTGCGGGAGTGATATGTATAGTGTGTCATGTCCACTACACACCAACCTGCTAGACTTATCATGGAATTTTAGAAGTTGTTCTTTCTAAATAATCCAAAAACTCTCTTATTCCCTGCTTTGTACTTCTAGCCGCTACCTCTCTCCTCTGTGCCGGAGGAATATTCATTTTTCTTAAATTTTTTTATACTTCCCCTCAAAATGCTGGACAATTATTAGTACCACAAATTGGATTCAGACAATCTGACTATTATTCTTACTTTTGGAAGTCTACCTTCAGTTTAACATTATAATAAACGTTGCCACTCTATTTGATAAGTACAACCAATGGCATCTCTTAGTAAGGAGAGTAATAGCTTCTTGAGCAGGATTTTCTAAACCCTCAAAAAGAAAATTAATCACAAATTAATAGAATTTTCCTTAGTTCATATGTTTCTTATACATGCCTTGAGGAAAACTTTGACCAATCTCTCTGATCTTCAAGGCTAGAAGGCTTTTTTTTTTTTTTGGCTTATTTTCACGTACCAAACGACCAGAAAATTGAACTCGGAATAGAATCTCTGCATTAGTAAAATCAAAACCCACAAGAGAATACTGAGGCAGTAGTACTCTACGAATATGTCTGGTGTATTAAACTTGCTCAAGCTCATTTAGCAATTTAGGACTGCAAATTGCAACTTAAGTTCAAAAAGTTCTTCAAACACAGAAATTAAAGATAAAGTTCGACCTTTTTTTTTTTTTTTTGATTGATAAAGTTCAACCTATTTTTAAGATGTCATAATTCTAACAGAAACTATTAGGCCTTATTTGTTTTTACAACTCTTCTCAACTCATCTCATTTAATCTAATCATTACAATTTTCTCAAATTTCCATATAAAATAAAATAAGTAATTCAATTTTTTTAAATCTCAAAATAAAAGTAATATTAAAAAATATATTCTAATAATATTTTATTTAATTTTTAACTTTAATCTCAACTATCATCTCATCTGCGAAAACAAACGAGACCTTAAAAGTACAAGCTTATCCTGGATACAAAAATAAAAAAATTACAGGCACAATAATTATACAAATCACGAAAACCTTTTCATAGAAACAATTGACAAAGGAGTCACATGTAATATGGTTATTCGCCGATGGATGCTACCAATGCACCAAATTCACATGTGTCGTCCGGCGTTATTTTCAAGAACTTACATTACTCAAATCTTGAATGCTCTCAAAGCCTCAAAACACTAGGTTTAAGACAAAAAGGTTTAAAAATTCCAGGTCTAAAATTACAAGAATTAGAATACCATTACAAGAAAGAAAGATTAATGCAAATGAATGGGGTCTTCCCCATACTCAGCTTCACTGGACCCTCCATGATCGGTTCTGATGTTGGCAACTCCTTCCTCATTCACCTTAACCTTAGCCCCACAGCAGCCCTTTCTATCGTGTGCCTTGAACTCAGCAGCTTTTCCACACCTGCCCCCATCATTTTTACCAAGCTCCAGCCTCCTCTCTAAGAACTCAGAATTCTCCTTCCAGATCTCTCCATTAGCATAAACCTCTTTCTTCCATATTGGAACTGATGCCTTGATTTCATCAATTACATACTTACAAGCGGCCAATGCATCAATTCGATGAACTGATGAGATTGCAATGAAGACGCTTGTTTCTCCTACTGGAACTGGGCCCAGGCGGTGAGAAACTGCAATGGAGTGGAGATTCCAGGAGGATCTAGCGGATGAGCAAATGGATTTAAGGCATCGAATTGCCATGGGTACATACGCCTCGTATCTCAGCTCCAAGACTGTTTTGCCATCAAAAGAGTCGCGTGTTGTGCCGGAAAAGGTTGCTATGGCACCAGCTTGCGGAGCACTTACATAGTTTATGTATTTGGCAAGGTCGATTGGATTATGCTCTTCCAAGATTTCAACCAGAGTCTTCTCCTCACAGGCCATCGTTTTGGCTACTGTTGTACTTATCCTGAGCTCCGAACAATTATGCAACTTTTGGTGATTTCTTGTTTTATAATATATTATAAAACTGCCTATGTTTCACATGGAGTACTAGAAGTAAAGTATATAGTTCCCCAGTCCAAACCCTAGACGGAATCATTCTCAGCCACAATGTTGCATAGAAGAGTCAATAAAAACCTTCCCCTGTAAAGTTAGGATGTTAGATATGAACTAAGCAACAAAATCTTTCAATATAGAAGAAAAGTAAAATGTTATTTTTCATCTTAGATTTTGTAATCCTTAATCACACATGTTGTGTGACACATTTTTTTTTATTGGTACTGGGTGTCCGATAAAAAAGTCTTGACTAATCCCAAGGGTGCACAAGCCCTAGGAATTTCCCGCATGTGCACCTCAGGTAATTCAAGGAGAAGCAGAAATATAAAACTACTTAAAATGTGCCACATCAGCAAGTGTGATTTGAGAATGACAAATTATAAGATGAAGAATAACATCGTTCAAAAGCTTCAGTGACATCACTACAACTGATTCTTTGGCTCTTGAAAATTGGGACTTTGGGAGAGGCAGTTTCCAGAAAACTGAAAGATAACAGAAATCATAGTTGATAGCACTTAAACTGACATTTAGACATAATCAGATGAATTCCTAAATGAAAACGACCTCACTTCAAAACTGTATCTTGGCGAAGCTCTGTACAAAAGACAGGAAAACTTTTAGTTCAGCTCAAACACATTCTCTTTTCTCAAACATGTTCTCTTTTATAAGGGCTCACCACATAATATGTGAAAGGGTAAAATCATCTACTCCATCAAATTGCTCAATTGAAGGGAGAAATAAAAACCTTGCACATATGCAGTGGATAGGAAAGAGTTTTAAATATAATAATCTGATATGAACCCACTAGGTAGAACTCACCCTTGAAAACTAGCTTATAAGGGAAGGGTGCCTAGGGGCTTATAAACCATCAACCAATCGCATACTTAGTCGATGTGGGATCGTAACATAATCCCACTTGGGGTGTTGATTTACATTCAGAAAACGAACTTTGCCAACATAAAATTTTAGCAGGCCTAGTCACTGAAGCCAACATGTTAAACACTGAAGAGACAGATTATCATATTTCACAAGTGAGCAACAGAGATGATGAGTGTATTCTTGGCAAGTTAACCAGACACAAGTCTAGATAGGGCCCCAATCAAAGCTTTTTCTTGAACAAAAATACAGAAAATGTTCCCTAGAGGCAAGTATGAAGTATGGCCACGCTATTGAAAAAAATCCATTCATTCAACTACACATTATATTTTGCATACAAATTTGAAAATGGCAAATACTAAATGATAAAGGTTTATATATATAGATATTTTTAGAAAAAATATGCCTTTTACCCACCACAAATTACCGCTCCTTTTCATTTTACACCAAAACTACCGGTATGTTTCACTCTGTACCCTCAATTCAAATTTAACTGTTAAAATCTTTTTTTTAATATATGTAGGAATAAGGCCTGAAAAAACCATAGAGTTGTTGAGCCATTCCTAATTGCTTCGCCTATGTCTTCTCCAACAACTCAAATGTCTGAAAACTCTCAATAAGGTATATCTGAGATTATCAAGAGTTTCGGCTACATAAAGCTACGTGCGTCAAGAACCATCAGTCATCAGTGTATGCGGTTTCAAAGAAAACGTCAAGATCATTACTCAGACTGCTTTCAAAAACTAAACAAAATTACTGAACTTAAGAAACATTAAAAAAAAATCAACAAAAAACGTAAAATAGAGACCCTTTCACGAAACTAACAGACATCGAACAAATATCTGACGGCCAAAAGATTTTAGCATTCAAAATAAAGGAAAAATTATAATAATCAAAAGTTCCAGTACCTGTAGTTTAGGAATAATGGGGTTTTGTTCGAATCCTCAAAAAGTCCGCGACTTTCATCTGGTCGGCCGATATAAACATGGAAACTTCTAACTTTATGAAGTTATGAAAAAAATCTTTCCAACCTCACACTTCATATTTTACGTTATTTTTTATTTTTATTATTTTTTTCTTTTATCAAATATTTAATATATAAATAATAAATAGAAAATTTAAAATAATTTTTAAAAAAAAATTTTAAAAAATTTTAAAAATTTTAAAAATTGAAAAAAATATGGAGTAAAATAGAAATTGTGTAACAAAACTCTATGAAAAATAGATCCCACCCACTCGTACGGTACACGACAAAAATGAAATACACATGATTTTTTATAATATTTTAAACAGTAATATTTTAAAAGAAAAGGTATTTTATAAAATATCTTATAAAATTAATATTATTTTATAAAAATATTCTTATTTAATAAAAATATGGTTATTTTATAATATATATTATGACATATATTATGAAATGAGTTGTGTGGGTATCGTATGTCTTGGGTTCAAGTAGCCGTAAACTCGTAATACACATATAAATGTACTAGCAGTGGATCTACGTGCGATGCACGTTTGCCTTGTGTTAGATTATTCTAAAATATAAATATTTAGTGTAGAAGAAGAGAAATTAATGATAAGGTCTATGAAGATAACATAATTAATTGTTTAAGCAAATTATAATTGTTTAAAGTCTCTGATAATAGATTTAGACAGACTATATGTTTAAGCAAGTCAGGAAAGTGAATATTACATAATTGTTTTTTTGGTACTAAAAGTAAAGTCTGAAACAACTAAATATTACATAAAGTAAAGTCTGAAACGACTAAATATTACATAATTGTTTTTTTTGGTACTAAAAGTAAAGTTTGAAACAACTGAATATTACATAATGGATTCAAAGTGGTGTGTTCTCCTCATTCACAGCATTGTTCTCCTCATTCGCAGCATTTATGGAGAGAACGTTGAAGTTTTTGTGACGTTGTTTTTGGAGTTGATCTAAATTTGCACCCAATTGTATGATCCATTTTTTTGTTGAACATAATTTTGCAATATTTTGATATACGGTAAATGTTCCTGTATGGTGAATAAATTTAATGTAAAATATATTTTTAATAACTTCCTATTTGAATATCTAAAATTAAATGTTTTTAAAATATAAATTGGAATTTGAATAAGTTGGTTACCTCTCCTGTATGTTCCATTAGTTCGATTGCTGTGCAACCTAGAGCTTCTTCTGCGATTTTACCGAACATGACAGCTCCTAGTCGTCCATTACCATCGTCAACTTCGATGTAAGCTCGACAGCTATATAAACAAACTATATTTTTTAGTCTGAATGATTAAGCAATAATTTAAATATAATATAAAATTGATTAAAGGAACATTTACGACGTAAAATATGAATATAAGATGTATACCGTGGTTGTGCATTACTCATGTATTTGCAATGATAACATTGAAATTTTTCATTTTGTTCATATCCAGTCCCCTTTTTACATCCAATGCAGGACATGTAGAAGAATATTTGATGGAGATCAACCACACAAATAGTTGCTTTAATCCAAAATTTTGCTTTCTGCATTAATTTTGCAACAGATATATATTTTTAGTGGTTGTAAATAATATGTAGTCTTAAGATAAGGTTAGAAATGTACCGTCATCGGCTGTAATGATTTAAGAAAACCAGCAAGATCATCAAGCTTAATTATGTCTTTCATGTCAACATTTGATGTCGATGCTGATGCTGATGCCGTTGTGTGATGTAGATTTTTTTCGACGATTTCTTCAAGCAGTGCATGGTTTAGCATTATCCTAAATATTTTTAGAATAATTTAAAATGAATGAGAGAAATAATGGAGGAAAATATATAGTAGGTACAAATTGTATATGTATATAATAAAGTAAGAAATAATTATCATTGACATAATGGAGTTGCAGCAGGGATGACAGGATTTAAGGTAAATACACTTGTTGGTTGAGACGAAAGAGAGAGACCTATATTATAAAAAAAAGATATTTGTTAGTAGATAATAACATTCTATTTTTAATAAATGTTGATATTATAAGTTGTGTGATATACCATTGTATGAACCAACTTTTATACGTGTTGCGAGTAGAGTTGGCTTAGCTTCAATAATATCAGAGATTGTTCGGCATTCACCATCCACAAATCGACTCCACATAGTCAACCATATGGGCATTAGGCTGTAAATTTTAAGAGAAAATATTTAAAAGTGTAGCATGATGAAATAGTATTGAAAATAAGTTAATTAAAGAATTTATTAATATCACATATATAGTTGAGAAATCTTTTTTACCTCTGGTCGATAACATATATTTCTTGAATTTTTGTTGGCCCATGTTTTGAGGTAATTTCTCTAGGAGGTTTCATGTATATTGCGATCGCCAGAATAGCTGTCCAATTATGTTAAAAAAAAAAATTGTGAAAACTGAATAAGAGTATCAAGATGTACGTTAAATATATCGATGTGATATTTACCTATTTCAGTTCCAGTGTCTTTGTACTCATGCAGATTGGTGAATGGGATAATATCATATTCTGGTGGTTGTAATTCCACTTCGTTATCTTGAATGTTTTCGATGATTGTTCTTGAATTTAAGATCCACTGGTATTCATGCGCTTCAATTCTATGCCTGGGATCTAAAGGCTTAACATAAGCATTACTGATGTAGTAAGACCGGAAGATGTGCAACATGTCATTACGTAGGTCTATATCTTTGCCGAAAATTGTTGCTTGTAGTCGGTTGCCCTGCATAATATTGTATAAATGAATAGTTATTTCTATTCTATTGATTGTAAAATAGTATTTATTAAATATATATAAGATTTAATCTGAGAATATAGTTAGAATGAATCTATGTTGTAAGGGGAAAACATATTTATTTTGGATATATCATGTGAAGGAATATAATATAAATATTAAGTATATTTTTGCAAGAATGATAATGATATCAATGTGTTACCTCAGGGTCTATCAATGTCAGATTTTGATATTTTGTCGGTGAATGTTGTGCAGTACGTTTGGGAGATTTGTCTGACACAATCATCTTGATGCTCCAATTTCTTGTACTTGGAGTAATGTCTTTGATTGATGTATAGATAGTCCGCATGTTGAAGCCTACTTATAAATGAAGAGAAAAAAAATATTAGTTTAAACAATTGAATTTAAATAAGACAATTTCAATAATAGAAAAACAGGAAGTTCTGAAAATTACATAATGGAAAAACAAATTGTATTTAATTGAGAGGTATATATTGAAATTTGATTACTTACAGAAGTTTATGATGGATATGCTAGTGTTAGTAATTCTTTATAAACAATATTATTTGTTTCAGCTTCTTCACAATCTTGAGTTGATACTGGTCTTATAAGAACTTTTACTGAAGCAGAAGTCTTGGCTCTTGATAGTGCTACATAGAGTTGGCCATGACAAAATACAGGTTGAGGCAAGTATACACCAACAAAATCTAATGTCTGTCCTTGTGCTTTATTTATTGTCATTGCAAAACTTAATCTGATAGGAAATTGTGTTCTTTTGAATGGAAAACCACTATTGTCATCTGCATTTGGCAAGAAAGGAATTCTTGGTATGAAAACTCTTTTTCCGGTGTGGTGACCAACTGCAATTTCAGCATCAATGATATTTCGTTCAAAGTTGCGACAAATAAGACGTGTTCCATTGCATAAACCTTCTGAAGGATTGACATTTCTGAGTAACATGATGGGACAATTTTTTTTTAATAACAGCTCATGAGGTGGAAGTCCATTTGGTGTCAATGTATTTAAAAAATCCTCCATCATTCATTGTTCTGATGTATCAATCGTTTCATCGAAGCTATAGTATTGTGTAACTGTACCAGGAAATCTTTGAATAAGTATTGTATTTATCTCATCGACAGAGTTGTTCTTTGGTGTCAAGATAGCTCGATTTGTCATTTCGGATAAATTTTCTGAATAGCTGCCAATATCTTGGAAGACTGCATCGATCAGATCATCTAAAGACTCCACATCATTTCTGTAAGGAATGAGCATTTCATTGTGAATTTTGATCTTATTCTCAATTGTGATTGGTGTTGTTCCATTTCCGACCTGAAGTAAATAATTTGAGAAATTTAGATCGAATCTTGCTCGCATATTCTCACTCAACCTAATCTTAGTTAAAGTAGACCACAAATATGACGATGCTAAACTGGCATTAACTTCTTCTTGTCTTGTGCCTTTCCGAATCACAGGTAAGACTTGACGAAAATCTCCACCGAATACGATAATTTTTCCACCAAATGGTAATCTTGAATCAGTTATGTCTTGTAACATTTTATCCAATGCTTGCATACATTCTTTTCTAGACATAGGTGCTTCATCCCATATGATTAGCTTTGCAAGACGTAACAATTTGGCAAGAGCACTTTGTTTGCTTACACAACAAGTACTATTTTTGTCAAGATCTAATGGAATTTTGAAGCGTGAATGGGCTGTTCGACCTCCAGGTAAAATAGATGCAGCAACACCAGACGATGCAGTTGCAAGAGCAATTAAGTTTCTTGATCTTACTGTAGCGAGAAGTGCTTTATATAAGAATGTTTTCCCTGTTCCGCCCGGACCATCAATGAAAAATGCAGCAGATTCATTTAGAAGGACTTTCTGCAAAATTGATTCATATGCGTGTTGTTGTTCAGAATTAAGACTCATCGAAGCCATAAGATCTTCTTCTGGTATCAAAACTGCAAATTCATCATTTATTTCTCTAGCTTCAGTTTCGTTCTGATCAAAAGAGACATCATGTTCTATTAAATGAAACATGTTTATGTCTTTTCCCATCGATTCAAGTGTAGAAGAGATGCTTCGTAAGACTTTTGTCCTAATATCTGCTGATGTTGCAACACTTGTTTGGAAATCACTTGACATATCTTGTTCAAAATATTCCCAAAGTTCTCTAGGATTTGTTGGATTACAGTATACTAAAATTGTTGCAAATAGCCGTCTTAAACTGTGTGGTATTTGGTATAAGGAAGCCTCTTGCATACAATCTTGCAAACTGGTATCTCTTTGTAACAAACCATGTAATGTAGCAGCTTCACGAAAGGTTGGTGCAGTGACATTGCCAACTGTTTTGATGCGGTCAAATGATAAAGGGCCTCTTATATGATTTAACAATATCCGTAAGTAATACCTTTCACCTTCGAATGGACTTGCTGTAACAATGCAGCCTATAACAGTTTTCTTCTTTCTTGGAGTCCATATTTTGTGTTGCTGGTTCCAAACAAAAGCTTCAGGAAATTCTTTGTACAGTAGTTTTCGTGCATTTTCATTAGTTTGATTTGTTGAAAAGAATTCAGTCAACATTGATTTTGCCGTAAAATCGGATATCAGAACATTGTTAAGGTTGTCATGTGCATGAAAAGCTACCAGATGTTGATCTTCAAGATGTAGATGTAAACTGTAAACTGATGGATACATTTCATTAAGAATAAAACCATATATTCTCCACATAGCTTCTGGTGGAGCAATCCATCTGGCTGATTGAAATTGTTGGATTTCATCTATATCTTGGATGTTTTGTCCAGGAATCAAGTTGAAAGCAACACGATCATGACCTTTATAAATGTACTTATAAAGGTATTTGACTGCTTTGATTGTTGAGCAAATTTCTACATTCAAGTGACAATCAAATTTTGCGAGGAGATATGGATTATGTGGAACAACCCAACGGTTATCTAAATCTTTATCTCTGACTTTGACAGTCATTCCATTATCACAACGTTTGTACTGTGGGAAACAATCGATTCCAACGGTTGTGTTAGGTACAAAACCTTTTGGAAAGTGGTTTTTACAACTGTCATTTGCTTTCATACACACATTGTTCGGATTCAGTACTCCACAGGGGCCATGCATCATATGTCTTTTTACTGTCTTGTGCAAATGTAGATTTCTTTCTCTGTCAGGTATTTCTGCTGATACAATTTCATCAAAAGATTCTGGAGTATAGATTTTCCAATCTCTTTGTAGTATGATCAAGAAATGTGCATGTGGTAGTCCTCTTTTTTGATGTTCAATGACGTATACGTATGATGAAACTTTCCCAAATATCTCCCGTTTGAATAATTCATCCTTCAGTTCTTCTAATTTTGCTCTAAAGATACGTGCAATCAAATCAGGACGATTTTGTGCTTCTTCTTGTGGACCCAATTCATCTAAGATTTCTTTCCAACTTGGGTTGCATGTCATGGTTAAAAAGATGTCCGGTTTTCCAAAGCGTTGGACTAAAGCCATTGCTTCCATATATCTCTTACGCATATCTCTTGGACCTCCAATAAAAGAAGAAGGCAGAATGATGCGTTTACCAACTTTAGAAGCATTGCTTTGTCCAATTGATAGACTGTCAACTATTCCTTGATATACTTCAGATCGAATCTCTTGTTGCTTATTACGAAAATAATCCAATCTTGACGTCTCAATTTTTACGTACATATCAACAACAAACTGCTGCAGTAAACGGCCCGAGAATAGTAAAATAGATTTTGTATTTTTCCTAATTTGAAGTTTGTAGCAATAGTACTCGCGACATGAGACAACCTGTTATTTTCTGTTTTTTTTCAGCACTGTAAGATAATAAATTTAATAAATTAGAAATGTAACATTGTTATATTAGAACAATTAAAAGTTAAAAGAAGAATTATTATTTTAACCTTCTTGTTCCTTTATAAGCAGTTGTTCTGCTGATATTGATTGTTGAGGGTCGACTGATGCTCTTGTTACTTGTTGTGGTAGTCTATCACCTTTCTTTATTCTTAATATTCCTTGGTGCCAACCAGTATCACCAAAAGGAAATAACAATGGATACTGCAGTGGATCATAACAGCCAAAATAGTATTGGACTATATGACTTCCACCTGCATGATTGAATACCACAATATTTCGTCCTTTCAAATGTTCTGAATCATCATCTTCAATCCAAATAACTGCTACTTGAGAAGCTGACGGAGTGTTAAAAACACGCTGATCCAAACCCACATCTGATCTGATATGAATTTTGTGATTTTCCAAATTGGGCAGATCTCCAAGAGTTCGAAAGAATGTTGAGTATGGATTAACATGAAGAATATCCATAAGTTGAGCAACAGTTGATGAATCCAATCTTCCAATGTCATAAACACGATTGTCCAATTCATGTTCGGTATCATAAAAATATAATTGTAGATATGAAGGATGTCCATCCAAAGGAATCAAATCATTAATGTAATGATAGATTTGACCTTGAGCTCGAAATGTGTAAATACCTTTGTTCCTTCTACACAAATCTCTATCAAATTTAACTCCAAATGATGTGAAAGCAAATTTGTTATTGTATGTGCGAACATACGTAAGAAAGTTGGTTGATTCAACTGTGTTAGAAGTAAACAAATGGTAAAGTTGTTCTGGAACATCATTTGTAGTTAAAGAGATTGTTCCATCGGCACAACAAAAACCTTTTGTTTCATGTTGAAATCTTTTTGCTTCACAAAATTTACAGAATGGTACTGATGGTAAGAGAGTTGCCTCAAATGGCACTGTTTGTAATATTTTCCTATGACCAGCTGATTGTTGATGTTGATTTCCTATGGAGGAAAGATGAATCATAAAAATGAGGTAAATGTTTAAAGTTGCTATAGTTTCAAATGGTGGTATCATTGAATGAAGTTGTATATAAGAAAGGAAAAGAAGGAAAAGAAATACGATTTAATTTTATACATCTTTCTTACCCCGAAATAGAGATTTTGTTGATGTAATTTCAACTGTGTTTATTTCCTGATAGAGTGCTCCAGAACTACCAATATTAGAACTATATTTGAACTGTTCAACGGAGGATATATCACTGGTTCCAGCTTCGGCACGAAAAGTGCGTTGTCTTTTTGTACAATATGGCCTGACTTCTTCATTATTGTGTATGGATTCTATATGATCTCCCAATACATTTGTTTCATCATCAACGATTGGTTGGGAGAAAAATTGTTCTTCATGTTGAGTAGTATCATTCGTAGAATTCCTTTGTTGTAGATATTTTTCTTTCTTTTTTTGTCGTATATGTTCTCTTTCTTCTAAAGAAAGAGCCTCATATAAATTGTTTATCTTAGGATGTTTTGTAGTACCTTGGGAATCATTTTAAACAAGAATCAAAGTTATAAGAATATCAAAGAATTAATTAATCATATAATGATAAATTTATACTAATTTATTAATATAAGCTTACCACTTTTCATTTATACATGGAATGAAATAATTCTTGTCGATAACTGGATAAAGAAGAAACTCATAATGATGTAAATTGGAAAACTTTTTTAATCTAAGTATGTATTCCAACAGAATAAAACAACCTATTGAAAAAGATATATTTATAACATCGTTGGTTACCTTGGTAGTCTTGAAAAAAGACTAAAAAAACTAAGTCAACTCAGCAAATTTAACGAAGCTGTAAAAAAGAGATAATGAAAATTAGAAATAAACAACCAATAGATATAGAAATTATATAATTGTTATAGCATGAATTGCAGATGAAAGAAATAGAAATAAAAAACTTACAATTTAATTAAATATTTAAACAAATAAAAGGAAACAACAAATTTTGAAATTCATGAAAATGTTATATTTTGTTTGCAAGTTTTTATATATATTTCTTGTCTATGGTTAAAACTGTAAATATTGATGTAAGTATTTACATATAGAACTAAATTTGTCGGTAGAATTTCTTGTCTCAAGTTTATATATATAAAAACTTTCATTAATACCACCACTAAATTTTCATTTTTTAAAATCTAATAATTATTTAATCAGAAAGTATATCTCTATTATTTACAAACTTTATTATTAATATTCAAAAAATTTTTATTTCATTTTGTTCTTGAAGAAATACAAGTTTGTGCACAATATTATTTTTATTGAATCTGTACTCTATTTTATCAAATTATTTAAATAAATTTTGGATTTTTTAAAATTTCAATATTTTACTAATTGATTATGTATTTATGAAATTATTCAAATAAATTTTGGATTTTTTAAAATTTCAATATTTTACTAATTGATTATGTATAATTATATGGGTAAAACTGTAAATATTAATGTAAGTATTTACATATAGAACTAAATTTGTCGGTAGAATTTTATGAGTAATTTTATAACAATTTTTAAATTTTAATTCAAATATAAATAGTAAAAGGAAAACAAATTGTTTAGTAATAAAATAATAGCAGAAGAGGTATGATTAAAAAAATATAATTTGAAAATATTTCAATTTTATAATAATTTTTATTCAACTGTTATATTTCATTTTTTAAAATCTAATAATTATTTAATCGGAAAGTACATCTCTATTATTTACAAACTTTATTATTAATATTCATAAAATGTTTATTTCATTTTGTTCTTGAAGCATATTTTAAAATACAAGTTGTAAAATTCAATCATAATATTCAATGACCCAAGGAGCATTGAAAAAATTCAGAATATTTTATTTTTATATTATTCTCACATTTTTCATTATTAAAGTAAATCTCTTTTATTTTGAAAATTCTAAAGATATTATAATGATAGAAAATCATTTAGATAAAAAGATTTTAGTTAATTAAAAATATTATAAGATTTAAATTATATTAAAAACTCTAATTATTTACATGATTTTAATTTTTTAAAATATTTAATAAAATTCTATCATTTATTTTACTGTTTAGAACTATTTATTACTGTAATTGTTTATTATTATTCATGAGTAATGTTCAGTACTGTTTATTATTGTATCACATACTATAGGACTGTTAATTACTATTTATACTGGTTAGTAGTATTTATTATAAAAAAATCTTCATTACCTTCTAACACTCTACACTCCATA
Source organism: Juglans regia (assembly GCF_001411555.2). NCBI lineage: Eukaryota > Viridiplantae > Streptophyta > Magnoliopsida > Fagales > Juglandaceae > Juglans > Juglans regia. The sequence goes on along the minus strand of NC_049914.1, from coordinate 23,487,261 downwards.
TTATTTTTAATTTTTATTATTTTTTTATCAAATATTTATTATATGTATAATATTTATTATAAAATTTTTATTTCATTTTGTTCTTGAAGCATATTTTAAAATATAAGTTTATGCACAATATTGATTTTATTGAATGTATACTCTATTTTATCAAATTATTTAATTAAATTTTTGATTTTTAAAAATTTTAATATTGTACTAATTGATTATGTATAATTATATGGGTAAAACTGTAAATATTGATGTAAGTATTTACATATAGAAGTAAATTTGTCGGTAGAATTTTATGAGTAATTTTATAACAATTTTTAAATTTTTTTTTTCTATAAACATGCATATGTAACTAATAAGATATAACATTTAAATATGTTGGAATAACATTTAATTTGAAATTATAATTTAATACAGCTCAAAGTTCAAACAGAATAAATATTGAATAAATGATATTAAATAAATAATTTAAAAGATTCTAAAATCAGAGAAGCAAAATAAACTATTTCAGTTATCAGTTCACAGTATGAAACTAAAAAGTTAAAAGATCCATACTTTTGATATTTTTATATGAGCAGCTAGTTGTTGAGATATTTTGTTTCCACTTTCAATTTCATGGAGCTCAACCTATATAAAAAATTCAACAATATAAAATTCTAGTAAGAACAAAAGTAGAGTTGTAAAAAAAAAAAAAAAAAATTTACTATTATTTAATATTTTCAGATGGAAAATTGTAAATAATATAAATAGTTAATAATTCATTTGATTTCGAAAACATTTTATTTTGAAAACAGTTTCTCTCTCTCCTACGCGATTCCGGAGCTCGGCTCCTCTCCTCCAGCGAAGCCCGTTGCCGGCGAGCGCCGGCCATCATCACCGCCTACACCGGCGTGTTCCCCTCACGCCGATGAGCATCCCCGGCACCACCAATGTTTGCCACGCGCAGCCATGCTTCTCCTCCGTGGAAAGAGAACCGAAATGGGTTTCTCCTATTTTTGTGGTTTTCTGCCGCCGTACGCGGCCACCGAAGGGCACGACCACCACCGAGGAGTCCCCCTCAAGGTGGCGATCATCCCACCCACCTTCGAAGGCCGCCACGCGCAGCCCTCCGTCTCCCCCACGGAAACCGAACGAAAATGGGTTTCACCCATTTGTTTCATCTCGCGCCGCCGTACGTCGCCACCGAAGCTCACGGCCACCACCGAGGAGTTCCCCTCAAGGCGGCGACCATCACACCCACCTTCGGAGTCCCCCACGCGCAGCCCTTCGTCTCCCTCCGTCTCCCCCACTCAAAGGCACACGGACAAACAGAAAAATATATTCGAGAACCAGAAAAGAGAAAAACAAAGTTAGAGGTGAAATAGAAGTGAACGGCGTACCAACGGCGAGAAGAAATCTCAGGAGCACGGGAAAATTTTTTCTTCGAGTTGAGTTTGGGAATTGTTCTGTAAATGTGAATTGTGTGGAGATTAGATGAGATATTTCATCTCTTATATGTGAATATTAGATATTTTATATAAGGATTAGATATTTTTAGTCTGTAAATGGTGCTAACCGAACGAAGAGGAAGAGGAAGGGAAACACTGAAATTCGAACTGAATTTCAAAAGGGAACGAGAAAAGCCAACGGGAAAAAAAAAACGGTGCCACTGTTCACTACTGTTCATCTTTATACGTGCTTTTAAGATAAGGAAGATATACACATGAATAGTAATGTCCAGTCAAGACTCAGCTCAATAGTTAAAAGATAAGCTCGATTTAACTCAAATAAAACTTGTTTAAAATGTTCAAACTCAATTCGAACAGGACATTCTAATATCCAAAATCGAGAATCGATTAAGGGCTTGATTGGGTTTGTGTTAAAAGTTTTAAGAAATATTTAAATAACTTTAAAAATTTTTTAATAGAAAAATGAAAAATAAGATTGTTTGAATGTTACACATTAAAATACTTTTCAATCTCAAATAAGTTAAAAAATACGCTTGAGAAAAAATATATTAGTTTAAACTATTTTACTACTATTAACAAATCATTTTACTACTATTAATCTCTCAAACTCTCATTTCATCATTTTACCGCCCGAGCATTGATATTGAACTTATCAAATTAGTTCAATCTTTAAAATTTAATGAATTCATGTTTAAAATCACTGCATTGGATTTACCAAACACTAAAATCTGAAACTTTTAGTTACAGTACATTCCAATTCATCTTCAAATTTAAAAACTCATTATTCACACTCTATAACTATTATTTTATTTACTTAAATTATTGTTTCCTAATTTTGAGCCACAATATATTTAAGTTGGAAACAATAATTTAAGTATAAAATTAAATTATTAATTAACATATAATTAGTGTAGTTGTAAAATATGAAAAAATAAATAAATTAAAAATATTATTATTAAAAAAATAATATTATATTATTATTTTGATTAATCCAATTGCTAAACTAATGTGGGGTTATGGATATGGAGGTTTTGAATTTATGGACAATATGTAATTTTCATCAAATTTTAAAGATAAAAATGATGAATCCAATACTAATGCTCTTAGTAATCGTGTCTTTTTTTTTTTTTTTTTTGTTTACAAACAGCCTATTTAATAATATAATTGAGTCGAATAAGAGTTTCCTATCGAATAGTATTATTTATTTACAGCCCAAATTTTATATAATACTATTAAATATGAAGTAAAAATATATATTAAAATATGTGCATTAACATATAAGAAGTGCTAACTTGACAATATAACATAAAGCATAATTATAAGTACAAATTATACCGTTGTATTAGAATACTTTTGATATTTAACTAATAACTCAAGAAAAACTGCAATTATTATTAGTTAAAATTTATTATATCATTTATTATATATTATTTTTCAAATTAAGAAAATAAAAAACTTAAAATAAATTCTAGCCTGAATCTATTATATATAGCTAAGTATTAAGTAGGTTACAACTTAGGGGTGAGTTTGGTTGCCAAACTCATCTCAACTCATCATTACAACTTTTTCAAATTTCAATACAAAATATAATAAACAATTCAACTTTTTCAAATTTTAAAATAATAATAATATTAAAAAATAATATTCTAACAATATTTTATCATCTCAACTCAACTCAACTCAACATCCAAACACAACCGAAGTCAAGCTCGAGCTGGATTTTCTAGCCTGAATCTTATACAAGTCGAACTCGTGCCAGGTTTTAAGATATTTAAACCGTGTTTGGAGAGTCTCAATTCGCCCGAACTCGACTCGAATATAGTAGTCGCATTGGAAAGTGGAAAGGGAGTTTTGGACATAGTTAGAGTTGTTACATTTATGATTTGGCATCCACAGGCTTCCAAGCAAAACGCCTCTAACAACTGCAGCAAAAACATTCTCACCTCGCTACTCCCACACTCAATCTTGCAACCCATTTTACCTTAATACTCTGGTGTAATATAGGGCCAAGCTCCGATTCTAATGGATTTAGAATCCATAATTCCGATTCCGATTATATATTGTATTGGATTCAGCTTCGGCTCTGGTCGATCCTCCGGCTTGATCAGAGTAAGAGTCGAAGGTGTTTTCAGAATTAGTTCATCTCAAAAATGAGTTCAAATATAGGCTTCCAAAATTTGTTAGCTGCGGTTCAAGTTTGATGAGTTAAAAACATCAAAATAACTAACTTGTGTACGACCTTCTATATCTGCTAAGTAATAATTCATAAAAGAGTCGTACCATGCAAAAATACCATACAGAACGAAGAAAGCTCTAACTAGATGAAAAAAGCATTAGTGTTTGAATAGAGAGGACACCCCATTACCCAAAAGTCTCATGTGCATTCAAGAGAATCTCCAAAGAATAGGCACTTTTTAAGAGAATCTCTAAAGGAAATATGATGCTACTATTGTTGCATCCTAATATGAGCCTCGTTTGTATAAACAGCTTATCTCAACCCATCTCAACTCATCTCAACTCACCTCACTACTATTCATTACTATTTAGCAACTTTAACTCACAAATCTTACTACTATTCACAACTCATCTTACTACTATTCATAACTTATCTCAACTCATCTTCGAATCCAAACGACACCTAATCTTCCAAGTATTGTGAGTTGAGAGAAGAAAATGTGAAACTCTATGCTTCCAAAGTTGTATATTAAACAAATAAATGCCTCAGACCACTCCAAATAATCCACATCAACCGAATTCACATGATAATATACTAAGATCGACTCAGCCAATGAACAATGATTGTCTAAATGGGATGGCATGAAAGGAAAATGTAAATACCCTTAACAGTGAACTATGATACCGATGCATACATGGAAAAGGTCGCCAAATCTTCATAGAAAAATGTCACAAATTGAACTCCAATAAATATGATCAATCATGCACCAGTCTTCCAATATATCAATCATTCAAAACCTCATGTAATGTCTTAAAGATTTACAATTAGCTGCAGCTATTTTTCTAACGGAAGTAGAAAACTTGACACTCTGGTAAAAACGGCAAACAAAAAAAATGCCTTGGTGTTGGTGAAAAAAACTGCCGAAAACCCATCTTACAATTATACAGCGCCATCTCTACTATCGCACACTTACGATAGATGATACATGGGAAAGACACAAATAATTACAATTTAGTGGACGTAAGATCCTCGGAAGTTTGGTTAGTTTCCCAAAGAAGCTGTGTCATCTGGCCCAGCTAGTATGATCTGGCATTTTAAATGTTTGCAATCGATTATATAAAAGGCAGGGAAAGAGACATTAAACCGATAACTAGAAGTTTTAATGGTATGTTGCTTGAAAGAATTTAGAGAGCACATACATTACAATCAAACGCAAACCTCCTGGCCAGCATAATGGCTGCATTCCTCTCTCTCTCTGATTCAAAGGCTATTACGAAGGAAAGTCCTTTCTTTGCCTGCCAAAACAATGCCTGGGCTGCAGCATTCCCACCTCCTCTAACTCCACATAGCTAAAACAAGAAAGAATAGAATCAGGAATAACTAGCATGAGATGTAACTTGTACCAGTTGAGAGAAAGGAAAAACACTTTCACTTTCTAAAACACAAAAACCCAAGCATGTTACCAAGGGAAAGGCCAGAATAAAGCATGTTACCTAAGACACTTTTGAGAGGTAATATTGAAAGGAAAACTTTGTTTTGATAAAAAAAAATTTGCAGGAAAAAACCAGAGAGGAAAAAAAGTAAAAAGGGTATATTCCAGTTAGAGTGGTTGGGTACCAAAGATGCAGGTCTAGAACTCGGTTCTTGAAAAATGTTTAATCAGCTAACCATAATTAAAGCATATGCACACCAGAGAGAGAGAGAGAGAGAGAGAGAGAGAGAGAGAGAGCTGGATTAGGAACATTATTTCCACTCATTTTAAAACTCAGTTCTATGAGAGAAAAAATATACTTTGCTGGATGTTATTTTTCCAAATTTTGGAGGTTGTCAAGGATGGCTCGCTGCAAATTAAGAAATGACACTTACATTGTTGCGAAATGTTTAAAAAGCTGTCATTCTCTAACCAGTTTGTTTGAAGTTGATTTGGCTACCTTTTTCTCCCATTGTGTATTTCTCTTGGGAGACTCAAGGTTTCAATGGTAAGCTTTTTTAACATATTTTCCAACAAATATTTCAAGATGATCCAATACAGTTACAGCAATATTTCAATGTATATATATACCCACATATCCATGTGCTCAACTATATTTGATCGAGTAGTGCTTCAGCCATAACGAGATTTCAAGTAAACTCACAAACTGCCGTGGCTTCATGCGATACGTCAGATTTACTTTATAAAAAAAGCAACTTTACAATCTGATGTATCGCATCAAGCCACATTAGTTTATAAGTTTATTTTTGTGAAATCATGTTTTGGCTAAAGCATTTCTCTATTCAATCCCTCACCCAACACTTTCTATACCTGCATCGCAGACCAATAGTATTCTTTAGCAATTGTTGTCTTTCCTTTACATAATTTTATCCTCATCTTTCCCACATGTAGCACATGAATGGATTCTGACTGGTAATTTCTACCATTCATCTGGGTAACAACGACCTGTAAAGTATGAAAAACCCATTGTCATAAGAGACCATACCGCGGGTGATAAAAATAAACTCAGCAATTCCCCACTATCCGATTAAAATACATTTAAAAAGATAACGACTAGATGTTCACACAAACTGAGACCATACCGCAGGTGATAAAAATAAGCTCAGCAATTCCCCACCATCCAATTAAAATACATTTAAAAAAATAAACGACTAGATGTTCACACAAACTAGACTAAACCAACCAATTGACTAACAACTAAATCGGCTCGGCTCATTTCAGTTGGTTTCTGCATGTTTGGCAGTTCAGTTTGATGCAGCAAATGTCAAAAACCAAAATTTTATCAATGCTTAGTTTTTTGTCAGTGCATAGTTATCAGTACATAAGATATATACAGCGAGCCACCTACAAATAGGAAATATACACTAAAATCATGAGAATTAAGCCCATTAAAGTCTATAGAATAGATGTTAAGCTGTCCAGAGATTATCTGGCACAATTTTAAAAGAGGCCTCTATGAGTATTAAAGAAGGTCTTGAGCTCCTCCATTTCCCTTCACGGTCTCCAAAACTTCTTTCATTTCTTCACTCCATATATACCATATGAAGCAGATAAGGACCATTAACACTTCCGCAAACCGTGCACTTATTTTAGAAGGTTGGGAAACCGATGTGCACCAAAGCTGACCAACATGTCCCTCTTACATATTTCAGAAAAAAAAAAAAAAACAAAACAGGATTATTGCCCCACTATCTGAAACCTAAATAACATGACCATGCACTGGCCTCCACCCCCAACATCCCCCAAAACAATTGCACACACTAAATAGATCTGCGCCAATTCAGAATCCCCTTCCCAATTCTCTCATTCTCGCATCTACTGTCCATCTCACCTATAAAAATCTATAACCCCCCACTTTCATTAGTCAAAATGCAGAAACATCACTAAATTTTCAACAAAATCAACAGGAAATTCACACAGAACCTTATATTCATCTTCAAATTAATTAAATTCCCAAAGTCTTCTGATTTCACTCCAATCCTCCGCATCTGAGAACTACTTGTCCAAGCCCTCATTTTCATCACAAAATGGTCAATCCAGCTTTAGCATGCATTCTTGCTACAACACCAGAGAAGAGGACCACTGCTCAAGGAGATCACAGTAGCTCCTTTGCAAACATTTCTCCTTTTTTCTTTTAGACTTATTGCTCCCTTTCTTTTTTCCTTCAATCCCTGCTTCAGATTCAATTAAACTTTTCTCAACCTGCACACATGATGCTTTTTCTGTTTTCGTAAATATTTGGCTTTTTGATGAAGGATCACCCAACCCAATTCTAAGGTTTTTCTTCATTGGAAGGCGCCACGAATCAAGTCAGCTTAGAGTCCTGTAATCAGGGCAAAGCACAGATCGGCAGATAGCAATGGGAGCTCCGCTAGGGTGACCTCAGACAAAGCTCCAGAAGGGTTACAAGGCTCCGGCAGCTACTTTTGCTGGGGAACAGAAGCAGATTCAGTCTTTTGAGATTTTGGGAGTCAAATCATCCAACAGAACTCATCCTGGGTCAACTCAGAAGTGTGATACCTTGACGAACTACATGGGCAATGATTCCTCAATGGCACAGAAAGCACCAGTGAGCTTGGAACCAAGATCCCCCCATACCAAAAGCTCTGCTCGCCAGGTTCTGATGCCCGAAGTAATGATGATCGGCAGAGCATAGAGTTGAGAGAAAAACTACAACCAGTTGGTAATTTCTTTTGTATCTTGACTCATCATCCCAGAGGCAACTTTTCTTGTCCATTCTCAACTCATAAGATGGGGGGAACATTCTGCTAAGAGTCAGAAAATAAGACACTAAATCTGTATCCTTGCCTACAACTTTTGCGGCTTAAACACCTAAATCGTGCCTCTTCCAAAGCCACTTCAAATGGTTTAACAAGTAAATTGTTCAGCTGTTACATTTTTAAGAGTATTTAGCATAAATGGCATACTAAGAGGATAAATTCACCATCACAGTTTCTGTCATACAGAGATTGGATGTGGATATTTTACACAAAGTGCACCAAAAACTTAAGAATTTGGTCAAATATGATTCCTTTTTTCTTCAGATGAGGAACCGATATATTTAAAGGTAGGTTGTGATAGTAAAGGGAACAGTGGATAGCCACTTAAAAGAAAATATAAAAAGGCCAAAAAGGTGCAAAATATGCACCTTTCAACTCACCTCAGTTCACAAAGCATAAGCCCAAGAAGACAACAATTTCACTATCATCAAGATTTTTTTATGCCTTTGTCCTAAGGCAATCCTTCAATCTGCTTGTGACCTGGTATTTTTTTTCAAGTTTAAAAGGATTATATGATGCCGGGATACTGCATCTTTGACGCCTCCATCTAGACAGAAATTGACAAATCATGATTCAATCAATGGGCCAGTTCTGAGCTTTACCAATGGCTAACAGAAAACACTACAGGGAAAATGGTGAATGCAGTATCATCAAGATGACCATAAAATGATGCACATCTCCCTTACAACTAAACTCTAAGTGTTATCGGACATTGAAGCTGACATACATTTAGTTATCTGCAGAAATGAAAGTTGAATAGGATTAGGAAAACCTACATTGAATTCAACATCATGTTTCCGCACAAGTGCCTCCACATAGCTTCCCAAACCAGCAGCTGCTCAAGAAAATAGAATCGGCCTTTTTTCAGTTCATTTTAACAATATAAGCAAACAAACATACTTTGCAAATGATATGAGAATCACAAGAACATGATATTAATAAACACGAATAAATGATGTGAAATGGAAACCACACAAAATGATATTTCTAAATTGAATGAACAATGCCAATGAGTGCTGACTCAAATGGTAACTTTGGCCTAATATGATACTGTAGAGAATGACATCGTCAGTTCAAGACCCACTAAATGCATGTGAAACTTACCACCAACAAAATAATCAAAGAAACACCAAATGGAGTAAGGATCAAAAGTAGACCTGGATCAATGGGACCGGCAGTTTTCAATGAGATTTGCTGTCCTTCTGAAACAATGTCAGCTTGCAAGATTCTCCCAACATCAAAAGGCTCAGGAGCATAAACTGATTTGGTAGCTCCTGAAATAGGAGAAGTTGAATCAGAAATATTTAAAAAGATAATAACACTGCTAAGTTTTGCAGCTGTGTCAAGTTTGATGCCTTGGAACAATAAATTCAAGATAATACCCACAACTAACATATGATTATGATCACAACAGCTAATGTGAGTAAAAAAGGCAAGTGTTTATGATGTGAAACCAGAGACAACCAGCCACAAATACAAAGAAAAATTAAAATAAGAGTTTGAGACCTGTCAGACACTAGAGAGTTGCATTATTTTTCACATGTTACTTGCCTATTTCTTAGGGCATGTTTGGCAAACATGACAATATCCAAAATTCTCAAAATTTTTCATAACTTCATTACTGAACATCACTCAAACACATAACACTTTTCAATTTCAAATTTTCAACTTTTACACCTAATCATTTACTCAAACACAAAAATAATACAACTTTTACAAATTTTAAACAAAAATAATATTAAAAAATTACTTTCAAACAATTTTTAACTTTATCTATTCTCTTTCACAAACTCCAATACAATACTTATTTTAAAATATATTTTTATTCAACTTAATCTCTCTCCTTTCCCAAAACCCAACAAAACATTTTCACTCAAACCATTCTACTACTATTCACAGAATTTTGAAATACTTTAAGCATCCAAACATGCCTTTAGTATAGGGAGAAAAAAAATTCCAGAAAAGTTCTAGCTGCAGAGATCTGCACCATTGCACCCAAGCATTCATGGAAGAAATTCTGATTATATCTTTTTGACATAACATTCTACGCTGCCTCCAGTTAATTTAATCACTGTCCCCCCAAGCCAAATATCTAAATCAGGGGCCTACCTCTTTCTCTCACCTCCAAGCTTAAGCCACTACTGCTTTGAGCAACAATAATGTTCCACGTCAAGCAATTGATAGAGTTTCACCTTTATGATAGATTAAAAAACTTGAACCTAAATGGAGCAAGTTCAAGGGTAAATGGTATGCAGACATAATATCTAGGAAGTATATAGTGGGGAAAGTGATTTTTTGAAGGCACTGAGCTTAATCAAGGAAAGATGTAGCTGAGCGTCACTGTTCATTTTCCCTCACTCTGGATGAATAAACTATGCCTGCCTACGCAGGATGGCATTAAATAAATCTCTCTGGACCCTGGAGACTCCACCCAACAAACTTTGCCTGTAGGGATACAATTTTTTGCCTAGGTCTTAACTAGGGATCCGTCAACCTGTTATCTCATTCCTCAACTAAGACCATGCCCCCCCTTTGTATTACAGGCCAACACGAGTTTTTTCATTAACACCACCCACCAATTTAATCTCACCGCATCTAGACGCAATGTTAATATTTAAGCCCACATTACTCCAGTTGCATACCAGGCACACAAAAGAAACCACGCCAACAAGATTCCAATATTTTTCCCACACAAGCATATATCTACTGTCCTGTTGAAATCGTTTGAATAAAATTGAGAATTAACCAAAAACAACTTATTTCCTATAGTCTTTAGAATTATGTGAATATTTTATGTTTGTTAGGGAGTATGTGCCAAAGACCTTCGATGATATTCCAATCCCTAACCACTAAGGGACAAATGAGAGTGCATAAGTTATGGGTAGATACTTTATATCCTTTGATCTGTACATAACCCTTCCATTCTCATACTGTTAAGAACAATTCTGAAATACCCATGAACTTTTGCAACAAAAAGGAAAAAAAAAAAACGTGAAGGAAAAATCATAAATCTGTCATAAACTTCGAATGTATTTAGAGGGTAACAGAAAAGGGCAATCACTATGGTTATCTATACACAAAAGGCGGCACCAAAGTCCAGTGTGAAAATCAATATTACTGCACAAATACCTGATATAAGCTCCTTCTTGCCACCTTCAGCTGATACACGATACCATTGAATCAAACATTTAGACATTTCTGGAGCATTATCAGAGCAAGGTTGAATGCGCAAGTATGAACCTAAAGCTTCGTGCCCATCTAATTCAAATAAATGGGAACTGTTTTCCACAACTCTCTTGCTTGTTGCCAGCTGTAGAAGGTATGAGGCAAACATTAAAGGCACACCAAATTAATGAAGAAACTTGCATTTCCAAGCAAGAAGAAAAAAAAGAAAAAAAAAATCAATGATTCTTTTTTTGACCAGTAATAGAAAATTTTATTGAAAAACATAAAAGGTATAACCCAAGTACACAAGATGTATACAAGAGAAACACCTATTTAGAAATAGAACAAGATACAAGGAAATGATGAAAATTCTGCCTGTTAAAACCTATTCCCAACTTCCCAAAGGTACAGAGCATTGAAGAAGAAAGTTTTAAGCTCATCCATCTTCCGCTCAAGGTCCTCAAAAGATTAATAAAAATAACAATAAAAGAATAGATCAGCATACCCCAACAAAACAACAATATTTATCAATTCTGGCCGCATGAAATCCAGAGAAGAGGGCTGATTATTTGTTGGCTCAGACCAGATAATCAATAGACACAATATGTTTTTCATTTCCAGTACCCTACACAGGCATCTATAAAGTATACAAAGGATATAACAAATAAGTAGACATGGCAAGCTTTCCATTGGAACAAATGCTTATTCCTATTCAATTTCTGCAACTCTTTACCCAATATATACATATATATATATATATTATTTTGTAGCTTTCTACAATCTTTTAAAGTTAAGAACACACATCCATGGACCTACATATGGTCAGACTAGAACTTCACATCGTTGCCTCTAAAGATGCATGCACTTGGCACTTGGCTCCCTTACAAAACTTAAATGGAACAAACCAATTTATTGAAAAACCCTAGAAGAAAGATTGATATATTAACAATAGAAAAAAAATAATAATAAATACAAGAAAATTCAAAGAAAGTAAACATGAATTAATTCACCCACGCGGCGCGGGGGGGTGGGGGGGGGGCGCGGCAGGGGGAGGAAACAAGTGCTGCCAATAACTTAGGCATATCTTAACAGATATATTTATCTTTCATAAGTAACAATACTAACTTTCATTAAAAAGATGTATTAACCTATAGGTAAAATAAAATTTTGTTGATAGAAGTAAATAGTGCACAGGAGGTATACAAAGAGAACACCTATTTAACCTATATTTTTTTTTATTTTTTGATAATTTAACCTATATTAAGCCAATGCTTTTAAAACTCACGAGATTTTACCCAAACCTGCAAACATAGGGCAAAGCAATAAACAAACCTCTTTCTGAAGCCGGAGGGAATGCTTAGACTTCTCTGCAAGTTGTGCCCGTAATGCTCGAAGCTCAAGCTCCATGTCCATAACCTGGAAATCAATGTTTTAATCACTCATTATTGAGAATAGCATCCAGTCAATACTTTAAAAAATAAAAAATAAAGAGCATTTATGACTAAGAAATAAATAAATAGAACAATAAATTTTACTACCAAAAAGGAAGATGAGCCATCTTTCAGTACAAAGCTTTAAGAATATCTGTGAACGCTAGAAACGTTGGAGGGAATACAGAAAAGATAGTCGAGGTGGAAAAAGTCAGTGTTGCTGATCATCTCATCTAAGCATCCAGCTTTGCCATTTACAAGTAATGCACCTCTTAAAATTGAAGTGTGGCACCTATTAACAAGTCATAAGCTCTCTCATCCAGTGCCAACACACCCATCTTCCTTAATTATCTGCTTCATGTTGGTGATGCAGCCATGGAAGAAAGGTTAGGTTTAGGTCTCTAGAGTAATTGTTACGTATTTCGAACTAGGTTCCCAATTTTCTAGTGTGAAGTGAGCCTGAAAGCACTTCACAAGTCTTCTAAACAAGTAATTCAGGTACTCACACTCGACAACTTACGGAAACGCCGATTCATTGTCATGAAGTGGTGTTGTATGTGCAAAAAGAGTGGGGAGTCAGTTGATCATTTATTACTTCATTGTGAGATTTTCATGACATTATGGAATGACTTCTTCACTCGGGTGGGACTAACTTGGGTGATGGCGAGAAGGGTGATCGATCTCTTAGCATCTTGGAGAGGCCTTCAGAGTAACTCTCATATTGTAGCAATATGGAATATGGTCCCAAAATGCTTATGGTGGTGCATTTGGAGGGAAAGGAATGACAGAATCTTCAAAGATCGAGAGCGACCAATGGAAGAGCTTAGGAAATTCTTTTTGAATACATTACTTCATTGGTCGGTTGTAATTGATTTCAAAGGAATGAAATTTCATGAATTTCTTGTATTGCTAAACTAGCATGCACAAGCGACACTCTTGTATATGTCTCGTATACCTGAACTTTTGCCTATTCTTATGATCAATAAAATCTTGTTTACCAATAAAAAAAAAAAAAAAGTAATTCAGTTTCAAATGATGGGAGCTTGGAAGAAACCTATCATCTATCGATAGGCAAGAACCTAACTTTTGGAAACATTTATTGTCAGGAAAAGGAAGCAAGAGATCCGTATAGCTAAGACATTTCGACCTACAGAAGCTTGATCCATGATGGGAACTCTTAACGAATAAATTGTCCATTGCTGAACTGTATGTTTAGTAGTTCATACGGAACAAGACAGTGCAAAACAGTCAACTCATACTCAGATGAACTGAATAGCTACAGAAACCAAACAACATGTGAAATACTTGAGATGTTAGGATGAATTACAACAAAACACGGTAAGAAGAACAGGTCTAACGAGGAGAAACACGTGGAAACCCATATATGTGCATATTACAAGAAGGGAAAAGAAAAAGGGACAAATTTCAAAAAATAGAAAAAAAAAAATTGGCAATGCACGTGTGCACACACCTTGCTTGGCTGATGCAGCATTTTGATTCGTCTAGCCTCTTGGACCTCCTTCATCAGTTCATCCAAGTCCTAAGAGTCCCAAATAAAAAATATTAGTTCAAAAGAACAATTAGACAATAAAGGTAGGTATGCCAAATCAATTAATCTCTAGTTTTCACATTGGCACACACTACCATACACCACCATAGAGAACATACAAAGATATTAAATACTAACACTTTGCCCCTGAATTACCATTTCCTTTGCAATGTAAACCTCAAAATAAAAATTTTGACGCATTGCATCCACAAACTACTGAAAAATATACCATGTGGCACACTCTTAGAAGCCAAATCTTGATGGAACTTTTTTTTTATTGGCACTGGGTGTTTGAGAACAAAGTCCCAACTGATCCCAAAAGTGCACAGGCCCTCAACAAGAAGTTTCCCGCAAGTGCACCTTGGATAATTCAAGGGGAAGTTCTCCCAATCTGATGGCCCCTAGAAATTGTTTGCACCCCAAGAGGATTTGAACCTTAGACCTGGAGGGAACATACCACCAAGACCAAGGCCTTTACCACTTGAGCCAACCCCTAGGGGTTAAATCTTGATGGAACTTTCACATTGCAAATTTTTGGAAGCTCAAAGACTACATTAAAATGTGATAGTAAGCACTCCTGAAAATAGACATAATATATACCTGCTTTCCAGAACCACGAGACATTCGATCTTGTTCTTGAAGGGCCTCTTCCACTCTCAGGACTACTGCTCTAGCATTGTCTATTTCAGCACGAGCAAATGCTCTTTCCTCATCAACAAGTCTTTTAGCATCTTCTGAAGCCTGCAATTGGATCTAAACATTCAATAGCGGGCAACACAAAAGAGGCATTCTGTGCATGGGCTAAAGCAAAAATAACGAAACATGGTTTTTTTTTTTTTTTTTTTGAGAAAGAGAGAGAGCAGGTTTTGAGTGGTATCATAAGGACAAAAAGGCCTGAGCAAACTGGGGAAAAAAGAAGGTGATATATGTTTAGTCCTAATGGAAAACAAGCTTTTAAGAATGATCATTTTAGATTTATACAAAATAGTAATAGAATCAGGGCATATCTTTTTCTTCCTCTTCTGTACAAAGTACTTGAATGTGAGGCAAAAATGTGTGGAACGTGAACAGGGAAAAAACATAAATTTTACCAAAGAGAATTAAATGCTTTCCCACCTATTTTTCAAATACTACAATACAATCTTGCCCTTACCTTTACATTAAAACGAATAAAAGATTGCATCACAACTCTTTAAATAATTGATTGGTAAAGGTTATGGTAAGAAAGTAAATAAAGTTATGCTTGACTTTTGACAATGGACACATTTTTTGATAGGTAATCATAGAAATGTTATTAATAGAAAAAGGCAAAGCCCAGGTACACAGGTAGTATACATTTTGAACCCAAAAAAGGGAATTTGGAGTATTTTGATAGATGGGTTGAGTAAGAAAGAGGTAAAAAGTTGAAGAAACAAAAGTATCTCGACGGAGATAGAGAAGGAGACCATGGAAAATTTTGCAACTTATTACACACTAGGTTCTGTTACAGGAACAAGACCTTGAAAGTACTTCTGCAACTATATCAGGTACTGTAAGGTGTTCCATGTTAGGAACTTTACTGCGAACAAGTTCTTAACAATATATTGCATTTCTTTTTTTGATAAGTAATAATGATCTTAATTATAAAGCGTGAAAGGTGAAACCTGAGTTCACAGGAAGTATAAATGAGAGACACATATTTAGAAGCAAAAGATAAAAGAAAATCATGCAACTTTAGCCCATCAAAGTCAACAGAAACAGTCCACATGAGAAGGGTGTTGATTACAAGAAGTTTTAGGCTCTTCCAACATATATTTGAATTTATTTATTTTTATTGGCACCGGGTGATCGGGAACAAAGTCCCAACTAATCCCAGGGGTGTGAAGGCCCTCGTCAAGCAGTTTCCCAAAAGTGCACCTGGGTGGTTCAAGGGGAATTCCTCCCATTATGATGACCCCTAGAAATTGTTTGTACCTAAAGATTCAAACCTTAGACCAGGAGGGAGTGTGCCAACAAGACCAAGGCCCTTACCACTTGAGCCAACTCCTAAGGGCCAACATACATTTGCATTTCTTATAAATATTGTCATTTCTTTCCTTCCAAATACACCAAATGAAGCAAGTAGAAACCATCTTCTACACTGAAATGATCTGCGGACTGCTACTTAACCCTTTCAAGATATAAAAAAGATCCACAATGCTTCTGGGCATGACCCAATGATGCTTATGTTTCACATTATTTGCTTTCATATGATATGTTAATGATGCAATTATGATTTTTAGAAATCCATATTTAAAGTATGTTTATGGTATGGTATGCACTTATTGAGTCTTCGACTCATTTTAGTTTGTTCTTATCTTTTAACCACCCAAGCGAGGAAGATGTTCAAGAAGACGAGTATGCGGGTCAAGATTGGATGGAAAATCTAGTTTCGAGAACTTTATGCCACTACCTAGACTAGTTGGTATAGATTTACTATTAATTGTTTATTTGTTTATTTCCTTCCGCAATTAAGGCTCTTATTATGTTTTATGACTTGGTTCAATTGAAGGATTTTTATGATTTAATGAAGTATTTATTAATTATGCCAGTCTCTTGCCTAGTGCGAGTTATGTGTCACATGACATCCCTAGGCTACAGGAGGGGGTGTTACAACCTCAGTGAGTGTAGGAGTTTCCAATTGCCATGACCATGCGCCTTCTCAATGTCCACTTTGCATAGAACCCAAGGCTCTCATTAACCATAAAGAGCGGAATCTAAAATATGTCTACCTCTTAAAAAATGTATTATGTGGCTTCAAAATGACCTTTGTAACCACTAAAGACAACCTATTAGCAAAAACTTCGAAATGATCATGTCAATCCCACTCACCAAACTTATAGGCCTATAATCCTTAAGATACACTCTCCAATGTTTTTTGGTATAAGATTGATAAAGGTAGAATTAAGGCTTTTTTTCAAATTTACTGCTGGCATGTAGATCCTGAAATACTTGCATAATGTCTTTTCTAACCACCTGCCACTGTCTTGAAAGAAAGCCATAGAGAAACCATCTGAGTCAAGGGCCTTTTCACTATTCAAGGCATTCACTACTTTGCATACCTCAATCTCCTCAAAACATCTCTCAAACCACACTGCCTCCTATTCCCCATATTAAAAGCTGATCCATCAAGCAGGGGTCTCCAATAAAGCTGTTCAGTAAATACACTAACATAAAATTACGCGATATGATTTCTAATCTATTCTTTACTGCTAGGAATTGAGCCTCAACAGACAGATTTGTTTCTCTGATTCGAGTCAGCCAATTTGATGAAAAAGCTGTCGACTTATTGCCTTCTTTCAACCATCGATCTCTTGACTTCTGGCTCCGGCATATTTCCTCCAATAATGCAACCAGCTCAAGTCATGCATTACCTATTTTTTACCCATCTTCTCATCTCCACTTAAATGTCTTACTCCTTCCATCCTATCAAAAGCTTGCAACTCATCCATAAGAGACTTTACCTGATGTTACACAATTCCAAAAATTATTTTGTTCCACTGCTTTAAGTTCCCTTTTAAAGCCTTAAGTTCTAGGTCAATAAGTAACTTGGGGATCCTTGAAAGTGGCATGATGACCACCTCTGTCTAATCTTTTCAACAAACCTCCAGTCTTTAACCACATATTTTCATATTTGGAATATCTTTTACCACTATGAATACCACTCCAATCCAGAAGAAGAGAAAGGGTCTAAGAATAGGCGGGCCAACTCTTTTGATTCAAATCTAGATAGCCTCCAACTCCTGGCCATGGGAAAACTAGAAATATATCAATTCTATACCAAGATGGAAAGTATTTTAAGAACTGGGAAAATAAATTAGCTTTCCATCTTCCCTTTGTTCAAACTTAAACATCCAAAACCTTATCAACTCTAAGATGCTTGGAGAAATCACTATGTACCAAGCGGATGGCATTGTCCAATAATACAACTTCCAATGGATTAGATATGTGATAATAGCTGTCAAATCCTCTCAATTAGATATTTCATCTGTTTTAACGAATGACAATACTCTCAACCTACTTCAAAAGCAGATCATTCTTTAATAGCTCTACACAAGCACTAAGACAATTATTCATTCAATTCTTTCAGTTATTAAGATGTATTAGAATTGATTTCAGAAGTTAAAATAATTTTATTGATGAAAATGCACAACACAAACCCAGTTCTATCACCCAGGTTCTACGAAAGAAGTTCATCTCACCTGCTTAAGAAAATTTGCTAGTTTCTTCACCTCTGCCTTCTCTTGTAATAACTCCCCTTCCCTCTGAGTCAGCTGAACTGCTAAAGCCTCCACCTAGAAGAAGTGGCAACAATTTGGCAATGATTACTTGCTTCACATGGAATATAAAATAGGCTAAGTACTTATATAAACAAGAAATCTAACCAACAGGAAGAATCATTATCAGGAGAAATACGAGCAGCAATTTGGAAAGAATCATTACAGCTTTAAGTGGAAAATATTATCATCTATAATATTTATATGACGAAAAAACCTAACTGACCAAGAGAATCAAGTAAGTAACCAACTGAAAAAGTTATGTGTGTGGCATAAGAATACAGAAAGTAACAAACCCAAATAAAATGGAGGATGATATAGAAACCGACCATAGAAATAGCCTCCTCTACATCATCCTTGTTTCTACCAGCCACACGCCCTTTTAAGGATTCCAGTGCATCCCTAAGCTTCTTCAAAAGAACGTGTTTCTCCAATGAAGCTGCATCCCTCAGCCTAGCCTGAAGTTCACAAATAACTGAATTATAAGTTGGTTTGCTCTATCATCCACTCCCTTCAGAAATAATTCTTATTCTTGCCAATTGGACACAAAAACAACAGAATAAAAGTAGCATTCTAATATGAAACAAACCAACAGTTTTCCAAGTTGTTTACACTGTAAATAGACTGTTCTTTCAACTGCAATTAGAACTGCTACTTGGCATATCTTAACTGAGTTATTAAATTTTCTAAAACCTTAATAACATATACAATTTTCCGAGACCTTAGTTTTCTCAGTGACCAAAAGCTCAGGAGAAAAAAAGAATAGAGAAACAAATTGAGAAAAAGAACAAGATGATATGAAAAAAAAATTATGGGAAAATAATTAAGAAGTCTCACGCAAACACAAATAGAACACTGTTTCTTAGCATTACAAAAAACCATAAAAATTTTACGTAAAACTTAACCTCTTCAGATAACTTAGCAGCTGCAGCCAACCCCTTCTCAAATTTACTGGCGAGGTCACGAACTGAGAGGCGTTTCTGCTGTTCCAAAAGTTGTGCCGTCTCACGGGCAACAACTTCCTTCATGGATAGCACTTTAGGGTCATCCTTTGCCTCCACAATCTGATTGTTAGCTCCAATTTTGTAATTTGGAAAACGACTGGAATTAAATATCACGTCAGCAGATACTGCCGGGACTGCATCCTTTTGCATGGTGTTGGCAAAATCACGGGTGACCCTCGTCATAATCTCAGACCAACTACACTGTTAACCACCAAAAGTGAGATTCGTCAAAAAGGATTGAACCACAGAATAACTGTAAGAAGACAGCACTTCATTCTATTGTAAGAATAAGGTGGAGGGGGAGGGGGAGGGGGAGGGGAGGCCAGTTCAAACCCACTGGGTGCATTTGTAACTTTTTAAAAAAGGAATCAAGAAAACCTCTCAAACTCCTTTAAATTGTGGGTCAGAGACTGCCAAACCACATTACTTCAATTAAGGAATTAATTTCAAAAGTTTATCTGCTTGGTCAGTCCGAGAATCCAGGAAAACATTTTTTTACAAGTGAAAATCTAGTAAAACACGGGCAACAAACTATTTTATTCTTGAAAATTCCATGATTTAGGAGCGGCGGACAAGAAACATATAAAGAGAAACATTCACATACACAGCTTAGTCGAGAAGTTAAATTATTACTTTAAAATATAATCAACCTCTTTTTCCTTTGTTTTCTCGGAAATCAAACAGCTGATTGCAGCAAACAACAATCCCCGCACAAACAAATAGAACTCAGAAAACTCAAATTCAACTTCTTTCCATATTTTCACCCCATAATTCAAAAAATAAATTTTCTTCTACAAGGGAAACAAACCAAGCAACTTACACTGATCAAGATAATTGAAACGATAGTATTATACACATAATATACGCATAGCCCGAAGAAAATAGACGAGATGTACAGAAAATGAAAGAAGAACAATAGCAAATGCAATTACCCATTACAGTTTTGAAGTCAAAACTAGAGGTAAGATAACGAGAGCAAAAAACCCTAATTCTTCGGGTTCCCTTTCCTGGTCTTTGTTAAATTTACTGGGGAGAGAGAGAGAGAGAGATGCAGAAAACTGCGTAAACAAAAAAAGGAGACTTGGACTCACCGATCATGAAGGGTAGGTGTGAGTAAGTAAATACCGGGGGGAGCCTAGGATTAGAGATTCCCTGGATCAGATAGAGGCAGACACCTTCAATTCAACTTGATTATCCAATGAGAGAGAGAGAGGGGGGGGATAGAGTCTGCGGGAAGAGAATATGCAAAGGAGATAGGAAAGACAGTGGTGCAGCTTTTTGAAAAGTGAGAGAGAGAGAGCCGCTGATGTTACGCTTTTGTTTATGATTTTGGTTAGGATGGGGGGGGGTGTGGGGGGAGTTGAGTTGAATTGGATACTCTCTTGTCATGACTCATGCGTGTGCTTCAAACTTCAAACTCCTTGGCGGTCCCACTTCTTGTTCTGTCTTTTTTTCCTTTTTTTTAAGGTTAAATAAATAATATAATCATCTTTGTGGTAGACGTGTGTCTGCTTCAATCGAATCCAATACCATCACAATCCAAAATCAAAATTAAGAATAATATTATTTCTAATCGTATAATATAATACGTAAATATCATATAATTATTTAAAAAATTATACGATACTTACATATTTATAATTATAATTATAATTTTTTTTGTTAATTATATTATGATGTCATCTATTTTAAATTAATAAAAATTAATATTTTAATAAAATTCAAAATCTCATAATGATGAGAGAATATTAAAAAATTTTCTTAATTGATAATTATGAAGCAATCAACTCAAATTAACGAAATAAAATGGAATAATTTATACAATCTCAAAATGTATAAATTTGATGCATTTTAAAAAAATAAAAAATCAAAGACCTATATAAAAATATTAATTTTTTTATCGCTTCTACTTTTTTAAAAAGGAGAGTGTAGTTCTTATACGCTCTAAAATTATATCTAACATTAATCATAAGTATATATGATTATTATGGATACTCTTGGAAAGAATCTCAGAAGATATCATCTCTTTTTTTCAAAAAAGCACACAAGAATGAAGAGATAAAAATCAAATGACAAATTAAAAATATCTTTATTTTTAGTCACGATAAAATTAAATATAAAATAGAGGAGGACAGTTGGAGAATGGTTTGGACGAGATGGCCCTTGGTTGTTGGTAGTTGACAACATTTTTGGGTCTTAATTTTATTTTTGGATTGGAAATTAAGGTTGACCAAAGCTGTTTATATTAACGTAGTTCTGTTTCAGTAACTTTGAAGTGGACCGGCGGGAGAGAGACAGAGACAGCGTGACAGAGACAGCAAGCAACCGTTTGGTTGATCATTAGTACATCTTGTTGTAACGAGCAGTTTCAATTGAAATCTCAAATCATTTATTGATTCAAAAAAAAGAAATCTCAAATCATTTTTTATTTATTAATTTAAAAAAAAATTATTATTATTATTATTTTACTAATCTACAAACCATATAAAATTATAAAATTATTTAAATTTTTAATGCATATATTCGTTCAATTCAACAAAATTAACTAACCACTCTCAAGAATCATTTTTAAAAGAGATATATGTCTTATTTGGATAGTAAAAATATTTCATCTTGTCTTATTTTATTATTACAATTCTTTTAAATTTTTATATAAAATATAATAAACAATTCAATATTTTCAAATTTTAAAATAATAATAATATTAAAAAATAATATTTTATTCAACTTTAATTTAAAACCATCTCATCTCATCTTGTATTATCACTATCCAAACCGCACCATAATCATCTAAGACCACGTGAAGGACACAAAGGAATAATTACAGTTTGAATAATTACACTTTGAATTTGAATCTCATGGGGCCTTAGATTGTTTATCCTGCCTGTGGTTACTTTCCATGAATTTTTTTTTTTTAGTTTTCTAGTGAATAAGCAGATCTAATTTTAACTGAAATATATTTGATATGTTCGCGTGGGACACTCATTTTCTCATTCAAAAAGCACGATTCCAACGAGAATTGAGTCCACGCTCACCGCTATATGAAGCTGTTTAACATGATTTACAATTTCTTAATTTAGGTCTTTGAATTGGCTATAATTAGATAAAGGGAGTTTTATTTGAATAGAGAAAGAGTTTTTTTCGTCTATTCAAATGCAACATAAAGATGTTTTAATGGAAATTATGGAAGTTTTGAGAAACTGTTGATTCCCAAACATCCAATAACTATGAAAATCTAATCGGACGTTTATGTTCTTAGTTTAGAGCTCGTCATGAACTAAGAGCATATGTGCAGCTGTCTCGAAACGTGAAGACTTTAGTGAAGAAACTTGAGCTCGGAATGCAAGAAGAATCAAATGGATATGAACAATAGCTAATAACATTTTGTTGGATCGGAAAACTTGTAATGATTAAATGAAAAAATTAAATATTTAAAATTGAAAAGTGTTTGTATTTGAGTAATATTTAAAAAAAAAAAGAGATGAGATGAGATGATATAAAATGAGATGAGATGAGATGAAATGAAATATATTCTCAATATTCTCTAGAATTCATACAAACTAATCTCTCTCTTTCTCTCTCTCTAATTCTTGTTCATGTTCTTCGAGATTGATTATCTTGAATTAGCCACTAGTAGGGTCCATTTCACTCTCCCCATTGCTTTTGTCTTGAATCTAGGGCAAACTTGACCCCAATCCATGAATCTAGGGCAAACTTGAATCGACGGCAAAGTGTTTCCCCATTTGTGATTGCACTTGCGAGTCTCTCTCCCGGTGTGTCCCTTGTTCCGGTCCTCCAGTCGAATTCAAACCCACCTTACTTCTAAATTTGCAACATCGTTCAGTAAGTTTTTCAATCAAACCCTAATGACATATTTTATGATTTTCAGTCTATTTTACACACCGACCATATGCTCCCATCTATTTGTTGAACACTGATTGTGATTCTTGTGTGTAATTTCAAACATGGAGGTTGTGTTCCATTAATTATTTGTTGATTCTTTGCTATTTGTTTTTGCCCATCTATAAGTTTGATGGAAGTACTGAACCAAATGAAATAAAATATGTAGAATGAAAATAAATTAATGTAGAAAATATTAAAAGTAAAACGTTGAAGTCTTGTTAAAGAAGAAGATTTAGATAAGTGACAAGAACAGTTACAATCGCTCAATTAGAGCAAGATCAGATCTTATTCGATGAGAATAAATATCACACATGAACATGATAATTTTGAGATATTAGAGCAAGAAATCTCTTACTGTCCAAATCTTGTATCTTTTCCAAAAAGATGATCCCGTGCCCCTAACCTTACAACATTAATCCTTGAAAATTGATGTGAGAGCCTAAGGTCAATGATGCACCTATTCCTTCAGCATTTCAGTGTTGGAGTTGGCAAGATGAGAGCTTGTTATGAGATATTAGTCAGACCTTGGTTATAACTTTACACTTACTAGCCCAGCTATTGTCTGCTTTTAGGAAATTATAGAAAAAATGGCCCTCTCATGTGGTTGCATGTAATTAGCGTTTCATTGACACATACGCTATATGTGATCTTAATCATTAACATATTGAGCATGACATTTATCAAGTATATAAATACATATATATATATATAAAAATGAGCATGGAGGGGGAAAAAAAGGTCTCACCGTTACTTGGATTTCTGTATTCAAATCCTGTCTTACCAATTTCAAAACCGTGTTCAGTTCCATGTGTGCATACAACAAATTTTCCTTCTTTTTTGGCATTGAATAGATGCACTAATTTTCTGCACCAAACAATAAATCCATTGTAGTCGCTATGTGATTGGTTTTTCAAATCACTTGTGACATCAACTCAATCATTATCATGTGTAGTTGATGGGTTTGTAATAGAATCATCAATTTGTTGATGTGGTTTGAAAGCACCACTAGAGACCTCGCACACTAGCAAAAATCCTGAAAGAATATTTTATGCATGTCCCAAGTATAACATGAGAAAGCAAACTTCAAGTTTTTTGTATTGCTTTTGAATTTGCAAGGTCTACTTTGTCACGTGAAATGTTCGTGTTGTGTGTAGGGAGAAGCAAGATATTAATTCTTTATATGGATGGATATACTTCAATTGATAGAAGAGAACATTCGAACAAGAGAGAATCCAGTTCAAAAGAGAGAGGATGACGTATTGATAAAAAAAAAAATTAAAAAAAAAAAGAAGGTAAATTGAGAGAGAGAGAGAGAGCTTGAACTTCAAAAATGGGGGGGGTCAAGAATAGGTGTGCAAGAATATTATTGTGTTTGGACTGAATTGTATTTATTGTATTAGTACTTATTTGGTTCCGACAAGGCTGGTTTTGTATGGATTAATTGTACTGTCCTACCCTTTCTTTCTTGTATGGATTTTGTGTGGATCAATCGCTGGTTTTTGTATGGATTTTGTATGAAAGAAAGAAAGAATCATTTGCTTGTATGAAAAAGTACCACCCAGTACCCACCCTTGTGAATCAATGCTATTGTCCATGCTAAGCATCTTTCTTAGCCACAGGATCCCAACACATGACTACATCAAAAGAAAATGTTGCACTCTCAAGTTGAGTGCATTACGACCCATTTCTTGATTATTCCATATTGATGCAATCGGGCAGCAAGCGTCAAAAGGACTTTACCATCCAAAGCTAGCTACCATCTTAAGACACCCATAATTCATCAAGAATAGTCATCTTTTAAGTCCCTGATTTCTTGTCTTCATCCAAAGCTAGCTACTTGTCTTTGCCCTACAGCCAGCTTCAGTATGGTTCTTACCCACTAGGATGTAATCTGTGACAGTTTTTTTAATCGAATTGGTTTTGAAAATTAAAAAATCGATATCAGACCGACTCATTTCAAATTGGTCCAATTTCCCCTTCTTTTTTTTTTTGTAAGGAAAAAAAAAGGCTAGTAATTGATCCATACCTTTCATTTTATGTTAAAAATTTTATGTTATAAAATTAAAATTTATATTTTATATCAAAATTCAAATGTTATATTAAAAATCATAAGATTAATTTATGTATATCATAATTAAAGGTTATATTAAAATTTATAAGATTAATTTTATGTTATATCAAATGACATATTAATTTTATGTTAAAGATTAATAAAAAAATATATCTCTACCGGTCCGGTTCGAACTAGTGTTCTAAATATTAAAACCGAAATCGGACCAGTTTCTAACCCTTTTTTATCATTAGGAACAGGAACCGGATTGAACACACCGGTTTGGTTAGTTTTACCGGTTCATCTACCAGTTCATCATCTACAAATTCCGAGTTACATTGCTAAAAACTACTCCACAATAACAACACATTCTAAAATCACAACCACCTAAAAAATTCCCGAGTGACATTGCTACAAACTACTCAACAATAACAATTTGACAAAAACAACAAAGATTCTGAAATGACCTCAAAGTCTCCATAGAATGACACCTTTGAGCACATCGTTTATATGCATTTACATCTTTAGTTACATAGGGTCCTTACAGTCATTTTTGCTGAAACAACACAAGCAGCTCAACAGTTACTATAGTTGATAATTAAATAAAATTATTTATTAATAATTGATTGAAAACAATTAAACAAAGAAGAAACATATGGTAAATAAATGCATCACACCTAATCATTGCCTGATGGTGTTGGTTGTGTGATAGTACTATATTGGGTTCCAATAACAAAACCATCAACACTACTATCAAGTTGAGATAGTGGGAGCTCACTTGAATGAGATTCATCATCAAAGATTTTCCTGCAAGTCTAAATTTCAAGATAAAAATTTAGACATCTATTAGAAAAGAATATGCATGTAGTTTAATATATATATATATATAATTGCAAAAAGAAAATATATATATTACCTGTTTTTTCTTTCTACTGGTTACCACTTTTTCTTTGACATTGGCTGAACAAAGTTTTGACTCAAACGTTAAGCCTTCACATTTAGGTTCAAATTCATCTAAATGACGTAAAAATGCATTATAATGCTCATCACTTGGGGATACACGCGTCGCTAATTTCAAGCATTTTTTCACCACAACCTCATACCTTCGTGCATCTGTATTGCCCTGCAAGTCATCATAGCTACTCTTGACCAGTGTGTATCTCCTCTTTAAGTCTTTTCTCCATCGATCCAAAATATATTTTTTCGGCAAAACATTAATGTTCTTCATATTATATACAGAAAATGCATGCCTACAGAAAATGCCCCTCATCTCAAACAACCCACACGTGCATTTCACTTCACATTCTTCTTCGTTGTAGTAAACTGAGTACTGCACCCTCTTCACATGGTCATCAATGGAAATTTGATCTAAAACATCAAATGTGGAAATACAACCTTTAGTGCTAACAAGTGTGCAATTGCATAAAATCATCCCCAACACCTCTCGTTGGACCTCCTTGAACTTTGCATTTGTATAAACCATTTGAAATTGTTTTTCAATGCCAAAAGGGGATAAGCATTGAATCGTTTGGTTGAAGGAATTGAAATCAGCTATAGCCTCAACCTCCACCTTTTTCTTTAGCGCATTTTCAAATTGATCAACAAATTCCTTTAATGTTGTACCAGAATAAACAAACCCGTCGAAAAAAGCATTCATTCTTTCAGATCGCTGTGTAGTGCTCATACCAGCCCAAAAAACATTCTTCAAGTAAACCGGTACCCAAAAAGACCTGTCATTGTACAATCCTTGTAGCCATGCATTAGAACCAAGATTATACGTATCAAGTAGTTGCCCCCATTTGTCCTCAAACTCCTCACAAGTTTGTGAATCATATAGGGTACTCTGAATAGAAGTCTTCAACCCTGCGTTGAATTGAGAGTGAGATCCCAATTTTTCTGGTAGTTTTCGCATTATGTGCCAGAGACAATATCTATGACGAGTATCTGGAAATACAATGGAAATAGCACTCTTCATTGCCTGATCATGATCTGTTATTATGGCTTTGGGAGCCCGATCATGCATGCACTTCAACCATGCTCGAAACAACCAAACAAACGTACTTGTGTCCTCGCCTGAAATCAATCCAGCCCCTAACAATATAGATTGCCCATGATGGTTTACACCCACAAAGGCAACAAAAGGTATACTATACCTATTTGTTAGAAACATTGTATCAAAGGTGATAACATTTCCAAAATACTCATATGCTGCTCGACTGCGTGCGTCAGCCCAGAACACATTTTTTACTCTAAACTCATCATCCATATCCATAACAGAAACAAAGCCATCATTCATCTCTCTCATTCTATCAAAGTAGTCACTAAGTGTTTTACCACCTCCTTTACCAAGCCTTAAGTGTATGGCTTTGTCAATAAAATTCAAACAATCTTTTTCTGCAAATTCAAGATTCTCAGACCCCTCCGCGTCAACAACATCATTGAAATTTTTGTTCATTTGAACAACTGCTTTGTCATTCAAATCAAGCATTTTTTGACTATATTCATCTAAAAACTTATGAGATCTAAAAAATCTAGAATTTTGTGGGCTTACGGTATGATTGTGAGCAATCTCAACAGTGGTCAAAACCCATACCCCATTCACCAAGTGAGCATTTATCTTCGCCTTACAATCTGTTTTAATTGTCGGTCGTGACCTAGAGACATTACCATGGCTAGGATGATACTTGCCACTACGTGCACACCCAATTGTGACATACTTAACACTACCATTTGCCTCTCGCTTTGTCCTCTGTGTTTTCACACCAAAACCCACTTGCTTGGCATATCGTTTGTAATAAGCCAAAAGTTCTTTCTCAGTAGCAAACTCCATACCAGATTTTGGTATTTCAACTCGTTCATCATCATTAGATACATCATTAGTCTCCTCCGCCTCTTTATGTACGTCGGATGTTGCTTCTTTATCCTCTACAAAATAGATGAGATTAGCATTCACATTATATACATTGAGTATGACAATCATCAAGTTTAAAGTGGTTTAGTGTAATACCGCTACTAATATGATAGCTTTGATCAGTTGTGTGTGATGTACCTCCAACATTCTTCTCACTTTCTACACTATTAGGCATGGTGGACGAATCACTTACACGTTGTGTGGTCACTTCAGATCTTCTAAACTCCTCCAGACTACTTGACAAAGGATAGGGTAGAGTTGATCCAAGAGGTGGCATCGAGGGATGCTGCAATTATATATATGTTAGTCCATTGCTAATGCACATAGGAAAAAAAAAAAAACTTAAAAATAATCCATCTACCTGACTAGTCTCTTGATCTCTTTTTAACTCCTCCAATTTTTTTTCAGACGATGGGTAGGGTAGAGTTGGGCCAAGAGGGGGCATTGACGAATGCTGCAATTATATAGATGTGTTAATTCATTGCTAATGCACATATAATATTTGTTAAAAAAATTCAATCTACCTGGCTAGTCTCTTGAAATCTTCTTAACTCATCCGGATTACTAGTGGAAGGGTAGAGTAGAGTTGGTCCAAGAGGTGGCATCGACGGATGCTGCAATTATATAGATGTGTTAGTTAATTGTTAATGAACATAGAAAAAGAATTATAAAAAAATTACATCTACTTGGCTAGTCTCTTGAGATCCTCTTAACTCCTCCGGATTACTTGACGAAGGGTAGGGTAGAGTTGGTCCAAGAGGTGGCATCGACGGATGCTGCAATTATATAGATGTGTTAGTTCATTGCTAATGCACATATAATTTTTTTAAAAATTTCGTCTACCTGGCTACCCCAAGGATACGGATGTGGATTTGGATATGGATTTATATATGTATTTGGAAGCATCATAAATGGCGGGTAGTATGGATTTACGGGACTATAATATTCCTATAATACACAAATAAACAATAGATTAACTGAATGAAAATATCAGATACCAAGTCATACAAATGTCCAATGTGTATCATACCTGGATCGACGACATCGATGTAGAAGGCTTGGGTGACCTTCCAGCTTCCTCTTTGCCCATTAGGCTATTTTAACTGAGAATTTGGTTAGAGTCAATTCACAATAGTTCAATAAAATCACTTCATGCAACATAAAATTCTGACTAATACAAAAATCTTTACACTATCCACTTGATATGTATTGGATGACGCTATCCACAATTTTTTCTTTTCTTGAGGATTCTTTTATTTTATTTCATTTTTTTCTAATCAAGAAAGATATGCTTGATACAACAAGTACAATAATTTAAACGGTACTCTAGCACTCCTTGATGCTCCAAGCTATAAACTTTTTATTGTTTTTTAGTGGTAAGTCAATGCAGAACAAATTGAAATCGTTTTGTGTCGATTTGAATTTGAAATAAGAGATATTTAGCTTTCATTAGTCTCTTGAACTACCTCAAACCAACTTCGTACAAAAGAAAATTGAAAATGGTCTTCACGTCAAACAAGTTTCCCATCAAACACCCTGCAATGGCAATGCTAGACCGTATACATACCATCTTGATCTGTCATTACTGCCACTACTAATGCTTATTTATCATACATTTCAAAATGCGACTTAAGAGCAATGGCATTGGCTTCATTAAAGTTATCTTCAAAATTTGATGAAAAATACATGTTTTTCATAAATCTAAAACCTCTCTATCTATAATCTCACATTGGATTAGCTATTAGATTCATGAAAATAATAATATAATATTATTTTTAATAATAATATTTTTAATTTTTCTTTTCATATTTTGCAATTACACTAACTATATGTACATTATTAGACAAACAATTAACATCAACCAATTAATTCATCTGTTTTTCTAAACCCATAAAATGAAAAGTAGGGAAAGAAACAATATTGAAAGATAAAAATTCACAAAAAAATAAAAACAAAAGGCTATTTTTCTTTAGCCTATGCAGAAACCACACAGGGCCAAATAAAAACATTGAAATAATCTGTATTAGCACCACTACGGCCAAAGCTCATCAATATCTGTCTCCAAAGCCTTCAACTCCTCCATGATTTTCGTGACCATGGCTGGTACAGGAGACGTGGTGCCCCAACCCTGCCACTCCTGCAATGAGATAGACCCAAACTCAATCCTAGATGGAACCTAATCATCCTTGTTCCTGATTACTTATTCCAAACCCAATCCAATCTCTTCCCGAAATAAACTCATCTAATAGCTGGGCTAGAGCCTAAATCCCAAAATAAACCCTCTTTTCAGTGATCATTTCTCTCTCGGACATTTTATCAATCTGATAATGGTCACTAGGCTCTGATTTGTAGAGCAATTGTGATATATAGGCGTGGGGGGTGCGTAGCTCTGTTGAGGAAGAAGAAGAACCTAGCGGAGAAGAAGGCATACTACAAAAGCAAGAATAAGAGAGAAAGGGAGAGAGAAAACAAGCAGGGAGGAAAATTCGTGAAGCCCGATTAAACCGTGAATAAAAAATAGATTTGCTTGATGAACAGTAACTCTTCGTACTTGAAGAACCTCATTCATTTAATGTAGCTCAAAGTTTCCCACTCATCCTTTTAGCTAATCCAATACCTGTATTTTAATGAAATTCATCATATTTTGCATTTGGCTAGGCTTTAAATGAACCCAATGCTAATGCTCTAACGTCCTCACAAGTTGCCAGAGTGTCCCCTCGAAACAGTAAATATGCAAATCATCTCAAGTTGTGTTTGGTTCGGTACTTCCGTCGAACAGATGATGTGCCAAGACAAAAATCAACGTATGAGCAAACAACTAACACAAAAAAAAAAAAAACCATGAATCCATATACAGAGGCAACTTTAATATCAGAAAAAAAAAGATAGAACAAAAAGAAACTTGCACACAGAGAGGCAAACACACGGACAACCAACTTACAGTGCAATACCGAGCTCCAAAACTGTACCCACACGTCAGGTAGTCACTGTGTCAATGCGTTTGTGAGTGAGAGATAGAGAGAATTTTTCGGTGGAGGACGCCACAGACGCCGTCGTCAGGGGAGATTTGGGGGAGGGGAGAAGACTCGGAAGAGGGCAAATGACTCGGGCGGGGTGGTGGGTGGGGTTGCGGTTGGGAACGAATTCGAAATGAATGTTTGATTCTGTCCTTTCCAAAACGCGTCGTTTAGGTTATAAAAGAAAAAAAAATTCCAAGCTGGCAGGTGTGCTGTGATAGGCTCCCCCTCTGATAGGCTCTCTCTCTCTGTCATGGAAGCTCCCCCTCACTCTCCTCTCACTCTCAACTCTGCTCTTCCTCCCAACTCCTGTTCTCAATTCGAGCTTCCGGTACAGCTCTCAGAACCTCTCAATAATGGTGGGGACGAAAAGGCAGTTCCTCCCACTTCTCTTTCTCTCCCTCTCCGCCTTCTTCTTCCTCTTCTTATGCCACTCCTACTTCTCCTCCCCTAGCCCTAACCCTTACCCCAATTTCATCCATTCCCTTCAAACTCATGATATTAGCACTAATCGTGGCATTATCAATTCCCAGAATTTCACTTTTATAATCAAGGTCCTAGCCTTCAACCGCCTGGACTCGCTCTCCCGCTGCCTCCGCTCCCTTGCCGCTGCCGACTACCTCTCCGACCGCGTCCATCTCCATATCTACATTGATCATTTTGCCCCCTTAAACAATGACACCCTCGGATTGGAAGGTTCGCATCGCATTCTGAGCTTCGTGGATGCGTTCGAGTGGTTGTTTGGAGAAAAGATCGTGCATTATCGGACCAGGAATGCGGGGTTGCAGGCGCAGTGGTTGGAGGCGTGGTGGCCGAGCTCTGACGACGAGTTCGCTTTCGTGGTCGAAGACGATTTGGAGGTCTCGCCGCTCTATTACAAATTTCTGAGGAGATTGATCATGAATTTCTATTATAACGCTTCGAACTTTAGCCCCTCCATCTACGGGGTTTCACTGCAGAGACCAAGGTTCGTCCCAGGTAATATTATTTTAATAGTTCTCCCCTTTGGGATTGATTTTTAAAGTTGGGAATGAGAAGTCTAGTTTGGAGACTGATATCTATCGATCGCTTCATTGTTCTGAAAACTGAATGTAAATACAGAAATAGAGAAGGAGGTGTTTTATAGATTAGTTTAGAAAGTTTAATTGGGAAAGCCTTAAAGTCGCTTTTCTTTTGCTCAGGGAAAAAAAGGGGGAATCTTATCAGCAGAGTGACAAGATCAAGAGTGAATTCTTACTTAAAACAGTGTTTTTGGATTTCAACGTGGAGAAAAGATTTATTTTACTTGTCCCGTACTCATGTTACTCAGAAATCCGTTAGGTAGCTTTGTATTTCTAGAGCGATGAGGAACATAGCATAATATTTATCTGAAAAGTAGTCAAAAGACTTTTGTCTGTTGATTTCTAATTTAGTAGTTTTTCTCATTTTGATTTTATCATGCTACCTTGTGTAGCCTTATTGAGGCTATTCCTAGGTGTTAGGACTTCCTCATGTCATCTATGTTCCAAATGGCCTGATTTACCTTAAAATACATGCCAAACAAGTTTGTTTTTTTATCGGTCTGCCAAACAAGTAATTTTCTCTTCTTGTTTTTGTCTTCAATAATTAAGCTTTCTTCCTAATACGAGTTAGACCCAAAATTCTTTGACTGAGATGACAGAGGGGACTGAAAGAAACCAGTGAATGATTGTTGAAGCAATTTGTTATCTAAACGATAAAGCCAAATTTTTTTGTTCTCTCTCATGTCAGTTCTGGGCTTTCACTTTTTGATTATTCTTGAATTCTTATCTCGTCCATCCTGCCCTGCACTGCGCCTACATCTCCAGGTGCCAAGCTATCGACCCCTACTTGGAAAAAAAAAAGGAAAAAAAAAAGCTGATAAGATTGAAAATCTCTCCAAGAAATTCCATGTATACTCGGTCTTTCATAGTGTGTGCCATTTATTACCAGGTTGATTAGTCGTGTTACTTTTGTTTTAGGTTAATGTGGTGGCCGACTTTTCTTCCTGAAATGGAAGATTATTATATCTGTGCCCCTCTCTTTCTGTGTTTGTGCATTATTGTTGTTTTACCAATTGGCCTTGTTACATTTCTTGTACTTAGACTCGTGGTTTTTAAATTTGATCCTTATACACCTCTGATTTAATTGGTTGTTGGATACAGGTAAACATGGAAACAAAATACAATTGGATAGCAGAACACGACTTTTCTTGTACCAGATAGTTGGCACTTGGGGTCAACTTCTCTTTCCAAAACCTTGGAAAGAATTCAGGTTGTGGTATGATAAACATAAGGTCAAAGGAATCAAGCCATTTCTTGATGGGATGGTAATTAGATTTATGTTCTACTCATATTTGTTGGTTTCTAGCTTTCTTGGTAATGTCTATGGTACTGACTCAATATCTCAATTGAATCTAAAATTGAAGGTGACAACGGGATGGTACAAGAAGATGGGAGAGAGAATATGGACTCCTTGGTTCATTAAATTTATTCATTCCCGTGGTTATTTTAACATCTACACCAATTTTTTAAGCGAAGGAGCGCTCAGTGTCTCTCACAGGGATGCTGGTGTTAACTATGGAAAGACAGCTGGGCCTGATTCTCAATTATTGGATGGAAACTCCCTTGATTTCAGTCTTTTGGAAGTGCCAACCTTGCGTAATCTTAAATGGTTTGATTTCTGTTTCAGAGAAGTACGTCCTGGAAGAATTGTAGGGAGCATTGATGAACTTGGCCCTGTTCTTCAAGCTGCACAGAAACAGCAGACCCTTATTTTTATAAGCCTCTTTGGAGTATCGGCATTGGTCACCAGGAACTTGATATGTCACTTTGAGAGGCTAAACATTTGGAACTACATACTTGTGGGCCCTGAATCTGACTTACTGCTTGATCTCGCAAGAAGGGGGCATCCGGTGATTAATGGTGACAAATTTTTTAGTAATGTTAGAGAGCACAAATCAATGCTTTCTCAATATTCCAAGGCAGAGCCGATCAAGCAGATTTTAGTCAGGGCCTATGTAATCAAGAAGTGTTTGGAGTATAGGTATAATTCTTGGATGGTGGATGGGAACATGCTTTTCTTCAGTAGTGGATTGTTTCTTGATTCCATTGATCCAACCTAT
The DNA here is from genome assembly GCF_001411555.2 of Juglans regia. Classification (NCBI taxonomy): domain Eukaryota; kingdom Viridiplantae; phylum Streptophyta; class Magnoliopsida; order Fagales; family Juglandaceae; genus Juglans; species Juglans regia. The sequence goes on along the minus strand of NC_049914.1, from coordinate 23,452,929 downwards.
GATTTCTATGTTGGGAAGAGCTTAGAACTTTTATATGTCAAAGGCTCATATTCTGCCGAGAAATTCTGGGTTGGCAATTTATTATCCAAGGTGGAAGCAATGATGAACTCAAGGAAAGTCGCATTGTCCAGGGATGGAGTTAGTTTTGTGTACATAGCAGCTAAATTATTGGAACAAAAGGGTGAGAAGATTATGGGGCTCGATGAGACAAGCTTTGGCATAAAGATTGGCACCGAAAATGTGAATAAATCTTCTATAAGGGATGGGAAGAAGATGGTTTTTTGGTCTTCTGAGATAGGTCTAAATATAATTCAGATGCGGCTTCAGGAGTTGGGTATGTGGATTCTGGACAGTGACTCATCGTGCAGGGCTGTTGCTTGCCACAGATTATAGCATCTCTAATGGATCCAAACACTAAAACATTTTCTGTAATCAATCTGTACAAAATATTGCTCAAATTTTTTTACACCCTACTACTTGATAGGTTTGTCAAATTTTCATTGCACCAATGCTCTAGAATTGATTTGCTCAGCCTGCAATAAGTGTTTTGTGATCGGAACACGCTTTCAGATTGACTTCCAATGCTGACCTTTCAACTTTCACTGGCCGGATTACCTATGTGATGAGATAAATTAACACCATGCTCTCCACGACTAAGAATAAAGTCATTTTTAAAAATTTTCGTGAGCTAAAGTGTTGTTACTATTGAACTTGACTTAAAAATATGAGAAAATCTGCTCAGCCCCCGGTCTCCTACCGCACTCCACACACCTCCAACATGGCAAACCGGGTCTAATTCCACGTCACGGTTCTTTCCTCCCCTCCCTCACTTGACGAGACTTTCTCCCCCTCCTCAGTTCCCTTTCTCCCTCCCGAAAGCCAATATGTTTCTCCCCCTCCCTCACATCCCTTTCTCCCTCCCGAAAGCCAGATATGTTTCTTCCCCTCCCTCACATCCCTTTCTTCCCCTCCCGAAAGCACTCACCTGATTCACCTTCTTCCAACATCCTCACCCCAATGAAAACCCTCCCATGTCTTAGCCCCTTGCAAACTGTCACCCCCATTTCTTTCCCTTCTGAAAGCCCAGCGAACACCACCTCACGCCGAGATCCCCCAGCCCTGGTATTCTCTCAACCTTGTAAGGCTAGAAGAAAAATTTCTCATCCTCACCCAAATAGTCTTTCACCCATGAAACCCTAGAAAAAATTCGAATCCTCACCCCAGCCCAAGGAGAAACCCCTTCAGAGCTTCGAGCCCCTCCTTCACCCTCTCCAATGACCAATGCCTCCCTCTGTCGTCGTCTCCTCCGTGGCATTGCTTCGTTTCTGTTCAGCTCGCTTGCAGGGTAAGAACTCCATGCCACTTTTCTATCTTTGAAAGTGTTGTATGCTTTTATAGGTTGTATTTGTGATGGTTTGACTTGGTTTTTTGCTTTTAAAATATGCCCTTTCCTTTAAAAACTATTATGCTACCAATCAAAAAACAAATTATGCACTTTGCAATACTAAAGAGAATTTGGCAAAGCATGCTTGTGGGTTGCAAATGTTTATCATTTTTTTATTTAAATAAGAGGATAAATAGTAGTTTTATCTTGTTGATTAGCAAACCTTTCTTATTTGTGCAGAGTTGCATATATGTCTTCTCTGATTGAGAGGGCAAAAAAGTGCTTAGACTTTTCAGCCAGTGTTTACATCACACATCTCTTCATATGCATTGTCTATGGAGGTTGGCCTTCCTCAATAACCTGGTGGATTCTAATGGTACTGGAATTGCAGTGATGGCTTTGCTAGGTGAATATATGTGCATTAGACGGGAACTGCGAGAGATTCCCAATACACACGATACCATTCAAGTTAAGAAGTTTTCTTTTGTACATTACTTTTCTAGAAAAATTATTTTCCCCCTATGTGTTTCATTGCTGTTAAAGTTTTATGTTAAATTTGTTCCTATTTATACAAAGTAGTGGCTGCCGACTACTTTATTGCAATGATGAATTTCCATTCTCTAATACATTTTCCTGTTGTTTTGGCACTCAACTTTTTTCTGTTACTGGAAATTTAAGTCAGTCTCATTTATATATTTAGGACATGCTTTTGTTCGTTACTGGAAATTTAAGTCAGTCTCATCTATATGTTTCTTTGTTTTTTCTACAGAAATAATGTTGGATATGCAAAAATGGGTTTGGACAACACTTTGGACACTTGCAGGACTGAAGATTTATGGAAATAGTTGCAGCCAAATAATGGCTTTAGCTGCTGGTTTTGTCTTTGTTGTTGTATTTGTTTAAACTCAAGTTAGAGAGATACAATACATTCTTGTTGTTTTATTTTGAAAACTGAACTGGTGTATTTCCTTCCATAGTTGTATGTTGAGTTGTAAGTGTTAATTAATACTTGTGAAGTAGGAAGTATGTATTTATATGCAATGGAATGAGGTTTTGCTTGGACAGCCCAAACTATATTTTGTTACAATTAAATGAGGGATTTGAATGGGATGGGGTTCTGATTTTATGTAATGGAATGAGGTTTTGTGAGCTTTATTTATATGCAATGAAATGAGGTAACGAATCTTCTGATTAATGGATTTGAATGAAATGAGGGATGTAGCTAGGGGACAAACCCGTGACACATTTTTCTTCTTTTATGATACCTGAGGCAAGTTGTCTCTATTCATTTAATCAGATTAGTTCTAGATAGTTGGTCTCATCTTATGGTTGCCAACTGCCCATTAGCTCACCAATTCGTGAGTTAGCATATATTTATCCAAAGACCATGACAAGAGGCATGGGATTGTTTGATCTCATTAGCTGGATTTTCTCCCATAAAGTATGCATTCTAAAATAGAATAAAAAAGGTTGAAAATCATAAAGGTAGAACGTCAAGGCATTCTAAAGTAGAAAGGCAAAATGCATCCCATACCTAAGCATGATGCATTCCAAAAATCCTGAACAATAAGACGCACTCCTCATTGCATTTCACAATTGAACAAAAAATATTTACAAAGCTCAATGAAGTCCTATTTTTTTACACTTCAAAAAATAGTACCCCTTTTACATATCATGATTTACACTTCTTGAAAATATTACACTTGAAGAAAATGGAACACTTTCATTTTCACAAAAATGCCACACGCCCAATCTTCCCTCATGTATGTTGAACGCATCACTCCTCTCGTTGCTCATTATGTGGTTTATACCTGTACCAACAGTGCAAAAATCAAATGCACGACCATATAAAATGCTAACTGAATGAGTCTAACTAACTAACAGCAATATAAATGCATGACCATAAAAAATACTTCAACCAATTTCTGAAGATATTAAGTCCCATTGGGCATGCACGACCCATCCTGAATATTTTAAAATTCTAGAAAAATTAAACAAAGACATTAAAAATGGAACAACGAGAAGAAAGACCTAAAAAAGTGAAACATATCACACCTCATCATTGCCAGGTGGCGTTGGTCGTGTGATAGTACTACACTGGGTTGGGATAACAATGTTGTTAACAACAGGACCAAGTTGTGCTTCTGGGACCTCACCATACTGTGAGTCTTCGTCAAATATTTTCTTTCACGTCTAATTTGACAAAACAAAAATACACTTTCATTACACATTAATATGCATGCACTATACCATATAGAGAATTACTCGACCATAATGTACTACCTATTTACGTACATAAACAATATATTAACTAGATGACAAGAATATCGGACACTACGACAGTTTCAAATAACGAATGTGTATTATACCTGAGTCCGTGAAATTGATGTAGAGGGCCTAGGTTTAAAAAGGTAGTGCTGGTCTATAAGTGCCACCAATCTTTATAGTTGATTTAGTTACTTTGGGAGTGTTTATCTTTCCATGGGATTGCTATTAAGCTTAATAATAGTCATCCACTCTTGCTTCTTTGATTGAAAACTCTTAAAAATAAAGAAAATCAGTCATATCTTTGCCACCTTCAAAAAAGATGCATATCCTTTGTGATAGGGGAAACAAAAATATGGGACCAGAGGTTGTATGCTTTGGTCAAATGGGACCTGCGAATATTGGGTCTTTCCTTTTCTTATCCTTATCGTAAGATTGAACTTTCACGATCAGAAATCATTGCAAGAAAATAAAGGGCCCAAAAACTATTGTGGATGAGCTTCTTCCATTCCTATCTGCTACAATTTGGTGGAAAACAGAGAGAAATAGGACATTTTATCACTTAAACAACAATATCTTTTTTTAAAAAAAATGAACCACGGTCTCATAGAAGAAGACAATCTTTTATTACAAATTATTGACCTCTTCCAGACATAACTAAATACATGATATATAGCTACCTATACAACTGAATGAGTATTGCATAATTTTTAATTAGAAATGGTAAAGCTTCAAAATAGAGGCTAAACTCTTCAAATTATTATCAAAACTCGATAGATTCAAGTTATGTACAAATCACAACACCTAAGCACGTCCTACCCAAGGTTCAAATCTAGACCAATCGTCACCTTCAGACCAGAAAGCTTAAAACAGTGCATTATTTCATTACTCACCCAGTGTCTGTTAATCTTACTTATAGCGTTCAATATCTAATCTTAAAACGTAACAACAGTATGTATAAAACATCATCCCAAGTTTCATTCTTCAAGAAAATTCACATATTATAACAACCAAACTTTAAACAGTGGCTAAAATTTTCCAGTACCGAGAACAGAAAATCTAAATCGAAGAAAAGAGTTGTCGAGCTTATTGTGCAAGATCCTCGAGTGTTGCATGGGGTCGCATGGCATGACGTCTTATTAAGTAAATTCGGAACCACCACATTTTCTTCCCTACATTTTCTTAACAACCAAACATGTATCCAAAAATAGAAACAAACAGCGGCTGAGAAGAAATACCGAGAAATACCCAAAAAAAGCAACCAAAATACACAAAACACAGATTCAAACAAACACAAAACCGCAGATCCAAGAAACACAAAAACACACAAAATGATTCATGCTGGGAAACAAAATGGAGAGAAAAAAAAGACTTCTTTTGGTCGGTTCTTACCCTTGTCAATGGCAATAAAGGGTGGCGTTTGGAAGACGATCGGTGAGAAGTGCTGTGCAACGAAACCCAGTGGAAGAGAACCAAGCTTGGGGGTGGGTGGGGGGAAAAGCAGGGAATGAAATCTGGATGCTGTTTTTGATTTGATTTCGAGGTTTTAAATTTCAAAATGGCTCATTTGGTTAATTTTGAAAAAAAAAAAAAAAAACAAATTACAGGTCAGCTGTGTGCGGAGGTTGTGCTACAGTAGGAGGTTGTATAGTAAGACTCTAAAAATATATTTGTTTCTTTTTCTAAAAACAGCGCTAAGTAAAAAGATTTTTTATAATAAATAGAGTTGTTTTGTATCAAAATCTTGAAATCTTAAATGAGAGTGCACGAAAGTATTTATTAAAATTTCTCAAAATATGTGCTATAAAAATCATAGCTTAAAATTTTTGTACATGATCTAAGCCATTGTCACGCCTCCCTAGATTAAGTCACATTCTGCAGATTTACTTTCATAAATATTCTGACTTAGGGTGGTTTAAAAATATATAAAAACAAATTAAAATGAGTTAACGATTCAGTAAAAAAATCATCATAACATCAACATACTTAACATAAGGATTTCACAAAATATTTCATGCTAAGAATTAAACTCATGACTGATACCGGTGTTTATGTTATTCATGACCGATTTATCTGAATTAACTGATTTATCTAACTAATCTGATTAGTCAACACACTTAATCATGTGTGCGAGGTTGTGCACTGACCCCACATCCCACGGCCGCAAACAGAGCCGCTGATAGTATTATTGGTCTATGCATATATATATATATATATATATATATATATATATATATGCAAAATCATATTTACATAATATGACTCTAAAATTTTCTACATTGACTTATGTATATCCAAATATTTAGTTAGCTATGAACAGTGCTTATCTAAATTTGAATAACTATTATTCACTCTATAAAATATATTTTAATCATTATTTCTCTTTCCTCTCACTCTCTCTCTCACAATCATTTCATTTTCTATCTCCTTCAATAACACAACAAACATTCACATGCACATTTATTTTATTATTATAATATATTATATATATTTTTTTTCATTTTTTTATATTTTTAATATAATAGATAAAAAATTATATTTTTTATTATTGCGTTTGTATTATTAATGTCAAATGTAAGTAGTGGATGCTAATTGTAAAATATATATAAAAAAAATTTTAATTTTACCAACAAATTAATAATAATAAAATAATATTATTATTTTGTCTCAAATATGCATAAGTCAATGTGAAAATTTTGTTTGAATGACAAAGTGGTTATGCAAAAGAAGTGATTTTACATATGCATAGGCATAGACCAATGCTAATGCTCTTAGATGTTTAAACGTGAGATACATAATACATACATAACTATAATATGCGAAATGAAACATGATGAATGACGTGCTTGCAAATATCATGACATGCGTGGTCCGTAAACATTATCTTCCAAAGAACTGACTTTAATAATAATATATATAACTGGTTAACGTATACTAATCCTAATTTATGATCAAACTACTTACCTTATAATGTTGCTTCTTAAAATTTTTGACACAAATTCGATCATGGTGGCCTTGCCATGTTTCATGGTGGGGGAGATGAGGTTACAATATGTCGAAGGTAAAAAGAGAGCTAAAAACAAAAAGCCGAGACTTTATTTATTTATTTATTTATTTGGAAGAGGGGGTTTCAAACTCCAAACCTCTATTTTGGAGGTTGGAGATTATGCCAATCAGGTCATAGTCATTTGACAAAAAAAAAAAGAGAATGAATGAATGAAAGAAAAAAGGCCTAGGCTTGAAGAGGTAAGTGCACGTATAGTGCATAAAACTCTATTTATAGGATGATATGGATTAGGTTTAGGAATTTTAAGGTGAAGAGCATTCTAGAATTGTAATCCTAATATGTTTGAAATTAAAGATATACTCTAGTAATTCATTTAATATAACATTGGGAGCGACTGAAATTGTGTAAGAAATTTTAATCAGTGGTGATTTTAAATTGAAATAAATTTATAATAGCCGATATTTAAATTCTAAAATAATTATAACTCTTTCAATAAATAATAAATGAAATTTAATTTAGTTATTAAACTTAATTAAAATTTTTAATCAATTTTAATAATTTATCACTCATCGACAAATTTAATATTTTTTATTAAATATAATTTAAGTTTAATAAAAATTATTAATATTTCGATTTTAAAATTATTAAACCGGATCGTTATAAAGCAGGACAGCGTCATCATATTCATTATGATGGGAAGGATTAAGCATATATTAAGGATGATAAGGAAGTGGACAGCACCTTTCTCTTATCAGAGATTAGTGTTATGCACTTCTAAGAGCATCCTCGTTAGGATGCCTAAAACACTATTATCTCTAAATTATAGGAAAAATTTTAGGGAAAAGCTCAAAAACTCCCTCCCATCTCATTCCCTATTTTAGGATTTTGATTTAGGAAATGAACAGTAGTTCCCTAAATATAGGGAACCACTATTCATCCCCTAAATCATTTTTTATTAATATTTTATTTAAATAAATAAAATAAATTTTTTTTTCAATCAACTACATTTTTTCTTATACTCATATTTATTATACTTTTAAATAATATTTTTAAAAATAATTTAAATAATTACTAAAATATAAAAATAATAATTTTAAAAATATTATTAAACCCTTAAAAAAATAATTTAAATTTTTATTTAAAATATTCACTATAATAATAGTTCAAAACATAAGAAAAAATATTAAGTAGTGAAATTTGAAAATGGAAGTGAGAGAAAAAAGTAATAAAGAAATAATAGAAGAATATTATTTTAATAGAATAGAAAAAGGATAGGGAATGGGATGTAGAAGGATTTTTAAAAATGAGTAAAATTTAGGATAAAATTATAGGGAGTGTCCTTTTTAGCTAAAATTTAGAAAAAAATTTAGGGAATCGGATGAGAATGCTCTAAGCATCTATGCATCTGAAGCCAATAAAGAGAAGAGTGCCCCTTCTGACAGGATGTCCTGTGATCCCAAATCGACGTAGAATCATTTTGAAAAGGTTAACAAGTTGTACAAATTTTGTATAGATTATTTACATAATTAAAATTTATCATGAAAAAGTGTAAAAAAAACCTTTTATTTTTTAATGAGATCTTTTTTTTTTTATTTTATTTTAATGAAGGGCTTGTTCGTGTCTTGTTTATTTTAAATTTGTACCTAGCATTAACTTTGTTATGAATAATTTAGTATGAGGGAGTCTATTTTACCACATAAGGTTTTAAAATTGAGTTATTCTTTTTTAAGTTGATATGTAGAGTATATTATTTACGTCACTTAAATGGTAAGATTTAATTTATAATATTTATATTTAAAAAAATTTCTTTCAAATCAAATTATATCGTGTAAATATTTACTATGTATTATCTATAGCGACTTATAATATAATTTTTCTTTCTAATAAATTCTGAAGAGAAATGTAGTTAAATAAGTAATATGACACAATAGAGGGTTAGATCTTAATAGAGAGTGTACAATTAAACATTTTGGTAGTTTGAAATTGTAAAGTGTCAATTTTGGTAATTTAGGGTGCAGATTATAAAAACTTGTTAATTGAAAGACACAAAATTTTATTTTTCCAAAAATAATAGAACTAGATACATGATAAAGATCAAGAGAAGGCTTTATTAAGTCCCGGTTTAGAATTTGAATTAAATTGAGATCAATTCAGTTTAATTTTAAGATGAGTCTAATATTTAAATATCTAATTTTCAAATCACTAAATTCATATCAACTCAAAACCTCTTTACACGTGAAGCTCGTAACCTTTTTAATTTATCATAAATATATTTAAACTCATTTTAACATCTTAATACATTTAACTCATCTTAAATGAATCCTACAAAATTCACTTTATTATCTCAACTCACTATTATTTATAAAAAATTCAACTTCTTTCAATTCAACTCAAATCAATATCAAAACGGGTTTTAACAAGATTAATGCTACATATAGTCGTGGAATGTGCAAGTACCGTACAGTCGTTTTGAAAAAGAGTGGAGCCTGCTATTAAAAAAATTATTTCTTTTTATGTAGGTCCTATATTTATTCATTTTTTTATAATGACTGCACGGCACTTGCACACTTACAATTGCTTTCTAACAAAATCATTGTTTCTACTTTTTTTTATTTTTTCCTTCTAATCGAATGGGGCACAAAGCCCTACTATATATATAATATATGAGCCGGTTCGGATCCCGTAGGTACTCACCAACCAAAAATGGGATTCGGATTCTGTAGCAACCCTACGGCTACGGAGCAGGGCAATTTCTCCGCAAAACAGTGTTGCAGAGAGAGAGAGGGGCAGAAAAACTCTCCGAGCTCAAGGTATTAAGATTTTGTGTTGGACACAATTCCAATTTCGTGATTTTTAATTACGCAGGAGTTCAATTCGCTGAAAATTTCGTTTATGTGAATTTGTTATGTTTTTTGTTCAATCCTCGGGAAAAGTAGGACCCTGAATTTGATTTTCAGAAGAAACTCGGGAAGACAAAAGTAAATGGGTGAATCTGGTTCTGATCCCGATTCCGAGACTCGGAAAATCCGAAACATATGCATACTGGCACACGTTGATCACGGCAAAACAACACTTGCCGACCATTTGATCGCTGCTTCGGGTGGCGGCGTGCTCCACCCTAAGCTAGCGGGCCGCCTGCGTTTTATGGACTATCTAGACGAGGAACAAAGGCGTGCCATCACTATGAAGAGCTCCTCCATTGCTCTTCACTACAAGAACCATTCTATTAACCTTATAGACTCCCCCGGCCATATGGACTTCTGTAGTGAGGTGTCCACTGCCGCTAGACTAAGTGATGGAGCCTTGATATTGGTCGACGCTGTCGAGGGCGTCCATATTCAAACCCATGCTGTTTTGAGGCAATGCTGGATAGAGAAGCTATCGCCATGTTTGGTACTTAACAAGATTGATAGATTGATTTTTGAGTTGAGGTTGAGTCCAATGGAGGCCTATACCCGGTTGTCAAGGATTGTTCATGAGGTTAATGGGATTGTTAGCGGGTATAAGTCGGAGAAGTATTTGTCTGATGTTGATGCGGTGCTTGCAGGGCAGTCAGGGGACACGGGTGATGAGGAGAGTAGTGAGTTTGTGGAGGATGATGAGGAGGATACGTTTCAACCCCAGAAGGGGAATGTAGCTTTTGTATGTGCCTTGGATGGGTGGGGTTTTGGAATTCATGAGTTTGCTGAGTTCTATGCTTCAAAGCTTGGGGCAAGTGCTGCTGCATTGCAGAAAGCTTTGTGGGGTCCTCGGTATTTCAATCCGAAGACAAAGATGATTTTGGGAAAGAAGGCAATTGGTGGAGGAAATAAGGCAAGGCCTATGTTTGTTCAGTTTGTGCTTGAACCGCTTTGGCAGGTTTACCAGGCGGCTTTGGATGCTGATGGGGACAAAGCGATGCTGGAGAAAGTGATCAAGTCATTTAATTTGTCTGTGCCGGCTCGTGACCTTCAGAACAAGGATCAAAAGGTTGTGCTTCAATCTGTTATGAGCCGTTGGCTTCCTCTGTCTGATGCAATATTATCTATGGTGATTAAGTGTATGCCAGACCCTATTGCAGCACAGTCATTTCGTATTTCACGTTTGCTGCCTAAGAGAGAGCTCCTCGATGATCAGGTTGATTCCATTGTGCTTGCAGAGGCTGAACTGGTAAGAAAATCCATCGAGGCTTGTGATTCGAGGCATGAAGCTCCTTGTGTCACTTTTGTTTCCAAGATGTTTGCTGTTCCATTGAAAATGCTCCCAAGGGATTCACATGGAATGATTATATATGGTCCAGGTGAAGAAAGCGGAGAGGGGGAGTCAAGTGAGTGTTTCCTTGCATTTGCTAGGGTCTTCAGTGGAGTCCTTTATTTGGGACAGAGGGTTTTTGTGCTTTCGGCTTTATATGATCCATTAAAAGGGGAATCAATGCAGAAGCATGTGCAGGAGGCTGAGTTGCAATCCTTGTATCTAATGATGGGTCAAGGCTTAAAACCAGTGGCTTCTGTGAAGGCAGGGAATGTTGTGGCAATTCGAGGCCTTGGTCAGCACATACTGAAAAGTGCAACTCTGTCATCCACAAAGAACTGCTGGCCTTTCTCAAGTATGATATTCCAGGTTGCACCAACTCTCAGAGTTGCAATTGAACCGTCTGATCCAGCAGATATTGGTGCAGTTTTGAAAGGTTTAAAGCTTCTGAATCGGGCAGACCCATTTGTAGAGGTTACTTTTTCTGCTAGGGGCGAGCATGTACTGGCTGCTGCAGGAGAAGTTCATCTGGAAAGATGCATAAAGGATTTGAAAGAGAGGTTTGCGAAAGTAAGCTTGGAAGTCTCTCCACCTCTTGTGTCCTACAAAGAGACCATCGAGGGAGAGGTGACGCACATGCCAGAGAATTTGAAATCTTTCAATGGGGGATTGGAGTATGTTGAGAAGACAACACCAAATGGTAGATGTGTAGTTCGGGTGCATATCATGAAGCTTCCACCTGCTTTAACTAAGGTGCTTGATGAAAGTTCGGATTTGCTTGCAAATATTGTTGGATCTAAGTCTGGGCAAACCAACAAAAGTTTGGAAACTCTGAGACCAAGCATTGTAGAAGATGAGAATCCAATTGAAGTGCTTAAGAAACGCATAATGGATGCGGTGGATAAAGATATTTTGTCAATGACTGAGATTGACAAGGAACGGGCTGACAAAAGTAGAGCGAAGTGGCTAAAGCTTCTCAGGAGAATTTGGGCACTCGGGCCTAGGCATATTGGTCCAAATTTCCTTTTTGTCCCAGATTTCAAAAGAAAGGGTGCCGACAACTCTGTTCTTATACATGGTTCCTCCTATGTATCAGAGAGATTGGGCTTCGTGGGTGATTCTATTGATGGTGGCCCAGCTGCTGAGACATCTTCAGAAGCAACTCAAGTATTATCAATGGAAGCAGAGCGTCTTGAGAGTAGTGTTGTATCTGGGTTTCAACTTGCTACAGCAGCCGGACCCTTATGTGATGAACCCATGTGGGGTTTGGCATTTGTTGTTGAGGCTTACATTTCACCATTTTGTGGGCAGGCCGATGAGTCTGAAACTTCTCACCAACAACCTGAGCAGCATGGCATCTTCACAGGGCAGGTTATTGCAGCTGTCAAAGATGCTTGTAGGGCGGCTGTGCTTCAGAAGAAGCCAAGACTCGTGGAAGCCATGTACTTTTGTGAGTTGAACACCCCTCCCGAACATTTAGGTCCCATGTATGCAGTGCTTGGTCGAAGACGGGCCCGGGTGAGCAAGGAAATAATGCAGGAAGGTTCACCACTGTTCACTGTGCATGCATATGTGCCAGTTTCTGAAAGCTTTGGCTTTGCAGATGAGCTTAGAAGATGGACTTCTGGAGCTGCTAGTGCTCTTCTCGTGCTTAGTCACTGGGAAGCACTTCCTGAGGATCCTTTCTTTATACCCAAAACAGAGGAGGAAATTGAAGAGTTTGGAGATGGGTCTAGTGTGCCTCCAAATACAGCCAGGAAGCTCATCGATGCTGTGAGACGACGGAAAGGCCTTCCTGTGGAGGATAAAGTAGTCCAGCATGCAACAAAGCAGAGGACCTTGGCTCGTAAAGTGTAGAATGTGTTGTATTATTAGCTCTTATGAAAACTAACTCCATTCATCACATCATATTTATAAATGGAAAAAAAAAAAAAAAAAGGTCTGTTTTTGTCATTGGCCATAAGAAATATCTAAGGCAGTCAGTACTCACGATTGATCGGGGGGAAAATATAGACTCTAAGCTTAAAATCAAGTTTCTGCTTGAGTTTGATCTACTCTTTTTCTGTCAAATGTTGCATCTCATGATAAATATTTCCTGAGAAATTTCACATCAACCGGTTTTTCATTTCACACCCCACACCTTACGTTTAGTAACAAGTGAACCGTTCACCTCTTTCGCCTGAACATTCCTCTTTTCCATTCAAAATCGTTGCCCTCTTTTCTATACGAAAACCCTCGAATTGCCGCCAGATTCTACAATCGTCGCCCTTTTCCTCACGAAATCGTCTCCTTCCTCTTCTCCATACGAAATATTTGCAAATCGTGGCCCTCTTCTCCAATCGTTGCCAAGCTTCTTCCCGAAATCATTAAGATTCTCCATACGAAACCCTCCTGCAATTGCAGGTATATAACCCACTATATATTCACCATGTCATATCTTGATTGGTGATTGATGATTAATTCATAAATACATGCATTTGTTTTGGTACTACCTGAGGTTTGCTTTGAGGTTATATTGAATTCAATAGGTATCCATGTTTTGCTTTGAGTTTTCATTTAGATGATTGCGATGGAGGATAATATAATTCTTCGAATATGTGCTTTCAAATTCACTAGAAATCAGATACTAGTATTCTTAATGCTACACCATTTGGTGATTGAGGTGGCTCCCTTGTGAACTTTGAGGATTTGTATGTGGGGTTTGGCTGTGGTTGCAAGGTGATTTTCATTAGGTTTTTCTTAACTTGGGGGGAGATATGTTGCTCTTCCTTTGTGCACTTAACACATTTTCCCCCCGTTTATCACTTAGAGTTGGGAGAAAACAGTAGACTGCTACAGCCCAGCAGAACGAAAAATGAAATTAAGCTGGAGTTAAAAGAGATTTTTGCATACCCCTGGTTGGGCATGGTGTCCTTTATCCATTTGTAACAAAGTACTTGTAGTAAAATGCACGTCTTTCCTAACCGTAGACTTAAAGAAAAACAAAAATAATACCCGACTTTATTGATATTGGAAAAATCATTTTATTTTCGATTTCCAAGAAAATCTTCAAATGGATATCGCACTAAACTACAATTCATTCATAACAACCTTCTCACGTCTCTCTGTTTAGTCCATGTTTTCAACTGGTTTTGATGTTTGTATCGCCAAAGTCCAACCGAAATCATCATTCAAAAACTTTAAGAACTGCCTGTATAAGCTGGATTCTAGAAATATTTAACCTCCAGCATAACTGAGTGTTGAGCAACATTCCTTATCTGTTGCTTCTCAGTACTTCCCTTTCTGTTTCGCATTGTTGCTTCAACTGTAGAATATCTCGCCTCACCTTTCACGGTTTCACAAGGCATCCATGTCCGCATTAAAGTGGTGAAGGTGAACCTCTAAGGGTTACTAAGATGTGAGACGAAGGTAACATATACCTGAATAGCTCAACTATCCATAGTTGTCCCTCAAATGTCATATCCCATCTTCTTAGGGTGAACCCTCAAACTGAATCTCAAATGATAAAACAAATCAACTGCTTTCTGCAAGCCAAATATCTGAATCTAATCCCTCTATTCTCTCCCCAACTACAAAAGTATGCACCTTGTCACGAATTTGAACCCAACTACAACCGGGATTCTTCTTCACTCCCCTTGACTTCATCAGCTCCCTAATCCTGTTTGCCTCATCCCATCTCCCAGCTTCTGCATACATGTTCGAAAGAAGAATGTAGTACCCACAGTGCTGAGGCTTCAACTTGAACAGATGCTCTGCTGCCCAACATGCCAACTCTACATTCCCATGGATTCGGCATGCCCCAAGCAGAGCTCCCCAGACATTGGCATCTGGCACAATTTGCAGGCCTTTAATGATATCCACTGCTTCTTCCATTAGGCCAGCTCGGCCAAGGAGATCGACCATACAAGCATAATGCATCTGCGTTGGTTTGATATTTTGAGCCTGCATTTCCTCAAAGTACTTCTTCCCCTTGTCGACAAGCCCTCCATGACTACAAGCTGACAAAACTGCAATATACGAAACGGAATCATATTCTACACCATCTACCCTCATCGCTTCAAAAAGATTGATCGCAGTGTCCAACTCACCTAGCATTCCATAACCCAAAATCATAGTATTCCAAGAGGCTACATCCTTTTTCTGGATCTGGTCAAAGACCTTACTAGCAGTATCAATTCTTCCGCATTTGGTATAAAAGTCCAACAGTGAGTTCGCGACAAAGAGCTGAACATGTAAAAGCTTTCTTACTAATAATCCATGGATCTCTTTGCCTTGCTTGATTGCGGCTAGATTTGCACAAGCTGATATAACACCAACAAAGGAGACAATATCATGCATCATACCTCTAAGCATCATTTCTGAAAACAAGCTCAGAGATTCTGCGCAATCACTAGTTTGAGAATATCCTACAATTAGTATATTGTAAGACACTTCATCTCTGAGGGAGATGTTAAAGACATTTCGAGCAAGATTTGGGTAGCCACATTTTGCATACATGTCTGTCAGAGCATTGGACACAAATAAATCATAGGCAGATCCCATGCGAATAGTCCTTGCATGGATTTCTTTCCCAGGAAGAAGAGAACCCAGCCGTGCACAAGCTGGAAGAACATTAGTGAACGTGACAGAGTTAGGAGTTTCACCCTGAGCTTGCATTTCTCTTACTAGTCCTAGGGCAGCCAACTCAAGCCTATTTTGAGCGAAATTAGCAACCATGGCATTCCAAGAGACAACATTCTTTTCATCAATATTATAGAACACGTTGGATGCCTTAGTTGTACAGCCTGACTTTGCATACATATCAATCAATGAGTTGGCAATAAAAACATCAGACTCAATACCCTTCCTTGTACAGAAACCATGAATCTCTCTTCCAGCTTTGAAAATTTCTAGTTCGACCAATACAGGTAGCATACTAGAGATGGTAAAAGAGTTTGGTTTAACCCCTGAATCAATCATCAACCTGAATATCCCCAAAGCATCCTCATTAAGCTTTGTGAAAGCAAGACTAGTGATGATCGCATTCCAAGAAACTTCATTCCTTTCAACCATTTGATAGAAAACTTGCTCTGAAGCCTTCACATTCCCACATTTTCCATATGCGTCAACCATAGCATTACCAATGGTGACGTGAAGATCCAGACCAACCTTCACGACGTAACAATGAATAAGACTTGCCATGACCGCATCTCCAAGCCCAGCACAAACCGGCAACACATTAACAACGCCAACTAAATTCGGCCTAAACCCAGACCCAAAATTCATTTCTTTGAAAAGATTGAGCGCCTCCACGTAACAGCAATTAACCGAAAACACCCCAATTATAGTATTCCACGACACTGCATCCCTTTCAGGCATTTCATCAAACACTCTCCTTGCATATCTCAAATCCCCACAGTTTCCATATAACAGCAAGAGGGTATTCCCAACAAAGACATCCATGTCAAAACCCAGCTTGAACACAAACCCATGAGTCTCCATTCCCTTCCTGAGATCTAAAAAGTCTGAACACACCTTGAGAACGAAAGGGAAGGTATGATCATCGGGCCGAACACCGGTCCTAACCATCCGATTATAAGTCTCAAACCCATCATATACCTTAGCGATTGTATTAGCCCGGATAAGCGTGTTCCACAAGAAGGCAGTGCAGGAGTGCTCAACGGTCTGCTCGAAGAGATAGCGAGAGGCAGTGGAGTCTCCGGAATTGGAGTAGCTGAGCATGAGGGAGGCACAGAGAGAGACACTGCGTGGAAGCAAGCCATTGAGAAGAGCAGAGGCGTGGGCTTGCTTGGTTTGGCGAAGTGACTGGGCACTGGAGCAAATGGTAAGCAGATTTGAGTTGGAGTGAGTGCATGACGTGGTACTACAGAACAAGAGAATCTGGGCATGGTTTTGTTTCGATTTGCATGAGCGTGCCGAGACTAGAAGGAGCGTTTTGCGTGCATGGTGGAGGAACATGGAATGGAGACGAGCTTTCGCCTTCTAACATTGGTTTCACTGGCCCATGTGTGTTTATCACGATCACCAAAAATACTCTCTGGGACGTTAATTGCAATTAATTTTTTAAGGTTAAGCATCTTGTATCGGTAATATTAATATTTTTCTTGACAAGTAATATTCAAGCGAAAACACGTAAATACACGTTAGGAAGTAGGAGCTAGGAAAAGCTAAAAGAAAATTATGTAGATTATCCCCCGAACATTCACCCAAATACATAGAGTTACAAAGAAAAACTCTCTAACTTCTCCCAATGATCGTTCTCTATTATCAAAACACCGCTCATTCATTCCCATCAAACATAAGGAATCATCTTTCAAATAGTAGCAATATGGTGGCTGCACATAAATCATTTTCAACAAACCAAGAGATCCACCATTCCCTTAGGCATCACCCAAGCAATACCCGACTTATAGAAAATCTCATCTCAAAAAATCTTGGCCACCTCATAATGTAGAAACAACTTATCAATAGATTTACCATCTTTTTATACAAATAGCACCGGTCTAAATAAATTATACTGTATTTTCTCAAATTATCTATTATTAATATCTTTCCAAAGGACACCAATAAAAAAAAAACAAAAACAACTTTGCTAGGCATCTTGGATCTCCAAATATACTTCTAAGAGAATTGGTTGACACAATGGCAAGTTAGTGTTTTATAATAAGAGCTGACAATAAAAATGGAATTTCCTGCATGTTTCCACAATAATCTATCCTCTCATCCCTGCGTAATAATTGCCAAGGTAATACAAGAGTCTCTGCGCAATAATTTATCCTAATACAAGAGTTACATTAGGATAAATTACACAAAATATGCACTAATAAATTTAAAAATTATGTCATTGATTTTTAAATTATGGTCATATTTATAAATTTACAATTTACAATTTATATCTAAAAATGTGTTTTTTATCATTTTTTAGTCCATGAATAATTTCTAGATTTAGTGGGCCAAGGATACTACTGGAGTGGACAAGATGCGTGGTGGATGAGGGGTTTGCCACTACCCCTACTACCGAGGTGGGGGACCCTGCTCCGGCATCCTAGGGGCGGGGTGCGGGGAAGGGTCGATTCCACCCCCGCATGAGCAGGAAACATCCCTACTCTTACTCTATGTATCCTTTGCTTTGATTATTGTAGCCGTTAATATATTTGTCAACGAGTTTTAAGTTTCGAAATTCCTAGCCTAGAGTTTTTAAGCGAAAATATGAAATACAACGGCCAAAATTATCCTTCTTTGCTGTTACTAATTTCAGTCATTTTATTTTATTTTACAAAGAATATGATTTAGGATTAACTTTTGTCTTTGGGGGAATTTCTGACCGTTGGATGGATTTCAAATCGAAAGGACAGGGCTATGTATATCCTTGTATACTTTTTCCATTGATTATTGCTTTGTGATTTATGAGTATTTGTATATGTACAAAACCCTTGTATCTCTTCCACTATGACTGACAAAAACTTTGTATTTGGTCCAATTTTTTATTTTCTGATCTTGGTTTTTCTGTCTTGTAGTCTTCTGATTTTGGCAAAGTTTTGTTAATCTTTTTTTATTGGCAGTATGTGTTTGAAAACAAAGTCTCGACTAATCTTGGAGGTACACAGACTTTCGGTAATGAATTTTTTACAAGCGTACCTCAGGTAATTAAAGGAAAAGTTCTCCAAATTCGAGAGCCTATAAAAATTATTTACATCCAAGAGGATTTGAACCTTAAATCTAGAGGGAATATACTACCAAAACCAAGGTCATTACCACTTGAACCAACCCCTAAGAGTTAGTTTTGTCAATTTTCCCATCTTCTACATTTTGTAGACTAAATTTGCAGTATGGTTCAATCACTATTATTGATTACTGGTATCGAATCTGGTGGAGATTTGATACAATTGTTATTAAAATCATTTTTCTATTTTTCTAAGAGAAATGTTAGTATACTGTCTGAGTTTGCCTCCTCATTTTGACCGTTCATGTATTTTATTTATTTTTATTTAATTAAAAAAATAACTTTTAGTGTATTGGTATTTTAAAAAATATATATTTAAATATGTTAAAAAAATATGAAAAGAAAAAGAAAGTGTGGCGCCCCCGACCCCCATGTAAGGAAAACACGGGAATCGAGACGTCGGGATGATGACAACACGGTCACACATCCCAACAAAAGTGCCAAGTGTGTGTACATGCGACAGTGTACAATAACAACGCAGCGGATAATTAAGTCTACTAAGTACCAGAATTTAAACACAATCTAAACATCAATAAGGTTTAAAAAGTAGTTATACAGTCATCCAAAATAAAGTTTAACACATGTCCCAAAATACCAATAAGTAAAATAAAAAAACAAAGCCAGTGATCTCAGATCACTCCTCGGGCGGAGCCGTCTCCTCAGGCTCGCCCTCCTCCTCCTCATCTGCATCAAAATCTGCGTTACCACAGAATGGTACCGCAGGTAAGTATAACCCAAATAATCCTCAGGAATAAAAATGCATTAATGCAACCAACATGTATGCATATGAAGAAATATGCATTTTTCCTCAAAACATCATTTTTCCCTAAAATGATTATTTTCCAACACACGCCAAAATCCCAATTGGCCCAAAAATAATCCGTAAAACATTTTTCCAGAAAATGGTTTACACAAAATCCAACACACGCTATTTTCCCAGAAAACAGTCTATTTTTAATGTATGCACCATGATCTCCCCTATGGGTCATCAGCACACCCTGGCTTCGTAGCGATGCCCACTTCCGCGCCCAACACGTACGTGGGAAAACATCCACTACACAACGAGCGATGCCCAGTTCCGCTCCCAGCGCGTACGTAGCCAAGCATCCTCTAGTCCCCGCCAGCAGAAGGACCACGGAGTCGGCATGAATTTCTCGTCCGATCCCATTGTCGCCAAGCGACAATCCAGGGGACGTTACTCAGTATATTCCGCTCCCGAGTAACCAGAGGAACTCCACCGAGATAATACCCCATCACGGCTTGGGGTTCGTGATACACACGCACCCAATAAATCATATCACATGAAAACCCAATTTTCAATAAACAAATGAACATGATGCAATACACGAAAACCTAGTTTCCTTTACAAACATGATCATGCATGAAATCATGAAATGCACATGTACCAACTCTAATCCACAACCATCAATAACCAACCCAATCAATCCAACCAAACAATTCCAATCACCAAACCATCCGACCCCCGTACTCCTCGGACTCAGTCCGGCAAAACCAATCAACAGATCAAATACAGTGAAATGTGTTAGTGCAAAAATACATTAAATTCACAAGAATTCTTTGGAGAAATACTTACAGCGCTATAAAGCAATTTCTGAAGGATCACGAAGCTGCAAGAAGTGGAAAAACAGCTACAGAACAGTGTAAAATACACTGTGATTGTGGGTCACAGATGCCCACTTTTCAACGAAGACCAAAAATTGATAGAGTAGGGTCTAGGGAGGTTGGTGAAGCTAGTGGTGGTGAAGGTTGGCCGTGGGTGGCGGCACAAGGGGTGGTAGAAGACCAAAATACTCAAATCGAAAATGTGGATGGTGGAGCTTCACCAGTGGCGGATCGGAGGTGGGGTTGGGTCCAATGGGTTGCCAAGAGGTCGAGGATGATGTGGTGTGAAGATGGTGGCCAATGGTGGTGCGACGGCGGCGCTGGAGCGAAAGTGACGCCGCGGCTTTAAAGAGCTGGTGGTGGTTTACGGCGGCACGGATGGAGGTGAGGTTGGTGGGGTAAGGTCACCGGCGGCTGGGGAACCAAATGGGGTGGGCGGTGACGGTCATGGCGGCGCGACGGACGCACGGGAGAGAGGGAGAGCGGGCTGGGTCGCGCGGGAGATGTCCGAAGGAGAAATAAGCGGGAAAAAGAAAAGAAAGAGAAAAGAAAAGGAGGAAAAGAAAAATAGAGGAAAAAAAAATGAGGTCCAATCCTCATAACTTGGGTCACAAAAATGATCCAACGGAAACGATTTCAAAACCACAAGTTAAATAAAATAATTTAAACGTAATGGTAAAGTCAAATTGAAATAATTAAATCCCACAGTAAATAATTAAATATGAAAAATAATTTAAATGCACAACAATAAATAAATATTAAGAAAGCACATAAAAAATTAATTTTCACCAAATTAAAAATCCTAAAAATAACCCAATTAAAAATCCAATAATTTAAAAATAAGAGAATAAATTTTGAATAAAATAAAAATAATCATTCAATAAAAATACACTAAAATAAAGGGTGTTACAGAAAGAAAAAATAAAAAGATAAATTTATACTAGGTGGCACGCCCAACGGTCATTGTTGGGTGGTAACCTACCACTACTCTTTTTCTAAACAGCTTTTTGTTGAAGTTTTGGCTACTCCATGAGGTTAAGATTAGTGTCAATGAAATTTCAATATTCTAGAGCAAAACTATTATTTTTTCTAGATTAAATTCAACTAGCCACCTTGATGTTGGCATTGCTGAAAAGGTTAAAAATAAAAAAATAAAAAATCCAAGGCATCTTTGCATTATTATCACCTCAATTCATAATATAAAGGCATCGATTTTCACATTTTAGACTTACATTATATCCTGATTCCTGTGACCCACTGCAAAAGAGACAGCATTAAGCCATGTTTGGATAGTGAAATAAAATAAGAAGGTTTTATATGAAAGTTAAAAATTGAATAAAATATTATTAGAATATTATTTTTTAACATTATTATTGTTTGAGATTTAAAAAAATTTAATTATTTATTATATTTTGTGTGAGAATTTAAAAAAATTATAATAATAAAATGAGATGAGATGAAATCATTTCTATATCCAAACGGAGTCTTAGTGTTAGTCTATAGAAAAATAAGATATTGTTACTAAAAAATTATAAAAACGTTATTAAAACATTATTATAAATGACATTCATATAAAATAAAATTATAAAAAAATATAAAAATGGCTTGTATTTTTATCATTTTTATGGCTTGTATTTTTATCATTTTTGCACGTAAATTTATGTAATATTTCAAATAGCCTTTTATTATACTTAAATGTCACATCAATTGCATGATTACAAAATAAAATAAAAAAGAAGAATATCTAGAAATATATTGCAAGATTTTATTTTACAATTTTTTTTAATCTTCTATTCATTGTAAGACAAGATTTAAAAATACTTCATTGTAAATTTCCCGAAATTAAAAATTGGAGTAATATAAAAAAGAATTTGATAATTTTTTTACAACTTTATTTTGTAAAAATTAAAATTATTTTTAATAAAAGAAATAATTATTTGATTATTAAATAAGTTCTAAAATGGTTAATAAAAATGTCAACAAAATAAACATCTTATAAACACCCGAAAAAACAAAAAAACAAAAACTGAATTTGCATTTATACATTAAGTTCGAAAACCAAACCACTGTTGAAAACCTCAAAGTGCTATGGTGCAAGTATGCAACTAGGAGTGTAAATTTACACTGAAAAATTAGTCCGGACCGGACCGGATTGAACCGGTTTTTTCAGTTTTACACCGGTCCGGTCCGGAACCCGTTCATGTATTAGGGAAACCAACCAGGACCGGTCCAGTTCCAATTTTACAATTTTCCAGGCTGGACCGGTTGGGGAAATATATATATATATAAATTAATATTTTATATAAAAATTTTATACAAAATTAATATTATACAAAATATCTTTTTATATATAAGTTTTAAATATAATATATAATTATATGTGAAAGTTGTATATATAATATATATAATTATATATCATATATGAAATAATTTCATATTATAATTTATAAATTTTAAGTTATAACATAAAATGTTAATCTTAAAATTGAACATTTGTAATATGTTTGATCATATATTATTAATATAATTATATATAAGATAATGTTATATAATTTAGAAAATAAAAGTTTAATCTTAAAAATGAAAATTTAATTGATCATATGCTTCAAACATAAAAATATATATTAAATTATATTATATATAGTCTAATATATTATATAGTTGTACTAATATATAAGTTTATAACTAATACTAATATATAACTTTACTAACAGTATAATATTAATACTATTATATAGCTATACTAAATTACTATAAGTTTATAACTAATACTAATATATAATATAGACTATAGTTATACTTATAGTAATATAGTTATACTAAATCACTATAAGTTTATAACTAAATACTAGAGTCTAATACTATATTACTATTAGTAATATATTTTAAGTCTATGTATAAATTTGTATATAAATCACTATACTAAATAATAAATTACTATACTAATACTATCACTATATTATTATCAATAATATATATACTATAGTCTAATATTATCAATAATATATATATACTAATACTAATAGTCTAATATAGCCTATAGTTATACTTACTAATATAATTATACTATATCACTATAACTAATACTAATATATATTTATACTAAAAGTCTAATATTAATATTATTATATAGTCTAATATATTATATAGCTATAACTAGTATATAACTAATACTAATATATACTACAGTGGCCCTCAAACTGCAATAAATGGTTCTCCAACAATCAAAACCTTCTCATTCACTTCGGATGTTAACTCTCTTCCACCAAACTATGATCCATCAATCACTCAAGTGACACATAGTTCTCAATCAATCTCTCAACAAGTACTCTGTAGTAACCTCAAGGGGACGGACTCGAAGAACTTCATCCTCTCTCCATCTACATACACTGAAGAATGGGTTTCTAGCTGGTTGAAGACAAAAGCTGAAATATTTATGCAAACTAATTTGACTGGCATCTCATTGGTGGCCAATAACTCAACGAATAGTTTGGTTGGTCATTCTCTACAGGACCCAAGAGAGACGGAAGTGAACTCGAAAAGCCCACAAGAAGGTATGGCCCATAATAATAAATGGAAGTCTGGTCCACCTTTCAATGCCTTAAGCCTGTTGGACCCAAAACCAAAACAATTAAATTTTGTGCCTTCTATCACTTATCACCCAGTTGTCCTAAGTGCTCATTCGACAAATTCAAAGTCATAAATTCTGTTGAGTCCTCGCTACCAGTGGTTTCTCAAGCAAGTACTTCGAAAAACTCAACTTCACTAATCCCTATCAAAAGGGCGGCACCTCTATCTGACCAAGGCTCTAATCCACCAAGAACAAAAGTGCAAAAAATACTTGAGGTTGATAATCCAAAGACAGACAGCATTTTTAAAAAAGCTGGAGATGAGGAAAAAGAAGCGGCTGGTTTGTTATTGTCTATCAAATCAAGAGGAGCATCATTTGGTAAGGTTAAAAAATCAAAGGAAACTGTAAGATCAAAGCCATATACCAGGGCTTCATCCAAGGCATCACTACTCGAAAAATCCAAGAAAGCTGACGAGGCAGGCCCTACCATGCCTCCAGTTCTCCCATGAAATCCCTGATTTGGAATTGCAGAGGTCTAGCCCACCTTAAGGTAATCAGAAGTTTAAGGGCTTTTATAAATAATTTTAGTCCGGATATAATCTTTTTGTCGGAAACCATGGTGTCTGATGATAGCACCTCTACTATTGTAAATAGACTGGGTTTCCAACTTTTTGTACACGTCCCAGCGTTGGGAAAAAAATGAGGCCTTTTGTTATTATGGAGACCGGGTGTAGATATCGAACCAGTTCATATTAATGCTAATGCTATTTCTGTTTTGGTTTATTATGATCCTCTCAATAATCCTTAGTTAGCAACTTTTGTTTATGCTTTAACACAATGGCAACAAAAAGCAAAATTCTGGACTCATATGGATTCAACTCACACCTCATTTAATGGTCCGTGGCTCTGCACAAGTGATTTCAACGATTTGTTAGGCCAACATGATAAATATGGTGGCAGACCACTAACATCATCATCCATAGGTGGCTTACAAAGTTTAATGGATTCTCATGGCCTCATCGATATTGGGTTCTCTGGACCTATCTTCACTTGGACAAATAACTGATTGGGAAAGGCAATGATTAGAGAACGTTTGGACCGTGGTATAGCCAATGCAAATTGGCGCCTACTCTTCCCAAATGCCACCGTTCAACATATTATTTCTTCAACCTCTGATTATAATCCCCTCTTGCTTAATACTATGAAGATAAGGAAGAATCTATCTCCTTTCAAATTGGAGGAATTATAGACTCAAGAGCCACTCAGCAATGTTATAATTCAAGAGGTATGGAATCATCATTTATATGGGAACCCTGCTTTTTTATTCAGTGTAATAAAATCAAGGAAACAAAAAAAAAGCACTCAAGCTCTGGAATAAAAACCACTTTGGGAAGATTCAGACCAACATCCAGCACCTTGAGACAAAGATAAGCAATCTCCAGAGTAATACATCGAATCAATGGAGCCTACAGAGGGAGAAGTTTCTCAATTACAAGCTCCAAGAACAACTAAAAAATGAAGAAACTCTTTGGCGACAAAAATCAAGAATCACCTGGCACACTACAACTGATCTAAATACAAAGTTTTATCATCTGTCAACGACTATTCGCCGAAGAAGAAATGAGATCGACACAATCAAGCTAAGCCCAGGTAATTGGACAATGGATCAAGATATCATTGAATCTACCTTCATAGATCATTTTAAATCCATTTATACCTCTACAACTCCCATCTTCCCAGAGCACTTTGAAAATATTTTCGAAAGACAGATTTCAGAGGATGAAAATAATCTCCTAATAGCCATGCCTTCGGAAGGGGAAATTCTTAGTGCACTCAAACAAATTCCAAATCATAAAGCACCAGGACCAAACGAGATGACAACTATTTTCTACAAACATTACTGGCATATTATAAAAAAATATGTTGTTGCGGCGATTCATAATTTCTTTAGAAGTGGGAAACTTCTTAAACAAATAAATCACACCCATGTAGCCCTCATCTCATAAATAGCAAACCCCGTTTCACCTCAGCATTTTCGACCAATAAACCTAACAAATGTTATTTATAAAATTATCACAAAAATTTTGGCAAACAGGTTGAGAAAATCCCTTCCATTTATAATTTCACCATTCCAAACGGCTTTTGTTCCTAGTCACAATATCAAAGAAAATTCTATAATAACTCATGAGATGTTTCATCACCTAAAGCATCACAAGGGGAAAAAAGGTCAGATAGCTTTAAAGCTAGACATGGAAAAGGCTTTCGACTTTATTGAATAAGACTTTCTTGATATTGTTACGAGAGCTTTGGGTTTCAACTCTACTTGGATAAATCTCATTAAAGAATGCATTTCTATGGCTTCTTTCTCTATCCTCATAAATGGATCTCCAAAAGGCCTCTTCAAGGTACAAAGGGGTCATTGACAAGGTGATCCCATCTCACCCTTTCTATTCATCCTATGTACGAAGGTACT
This sequence comes from Juglans regia, assembly GCF_001411555.2. Taxonomy (NCBI): domain Eukaryota; kingdom Viridiplantae; phylum Streptophyta; class Magnoliopsida; order Fagales; family Juglandaceae; genus Juglans; species Juglans regia. The sequence continues at coordinate 23,426,653 of NC_049914.1, read as the reverse complement.
TTAAAAGCTATTGGCAAGATTAGAAGAACTAAAAAAATTGAAAGGTATTAAAATTAGCAGAGATAGCCCCACAATATCTCACATTCTTTTCGCAGATGATTTAATTATATTTGCAAAATCAAAAGGAAGGTCGATTCAGGCGATCAATAATATTCTAGAGAAATATCAAGCTTGGTTTGGCCAGCGCATCAATCAAAGCAAATCCTTTATCTACATTACTCAAAATACTAGTCAAGCAATAAGAAAAGTAATTCCAAAGAATATGTTATACAAAGAGTCCTCCTCTAAAATAAAATATTTGAGAATGCTGACAACTTTTGATCGATCCAGGAAAGAGGACTACAAAGATTTGATGGGGAAAATCAATATAAGGCTGGATGGTTGGAAGTCAAAAATGCTCTCTCAAGTTGGTAGAACGATGCTCATCAAATCAGTAGCAATGCCATCTCAACATATCAAATGTTAACGCATATGCTACCAAAATCAATTTGCAACAAGCTGAACACTAGCTTTAAAAATTTATGGTGGGGAAAATCAAACAACCAAAAGCACAAGTTTTGTCTAAAATCATGGAAATCTATTTGCCAACCAAAAAAAGATGGTGGACTGGGATTAAGACTGATGGAAAATATGAATGTGGTCTTGATAGCGAAGACATGATGGGAAATGAGCCAACTAAGCAACAATATTTGGCACAAACTTCTATCCAAGAAATATTAGAAATCAAACGTCTTCGAATTAGCAACTAAAAAGGTAATTGACTCGAGTTTCTGAAAAGGAATTCTAAAGACAAGACTACTCTTGGAAAAAGGTACTTGTTTCAAAATTACAAATGGTTTGTCTGTGAGATTGACTAGATCACAACTCTGGAAAATTTTAAACCTTACCCCCTCACCCACACAGCTGATTTCCCGACTACCCTCAAGGTCTCAGACCTGATCATTCAGAATGATAAATCCTGGAATCTCCCATTGTTAACTTCCCTATTCCAACAAGAAAGCATAAAGGAAATTCTTAAAATTCCTCTACCCATATCCAACCAAGCCGCGTGATTGTGCTATTTGGACTAAAACCCAAAATGAGATTTTCTCAATTAAAAGTGCCCACCATCTAGCATCAACTATCGCAAACTACTTTAGAGAAACAATCCCGGATATACCATGGGGGAAAATTTGGAAACTCAAGATTCATGACTGACACAAGCTTCTCTTATGGAAGATACTTTAAGATATTTTGCCAACAAAAGAGCGCCTTAAAAGAAGAGACTCTCTTGCACCTATTCATTGAATGTCCCATAATCAGAATTCTTTGGACTTGTAGTAGATGGCCTCTAAATCTATATTCCCTGGCGATAAATTCAATGAAGGATTGGTTTCAGATTATTTTATACTCTCAGAAAAAACTCAGTCTTACCTCCCAGGAAGGACACCCTTTCAAAGTCTTTTCGGGTCTAATTCTAGACTTTATCTAGAGGCTACGAAATGAACAAGTTTATAATCGCAAGGAACTCTCTATCCACAATCTTTCACAGCAGCTGAATCTCTCTTATAAAAAAACCTTCATGCATGGAAAGAATCCAAAGTGGAGAAGGAATGACAAAAACCTCTCACGAATCAAATATGTATTTCATTTGATGCAGCAGTCAGGAATTCTTTCTCCCTGACCTTAGCTATAAGCAGAAATTCAACAAGAAAAGTCATTGAAATCTGGACTGAGACAAAATTTTCTACGAACCCGATAATAGCAGAGGCACTTGCGGCAAAGTTAGCTCTTAAAATGGCGGAGCATCTCAACCATCCTTTTATCTCCATAGTTGGAGACTCTCAATTGTTGATTTGTTCTATTTATAAAGAAGAACAGATATGAAAAATAGCACTTATCTTGGAAGACATCGAAAATTCTTTGAAATCCCACATAGGCTGGAGCTTTCACAAGATTGATCGATCCCAAAATCGACTTGTGCACTCGGTTGCGCAATTGGTAGCTACAAATTCTTTGTTTGGTAACATTTCATTAGATATTATTCTTTCAGCTATTTTGTATATTGATAGTGGAAAAGACCCTCCTTAATAGTTTGTAATAGTTTTTATTTATAATATGCAAGCTTGCTTAAAAAATATATATATATATATATATACTAATACTAATAGTCTAATATTAATACTATTATATAGTCTAATATATTATATAGCTATATTAATAGTCCGATATTAATATTATTTTATAGTCTAATATATTATATAGCTATAACTAATAGTAATAGTCTAATATAGACTACAATTATACTAATCTATATTAAATCACTATAACTATTAACTAATACTATATTAATATAGTTATATTAAATTACTATAAATTTATAACAATATATTTTAATAGATTAAATCACTATAATAAAATATATATATTATTATTATATGGTATTAAATCACTCTAAGAAACAGCTCCGTTTCCCTCCAAACCCTCAGATTTCGTTCCCCCAAACCCACCCCCACTCCCCCTCCCCACCGAAAGCTTTGTTTACTTTCAGTTACAGTTTCCCACCCCCTACCTCAGAAACCCTAGATCCCCCCCGTCTCTCCAGGGACTGCGCCGCACGTAACAGGCTAACAGCCTCCGTCGCATCCTCCAGTCCCTCCGTCGGCGCCCCTCTCTTCCTCACTCTCCACCTCTCTGCGACTCAGCGCCTCCATCTCTGCCCTCTCACGGCCTCTCTGCATCCAACGTTCCCGACCTCACCTCTCTTCCTCACTCTCTCAGCGTCTCACGCAGCCCTCCCATCTCCTACGCAGCCGGCAGCCCCTCTCTGACGTCTCTCTGCTTCGACGGTAATTTTTCTTGAGGATCTTTATTTGTCTAACGTCAATACTCAATAGTGAAGCACTGAAGCCTGTTTGTTTAATCTGCAATGATATGTTTGGGTTGCGGACTTCCTAGTTTTTTTTTCTAAGGACCACGTTAGCCTAAAGCTCTGTTTGTTTTGTTTGATTAAGCATCTGAGATTCTGAGTTGAATGAAAGCTTTCAAGTGGATTTGCTCCATTGCATATCATCTGTTTTAAACTGATTTTATCATCTGCATCTGCTGATCATTATCATCGATTCATCTGCCAAGTCAAAAACCCATTATTCTCTTGTATATTCCCAAAATGATTTTATCATCTGCACCTGCATATTACAACATCTCATATTGTTTTAAACTGTGAAGGCTCAACAAAAATAAATAAAAATAAAATAAGGAATAATAACATATAAGAAATTACTTTCAAATTAACATATGCATGCATATAGGAGACTTTCATATATGGATCGGGTGAAGAAATTAATTGGAGCTTATAATATTAATATATATATTCTAGCATATATAAACCCACTATAGCAGATGGATGTTTATAGTTAAAAGAATGGTTGTCCTTGGTCTTTGACACTGAATGAAGCAAAATATAGTAGTTGGACAGGTTGCCTGCATTAAGCTCCCCACCTTTGGTTTAGTTATTAATAATTGTATAGTTATAGCTGCTTTTATTACGATGTTTATTTTTGTTACTACATATATAAATTGGAAAATCGGACCGGACTGGAAACATGTAAAACCGGAAGTACCGGTTTAGGAGAGTAACCGGTGCGTAATCGGTTTTGAAAAATGCAAAACTGGTACATACCGGTTCGGTCCTAAATTTTGTCTAAAATTGGACCAGGCCGGACCGGTTACACCCCTACCTGCAACCATTCTGGGGGGCTTCGAGGATTTTGCTCTTCGGCCAAAAAGGTGAATTCTGCCTACAGAACTTGGTTTCTTTCTAATTTGTTCCATATATGTATGGCTACCGTGCGGGGTGTATGTGTGTGTTTATGCCTGTGCCTGCATCCAAGTATTTGTGTATGCAGAAAAATTCTAAAAGAGCTAGAGCACCTGTTTTGTTTTTGATAATGACTCTCCGATTCCTGAACATGAAATTTAATCGATATATTTTGTTTTATTACACTGAAAGATAATTTTTTTAATTGTCGTAAATAAAAAAATCATCTTTCAGTGTAACTGGTTTCTTATTGATTGCAGGTAATGAAAGATTTTCTCACTGGCTGACAATGTATTAGCTGATATTATTGATTTTTTTAGCCAGAATTGAATTGATATATTTTATTTGTTGAGCAAGTCAGTAATCAGTATTTTGTATTTTCCTGAGCAAGATATTAACAATATATGAATTATTTGCCAATGAATCAATTATGATTGTTTCCTATATTTTCTTTTATTCGCAGATTTAAAAAACTCTGTAATCTCTTTCACCATGACTATTACCTTCAGAGCAAACACCGAGCTATCCCGCTGTGTAGCTTGTTCAATTAGACCGTCTGATCACAACTCCAGCCCAATCCAACGATATGCAAGCAGGTGTACTTTCAATAGGTTTGCTAATGGGTTTCAACCGCTATCAATGGCTTCCAACCAATTAGGTTCAGTAAGAAGAATGAGGAATAGCGGCAATCATGTGTTTTCGATGACGAAGAACAGTTCCAGTGAGAGTCTAACATACAAGGATGCTGGTGTCGACATTGATGCTGGCTCTGAACTTGTTCGTAGGATTGCCAAAATGGCACCGGGAATTGGTGGCTTCGGAGGACTTTTCCCTCTCGGTATATTTTTTTGCTTTTGCTTGTGTGTAATTCTTTAGTTATAATTATTTACGAGGTGCAAATTATGAACTTTGGGTTTATCCAACATGTCAAGAGCTGGTGCCAAAAAAAAAAAAAAAACTATGAACTTTGAGAAAATTTGAAATTCGAATAAATTTTTTGTTGTGCATGTGGTCTTTGTTTTCTAATTATGAAAAAAAGTTCGCTTACAAATTAACATGTTACTGTATCTTTGTGGTTGATCTGAGTATTGAACCAAATATTTGCTAAACTCTATTAATCCACTTAGCACTTTGGCAATTTGTAGTTAGAGCTTTGAACTTGGCTTCATTGTCCTGTAATTTTCTACTCTTTGCCAGTTTGTTAATTTTCAATCTTCTAGATATTGCATAATTAATTTATGGTATCGTTTAATTGCTATTTTTTATTAGACTGTTCATTTACGTCCATATCTATATCTGACATGAATTTAGAACCAATCCTTAATTCTTTAGGTAATCTGTTGAGGTGAGAAAATTTGATTGCCCCTTGTCGGGCCTTGTGGTTTCACGTGCTTTGCTAATAGAATTATCGTGGGCAGGTGATTCATACCTTGTTGCCGGTACAGATGGTGTGGGAACTAAACTTAAGCTTGCATTTGAAACTGGAATCCACGAAACTATTGGGATTGATCTGGTAGGGATTTATGTTGTTGAACTCATTCTACTATCCATGATCTGCTTTCTAATACAGTTTTTCCTAATCCAGGTTGCGATGAGTGTCAACGACATTGTTACTTCTGGGGCAAAGCCATTATTTTTCCTCGATTATTTTGCCACTAGTCACCTTGATGTTGACCTTGCTGAAAAGGTACACCAAATTTGCATAAACAAACTGGGTGTTATAGGTCATTAAGATGGTATAAGTACGTCGGGCTCAAGCTGATCTGAATTTATTTTTCTTCTTATTTAGGTTATAAAAGGCATTGTTGATGGTTGCCAACAATCTGATTGCATTCTTTTAGGAGGCGAGGTGCTGGTCGTTTTCTATTTAATTTTGTTTCTCTTTATTTACTGTGTGAATAAATGCTATCCTTTTGATACATTGTCTGGTGATTAATATATCTGAAAAGAAAGGGAATGTAGAGTGCCAAGGCTTTTGAACTTTTGACCCTATATACTTGGGCTCTTGCCTATTCTTATGATCAATAAAATTTTATTTACCAATAAAAAAAAACGTGTGACAAACTTTATTTAGTGTGACAAGTTGAGATATTGTCGGTTTCCATTTCAGGTTAAGGGTTCCCACATGAGAGTAATGAATTACTACTTTGAATATATAGAATTCATGTTCAAAAGGTTCATGATAGTTATTAGTTGAAGTTAGGGATGTGGTTTTCCTTGACGTTGATTTTATAAGAGAGAAAACAGCGGACTAAAACATGTTGTACCACAAAAAAAAAAGGACTTTCTGATGGGACACATGCAATGAGATTAATGGATTGTGAAAATACCTGTTTATAACATTCAAGCGTTGTTCTGAATTGGACTTGCCATTATCCTTTTGGATGTGGGATAAATTTGCTTAATACAGTATGTGTATGAGGTTTGACATTTAAACCAAATCGTGGTCAGTCTTTATTTTTTCTTCCCCTCCTATCCTAATTGAATGCAAAAATAGAACTAGTAAAGTATTATGTGTATTTTTAGCTGCTTACTTTACACTGAATTGGTTGTAAATACTTTTCAGACTGCAGAAATGCCAGATTTTTATGCTGATGGTGAATATGATCTCAGTGGCTTTGCAGTTGGCATTGTAAAAAGGGATGCAGTTATTAATGGGAGAGACATTGTGGCTGGAGATGTTCTCATTGGCCTCCCATCCAGTGGTGTTCATTCCAATGGTTTCTCCCTAGTAAGAAGGTTGGGTTTTTTTTTCGAAAACGCTGTTATTGTTATAATAGTTTTAGCTGCATTACTACAATGGATGAAGCTTTTAATCTATATCAAAATCCTTATGGATATGTATTGCTATATCTTCGCAGGGTTCTCAGTCGAAGTGGCCTTTCTCTGAAGGATAAACTTCCTGGTGAAGATGTAACATTAGGTGAAGCTTTGATGGCCCCAACTGTTATCTATGTTAAGCAGGTGTTTGTTGCCATCCGTTTCACATTATAATTCTCAATATTGCCTTGTTCTCTAGTCTTACAAATGTTTTATTTTCCCTTTCCTTCCAAACCAGGTGCTTGACTTAATCAGCAAGGGTGGCGTTAAGGGGATTGCCCACATCACAGGTGGTGGTTTCACAGACAATATACCTCGTGTATTTCCAAAAGGCCTTGGAGCTGTCATCCATTCGAATTCTTGGGATGTGCCAACTCTGTTCAAGTGGATTCAAGAGGTAGAATGTATTTTTCGTGATGGAAATATAGAGACAAAGACAAAGGCCAGAGTGTTTCTCTTAAATTATTTTATATAAATGTTTATTTTTTTCTGGTTGCTTTAGTTACTGTAAATATGTTTCTTGAAAAAAGATAATAGAATTTTTCATTCTTTCTGGTTAGGTGGGAAAAATAGATGATGCTGAAATGAGACGGACTTTTAATATGGGCATCGGGATGGTTCTAGTTGTGAGCAAGGAGGCGTCTCACAGAATACTCAAGGATGGAGATGGAGCTTATAAAGCATACCATATTGGTGAGGTTGTAAGTGGTGGTGGAGTGAGCTATCATTAAATTGTGCATCATGTGTTCCGTGTACTGATTTTTAGCATCCCGTTGATGGGACGAACTATAGGGTGATTGTGGCATATACATCCGTTGTAATAGATGAATATGAGGGAATTATTATCACATAAAAGCTCTTTTATAGGACGTTGTAACTTTGAATGATTAACATTAGGCGATTTTGGTTGAAAACTTAAAAGATGTTAGAATCTTTCTCAATATTCTTGTGTTCAACTTAAAAGATGTTAGAATCTTTCTCAATATTCTTGTTTGTCATCTTGTAAAGGTAGTCTTTATGTTGAAATTTCACTAGCATTTTCTAGCGCTTGCTCTGACGGCCGGGAAGAATAAACCGGAAAACTGCAGGAGTCTTCATGAAGAAAATGGATTGAAAGCTCTGTAATTGATCCAGATATTGTTGTTGTGACATGAACAGTAGAAATGTTAAGATATGGTTCGGTTATACTTGTACTAAATGTTCTTCCAATGGTTGTCCATCTTTTTGATTCTATCAAAGATTCTTTCTTAGAATACTCTGCCATGGGTAATTCTTTAATTCTTCTTGATTTAACTAATTGAGAATCTGCTAGATCATTGTGTAAATGGAGGTATACAATATTACTGGGATGCATAAAGTCTAATTTCTTGCCCCTTCTTCTACGTCTGGTACAGAATATGGGTAAGTTAGGACACCCCATGTGATCAAAGTCCCCTGTAGTTAGGGAGAATGAGAACAGGGTCATTCATTGACATGTTGCTGAAGTGGAAGATAACTGGTTTTGTCTTGTCTCTTTCATTTATGGGGACAGCTTATAAAATATCAACCGGTACTTATGGAGACAATTTATCAACCGACATGAAGAGTTGTGGAAATATATGTTGTTGGAAGTGAAGAAAATGTCAATGTGCCATGGTAGCCAGGGATTCTCAGAGCCATAAGGACAGGAATCAGAAAAAGGGTGGTTCTGTGGATTGGCCAGGGTATACGGATAACTTGGAGACCTGTTTGCATGAAGCTGGGTTGGGAGATATCATGACAGTTTGGATATAGAAGCATTCTCATATCATATTATCTCATTATTATAACTTTTCTAAATTTTCATACAAAAATATAATAAAAATTTTAATTTTTTTAAATTCTAAAATAAAAATGATACTAAAATATATATTTTAATAATATTTTATTCAACTATTATTCAAAATATTTCATTTCATCTTATTTGAATTGTCTATCCAAATCCAACCAGAGGTTACTCTTGTTGGGACTTAGGTCTCCTTTAATGTTAAACTGAGTCGAGATAAGTTGAGTTTTTTACGAATAATAATGAGTTCTTTATTAAATAATAATGAGTTTAGATGTGTTTAAATATTAAGAAGATTTTATATGTATTTATGAGAAGTTGAAAAAAATTATAGGTCCCGTGTGTAAAGAAATGTTGAGTTAAAAAAGATTATAGATCTCATGTGTAAAATAGTTTTGAGTTGAGATGAATTTAATAATTTAATAATTATATATTTAAATATTAAATTAAATTTAAAATTAAACTGAAGTAAAAATATCAATTCAGTCCAAATTCCAAACGAAGTCTTGGAATTTGAAATCAAGAAGCAATAAGCCAATGACCCTTTTGGCCAATGTCATTTTCACCCCTTTTTAAAAATGTTTTCATTTTTAGCACACGACATATTATTTTTTTATATATTAATATTATTATTATCATGAATAATGATAGAATTATTATCTTATTATTACTATTATTATTTTAATTTTTTATTTTACTTAATAATTAAGAAATTAAGCATTAATAAAGTTATATATATTTTTAATTTTTTTTAATAATTAAGAATGTTAAAAAATATAAAATAAATGAATAGTCATAAAATAGTAAGAGTATCACTTTCATTATTATTATTATTATTATTATTATTATTATTATTATTATTATTATTTTATTTTCCTTTGTCTGGCGAGAATCATGACGGAGAAGACCCGTGAACCTTTCGGTGCAAAGCCAAATCATATCAGTAAGAAAATTGAATAAATATGTATATTAAAAATGGGTACCTTTTTTGTTGCTTTCATTGGAAAAGCCACGTGGATAAGATGCAGTCCAATATTATTCCTGATATTCATTTAAATATTGCAGTTATTATATTTATCATATGGTTTTGATTTATTTTTCATAAGGTAATTTATATAAGTGGGTCACATCACATATGCGTGGCCTGTGGAGAATCATGCAGTCGTAGGTCTGAGAGTGAAATAGAACATGACACATGCTATGATTTCTACAAACAAAAAAGAGATGCAACCAGCATGCCTGTACCATCACTCAGCTCAACTTCAATCCGACAGCTACGTACAACATCCCATGTAAGAATTACCAATTAATTAAGCAAAACAAAATTTCAATTGGATAAGAATTATTGTGTTTTAGAGATGTGCTTCTTGTTTCCCTTTTTTATATTTTTTTAAAAAAAACTGAACGTATATTAATTTCTTTTAATCATTGTGTATAGCATGAGCGATAGAATAATTAAATGGGATTTTTTACTTTATTTGGTTAAGAAAAGCAAAATGCGAGAAAAGTATTTTGATTAGGTTTGTAACTGTGAAAAGTAAAAATTTGGTCTGCAGTTATTTTTATATATTTTATTAATATGATTGATTGTATTATTTTTTAATATAAAATAAATGTTGAATTCGTACAAAAAAAAAATATAAGAATGACTATATATCAGAATTGGTGCAAAAATACTATCCTTGTCATGATCTTATATAATTTTAAGGGTATTTATCTTGGTATTTTTATGGTGAAGAATGTTGGAGACTCTGTAAATACAATGTCTTTATTATAGGTTAACCCTGATGACGACGAATCTTAAATTTCGTGCAAACGCAACATGTTTCTAAATAGTTAAACCCTGACACCTTTAATGCATCTCCGTCACAAATACTAGGTAAATCATTGTTTTGTACCGATAAAATGGAACTCTCTATGTTGAATTCAATATGAAATATAAAGATAAAAAAATAAAATCACATATTTTTAAGTGGGTGTGTAGGGTGTGGGGCTTATATTTAGAATTTTTCAAATCTTATACCTAGAACCTAGATAAATGATAGTATAAGACCTAGGATCCTTAGAGCATTAATAATGACTTATTTATCTTTATTTTTATCTTCATATTTACATAATATATCTTTAAATTCATCTATATTAATTTATACATTTCTAAATTTTTACATAGCTTGAAGAATCACTATTAATTCTCCAAACATTATTTTTAATGTTTTTTCTCTCTCCTACCCATTAAAATCAACTTTGTGAAATTTATATTAAGATGATTTTGATATATGAAATTTATATTAAGTTGATGATATAAAGTATTTTTTAGTACATATTAATATTTATTGATAAAATTAGTCATTTTGATATATGAAATTGGTAATACTTAGATATATGGAATTTGTATTTTTTTAGCACATGATGCTAATTGTAAAATATATAAAATAATAATAATTTTAAGAAAAAAAATTAAAAATAATAATATTTTATTATTATTTAATTTAAAGATGCATAATTCAATGTGCAGATTTTTATTGATATGCAAAATAAATCTTCAAAAGATGTGATTTTGAAGATGCATATAGAGAAACCAATGCTAGTGCTCTTACCACTTAAGCCAACTCTAGAAAAATCACTTATAATTGGTGAGGAAGTTAGGAATACTGTGTTGAATTGGCTGTATGGTGGGACAATAAAGCTCTCGAGAGACTTGAGGTAAATAGACCCTTTATCTTCTTATTTATTCATTATTTGTGTTGAAGGACTTGATTTTTTGTTTAACAGTTCAGATCTAAGGGAAAAGAAGGGGTGTGACTGTTTCAAGAGGAGAGACTCGGGTAAATCATTTATTTTTTGCAGATGGTTGCATACATTTTGGTAGAGCCAAGATAGAGGAATATGATAAGATTCAAGGATTGCTTGGGCAATATGAGAAAGCTTGTGATCAGTTCCTAAACAATGACAAAATAACTATGTTTTTCAGTTCTAATTCAAAAGAGGAAGATAAGAGGACGATCGTGGAGGGAGGTGGAGCAGTGATGAAATGGAATTATGAGAAATATTTGGAGCTGTCTGCAGTTGTAGGGAATTCAAAGTATAATGCTTTTAGAGGCATTAAGGAGAGAGTGTGGAAAAAAATCAACAATTGGGAGAACTATTTTCTGTCTGCTGCAGGGCAAGAGATTTTAATCAAAACTATACTTCAAGTTGTGCCTTCGTACATAATGAGTTTGTTTCAACTTCCAAAACAATTGTGTAAAGAGCTTAATGTCATGCTTGGTAGGTTTTGGTGAGGTAATCATGTAAGAGGGAATGGGGTACACTAGTGTAGTTGGGAAAGAATAAGGAAACAGAAGGGGAAAGGAGGGCTGGGCTACAAGGATTTAGAGAGCTTCAACTTGGCTCTATTGGCTAAGCAATGATGGAGACTACTCCAGAATGAGACAAGCATAGCAGCAAAGATCCTAAATGAGAAGTACTTAAAAAATAAGTCACTTCTAGAAGCTAACTTGGGTCACATACCTTCTTATTCGTGGAGGAGTGTGTGGAGTGCAGTGAGTTTATTGAGGGAGGCTTTGAGATGGAAGGTGGAGAATGGGAAAAAAAATTAAAATTTGGGGTCATAGATGGCTTGCAACACCCTCATCATTTTCTGTGCAATCTCCAATTTTTGTTTTGGATAATGAAGCAAGAGTATGTGACCTGATGCAATGTAGAGAGGAGTGGAATGTACCACTGATTCAAAGTACATTTAGTAAAGAGGAGGCTGACCAGATTTGTAGTATCCCATTAAGTAGGATGGAGGTGGATGATAAAATGATATGGGAACCTTAAAAAAAAGGTTTGTTTTCTGTTTGGAGTGCACACCACTTAGAGATGAAAAGGAAGCAGGCCAATAAAGGTAAAAATTCAAGGCATCAGGAGAGGGTTAGAGGCTGGGAAAGTATATGGAGGATGAATGTTCCAAGGAAAGTAAAACTTTTTCTTTGAAAAGTTGTCAATGACTTCCTTGCCACCAGGAAAAATTTGTTTTTGAAGAAAATAACAGACAACCCTCTTTGCCCCATTTGTAAATGAGATGAGGAGATAATCATGCATGTGGTTTGGCAATGCCTTGCAGCTATTGATGTGTGGTCAGAATCTTTCAATTTAATGTAGAAGATGTAGAGTGAAGAACCTGATTTGCTGGCCCTATGGGAAAAGCTTATAGAGAAGCTGAATGAGTCATAACTAGAGGAGGTAGCTGTGGTGATGAGAGGTTTATGGTTGAGAAGAAATGAGAGTATTTTTTAAGATAAGTTTAAATCTCCAAGCCCAGTAATCAGAATTACTAAAAGTGACTTGATAGAATTTCGATAGGCTTAACACATTGATAAGGTAAGCTTGAGAAGGAATGATGGGAGATGCAACAGAACCATGAGGTGGGAAAAGCCAAGACTAGGTTTTGTAAAAACCAATTGGGATGCAACAGTAGATAAAAAAGAGATGAAGGTGGGCATAGGGGTAGCAATTCGAGATGAAGATGGGGATTGTTAGTTGCTGTTGAAGGACAAAAGTTTGATACTAATCAACCTGCTGTTGTTGAAGCTTAGGCTCTGTGGAAGGCAATGAACATATGCAGAGAATTAAGGCTGGAAAAAGGTTTTGTTCGAAGGTGATGCACAAGTGATTGTCATAGTCGTTAACAATGCAAGTGAAGACTTATCATTCTATGCAGTTTAGTTGAAGGCATGAAACAATTGTTAAAACATAGGACATATTGGGTAGTACAGGTTACTCATAGAACAGACAATGAAGCAGCACACACTTTAGCTGTGAAAAGTTTTAACTTTACAGTCATAATTGATTTGGATAGAAGACATACCCGATTGCATTCAAAGAATTGTAGGGAGGGAGAGTTATTGTAATGATTAACACTCAGTGATTTCAAAAGAATGAAAAAAAAAAACACTCTAAGAAGTTGGGTATTTATCTTCTTTGTAAACAGGCTATATTGAAAGGGACAAAAAAAAAATAAAAAATAAAAATAAAGGAAAGAGCGATTTGAGGTTAATTACATGAATTGTATTCTTATTAATATTATCTGGACTCATGTCATATCCTTATTCAAATCAGTCATGAATTCATATCCGAACTTGTATCTTGTGTGTGTATATATATATATTTATTAATATCAAAATTCTCATTTTAAACTTGTCATAAATCTATCAAATCGATTAATCCTGATTATAATTTTTCAAACTTTAATTTGAATTATACGGCCAACTTTAGAGAACCATAATATATGAGATTCATAATTAGAGAGAACTTCTATAAGTCACTTTAGAATTTTTTTTTTGTTTATGTTAAACTTATTTAAAAGTTTATTTATTATCATGTCAAATAAACTATACTCAATTAAAGGAAAGTGTATTTCAACCCATTTCCATATATATGTTATATTTATTATAAAGTAATGCTACATATAATTTTAAGGTGGGCAAATCACGTTCTATTTGAAAAGAGTGAAATCTATTAATAAAAAATTAATTCTCATATAGATTTTATATTTAACTACTTTTTTAAAAAGAGTGTACAAAATTTACACACCTTAAAATTCAAGTAATTTTATATTCCGTCTCTATTATTATTATCATTCTACCATTTTATGATATAATATTTAATAATTAAAAACTATTTATTTGTTTAACAATCCTTCAATACAAATATTGAGGTCGATGTAAGGCTGGTTTGGTAATATAAAATTAAACTATCTCATCTCATATAATCATTACAATTTTTTCAAATTCTCACATAAAATATAATAAATAATTCAGTTTTTTCAAATTTTAAAAACTATTTATAATAATATTTTATTCAATTTTTAATAAAATATCTCATTTTATCTTAACTGCATAACTAAATGATGTTATAATGTTAAAAATATGATAAATATAATTTTTATAACCCACCGTGTGGCCGATGCTAGGGATCCTGTCGGGAGATCTTGCTCATGCTCCCGCTCTAATTTTTTTTAATTGTGATTAAGAAAATGTTATTTAATAATATTGTGATTTTTTTTAAAAAAATATTTAAAAGTTATAAAAAAATGAGGTGAGAAAAAAAAAATATTTAAAAAAATTTCACAATATTATTAAACAACATTTTCATAATCACTAAATATAAAAAAAAAACTACAAAAAATAAATAAATAAAAAATGTGAGCGGGAGTATGAGCGGGATCTCCCACAAATTCCTATCATTTTTCTTAAGTTATTAACTAGTACAAGTAAATAAAAAAAGAGTCATGCTACAGTTACCGCCCCTAGCTACTGCGGGGAGCTATCGTTAGTTATAAGATTTTATTTTATTTATTTTATTTATATATTTTTTAAAAAATAAAAAAATAATAATATTATTAAAAATATTTTTTTAATTATTAAGTAAAAAAAATTAAAAATAAAAACAGTAGAGTTGAACGGTAAAATAAATAGGAAATATTAGTATTATCTTTTAATAAAAAAAAAAAGAGGAGGAAAAAAGTCCCAAGTCAAAACCGGTCTCATTCTCCTCGATCTCCCAAAATCTGCTCATTTAACACAGGAATGAATCCGTCAGGCAAGAAGCTCCCTCTCACGGTCTCAGCAGACTCTCACTCACTGTAGTAATTAATAAACACACTCTCTCTCTCTCTCTAGACTGCAGACCACTTCCTTCTTTCGCAGCTGCTTCTTATGTCAGAGAGCTGCAACTCTCGCCACTTCTCATGGCTCATGAAATCCTGCTTCCCCAACCCCAACCACACTTGTCCCAACTCCTTCATTCGCCTTCCCCTCAATGTCCCCGATCACTGCTCCGTCTCCACTACTGTTTCCTCTCTTCCCGATGATCTTCTTCTAGAATGCCTCTCCCGTGTCCCTCCCTCTTCTCTCCCTGCTCTCTCTCTCGTTTGCCTCCGCTGGTCCCATCTCCTCCAGTCCTCTTACTTCTTGGATCTCCGTCGACGCCTCGGTCGCCTCGAGAATTTCGTGTTTGCTGTCTCTGCCGCCGACTCTGGCCTTTATGCTGCTAGTCTCCGCTTCCATGACGATGCCGATGCTCTTTGGAAGGTCGCTTTCTTCCTCCCCAACGACGCCGTTTCCCTCGGCAGTTTCCATGGCTTGCTTTTCCACGCCCGGTTGTCTGCTGTCGGCCATAGAATTTTCATAATCGGTCGGGACTCGATGGTGCGGTACGACACGTGGTCCGGGACGGTTGTAGCCAGATCGGCGATGATTTTCCCCAGGAAGAAGTTCGCTACAGCCGTCGTTTCTGGGAAAATATACGCTGCTGGAGGCGGTCCGAGGACCAGTGCGGTGGAGGAGTACGATCCCGATTCCGATGCGTGGCGCGTGGTTGCACACGCCCCGAGGAGGAGGTACGGTTGCGTTGGGGCTGCGGTGGACGGTGTCTTTTACGTGATCGGAGGGCTCAAGATTGGAGCTTCGGTGGATGAGCCCTCGCGAGCGACCGCCAAAGCGGAGGCTCACGTGTACGCGAGCTCGATGGACTTGTACAACGTGGAGGCCCGTACGTGGATGAGAAGCCGAGCCATCCCCGGAGGCGGATGCGTAGTGGCAGCCTGCGCTGCCGCCGGGTACGTGTATGTCCTCGCCAGCCACGCCGTGGAGCTCTCGTTCTGGAGATTCGACGCGCGAAGAAGAAGCACTAGTAACAGTAACAAGGGAAGCAGCGTTAATAGTGGATTTGGAGAATGGTGCAGGTTAAAGAGCCCTCCTCTGCCGGCGCAGGTTAGGCTGGACAGCACCGTGAGGTTCAGCTGCGTAGGGGTGGGAGTGAAGGTGGTGCTGATTCAAGTCAAGGGCTGCATCGACGACCTGTTGAGGCGGAGCGGGAGGGGGCTGAGAGATTTGAGAGAAGGGCTAGTTCTGCTCTACGATTCTGCCACCGGAGACTGGAGCAGAGGGGCAGATCTACCGGAGGTGATTCAACGCACCGCCTGCGTGTGTGTGGAGTGCTAAGTTACGCTCTCCCCAGTGGCGCATGTTAGGGAGCTTCACCAACTGGAGTGCACGTGATTGTGATCGTTACGCACGCGGTTTGCATAAGGCGAGGAAAAGCGTCGTTTTGGGCGTTTCATTTTATTAGAGAAGAAAAGATTGTTGATTGGGTTAGTTTTGGCATCGATCAAAAGATTGGTGTTGTTGTTTTCGGGAATAGGATCCATGGGACCATGTGGGTTTTGACAAAATTCTACGTGGCTTTGGATTCCTAAATTTGTCTACGTTTCTGTCCTCTTCATCTGGTTAACTGTGTGGTGCATTTCTTTAATTGGCAGTCCTATTTTTTTAAGTCAGGTTTTGGAAGTTCGAAAAAAATTCGCTTACTAATTTGAAAGGAGAATTCTGTAAATGTATCATTTGAAAGGACTAAGGAGAGAGGAATGGCAGTTTGTTTCTTATTTTGCTGGTTGGCACATGTGCAGTACTTGGGTTTGTATTTTTCGGTGCCGTGTCTGTCTGTCTGTCTGTCTGTATACTAATCTCTTCTGGTTTGGTTTCCAAATGGCTCGTATACTGTGGCTCTGGCTTTAGTATCCGTTTCTCTTGATATTGCAGCTTAGGGTAGGATTGAGGATGAGATGATAATTTTATGTTTTGTTTTGAAGTTTAAAATATTAAATTTTAATATTATTATTATTTTAGAATTTGAAAAAGTTGTATTGAGATTTAAAAAAGTTGAATTGTTTATTATATTTTATATGGGAATTTGAAAAAAGTGTAATGATGAGATGATATGAGAATTTTATGTTTTGTTTGAGGTCCCAAACCTGCCCTTAGAGTTTGCTGTCTGCTGTGTTGGTGGTTTCTATGTAGTAACTTAACCTTTCCCTTTTCACTTGAAAACCAAGATGCTATTATCCTTTTGCTGTCCAAGACTCCAAGGGGTGGGTGGAGCTGCTTCTCACCCTTCCTCCACACCATGGTGCATAACTGTTTTTTTTTTTGTTATTTTCTTACTAGGTTGAAAAATATACTACAGCTTGGGATGTAATAACACAAGAGAGACAAGAATGGAGATGAAATGCAATGGAGATGAAATGCAGGGAATGTAATTCAGAAAATTAGCTACAGCTTGGGATGTTCGAGGCTCCCAATTCCTCCAATGTAATTTCAGACAACATACATTCTAGAATATCCTTCTACCTGACCTCCCCCACTACATATATTGTTAGGCATGATGACAAGGGCTAGCAACATGTCATAAGACCATGGGCTAGCAAACAAATGGCCGAAGACCAGTTATGGAATAACAACTGACAAAGTAGATTTTAAGGTTGTGTTTAGATGTTGAACTGAGTTGAGTTGAGTTGAATTGAGATGATAAAATATTGTTAGAATATTATTTTTTAATATTATTATTGTTTTAGAATTTGAAAAAGTTGTATTGAGATTTAAAAAAGTTGAATTGTTTATTATATTTTATATGGGAATTTGAAAAAAGTGTAATGATGAGATGAGATGAGAATTTTATGTTTTGTTTGAGGTCCCAAATCTGCCCTTAGAGTTTGCTGTCTGCTGTGTTGGTGGTTTCTATGTAGTAACTTAACCTTTCCCTTTTCACTTGAAAACCAAGATGCTATTATCCTTTTGCTGTCCAAGACTCCAAGGGGTGGGTGGAGCTGCTTCTCACCCTTCCTCCACACCATGGTGCATAACTGTTTTTTTTTTTGTTATTTTCTTACTAGGTTGAAAAATATACTACAGCTTGGGATGTAATAACACAAGAGAGACAAGAATGGAGATGAAATGCAGGGAATGTAATTCAGAAAATTAGCTACAGCTTGGGATGTTCGAGGCTCCCAATTCCTCCAGTGTAATCTCAGACAACATACATTCCAGAATATCCTTCTACCTGACCTCCCCCCACTACATATATTGTTAGGCATGATAACAAGGGCTAGCAACATGTCATAAGACCATAGGCTAGCAAACAAATGGCCGAAGACCAGTTATGGAATAACAACTGACAAAGTAGATTTTAAGGTTGTGTTTAAATGTTGAACTGAGTTGAGTTGAGTTGAATTGAGATGATAAAATATTGTTAGAATATTATTTTTTAATATTATTATTATTTTAAATTTTAAAAAAATAGAATTGTTTTTTATATTTTATATTAAAATTTAAAAAAATTATAATAATGAATTGAGATGAGTTGAGAAATATTTAGTAACCAAACGAAACACTAACGGTCCCATGACTACACGTCAGACCCATCTATGAACACGGCTAAAACACTAAAGATTACATAAAATGAGCCTATCAGTTTGGCCCAGATACAAGGAGAATTTATTCAAGGCCAATTCCTCTCTCCCATCTTAAGTTCCTAATAGTCTTTCTTTTGTTAAGCCACGACTAATTGATCCATTTGTTGGATCAAATAAATCTCTTTTGACAATCCTCTTCTTGGCTTCCGAAGAACATGGACCCGTAAATATGGTTCTTTTGAGATTTCCTTTTTTTATTTTACCCCATCTTCTTCTAAGCATTGCAGTCAATGTAATGATACTTTTCTATGGGGACTCGACCCTATTTTTGTATCTCTCAGTTTATTCAATGCACTGTGATTACAAAAACAAAACAAAAAAAAAAACCAAAAGACAAAAAACAAAAAAAAATAGAAGGACCTACCTTTAGGAAGTATAAGGCTGCATTTGGATTGCAAGACTCAGCTGAGCTTTGTCTAATTTTAAACTAAGTCTAACATCCAAGCATCCAACTCTTAAATTATTAAACTTATCTCAACTCAAGACCTCTTTATATGTGGAACCCACAATCTTTTTTAATTTTTTATAAAAAGTATTAAACTCATATTTACATCCAAACACACTTTAAATTTAATTTAGATGTGTCCCATATAACTCCCTTCACTATTCAACTCACTACTATTCATAAAGAACTTAACTCAGTTGAGCTCAACTCAACATCTAAACACAGCTAGAAGTAGGAGGAAGGTCATTTTCATTTCATTTAAAAAATGGCCTAGCAGTTGACAAATGTAGGAACCAAATGTAGCAGTTGACACTCAACTCTAGTGTTCAACCAAATCTAATTATCAACGATCTTTCCCTACCAAAAAAAACTTTTCTTACTCATGGAAATAGGAACCCAAAAGCACAAGCGAGCAGAAGATAACAGGTTGAAAAGATGTTATGACAAGAAACTGAGACTATAAAAGAGTAATTATGAGAACATCATAGGGTTAAAAACTCAAAACTCCGCATGTTTCCAATATAAAAAGTTATGAAAAGAAACGGGTTACTAGAGATACCAATATGAAATGCGACATTTAAAGGAGTACATGGTCTGTTTTTATCCTACCCGACATAGAAATCTGGATACTCGGGCCAAATAGCTGGATCTGCTATCCACTCTATGCCCAAAGGATAATAAGGGGGGCGGATTAGCAAATCCAGTTAACAAATAGCGCTAATACCAGTTACTATTTTATATTTATTATTTTAAAATATAAGTAAAAATTAAAAATATATATCTCAATTTGAAATAAAAAATAAAAACATAAATAATGCAAAATGCCACCCACGAGGATTGTCCCTCATGGGTGACCACCGCGGCACCGCGGGTTGCCCATCCAGGTGGCGCGCAAAGGGCTAATGCCGGGTGGCCACACGCATGAGCAACTCCGGCAGCTCCTCGTGGGTGTTGTTTTATTACTATTTCTACCCGCAGGGCTGGCTTAATGGTAAGGCCAGGCTTTATTTGTATTCGTAATCTATCTCAATTTATCTTATATTATCATTACAATTTTATCAAATTTTCACATAAAATATAATAAATAATTCAATTTTTTTAAATTTCAAAATAATTTTTTTAAATTTCTACACAAAATATAATAAATAATTCAACTTTTATTCTACTATTCACAAACCATCTCAATCCATCTCAACTCATCTCTAAATCCAAACCACTCCTTAGACTATTGACAAGGTCCCAGCTTATGTAAGGCTCTAAAAAATAAAAATAAAGAGTTTTTTTTTTAATTTATTTTCAAATAAAAACCATTTTATTAAATAAAATTTTAAATAATTTTTTATTATTTTCAATGTGTGCAACGCCCCCTACTAAATTTAATATTTAATATAATGAATTTTTTTATAAGTAATACAATGAATTATTTATATTTTAAATAATTCTTTTTAAGATCTTGTTGAATTGAGGCACAAAATCTACATTGATGCCTCATTTTAAGTTCTTATAAATTTAAATTCACAAAATTGTATTTAAAGATTTTAAATAAAATCTCATTTTATTGAAAAGTTTGAAAACATTCCATATAATAATTTATATTTTATTGTATTATAATTACGAATAACTCATTTAAATTTCACCTTAAAGGCAAGTTTGGGGGTGGAATGAGACACAAAATTATCTCATCTCATATCATCATTACACATTTTTCAAATTCCTATACAAAATATAATAAACAATTCAACTTTTTCAAATCTCAATTCAATTTTTTCAAATTTTAAAATAATAATAATACTAAAACATAATATTTTAAACACTAAAATAAAACATAAAATTCTCATATCAATTTGTATTGAGCAGCCCTGTCTACCCTTTTGAGCAAGCTTGTTTGTTGTTTTATTTGTACTTCTAAAAACATGAGCCAAAGATTGCTATATAAATTTTGGAAAATATGCTAGCAATTATTAGAGGTGATTTGGAGTCTCTTTCAGAAATAATGTCGTCTTTTTTAGAGGAGTTGCTTCTTTATGGTGAGTACTTGTTCTTCTCCATAAGAAGGTGTTATTGTAGAAGTTATGTCTTTTTGTGTAGAATTGTAAGACTTTTGCCATGGTTGTTTCCGCGTACTCCGTTATACTCCAATTATAACATCACAATTAAGTTTCATTAAGGAAAAATGATATTTACATAATGCACTCTAGTTAAAATAATAATAATAATAATAAATGTGAAATTTATACAAAAAAATTAATTTTTTAAAGAGAGTGTGCGATGAATTTGTAAATGTTAAAACTGTATTCAATATTACTCTTCAAAAAAGGGCCAAGAGTGGTTGCCAAGGAGGAGGCTGTTTTTTTTTTTTTTTTTGGTAATTCTAGTATGAAGGAGGGGATGAGAGCATTGACATTAGCTTCATCAAAAGTCTAACTAAATATAAAATATGATAAATTTAATCAAAAGAGAGCTGCATTGGATTAGCCAAAGAGATAAATGTGAAACTTTGAGCTACAGTAAATTTATAGGTTTCTTCAAATTTGAAGAGCTACTGTTCACTCATCAAATCTATTTTTTATTCACTTTTAATATCTAATGGTCCTTTTTATTCAAGTTTAATCTCTAACTATCTTGTAATAATAATGAAAGAATTAAATTAAATTATTAATTAACATATGATTAGTATAATTATAAAATATGAAAAAAAAGTAAAATATTATTATTAAAAAAATAATATTATATTATTATTTTAATAAATTCAATAGTTAATTCAATGTGGAGTTATGGATAAAAAAGTTTTAGATATATGAAAAATATGTACTTTTCATCAAAATTTGAACATAAATTTGATGAATTCAATACAATGAATAAACTTGAAAGGGTTGAGAAGAGATGAACGTCAAGAGGCCAAGGAGAAAAATAAAATAGAATTAAAAATAAATGGTGGAGATGCAGGGGATCGAACCCTGTACCTCTCGCATGCAAAGCGAGCGCTCTACCATTTGAGCTACATCCCCAGCGGCTTGTTGCTTCTCGTAAGCTATATTATTTTATCTAGACATAATACCCTACTACTGTACCCACATCGCTCTCCGTACTAGTGGAAGAAATGGAAAGAGGGGAAAGAGAGAGTGAAACCCCACGAAACGCTCTCTCCTCCTGCTCCGCTCCGATGGATTTCCAAGTGGTAGTTTTGGCCGGCGGGGCGTCCAAGAAGCTCATCCCTCTCATCTCTAAGGTCCCGCCTCTCTACTTTTCCTCTGCTTTTTTATTCTTTTGTGTGGAATTATTTAAGTTCGAGAGAAGGGAACTTCTTTCTTTGATTTTCCCCAAACCAAGCGGGCATATAAGTAATCTGTTACCTGTAAACATCCTCTAGTTTCTCGGAGGAAATTCTTACAATCTGTAATGCATTTTTTTTCCCTTGAATGCAGGAGGTTCCGAAAGCTCTACTTCCGGTGGCGAACCGGCCGGTTCTCTCGTACGTACTGGAGCTATTGGAACAAAGTAACCTTAAGGATCTCATTGTTGTACGGTTCCATTCTACTCCATATTTGCCCTAATTCCTTTTTCAGCCTTTTGTTTTCGCCTCACTATGCTTCGTTTGGTCTATTTTCTTTGAAATAATTATATTAAAAAGGCAGTTGAAGAAAACAAAATTAATAAAATGTTTCATATTTTGTATTATAATTTCTAATCAGAAACGCATGAACTTAAACGTCAATTTCTCATTTAGCAAACGGAGTACTACTTCTGAACGTTTATGGGCGTCGTTGATTTGTTTTATTCATGGTTGTTTAGGTGGTTGAAGGGCAAGATGCGGCTGTTCGGGTTGGTGGTTGGATCTCAGGGGCTTATGTTGATCGTCTACATGTTGAGGTATTTTTCAATTCAAGAACGATTACTTTCTGGTGCTTACTTGTAGAATGAAAAAATAAAAGAAAAAGAAAAAATACTTCAATCAGGAATATAAAGTACCCCCTTGGTTCATGTCATGCTTAGTTCTATTGCTAAATGTGATGAAGGGTGTACAGGACAACAAAAATAGCTTGTTGTTCAATCCCATACCATTGATCTAATTCCATGATTAATTCTGCGAGTTGTAGTCCTTTTGGAAGATGAATTTGAAGATTGAGATGATCTTTGGCATCCCAGTTTTTCAATACTCGCTTGTGTTGATATTGTCAAATATAGTGAAGCTAGTAGTAAAAAGTGACAAATTGGGGCAATTAAGCTGAGTATTTTTAAGTTGTTGCAAGTAATTAAACTGGCTAACTAATAACCGATTAGTAAAAAGAGTCGCAGGGAAAGGATGCATTCCATCAACTTGAATCTTGAAGCTCTTGCCACCAAAATGTCTTGATTATGGTCTTTTGAGGAAAAAATCTTGCCTTGTATTTAATTTAGAAATGGAAGACTCAGGGATATTCTAACACAGGGATATCGTTTTGGAAGAAGGCTTTAAGGCTATGCAATTTTGTTTGTTCTGGACTATTTCTTGGATGGTGTATACTCCTTATTTTGTCTCATGAAACTGCAGTTGTCGGTATTATCAGAGCGGCAGACTGCCTCAACATTTGGAAGTCATCTGTATTAACTGCATCATGTATTGCTTAACCTAACATGATACTCCAAATTGGTAGGGCTAATGTATTTTTCTTACATGGCAGGTTGCTGCAGTCCCAGAGGATGTCGGAACGGCTGGTGCACTTCGCGCTATTGCTCGCCACCTGACTGCAAAGGACATCATGGTTGGCATACATATAATGTTAAGCACTTGAACTTTGTAATTTTTTTTTACAACAGTTTGTTTCATATGTTTCTCCAGGTTGTAAATGGTGATCTTGTTTCTGATGTTCCTCCCGGTGCAGTGGCGGCTGCTCATAGACGACATGATGCAGCAGTGACTGCAATGCTCTGCTCTGCTCCTGTTAGTGGGCCTTCAGAGTCTGGTTCCTCTGGTGGAAAAGACAAAACCAAGAAGCCAGGACGCTACAATATTATAGGGCTGGACCCCACTAAACAGTTTTTGTTATATATAGCTACAGGTTTAGATCTTCAAAACTGTCTTTTCTTTTGGATGCTGCCTGATGTTTTTCTCATGCCTCATTCTGCAACATTTACCAGGTGCTGAGCTAGAGAAAGATATTCGAATACAGAAGAGCATACTCCGTGCAGTTGGCCAGGTAATGGCATTTGAGTACTTTTCTTTTCATTTTGCTTTTGGTAAACCTTTTCCAGAAGTTAATTACAAATGGGCTTTTGGTAAACTTGATTGTATCAGTGTTTTATGGCCCTTCCCCCTCTTTTCAAAGAGAACTTTTCAAGTTAAATGCCCTGTATTGAGATAGGTTTTCAGCATTCTGAAACTTTCCTTTTCTTTTCTTTTCGTTCTTATAGATGGAAATTCGAGCTGATCTCATGGATGCTCATTTATATGCGTTCAAGAGGTTTGATATGCTATCATCTTTTCTTTTCAATGATTTTTTCATCTTGCTTTTGAAACTGGGTGTTCTAGTCTTGTGTTATGTTCCATGATTATTTTTTAGGTCTGTTCTACAAGAAGTTCTAGATCAAAAGGATACATTTCAAAGCTTAAAGCAGGATGTACTGCCTTATCTTGTCCGGAGCCAGCTGGTTAGTTTTATACACTCACAGCCTATATGTTTACTATTGAATACCTTTCTTATAGTCTCTGAACTGGTTCATATTGCTTTTATGAACATTAGAAGTCAGAAGTTTTGTTAAATGGTGCACCGCAAGCAGAAGAGAATGGAAACGAGAAGGTTAATTTCCAGAAGAACCAAGTCATGGTGTCTCGAATCCTGGCCAATGCATCTACTCCAAGTTTTCATGAGTTCTCTGGACTGGGAACCAATGGTTCTGCTCCACGAACCCATAAATGCTGTGTTTACATTGCCAGCAACAGAAAGTACTGTGCGCGCTTAAATTCCATTCAAGCATTCAGTGACATCAATCGAGATGTGAGTCAATACAGTGTCAAAAAAACCTTTGTTGGGTCCTCATTAGATTTATATAATTTGCTTTTTTCTTTTGAGCTCCTTTGCCTTAAATCTGGTTGAGTTTTTTTCTGTTCTATACGGATCAGGTCACTGGTGAGGCTAGTCATCTGTCTGGGTATTCCTTCTCTGCTCAAAACAATAACATCCATCCTTCAGCAGAGCTTGGGTCAAAAACAACTGTGAGTTGAATGCTCTATCAACACAGTTGTACTCTGCCACTATCAAATTTGATTTAATTTATGTTACCTACTCTATATGTTAGTAGAATGTTCAAGCGTTCGCTTTATATCTCTTGTGAAGTTCATTTATTGGTGTACTCATCAAGTAGTTTGATGGATGTAGGTGGGACCGCATTGTATGCTTGGGGAAGGTTCACAGATGGGTGACAAATGTAGCGTGAAACGGTCTGTTATTGGCCGTCACTGTAGGATAGGTTCTAATGTGAAGGTATCATTAATTTTCAATCCGGAAAGTTAAAAGAGAAGTATATTGTATCAACCTTTTGTTAATTCTTCAGCTTCAGTAGCACTGATCGTCACAATAGCATCTCAAGATTTTTCTTTTATACTTTGTTTTTCCATGGCTTTGATGCAAAGAGATTCAGACTGAGATTTTATGCCCTTATGCAGGTTGCTAATTCAGTTATCATGAATCATGTCACCATTGGGGATGGTTGTTCGATCCAAGGTTCTGTGATTTGCAGCAATGTACAACTCCAAGAGCGTGTCGTGTTGAAAGATTGTCAAGTAATCTCTTTCTGTCTTTCTCTCTCCTTCTCTCTCTCCTGCATGTGGTTATCTCATTATAAAATTACACTTCAATTTAGGTTGGAGCTGGTTTTGTGGTTACTGCTGGGAGTGAGTGCAAAGGGGAGGCCTTGGCAAAGAAAGAGAAATGAGTACAAGGGAAGTCCCTGGGAACATATTTGGTAATTTTTTTTTGGCAGTGTGCTTAACTGTAGGTTGGAGCAGATTTTGTGGTAACTGCTGCAGAGTGTACAATGTGATGCTCTTGGCAAGAAGTGGGGATTGCTGGTCTGCACGAGTGTACTATCATCTCACATTTTCCTTCATTTTTGTATGATAGGTGCTCTTATGGTTGTGTCCTCAATACCTGTATTTTTGCTGTGACTAAACAAGACCAAATAGATAGCATTATTGTTTGATTTTATAGTAGGTTGAAGAAAAAGTTTTTCACTTTCAATGAATGTTGCATGCCTATAATAATTGTTGCTGATCAGAAGATGCAGTGAATATTGTTGAATTATAATAACTGGATCTATGTATGTACAAAATGTGAAGTTTGACCAATCTTTCATATTACTTGATATGTCCACCAGTTGTAATGGATTAGTTAAAATATACTGAACTGGCCAGGGTTGTGAGAATTATAAGATGGGTCTTATGCTTTGCCATTGATTCCTGAAACTGACTTTGAAGGTTCAAACAACGTGAATCTTAAGGTGTTACCTGTGGAACCTGTATGAAGTATTGGCTTCTATTCCAATAGAATGGATGGATCTAAAATATTTCTACCATTCTTTGACATTCGATGTTGGAAGTAATTGGGTTTCCTTACTGTCTGCATGTATTTATTCAAATGCAATAGAATGTATACATTCATGTTCTGGCAAATTAATCTGTGCAGACAACATGCTTGTACACTGGTTTCTCATTGCTGCATGTACTTATTCAAATGCAAAAGAAAGTCTGCATTTCATATTCTGGCAAATTCTAGGGCTTGCTTTCCATCGTGAGCCTTACCGAAGAAGCTCTTCAAGTAATCTTTGTAGACAACATTCTTGTACATTGGTCTCTGTCCACTTTCGAGCACTTTCAGCATAGGTCCAATAATGGCATCAGGTCCTGGTTTTGCAAAAATTGGAATTGAAACCCTATTCTGGTTTCTGTTTGTAAATGCCCGGTGCTCAATGCTTTTGTATAGGTCATTGCTCATTATCTGTAATGCATCCCCAATGTTGATGATTAGAGCCCCCTTAACTGGGGATAAATGGATCCAGCTATCATGTTTAGTTCCTCGGACGTACAACCCGCCACTCTCATCTTGAAGAAGGACGGTTAGTGTTGATATGTCGGAGTGACGGCCTACGCCGACCACAAGCTCAGGGTTTGGACAACAAGGATAGTGATTGAGGTTAATGCTCATTCCACCCATTAGCATGCTTTCTTTTTTTTCGTCAATTGCCTTCACGCCAAGTCTCTTCAAGAGCACCTCTAGGAGCCTTCTTATAAGGAGATCACCCCTCTTCACGTATTCTAGCGCTTGATCCCTACAAGAAAACACCAATTAGCCTTGGAGAAATACTACTTAAAATGCATTAATTTG
The DNA here is from genome assembly GCF_001411555.2 of Juglans regia. NCBI lineage: Eukaryota > Viridiplantae > Streptophyta > Magnoliopsida > Fagales > Juglandaceae > Juglans > Juglans regia. The sequence continues at coordinate 23,399,131 of NC_049914.1, read as the reverse complement.
AGTTGCTACTCTTGGAAGATGAATGGGCAAATGACCTCCATGGAAAATGTGTTATGTGTGTATCAATACTCTTTCGTTTTAATAGGAGAATGAGATGGCTAGAAAACTGAAAGTCGAAAAGACATTTTATGTACTCCCAAAAATATACTAAGTTCAAGTCACTGATGATGCAAAACACACGGATAAGGCCAGCAATGGAAAAGTAAAGCTACCATGGGAGGATGTTTTGTTTAGCTGTAAGAGTTTGGTCACACGGTTCTAGTGAACGAGAGGTCATATATAGTAAGATATTATTATGTGCTCTCGCAACATGGAATACCATGTTACTTAAAATTGGTACTTATATAACTAATTTTAATTACATGATAAGATAGAAGTACTACATTATTCATACTTCGAGAGTACCTAATAATTTTCGGTCATAATATAAGTTTTCGTAGACAAATTAGATACTAGGGCATGCGAATTATGGTTATTATCTCTCTTTATCAACTTCCTATGATTGCATCCACAATGAGTTGGGATAACACTTTTTGAATGGTTGTTTCTACATCTTCTCATTGTTGTGTCTAAGTAATCAATTTTAAGTCTTTGACTACTCTCTTGTATCTTTGTTTGTTTGTTTGTTTTTTTTTTTTTTTTTTTAACTTGAAAAATTATATTTGTAAACCGGCGTTGAATTACATGGTAGTATTTGTTTTATCAAAGAAATTTGAAATTTTTATCGGATCTTGTTATATTAGCAATGCAGAGATACACTGACTTATAAGTAAGAAAGCCCTTGTGATTCATTTTAAACATCAAGCAATTACTTGTGATTTCTTAGGTCATGTTCCTTTAAATAAAATAATAATAATAATTAAAAAAAAAAATCTATGAGGCTTATGCAAAAGAGATCAACAAAATCGGATGAGTTTCAAAATTAGACTATTCAGAAAGAAAGCTCAGAGACTGACTTGCATGCAGGAGGCCAAACTGCAGAAGCCTCATTCTCAGAAACCCATACGAGTTTTAAGGGAATCTTTCCAATCTAGGACCTTTTCTGCTTGAGTACCAAAGCTGGTAACCAAACACACAGATTCAGATGGCGAATTTTCTTTCAGATATTTCTTCCTTTCCTCGACTGGCAGCTCAAAGAACCTATGAGCAGCTAACATTCTTCATGTCCTCAAGAACTTCCAAGGGTACCCCATGATTGATGATCTGAAAGAAACCCCGCTTGCTAGCAGCATCGCAAATCGAGTCTGCCACCTTTGGATCATCCCAGTTTGAGACATCGATGCTGGGTATGGATTCATCGGTCTCGACTTTGCTCGGATCGAATCTTTCTTCCAGGGGTTGGATGTATCGCTCGGGAACACTTTCTATGCCCAACTCTACAAGACCCGTTATTCCGTTACCTTTGTGCACCACAAAATCAATGACATCAGAGGAGGAGGAGATTGTTGTCGACATTGGTTGAGTTTTTGGGGTAGAAGTACTCATGTTGGGTGATCCATGTTGGGTGATCGGAGGACGCAAGTATCTGTATGTAATCTTTGTTGAGAAAGTAAGGAATCTTGCTTGCAGTTGTCTTCTTTCGAAACGGCGTGTATTGCCCATGGAATCATTTGTTATAATCTAATCTCCTGCAAATGTTATTTTATTTAATCCTTCACGTTTTGAACATCAATTGAATATTGTCTTTGATTTGTCTGTGACTCACAGAAACGAATGGTACGCCAGACTGATGTTGCAGGCTTGTACCATGCCTACCCTAATGAAATAGAGCAGGGCTAGTATTCACCTGGAGTTTTTTGGCTTTTTCATCTCTGTTACACACTAGTTTGACGTTGCATATTTTAATGAAACCCAGTTCTTTGCACACAGTAATACCATGTGAGATGAGATAGCTCTAAGTTCCGCTTCATTATTAGTCCCAAAACCAAATTTTACTGAAAAAGCAACTTGGACAACACCTAAGCGATCACGAATCAGCCCCCCTCCTCCACTAGGCCCGGGATTTCCCCTGCAACTTCCATCAACGTTGAGTTTAACCCAACCCTCCGGCGGTCGCTGCCAATAAATAATGCGAGGGCTCCTTTCAGAGGAAATTTTAAAAGGCACTTCCATAGCTTGAAGTAGCTCTTGGCCCGTTGTCGACAGCCTACACTTCTCCGAAAGGGTCTCTGCCATCCTCCGAAGCCAGTCCTTTATTGAGAGCCAAACAGCTTCAACTGAATCATAGTATCCTTCCATCCTAGCTCTGCAGTGCCGTGTCCATAATCTCCAGGTATGCTTGTCCTTGTAAATATCGAGGAGATAACTGTTGACCTTGAATGGATTTAGCTTGTTGATGAATGCTATGCTGTTGAATGTTGATCACTAAATTTAATGCTTAATTCTATAAAATGTAGTCCCATGTTAGATATGAATTTGGAAGGTGAGAAGTAATTGGATTATATTTTTTAATACTAGCTTATGTTGAAAATGTAAAGAATGATGAATTAGCTTGTAGTAAAAAGTTCATTGAAGCTAGAAGTAGAAATTTGCTCCAAAGTAGGGTGATTAAGGTCTCGTTTCGATTTAGAGAGTATTTCATCTCTTTATTATAATTTTTTTAAATTTTTACACAAAATATAATAAACAATTCAACTTTTTAAAATTTCAAAACAATAATAATATTAAAAAATAATATTCTATTAATATTTTATTCAATTTTTAATTTTCATCTAAAACTATCTCATCTCATTTCACTATCCAAACTAGCCAAGCTGAGTAAAGCAAAATTGAGAATGTTTGTAAATAGTAATGAATAAGTAATAATAGAATATTGAATAGTAATAAAAAAATAATGAATAGTAATGAATGGTAATAAAAAATAAGTAAAAAATAATAATAAAATAAATAATAGTATTGAGGTATTCTAAGAGTACTTCAGTACCCAAACGAAATTATGGTAAACCCAACTGTATCACATGAAACCCGGAATCAATGAAAGGCTTGTTTTCTTCTTTCTGGACGAATAAAAAGTTCAGTCTCAATGAATGTTAACTTCCTTCAACAATTTAAGTGATTCGAGCATCAATTTATGGTTTAGTAATTAAAGAGATGCTGTGATAATCTCTTTCTATCGCTGAAACAGGACAACCGAGAGTGAGCTTCTGTATGTAAGCTGTAGCAGAATGCCAAAATGAAGTTTCACCATTTATTAGATATTGCTTGATATGTTCCACCAGTAATAGTACTGAATTTTACAATTGAAGTCCTGAAACTGAGTCCGAAGGTTCAGAGGGTATCAATCTGTAAGTGCTCCCTATTGTGAAGAATTGGCTTCTATTTCCAAAAGAATAATGGATGCGCTTAGAATGTTTCCACCGTTCCAGCTGCTCCTGTTCTGTTCAATGAGTGGATTGCATAGCATCTAGCTACTTCTTGTCTGAATGCATGTATTTTTTATTCGCGTCAAACAACAAAAAATGCAGGCAATAAACTTTAACCAATCTAAGAAGACAATACTGCCTGCATGTATTTATTCAAGTGCAATAGAAAGTGTACATGTCATATTTTGGCAAATTTCATGGTTTTCTTTCCATCGTGACCTTTACTGAAGAAATGTTTGAAGTAATCTGAGAAGACAACTTGCTTGTATATTGGTTTCTGTCCACTTTCCAACACTTCCTGCAAAGGTCCAACAATGGCATCAGATCCTGGGTTCACAAAAATTGGGATGGAAACTCTATTCTTGTCTCTATTTGCAAATGCCCGGTGCTCAATGCTCTTGTACTTGTCATTGCTCAGTATCTGCAGCACATCCCCAATGTTGATGACAAGAGCCCCCTCAACCGGGGGAACATGGATCCAACTATCCTCTTTAGTTCCTCGCACGTAAAGCCCACCAGTCTCGTCTTGAAGGAGGACGGTTATTGCCGATATGTCAGAGTGACAACCTACTCCAGCCGTGAGGTCGGGGTTTGGACATCTCGGGTAATAATTGAGGTTAAGCCTCAGTTCACCCATTAACATGTATTCTTTTGCTTTGTCAATTTCTTTAACGCCAAGTCTCTTCAATAGTACCTCTAACAGCCTTCTGATCACAAGTTCAGCCTTTTTCATGTATTCTATTGCTTGATCCCTATGGAAAACGTGTATTAGTCATGTAGAAAATACTACATAAACACATATTATAACAGTACCAATTAATATGCTAGAACACTGGTGTTTATGCAGTTGAGTGGTCCAGTTGCGAGTTGTTCAGTCTAATGAGTTCTAGTTAAAATCAACACACAGAATCATCATATTCCAAGTTGAAGTTTTGTGCATCTGATCAACAAAGCGTGCTCATTAGTAAACAACGACTTTGATCTTCTTGCTGACACTATAGCACTTAACAAACCCTTGAAATATAGAGAACTTTACTTACTTTCCTATCAAAGTAACGGATTTGAACAGCCAAGCCTTTCAAAAAAAAATTCGTCATTCCTTAGTCTTTGGCAGAAAGCCTGATTTAAGTCATTATCTTTCATATTTGGGATCAATTCCCACTGTGAAAAGAAAGGGAAGGGGAATTGTTTTTTCTTGAAAGTATGAAGCTGCTCCAACCAACTTCAAAGCTTATCTTCGAAAATTGAAGCCAAAGTAGATAACCAATCTCATTGTCACCCACACATTGGTGCTATCTAGCAGTTAGTACAACATCCGGACCGTCATGATTATAGCACGTAATTGAACGTGTGTCTTCAAATTACCCAAAAGGGGAAAAAATACAGAGTGCTTTCATTTGGGTGTCTTGCTTCAAGTGCTTACGAACCTATATATATGCATTTAGATATATAGATTCCATTTTCATATTTAGAAATAAAACTCAGAGACTTACTTGCATGCAGGAGGCCAAAATGCAGAAGCCTCATTCTCAGACACCCACAAGAGTGTAAGGAAATCTTTCCACTCTAGGACTTTCTCGGCTTGAGGACTAAAGCTCGTAGACAAGCACACGACTTGCGATGGCGAATTTTCTCTCAGATACTTTTTCCTCTCCTCAACTGGCAGCTCAAAGAACGTACGAGCAGCATTCTTCAAGGCCTCAAGAACCTCCAAGGGCACCCCGTGATTGAGTATCTGGAAGAAGCCCCACTTGCTAGCAGCATCGCAGATTGATTCTGCCACCTTGGGATCATCCCAATTTGAGACATCAATTATGGGTATGGAGTCGTCGGTCTCGACTTTGCTTGGGTCGAGTCTTTCTTCCAGAGGTTGGATGTATTGATCAGGAACGATTTGAAGGCCGACCTCTGCCAGACCCGTTACTCCGTTCCCTTTGTGCACTACAAAATCGATGACATCGGAGGAGATGGAGATCATGGGTGCCGACATTAGTTGAGTTGTGGGAAAAAGAGTGGTGGATAGGTGATTTTATTGCATTCCTTGATTCGTCTTCAGATACATTGAAGTGAGACATCGCACGCCGACTCGTTTTCTCTCTCGAGCGAAAACGCAGTCAAAGGTAGAAAAATCATACCTGTGGCTGGAGGGTCGGCTGTATGGTGTTCTGATTGTATTGCATTCCTTGATTCGACTTCGATGTATTAGTTGAGTTGTGGGAAAAAAAGTGATGGGTAGGTGATTTTATTGCATTCCTTGATTCGTCTTCAGATACATCGAAGTGAGACATATCGCACGCCGACTCGTTTTCTCTCTCCAGCGAAAACGCAGTCAAAGGTAGAAAAATCATACCTGTGGCTGGAGGGTCGGCTGTATGGTGTTCTGATTGTATTGCATTCCTTGATTCGACTTCGATGTATTAGTTGAGTTGTGGGAAAAAAAGTGATGGGTAGGTGATTTTATTGCATTCCTTGATTCGTCTTCAGATACATCGAAGTGAGACATATCGCACGCCGACTCGTTTTCTCTCTCCAGCGAAAACGCAGTCAAAGGTAGAAAAATCATACCTGTGGCTGGAGGGTCGGCTGTATAGTGTTCTGCTATAAATATATATATATATATATACATACATACTAGTAGGATTAACGTGCGCTGCACGTATGGCCAGTTAGAGATAATGGTATAAGAAGGTAAGAAAATAAATTAAAAAAAAAATCAATAAAAATAGTACACGTGCAGTGGACGTGTGCCCAGCTAGAAATAATAAAACTATACCACATTGGAAACTGTAAATGCACCTCAAATAACATTATAAATTTGATGTTAGTAAATAAACAATTCAATTCATAGGAAAATAAAACAAAGGTTAAACTTTCGAAATTATATATTTTAAGAAATCAATAAGAATAAATCATTAAGAGATTGGAAAAAAAAATTATATAAACAAATACAGATTGTTGTTATTTTTTTTTAAGAATTTTAAGAATAGTTATCAATTTGGATTTATTTGGGAGAATTTTTTTACGCGACTCGTTTCACATGTGAAGAATAAAAGTCCAAAATACCTTAATTTCATCCGACATCGTTTGACCAAAACACAAAATCATAAAAACTTTTTTCTTCTACTCTCTCCCCAAATTATAAAAAATAAAATAAAAATAGAGAACGTCATTCCATGTCTCCTTCTCTACTAACCTAATACTCTCTCTCTCTCTCTCTCTCTCTCTCTCTCTCTATTTTCTCTTCTTCCGTCGGCGACTCTCTATTTTCTCTTCTTTCATCGGCGACTCGGCAAGCTCACGCATTTTTCAAAAATCTCACCTAAAACATCCTTCCATGTCTCATTCTCTCATAATACTCTCTTCCACATATCTCTCTTTCTCTCTTCATTGTTGAGTCATGCAGTCTCCATGCGCGTCATCATCTTGCCAACCTTTAAATTTTTTTAGATCTAAAATAGTTTGCATATTGTTTTTTTTTTTTAGATCTGAAAATATATTTTAAAGATTGTTTTTGAGTTTGGTTTAATTTAATGAGTATGAGTATGATTTTTTTACTCTAACTTGTAGATTCTCAGATGTGCCCTCTATTTCTTGATTCATCTGGAATTTTTTTTTTAATAATGCTACAGTTCCCGCTCCCAGCCACCTTTAGGAGCTACCGTTTGTTATAGAATTTTATTTTTTTTTATTTTTTTGCTTTTCTATACATGTATTTTTTAATAGTTTTAATATTTTTTAAAAAATAAAAAAATCATAATATTATTAAAAAAAATTCTAATCATTAAGTAAAAAAAAAAAATTAAAAAATTAAAACAGTAAAATGAAACGGTAGAATTGAGTGGAAATAATATTATTATCCTTTTTTTTTATATGAACATATAGTTTGCAGATTTTCTTTGAGTTTGGTTAAATTTAATATATATGTGGGTGTGTTTTCAGATCTACTCTCTGTTTCTCCAATTCTCTGGAGGAGCGGTTTTTTTTTTAAGATCTGAACATATTTTGGGTTTGGTCTCGTCTCATGCAAATACAAAATAAATTTATTTTCCTCATCGAAACCGCCACCGAAAGGTTCTTGAGAAAGGAGAGGAAAATTTTCCTGGGGAGCTTGAGAAATAAGTATAAATTCAGAAATCAAACACTATTTTTTTTTTTTTGTGTAAAAATACTCATATTAATAATTTCCAGATTCCATTAGATGAAAAGAAACACAGAGCACTTCTCAAGAAGTGCGAGAAAGGCGATTACAAAATCCACAAAGGGCTAAAAACGTAAAAGTGCTAACAAATGAAAGGAAAACTTAGGGATTAAAATAGAAAATAACAAAAGCAAAGGGGCAAAATAGGAAATAAAATTGTTAGACGAAAACACTATTTATACTTCATCTGCATTTATATATATAGAAGATATATATATTAAATTTTATGATTATAGTACGGAGAAATACTGATCTACTGCTTTCCGATCATCCAAGACCGCCACGCACCGCAATACAAGACTTGCCGGCCATTGATCCTTGGGATGGTAGAAGAAAAACGTCAAAAAGAGTGGCTCGCAGTCCAAACCGTGCTTGGATCTCACACGCCGCCACACTATGGCTAGTTTGCTGCCAACACGTGCGGCATTTTTGGAGTAAGCAGCCTCGAATCTCTTAGATCCGACCACCATCCAATCTCTTAGTGTGGCGAGTGGTCCTCACGCACCACCACAGTTCCTGGTGGTCTCCTGCTAGTGATTCGACGATTCTCCAACTTGCTATCTTCTTATGTTATTGCTCATTCTAACCAAGGATTGTGAGAAAAAGGCAGTGAAAGTCTTTTTCAATCAGTCCAGACCAGCGACATGCAGCACATATTCCTATATTATAGTCCGTTTATCAGATTGTATCAAAATCACTTCAAGTAGCTTCCCCTTGTGGGAAATGGATGGAGGTCAAGTCCTTGACCCCAAATCCCCATTTTTTTTTTCATATGTTGTACCAATTGGTTTGTCGGGACCTCTCACTCTGTTATCTCTTGTATCGTATAACTGTTATATATATCTATGCTTGATTAGGAAAAAAAGAAAAAGAAAAAAAAAAAGATGCATTGAAATGAGACTTACATATAATCAAAATCCAAAGTTGGTATATAGTTGGTCCATATAAAATATTGGGATTAAGGATAATAACTGCTATAGACACAAAGAGATTACACAAAATAAATCCACAAACTAATGTTGCATCATAGAATTTGTTAGATCTAATTATAATAAAAATAACTTTACAATCTGGCGCATCATATCAAGCAATATCAATTTGTGAGTTTATTTTTGTGACTAAAGTATTTTCCTTTGTTTATTGAAGGTTAAGCAAGTCAAAGTATGAAGTTGAAACTTCTTTTGATAAGTTGCTCATGTGTCCTAATATTCATAAGTGGCTTTGAACATAAGAGTGTACATTAGCTTCATAATTCCTCTACATTCACTATGAATGTGGAATTATGATGGCTAAAACCATTCCCAAAGATTATTAACCATTTTGTATTTACAAGACTGATAGTTCTATGTTTATCACAATCCAATAATTCTAGTTTCACTTGATAAATCATGGAATGGAGAGAGGTGCACATTATGAGAAAATAGAACAAGAAAAACCTGCTACGAGTGCAGTAATTGTTTTTTAATAGGTTTAATATTATTAAGCAAAATTATAAATGGTATAATCACATTAAGATTTTTTTTTTTTATAAGTAAATAGATATCTTTATTGAATAGAATGAAACTAGGCAATGCCCAAGTACACATGAAGTATACAAAGTGAGACACCTAATTACATTCTAGTGAGCTGAAAAGAAGATAGAAACTCATGAACACTCCCACCCTTCAGTACAATAGTAGAAAACCACTGTAAAAGAGAGAATACAAAAAAATTCCAGATTTCCTCCACTGCGTGCTCCTTGTTGTTAAAGCACCTATCATTCATTTCTGACCATAAACACCACATTAGGCACAAAGGTAACATACGCCACACTGCTGCCAATTGTGCACTGTTATGCCTCCTGTTCCAGCACGCTAGTAGTTCCACCACACTCTTAGGCATTACCCAACTCAGTCCGGCTCTATCAAGGATACCAGCCCATAATTCCCCCGCCACCTCACAATGTAAAAGCAAATGATCTATCGATTCTCCATTCCTTTTGCACATGTAGCACCACTCCACGACCACCATACCCTGCTTCCTTAAGTTATCAACCGTCAATATCTTTCCAAGCACGGCTGTCCAAGTAAAAAACGCAACTTTAGGCGGAACTTGTGCTTTCCAAATATTTTTCCACGGAAAAAAGATGGGTTGTAGTGCTGTTAAAGCCTTGTAAAAAGATTTAACAGTAAAATCTTTTCTCCCCGTGTGAATCCACAACATACGGTGTCCCCCATTTCCTCCTACCTTTGTTGAATACAAGTGGCTAAAAAAGGATGTCATCTCATCAACCTCCCAATCCTGAGCATTTCTAGTAAAAGTGACATTCCAAGTTATCGTCCCGTTGGTACAGCATAGTACATCTGAAACTGCTGCTTGCTGATTTCCAGCCATGTTAAAAGCGAGTGGAAAGAGCACTCTCCCCACTCCAAGCATCATGCTAAAAGCGAAGTCTTGCTCCGTCACCCACTCCGAACATAATATATTTTTCAAAGGTGTTCCACCCCTTGCTAATAAATTTCCATAAGCTCACTCCATACAGGCCTATTCCTCCTTGAGACACCAACCCTCACTACCATACTTGTGTTCGATTACCTCTCTCCATAACGAGTTCTCTTCTATTTGATACCTCCACAACCACTTAACAAGTAGGGACTTGTTGAAGATGCTCAAATTTCGTACCCCTAATCCCCCGTTTGCAATCGGACAGCACACCATTTGCCAACTTACAAGGTGGAATTTGGTTTCCTCCCCCATGCCCCCCCCCCAAAGAAAGTCCAAAACAACTTTTCCATATGGTTAGCCACTCCCGTTAGCAAAGGAAAGAGGGAAATATAATAAGTATGAAGGTTGGAAATGGTATTTTTAATAAGTGCTAATCTCCCCCCTTTTGATAAATATAGTCGCTTCCACCCCGATAGTCTTTTCTCAATCTTCTCTACCACCCATCCCAAATGCTCTTTGCTTTAAATGACGTCTCCAAGGGGAGTCCAAGATATTTCATAGGAAGTGAAGCAATTTTACAACCGAACAACTCAGCTAGAGAAGCAATATTACTCACAACCCCCACCGGTACCAACTCCGACTTCCCCAAGTTCACCTTAAGTCCTGAGACAGCTTCAAAGCACAACAAGACCGCCCTTAGAGCTTGAATCTGGTCACTAGCAGCATCACAAAAGATAAGCGTGTCATCTGCAAATAATAAGTGAGAAATGGAACTGACACCATTATTATTGTTACCCACTGAAAAACCCGTAATAAAACCCCCCCTTAACGGCAACCTCCACCATGCGGCTCAAAGCCTCCATAACTAAAACAAAGAGGAATGGTGATAATGGATCCCCTTGTCGCAAACCCCTTGACGGCTGAGAAAAACCACAAGATTTTCCATTGACTAAAACCGAGAACCGAGTGGTCGAAACACAGTGTTTAATCCATTCGCACCACTTGCTTCCAAAACCACATCTTCTCAACATATAAAAGAGGAAATCCCAACACATATGATCATAGGCCTTTTCCATATCCAACTTGCATAGAACCCCCGTAATGCCTTCTCTTAACCGGCTGTCCAAACACTCATTTGCTATCAAAACGGAGTCCGAAATTTGCCTCCGCCGAACGAAAGCATTTTGAGGTTTGGAGATGAGTTTGTCCATCACCAAACTCATGCGATTAGCTAACACCTTTGAAATAATCTTGTAGATCCCACCTACCAAACTAATTGGCCGGAAGTCTTTCAAATTATAGGCACCAACTATCTTGGGGATAAGAGCAATAAAAGTAGTATTTAATGACTTCTCAAACTTAAGATTAGAATGAAAAGCATGGAAAATCTGCATCACTTCCTCATTCACTATCTCCCAACATTCTTGAAAAAAAGTCATAGAAAAACCATCCGGACCCGAGGCTTTATCCTTGCACATGCCTCTCACCACTAGGTGCACCTCCTCTTCAACAAACAGCCTCTCCAACCAACTTGCTACCTCCGAACCTAGCTGGTCAAACAATAAACCATCCAGTTTGGGGTGCCACTCAACTTTTTCAGCTAGGATTTCCTCATAATACTGCACTATATGGTCTTGGATCTCTTTGGGAGATTGTAACACATTCGAGCCTAAATGAAGGACTTCAATAGCATTGTGGCGCCTATGGGAATTGGCCACCTTGTGAAAAAAATTAGTGCATTTATCTCACTCCTTCAACCAAAGCGCCCTTAATTTCTACCTCCAAGATATTTCCTCCATCAACAACACTTTCTCTATTTCGGTTACCACCACTTTCTATCTTGACAAAGAATCCTCATTTACCTCTCCTTCCTCCAATACTTGCAACTCATCCCAAATGATATTTTTCTGCAATTCTGTATGTCGAAATACTTCTTCATTCCACTTCTTTAAGTCAGCCTTTAGAGCGTTGAGTTTGCCCGCCATTATGAAACTAGGTGTTCCATCAAAGGAATAAGCTTCCCACCAAGCCCATACCTTATCCACAAATCCATAAAATTTCAACCTCATATTCTCAAATTTGAATGGGCGCCTACCCCCATGAATGCCACCACAATCAAGTAAAATTGGAAAATGATCAGAACATACCCGTGACAACCTTTTATGACATATTTCCGGAAAGTGCGTCTCCCATAAAGGGGATACTAGAAATCTATCCAACCTTGACCACCCTCGGCTGTTGGACCAAGTAAACCCCCCCCCAAAGGAAGATCCACGAGATTTAACTCAAAAATCAATTCAGAAAAATTTTCCATTACTCTTGTCGACGTAGATGTCCCTGCCCTCTCACTAGGGAACCGAACAACGTTGAATTTACCACAAAAAATCCAAGGTAAATCCCATAAAGAATTTAGACCCGCCAATTCCTCCCACAATAAGCTTCTATCACTATCCACATTAGGCCCATACACACCCGCAAGAGCCCACCTCCACCCATCCTCAATATTCCTAAAAGATACAGCCATGGAAAAGGACCCGATACATTCCTCTACCATCTCCACCACTCTCCTATCCCACATTACCAACACACCTCCCGAAGCTCCCGACAAAGATAAATAGCACCACCCCACAAAGGAACAACCCCACAAACTGCGAATTATACTTCTATCAACACCACACAGTTTAGTCTCTTGCAAACAAACAATATCAACTTTCCAACTTCGTAAAAGAGATCTAATGCGAAGGCGTTTATTCACATCATTGATCCCTCTTACGTTAGGCTTGATTAACAACAATGGAGTCCCCCCCTTTTGATCTTTCCCTTCCCGAAGTTCCTTCCTTGTTATCATAATTGATAGAACATTCTAATCGTTTCAGCTCTCTCTCCTTTCTAACAGCTGACTTCATGGCCGTGGGACGACCCGCTTCCATGGCTATTAGGAGAGCCATAAATTATTCTTCGTATCCATCACATGTTAATCCCACCCAACCTTGAAGTTCCCCGACTTTTTTTAACACCCAATATGATGCTCTAGGTGCGATTTGAGGGGGAAGTGTCTGTAGAGGAGACAGACTACCCATCTCCTCCTCCTCACTATCTTCAAAAATCAAAGACTGCTTCCACGATAACCCCTCCTCCACAGACCTTACTTTGTCCACCGTATCCCCTACCTCCATTGCCGGCGCATAGGACACCGTCTCCAATCCACCCGAGTCTTCCCTAGAAACTGTCGGAGCTTTCTATGCCCGAGGTGAGGTAAAAAACTGGGGAACAGTGGCCAAAATCTCATCGCGGGGACAAGCCGTGACAAGCTCGAGGACAGCAGCCTTGCCGCTGCTCTCAGACACCTTCTTTGGCTTCTTTGCCGTTTTCTGTGCACTGGAATGCTCCGACGAAGTAAACTGAGCAGAAATTAGATCATCGTGGCCCCACGACGCGGCGTTAATCCCTCCACCAGCTTCAAAAAGAACAAACTCAGGCACCAAGACCTCCGTTGGAGCTTCTAACATCTTCTTCGTCGTTGTCTGTGCACCGGAATGCTCCGGCGAAGTGATCTGAGTAGAAATCACAACATCGTGACCCCACGACGCAGCGTTAAGCCCTCCACCATCTTCGATTACAACAAACTCCGTCGTCGGGACCTCTGTCAGAGCTTCTACAGTCTTCGGTGATGTCGTCTGTGGTATCGCCGGCGCCGGTGAAGAGGGCCGAGACGTCGACGGGCCACCAGGGTGCAGTGGCTTCTTCCTCCAAACAAGCTTCTCTGCCTGGGACTGGGCCTGGTGCTCCACCCGGGCCTGCATAGAAGGCCACTGAGCCATCAATGGCCACTTCCTTTCCTTTACCTGGCCCATTACGTGGGCCTTCATCTTGGCCCATACCCCAATCCTTCATCCCCTCTTCAACGCAACGTTTCATTGTCACCATATTAATCTGCAAGCAACCCACTTGCTTCTCCATTTCAGTCAAGGTATGCAACAGAGATGCCACATTTGTCCCTAACACCTTCCTGCCATTCCCTTCACAGAACTGCGCTTTCACCAAAGAGGAAGAAACGGCTGGCCTCTCTTCATGTTTTGAGGCTCGAGACAAGACCTCCCTGTAGGAAGATGAGGCTTGGTAGTACTGCAACAGAGGATAGGGCATCAGTGGATAAGTCCCTCTGTTATTCCCTCCCAAAACAGAGGATTTTGCAGAGAGCTCCTCCCTTCCGGTATCACTAGCACCCCACGCCGCCTTGCTTGGCCAAACTCCTATAAGTAGGGGTATCAAATCGTGTTAACGGGTCGTGTTCGTGTCGTGTCAAGGAATGTACATTACACTTAACGGGTCAACACGAACCCGACTCGTTAAGAATTTCGTGTCAAAATTCAAAACCCGAACACGACACGGTAAGATAACGGGTTGACACGATACGACCCGTTATAACCCGTTAATGAATAATAAATAAATTGACACGATATGACACGACACAACCCGTTCCGTTTCAACCTGTTTATGTTAATGGGTTGAGCAGATACGATACGACACGACCCGTTTGACTTAATTGATTTTATTTAAATATTTAAATATAAATAATATCTATAAAAAATAAAAAACTAACTACAAGTCTAAAATTACAATCCAAACAAATATGATCCACACAATTTATAATAATATTCATTATCAAATATAATAAACAAAACATATAATGTTAATATATTAATATTACAATCCCAAATATAATAAAAAATTTAAAATACAGATCTAAACAAATTTAGATCTTGAAGAAGAAAGTGGAGCATCCTCCTTACCCTTTAAGTCTAAGGGTATAAAGGTAAATTTAATTTTCTTAACGGGTCATAACGGATTATAACGGGTTGACCCGTTAGTGACCCGTTAAGCAATCGTGTCATAACGGGTCAACCCGTTTTGACCCGAACCCGTTAAGACTAAACCCTAACCCGCTTTTATCGTGTCGTGTTCGTATTAGGTTAACAGGTCGTGTCACATATTGCCACCCCTACCTATAAAGTGAAAAAACTCTCATGAGACCCATTTCTTCTTGTTCTAAGAAACACAGAAGGACCCCCAAAAGCTACACCTTCCTTTATCATGACAGCCAACCACCCCAACAATGCTTGATCAATGGAAATATGATTTACCGCACGACAACTACTCTCTGTGATTCTTCACCACCCTTCATTAACCTTCATAAACTCAAAGCACTTTTGATCAATGATAACATTCCTACTCGACTCCATGGCGCAAACACTCGTAACGCAATGAAGAAATACTAAGCTAATCACGACTAAACTCGACCACCATAAACCGCCACGAAAGGAACAACATGTTTTCTCATATGTACGGAGAGAAAAAACTCAGAAAACTCGATTTATTAATTAAGATATATTAATTGTGCACCAAATTTAAATAAATAAAGTATTTCTACCCCATGACATAGATTGATTGCAAAACATAGTCCTAATCTGATTTTGGTTCAAGTCATTTTTCAGTATTCCATAATCAGAATCCTTAAACTGCAATTTATCTCCAAATGACCCCTAATCAATTTCAACAAACTACTTCAAAGTCCAATGTTCCAAAAATGGGATCTCAATCTCGAAAGCACTCCCTTTGGCAAAATCCACACGTCTTAATAGCCCTCGTAAAATAGGGTGCCATCAGCCGATAGACATAAAGATAAATCATGTATTATATTGGGATATCAAATATCTTATGCCTTGGTTCCCCTTTATAAAATAGATTACATCATGGGTGAGGGATGCAGATACAATACTAAATGAGGGTGAAACAGAACTAAAAAGACCCGCCTATAAAACTTAGTTGTGTATTAGCAGGACAGTTGAGATAAAAATCTAAACCCGGTCAGGGAGCAGAACAATCAACTCTACTTGAAAGAAGTGAAGAAGCTGACGGTGTCGTTGAGTGCCCGGACAAAATCGTCAACGTCCTCTTTAGTGTTATAGAAGTAGAGGCTAGCGCGTGCGCTTGCATTGACTCCTAAATAACGATGAAGGGGTTGGGCACAATGGTGACCTGATCTGATAGCCACTCCATGCTGAAACTAAATACGTTAGATTCATTCCAATATAATTTTCTTCTATAACAGAAAAAGAATTGGTCTATAAGTTTAAAGAACATTTAGGCTTCTACAAGCTATCACACTTAAAATTACTTAGTAAAAACGCCGAGGAGAAATGACATTTATGGAAGACCGCAAATCTACCATTATTTCTAAGGTTACACCAGTTCCAATACCTGTTGGTCAAGAAAAGTTGCAATATCTGTAGGGTGAATGTTCTCAACATTGAAAGAGCAGAGAGCAGCACGGTTTGTATTTCCCGACGGTACTGGGCCATAGATGCGAATATTGGGGACTGAAAGAAGGTTCTCATACAGATATTTAGCCAGTTCCAACTGAAAAAAAAAAAAAAACAATAACAATAATTATTGGGAGTATATGCATTCACATTGTACACTTGTCAAAAGTATCTATTTTTGACAAGTAACCCTCAGGGTTGGCTCAAGTGGTAAAGGCTTTGGGCTTGGAGGTATGCTCCCCCCAGGTTTAAGGTTCAAATCACCTTGGGTGCAAACAATATCTAGGGGCCATCGGATTGAGGAATTTTCCTCTTGAATTACCTGAGATGCACTTGCGAGAAACTCTTTGCCGAGGGCCTATGCACCCCTGGGATTAGTTGGGACGATGTTCCTGGACACCCGGTGTCAATAAAAAAAAAAAAAATCTATTTTTGAAAAGTATCTATATACACATTATACCGCAGACATATTTCTGCTTCCTATTTGCTAATTTTAAAATAAGAGAGAAATATGACATAAAAGTTCAACTCACCTCATATTCATGTATCTTTTGCATGCCAATTCCTGATAAATAATCAATTGCTGCTCCTAATCCAATTGCTTCCCCAATTGCAGGTGTTCCAGCCTCAAATCTAATGCAGCCAAAGAATAGATTATACACAAAGACAAGTAACGTTATAGAATACGGCATTCTGACACAGTCATCCCAAGGGAAAAGAAAAAAGAAGGGAAGAGAAGAGAGAGGGGGGGGGGGCATTAACTTTATTACAGCATACTCCAAATATTTTGAAATTGAAATTGAAATTAGTATTGGTACTAGTTCTAAAGTGCCTAACAATGACAAAAACCTAGTGATATATCATAGAATTAATCAAGAAAAGAGATGACGTGAATATAAATTATCCTGATTAATTCTATGACAACGTGATATATCGTTGAAAAGGAAGCAATACCATTTGGCACTCCATAGGACCCATGGCAAGGTAATGGTTGCTTACCATGCCCAAATAGATTGAATATACTGCAGAGTTATTAATACACAATCCAAGCAGAACCTAAAACAATCCAAGGGAACTTAAAACAGAAAGCGTACCATCTTTTTCCTGACAAGTAGAAAAGAAACCATACTTCCAAAATGATATCTTTTGCAATGGAAAATTTGAGATTCACTAATGGACATGACAAAGGAGACATCTCTATGACCTATAATGTCTCACAGCAGATATTAATACCAGCAAAAATTGATAATCTTCATCCTATTTCAATATTGTTAAAAACTTAACATCCGAAGAATAAAAGGAGTACATCAATTGCTAAATATAATAGGGGAAAAATACTTATAAAAAGTATTAGAGAGGAAAAGTGAATAGATGAAAGTAGTAAGAGTAACTACAAGTTTTTTCAAATGGCAACATGCAAAAAACAAAACCCAGAGAAAAGCGGGGAATTCAAATTTTCTGGGTCTCCAGACCCCCCATGCTATCCATGGGCTTCATAATCATCCCTCCTGCTTCTAAAAGTATTTATGACGTATCTCACTCTGTGGCAACTAACTCATATTTGCCATGCGAATGGATTTCATCACAAGGAAAATGCTAGAGAGCCCGTTTTCCCTTCCTGTTTAGTGTTCCCACTTGACGTGTAAAGGCCACTTGGCATCCACCTTCTTTTTTTTTTTTTTTTTTTTTCAGACTACCCCCCCCCTGCGTCCCCTCCCTCACCCAGTTAGGATAACCACGACCCTCTCTCTCTCTTCAGCGGTGTCGCTGAATTAGCTTGGCTCATAGGGACGTTTCTCTCTGCTTCATCAATCTTTTTCCTCCGACTGGGTTCTTAGGAAGTGTATGAAACAAACCATTCAGAAAATGTTGCAGTTTTAGGCTGTGTTTGTCTCCTCCAATATTCACAGCCTTGGGGTTTCTGCGAGACCGATTTAGAGCTGATTTTACAAGTGCAAATGGATATTGATGTTGTGTATGTGTGTTTTTGTGCATTTTCCATGCTCGAACTTTTTCTGGCAGTACCAACAAATTTTGGAAAATGGGGTTGAGTTTTTGTGACAATGTATAAGCACTACTGTGCATAAACTAGAATGGTTTTCCTTCCTTCGCTGGAAACCATCAATTAGGGAGTGTAAATTTAGATCATTGGCTTAAAATTATGACAGTGTTTGCTTCAACATGAAAACCCACTTTCGTCTTTAATTTTATCAGATATTCTTCAAAATCCATATTCAAAAGCAAGGGAAATGGAGGATCTCTGTAAAGTGGGTTTTCACAGAGATGCGGGGCAGGGGAGATGAACGGAGGGGAGGGGAGGTGTTTCAAATAAAAATTAAATGACGTGTTTAAAGGGAAGAGAAGGAGACCATGTCGATGGGCTGGGAAGCAACGTGGGATTAAAAAATTTAAAAGCTGTGCAACGTGTAGGGGCCACGTCAAACGCGATGAATGAGCGGGGTCCATAGCATTATCCTTCATCACAAACCTCAACTTCACAGAAAACTCCAAGCTATCCATGCCAACTGCTTATTTAGTCTTCATGAAACTGAGAATTATCTTGTACATCTAGAATGCCATTAAGGTCACCAACTTAAACCCAAATGCACTTGATGCAGACATTCATTTAAAAAGATGAATTTGGTCTAGACAAGAATAAGCTCACTAACCTGGACGGAGGTTCTGCATAAGTGGAATGATCAAGAAATACATCAGATATCATTTCTCCACCACCTAGAAAGAGAAGGAAAGGATCAATATTAGTATCAGCTTCAAATTATAAGAATTAAACTAGCAGAACAGACAAGACCTTATATTTAATTCCCAATAACTTACCTAGGAATGGAGGCATGGCCGACAGGAGCTCTCTCTTACCATATAAGAATCCCATGCCTGTAGGCCCACACATCTGAAGAATGTTTATTTCTTAAAACTCATTCTACTCGACCATAAGGATAAGAACTCGCATACAAGGCAGTACCCTGACCTTGTGAGAAGAAGCAACAAGAAAGTCAGCATCAAGATCCTGGACATTGACGGCCATATGTGGAACACTCTGACAAGCATCCACAAGAACTTTTGCCCCAACATCATGTGCCCAAAGCACAATCTCTTCAATTGGAAGAACAGAAGCTACATAATAACAAATATAAATTTATTTGATTTTAAAAACAGAAAAAATCCAATGAGTTTGAACATCTTTTTCCAACATGCACGAGCCACTACTCAAGTTTCAATATGGAAGCATAAAGGATCAAATTGAAGCAGCTCAAGACAGAACTATACCAAGCATGTTTGAGACATGATGAACAACAACAATTTTTGTCTTCCTCGAAAGCATTTGTCTTAGCTTCTCTATATCGGGAGATTCAGTTTCATCTAAATTCACAAATTTTAAAACAGCACCAGTCTTTTGAGCTACAAGTTGCCAAGGAACAATGGCACTGTGATGTTCAGCAATTGTGAGAACTACCTGCAAGAATAATAATTTTTTTTTTATAAGTGCAAGAATAATAATAATATTGATGATGTAAAACACGAGGAATGATAATTATTTCAACTTCCTAACTTTTTTTCCAAAAAAAAGAGAGAGGCTAACTGAAGAATAATGGTATAGCTACATTAAATAAAATTTTGTAATACAATGAGGTACTTTTAGTAAATTGGGCTTTTATTTCCAGGCTTGGATACCAAAAAAAAACACATTTTCTTTCTTCAATAATATAAATGATCATCATATGATTCAAAGGTAATGAAAGTGTGGAGATTATCATTCAGATGAGCGGACTAATTTTAGCCTAGCTCCAAGAAATTATCCTCCAGCCCACAAAAGCTCTATGCATCTGTTCACGTAATGAAAATCTAAGGCCTTTGTTCCATATATTTGAAGGCAACTTTGTACTGCTTTCGCAAAAAAATGGTAACCACTATATCACATGAAAACCACAATTTTTGAAACTTTTGTGCACTAAAACAGCAACGTGTTCCTATAATCACTGTTTATTTCACAGTAATCATCAGATACACAATATTGGAGTAACCAAGTGCAGGAAATTGATGAAGCCAAAGTCCAGAAGTCACAAAACGCATTGGATATGGCAAGCGATAAGCTCCAAAAAAGTTATGTCTGGATTAAACTCAATGTGAGGCCTAATTGGCACCCTCCTTCAGCTAAATCAGTTACTATTGAGAAATCATTTTTACATTCATTTATATAAGTTGCAATTTTAGTTTTATTTTTAAGTTGGGACATTTCTTTAACCAAACGATTTCTTGACATTGGCTCTAATTTTGGTCCAAGGGCCCAATTTGGATGTGTAATTTAGTTTGCATCTAGTAGTTAAATTTTGTAGTGTCTAGAATCTATCAGAAGTAAAGAAGTTAGTAGCCTTCATTTATTGACATGATACCTTTAATTTAATCGAATGAAAGGTGAAATTATAGTTTCTGTATTTTTGGTCCATGAGTCCGATTATTGTTTTCCTGAAATTCTTAAATATTACTTCCAAAGCATACCAGTTGTTAGTTAGGGTTTAGTGTTCAAATTTTATCGGCCTAAGTCCCATCGATAAAGAAATTAGTAGCCTCTATATATTGACATTATACTTTCAATTTAGTAGCAATCCTAATTTTCTTCCTCTTCCTCCTTTTTTCCCTTGAACGTTTTTAGAAATTTTCCATCCAATTCCAGTCAAACCTAGACTTAATTTTTCTGAAACCCAAATGATATAAACTGAAGCCATTTTCTAATCACAAAGCTCCCAAACAACCCAGCAATAAAATTACTTCATAGCATTAAGTGCAGCCAGAACAGCCCCTAATTCTAGCCCTTTCTCACCATAGTTCCATTCTAAACTTTTTCTTTCTATTATTCCATTTGCAACCAGAACTTCCAAATCTTAGCAACACTTCTCCGACTATAAAATCCATAATACAGTGCCCCAAAAGGTCTGCCTGAAACCATGCAACTTCAATCATACTTTTCAGCCAGAAAAATAACCCATCAATATTCAATCTTTCCATACTTGTATTTTCCAACTTTAATCTTAAAGTTCCATGCAATAGTCACCCTATCAAAACGAATTACATTTGCTTCCATCAGTCTTGTGCCGCTATAGCAACCCAACTCACTTAAATTTCCTAACAAGGACTGTATAAGGGTTGGATGCGAACCTTTTGATTCATATATTATGGCAAGCTAAATGGAATAGAAGGTTAAATGAGGTTAAATTCGTTTTTTTGTACAATAGAAAATGAAAAAAAAAAATGTATGAAATTAAATATGAGAGAAAAAGCATAAACCTCATCTTCTGGTTTTAAAGTTGACAGGCCCCAAGAGTAAGCTACCAGATTGATGGCTTCAGTAGCATTCTTCGTGAAAACAATCTCTGTAGATTCCGATGCATTGATAAAAGCTGCCACCTTTTTTCTAGCTAACTCATACGCATCTGTTGCCTTCGAACTTTATTCAGAAGATCCAGTGAGTAACTTGCATCATATACACCGACAAATATCCCCCCCCCCCCGGTCCCCACACCCCAGAAAAAAAAAAAAATGGAAACAGGACACATAAAATCACATTGAAGTGAAATATTGAGAAAACACTACCAAGAGCGTCAACACATGATGGAAAATCTCATTGAAGGCTTTATAACATCAATCAAAAGAAAACAAGAAAGGGGAACCTACAGCTCTCTGAAAAACCCTCTACGTATATAAAAAATTATGATTACGTACCTCAAAAAATGAATCCCACGGTGCACATTTGAATTGTAAGCTTCATAATAATTTTGTAAAGCCTTCAACACAGCAGTCGGCTTCTGAGAAGTAGCAGCATTGTCCAAGTAGACAAGTTTTGAGCCATTGACTTCCTGAAAAGGAAAAACATAATAAAGTTAAGACTTCTCACCCTGTATGTCATGTAAAACTAGAAAGAAGCTGCACGGAGTCTAAGCAAGAAGTCTATTATGTGTTAAATCCGAATACGGTAAGGAGTTAAGATGAGTAATAAACAAAAGCCATACGAACAGCATTTTATTCAGTTAATACAATTGAGTTCTGTAGTTAATAGCGCCTCAAAGTGATTATAGTTCTGAAAGTTCATCAACGTGCAAAGAAAACAGTGAAAACAGCGTTATTTCAACATAGAAAAAGAAACAATATGGCATGAAATGATCTAAAAGAAAGCTTTTTTATTTGTCAACTAAGAAACCAATAACTACTTAAAACCATAGAGTCCAAAATTCGATCAATTTCCTTTTTTTTTAAATATAAAATTTCGAACTTCCTTAGCAACCAAACAGAGCATAAAATTGACGAAGAATCCGCGTGAGTACCTGGTGGAGAATGGGGAAATCTGTTCGAGTGACGTGACCGAGCGAAACGGATCCGACAGCCGGGTCGCCTTCTCGGACCGCTGAAGCCGATATGGAAAGAGAAAAAGGCCTGCGTAACCCGGCCCGCAGAGATGAGGAGCTCCGAGCTGTAGAGCAGGAGGGGGAGGAAGAGGATGAGCTAGGGTTTAGGACCTTCAAAGATGGAAGCTTAGGAGCAAGGGTTTCCATAGCAGAGCAGCACAGTTGCAGAAGAGTAGACGGCATGTGACCGAAAATTCGTTCTTTGGTGATTCATTCAGCAACGAAATGCTTCCGCAGCCGTCCCTTAGGCTTCAAGCCATAAGGATTAGGCGCCACGTCATTTTTAATATAAATTCTTAAAAAAAAAAAGTAAATTACAATTTTCCTCTAAATTTCTTTCTTTTTTTTTTTTTTTTTATCAAAATTGCAGAAAATTACAATCATCCCCTCAAATTATCAGTTTTGACTATTACTCTCTCGAACTATTAAAAATTTGCCGTGTACCCCCAAGTAAAATTTGATACAAGGTTTCGTTTGAATTTAAAATTCATCTTAATTCATCTCATCTTATTATTATAATTTTTTTAAATTTTTACACAAAATATAATAAATA
This sequence comes from Juglans regia, assembly GCF_001411555.2. Lineage (NCBI taxonomy): Eukaryota > Viridiplantae > Streptophyta > Magnoliopsida > Fagales > Juglandaceae > Juglans > Juglans regia. The sequence goes on along the minus strand of NC_049914.1, from coordinate 23,375,855 downwards.
ATTTAACTTTTTCAAATTCTAAAACGATTTTTTTAAATTTTCACATAAAATATAATAAATAATTCAACTTTTATTCTGCTATTCACAAGCTATCTCAACTTATTTATGAATCCAAACCACTTCTAAATATCTTTCATAAAAAATTAAGAATCCAAAAACAAGATTTAAAATTAAAAGTCTAAAAAAATATTTGAAAAAATTTAAAAACTTCAAAATATAGTTTATTTCTAAAATAATTAAGTTATTATAAAATAACTTTTTAAATGGGCACTTTATAATCTTTTAGAATTGACAGATGCAATTTTCTCTCTTTTATCTGTACAATGCATGTTTTTTATTGTTTGGAGGTTGATTGCCATTGGCTGAATGGTTTCCAAGATGGAAGATTTCCGACCACCATGGTGTAGCTTGTTTATTTGACTGTTACGAAAGCAACATCAAGAAGAGGCATTCAGATCTCGGCAATTCCAGACATCGATCGATATCCTTGTGGTTTGGTGAAAAAGGGTCTGTCTCTCGAGTTATGATAATATATTCTTGATAATCTTTATTTTTTTTTAAATATTAGTAGAATTCTTTAAACTTACCGTTTAATTTTACTGTTTATGTATTTTAATTTTTTTTTATTTAATAGTTAAAGAAATGATTATTGATGAAATTATATATATTTTTTATTTTTTTAATGATTAAAAATATTAAAAAAATACTTAAAAAATGGAGCATGTGGACTGGAATACCACAAATGTTTTTACATAGTGCAAATACTAGTGTGCACGATTTTTTTTTCTGATCAGCAAGTAGCATATATAAAAGGGAAATACATTGTTTGTTGGGTCCATTATGCCAAGTAATGCTCGCATCGATTTTGATGTCTATAAATTTTTTGGATAAACCATTTTTGGAATGAATTTAGTTAGCTTGAAATGTCAGTGAGAATGTTGAAGATGGACTGGTCAGGGGATGATGAAGGACTTGTTATAGGAGATATAACCTCTTGGTTGTCACCTTCAATAATGATGTTGGGTAATTGTCAATGAGCTGCTTATTCAATTGTCAATGAAAGTTTGCCTACTTGGGGAGGGATCCAATCAAGTAGGTTTGTTATCATTTGGGTCTTTGTATTCTACATGAGTTGGTGTTCTTTGAAAATCTTGATAAGTGATTGTGTGAAGGGAATTGGAGATTGACAAGGATGATGGTGAATGACCTGATTTCTAAGAAACCAAATGGAATCCATTGCAATGACAGCAAAACTAACGTGACTTGATAAAACAGACCACCTCCTCGTCTTCGGGATACTGTCCAAATTTCATGCCATCTCTCTTTTCCGTTGTTTCTATAGTAGAAAAGACTCTCTCCTTAACACTTGTATGTATCCAACTTGTATGTATATATAATAATAGTTAAAGTGTTGCATCTTGAATGACTAGACAAATAGAACCAAATAAAGAAAAATATTTTATACCTTCAAGAAATAAACATCTAAAATCAATTATATTTTTATGTCATAGTTTCAATTTTTAAATAACGGGGTCAAGGGATGGGTAATATTATATGCATTTTTGGAGTGTACAATTTTCGCATACTCATTTTTTTTTTTTTAAAAAAAAGGGAGAACCACCATTAAAAAATAACTTTTTCATGTTTGTCCTAAATTTATCTTTTTTTTTTTTCAAAAAGAGTACACAAGGAGTCAAGACTAGATACTCCAGCACTGCAAACATCATTTCTATTTCCAAAATTAGGAGTGGGTGGCAGGTCCATTCCCCCACCCACCCCCCATGTCTGGCCCCTGCTTGGTGCGGACGAGGGCCCCGCACATTATGAAGGAAGCGGGGAGAGGTCCTGGGTTGGGTCCCAAGCATGCATAGGATATCTCTAGTCCAACCTCTATATATATATATATAATTAGTTTATAATGAAAGAACGTCATTTTGGATGTTATTAAAACGACGTCGTTTCATTACAGAGTTAAATATATATCATAATATTATATATGTTAAAAAATAACAAAACCCCACGTTCCTAATTATGAATAACACATTTTCTCTCTCTCCTCTCATTTATCTCCTTCCCATTCTCGGCCATCATCCTCCATTCCCATTTCTTGTTTTCTCTCATTCTCTCTTCTCTTCTCTTTTTCTCCCACGTCCGTTAGGCTTTCACACTCCAGTGCTAGTGTCCACCATCCTCGACTTTTCTCTCGTTTCTCTTCTTCTACCACTTTCCTTCTTCTTCTCCTCCTCCTCTTCTAAGTCGGGGGGTGCAGGTAGCACCCCTACTATATTTTTCAAAATAATTCTGTATACAATATTGTATAGGGTTATTGGTACGAAGTGGGTGACTTGGATTAGAGTGTCTATTTTTAAGATGAGAGCAATGTTGGTATGATTGAGTTGTTTTAGGAGATAGTTATCTCGGATGAGACTTTGAAGTTGGTCTTATAATATCTCTCCGACGTTAAGAAAAGATGATATGAAAATATTAGTGTTCTACGGGACTACTACCCACTTTACTTTTTTATGTTTTACTTTAGATGTAAAATATATATAACATTTCACATTTAGGCATATAAAATATCTTCCGTTTATATTTGTTCATGGAAATTATGCCTCGTCAAATATTTTTGTCCATCTTAATTGTAGGTATAATTTTTTTGATGAAAAGCAGTAGTTTGAGGTATACCGATTTTATTTTATTACACAAATTTTTTAGTGTCATTAACTTCAAAAAATGGGAAATACATGATGCCAAGTCTTGTAAACGATGAGCTAAAAAATGAGAAATACATCGATGTGGAAAGGGAAGGGGGGAACTTCACATGTTTCTTTTGTGGTAAGACTTCACAATGATAACACAACACCTGTTTCTCACATAGGCATTGTCAAACTAACTAACACCTTGGTACTGCACAATGTGCTCTGTGTTCCATCTTTCAATTTCAACTTGATCTCAGCAAAACAATTGACTAACTCCCTTTCTTGTTGTTTCATATTTTTTTTCACAACATTGTTTTATTCAAGACCATTTATCATGGACCACGATTGGCATAGGTGAGATGAAGAATGGCTTATATCATTTGGTTGCTGCTGCAGTTTCACCAACAGCCATTCTTCATCATTTTTCTGTTGCTTTGCCTAAAAGTCTTTATGTTTCCACTACTTTCAAACCTATTGATTTAATTTCAAATCTTTGGCATTGTAGAATGGGCCACACAGTCATTTCAAAATTACATGTAACTTCAGATCCTTCTATAAAAAATCACTTATCTTCTATTTTCTAGTGATAAACCTTGTCTTATTTGTCTCATTGCAAAGCATCACAGACTCCTTTTCCCCATTAGCACTAATAAAAGCAAAAAAAAAAAAACAAAACAAAACAAAAAAAAATAATTGAGCTCATATACTATGACATCTGGGGACCCAACTCTATCACAACTTATGATGGTTCCAAGTACTTCCTAACCATTGTAGATGATTTTTCTAGAAGTACTTGGATCTATCTACTCAAAGCTAAATTACATACTAGACAGAAGCTTTCTGCAACTTAGTAGAAACTCAATTTCACACTAAGTCCAAATTCTCAGAAGTGATAATGAACTTGAATTCTAAATGACAGATTTTTTCAATAAAAAGAGGATCATACACCATAAAACTTGTGTGGAGACCCCACAGCAAAATGGAATTTCTGAGAGAAAGCACCAACATCTCTTAAACATTGCTTGAGCTCTTAAAATACAGTCCAATCTTTCACAAAAATATTGGAGTGACTGCATCCTCACTGCAACCTATCAATAGGATCCCTAGCCCATTGCTTTCCAACAAAACCCATATTGAGCTCTTGTTCAACTCCCCCCCTCCCCCCCAACTTATTCCCACATTAGAATTTTAGGTTGTCTATGTCTTGCCTCAATTTTATCTCAAAATAGAAAAATGTTTGGCCCTCGAGGTAAGAAGTGCCTTTTCCTTGGGTACCCTTTTGGAGTCAAAGGATATAAACTCATTGACCTTGACACTAACGCAGTTTTTATTTCCAGAGATGTCTCCTTTTATGAGCATGTCTTTCCTTTCCATCATTAAACTCTTCCCTCACCCACTTCCCAACTACCAGATTTTAATGACTTTCTATTTTCTCCTTCCTATCCTACTATGCCTACTAATTCTTCTCCGACTTCTTCACAAACTACCACCCATTCTATCTCATCCTTTCATTCATCCTCTCTATTACAATCTCCATCATTCGAACCTATCCTTCTTGCATCACCTCCCACTTTGTCATCACCTTTAGGTTCTTCCCCTCAACCTGCTCTCAAAAGATCAACAAGAACGAGAAGAGCTCCCCAATATATCCAAGACTTCCACTGCAGCACCTATTCAATCTTTGGTCTCATCACCTTCTTCCTCAGGTATATCATTCTCTTTGTCTACATCCATTTATTATGATCAATTGTCACATGAATTTTCATTATTTTCTACCATAATCTCTTCACACACTGATCCTAACACTTATATAAACAAGTTGTAAATGACCCTAATTTGTGTAAGGCAATGGAGACTAAGATTGAGGCTCTAGAATTAAACAACACCTGGGTCCTCACTGATCTACCTCCTGGCAAGGTCCCCATTGATTGTAAATATGTTTACTAAACAAAATACCACTCAAATGGTACAGTCGAGAGAAAGAAGGCTATGTTGGTTACTAGAGGTTTCACTCAATAAGAAGGAATAGACTACCATGAGACTTTTTCACCAGTAGTTAAAATGGTCACTGTGAGAACACTTCTTGCCTTAGCAACTATCAAGGGATGGCACATTCAACAGTTTGATATCAACAATGCCTTCCTCCATGGTGACCTCTAAAAGGAAATTTACATGAAAAGACCTCCTGGCTATCACAAAGGCTCTCACACTCAAGTATGCAAACTGCTCAAAAGTCTCTATGGCCTTAAACAAGCTTCATGCCAATGGAATGACAAATTTTCTCACTCTCTCATTCAGTTTGGATTCACTCAATCTAAGGCAAATTATAGCCTTTTTACTTGTATCAATGGTAACACTTTCACAGCCCTTTTAGCCTATGTGGATGACATAATAGTGGCTAGCAAGTCTCTTCATTCAATTTTTGTTCTCAAAACCTTTCTCAATCACCATTTTAAAATCAAAGACCCTGGCCCCTTAAGGTATTTTCTTGGCATTGAGGTTGCTAGATCACCATATGGTATTCATTTTTGCCAAAGAAAATACACATTAGACATTCTTGTCGATTCTGGACATTTAGCTTCCAAACCATTAAAAATTCCAATGGACCAAAATCACAAACTTAGCAGGTCCTCTAGAACCCCCTCTACCTGATCCCACTGTTTATAGGTGCTTCATAGGCAGACTGTTATATCTCACTTTAACCAGACCAGATATCAACTATCCTACCCATGTTCTTAGTCAGTTTTTGGATCATCACTCTTCGACTCACCTTGCAGCAGCCTACAAAATTCTAAGATACATTAAAAATGCTCTTGGCCAAGGTATCCTCTTATCTTCAACATCTTCACTTCACCTTAAAAGGTTATTGTGACTCTAACTGGGCCTCTTGCCCTGACACAAGGAAATCTTTCACTGGATATTGCATATTCTTGGGCCACTCTCTCATCTCTTGGCGATCTAAAAAATAAACTATTATCTCTCGATCTTCTGCTAAGGCATAATATCGTGACATGACCTCCATTTCCACAGAGTTTACTTGGCTTAGACAGCTTTTCTCTTACATTTCTATTTCTCATCCACAAGCTGTTGACTTGTACTATGATAATCAAGCTGCAATTCACATAGAAGCTAATCCCGTTTTTCATGAGAGAACCAAACATATCGAAATGGTCTGCCACCTGATTATAGACAAAATCCTTGAAGGCAACATCAAAACTGCTCATGTTCCAACTCATTCAAAACTTGCTGACATATTTACAAAGTCCTTGCCTTCTTACCTTCTCTACTCACACCTCTCCAAGATGGGAATAGTAAATCTCTATTCTCCATCTTGCGGGGGGTATTAGAGCAGCATGCACCACAATTGGAGCAGTATGCACCACAATGTCTCACTACCTTGGAGCTGTAGGACCATGATGATCAACTTACATGTGGCAACAATATTGCACCAGACTTGCAGAAGTTGTCCTCACATTCAGCACTAATTAGCAGTGATTCTATTGTAAATAGTTTACTAGAAAGTCTCTCAAATGGATGAGGTGTCATGTACAATTTTGTATTTACATAATTAGGTAGTGAATTGTACAAATATTTTTTATTCATAATCTGTTAACTGGTTGGATTTTTTCTATATATAGATAGCAATAGTCTGCAAAAGATCATGCGCAATGAATGAAAAGCTGTTGCCCCTTTTCATCATCCTTCACTCTTGTTATTCTTCTTCTCCCCTCTCTCTCTATTCTTACATTAGCAATGATGTTTATATAGAAGAACTCCAACCCGTGACCAATCGCAACATACAACTAAAAACTATGCAAAAGTTCTCAACTTTGGCCAAAACCCGACGGTTTAATTTTGAGTTTGGAAGTTAAAAAAGTAATTTTAATTGTCTAAAAACACTTTCATAGAAAAATGTTATGTTTGGTAAAATTAAAAAAAAAAAAAAATTTATGCACTTGAATCAACTTTTTTAAAAAGTACTAAATTGAATTTTTTGTTTAAAAATTTTATAATTAACGTAAAAATTAAATAACTTTAAAAGCATTTGAAGCGTATGTTTACCGAACAATTAATGACTTTTTAATATTAGAACATTTTAATAAAGCATTAATTCCAACAATAACCCCAAACATGTACTAATTATTCATTGAGACATTATCCCTTGCAAAAATTGAGAGCTGCGTCTGATCAAATTTGACTATTCTTTTAGCAATAGTTTTGGATATAACTTATGTAGTTGATTAATTGTTCTTTCATGTACGGTTGGATATGAAAGTATCTTTCAAATTAAATCATCCAACACATCATGATCAAGTGGGAAGATCAAGCACGTTCATCCATCCCTAGTATGTGTATCAAACTATGTTCTTAGTTTGCAAATAGAATTTAACTTCAAACAAGAGTTACTCTCCGATCAAAACGTGACACCTCAACTTTTTAACAAGTGATAAAATAAACACACTTAAACTAGATTATACTCACTAAGATTTAAACTAATTAAATTTAAATTAAAAACAAAAAACTGGTGAGCCTATGTAACTTTGATATCTAAAATGATTAGCTAATAATGCAATTAAAAGCTCATTGGAACATTATAAAGAGTAAGAATTTTTCATTTCCAAAACAATGTAGGATCTATCCCCTTTATATTCTTGACATCATTGTCGAGCCAGTCTGTCGTAGATGGGACGACTTAAGTCCCACATTTTTTATTGGTATAGGCTCTGATACTATTTGTAACACCACACTAAAAGGTCTAAACCACATTATCCATACTTCAAAAGGACTAGTCAATGATATAATTATAGATCCATTAGAACCATCATAAAGAGTAAGAACTTTTTCTTTCAAAACAATGTGAGATCTCATACAACACATACCCTTATCACTTAAAATGGGGTATCACATCGTCTGGTAGCCACCTCCAGCGCCACATATGTTGGATCTAATGCATTCGCATTGCCAGGGAAGCGCCGAATGACCCATCTAGCAGTGGGGAGTTGTCAGATATGTGTCGGAAAATAGATCTGGCGCCTTCCCCAGATGACATATCTGATGCTAGGGAGGTGTGAGACCCGACCAATCGAGTGTCTTCCCAGCCATTCGGCGCCAAAGCTATCGGATCTGACTGCAAAGTGCTAAATCCACCCTTCTCGGGTTGGTTAGCGCCACCTGACATCAGATTCACATTGAATTTAGCTACCAGTGTCGGAACTAGCAATATCGAACCAATTCGACTGATTATGCCTAAACCGCCCAAATTTGTTTTGAACCAATGGTGGCAATTCCGACGAGATTTGCACCTTCTTGGGCCAATTCCAACGAATTAGCATAATTGATTTTTAGTTTCAAACTTCTTATTTAAGAATTTTATTAATAATCTTTGTATAATCTTAAAAGAATGCATGTGACTAGAAGTAGCGGGATGGTTTAAAACTTTACTCCCTTGTAAAGAAAAATATTAAATTGTAAATATCCAATTATCAGAAAAGATAGATTTGGATTTGTCACAAAAGATAAAAGATTACAAAAGACAAAAGAAGATATTAGACATTTGCATGTGGATATGTTCCTCTCGTCCATTCATTTGACCTTTAGGAATGCGAAACCATTAAGGAAGATCACCGAGAAGTTATCGTGTGCCAAAACATTGACCAAGCAATGTACGCCACGTCGTAGCAAAGTCAAGCATTTCTTCGCCCATAGATGCCTTCAATCCGACGCTCTGCTCTCTCCAACGTGCTTGACAATCGCTTCCTCCTTCTCTTTATAAAGCTACCCCACCCCTATCGACGAGTGGCTACATTCCAGCAGGAGGATAAAAATGGCGACAGTTGGAGGAATTAGCGATGTTGATGAGGGGAAGCAGAACAGCCTGGAGATTGATAGTCTCGCTCGTTTTGCTGTCGATGAGCACAACAAGAAACAGGTTCGCTAATCCCCCAATCTTTCATTTTTATTTCCTCAGAAAATTGTGGGTGATTTTTATAGAACTCTATATAGTCAAATGATCAAGATGCTCTATAATTCCAAGCAAATTAGCACGTAAAGATTGATTGATTGATTGATTGATTTATGACGAATCATTTTAATTTAGGTGATTGGAATTTTATCGAATTAATGTTATCACGTCTAGAATTTGGTAAAATACGCTAAATCTTAGGCTGATGGATCCTGTGTGGGAATCAGCCGTAGAAATCTTAGGACCCTTTCCAGTTAAAGTTGGCTTCCTAAGTATAATTTGGATTGAGATTAATACTTAAATCATTTCAACCTTAATTATATACACGAAGTTTTGAGGGTTATTTTATTTTTTATCTTTTGCCCAAACATTTTAATGGATTTTATTAGCACGTCAAGATATTGGTTATTTGGGGGAAAATCGTCTTGTGAGATATATCCGAGTGTGACTATTCTTTATTGAATTTTGTCGTTTTGTGGTGCAGAATACACTTCTGGAGTTTGGGAAGGTGCTGAATGCGAAACAGCAGGTGGTTTCTGGGACTGTGTACTATATAACACTGGAGGTTACAGATGGCGGGAAGAAGAAAGTTTATGAAGCCAAGATTTGGGAGAAGCCATGGCTGAACTTCAAGGAGTTGCAGGAGTTCAAGCTCATCGATGATGCCCCTTCAGGCTCTAGTGCTTAGCTAGGTATCAATTACAGAACACTGTTGCTCTGTTTTGATTGCTGGTGTTGATTTTCTTGAGGATCTATTAGGACTACAAGTTGACTTAACTGTTAATAAGATTAGAAGGGTTGAGGAATTGAATGCGCATTCCCATTTGATGCTGCCATAAAGAGACTGTCTAGGAATTATGTGTTTCGTGCTGGAATGCATGTAGGAGATTTCCTTCTAAAGTCTAAACAGGGCCCAACAATCATAACATCCTTTTCCTATATGAGTAAAGATGTTAATGTAAGTATCAAGTGTTCCTTCATTATTGGGGAAACAGTATTTTTTACCCTCGAGCTATTACCATCTTCTTAACTTGTACCATAAACTACCAAAAACTATAAATTTGCATTCAAAACAACCAGATTTTGATAATGTGTGCCTCGGTGAAGATCTGGTTGTTAATATCGATGAAAACCCAGATATTTGGCATAATGATTGTAACGGTCCGATCTTGATTGATTATGCAAATTGCCACAATTTGGTAATTTGAATGCAAATGGATAGTTTAGGGTTCAAATTGAGAAAATAATGGTATTTTAAGTTGCGAAGTGTAACTTTTGCTTTATTATACATCCACAGCCAGGTTTGCAAGCACTATATTTATTAATTTGCAACTAATTGCTCCCCTTCCCCCAGACTGTTGTCAATGTTTTGTAAGTCATATGTACCACACTTTATTGTATTCAATTTAAGAAGAAGGCTAACATGTTGAGGTGACCATTCAGATACATTGAGATCTATTTTTTGACATTCAGACATGAAAATGACCTTTACTCCTGCAAGCAAAACAGAGACATCTAATGAATATATTGTTTGTTTATTGATATGCAAATGCCCCGGTATGAACTGTTTATGGATCTTAGAGGGGAATCTGTTTCTGCTGTAGCTCAATTCAAGTCACTGATAATTTTTCCTTGCATATTTAGGTGACTGAAGATCAGATGCATCTTGCTTTGCTTCAAGTTGATTTAGAAGTAAATATGAGCATTGAAGGCATGTTCCTATGAAATAAATGTAAATAAATCTTATCCTGATCAGATTTTGAGCCTTCTATATGTAATTCAGGATCTGTTGGATTCATCTTTCTTTGTGACAGTATTAACTCTTTGAATACATTTTAGTATTTATGCATGAATACAGTGTGCAAGTTAATCTTTCTTTTCCCTTCCATTCCATTCCCGGTCTAATTCGATCTTTCTTTTGCATTCCCTTCCTCTAATAAATTTGCAAGCACACTGTTAAACTTATTCATTGCAAGTGATCACGCACATTCTCCCTTGGATATCCTAATTATCTTATTTTCAACACTTTTTTGTACTAATTAAATATTTTTATTCATTTAATTGTAAAACAAAATTCGTGGTAAAAAGATGGAGAGTTTGCTTCAAATTTTTTTTTTTTAAAATCATTATTAGAAGTTTGTACAAAACACAAAATTTGCAAAGATTCACTTGTGTTGTTGAAAAATCTTATTGCAACAATTATTCAGTCATTACAAAAAATGACGTTTCTCATTACAAAAATAGATAATTCAATCCAAGAAAAGCCATCGTCAACAATGGAGTGTTGTGATTTAGCAAGAAACTCTAGACGTTGTAAATGAATGATCTTTCGAACAAATACGATATTGTTCAAACAGTATGCTATGTTCTTGAGTAAGTTCAAAGAATGGTTTAGAGTGTGTTTGAATGTTGAGTTGAGTTGAGATGATAAAATATTGTTAAAATATTATTTATTATTATTATTATTATTATTTTGAAATTTGAAAAAAGTTAAATTGTTTATTATATTTTGTGTTAGAATTTAAAAAAATTGTTGAGATGAGTTGAGATGAGTTTATTTTCCAAACGGAGAGTGTTCAATCGAAAACGAAAAATGTTTGAATGATACCATTGATATGTACTCTCTACTTGTAAGTTTTAACGGTTTCAAAGCTCTTCAAACTAGAGCTATGATTGTTGGAATGGTTAGTTGCATGTTTTAAGTAAGAGTTTTGCTACACAACCTCCATCACATTTCACACTTTACATTTTTTAAAATTTTTAAAATTTTAATTTTTTTAAATTTTTAAATTTTAGTTTACTTTTTAAAATTATTTCAAATTTTCTATTCATTATTCGTATAATAAATATTTGATAAAAGAAAAAAATAATAAAAATTAAAAATAATGTGAAGTGTAGAGTGTTAGAAAGTTGTAAAAATTTACTTGGACATTATATGCATATCTAACTAAATACATTGTTCTCGTAATCCTTTTTAAATGGTATCATATAGGGGAGGGTGCCACTTGCCTACTCCTAGTATCATATTTTGACATTTAAAATACATTAGCGTCATGTACAAGTTTTAAATAAATAAATCTTATATAATTTTATTTTATTTTTTATTTTTTTATGTGGAGTCCAATTTTTTACATAAATTTATATGTAGTTTGTCTATTTGAAGCTTGTATAAATAATTTATCATTTAAATAATATAATTGTTTCGAAAGAATTATAGATTTATGTTGAACAAAAATGTCTCATTACCATCAATATATGCATATATATATAATAAATAAAACATAAGTTTTTTAAATATGGCATATATCATAGATAGGAATAATTCATAAATTGTTCAAGTTTTTAATGAAGCAATAGGCATCCATTCAATTTCCTACAAGACATTTTAAGAGTGCAACTAATTAAGTTATTAGTTTAGTAATAATGTTTTTATCCACGTGGCTCTCACAGCTTGTCTCTTATCTTGTAAATGTCCTCTTATCGTGTAAGTGTGTAATTGCTTCAATATCAGTAGAATTAATTGTTTTTCATATTTTGAGAAGGCAATATCAAATTATAAAAGGAAGTCTTATCACTACAAAGGAATTTTATATAAATAAATTTATAAATTGATATAATTTTATATCTATAAAATAATTTTATAATCTATCGTATTACATTAAATAATAATCAATATATTAATTTACTTTTTATAAAATTTGTGATTAAAATATTTAGGATAATGCTACGAATCCCGTTTTATGATCCTGTTTTACTTTCCCCGCTTGATGTGAATATCCCACCTGGCAATTGGCATGCTAACTTGATTTTTTTTTTCTCACTTTTTGAAAGCGAGGGAGAGGGAAAGGATAAAATGGGGAGGGTTTTATTTCGAGATTTCAAAAAGTGAAAAAAAAGAAATCAAATTAGCGTGTTAGGTGGGATATCCACGTCAAACGGGGAGAGTAAAACGAGACCATTTAACGAGACTTGTAACGTGAGAAATTCTATTTACCGTTCTCAAGTGGAGATTATATGTGTAGGCATATTATTAAATAAGAGAAAATATCATTTTAAGATGGATAATTTTATAATTTTAAAAAATTTAAAAGTTAAAATAGTCTAGACTTACATTACAGTCCTTATTTAAAAACTGTACCTAGCATTATTCTTGTAACATTATTCAAATATTTAATATAAAAAAAACTTAAGATTCATTTCAAAAAATAATAATAAATACATAATATTTTTTATAATATATTTTACAATTATATTTTTTAATTATAAAATATCATATAAAAATAATACTATACAAAAATATCTTCATTTTATATCATTTGTTGTGAAAATATTCTCAAAAAATCATATTCGCAAGTGGATGTGTTCCTCGTCCTTTCAATGGATTTTGAAATGCTTAGCCATTAAGGATGCATGAACATTGACCACGCGTTTTGCGACCCTTGTTAAGAAAATCGAGCATTTCTCCGCTTAAAGATGCCCTCAATCCCACGCGCTCTTATCTCCGCCTGATTGCTAATCGCTTCCTCCAACTCTTTTATAAAGCCGCTCGTTTCCATGAATGGCTACAGCTGCTGAGCAGGACCATAAAAATGGCGAGACTCGGAGGAGAGAACAGCCTGGAGATCGACAGTCTCGCTCGTTTTGCCGTCGATGAGCTCAACAAGAAACAGGTTCGCTGATTCCCCAATCTTTAATTTTTTCTTTCAGAGAAAATTGTGGTTGATTTTTAGAGAACTACATATAAAGTCAAACTGATCAAGATGCTCTATATTTCCTTTCAAATTATCACCTATGATTTCTTGAGTTATGATGACTGATTTTAATTTAGATTATTGGAAATTTATCAAATGAACGTTTATTGGGTTTAAGATTTTGCAAAATACGATAAATCATGAGTTGATGGATGCTGTGATGGAATCAGCTGTAGAAATCTTAGGCCCCATTTCCAGATAAATTTGGCTTTTTTTAATGTATAATTTCGATTTGAGATCAATGGAAACAAGCTTAATGTTTTTTTTTTTTTTTTTTCCATCCTTGATTATATGCACTAAGTTTTGTTTAAATTTTTTGCGACAACATTTTATTAACTCTCATCAGCTTGCCAAAATTCCGTTTATTTCAAGGAAAAGCCTGGTGCAATATATATCCGTGTGTGAATATTCTTTGTTGAACTTTTGTTGTTGTTTTGTGGTGCAGAATACACTCCTGGAGTTTGGGAGGGTAGTGGAGGCGAAACAGCAGGTGGTTTCTGGAACTATGTACTATATAACACTGGAGGCAACGGATGGTGGGAAGAAGAAAGTTTATGAAGCCAAGATTTGGGAGAAGCCATGGCTGAACTTCAAGGAGTTGCAGCAGCTCAATCTCATTGCTGAATGTTGATGCCCCTTCAGGCTCTATTGCTTAGCTAGGTATCAATTACAGAACACTGTTGCTCTGTTTTGATTTGTAGTGTTGATTTTCTTGTGGATCTGTAGAGTGTAGAAAATACTCATATAACAAAAATCCTAGCAAAGCAAGAAGACGAAAAAGAAAAAGAGGCTTTGGAGAAAAGAGTCGTGTGAAAATGAATTAAGCATTAAAATCCATGTACAATAACCTATTTATACAAGCTGAAATAAAGGGAAGAAAAATGCTATACGGCAAGTGTGCTATATTACAGAAGTAAAAAATAAATGAAATTACAATTCTGTCCTTATACATAAAATGACAATTATGTCCTAAAATTGGTGATAACCAAGAGCTTTGATTAACACATCAGCAAGTTGATGACCAGAAGACAAATAGAAGGTCTTTATATCACCAGCTTGTATTTTTTTCTGAATAAAATGGCAGTCCAGCTCAATATGTTTCATTTTTTTATGGAAAATTGGATTAGCACTAATATGTAAGGCAACCTGACTATCATAAAAAAGTTAAGCACTATGAGAATGTAAAACACCAAAATTAGATAATAAAGTCAGAAACCAAATAATATCACAAATAGTAGAAGCCATTGATCGATACTTAGTCTCAGCAGAAGATTTAGAAACAATTGTCTGTTTCTTGGTCTTCCATGAAACCATAGAATTCTCAAGAAAAACACAATAACACTTGTAGATCTCTTACTGTCAGGACAAGAAGTCCAATCAGAATCAGGAAAAGCTTTAAGAGACAATGTATTGTCAACTGGAAAGAAAAGTCCATGGCCAGGAGTGCCTTTGATATATTGTAAAATTTTGTAGGCAGCTTGTAAATGAGGTTGTCTAGGCCGAGTCATATATTGGCCAAGTCTACTGACATAATAGCACAAATCTGGCCGAGTTATTGTGAGGTAAAGAAGGCGCTTTCCAGGCCTTCTATAAACTGTAGGGTTAGGCAACAAATCTCCCACATTCTTATTCAACTTAATATTTTGCTCCATAGAAAAAGTAACAGGTTTAGAAGCAAGTAGACCAGCTTCTTGAAGAATTTTCAATGAATATTTTCTTTGACACAACGAAATACCAACAGGAGATCGTACCACTTCCAAACCAAAAAAATATTTGAGTTTGCTAAGGTCCTTAAGCTTAAACTTCTCATAAAGCAAGGACTTTAACAACTTGCATATCATTACTAGCTATGAGAATATCATCAACATAGACAAGAAGGGCAACAAAGATGAACTCTCAGTCTTGGTAAAAAGAGAATAATTAGCTTTGGATTGTTGAAAACCCAAGTTGAGGATAGAAGTGGAAAACTTGGAGAACTACTGTCGTGAGACCTCTTTCAAACCATAGAGTGATTTATTCAACTTGCAAACTTGAGACCCCCTTTTAATGTGAAAACCAGGAGGTAAAACTATATATACTTCTTCAAATAAATCTCCATGCAGAAATGTATTATTAATATCATGCTGTGTAATATGCCAACCTTTCACAGTAGCAATGACCAAAAGAGATCTAACAGTTTCTATTTTAGCAACAGGAGAAAATGTTTTAGAATAATCCAAGCCTTCAGTTTGGGTATAACCCTTGACAACCAACATTGCCTTATATCTCTCAATGGATCAATCAGCACAATATTTAGGACTCGTTTGGATTCGTAAGTGATCTCAGCTCATCTCAACTCATCTCACTACTATTCAGCAATTTTAACTCATAAATCTCACTACTATTCACAACTCATCTCATTACTATTCACAATCCATCTCAGCTCATCTCAGCTCATCTCAAATCATCTTAAGTCATCTTCGAATCCAAACGTCTCCTTAATCTTAAAAACTCATTTACAACCAATAGGCTTCTTACCAGGAGGTAAAGAAGTAACAGTTCAAGTATTATTAAGTTTCAGGGCTGCAATCTCAGTTGGCATGGCATCTCTTCAATGAGAGTGCTTAACAGCTTGATGATAGAACTTAGGTTCAGGTTCAGTATCAGCAGAGATGTACATGACAAAGGATTTATGGGAAGAAGAAATGTTAGCATAAGACAAAAAATTAGGGATATGATATTTAGGAGGAAAATTGTGTTTTAATCATTTTGTAAAAAACTGTAAAGATATGTGACACTTCAAATTTATGTTTAAAAAGATAAAGCCATGTAGTACGAGTTGAATCATCAATAATAGTGAAAAAAATATTTGTAACCTTCAACAATATATACTGAATATGGATCCCAAACATCACAGTGAACTAGGTAAAATGGAGCAGTAGACAGACGAGCATTATTAGGAAATGGTAATTTTTTTTATTTAGCTAAAGGACGGATCATGCAATGATGGCATGGAGCAGTCAATTTAGAAATAAAATTATTCACAAACAACATCCTAGAATTAGAAGGATGACCAAGTCTATTATGCCAAAACTCATAATTGGAACATTTGGAGGTATTGGAACAAACATATATATAAATTGTTTCGGGTAAATAGGCAATATGTGAAGTAGAAACAGAATTAGAAAGGCCTGATTGTTGCAATATGTAAAGACCTCCATGCAATCTACCCACTCCAATTAACCTCCAATGAATCACTTATAAAAAAAAAAAAATTAACCTCCAATGAATCAGGTCCTGTATGAGACAAATGTAAGAGGAAAATAAGAAGGAACAAGTCAATGATTGTGTTAACTTACTAATATAAATTAATTTGAAATAAAAAGTTGGAATACATAGAACATCATGTAGAACAAGATGCTCAGAGATAGAAACATAGCTAATATGTGTAACAACTACAAATTGACTATTAGGAAGTTTCACAGAAGCATTAATAGAGCAAGCAGAAGAAGTAAAACAATTAATAGAGGGAACCATATGATCAGTGGCCCCAGTATCCAAAATCCATGAATTAGAATCAAAAGGAATACACTGAGTATTAGAAAAAACAGAATGAGTATTATTAGAAGGAAAAATAATACCAGAAAAATTATTTGAAACAACTGTATTGACAGTAGAAGTAGCTGGATCAACAGATTTAGGAGAAGGTAGCATGGACAAAAGCTGCTAATATTGAGTCTCAGTCAATTAAAAAGGAGAAACAACCGAGGGTTTACTATCACTAAGGATAGTAGTATTAGCCATGGATCAACAGTATTTGAAACACTTTTCAATCACATGACCAGTAATTCCACAATGTTTACAAATTGGTCTATCCTTCCTTTAAAAGGATTTAACAGATCTGGTGTTATCAAGATGAGAAGAAAATACATGAGAATCATCAGAAGGGAAAGAGACAGAGGAAATCTCGCGTTGTTGTTCCTCTTGTAAAACAAGAGAAAAAACTTTATTCAGAGAAGGCAAAGGCTCCATTAGTAAAATATGTGCATGAGCAGGTGCAAATGACTCATTTAATCCAACCAAAAATTGTAAAATGCGTTCCTGTTGAATATAGGAGTTCAACGTTCATACAACACCACAAGAACAAGCAGGAATAGACTTGTAATTAGAGAGTTCATCCCAAAGGTCCTTAAGACGAGTAAAATAGTTACTCAACGAAAGAGAACCCTGAGTAAGAAAGGAAATCGATTTCTGTAAATGAAAAATGCGAGGTCCATTTTTATGAGAAAATTGTTTCTTAAGGTCTGACCAAATCTCATATGTAGTTGCAATATACAAGATATTAGAAGAAATTTTAGTAGAAACAGAGTTTAAAAGCCAAGATATCACCATCTTGTTGCATCGGAGCCACGGATTGAAATGAGAATCCGCCGGATCTGAAGGCTTAGGGAGAGATCCATTGACAAAACCTAGCTTATTCTTTGCAGAAAGAGCCATGGACATTGATCAAGACCATGCATGGTAATTTTCTCCGAGAAGAGGCTAAGTGACCAAAAGGACACCTGGACTGTCGCTCGGATAAAGGAAATAAGGAGAAGTTGCATCCTCATAAACAGATTTAGTAGCGAGAGCCATGGAAAAAAAAAATGAGTTAAGAAGAAGATAAAACGCCTGATACCATGTAAAGTGTAGAAAATACTCAGATAACAGAAACCCTGGCAGAGCAAGAAGGCGAAAAAGAGGCTTTTGGAGAAAAGAGTAGTGTGAAAATGAATTAAGCATTAAAGTACAATAACCTATTTATACAAGCTGAGATAAAGGGAAGAAAAAAGCTATACGGCAAGTGTGCTATATTACAGAAGTAAAAAATAAATGAAATTACAATTCTATCCTTATACATAAAATGACAATTATGTCCTAATAGGATCTATTAGGACAGCTAGTTGACTTTAATTGTTAAAAGAAATAAAGGGTTGAGGAATTGAATGTCCATTCCCATTTGATGCTGCCAGAAGGAGATTGGTCTGGAATTATGCAGGAATGCATGTAAGAGATGACTTCTAAAGTCTAAACAAGGGCCAAACTTATAACATCCATTTCCTATGTAAAGATGTTAATAAAAGTACGTATGTGTTCCTTCATTATAGGGGAAACTATAATTTTTTACCCTCAAGTTATCCCTCGAACTTGTACCATAAACTACCAAAATTATAAATTTACATTCTAAACAACCAAATTTTGACAATTTTCTCCTCGTTCAAGATCTGATTGTTAATAACTTAATATCAATGAAAAATAGGATACGTGGCATATTCGTAATGGTCAGAACTTAATTGATTATGCAAATTGTTATAACTTGGTAGTTTAGAATGCGAATGGATAGTTTTGGTAGTTCAGGGAGCAAATTGAAAAAGAAGGGTATCTCAGGTTGCAAAATGTAAATTATGCTTTTATTATGCCATCCACAGTCGTGTTTCAAGCACCATATTTATTTATTGGCAAATGATTAGATACCAGCTGTTGTCAATGTTATGTAAGTCCCATGTTCCGCACTTTATTCCCTTCAATTTAAGTAGAATACTAACATGTTGTGGTGACTATTTCAGATACATGAGATCTATTTTTAACATTCATGCATGAAACTATGCTCAAGATGTAAAACATGCTAAATTTTGGGGTCCACGATACGCAGCTCATTTTTGTATGACCTCTACTCCTGCAAAACAGAGCCTTCTAATGAAGATATTGTTTATTAATATGCCAATGCTCCCATATGAACTGATTAAGGTAGGATCTTAGATTCTGGTGGTGCTCAACTTATGTCACTAATAATATTTCCTTGGTATATTCAGGTGACCGAAGATCTTCAAGCTGAGATGAAGTAAATATGAGCATTGAAGGCATGTACCTATGAAATAAATGTAAATAAATCTTATCCGGAACAGATTCTGAGCCTTTTATGTATGAGATCTTCTATATACAGTCGTTAGATACAATTGGCGTGCAATCGTCCCTGCCAAGTCAGATTTAAAATGAATTGTTTACTCTTTCTCTAAACGCACATGCTCTCCCTCATCAGCTCTCTCTCTCTCATAAACTCTCTCTATCTCTCGCTCCTTGGGTCCTCTCTCTCTCTCTCTCTCTCTCTCATCAGCTCGGTCTCTTTCTCTCTCTCTCATCAGTTCGGTCTCTCTCATCAAGTGTCTCCACGTCAGCTCCATTTGCACCATGTGCTTGCAACAAGTGTTTTTCTTTATGTATAATTCTGGATCTGATGGATTCATCTTAATCCATCATTCCTTGTGACATATCAACTCTTTGAATACTTTTTTTTTTTTTTTAGAATTACTTTGTCTACATAGGAATCCTATAGAAGTGATTTACATGTTGATGTGTCAGTCAAGCTGTCTTCCGAGTTGATTTTTTTTAGTTCACTTTTTGTTGAGTCAAGACTTGCCAAATTTCCGTGTAATACCTTTTGTAAAAAGCTTGTATGGACGTACTAGTTCTCATTGGATTTATGCATGAGTCAATATTTATTTTCCTTTCCATTCGCTGTCAATGTCGATCTTTCTTTTGCATTCCCTTCCTATATAATAAATTTGCAAACTCACTATTAAACTTATTCATTGCAAGTGATCACGCACTTGCTTGCACCAATACTCTCTGTGGGCTTGTTTGAGAATCTGGGGGGATTTGCACTTGTTACGCTATTTGATCGATGGAAGGTGCATTTGGAGTTTTAGTTTTTGTCTTCCTTCCACTTAGTTTTAGGAGGGTAGAGTCTTGCTTCATGATAAGCACAGGAGCAATCAAGCTGGTCAAACATAACCCCAATATTTATATTGTGATGCCAAATCAATCAAAAAATTTATGGATAAAAAAAATCCAATATGCTCTGAGTATTATTGGCAATTTAAACACTCTTTCTCATCAAAAATTTATATACATTATTCAATTGTATTGCACTTAGGAAATTTTTATTTGCGACCACCCTACAAAATCGTCGCAATAGAGTATTTTTGTTGCAAATGGTCTGCAGTATTTTTGAACTTTTTGTGGGACTAAGAATTGTTGCAAAAAGTCATATATCTTCTAGTGATATAGATAATTATTTTTGGAATCATAATTGAGGGACTCGTTTAGCCCTTAATAAGGAGCGGGCTTAGTTAAGAGGCCCAACCCAATAGATGGTAAGGATCAAGTTGATGGAATCTTTAAAGACTCATACGACCGTATCTCGTAACTGCCAAATAAGGTGGAATGGATAACTGATCCAGGAAATTGGGATGAATCCAATATTCTCGAGATGAGCATCAAGTCAAAAGAATATGAATATAAGACCTAATGGAATGATCATCAATAGTGTCTATCAATAACCACCTATGCCTACATATACAAGAAGTAGGCAGCATGTTTAATTAACACGACTCATCTTGATCACTATCTTGGTGATAGCTTATTTTACATATCGCTGACTTAGGCATCGGATGTGCATCATGCATATGTGCATTAGGCATATCGGGCCACCATCCCTATTTGTTGCGGGCAGTGGATTCTGGCAAATTGTGGAACATGTTCTTTATAACACCCCGGTCCCGGATGGGTCAAAAGTTACTTTCTATCACTTAAAATCAGATCTCATAGTACATATATAGACTCCAAATTCTCAATGCCATATAAAAATTATTATTTCAAACCAACTATCTCAATATAAACAACCTCCCCAAATATCAAATCATCAGAACATAACAAAATTACTTAATAAAATTTGTCAATACTTAATCTACTATGCTTCAGGCACACCGGCCATCATCTCTATTTGTTGTAGGCAATAGAATCTTACCTATCGCGGAACAAGTCTAAACACATGATAAATAAAGTTCATGTTTTGTTCTATTACCGAACAGGCAGAAAGTACAATCAACATATTTAACTCCATAAAAATTTCTCATTTATTTTTTTTCAGAGTAGTTAGGCCTTTTAACTTTTTAAAATTTTCTTTGATACATCGAATTAACATTTCCAAACCACTTTTTGACTGTCATTTATCTCCTACTATTTTTCACATGGTTAACTCTTCAACCACTATTTTCCTTTATTTTCATTTATTGTCAACCTAACTTTTTAGGTCATTTACTCCATATTTTCCCTAACTTTTCACCCCTTTATTAATGACACGTTTATTAAAGTTGATACATTAATGTAACAATGTTAGCTGAAATATTATTTCATATAGATTAAATATGAACCTTTATGCCTCTTGAGTTTTATCTCTTGACTCTCATAAAAATTTCTATTTTTTTTTTAACCAAACAATAAATTCACTTGATCTTACTTTCTTGCCTTGTCTTTATAAATTCTCAAAACAATCTCAGTTTCTCATATACCACAAATTAAAACTTGGTGAATCTCTTCCCTGGGCTTAACCGAACCCTAGAATCAATATCTTAAAAGGTTGAAGACTCTTATAATTTGCAGTATCTTAAAACATTTAGCAAGGAAAAATATACATAAGATGATATAAAACTGAGCTGCATTGGAATACTTAAAAACATGGTTGAACTAGCTGAAGCCACTGTATACCAATAAATTTATTGGATATTGTAATCTATCTATTTCATAAACTAACCTTATAGATAACCTAAATTTATACATAACCCAATACGAGATGCATAACAACTAGATTATGTGAACTGCGCAAGATGCCTTTTCTAGTTAGATTTTAACTAGAAAAGATGCAATGCTAGTAAGTAAGCGGGGTTTGGAATATATACCGTGGTGTCTATCAATTTTGCCATATCCCTCATTTTTTTTGTTTTGTTGTTTGATCTAAGTTTTGGTAACAAATTCAAATATATTTGTGACTTATTGAGCCATTCTATTTGCAATTTGATGTGAATGACAACATTGACATGTCAACCATGTTAGTAATATGGAGAATCCGTCCTTCTGCCAATTTACAAGACAACTCTTGATCTATTCAATAGTTTTATTATTTAAATTGTAATGATGAGATGATATAAAATGAGATAAAACAAATTTTACTATCCAAATAGGACCTCAAAAATATTCTTAAGGATCGAGTTTACCGAAGAATAATATATACTAATATGTTGTTGCCGTATTATATATGGGTAGCAAGCACTCATAATTTAATTTAAAAAGAAAAAAAAAACCTAAAGATAGATTATTAACATGGCTCTTCACTGTTTAGCTTGCTAGGACAGCTCCTTCATGGTTGAGTGATGAGGAAGGGTAGATTGGTTGTGAATTGGAGGCAATAATGTTGGGGAAAGATTATACTTCAATTATTCATTTCCATAATTCATGTCGTTTTAACTTTTTAATGTTAACCGATCTTCACCTTTCTAGGCATTAAAGGGAAATGAATATTGTCCTCTTTTCGAAGACCTTTCTTCATCCGGAACACCACAAGGTGGTCGGGTAATGCCCCCCCTCCCTCCCGGTGCTTTTTTGTTTTTATTTCTTATTTTCTTATTTTGGTTTTAAAATTTGTTCTTAGTTTTAAACATGTTTAGATTCTTTAAAATATTTCTAACATGTATATAAAAGTTTTCTTTTTTAATTTTTTACCTGTGATGCTATGTCAATAGTATTAACGGTTTATAACAATGAATAAATCTTCTTCACACACTACTGTGTGAAGAAGCCCCAGCACACCTAACGTGTTGGGGTGAAAAAAAAAAAATTATGAAGGGTGTGCTGCGGCTTCCGGCTGATGCGCAGCACAGCCCTTATAACAATATATTAACGACGAGACTCCCTTAAAAAAGAAAAAAATTACGGAACTATTTTGATAGTTCTGCAAGTCACGAGAAATTAAATTTTTCGTCGAAAAGTGCAAGCCACGTCAACTGAATATGTATTTAACTCTTTTATTCATATTGGCATTAGATGAATGAAAATACCTTCCATAAGGGGTGAGAGTCGAGATATGATAATTTCTTTAAGAGAAATGATAAAGTTTTTAAGTGTTTTTGAAATCAATAAGGTGCTAATGCCTAATTCAAAATATTACATGGGAAGTTGATAAATAAAACTTTTTAATAAAACAAATTTACCTTTTTTAGGTGTTAGAAAGGACATTAATGGTATGAGATTATTTCTTAACCCATTCGAGAAAATACATTCTTTTAATGGTGAGTAGTATTCTTTTATTGATTGTTTTGAAATAAATAAAAACTTTATCTTCAACTTATCATAAAAATATAGATATATAAGTAAATTTTAATATAAGAGAAATGATACTTACAGTCGTGAGTGTGTAAGCGCTGTACAATCGTTTTGAAAAAAATGAATAAATATGCGATCCACATGAAAATAAATTAATTTTCTAATAGTAGATCCCACTATTTTTCAAAGTGACTACACGATGCTTGCACACTCTACGATTGTACGTAATATTACTCTTAATATAATTACGTCACGGGTTGGTATAAAAATATTAGTACTATAAAAAAATTATAAAAGTTAATTTATGTCTTGCTTATATTATAAAAATATTATAAGATGTATATCAATTTATAAATTTTATTTTATTTGTAATTATTTTTAGAGAGCTAATATTTTTTTTAATAAAAATAACACGTCATATTCGGTGTTGTCACTTAAAATAATATATTACAAAAAAGAAAAAATAAAAAAAAAGGGTTAAAGGGGAAAAAGAGAGGCTTCAGTTGGTACAGTGGATTTTGGTTTTAACAAATCGTTCTCGTTTTCCCTTTTTTATATCAAAACCCTAATTCTTTCGGAGATTCAGTTTGGGCCTCGAAATACCTATCTCTCGTTCTCTCTCGCGGAAGATCTACACCGATTGCCATTGAACAGCGATCCCTCAATCGATCCACTCCAATCTCTCCGCATAGAAACCGCAGGTTGGTTGCTCTTCCTCTTTCTCTCTCTTCCTCCAATTCCTATTACCGCTCCCTGTGACCCTCGATCCTCTTCGATTCGGTGTCTATGTCGATCTTCTTAATCAATGAAATTCAGGGATTTAATTTACGCTTTGTGGCGAATTTTGGATTCCGTTCTTCGAGAACTAAGAACCGAAAAAACCGAGAATTGAGAAACTGCTTTTCTGGATCTGCCTTAGTTTTTCGTTCTTCCTTCTATAGGCAGTTACGGTTAGCGCGAAGGAATCTTCAGGTTTTTTTCTGGAATTGCGCGTTCATTTCCGAGAGATTAGGATTCATACGTATGTTGATGGATATTTTTGGTTGTGGCGACTCGGAGAGGCTTCGTATTCATTGTCCGTTGTCACTTGTAGCATTGCACGACCACGGACGCTCTATTTGTGATAGTTGCGATAATTTTACATTGTGCTTGTCACCACTCTATTTGTCAAAGTGTCAAAATCCATACAAGTTGTGGATTTTCTGAAGCCTATTTCTCATTATTTTGCACAAGTGCGCGTGTTTTGGCTTCTTTGTATGGATGCTACCTACTTTCAGTCTTTAGTTCTGTTCTTCTGCATTTTATAGCCTAGCCACATCGTAGATCGAAATTGCATATCAAAATTTACTTTACCAACCTACCAATTGGGACAATATAATAGAACTCTTCGTTGATAGTCCTATTGACTGTCTTTGTATTAATGACCATACTCTGTTATAGAATATTGCTTTGCAGGGTTCATAAAAGGGGCTAGTATGCTGATAAGTTGTTACGAGTATAGTCTTTCCAGTATTGAGTTTTCTTCATAACACGGAAACACCCCATTTCAGTGGAACTTGTAATATCTTGGTTGATCAAACATTTTGCAACTTGGGCATAATTTATCTAACTGATGTTTGTGTGGGAGTGAATGAAACCTGAATAACAGGTTAGACTTTAGAGGGATATCACTCCAGCTGCTGCTTAATATGAACTCCATGGCAATGGTTTTTTTTATTTGATTTTGCAAATTAATGCTAAGGCGATGGGTCCAGTCCCAATGACTTTCGTGCTGTTTTTCAGATTTAACTTGTAATTAGGCGTTTTCTCTTGTATACTTCCTGTGTACTTGGGCTATACCTAATTACATGGTTTCAATAAATTTCTTACTTATAAAAAAAATAATGTTAAGGTGAGGCTTTAGAAGCACATACTTAGAAGTGTGACTTGCTTATTTGACTTTTATCCACAGATCACTCTATACAGTGGTTGTATTGCATATTCCATATGCCCATTTTAAGTCATGAAATGATTTTGATGTAACGCTCATCCTTGTGGTGGGACTTTAAGAAATAGTTTTAGAAAATTAGACGGGAATTACTGAAATTTTTAAAACATTTCCTTTCTTCTCAAGGATATAAAATATTATATAGGTAAAAATTGAAACCTGCCTTTTAAATTAAAAAGCTACAATAGAATTCATTAAATAAATTACAAAGCCCTTTTACAAAATATGACTTCATACATTACATAAAACATGCCTAGGCTTCTATCACATTTTCCTTGGGCTATGTCCATCTTGATGCTTCGTCCTCATTTCATTCCAGGGTGGGGCATACGTAAAAACAAAATGTGTTGAATACTCAATAAGCATTACTTCTGTACATATATTAACATAGGCTTCCATTAATACATTCTTCATTCCTCTACCTACATTACATAAACTATTTCTATCCTTTGAAAACATTACGAGGTGGAGTTTTTCTTTAAAAAGGTTTTCATTTCTCATAAAAACATTCCCCCCCCCCCCCACCTTGTACATGCCTTTATAAAGAGCTCAACAATTTTACAACATTTAGGGCTCATTTGGACACTTGTAGTGTCTTAGAATTCTGTGAATAATAATGAAATGATTTGATTTAAGATGTTTTATTGGGTTTCGGGAAATGAGAGAAAATTGAATAAAAATATCAAGTTAAAAAATTGTTTGAATATTATTTTTGTTTTGAAGTTTGAAAAAGTTATTAAAATTTGTGTTTTGTTTTGAAATTTGTAAAAGCTGTAATGATTAAATAAAAAAGTTGATGATTTGAAATGGAAGAGTGTTTTGTGTTTGAGTGATGTTTGGGAAAGAAATTGTGAGAAGTTGAGAATTTCTCATCTCATCTCATTACCCAAACTTTCACTTAATTTAAGTGTTATCACTATCCATTAGCCGGTACACACTGTAACTTCCTGTGTGTTAGGATTAATGGTCTTTTGGATTTGGACTTCTCCCGTTAGGTGTGGGAATCCCTTTCAGTCAGGGGGCAACACTTGGTGCACTACCAGTAGTACTTAACTGGCATTGCAATCTACACAATCTATTGTACCATAATTCATTCAATCATTGGCCGTTATGTAACTTCAGTCGTTAAAACATTCATTCATTAACTTTCATTTCTTTTCATTCATTCCTTTTAGTCATTTCCTTTTCATTATTTTCATTCATCATTCCATTTCATTTCATAAAACATTATTTCATAACATTGAGCATTAAACATCATCATCTCATTTCAACCCGTAGGGGTTGGCCCAAGTGGTAAAGGCCTTGGACTTGAGGGTATGCTCCCCACAGGTCTAAGGTTCAAATCCCTTTAGATGCAAACAATCTCTAGGGTCCATCGAACTAGGGGATTTTTACCTTGAATTACCTGAGGTGCACTTGCGGGAAACTCCTTGTCGAGGGCCTGTGCACTCCCAGGATTAGTCGGGATGCTGTTCTTGGACACCCGGTGCCAATAAAAAAAAATCATCATCTCATTTCATGGATCATAAAGACAATAATTACTACTTATAACATCCATTTTATCATGCATACATTTTTTTTTATAAGTAAGAAATTTATTAAAAAACATTATTAGGCATAGCCCAAATACACAAGAAGTGTACAAGGGAGAGGCACCTAATTACAAGGTAGATGGACTGATTTTTGATTCTATTGATCCACCAAGTGTAACTTGGTTGGAGAGACCGTTTGAAGAGGAGGAGGTGCTTAAAGTGTTAAAGGGGATGGAAAAAGACAAGACCCCGGGTCCAGATGGTTTCACAATGGCTTTCTTCTAGGCTAGTCTGGACATTGTTAAGGAGGACATCATGAAGGTCTTTCTCGAATTTCTCACTTTTAGGAAATTTGAGAAAAGTCTCAATGCTTCATTTATTGCCATTATTCCGAAGAGGGCAAGGTTGGTGGAGGTGCAAGATTTTCGTTCCATTAGTTTGGTGAATGAGGTTTATAAAATCATCTCCAAAGTGCTAGCCCAGTGTTTGAGCGCTGTCATGGGGAAGATCATCTCGATGTCCCAAAATGCCTTTGTGAAAGGAAGGTAAATACCAGACTTGGTCCTCATCGCTAATGAATGCTTGGAGAGTAGAGTCAGAGCTGGCATTCTAGATATCTTATGCAAATTGGATATGGAGAAAGCTTTTGATCATGTAAATTGAAATTTCTTGGTGTATATACTTGGCAGGTACGGCTTTGGAGAACAGTGGTGTCAATGAATGAAGCATTGTATCACAACAGTTAGATTCTCTATTTTGGTTAATGGCACTCCTGAAGGCGTCTTCAATAGCTCTTGGGGCTTCAGGCAAGGGGACCCTTTATCCCCTCTCCTATTCATTTTAGTAATGAATGTTCTGAGTAGAATGTTGAAATGGATGGCGGATAGGGGCTTTATCTCGGAGTTCTCTGTAGGCGGCTCCTCTCTAGGTAGTCTATCAATCTCCCATCTACTCTTTGCTGATGACACGCTGATTTTTTGTGAACCAGATCTTGATCAGATTTGCTCCCTGAGAGCTCTCTCTTGCTCTGCTTTGAAGCTACCGCTAGTCTCAAGGTGAATCTATCAAAATATGAAATCGTTCAAGTTGGCTCGGTTGATAACTTAAGCGACTTGGCTGCCATTTTGGGTTGTAAGGTGTCATTCTTGCCTATGAAATACCTTGGACTCCCTCTGGGGGGCCCTTTATAAATCCAAGGCAATGTGGGATGTGATTGTTGAGAAGATCGAGTGCAAACTAGCGGGTTGGAAGAGACCTGTCCAAAGGTGGCAGAATCACTTTAATTAAGAGCACACTCTCCAATCTCCCGACATATTTCCTATCTCTATTTCCCTTGCTTGCAGTTGTGGCGCATAGACTGGAAAGCTTTTTCGTGATTTCTTTTAGGGCAGTTTTGAGGATTTGAAAAAATTTCATTTGATCAAGTGAGATAAGGTATGCACACCTTTGTCCAACGGTGGTTGGGGGGTTTGTAAATTGAGAACTTTCAACAAGGCTCTCCTCGAAAAATGGTTATGGTGGTATCATAAAGAAAGAGATGCCATTTGGAGGCAAATTATTGACGTTAAATATGGGAGCATTTGGGGAGGTTGGTGCTCTAATGAAGTAAGAGGGGCCCACGGTGTGGGTGTGTGGAAATTTATTCGTAATGGCTGGGAAGACTTACTTGTTAATTGCAGGTTTGCGGTGGGTTGGGGCACACAAGTCAGATTTTGGCACGACACTTGGTGTGGTGATGTTGCTTTGAAGATCGCTTTTCCCTTTCTTTTCAGGATTGCGTTTGATAAGGACGCCGCAATTGCTGATAATATGGCCGCCTCCTCTCAATGGTCAGTGAGATTTATCAGAGTGGCACAGGACTGGGAAATGGAAGATATTGCTTATTTCTACAGCACATGATATTGCTGATTTCTACAGCGCATTATATGCACTGAACTTACATACAGATGGTGAGGATTGCCTGCTTTGGACATCTACAGGAACAAAAACTTCTTAGTCCAATCCTTCTATAAGGTATTATCACCCCCCCCCCCCCCAATGTATTCCCTTGGAAGTGCATATGGAGGAGTAAGGCTCCTCTCAAAGTAGTTAAGAGGAGGCATGGCCTCTACTTAATAGATTGGTGCTTCATGAGCAAACATGATAGCGAATCAGCAAACCACCTACTTCTTCATTATGAGTGGTTAAGGCTTTATGGGATGATATTCACACAAGGCTTGGTATGGCATGGGTTATACCTAGAAGGGTGATAGAGTTATTGGCATGTTGGAGAGGAATCCGGGGTAACGGGCAGATCGTGGCTATTTGGAGGATGGTGCCTCTTTGCCTAATGTGGTGCACATGGAATGAGAGGAATAGTCATTGTTTCGAGGACAAGGAGCGCACACTGGAAGGGTTTCAGGACTTTTTTTTTATCATACCTTGTTACTTTGGGCTTCTACTATTGTAATTTGTATTGAACGGAACATCTTTTAACAACTTTTATGCTGCTTTTAGTAGCACTTAGCTTGTGACTAGGCTTTCTCTGGATACTCCCTATGTACTCGGGCTTTGCCTATTTACGTGTATTTACGTGATGAATGGTTGTTGAAGAAGGGGAGTGGGTTAGTATATGGAGTTGGCCATAGAATCTAAATCCTTTACACTGGTAAAGGAGGGGAGGATGTTGGCCATTACTGAAAGGAGTCGAAGGGTGATATCTAAGTTGGTTTTGGGTTCGACAATAGTGCAATGGCTGGCCAAGGCCATAGAAGCATGTACTGAGGATAAGAAACAAGATTTTCTCTCCACTGTCCGGGAAGGTCGACGTAGTTTCATAGCACATCGCTGCTCGAATGCTCGCGGACGTTATATGGCGGTGGAGGAGTATGGTGGTGGGGGAAGGAGGAATTTTATTTTCATTCCTGAAGAGAGGGGCAGTGGTTGGAGAAGGATGGGGGAGGTGCTGCGTCATTTTTCTTTCGGTAAGAGAGGTTGTGACGGCTTGGAAGGACAAGGTGGTGTGGTAGGGAGGGAGAACTTGGAGAAAGACCCAAGTACATCCTCGGTGGTGAGGCAATCCTATGCGGCATCTCTAAAGATGGGACATGCTTCGGGGGTTTAGAGTGTGGGGGGTCTGCCAATCACACCTCAAGATTAGCTTGTCGAGATGCACAATTCTCTAAAGGAGATGGAAACCCAACTTGCCGATTTGAAGACAACGATAACTTTCTTGTCTACGAAAATAGATCAGCTTTCAGCTAGAGGCAACAGGGTAGTAAGAAACATGATAGGCCCGAATCCTTTAAACTTAGAAAAAGGAAAACGGAAGATCGGATTCGGCCCTGTCCCTATAACTAGATCCAGGAGAGTATGGTGGATCAAAAGGACATCTGGGTTATTTGAAGTGGGGTCTACATCTGGTATTGGCGTAGAAACATCAGTAATGGAATGTCATTCGTCTTGTGTAACACAGGATAGATCGATAGTCGGTATTACACCATTGGTCCCTGAAGAAACTATGGCTCCCTCGTTAGAGTTGAAGGAAAAAGGTGTACTGTCGAGGTCTGAAGGAGATGTAGGATCCGCTATCATCCCAGAGGTGAAGGGACTTGTTGTCACCCCAGAATCTCCAATGGGGACCCCGATACCATTGGAGAGAACCAATTGAGTTACTAGAGAACCATTGGGTTTGGCGTTGGTACCTTGTGTAGAGGAATGTCTAGAGTCGGGAGTGCAGGTTGATGGGGATAGTGGCTCCCCTGGTCTCTCTTCCTCCAATAGCGGATTGGATTCTGCCTAAAGTTAACGAGATTCAGTAGTTCATGGAAATTTCACATGGAGGATGTGAAGAACAATTTAACGAACTAATTACTGCGATCTAGGCAAGCAGCACACTTGAAATCAAATTAAGCTTCAAGAAAAGCAGGGAGTTACAGCGTCTCTTTTCGACAATCAACTACATGCTAAGGGTGGTAGTTCAACTAGAGGGAAGTCTAAAGGGAGGGTATTGTGAAGACGGGAATCAAGGTGTTGAGGTTGGTGTTCGGGTAGAGTTTTAGTTCTAGGGGAGACAAGGATTGGGGTCGGGTCTGATGTACTTTGGGTTGGTTTTTTTATGGGCTTTTTGGGTCATTAGGGGCTTGTTGGGTCATTTTGGGCAAGGTGTTTTCTTGTATACATTCAGTGTACTTGGTTTCTCCTTTTGATATATGCAATATTTTTACTTGTCAAAAAAAAAAATATCTCTTATACAAGCCATCGTTCAATTCTTGAAACATAGCCATTTTCATGAATCCTAAACCTTAAGTACTTAAGCCCAACTTCACTACTAATTTATGACCTCACCATCTTCTAATCCAAGCTCTACTTACCCCTTCACTTTACTTAACTTCAAACCATGAACTAGGACCATATTGAGGTCACACCTTTCAAACACTTTACATTTAACATCGTGGTCTTACACATCCCTTGCATCCTTCTACTTATATTACACCATTTCTAATTCATAAAGTGAGCTCTCATGCTTCACTCAAGGTTTACAACTTGAGATTCGAACTATAAATAAATACCCTTCCTCCATACATGCACAATTCAATTCAACATTTCATGATGTTCAAATCTCAGGTCCCATTCACTACCTTACATCCAAATGTATAACATAAATTCAAACTAAGCATGCATAATTCTCAACTTCCATATCAAGCACTTGATCATAATTCCATAATTTAACCCATTCATAGTCACGTAATGTAACCTATACTATCCACCCTTACACCTATAGCTCCTATAAACACAACCTGTGCCATATAACTTAAGACCCGTAACATCCAACCTATGAACTCGAATTCACCAACCTGTGGCCCATACTACACACACACACACACGTATGACATATTACACCCATACTACATGGTCCTACATTGGTTGTACCATCATTCTCACACTCAAACATCACTCGGTCAAACCCTCCCACAACACTTGGTCATCATTTAAACACCCATATGAGAGGGAGAGAGGAAAAGAGAGAGAGAGTTTACGTGTGTAGAGAGTAACCGAAAGATACAGAGTGTGACTTGAGGAAGAGACTGAGAGAGAGGTAGGGAGTTTGCTGTGAAGGTTGAGAGGTGGTGCCATTGGGTGGCTCAATGCTAAGCTCATAGTTGCTGGGAATGGCGATTCAGAATGGTTGAGGCCGGAGGCAGTTGTTCATGTGGTGCACCGGTTGGTTCTCAGGCAGTGGGATATTATTGTGGTATAATAGAGGGAGACGACAGAGGTGCTTGGCCTTGCTGCCGTACTTGGGGTGGAGAGGAAAAGGGGCAACGTGTAGCTTGGGGTGCTCTGTTTTTGGTTGCTTGAAACAAAGGTGTGGTTGAGTTGGTTCTTGCCACGGTGGTTGTATGGTGGATTGGACCAGTGGCTTGCCTCGGTGGTGCATGGTAGTGGTTTGGTGTTCCATTTTGTTTGCCATCAATTGGTAACGACAGTCATGAATGGATAGATGGCCATGTGTTGTCCCCGTGTGTTGTTGAGTCATCGTCGTTTTTTCCGTTTTCCCTTACTTCGTTGTTGTGCATGGGAGGCAACGTGGAGGAGGGGTTGGCTGTGACCTTGCTTGAGGAGTTGCTGCAAGGGTGCGGCTTGAAGCCTCATGTGACAGTGGTGCAAAATCGTGGGACCTGGGTAAGTTGTGTGTGGCTCTTGTTTCTTGTGGCATTCCTTGCAGTGGTTCACGAGGAAGGGAGGAGGCGTGAGGTATGATGATGAGGCTTGCGGTGAAGAAAATAGAAGCTGAAGTGTGATAACCCGTACTAAGTGATAAGAGTAGGTGGTGTATGAGATCCCACATTGCTTGGGAAGGAAAGTTCCTGCTCTTTATAATGGTTCCAATGGGGCTCCAATTGTATCATTGACCAGTCCTTTTGAAATATAGGTCCATATGTCTCTTGGGTGGGGCTGGGCTCTGACTCTGACGGAGTTGGAAAGCCCAACTCCGAACTTCGACTTTGACTGTTATCAAAGTCGAAGTTGGGCTCTGACTCTAATCTGGATTGGACTCCAACTCTGATCGGAGTTGTCGGAGTCAAAGTTGGAGTCAAGAGATGGCTCCGTTGGCCGCCGTTGTTGAATGATGGCATAGTCGACGCTGCCAAAACCACTGTGATGATAGAGCCTATATATTCCGGTGCATGGTATACATGTACTCCTCTAATGCATTTCTTCCTTTGTCAAGTGTTCCATAGAAACACATAAAAGGAAATGGGACTGAGAAGAGAGTAGAGGCTTGGTGGTGAAGAATCAAAATGAATAGGAGCTCGAGTACAGAAAGATTAAAAACTAATTATATATATGTGCACTATTACCACTATATTCAAATTAGCCGTCAATGTAAAGGAACAACGGTCAGGATTGGATCTTGAAACTAACATTCACCATCCTTAAACCAAAAGTAATAAAAAAAAAAAGGAAAAAATTGACAAAGATGAAAGTTGACAATGATCTGAAAAGTGAAAAGTTGAAAACTCAAAAAAGACTAACATCAATTCATCACTCCTCACGAGACCCTAGATCCAAGAAAAAAAAAAAAAAAGAAGCAAAAAACTCAAAAAAGCAAAAGAGAGACAGAAGACAAGTGGATTGATAGTGACAGACAGATACAGAGATAGACGTATTGAGACAGACAAAAAATACACTAAAAATAATATAGACTTATCTTTTTTTGTTCGGAGAAGCAATAAAAATGGTAGCAGAATTTTTGTTTTTTGATTTTTAAGCTGGAGTTCGGAGCCCAGATGAGCTCTGAACTCCGACTCCGACAATAAATTTTAGAGTTACTCCGATTCCGACTACTCCAATTCCGTCAGAGTCGGATTCGAAGCAGAGGTCAGCCGGAGTTGGAGCCGGCGAAGGATTTGCACAGCCCTAGTCTTGGGTGTCCCTTGGGGCATTACAAATGGTATCAAAGCCCCAATCAGAAATGTGGGACCTAAGCGCTGCCACCTACAACGGACGGTTCGATGATGATATCGGGAATTTAAGGAGGGAGATTGTGATATCCCATACTGAGTGATAAAGATAGGTGATGTATGTGATCTCATATTACATGGGAAAGAAAATTTCTTGCTCTTTATGATGGTTTCAATGGAGGCTCTAATTGTATTATTGACTAGTCTTTTTGAAGTATAGGCTTAGATGTGGCTTGGGCCTTCCTTGGGGCTTTAGATGAAGGCATCGTTAGCTTCAGCTGGGCTGCTTGTGGACGAGTGCTGCCAGGGAGGGAGATGAAAAGTAGAGAAGAGGAGTTGTCCTGTGTCCCGGCTGGCTGAATTCAGTTGATGCAGCTTCCACTTAAATCCTTGGTGCTGGCTCTCTTTGCTGCCATTCATGGTGGCTCTAGGTGGGCCATGAATGGCAGCAAAGAGAGAGGAGTTGTGTGAAGTCAGTCTGGGACTGATGGAGCTGACTGAATGATTGTTGGTGTATGGTCTGAAAATAAAGAGAGAAAATAGGAGTTCAGGATGGAGAGAAAAGGGTAGATGGGGCGTAGGGGTTAAATATAAATCCAGAGGTGGAGATTAGAACATAGAGAAATAAAAAGGAAATAAGAGAGAAAGGAAGAATAGAGAAAATAGAAATGGACCAAGTGCAAAATCAAACTTTTATTCTTCATCCAAATAAATAGAGTTTTTGACGAAAAATAAAATGGTGAATCTTAACTAAATATTTTTAAGAGAGATAAATTTAGTTAAATAAAAATGAATTTTGAATTTTCAAAAACTATATTATTTTTAGGGCTCCAAAAATTAGAGGCTAACTTGAAAATTTAGGTTTGGTTCAATAACACTTAAAAAATACCCATTTAAAATAATTTTGGACTGTTACAAATACTTGGAAGAATTTTAAATACTTAATTTTGGCTAAATTTAAAAATCACCTGATAAATTTAAAATAAGGATTAGAGATACAAGACTTTCAAGCGAGGCTCGTGACCAACCCGAGACGAAATTGACGAAATTGGAGCGGTTGGTCACATATGAGGGTTGGGATATAATGTTTTTTTATTTTTGCTGTTGAGTAGCGCAGTTATGATTTAATGCGTGATTGCCTAAAATGATGAGTGAGTAGAACTATTCATTGGAACAGATAATTGGTCTAACAAACTAGATAGGTCCAATACAGCTAATGAAAATTATGCTGCTTTGTTGACAAGAGGATTTTACCAGAGAAGACTTACACTTTAGTACTACATATGTATTGGTAGGCATGAAATGTGACAATAAATATCTGTTTATGCAGGTGTGCAGTTTAGGTCTTAGCTTATCTTACCTGTTAAATGTGACCTTATATATCTGTTTATGCAGGGGTTGAGTTCTGTCCTCGGTTAATATTTTCAATCAAACTAAAGAAATAAATAGAGTGATCTCTATTTATTGCATTATGGAAATAACTGTTTCAATGTGGCTTTAGTTTTTTTAATTACTTTTGACTTCAAATATTTCTCATAACTGATTGCTAGTTCTTATAGCTCTCTCTCTCTCTCTCTCAGATGCTCATACACACACTTACGCAGACTAGTTTGAAATAGATGCAATAAGATATTGGAAGTCAATTTTTTGATCAAAGGTTAAATATGCAATTAAAGTTCGCGCGCCAATCTAAAGTCAGTCGAAATCTTTCCCCTTCTTTATGTTCCTTGGAATCTTGTGGTATGCAAAGAGAGATTCAAGTTCTTATTATTTCAAACCACAGCCAAGGCATCCTCTGGGTGAGTTCAATATGTGGAAAATCCAACAAGAAAACTGGAAGCAGATGGATAAATTTCAATATGTGGAATGGATAAATTTATTTAATCTGGCAATTTAGCGTTTGCTTTTCTGTGTACAGAAATTTCTTATGAAGATGGAATATCATCTATAACTTGTGCATTGAGTGACTTTAGTTTCATTTGTTGTTTTGCTTTATTATATAAAGTTCTGTTGGGGCTCTCCTCGTTGTATGTTGACATTTTAGCATTTTTAATGAAACGATTATTACTTATAAAAACAGTTCTGTTGGGGCTCTGATTACCTGAATTCCCATGCTTGAAACTGATTTTTTCGTGTCGTGGGTTTTTTTTTTTTTTGGGGTGTGTGGGGAAGTTATGTTGAGTTGGGCGATGCTGTAAAAGTCCTTGTACCATGGAAATTTTAGCAAGATAGTCCTTTATTCTTAGGACTATGATGGGATGCGATTTTAAACCCGTACTTTTTCAGTGTCTGAAATCCCAGTATAATTCCCCTTCTTTCGTACCTTAAAGTTTCTTTTCCCGATTTGCTACTCTTTTATATTAATATGCCTCTCTCATCATGAAAAAAAAGGTGTTTTCCCTGAAGTTGATCAGGTAATTATCAGCAATGAGGGGCTGGTTTTTCAAATTGGAATCCTTCTAGTTAGCTATCGACGATATCTTCTCCATAGAAAATTTTATGCACTCATTTGTAAACATCAGGTTTTTAAGGTTTATATTTCTCCTGTTGAGTTTGTGTAATCAATATGGATATGGTTCAGTAGCAGTATAATTGAATGATATATGCAGTCATGAAGACACTAATTTTTGGCATTCAAAGGATATTCTGATGGCTTCATATCTTCTTGCTACTGTTAGAACTTTGTAGTAAGTCATCTAGAAAGTTGCTGCATAATTTATTATTTATTTTGAACGCTGCAGGAGCATTTGTGTTTTCTAAGATGTCTCCAGCTTCGAAATCTAAGTCAAAGGACAAAAAGGCCAGCAAGGAAACCCAGAAAGCTTCTGCGAAGTCTTCAGGGCCCGCTAATGCAACTAGTGGCATCCCTGCTAGTGCATACAATCCACTGTTGGGAACATTTCATACTCTTGAAGTGCCCCCAACGTCCTCTGCTTCGCCTCTTCAAACTAATGGCCGTTTCCAAAACATAGATGAGACAGATGAGCATCCTGGAGGCTCGCTTGTAGCTGGGGTTGAGTATGATTCTGTCTCAAATAATGGTAGCTGGTCTGGTGAGTCAGAAGACCATAAAGAGAAAATGGCAAATCCTCCTGTTCGGCAAGAAACGATAATACCAGGTGCTGATGGTGACAAGCGAGAAAAAATCCGCCAGAAGAATGAACGGAAGCATCAGCGTCAAAAGGAAAAGCGAGCTCAGGAATTGCATGAGCGTTGTACTGGCTATCTCATGTCAAGAAAGCTTGAATTGCTTGCTCAACAGATTGTGCAAATGGGATTTCCACACGAGCGTGCAACAATGGCCCTCATAATGAATGAAGGAAAAGTAGAGCAGTCAGTTAATTGGTTGTTTGAAGGTGGCGAAGAAGCAGAAAAGCACATGGATCAAAACCTTGCTGGGAGTAATTTGAAAATTGACATATCAGAAGAGCTTGCCCAGATTGCAGATATGGAAACAAGGTACAAGTGCTTAAAACCAGAAGTAGAAAGAGCTGTCGTTGCCTGTGAGGGTGATCTTGAGAAGGCAGCAGAAACTATAAAACTAATGAAGCAAGAGCCATCATCTGCTTCACCTAAACCAGAAGAAAATGGTGATCCTCCAACTGTTAGTAATGGCAAGCTTTCAGTTGCCTCCATGAACTCAAGGCCACAAATGAAACTGAATCCTCCTACAATACAACATAAAAAGGATGAAAAGGATTTTAACTACACAAAAACAGCAGTTCATGTTTCAGAGCCTGGGAGCAAAAATTTGCTGCAGCCTTCGAAGAGAAGTCAACCGAAGTTGGAATGGCCAAAACCCCAACAAACTGCAATGCCAACTGAGAAAAAGTGGTCAAGTACTGGCTCAAATCCTTCAGCTTCCTATTCTTTGGCATCATCTATGCAGTTGTTGACGTCACCAGCAAAGGCTGAAACCCGTTATGTGGCCGTTGGAACTGAATTTAAGAACCTTCAGGCTGGAACAGTGAGGGAACCAGTTAAAATGATGCAGCGACCTCAATCTCTCAATACAAAACAGGGGTCAATCAGTAGCATGAGCTCATCACCCCCAGGAACAGCCACCAGTTGGTATCCTACTAATGGTGTTGAAGTTATGAAACCCAGTGGCTTTTTGCAACAAATTCCTAGCACTATAAGCCTCAGTGCAAACAATCAGAACTTGAATCAGATGTACCACCAACTTCAATATCAGCAACAACAACAACAACAGTTTTTCCCCGGCCACAGCCCAGGAGATTCCCCTGGAACCAGTAGAGGGAATGGTTTATGGAGTAGAACAGTTGCATCTCCTACCCTTGTTGCTGCTTCTTCCCTTGGACTCTTCTCTGGTTTGGGTTCATCCAGCTCGTCGGGGGCATCATCTCCTGTAGATTGGAACACAGGTGGTTTGATGTCACACTTAGATTACACCAACATAGATTGGACTTTGGATAGAGGTGTGTCTTCACCGAGTCCCAATGGATTGTGGCTAGGGCTGCCTCCATTTTCAAGGAACAACACACACGATTCAAATACTTCTGGAGTGAATGCTCAGCCATCTATGAGATCAGTGCCTAATGCAAATGGTTTGCTCAGAGCAGGGTTGCAGGATGGTGGAGTGGTCACTGCTGATGCACCATCTGCTGCTGGTTCTAGGGAGTGGACTTCCCCCTTCGAAGGGAAAGATCTTTTTAGTTTACCCAGACGGTTTGTATCTTTTCCTTCTCTGTAGTGGCTGAGGGAAAGGAGTTCTAATGAATAAAATGAAAGAAAAAAAGAAAAGAAAAGGAAGACCTAAAAAAATGTGAGTGGATTTCATGTTGGTGTTGGTTCTTATGATGCTGTGGTGTCTCGATTATATTGTTGGTGGATAAGCTTTTAGTGAAAGAAAGCATCAGAGAATCCTTTGCTTGATTCCTTTTTCCCTCTCATTTATTTTAAGACTTGAAAAACAAAAACAGCAGCATCCGAGAGAGAGAGAGAGGTTGGGCACTGGTATGCATGCAGTTAACCTTGTGTGATTGAGCCACGACAAAACCTTAAAAGAATGAAGCTTTTTATGTATGGTTCCGTCGTCCTGATCAATCACTAGAAAACCGAATGGATTTCCATGCTTCTAAGCTCACAAATCAAAGTTGAATTTTAGAAAATACAAATGATATGAATTTCTTAACTGAAACCACTGATCACCTAAACGTCGTCGATGGTGGGATTGCATGTATAGAACAGTTTCGTCGCATCATTTTGAAGTTTTATGGAAGAGAACAAAATGATTTATGCTTTGAAGACTGATAAATCAATGGACGAGCTTCAACTTTTCATTTTCATCAAAACCTGTTTTCAACTAAACTGCTACTCTTTCACCATCATCTACCTCATAATCGAATGCAGAGACAGTGCATTTATTTAATAATCTACTCTATTAAACAAAGATGTGAGTTTCTTTTGTCTTAAAGAAATTGTGAACAAAAAAGTATATTGACCTCAAGCATCCTCCTCGTATGCACAGCCAACATCTCCAATCTCCATCTCATCGTGATCGTTGTCTCTTAGAAAAGCATCCTCCTCCCATCTCCCAATGCTATTATCTTCTTCTAGTTCAAGCTGTATTTCAATGTTTTCATTCTCAGAATCGTTATCAAACAAGCCGCCATCATCATCGTAATCATCATCTCCCATGTCTGACATGTCACTTGCCGTTTGAATCTTCTTCTTCTTTCCTCTGTAACCAGCAAGACCCAGGACCTTTTCCTTCCAAAGCACAAATGGCCCTTTCTCGATGAGCTCCGAGCCTTCAAACGCCTCCTTCAAGAAGACACTGAACCTCTTCCCCCTCTCCGAGACATAGAAAATCCCAAAATGCTTCAAAAGAAGTCTCATCAACTTCTGGGGCATCACAAGCTCCTGGCGAAAATGCGTAAGATGATCAGTCACCAATCTCTTTTCAACGGTAAAGCTAAGCAGCTCATGCATAATGGCTACCGCCCTCTTATCAAACTCTAGTGATCCGGGTTTGAGTTCCCGGGCATCGGCGTATGGGGACAGATAAGACCTCTTTTGAAAGTGATCAATCTTTCCTCCATATCTATACACTTTCTTGTAATTGGGAGGGAACTTCAAAGGAAATGGAAGCGAAAGTAATCCAGGGGTTTGAGCATAGTTGTTAACTTCACTCATCCCCATTGCCTTCTTCTCCAACTCCGTAACAGCCCAAGCTGGGTTCCAAGAAACAAGTTCCAAATGCTCAATCTCATCGTCGTTGCATTTAACCACCTTGAAGTACTGAGGATATTTGTGCACCCAGGTGGTCCGAAAATCAATTGGCAAGCCAAAGTCTCGTCTAAAATGAGCAATTTTATCCAAACGAAGCCGTTTATCCACCGACATCATTAGAAACCTCGTCACATGCTCCGCCGCCTTGTCTTGGTGCTCATCGATTATCCTCTCCTCCTCTTCCACCAGGTCCTCGGCTCGCTTGGTCATTCCGCACCATACCACGCCGTTTCGATCCTTGTAGGCTTCGAAGAGTTTCGGGGATTTGCGAATGAAGTCTGAGATCTTGTGGGGCTTTGGGAGGTTGATCTGCCTGCGGTACTGGTCCAGTGATCGGATGGGAATGATCATCTCAGGCTCTTTCTTTAGAATCTCCATTAAGAAGAGGACCTTGTTGGCTATCTTCCACTTCTCGGTTACGATTTCCAGGTCGTGCACACGTTTGTTCTTGCTTCGGTCTTGGACACGCTTACTGCTGGTCATAAATCGATACTGATTCTTGGACCAACAATTGATGACTCTCCACGACAAATGCGCAGGCAATTCATCCAAAAAAACTGAAGCGAGTTTAACAATTCTTGTGGTGGCCATCAACGTGTCAAATGTTGCACCTTAAGCAGTTGAGTAGTGAAAGGATAGCGAAAATGCGGTATCCCTCCAGATGTTTGTGAAAATGCCAGCCAAAACTAGAATCGTGTGAAATAGTAAATGATCGTTTACAGGAAGCGGAGGAATTCCAGTAAAACGCATGAAGACCTTCCCTTGTGGGATGACGGATGAAGATATAGAAAAAAAGGACACCTTGCAAGGGCTGCACTTGATGATAATGGCCGTTCCTATGAATGGTAAATGCCTGGGAAGGGATAGGTTTTGGAAGCTGCGACGCCGGACTTGGACGAAGTGGGTGCTCCTCGTCCGAAATGGTTCCTGTGCTGGAGAGATTGAAAGGCCTTAGTAAAAGGCGTAGAACTAAGAAAAATGGGAAGAGAAAGGAAGCAGCAGCAGAGGAAGTAGGGAGAGAGGGAGTGTGAGTCTGTGACAAGTGAGATTAGGGGGCGTGCGGTGGTAGGACTGTAGGAGGCAGCGGCGATCTACACATAGCGGGAGAGAGAGAGAGATACAGAGTGGCGAAGGGGTTGCAGGCCGCAGGGCTGTAAATAGTCATTTTCTAGTTAGTAGAGTTGGTTGCGTTTAACTGAAAATTTATTTACGAGTTGCTCTATTTTTATGAAATAAATTATATATATATATATATATATTAAATTTTACAACTTTGTAAGAGTAAAATTCTGATTTTTTGCTAATATCTTTGTAAGAGTTTAATTCTCTATTCTCTTTAAATATTAAAAATATTCTTATTATAAATAGAGAGATAAAACTATAAAAAAAATAATCAATATAAAATTATTTGAATTTTTACGAGTGAACAAACTATATACAAGTTGTATTATTTAATAATCGACAATAAGTTTATATTCACAACAACTCATTTAATAAATGAATCAAGTTGAACTCGAATTTGACTAAACTACGTTAGTTTGTGAGATTTTATCTTTTTTTATGAACCTAACACTTCTCCTAGAAAATTATCAGTCACTCTCGGAATATGAATGGTGCAAGACTCCATTCTATTCTAAAATCATGCATTAATACAAGTACTGTTGGGGCTCTGATTAGAGATGAACTTTTAACAAAAAAAAAAAACTCGTGGTTTCACCCTTATCGAAAAGTGATATCTATATCTGTGCTCTCCCCCACATCAAAGATATAAGAGCAAGGCTTCATACTATTGCAGAGACTGTGAACACCATAAGGAGTTTCTCTCGATATAGCATGGGCACTCCCTAGCATAACTTGAAGGAAATCCAATGGAAACCCAGGGATAAGGGTTCATCACTAGTTTCTAAATGGGAGGAAGGGGAGCAACAACAGAGTCAAGCATGACAATTTCAAGATGCAGTTTCCTCATCATTTTGTTGTGAAGCCATTCCTTGACTTCTAAGGAACACTCGATGATCAAAAAGTGGGTTTGGCATCTTTTCACCTCCCAAGTATGGTCTCTCCTAAACAGAAAGTGCTTATTTTTATTATTACTTGAATTTTCTGCTGCCATGTGTACAGATCTTCGGTATGCATCACATCAGGACGTAGGAAACACAAATCAAGGTTTGTCATCCTAAAATGATAAAACTATTTTATCTTAATAGGGGGTGATTACTCATTAGACTCGGAAAAATCGGATGCTGAAGTACTAGCACTTGTTGAAGCAGGTTCTCTGTACCATTGATTTACTTCGCGAATGAGAAAGTTGGCCTCTGCATTTAAAAAATAATTCATGGTAAGATATCATCATCTTAAGCAAACTTATAGATAACTGGAAGGAAGGGAAAGTAGTAGTCTATTGGTTCATTTTGTTAGGAATAAAATCATTTTAACACAAAAAAAAATTGGAAATTAGATATAGTATCTAAGCCTTAAGGTGTTTGTCAAAGTTATTGAACATTGCACATATATTAAACCTAAAAGGAAAACAATACATTTCCCCTTAACATCTTTCCTTGAGAAATAAAATAACACCTCTTAAAATATTGCAATAGCAGGGATCCAAGTCTATGGCAAAATATTGCTAACCCCAGCACACATCTAACTATAGCCATGATATTTAGGTTTCAAGAGCATATATAACATGCAACGTGAATACAAACTAATTTATGATGAATAAAAAATATATTTTTTTATACGTAGTATATACTGTTAGTTTTTAGTAACGAAAGATACTTCACCAAAGGTCTATGCAGAAAAACCTTTCGTATCTTTCTTCTTCCGAGGTGTGGAAATATTCTAACAAGGAAGTCTTGCAAAATATCACCACATGCAAATAGGATTGAAAAACCACAATAATTTATGACTCCAAACAAAATGTGTATGAAGATATCCATGGGGAATAATAGATGCATATTCACTTGAGTGCGTGCAAAGAATGACAATGGACAGGTACATGGATGCGCGCACGCACACAATAAAGAAAAGGGAACAGAAAATTGACGAGAAAATTTTCTTTTACTAATCATAGTAGGGATATGTTGCACTTAGGAATCAGACTTGCAGCTGGTGATAAGTTGGATGAAAGGATGTGTTGGGGGTGCCTTGGTCAGTAAGGGATTTTTGGGCCAGAATCTTACAGATGTTCATTCTCTTGATGTCTACTTGGTTCATACCTTCAGAGAGGCTAACTAAGTTGCTGACTGGTTGGCTAAGGAAGGAGCAAAAGGGGTCTCTCGTGAATACTTTACCTAAAAGTCTGTTCCAAGAGAGGTTAGGGAGTTGTTGGCTGTGGATTGTACAGGGTTCCATCACCATGCTGCAGATGAGAGGTGAAATTGGTTTACTGTCTTTAGTTGTTATATGTAAGAGGTTGTACATAAGTTGCAGCTATTCTTGTTTTTTAGTTTAGTTGGACAGTGTTTGAATTTTTTTCACCTTGTTTTCTTTTCTTCTCTTCTTTATTATTATCTTGTTGCCACCAAATGTAACCATAGTATTCATTCGCCGTAAGTGAGGGTATTAATAAAAATAATGGGGTACCCTCCTATAGAAAAAAAGAAAGAAGAGATTGGTCGCATCCATAGTTATAACTTATAATCTGGATCAGTACATCACCAATTGGAAGTTTCCATTTTGGTTCGAAACACATACATAATGGAGATCTTGGGATAAACAAACTCATATCTTTTTTTTGATAAGTAAGAGATAAACTTTATTGATGTGAATGAAAGAGGCATGTACCTAGTACACAGGAAGTATACTAAACAAACTCATATCTCACTGGATTTTAAATAAAATCTAGAGTAAAATATACCAAGAGGATATAAAATATAAAATGTTTACAACTTTTTGTCACCTTTCATGACAGTATACGTTAATAAAGC
Organism: Juglans regia; assembly: GCF_001411555.2. Lineage (NCBI taxonomy): Eukaryota > Viridiplantae > Streptophyta > Magnoliopsida > Fagales > Juglandaceae > Juglans > Juglans regia. The sequence goes on along the minus strand of NC_049914.1, from coordinate 23,331,617 downwards.
ATTCACATCTTACTTAAAGATCTATTTAAATGAAAAGTGGATGGAAAGACCAAATCAGAGCAATGGGGAAACACAAGGGTGTAATTAGAAAATACAGAAAACCCCCGGTTCTCAATAGATAGCCATCAAATCACAAGGGATTTAGCGCATTGTATCCTAAAATCTACCCTATTTCATGCCAGGGACAGCAGAAATAATTCAGCCCAACTCAACCATCTAAGAGGAATCCTATAATTAGTACGTTCCCAAGGATTTTGAGATGAACATTTCTACTTGTTTCATTAATGTTAGGAATTGGCTTAGGACTTCAAAGACATGAATGAGACAAATAAATGATGAGCAATGAGGCATAACTATCTGAGACTTACCTGACAAAAACACATCGCGGTATTCCTCATCATCATATATAAATTGTGGAGGATCTGGGGAACCAATTCCAACAATGGTGCTTCCACTGCATCAAATACATTGAGAATATTAAAATGTGATTATGATGATAAAGAAGATGAAAAACTGCATGTCAACATCTGTTATATAGAAGACTTAAAATAATTGAGATGGTTATCTTCTTTCATTGCGTCAGGTGCATATCCATAGAAGCAAGCACAAACATAGTAAATAAATTAAGAATTTTTTATAGATAATCCAATGCTACAACTGATTATTAATACAATTTAACTGAAATAACTGACTTTATTTCTATTTTTCCAATTGTTTGACTGGTGCAGAATGACCGAAATGTAAAGGCATATTCAGTGAATAGCTCACTTTGCCATTTGGAAAAACCAGAATTGGGGGAATGATTATGATTTCTATGGGCTTCCTGGCTCTGTTCGCTAGAAAACTGAATCATAACCTCTATCTATAGAGAAGAGAAACATTATCACTGGAAATATTTTTTGAGAAGGAAGTAAGTGCTAAAGTATGCAGGGAAAAGAGAGGGATAGAGCTCAAATATAGATGGGGGCTCACCATCGCCTTTTGCAAACGATGTTGGACGGTTCTGCCGGGAGATGTTATGGCTTTATTTATAGAATTTCATGATAACCACAGGCTTGAGAAGTCTCTAAATGCTTCCCTTATTATGTTGGTGCCTAAGAAGTGTTTTTTTTTTTTTTTTTTATATATATGAGTAATGATATGAATTTCATTAAAAGAGCTAAGGGGTGCTACCCAATTACATTGGAAGTATACATAGATTAGAAACCATTCCTACAAAGATTTGAGCATAAAGATGTTTAGCCCTGGTAGTGTTCTCTCAGTGTCTTCCAAGTTGCAAGCATTGTGTTTATTCCAAATACACTCTGTTAAGCTTATCGGAGCCATCTTCCATACATAATTGCCTCCCCGCCTACCTCCCCAAACTGCCAATAACTCCACCACCCTTGGTGCATCACCCATAAATCTCTAGGAGGTGAAAATCCAATGCCCACAAAGCCCTAGCTACATTACCATGAAGCAATTGATGGTTGATAGATTCCCCACTGTTCTTGGACATGGAACACCAATCTATGACCCATAAGACGCCTCTTCCTTAAGTTTTCCATTGTCAAGATGTTACATGGGCTACCGTCCATACAGAGAAAGCCACCCTAGAGGGGGACTAATTCCACCAAATGCTTTTTAAAGGAAAAGAACGCTCATCCGTGGCATGCAATATCTGCCACAAAAATCTAACCTCAAACTTGTTTTTGAATGAATCCAACCTGATTGATCCTTGCAGTTTTTCTTCACTCTGAATGAATACAGGAAGTCGAGAAGTGAAAAATACCGCTTCCACTTCCCAATCCTGTTACTGGTCTGGTAAAGGTTACACGCCAATGTTGACGGCCATTATTGACCTGGTACATATAAGCCACTAACAGCTAACAACTCCCTACAAGAAGATACTCAGAATAGTTCTGGGTAGATTTCTTTTAAGGTTTGATCTCCACACCATAAATCATGCCAGAAATGAATTCTAGACCCGTTGCCTAACTCATATCTAGCTGACCTAGAGAATTCTCCCAATTCTTAACAAATGTTTTTCCATACACCCACTCCAAATGTCCCATTAACCACATTGGGCACCATCCACTCCCATACTCATACATAATTTCCACCAGCAATTGCCACATGCCTCTCTTTGTTGCAAATGAGCATAACCGTTTGCCTAGCAATGCTCGATTAACAATATTACAGACTTTTGGTCCAGCTTCCATTCTCCAAGACGGACAAAAAGTGCTCTTTGAGACTCAGTAAATGGCAACAGTAACTCTTAACTGTCCTGGGGAAGCAAGATTTCTTGTCGCACAGTACTTTAGTAGTGCACATTTGTAAATTACAGGTGAAGATTTTTGCAAGTATATTGGAGGTAGTGTTGGAAAAATCTATTTCACATTCTCTGAATGCTTTTGTGGAAGGGAGATAGATCTTGGATTTAGTTCTTGTTGAGAATGAGTGTTAGGATTGTTGGCTCAAAAGTAGTACTTTGGGAAGTAAATTGGGAATGCCCAATTTATTTATTGGATATAAATGGGTTTCAAAGAAGATGTAGTTGTATTATTTCACGCATTGTGGCAGTGTAGTTTCATTTTTGGTTAATACTAGAACACACTAGCTGGTCAGTGGGGGTAAGAGAGTGTTCCGTTGGTGTTCTCAATCTCAGTGCAACCTTGCTTGGTCAACAAGGGATAAAAATGTCCCCCATCAATAAAGTGCGGGCTCTGTTTCTTTTCTTTTTCCCCTTTTTCCAACAGCTCTAAGGGATTGAGGAAAGGGGATACATTATCTCCATGATTGTCTATTCTTGTAATGGAAACTCTCAGTGAACACTTTCTAGAGTAGTTGAGGGTAATCTTTTTAATCTGGTTTTTCAGTTTAGGGATGGATAACTTTTATCTCTCATCTACTTTTTGAGGATGGTGGAATAAATTTTAGTGATGCTAACCTAGAACATCTCCTCTACACTACATCTGTTTTGAGGTAGTATCTAGCTTGAAAGTGACCTTGGCAAGAGTGAGAATATTCCAGTGTGAATATGTTTTGGTGCCGGTGGGTGTTTTATGTTGTTAAGCATGTTCTCCACCTACACAATATGCTGGTATGACTTTGGCATCTTCATAAAACAAGTGTGTTGTGGAATCCAATTATGGAGAAAATGGATCACCTTTAATGGGGTGTAATAAGTTGTACTTGTCAAAGGATGGTAGGCTTACTCTTAAAGAGTATTTTCTCCAGTCTGCCAGTGTGCCAAATTATTCTTTATCCAGTCTGCCGGCGTGCCAAATTTATATCTCCACTCGTTGTGAACAGATTGGTGAAGTTTCAGTGTAGTAATTTATGGGGTGGGATAGTTGATGAATTCAATTTTAATCTTGAAGACTAGATTTTAGTGCACTCTCCTTTCTAGAATGAGGATTTTGGGGGAGACAAAATTAAGTACTTTGACCAAAGATTTTCTGGAAAAATGGTTATGGCATTTCAGAGAGGAGGTGGAGATTCACCTTTCGAGAAAATTTAGCCTCTAAATATTGGGAAGCTTGGGGCCAGTTGACAAAGGAATTGATTTGAGGTACCCAGAGATGTCTCTGGAGAATTTCAGGCAACTTTGGAGGAGTTCGCAGGTTGTTTCAGTTTTGTGGTTGGGGTGAGTAGGTGAGCTTTTGGCTTGATTTTATGGCATGAGGATTATGCCTTGAAAGAGTCATGCCTCTATGGATGATGGGGGAACCTATTCAAGGTAATCTCAGGTTTGTACAAGCTTTCCATGATTTTGTACAATCAAGCAAATGACAGTGTCAGGATTAAAAATAAAAGGAGCATATTGACTTCAGTGCCACACCCATAATATATCTAATTTATCTGAATATCAATCTTATTTAAGTACAAACAGAACAAATTTATGTCAAACACAGACACACACAATACATACATATATAAATATACATATACATATACATATACATATACATATATTCTTGAACTTGGGCTAAATGCCAAAGTGGAAATGAAGATTTAAATACTTGTACCAACCTCCCAGACATAAAAATAGCATCATATTGTCCACGACTAGCTGCACATACACGCTGTTTTAATCTTCTTAGAGATGGCAGAACCTCAAATGCAGGAAGTTCTGCAAAGAAATACTTATTAAACAAAAACAAAAACAACCAAAGAATATCTAAAGAAAACAACCCTATACTACCGGGATCGATTCCAAATGTCTAGGATATGTGCGCACATAAATGGTCCCTAAACCGAGCCAAATTAGAAGCCTAACCTGAACTTACCCAAATGAGAAAAGAAGGGAAATTTGAATAAATTACAAAGAAAATATAAAGGAAAACAAAACAAAGGAAAAAAGGAGAGAAAATATAAGAAGGTCAAACATACCCAAATCATTTATGCAAGCATTCTGAGATATTCCATTCATTGAGATCTTCTCCAGCAATGTTAAAGGATCAACCTTACTGGTTTGATCCAACCGAAGGCGCTGAGAACAATCATGGTTTTCTCAGAAAAGAAAAATCAATGCTTTTCTCAGAAAAAAATCAACTGTATAAAACAAGCGCAAAAAAAAAAAAAAAAAATTGATGATTATCTCCAAATCTGCACTACCTTGTAAACTTCAGCTGTAGAACATGCCTGATGGGGTTTTATGAGAACCATTGGAATGTCCAAAGGTACTGGTGGTGGTATATTCTGAACAACCTGGAAAAGTCAGAGCAAAACTCTTGTGGGAACTCTAGCAGACTATGAACTTCATATCCAAGCAATTCCAGGACTAAAATATACCACTTTCAGTTTCTTTTCTATGTGTTGGTGTGCATGTGATTGGGGGAAAGGATTGATATCAGAGGGTACATTGTTGTGCAAATGCCAGACAAATAACTGAAGGTATCCAGGCTCATTTGTTGGAAAAATAAAAGTCAACTTTTCATTTCTGTACATGACAAAATGACCTGACCATCACTGGTACTTAAAGATCAATGCATACATAGCAAGAGTATAATACTGTGACCAACAAGAACAATATTAAGTATCAAGAAAGGTTCTCACAATGCCAAAATCTGCCTTTAATAACTATTCGATATAAGGACATGCGCTCATCATGCATCAAAAGAACTTGTAACTGTCTGGTATCAAACAGGATAAAGTTATGGTAATACCACCAGTCCTCTATCTACAATCGACTTGAAGACAAAAAGTGCTCACAGAACTTGATAGGAATAAGAAATAAAAAATAACTGATCCCTGAACTGCAAAATGAACTTTTGTAAAACAAAGATATACCTCGCCTCGACCAGTACAATAGGCTGCTCCCTGAGAGAAAAAGAAGGGAACATCGGAACCAATCTCACTTGACCATTCTTGGAGTTCCTTCTCAGTTGCAAGACAACCATTAAACTGATTTGCTGCCCACAGTGCAGTAGCAGCATTGCTACTTCCACCACCAAGTCCCGCCCCAGTAGGCACTCTTTTGTCAAGATGAATCTGCCCACAATTTTTGAATTGGAAAGTTGAAATTATTCAACTTCATTTACTAGTATCATGTCTGTAATATTTGGAAATTATTCAGATACATAGCCAAAAAAATAAAATCACCGAAAACATTTCACACCCAAAAGAAGTTTTCACTGCCGGTCTTCTTCCTGTAAAGGTTAAGCGCCTTTATAATCTGTGAAAAGAAGGTTTCCAATATTCATAAGATTTAGAACAAGAGAATCTTACAAGAAAAACAGTACGTTTATGCCTCACCAAATTTCTTTCATCAAGGGGAACCCCAGACACATTAGCTGACAAACGATCTTTACTTTTTGATGGAGATAAAGAGAACTTAATTATATCCCCCAGACTTATAACCTGGGCGAAAAGGGAACAAAGATATGACTTTAGTGGAATACCAGAAGATAAAGCTGTAACAACCTCAAGTGAACCCATACACATTAGTTTGCAGCATAACTTGAATGTAAAATAAACATAGTATTATCTGGAGATAGCATTCAATCATCCAATAGTTTTAACTTGAATAAACTTTGACACTTAAGAAGAAAAAATCCAACTACACTAAACTTACATGAAATAGTGATGCCAAATCATGAAAACCATCTTCCCTCTTGTTTGTTATTCTAAGAAAAACATTAACCTGTACCACATAGGCTACCAAATTCAACATATAATTGAGAAGCCAAAATGATACAAACGTCAACTCAAAGCAATAAAATGTGATTACCTTGCAAGGTGAGAACAGAGTCATCCTTGACAGGGGAGCATCCCTGTCCACTTCATCCGCCAACTTGTTTAACCTTTCTTCAGGACTATAGACTATCTAATTATTCCCACCAACCAACTCCAAATTAAAAAACCTCAAAAATTCAACAAGCAGAGAAAATACAGAAACTAGAACCGAAAGCATGATAAGAAGAGGGTCAAAGAGCAACCTCTAGTTGTCTTCTGGTAGTGTTTGAATCAGAAACCATGGCTCTAACCCTTTGTAACTGAGAATTTGAGTGAAGAGAAGAGGACCCATATGGCCCAAATGAAGATTGATGGCTCTTTCTAAAGGAATTGTAAGAAGGGAGGAAGACATGGGGACCACCGAGGAAATGAGTGGAAGCCATGAATGGGGGCAGGTGAGGCAACTCTATTTGCAGTCCCAATTTAAGTGCACGGAAAAGCTCGAGCAAATTTGCTGATAGATGTCAGTACCTATATAAAGTATTCAATTTGAATAAGAAATGGAATCAATCTCTTTCGTAGTAACTGATTTTTCTATTCTTTCTTGATCCACTTCACCCCCTCAGTCTCCGTGGTGATGGCTGGCTCTTCTATAAAAGCATTTTGGGGCTGAATTGGGCTTCAGCTATCCTATTGACTCTATTGAGACTGCGCTTTAAATGACGTGAATCTGAATCATGTGATACTGTCTGTTCTGAAAAGAAAATTGATACATATAATCCTTTCAACAGGACATTGTTACGGCCACCGAATATTTCCACCGAATAATTTTACCAAATGACGTGGCAGAAGCGACCTGAGAGCCATATATTTAAAAAAAAAAAATTGAAAAGGAAAGAGACAAACAAAAGAAAGAAGCGAGCACCCTTTCTTTTTATATAAATTTTACTCATCAATCACTATTATATTCTAAATCTATAATTTTTTTTTATAAAATATGAGATATTTTTAAGATGTGAAGTATGAAATGATAAATAATAACTGATAAAAATAATTTTCCTCTTCCTAATCCTATCATCCTGTCTAAACTTAACCTAAAGCTCCCAAACATCACCCTCATTCCTCCCCTCCCTCTGTTTTTCAATATGTAAGGCACTATTCTGAAAACCAAGGCACCATTCTTAAAGCAAAGCAAAGCCAAGCCAAGGCACCACATTCCTCCTCCTTCAGTTCTTCATAAAATCAGTCACCCTATCTAAAAATCAAGGCACCATTCTTAAAGTCGTGCGGCAGAGTCTATTTTCGGCTCCTCTCCCGCCTCCCTCACTCTCCCATGACAGTGACCGAAATTATATTACTATTATTTTCTTTCGATTGTTCTTTTTTTTTTGTTTTTAATTTTGTTTACATTTCGAGGCAAGTGATAGGGTTTTGATATAGCTTGGCATGTAACTAAGGCTCGAAATCAAATTTTTATTTTTATTTTTTGAAATTGGTATGTTAGTCTTAACTGAACCCATCTTTTAATTTCGTTCATTGATGGTGGGGTATTTGTCTTCAAGTCAAAGATATTTGATCTTTGTCTTGCTCCTTCACACTGGTTTTTTTCAAAGACGTATAAATTATTGTAGAAGAATTAAGTGGGAGTAGCATTTCTCATATAAATATTATATAATTTATTTGATAAGTTTTTCTCCTTTTCATTTAAGACATTTAAATTCAGACAATAACTTTCATAACATTGATCCGATTTAAGTATATTTGAATCATATATATTAGTATAGAACGAAAAAGTGGTTTTTTAAATGAAAAATTTTAATCACGTGGTTTTGGATCTAAAAGTAAACTAATATAATTTATTTAATATACTAGGTGTTTCCTTTTAATTTTCTTTCCTTTTTTGACAACTAAATTATGTGTTAATCATGTGTCTCAACAAATAAAAGTTGTTTTACAAATTATTCCTACATATGTTATGAGTGTTTTTCAGTTACCTAAACAATTGTGTAACGAGATATCAAACATGATGGCTCGTTTTTGGTGTGGACATATGGATCGGACAAGGAAGATCTATTGGAAGAAGTGGAGTAAAGTAGGGATTTCAAAGAGCCATAGAGGGTTGGATTTTAGAGATGTAGAGTGTTTTAGGCCCGGTTTGGATAGTGAGATAAGATGAAATGAGTTGAGATAATTTATGAATAGTAGTAAGATTTGTGAGTTGAGATGATTTTTAAAAATTTTGTGTATTTGGATTAGAAGTGAGATGAAATGGTTTTAAGTTATTTGAAAGGAGATAGATGGGGGTCCTACAAATGATTGCATAGTATTCGTAATGATTTGTTTTATTTAGAAATATAATTATAAGTAAGTAATAATAATTTATAAATTACCTATCTAGTTTTTATTTTTTATAATATTTTTAAAATAATATTATAAGAGGAAAATATTTTTATAAAATCAAATTTTATAAAAATATATCAAATAAAAATATATTTTATTTACAATATTCTTAAATAATTATTTTGATATTTATAAAATCACTTTATTTTATAATTTTATTATTATAAAAATCACGTTTTCTCCAGTTCACTCACTGGAAAGCTGAAGGCGGAGTTTGTCGTGTTGCTAATTTGAAAAAAGCTGAACGTTTTCTCATTTTCCATTGGCATTATGAAAAGCTGCTAATTTGAAAGTTTGTCGTGTTGTAAAGACATCATAAACCATTTTGAAATTTCAGAGTTTGACCATTTGGATGAGAGTTAGTTTTTCTATACAGAGTGAGATGAGATGAAACCATCTCACTCTTGAATCCAAACCAGGGCTTAATCAAGTTATGTTGGCAATGCAGTTTTGGAGACTATTAATAAACCCTAATTCTCTAGAAGCTAAGATCCTAAAAGAAAAATATTTTAGACAAGGGGATGTATTGGGTGCCAAAGCTGGCAGTGGTTCCTCACAAGTGTGGAGAAGTATCTGGGTTCTGGGTACTTAATTAGAGAAGGTATGTGATGGAGAGTGAGGAATGGGGAGAAGATCAAAATATAGGGTGATAAGTGGCTACCAACTTCTACAACACATATGGTTCAATCACAAGTGAAGACTGTCTCAAGTGAAGCCAAGGTGAAAGAGCTAATTGATAAAAAGGGAGGCTGGAACTCTATTCTTTTAGATGAAGTGATGTGTGCAAAAGAGGTTGTTGTAATCAAGCACCTACCAATTAGTGAAAGAGGATCTGAAGACAGAATCATTTGGGGTCTTAGCAAGTCTGGAATGTTTTCTATAAAAACAGCATATCACTTGGCAGTTCAGTTGAAAAAAGAAAGGAAAGGTGAGCAATCAAATATTGTTTCCTTAGGATGGAAGAAAATTTGGGAGTTGAAAGTTCTAAATTCTGTTAAAGTGTTACTATGGAAAACAATTAGTGAAGTGCTTCCCACTAAAAGTAATCTTTTCAAAAGAAAAATCACAGATAATGACCTTTGTCCAATTTGTGAGCTTGTGGTGGAGACAAGCTGTCATGCTGTGTGGAGTTGTGCTGCTACTCAAGATGTATGGGAAAATTCATTGAGAAGTTTACAAAAGTGGCAATGTACAAATATTAGCTTTTACAAGCTATGGAAGAACATGGTCATAAGATTACACAAAAAGGAGCTAGAGGCATTTGCTTGTGTGTTGAGGAAAATCTAGTTTAGAAGGAACAATTTTATTTTTGACGGGAAATTCGACAGTCCAAGATCTGTTTTACAAGGAGCAAATGAAGAATTTGATATCTTTCAACAAGCACAAGAGAAAAGTGAATACCATATAATAACAACACATTCTATCATTACATCCACAAGGTGGAGAAAACCAGATTATAATTCTTACAAAGTTAATCGGGATGCTGCACTAGAGGTGAGTAATTCCAAGATGGGAGTTGTAGTGGTGATCTGAAAATGGGAAGGGGACTTGATAACCTCATTATGTATGCCAAAAACCTTTGTAAATGACCCTCTTGTGGCTGAAGCTCTAGCCTTAGAGAGAGTTCTCGAATTTTGCCTAGAAATAGGAATTGGAAATGCAATTTTGAAGGATATGTTCTTACAATCATTAAAGAAGTCCAAGAAAGTGATTTGATTTCTCTTGGTATGGACAGATCATAGAGGATATTAAAGCTACATCTCAAGGCAGAGGAAGTTGGAGGATTCAACATGTCTCAAGAGAAGGTAACCGGGTTGTACATCAAATGACAAAGTTAGCCCTCTCTTGTAAATGAAAGTTGGTGCATGTTTGAGATTGCGGTGTGAAATATAGTTTATAATTTTAGGACTTATAACTTAATTAATAAGTTCTACTATTAAAAAGTTATTTATTATTTGGTAGCTATATATTTAAAGCACTTTCAAACATGTTACGTTTGTTTGGAAACAAATTTAAAAAGTGCTTTCTGATGTAGAAAGTACGATTATTTAAATTTTTAAAAATTATGACAATATTTTTGAAAGTTTGAAAGTTGTAATTATCTAAAAATTGTATGGGTATTTTCGTCCATTGGAAGTCTTTTTAAAATTTGAATTATGTTCTGTATTATCCCAAAAAACACATTTGAGAAAAATCACTAAAATGATGCTTTTTCTCAAACATATTTTTTACTTATTTGTGATTAAAAGTGATTTAATATATAATACCCAAATAATCTAATTTTTCTATTAAAGAGTTTTTCAAACTATTTAAGCATTTTTTAAAACTCCTACCGCATCTCCAAACAGGCCCTTAGTTTGGTTAGAAGAGGGTCTTAGTTGCATTGTATTCATTTGAAGAAACAATGTGCTGCTAATTCTTTTAATGAAAATGAAGGTTTTGATTTAAAAAAAAAAAAAGAAAACAAATCTCCCAATCACAATCTTCTCACAATAATAATACGTTACCTTGTGAATTAAAAGTAAATAAGAGTAGACATTATATAGATAAAAAGCTGATAACTAACACTTAAATCATAGGTGAACCAAGTATAATTTCCATTTATTTAAATATTGAATCAAAGTTACGGGTAAGATAAAAAAAAGATAGACTAAAAAAAAAATTCAAATTTGTAGTAGTAAAAAGTGTATCAAATTTGTAGTAAACTTAGGTACAGAACAACATAATACATAATCCATGTAGCATATCAGTAGCAAATAATAAGAAATCTTGATCCTTTTTAAATGATACATTTATTGGAAAGTTATCCATTTGCCAATCTATTTATAATTTATATTAGAGTAATGTTAAATATCGCATCTTCTTTAAAAAAAAAAAGTTGAATCTATCATTAAAAAAATAATTTTTGAAATAAATTTAAAATTTATTCACTTTTTTTAAAATGAGTGCAGAATTTACACAACTAAGAATGCAAATATCATATATCTTTATATTATTTACATACTTTCACCTCGACAATATTAAATTTATAAAACTTACAAAATAACCGACTCTGAATTCAATGCTATTATATTTTTCGAAAATGAATTGCAATAGCATTGATGTGGGGCTAATGCCTATCGCCTATCGCCTATCACAAAATCATATAATTCATAAAAATGTTTATTTGATTTTTATGACTAATGTGTCAACAATTTGTAATTAGAATCATAAAATTGTAATTTGTTCTTTGTCCTGTATCTAATGGTCAAAGAAGTGACCACGTGCCTTTAGTTTGTCTTTGTTAATTCTGATTCATACCTTTAGGTTGCGTTTGGATGTTGAAATGAGTTGAGTTTTTTATGAATAGTAGTGAATTGAGATTGTTGAATGAGTTTGGTGGGGTCCACTTAAAATAAGTTTATGTATGTTTCAATGTTAAGATGAATTTAGATATATTTATGAAAAGTTGTAAAATAATTGGGACCCGCCACTGTTGACTTGACATTTTTGTTCCGCACGCGCTGTTCACGAAAATTCTATAAAAAAAAAAATTTGTCTCCAGCACAAACAGAGAGAGAGGTGGATAGCAAAAAGACAAAAAAAAAAAAAAAAGAAAATCAGCTTTTGTTAGGAGAAATATTGCCTTACACACAAAAATTTGAAAAGCTGTGGGCCGAACTTCTTTCATGTTTAAACTGCGTTAAGAAGAGATTCACTTGCGTTTGGATGTTCAACTCGGTCTAAAAATGAACTGAACTAAACTGAGTTGTGCATCCAAACGAAGCCTTAATATGTTTGTTAGTAGATGACCATGTGTTTGAATGTTGTACAGGGTTAATAAAGATCCAGCCATATAAAAGACCATGCGATGGCTATTGTAGCGGTAGGATGAATGGGATACATTCTAGAGAGAGACTTTGAGAGACTGAGTTAGGTTTTCTAGAGAGAAACTTGTAAATCTGAGAGACAGAGAGAGTTAAGGTCAATTTGAAGGCCTGAATCTTGTAACCTGTACATTCGTTGTGATTCGACGCTTAATAGATGATCTCTGGCCAATTCCCCCTGTGGACGTAGATCCGAAAGGACTGAACCACGTTAAATCCTCGTGTTCTTGGTATTTTCTTTCTATTTTCTTATTTTTTTTATTTGGTTGTGTTTTCTGTTTATGATTTCTTGGATCAATCTTGATATTTGTTGCGTTATTGGGTGCTCTTGCCAAAACCCTAATTTTCAACAAGTGGTATCAGAGCCAGGCTGAGATGGGTTCTACTAAGTTTGAGGTGGAGAAATTTACAGGAAAAAATGATTTTGGTCTCTGGCGTATTAAAATGAGGGCTTTGTTAGTGCAGCATGGTCTCCAAGATGCACTTCTTGGAGACAAGAAGCTGTTTAAGGGGTTCTCAGAGGAAAAATTAAGTTCATCCACTACTGATAGGGTTAAACCCGAGATATTACAAAAGGCACATAGTGTCATCATTCTTTCCTTAGGGGATAAGGTCTTACGGGAGGTAGCCAATGAAGATTCAGCTGCAGGGATTTAGTTAAAGCTAGAAACTCTCTACATAACCAAGTCCCTGGCCAATCGTCTTCATAAGAAGACAAAGTTGTATACCTTTAAAATGATCCCGGGGGTGTCTATTGGAGATCATTTGGATGAGTTTAACAAAATCATCTTAGATCTTACTAATATAGACATCACAATAGATGATGAGGATCAGGCTATACTGTTATTGAGTTCTCTTGACAGTTCATATGCTAACCTAAAAGAAACAATTATGTATGGCAGGGAGAGTTTGTCATTAGATGAGGTGCAATCCATATTGCATGCAAGAGAACTTCAAAATAATTTTGAAGTTAAGCCTCAGACTGGTGAGGGGTTAGTGGCTAGGGGAAGATTTGAGAAACCTGGTTATAAAGGAAAGAAAATTAAGAGTAGATCAAAATCAAAAGAAAAACAATTGAAGTGTTTCCTATGTCACAAAGAGGGACATTTCAAGAAAGATTGCCTAGAAAAGAAAACAAGAGAGAGGGATAAGTTCAAATATGAGGAAAATGTATTTATTGCATCTGAAAGCTATGAGAGTGCTGATGTAATTTGTATCTCAGAGACTGAATCTAGTAATGAATGGATTTTAGATTCAGGATGTTCTTTTCATATGTGTCCTTATAAACCTTGGTTTGAAACTTTATCTGTTTTTTATGGTGGACATGTTATGCTTGATAATAATAAATCTTGCTAAGTTCTTGAAATTGGTACAATCAGATTAAAATTGCATGATGGCCTAGCTGAAAGGATGAATAGAACAATTCTTGAGAGGGTTAGGTGCATGTTGTCCAATGCCAAATTACCTAAAAAATTTTGGGCAGAGGCAATTAGTACTTTTGTGTATTTGATAAATAGGAATCCATCTACTACCATTAATTGTAAGACTCCTCAGGAATTATAGACCGGTAAACCCTCAAACTACAATAATCTAATGGTATTTGGTTGTATTGCTTATGCACACAGTAATCTGACAAACTAGAACCTAGAGAAATAAAATGCATTTTTGTTGGGTATCCTGAAGGAGTAAAAAGTTATAGACTTTGGATAGAGGAACCTAGAAAACAAAAGTGTATAATAAGTAAGGATATGACCTTTAATGAGTCACGAATGGTCATATCTCAACTGGATACAATTGAGACACAACCTGCCACTGTCCCAGAAAAAATCCAGATTGAGGTGGAGTTTTTGGACTCATTGCCTTGAGATACAAACATACAGTCTGGAGATAATTCGAAGTCTGGCTTAGAAAGTGACCAAGGGAAAATCATTGACTCTTATAACCTTGTAGGGGATAGGCCAAGAAGGGTTATAAGAACTCCATTGAGATTTGCACAGGCTGATATAACAGCCTATGCCCTTTCTGTAGCACAAGACATTGAAGACCCTGAACCAATGTCTTATAAAGAAGCAATGCGTAGCAAATAATCTAGTAAATGGCTTCTTGCAATGCAAGAAGAAATTGAATCTCTTTATAAGAATAAGACTTGGGAAATGGTGTTAAAACTTGACAATGTTAAAATCATAGGGTCTAAATGGATATTCAAGAAAAATGATGGTATAACTGAGGTAGAAAAACCTAGGTACAAAGCTAGGTTAGTGGCAAAGGGTTTTACACAAAGGGAATGTATAGATTTCAATGAAATTTTCTCCCTTGTAGTAAAACATAGTTCCATCAGATTGTTGTTAGCTTACACTGCTTATCATGATTTGTTTTTAGAACAGTTGGATGTTAAAACTGCTTTTCTGCATGGTGAATTAGAAGAAACACTATACATGCAACCTCCCGAAAGTTTTGTAAATGAATCCAATAAGAACCATGCGTGCTTCTTGAAAAATCTTTGTATGGATTAAAACAATCTCCAAGACAGTGGTATAAAATATTTGACACACATATAGTTGATGATGGTTTTAAAAGATGCAATTATGATAGCTGTATATACTTTAAAGTTTCTAATGATGTCATTATTTACCTTCTGTTGTATATGGATGATATGCTCATAACTTGTAAAGATAAATGTCAAATTGAGCATGTAAAAGAAATTTTAAAATCTGTTTTTGAAATGAAAGATCTTGGACCTGTTAAGAAAATCTTAGGTATGGAGATAATTAGAGACAGAAAAAGGAAATTACTCTACTTATCACAAAAAAACATATTTATAAAGGGTACTTAAAAGATTTAGCATGGATTTAACATTTTAAACTTTCTGCTAATCAATCCCCTAAAATTGATGATGAAAGGGAATATATGATAGAAATACCATATGCAAGTATGATAGGTAGTATCATGTATGCAATGGTCTGTTCATGGCCAGACCTTACCTATGCTGTCAGTCTAGTTAGTAGGTTTATGGGAAACCTTAGGAAACCCCACTGGCAAGCACTGAAGTGGGTGCTTCAGTACTTAACAGGCTCCCCATGTTTAGGGTTAAGTTTTGGTGGCAATGTGTTAAGTGGTCAAGAAATCTGTGGGTTTGTAGATTCTGATTTTGCTGAAAACTTGGACACCAGGAAGTCCCTGACTGGCTATGTATTCACAGCCTTTGGTGGTGCTGTGAGTTGGAAATCTAATTTACAATTAGTTGTAGCTTTGTCCACAAATGAGGCTGAATATATAGCCATGACAGAGGCTATAAATGAGGCGTTATGGTTGAAAGGTATAACAAATGAACTAGGTTTATTCAAGGGTAATATCACAGTTTACTGTGATAATCAAAGTATTATACATCTCACTAAAAATCAAGTTTTTCATGAAAGATTAAAACACATTAACATGAGATTTCATTTTGTAAGAGATGTGATTGCATGTGGTACTGTCAAAGTGGAGAAAGTGCCAACAAAAGAAAACCCAACAAACATGATGATCAAACCATTGTTAAGATCACAGTTTAGACACTGTCTAAACTTGATCAAAATGGAAGAGGGCTGACCTTGGAATAAAATGTGGAAATTGGCCAGAGGTGGGGAATCTTGAAGTCAAATTAATGACAAGGTGGAGATTGATGATTAATGTGTCAACAATTTGTAATTAGAAGGATAAAATTGTAATTTGTTCTCTGTCCTGTATCTAATGGTCAAAGAAGTGACCACGTGCTTTTAATTTGTCTTTATTAATTCTGATTCATACCTTTAATCTATCGGTTAGTAGATGGCTACATGTTTGAATCTGGTACATTATGGTTAATTTAGATCCAGCCATATAAAAGGCCATGTGATGGCTACTGTAGCAGTATGATGAATGAGATACATTCTAGAGAAAGACTTCGAGAGACTGAGGTAGATTTTCTAAAGAGAAACTTGTAAATCTGAGAGAGAGAGAGTTAAGGTCAGTTTGAAGGCCTGAATCTTGTAACATGTACATCCGTTGTGATTCGACGCTTAATAGATGATCTTTGGCCAGTTCCCCTCGTGGACATAGATCCGAAAGGATTGAACCACGTTAAATCCTCGTGTTCTTAGTATTTTCTTTCTATTTTCTTATTTTCTATTTGGATGTGTTTTCTGTTTATGATTTCTTGGATCAATCTTGGTATTTGTTGCGTTATTGGGTGCTCTTGCCGAAACCCTAATTTTCAACAGTTTTTTTTTTTGAGTAATAACCATATCATTACCCATCTACTACCCAAGTATATTTTAAATTTTTTTATTTTTTATTATTTTCTTTTAAGTATTTTTTTAATATCCTTAATCACTAAGAAAAAATTAAAAGAAATATATAAATTTATTATTACTCACTTTTTTAATTTTTAAGTAAAATAAAAAATTAAATATAAATTAAATAATAAATGAATAGTAGTAGAGTAGTAACCATAATAATATTATTATTATTATTATTTTTCTTTTGAAACTTTTATGGTTGCGAAAAAGGACGATAAAAGTGTTAAAAGGAAACCGTATGACAGTAGATTGATTGTGGCCCACATTATCCGGTGGAGACAACAGACAAGGAAGGAAACCATAGTTACATACTGTTCCGGTTATTCCGGGCAGGCAAAGTTGGGAACTTGGAAATGGCATTGTCTAGTGCTTGTTTTCAAGTTCCGACCCTTCTTTTGATCCCTTCGAGAAAACAATTGTTGCACACTCACCATAACTCTCAACTTCAACGCCACCGAAGAACAGCCTTCCAGACATTCTGCTCCCGGAGGTCATCTCCATCCGAGCCTACCCAGAAGGAGAATGAAGTGTTTGAGTTCGAGCGGCTCTTCTCCAACCTCAACCAAGCCACATTGAAGAGAGAACCTGGTTCCTCCATTACTTTTTTCTTCCTTTTCAAATTTAATGCACTCCTAATATAGTGATTTTTTTCTGCTCTTGTTCTACAATTCAAACTGCAGTCACTTTTTGTGTAACTTTAGTTTTTCTTGTATTTATCAGGAAGCCTATCGAGTGCAATTGTCCTGGTTGCGGGCACCACGGTATCGCTTTTCTATCAATGAATTAGGAAATACTTCGTGGAATATGTACAGCTTTATACATAGATTGTACTCAGTAGGAATTGAATTAATGAACCTAGCTTAAATAATTTAATTCATTAAATTGCTAATTTTTCAGAAGAATAAGAGCCCTTTTTTGTTTGAATTATGTTATTCTTGGTCTATAATTTGTTTGGTACTCGTAGTACTGATTCTTTTTCACTTGTTTTGATGTTCATTTCTACCATATTTGTATATTAGTAAGGTTTAATGTGATCCCCGTTGAACGCTATCAAATATCATTAGGTGGGTGCGGGAATCCTTGCAATTCCTTCGGTGACACAAGAATCTGGATTTCTAGCCTCTACAGTTACGTGCATTCTTTGTTGGGTTTTTATGGTAACTCTCTCTCTCTCTCTCTCTCTCTCTCTCACACACACACACACACATTTTTGAAAGAGGGAAGTGAGAAATTTAATCAATGCAGGTTGTGACAGGGCTGCTCCTAGCTGAAGTAAATGTCAACACTATGTGTGAACTGGGTTCTGGTGGTGTATCATTAGTAAGTTCTGTCTTTTTAACAAGATTTCCCGGACTCAACTACCAGACTTTACTTTTTATCAAGGGAAAACAAACAGATATATACACGGAGACTTGGCAGTTTATAGCTAATCTGTGCACATCTGTTCTTATCTAATTAGAGCATATAGGCGGATGATTATGGGTAAATTACACGAGTAATGATACATGCAGTCGTGGAGTGCGCAAGCACCATGCAGTCGCTTTGAAAAAGAGTAGGTCCACTATTAAAAAATTAATTTTTTTTCATGTTGGTCTCATATTATTCACTTTTTTTAAAGTGATTGCATGGTGCTTGCACATTTACAACTGCAAGTATCATTTCTCAAATTACACTTAATAGTTCAGTAATTGTCAAAATCTTCCTGGATAATTGTGTCTGGCTCGACTTCTGCTCCCCAGATGTATTATATATTTTAGGTTATTTTATGTGAAACAATAGATTTTTTTTTCCACAATCTTTAACATTTTACTGTAATTCTCTACCTACTCTTGTTTAATGTTCCCCGACTCAAACATTTTGTCACAAGTTAACTAAGCTGGTGCCACTCAAGAATATATGGTAGCCATGAAACTGGCACTGGCATTATGCATTATTATTTTTATATCATAGGATTAGTATTTAGAGGACCAATGAGTAGATGAACCTACCCTTTTCAAATTTAGTCAGTGAAGGAGGAGGTGGGAGGTCAAGAAGATATTTTCCCTTTTTGGTTTGAGATTTCTTTGCTTCAATATTTGAATACAGTAATATCTTAGACCCTGTTTGGTTGTCTTCAGAGAGAACGATTTTTCAATACAAGAATTCAGGAACACTTTTTTTAGTATTTTTGTGCTCATTCAACCAGAAACTGTAAAAACAGAAATAGCGACTTCAAGACAATGTTTGGAGATCAGCTTCGGGAATCACACTTCCTGAAGTGTTTTCCACCTCACTTCTGTTCCCATTGCTTTGAGAAAATGCCAGTGCTTCCAGAGGACAGAACCAAACAAGCACTTAGTACTTCCTAAAAGTCAGAAAAAAAATTAAGAATGGCTCTAGCATTGTTGATCATGACCTATTATTTCCAAATTTACCAAAATGATGGTTATCTTTGGAGTATGAATTATTCAAATAGTGAAGCGTACTTTATGCGATGAGTCTTACTCAGAGAAGGATTCACCTATTTTTGGCTTCATCTTCAAGAGCAGAACTTCAACTATGTAGGTTTCAATGTGATATCCAAATGTTTAAGGATGACGAATTGAACATGACCAGAAGTACATGTGCGCCGGCACCTTGCTGTTTGCCGTGTTCCTGTGTAGATAGCAGAAGTTTTAACTGTATTAATACTTTAACAAAATCTTACATAGTTAATATATGTGTGTGTGTCTGTATTTTCCTTTTGCCAAGAGCAAATTATGGTGGCTGATTTTAAAAGATTAACATCATCTATTCATCTTATGAATGATTTCAGGTATCAATGGCCAGGAGAACTCTTGGAACAGCAGGAGTTCAAATTGCTTGGTAGCTTATATGTATCCTTTGAACTTTCAATACACATACATGCCTAATTATCGTACACCACCATGCAAATCACTGAGGCAAATGTAAAATGTTAGAAGCCATGTGATTTTTTTTATATCAGCTACTTTTCTTCTAGTTCTTTTTTGGTAGCTTCACATGTCAATGCAGGCATCTTAATAAAATCTTATCAGTATAGGTTTTTCTTTTCCACAAAAGCTTATTCATGCAAACTAAGTTTTATGTGAGGAAATAAATTTGATACTGATGAAATTGACCAAAAACTGGTGCATATATAGGGATAAATTAGCACCCTCCAAACCATTTAAAACTAAAATTTAGTAACTGTTAGCTATAAACCTTCACCAACAACGTTAAGCTTCTGATGGTCATGGATTCTTCTCAGCTATGGTATAGTGGATGAAGCCTGCAGATTGTGGTAGAATAATTCAATTCCTCTTTGTGACACAAGTCTGGAGTAGTCTAAAATCATATTACCACTCATGAATGTTGGATTGCTATCATGTCACCTAATATATATCTAAAAAGGTCTTACAGAGAGCCTTGCTATTGGACTTTGAAAATTTAATTTACATCTGAATTTTCATTGGATGTGATAGCTATAGTTTAAAATATTTGGGTTCTTAATGGTTTAAATTAGATATGTAAAATACCTATAAAAAATTAGATCTGTAAAAACTAAATTGAAATTTGCTTTGAACTCCAAGGCAGTAAAATGTACATAATAATTAACTACTAAGGTACTCGAGCCATGTCACTATATCCTTAAAATGTTGAACTGAACTTAATTTAGCAAAGAAAGGAGAATGTTATGTTTTAACTACTAAGGTTGATCAATATTAGGAAGAAAGTTTAATTTTTTTTCATTTTTTCCCTCTTTAAGCAGCTCTTTTTTCCTCTTGGAAGTGTTGATTGACATAAGCAATTTCCCCTTCCTTTCCATCATCTATCTATCTGGATATGAATCTGTAACACTATTCATGTGCACTGTTTTCTTAAATTTTTATAGTAGTTTTTGCTGTTTTGCAGTTGGTCTTACATATTTATACATTATGCTCTTCTTGTGGCATACGTGGCTCGTTCCTCAGATATTTTGACGAATTTTCTAGGGATTCCATTGTATGAACCATCTCCCTATCTTTCTGTGTTCCCAAGTGTAGTCTCTGTTTTGTGCCGTTCACATCTGTTGTACTGTGAGTGGCTGTTTTATGTTTAAGATTTCGGTACACTTAGTATGTTTCTTAGGTGTTGATAGCAGCATTATGGTTGCAGATGGGAAAGTGCAACTTTGTTTTCATTGATTTTTGGATGCATATGTTACTTCGGAAGGTTAGTTCCTGTTTCTTGCTATTGTCTTGGTATATCAATTTCTTCTTTAAGTTGAAAGATTTAAGCTAGGGTTTAGTCAAATCATTCGTGGCTTGGCAATGAAAATCTGTGGCTTGTCGATGGAGTATAATATGCTATATTATGAATCCATATAATTTACTCACAGGTCAAAGGATGAGCTCTTTGGCTTTTGAATAGGGAGACTTCCATATAAATCAAATCATGTATAGCTAGGTAACTCGTCTTGACAAGGTAATTGCAAAACTTTCATGGGTTCTATTTTGTTATTAAACCTGGATCAGACATTATGCAGGTTAAGGTCTGGGTTGGTGTGCTTGAACCAGTGGGTCAAAGATCAGACCAATAATTTCATTGAAAATGTTTTAAAGATAAAAATAAATATGAAAGTAGAATGAAATGAGCTTTGTCTCAAATGGTGCTTCCTCCCTGCTAGGAACAAAGTAGAGAGTAGGGCCATGAGTTGAAAGTATATATCCATACTCGTAGGATATACAAAAACTAGAATACAACAGAATAAAATTCCCCTTTGGAATGATGAAATTACATTTTGCACCTCCAAACTATCATCGTTTTTATTACACTGATAAATCCTTTAATTGGATAGAAAACTTGGTTTAGTTTGTGATGTAGAACAGCAGCAGTGATAGTAAACTACTATAGCATCTTTACAATTTTGAACTTCAATGCCAAACCACCAATAAATAAAGGAATTCTCAACCTGGTAACTAGTGTTGATTCAAGGATATTTAAGCCTCTAAATTCTTTTTTTTTTTCCCTTTTCTATGAGGGTGGTAGTTGATTAAAAAATTATCTTAAATTGTAGCCAGCGCTTTATTGGTGCTGTTAATGGAATTCTTGTGTTTGGACTCATCGCTTCTTTTGCAGCTCTTGTGGTAATTCTCTTTCTTTATGAACTGCTTGTATATGATTTCAGAATCTCAGATGTCTCTTGGATTCTCACTTTTCATCTTTGCCTAAAATGTTTTGTGAATGGAAATTAATATCCAACTAATTAAAAATGCTAATCCTCTCTGATAATCATTTTATGAAACTAAGATGAACTGGCATCAGTCACATTGATAATTTATAATATTCATTTTGAAACTTCTTTGAAAATGATAGCTGGTACATATTTCATCTGTTTTATGGAATCCAAATGGACATTAAAGTGATTGGATGGAAATTGAAGATGAAGTAAATATTCTGTTGATTGGGGATGGCAAAAACTAATTTGGAGATAAGTTGATTAATGAAAGAGGATGTAAGAACCAGATGCAAATAATCAAGATATACTGAGTGCACCTCACCTCGACAACATGATTTGAGTTGACTCACTCAAGTGCATTAATTCTGACAAAGACCTGCACAGACTTGCTGCCATTGCATCCTGGCCCGCAATTACTTTCATACTCCCACTTCAATACGCAGCCATTTTCTTTTAAATTCACCCATATCAACTTGTTCTATACTAGTCAACACCAATTACTAATATTCATAATATTATAAGGATAAAAAAGAGCAAAGGAAGATAAATCTGAGGGTTGATGGTTGTGACACTTTGCAATGTTCACCAAATCTTTGAGTTGTTTGGGTGATGAAATCTTTGGAAGAAGATTAAGGATTTTTAGGGAGACTAGATCATAGTTTTATGGTTCAAAGATGTTTAGAATGTTTAGGTGAATAAGGCAGTGAAATGGGTAGTTTGAGGATGCGAATCAATTCAAAGGTGATGCTGATGGAGCTGGGATTGCGAAGGCAATGACTGTGGAGGTTGATCTTAACAATTATGGATGTTGATTGAGAATATTGGTGAATTGGGCCAATGGATGTGGTTTTGATGCGGGATTTTTTGTGGCAGTTCACTGGCCGGTTATAATTCTCCTACAACCTTCCCTAAACTGCCAATTTCAAATTTCAATTTCTACCTATCTGGTTCTCAAGAATCTGCAATATCTTGCATGAAGTTTTTTCAATTTTTGAAACAACTTCACCATTGTTGAGCTTTTTCTTAGAGGATTTCCATCTCGAGCTTGCTTTCATTCAGTTGATGACCACACTGTGGAAAGTCAAATTAATAAGACTGTTGGTATTACATTAGAATCTATAAAATGTTACCAAGTTGGATTCGTGATCCCAACCTTTTCATGATTTTGAAGTTATCTTGCTCTGAGGTCCTAATTGAAACTGACTAAGCAGAAAAGGTCCAAAATCATGTTTTATCAATTAAGACCAATATTGTTATGGTGTTCAAGACCAAGAGTCATTCACAGATGGAATCTGGGCAATTTTATGAATTTGAATAAGTAATTTTCTGACTTTTCATAATGGTTAATCATTTTTTATCTTAAACAGTCGGATTAAAAATGATGGATTTGTCTGTTCGATCCTTGACAAAAATATAATAGGCTCATTCTAATTCTGTTAGACAACCAAATAGACCTCATTGGAATCAGCGATACTTGATTCAATGTATGTGAGGGTAGTAAGGATGATTTAGATGCATTTGTCAAGTTAAAAATCTTCAAATTAATATATGGGCTTCTGGATGGGAATAAGACTCAGGAAACTGTATTTTGTTATTGCACAATCTGCACTATTATATTAAGGAATTACAATTTTGAACTCAAAAGGGGTAGGATTTTCAATTTAGATTAAGGGACAAATAACAATCTCTGTTGCCTTGTCTCTCACATTTGTGCATTTTTCCTCGGTGTCTCTATCATTTGTTTACTCTTCTGTTTTTTTGCGTATCTTCCATAGAATTTCTTTGTACAGATATCCCTCATAGATGATGTATTCAAGTGGTGAATATACTTTTGTACATATTGGATTGAGCAGAAATTAATTTCTCTTTTTCAGGCTGTTGCAAGCGGGAACCTACAGTGGGATGCCCTTCTGCAAGCCAACTTTGATGCAGTTCCTATGAGTATACCCATAATTACTCTTTCATTTGTTTACCAGGTAACTGAACCAAACCTGCAGTAGTTCAGCACTGAAGTGGTTGTGACAGTTTGTATCTGCTTTGTGCAGAATGTAGTACCTGTTGTGTGTACGAATCTTGAAGGAAACCTATCAAAAGTAAGGTGAAAATCTTATCATTAACTACAGTCTGGATGTCAGATATTTTTATCAAGTTTTTCAGAAGTGTAACTTGACTAACTTGAGTGTCCTCTATTTAGCTTGGCTTCCTCATTTGCTTTTAGTACTTATTATTCTCAGTAATATCCAAAATTTAGAAGAGGTTGTTTATAAGAGCTATTTTAACTTCTCTGAAAAGTTTCCTCCCTGATAGGATCTAGATAAAATGTTTGTCATCTCTATTTTGACATGTCTGTTCAAAACTTAATATGCTTTGTACATCACCAACTTGTTATCTTGCAGGACTGCCATAGTTCTAGGCACAGCTATACCCCTTGTCTTATTTCTTGTCTGGAATGCTGTTGTTCTGGGAAGCATTCCAAATCTTGAAATGGGCTCTGGTAAAATTATGGACCCATTACAACAACTGCAATCTACCACTGGAGTTGTTGGAGTAAGTAAAACATGAAATATTTAAATTTATTTTTATCGAAACTCAAAAGTGGCATGCAAGTGAAGTGATGATAACGTCTCTCTCTCTCTCTCTCTTTTTCCATTTATATGATCTGCAGCCTATTATTCAAGTGTTCTCACTTCTTGCAATTGCTACATCTTATATTGGATTCGTTTTGGGTCTGGCTGACTTTCTTGCAGACTGTAAGTCAGCTGCTGCACTTCCCTTCTGATTAAATGAAGATCATATCCATTTCATGTTAATGTATTATAGGTTTATTGCTTCCTAACTCTCAGTCAAAGAATCACTTATCTTGTATTCAGTGAGGAAGTAGTTGTTGACAGTGGAAACCCCTTCTTGTTTTTGCTATCACGCCAATCATCATTAGAAAGATAGTTTTTGCGCCTAATTAAGGTCCTACAAACATGCATCAGACTAAGGGAACTTAGTATACTCCTCATTTATTGGACCAGAGTACCCCATATTTTTATAGTTACTATCTAGCTTTAGTGAGAATCATAGCCTAATCTAAATATTCGTCTTTCTCCCCTCCCTTTCCCTTCCAGTGTTCACATTTTAGGAGTCTTTAGGATGAGCTCTGAGCTGAAACTTGAATGGCAAAGCTAGGATGGAAATAAAAGTTAAGATTCAATTTGTGTTGATTTTGTTTATAATGCCAACAAAATTGAGATAGTGACCACTGCATGGGTGAAGACATTGAGATCAGTACTTATAAAAAAAGGTTGTTAATATACGAAGGAAAATGATCTTCTTTATTTGAATTACAAAAGCTTATTCATATTAAACTTTTAAATGAGCAATATACAAGGATAATTTTTGTCATGAAAAATTATGTGGGGAGCCTGCTGTCTGCTGATATATATCTATACATGCGAATTCATATACCCTTCCAGATTATTCATTCAAGATGATCCGACCTGTAATGGACCACAGCTCCAGGCAATGGAAAAATTTTCGTAGAAATTTACAGATGTCTTTCATGATCATCTATGATAAAAGCAACCATTTCACTTGCATTCGCCCATTAAAAAAATCACTAGCATTCATCCTAGAGACCCTAAAACTGGTGAACCTCTTCTGCACTTCTTATATTAATGCGCATTTCAAGTTCTTTTCAGTATGCTTTCAACCATACACTGAACTTAAGACAAAGACTCAAAAGCACACTTGTGCTATCGGTTGCAAAATCTCTCCAGAAGTCCTCTACATTATACCTCTGTTGATTTATAGGGTATATATATATAGATATATGTCATAATTTGAAAATTGCTCAAAAGATTAGCTAAAAGGTTTACATGACCTAATATAACATGCCATTACAGCACAGCCAAGTGATGATGTCATATAAGGTATGGGATCGGTATGAGGAAATCATTGGAAACCCTGTGTTACCAAACTGGCTTTTCTATGGGCTTTTCAGTGCTCTTTTTAAGGGCGTCCCTTATATTGTGATATAAATTCACTATCATTCCATTCCCTCACAGCTTAGAAAGGTTTGGAAGTGAATAAACATGTGAAAGCTCTTTTTTTTCTTTTTCTTTTCTTACACGTATGGAAGCCTGTGTTAGTTAATCCTGCAATGTGAAGCATTCCAACATATCACATGCATTTATTTTATGGGCGTTCAATTTCATTGTTTATTAAATCCGAATCTAGACTATGTATCTATATGATCTATTTTTGTTTCCTAATATCTGAACCTTTTCATTTGGCGACCGTTCAGTGCTGAAACTCCCAACTGGACAGAACCAGCCTCTACCATACCTCTTAACATTGATTCCTCCTTTGGCACTGTCATTGCTAGACCCAGAAATATTTTTCAAAGCCTTGGATTTTGCAGGAACATATGGAGGTACTACTGTGTTTTTTTTTTTTTTGCTTTAATTCTCGTATATTATGAATTTGAACCAATTAAGTGTATTGTTGGGTTAGAACATGCTTAAAGCATCATACCTGTAGTAGCTTCACCTAGCAAAACAGCTAGACAATTATCCCTTTCAAGCAGGAATAGCACAAACAGATATCAATGATGAAGGAAACAAAAAGTCGAGGGATAAAGCAAGTTTCAGTTTAGTTTATTTATTTAAATTAATTTATTTTTTTTAAGCATTTGAGAATTTTAAATTTGACCTGACATGGCTAGGCTGTTTCCCATTCCCTGTTTTTGTTAGTATTGGTACTGTTCGGAGTTCTCCCTGCTGCAATGTCCTGGTCAGAAAGGTACTCAAGTTCATCCCCAGCTGTAAAACTGCCACAGCTGGTTCCAGGAGGAAGGCTAACTCTTTCGCTCATCATTGGAGGGGCAGGATGTGTCATTTTCTCGGAAATATTTGAGAACTTTGGGCACCCTTAAGTATATGATTTTGTTTTCCATGCTTATGCAAACTAAGATCCTTGCATCATACATCCTATTGCTTTGATTATTTGTATTAACTCAACATTATGTAACTTTTTTTTATTTAAAAAACTACTGTTTAATTTCTCCAAAAGTTCTCTGTGGACAATAACTATATGATGCAAAAGTAGTGTTTGTACTTTGTATTATCATTATTTATTCGATCAAGTTATCTTATGGAACAAGTTCATCCCTTAGTTCTTCTAAAATCTTGTTTTTTGATCTCACGAGTCTCACAGCCCTGAGCATGAAAATGTTCAAGGTTTTGGAGGAACTGTTCCATAGGGATAAGTGGTGTGTCAACTTTTTACTCCTGTTGGAGTTCCTTCATCCTTATCACCTGAGTTTCTACCTTACAGTCTTGAGTTCATTGGAGGATGATCTCAAGAGTGCCACTGTTTTAATCCTCCAGAAAAGAAACGATTTTTCCGCCCAGGTCCATCAAGAGATAATGTTGAAGGAAGCAACATTGAAAATGAATTTTGGGAATGACCTTCGTTGATTTGAAGAACCCAGATATATTCAGGAAATTTTACTAGGATTTGGAGAGGGTGGACGTCTGATATTAGGATAGAGAAACCAGATATTCGTCTGTCTTATATGCCCTACATCCCTTTCCTTTGGAGGATGAGTTGGTATTCTGTATTCAACAGTCTCCTTAGTCCTTGCCCCTAAAACTGCACCTCATCTGTATATTAAAGGGAAAGGAAGATGCCAAATAAGCTCGAACTCATTAGCTATGTCTAAAACTGAACTTCCATACATCCAAACCTTTTATGTACTCATTCACGAAAAGCTCCCTTGAGTGCCCAGGGGCTGATCTTCCTCAAGAAGAGTGAGAAATTTTGAGCCAATATGCCTATTTTCACCTATTTTTATATGAGAAAAGAAAATTACAATTGTGAGTATGCAAGCGTCGCGCAATCACTTTGAAAAAAGTGAATAAATACGAAATCCATATGAAAAAAAATTAATTTTTTAATAATAAATCTTACTTTTTTTTAAAACGACTGCACGGCACTTGCGCACTCTACGAATGTATGTAGCATTACTTTTTATATTTGAAAACTATAAATATGTGAAAAAAACTTTCCATGAACCAAAAATGTGCAAGCTATACTAGATAAGGTAAGAACAGATGAATGAAGCAGACTTTCCAACGCAAGGAAATCATAAACCTGCCATCCTTTATAAAAGAGATGCTAGGAAGCACATAATTCAATTTGCAAATATTAGATGCCAAGAAGTACCTATGGAAGTTGTACATTACTTTTCAATAACAGATTGAATTATTCAAACCAGTTCTACTCTCACCTAGCACATTGTCGTATACAAAATAGTGAAACGTAATCAAACTGCAAGCACCTTGCAAAAAGTTTGATATAAACCAAACTCTAAAACCAGATGTAATTCACCCACTCCATTTACTAGCTTTGATTGGTATGCCAAGTGAACTTGACAATGAAAGCAAATGAAGCCTTAATACTCAAAAGGCCATCCAGAGTAACTCATCTCATTATTCTGTTCACGAGTGGATGAGGTGCGGCTTCCTCTATATTCAGCATGATGATGGGTGTTTGAACTTGATGGGCGGAAAGGCCACATAACATACCACGGATTCCTCCTACCCTGATTCTGCAGACTATTCAGAGTAACACCACCAGACCTGCCATAGTCTCTGCTTCTACTGCTGCTGCCCCCGCTGTTCTCTCCACCACTACTTTGATTACCTCGAGCACTATCAGTATCAGTCCCTTGAGTAGGCATCTCAAGGCGGCAAACAGGACATGAGTTGTGCTGAACCAACCAAGGAACTATACAATCAGAGTGATATATATGTTTACATGGCATCTCTCTTGCTTCAATGCCCAACTCAAATCTATCCTGACAGACAGGACATTGTGAGTCAGTATGCATATGTGCTTGTGTAATCTTGATAGTGGGCATTGCATCAATTAAAGAACGAGGTGCTGGGGGTGGACCCTGTCGATCATTCATAGAAATCTGTTCAATTAATTCTTGCAAACCTCGGTCAGTAAAGTAGTCACCATTATCAACATCCCTTGGTCCACTTCTTGGACTGCCGTTAGAGAAGGCTGAACCAGGACTATGATTTAAAACCACTCTAACATTGATGTTAGGATTTCTTCCACCCATCCTCTGCCTTACAATAGCATCAAAAACCTCCACAGGATCAATTCTTGGGTTAGGATCCCTCTGCATCATCAGAGAATACAGAAGGTCCATCATTTGATCTTCTGCAGGTGTTTGATGGGAATGGTCTTCTGAGTTAGGTATAAAGAAATCTTCTGGCACCAATTCCTCATTCTCAGGAAGTTCTTCAATAAAGCCTCCATTACAGTAGGGGCAAACAATTTCTCGCTCTACAGGCCTGACTCGCTGCCTGCATGGGTAGCACCAGTGTGTGTGTATAGTACTTGACATCTCTCCTTTCTATTGAATTGTAACACAAATCCTTAAACTTCACGCCTCAATAGCTGTTACTTCTCCACCCTAACAATAGAAGATCAACAACAACCTATTAACAAACAGAAAAAAAATGGTAATGTAAATTGAAAACTAACAGAAACCAAACCAAACCAAACTGAAGTCTTTATGTCACGAGCCACAACCATTGCTCCACTTCCATACCAGGCCAGAAATATCAGAGCAAGAACAATAAAGTCATTGATGAAAATACCAATTTGGTTTATATTTGTGGTCAGGTCTTGAACCCATGACCCTCCACCCATTTAGGCTGGAGATAAAGCACCATTTGAGTCAGAGCTCACTGGCAATACAGCAAAAATAAATAACTAAGTGAAATATCAATTGCTTAGATCGCAACTTAAGCAAATTCCCAACACGGTAAAAGCTAACGAGCTTGCATAATACATGATCTTAATATACAATATTGAGCAGAACCGAAGGAAAAAAAAAAAAAAAAACAGAAAACAAAACGCAAATGATCCCATTCAAGAAAAACTGCTACTTAATTCGATTACATCCATCCAACACTTCAGCATCGTATTAAAGCGCATAAATCAGCATAAATTATTTACAAAAGGAGATTAAAACGCCGCCACCCCCCCCCCCCCCCCCCCCCAAAAAAAAAAAAAAATACACGGAAAGAAATTGAACACCAATTTCAGTCATATCGCAGATATTACCATTTTCATCAACATCTCTACCACAAAATAATAATAATTATTATAATAATAATAAACAGTTTCATTTCTCACCAGAAACCAAATAAATAAGGTACCCTGATTTAAAACTCCGCCACAAAATACTCAGACACGCAGTAAAAAGAAAATCTAACACAAACGAAACCAATTCCGAGACAAAACTATCGCCAAACAGACTGCATAAATACAAAAAAAAAGAAAAAAAGAAAAAAAAAAAGAGTATAAATATGATTCTCAACCATCAAATGAAACTACCGCCATAAATTCCCAAAGTAAAATTGCATTTCTACAGAGCGAAGAGATGAAAAAGGCACTCACCAGAGAACGAATGAGAAAAGTGAATGAGAAGATTTCAATGCCAGATGGGTTTTCTGTAAG
Source organism: Juglans regia (assembly GCF_001411555.2). NCBI lineage: Eukaryota > Viridiplantae > Streptophyta > Magnoliopsida > Fagales > Juglandaceae > Juglans > Juglans regia. The sequence continues at coordinate 23,301,150 of NC_049914.1, read as the reverse complement.
CCCAAACAAAGATTAGTGATAAGAGAAAGAAAGAAAGGAGGACCGAGTCTTGGTTGTCTCTTTCTGTAACATTTACGACGAATATTTTACACAGTATTAGTAGTTACAACGAGAATCTCTTGCTCCCACCAAAAATTAAAAAATAAGTTCTTACCTAATTAAAAATGATAAGGAAAAATTCACAGATTTATATTATATGCTTTTTTTTTCATTCTAAATGAAAGTTTAAAATAATACAAATAATTTAGTCACACAAAAATTATATAAAAACAAATTTACAAAATGACATTGTTTAATAGAGTATATCAGATTATAAAATTGGATAATGATATCTTTATGCCTCAGATTATAAAATTGGAAACGAACAATTTGTTCGGATGAACCTGGGATTTAGATATACTATAGGTTTGTTCGACTGTTCGAACATTCAAAGTAACTCAAGGTTTTACCGGAGTTTTAAGGAATTGGTGGGATAAGTATCTTACCAATGATGCTAGGGACATTCCAAAAAATTTCACCATACTTTGCATTATATAAAAATTGACATTCTTTTACTATTTGAGTCAATTTTTATAAAATTAAATTTATTTTGAATTAATTTACATGATTACATTAGTTGATTTAATTTATTTAATTTTAGATGATGCAAGAATGTTATATTTTAAAATTTTTAATCCAGATTCAAATAGTAAAAAGAAAAAAAAATAGATAGTAAAAAAATAGTAAAGAATGTGTAAAGATATCATTGTCCTATAAAATTATTTTTATTATAAAATAGATATAAAAAATCATATAAAATCATGTCAGTTTATCTATTTATTTTTATGAGATCTCTATGTGACTGTAACATTTATTTTAAAATAATATTACTGATGTCTTTTTAAAACTTTAATTCTTTCCTCGTTTATGGGGGATTCATGAATTTTTTTTTTCAAAATTTCTTTCTTTCGTATTTTATTAAAATACTTTTTTTATACCCTTATGATAAAGGAGTCCATCTTTGTCCGATTCTTGGCTCAGTCTTAAAATAATATTACTGTCCCCTTCACCTACTCAGTCTTATCACCTTCGTCCATTATTGAAAAATAATAATAATTTTCATAAAAAATAGACTTTTAAGTAATTCATTAGGGTGATGCTACAGCCCAGGGGGGGAGCTCCCGCTGTAGTATTATTTTATATATATTTTATTTAAATAAATTTTTATATAGATTATTTAATATTTTAAAAAAATAAAATAAATTTAAAATATTATTAAAAAAATATTTTCTTAATTAGAAAGTAAAAAAATATATATTAAAAAATACTTTCTTAATCACGAAGTAAAATAAAAAATAATTTTTTATTTTACTTCGTGATTAAGAAAGTATTTTTTAATAATATTATGATTTTTTTAAAATATTTAAAATGGACATGCTACAGCCTCCGCTGGGGGCTCCCGTTGAGCTTAGCATATACTTTTCTATGTGTATTTTTTTAATTTATTTTTTATATAGATTTTTTTTACACTTTTAAATATTTTTAAAAAATAAAATAAATTTAAAATATCATTAAAAAACATTTTCTTAATCAGAAAGTAAAAAGAAAATCATTAAAAAATACTTCCTTAATCACAAAGTAGAATAAATATTATTTTTATTCTATTTCGTGATTAAGAAAGTATTTTTTAATAATATTATAATTTTTATTTTATTTTTTAAAATATTTAAAATTATTTAAAATATCTATATAAAAAAAACTAAAAAAAATAGATAAAAAAAAAATGCTACAGCCCAACAGGAGCTCCCAGCAGGAGCCCCCAGCAGGGCATGTAGCATTTTCCAATTCATTATTCAAGCTACAAGCCAATGGATTGGATTAGGAGGTCCTAAAGCTTAGTTATAGTGATTTTTTAAAAATAAATTTACAAACTGACGTAATTTTTTGTGATACGTTAGATCTGTTTTATAATAAAAATAACTTTATAATCTGATGTCCTATCTCAAACTACGTTAATTTATGAGTTTACTTATATTAAATTCCAGCTATAACATTTTGCATTGAGAGAATCTTATCATAATAATGTAAAGAAAGTGATGGCATAAAATTGGTCAAACATACAATTTAATACTAGAATGTTCAAGAAAAAATGAGTTAACATTGATCTTGACTTGTGATTTGTGAAGCCAAATTATGATTAAGTCATTTGACAGGAAAAAAAGAGTTGGTAGTGCCAAAATGGCTCGAGATCTTCGAGCGCAACTCAACCCTATACATGGCAACAAAGCCGGCTTCCATTTGAAAATCGTTCAATAGACATGATGACTAAGGATAATCAAATGCTTATCTTTTTATTTCTCATTGTTAAATAATGTTAATTCGAATTACTTCAAGTGAAGCAAAATTCTCACAAGTCCAAATTTTTGCTCGTCTTATGGCCCACGTCACTTTATTATAATTGCATCTCGATATCGCTAATTAGGAGGCTACTAGAGTCTCCTAAAATAATTTCACATTTTAGATTAAGAGCTCTAGATGATTGTTCTAGGAAATTGTAGAGAGATGAAAGCTATTTTTGTACGTTCACTTTTTCCACTCTTATAATTGATGTATGTAAAATTCTCATTTATAGAGTTTTATAATGGGTGGTTAATTAACTTTCTTGAAGTTAAGTGCTAGTGGTGGGGAGTTAATTAACTGCTTGTAACTTTTCCACCCATGTGGATACAACATGGGTCAAGGGTACCCACTATTAACATTTCCAACTTGTGGGTGTCATACCCATTAAGAATTTCTTCATTACCTTTCAATTAATTATCTCTCATACAGAAAATGAAGTGTGTGACCTGACGAAAATGTAAAGGGTAGAAGTACTATATTAAATCATCATCTTACTAACATAGTATATCACTCATAACATCTCGCCTATTCTCCAGATTATTTGATATCACTAGGTCAAGGGTCCTTATCCTTTTTGAGTTTATAACTCAAAACAATTATTGATCTCACATTATATAATATGATTATGATTATATCAAGTCAAAACGACATAATCAACCATACTATAGACATAAAATAACAATTAATAATCCAAACAATCTTCCCTAAACACTTATGTCAACTCAATTAGACTTGACTGCTTTTCTAGACATGTTCCGTGAGATCATATCATTCGTGACTCTAAGAAGAGACATGCTAAAGTAGCAATATCAAGTTTTCATCTTATGATATAGTTTTAGGTTCAAGGACATAAGAATATATCATTTATTTATCTGTTATGGCTCACATATTAATGGAGTAGGGACTCATACAATATGAATGTATGTTACGACGAAACTCTCACTCAATTGGGCTTGTCACATTCAAATGTTGTAGGAATTTCAGTCTAGTCACCACAAAAACGCTCTAACTTGAGTCTCTTAGCACAGTCACTTATCTAGCATCTGTCTAAGATCTCACATTCCACTTTAATCAGGTTTTATGAAGTCGTGCAAATACTTCATATACAATTCTTGTAAGTCTCATCGTAACCAAACTAATGCGACATTTTTTAAATTTATCTTGAATGCTCCTAAAGCATCAAGATGTTTACTTGCTCGTTTTCCTAGCACCAAAGTAATTAGTTTGTCTCAACTTACTATTAACTAACTTATAATATGAGATAAATATAATAATCTCATCGATGCAATAAATATTAATAGTGTCAAATGTATAATAAAGTCTAAGATATCCTTAATCAACATATATCTAACATGATGAAGTCCTAAACTCCTAACATGAATATGAAAAACATTTCTACTAGTAGTCTTAGTAAGAAGATCAGTTACCATTTTGCTAGTAATTATATGTTGTAGGATCACCTCATCTCGCGCACACATCTCAAATGTAGTGAAAAAAAAATATTTATGTATTTGGTTCTGCCATGGTATTTGAGAACCTTTACATATGCCAAAACCCCTATACTATTATTGTATATCTTGACAGCTTCATCTGCAAGAGCTGTAACCTCTAGACGCTGAAAAAAGCTCTTCAACCAAACAATCTCTTGAACAGCTGCTGAGCAAGCAACATACTCTAACTCCATCATGGACAAAACAATGCATGAATGTTTATTGTTACACCAAGAAACATCTCCCCCACTAAGCATAAATGCGTAACCCATTATGGATTTATGCTCATGTTTATCAGTAGCCTAGTCAACATTACTATAACCCTTAAGTGTCATGTCTCCACCTTAATAGCAAAGAACGGGGTTAGCTGTACCATAAAGGTATCGAAAAATCTTCTTAATTACTTACCAATGAACAAGTCCTGGGTTATTCTGAAAAAGACTAACCAATCCAACTGAAAAACTAATGTCAAGTCGTGTACACAACATAACGTATATCAGAAAATAAGGAACTTTGGATATTTCTTTATTTTTCTCATCATTCTTAAAGCAATGTTCTAAGCTCAATATATAACCCTTCTCAATTGGAGTGTCTATGGGTTTGGAGTTGTGCATACAGAATCGTTCTAGGATTTTCTTCAGCATGTAAATCTCTTGAGACAAACCAAGAAGCTTTCTAAATCGATTCCTTGAAATCTTAACTCTCTCAATACATAATTTGCTTCACCTATGTCCTTCATCTCAAAAATAGATGACAACCACTATTTTGTGGTGATAATTATCTTCATATCATTTCTAGCTAATAAGATGTTATCCATGTACAAAGACAAAATTAGAAAACTCTTCTATGTACGTTTGACATATACATAATGGTCTTCTTCTAGCATTTCAAAGCCAACTGAAGTAAAGAATTCATGAAATCATAAGTACCATTATCTAGACGATTATTTAAGGCCATAAATGGAATGTTTCAACTGGCATACTTTGTGCTCTTATCCCTCAACCTTAAAACCAATAGGTTGATCTATATAGATATGCTCATTTAGTTCTCCATTGAAAAAAGTAATTTTCACATCCATTTGAAAAAATTCTAAATATAGATGTGCAACTATAGTTAGAATGATGGAAACAAATATCACCACGTGGGAGAATGTTTCCTCATAATCTATACTCTCTCTTTGGGTATAGCCATTCGCCACGAGTTGGACCTTATACTTGTTAATTGATCCATCTGCATGTCACTTAATGGTATTGAAAAATCCTTTTAATTGCTTACTAATGAACAAGTTCTGGATTACTCTGAAAAAGATTAACCAATCCAACTGAAAAATTAATGCCAAGTCGTGTATACAACATAGCATACATCAGACTTCCAATTGCACTTAAATAAGGAACTCTGAACATTTCTTTATTTCCCTCATCATTCTTAAAGCAATGTTCTAGACTCAATGTATAACTATTCTCAATTGGAGTATCTATGAGTTTGGAGTTGTGCATACAGAATCGTTCTAGGATTTTCAGCATGTAGGTCTCTTGAGACAAACCAAGAAGTTTTCTAAATCGATCCCTAAAATCTTAACTCTCCCAACACATAATTTGCTTCACCTATGTCATTCATATCAAAAGTAGATGACAACTAATCTTTTGTGGCGACAATTATTTCCATATCATTTATAGCTAATAAAATGTTATCCATGTACAAAGACAAATTTAGAAAACTCTTTCCTTTACGTTTGACATATACACAATGGTTTTCTTCTAGCATCTTAAAGCCAATTGAAGTAAAGAATTCATGAAATTTTAAGTACAATTATCTAAACGATTGTTTAACATCATAAATGGAACGTTTCAGCTGGCATACTTTGTCTCTTGTCCCTCAACCTTAAAACCAACATGTTGATCCATATAGATCTCCCATCTAGTTCTCCATTGAGAAATAAAATTTTCACATCCATTTGAAAAAATTCTAAATTTAGATGTGTAACTATAGTTAGAATGAGGCGAATGGAAACAAATCTCATCTCATGGGAGAATGTTTCCTCATAATCTATACCCTCTCTTTGGGTATAGCTCTTCACTATGAGTCGGGCCTTATACATGTTAATTGATCCATCTGCATGTCAATTAATTTTTAAACCCATTTGTTTTCAATCGATTTGCGTCTAGGTGAAAGATCAACTAACTCCCAAACTTGGTTCTTTTCCATAGAACTCATCTCATCTCTAATAGGGGCCAATAATTTATTTGAAGCAAGTGAACTTAGTACTTCCTCATAAGAATCATCAAGATCACATGAAGCAGACATTAAATATTCCCCTTCATTCTAAAAACGACAAAAAAGAATAGTTTCACGTTTGCTTATAGTTTTTTTTAGACTCTTGTGAGTCACTTTCTAGTTGTACACTCTCATTAGGAGGTAAGTCACTCTCACTATCTTTTGTGATTTTAGGATGTGATAATTCTCCACCATCGCCAAAAGATTGTGTAACTCCATCAAGTTTTTGCAACTAAAAAAGTTTAAGATCTTTATTTGCTTCACCAATATTGGGAAAACTATTCTCAATAAATATGACATCACCCGACTCTATTTTTGTCATTCTTTTGTTCTGATGTTCACCAAATATTACATAGCCCTTTGAGCTCTCTGAAGATCTTATGAATGTATGTTTATTTGCTTTAGGGGTCAAGTTTTCCATATTTATGGGAAGTGGTGTGAACATAACCCACGGAAGCACAAGGCTGCAAATATTCCAAATTTGATTTTGCGTCATCCCATAATTCATATGGAGTTGAAAGAATAGGCCTAGAAAGCACACTGTTTAAAAAGTAGACATTAGCTAGAAGAGTATCCCCCGAAAATGATATTTGCAGGTTAGCTTACGCCATCATTGATCGAACTATTTCCAATAAGATATGATTATTCCTTTCTAAAATACTATTTTGTTATGATGTACCAGGAATCGTTAATTGCCTACGTATCATCTTTTGCTCAAATAGTCTCTCAAATTCTTTAGACAAATACTCACGACCACGATCAGTTCATAAAATTTTTAAATTTATTTCTTTCTAATTCTCAACCTTAATCACAAAGCGCTTGATGTAGTCCAATGCTTCAAAGCGATGGGAGATCAAATACACATAATAAAAACGTGAGTAGTCGTCTATAAATGTGAGAAAATAATAGGCGTCTTGGTGTGCTTTCACGTTCATAGGTCTACAAGTATCATAATGAACTAGCTCTAAAGGACAAGATGCCCTATGAGTCTTTTCAAAAAGCTTCCTACAAGCCTTCCGAGCTAAACAAGACTCACACACATGTAAGCTTACATTAGCAAGAGACCCCAATAGGCCTTATTTAGCTAGTTTAGTCATTCTAGCTTTTCCTATGTGGCCTAGTCTAGCATGTTATTTTAATGAATTAGAAACAACGTCATCATCATTTGAAGCCATTAAAGAAAATGAATAAGTATCTAAATCCAACATAAAGATACCATTCAAAAGAAAACCATATTCATACAAAGGGCCTATCCAAATAAAAGTCCAGCTGATAACTATCAAAGTGAAAAATAAAACCAAGTTTCAATATAGAAATAACTTAAAATAGATTACATTGAACACTAGGTGCATATAACACATCATAAAGAAGTAACAAGCGCCCCAACTGCATCTTGATCAATTGGTAGGTGCCAACTCCAAACACTTCTTCTCGAGTTCCATTACCTAATATAAGATTTATATTTTGATATTATTTGAATATAAGCTTTATATTTCATATAAGATTTTATTTGTATATTTTTTTAAATACTTTTTGTTTAGAAAAGGCATACATATATTTTTCCAAAATTTCAGTTTGACCCTGATCAAAATTTAGTTCGGCCCCAAAAACACTAAATCAGCTTCTCAATCCCCACAATTAATTCATTTTTAATTCCTCGATCGATTATCGTTGGCTAGCTTGATCTTTACCAATGTTACTCCTTGATCTGATCTTAGTCCTATCGAAAGTTGCTAACATATATATATATATATATATCCTTAAAACTAAATAAAAAATAAGGCGCCATATTGAATCTTCCTCATGGGAAATCATAATTTAATTTGGGTTTTTTTATTAATAATGCTTGATCGAGTTCTTCTTCATAGACAACAAGGCGCCATATATGCATCTCATGAGATAAGAAAAAACAGAAAAAAACAAAAAAGAGAAAAACCAAATTGAAATGAGGAAGTTCCAAAGTGAATACAAAATTATCATATTGCCAAGACAAAAGCTTAAACTAAAATATTGCATAGAAAATGTATAATGAATTGATCGAAGTGATCGACAATATAATATATAGGAGCAGTTTGGATTCCTATTTGAAATAAATCCAAATAGGAAACTCTCAAAGAAAGCATCAGAGTTTCCCCCCAACTCAATGTCCTTTTGCATGCACTGGCTAGTTATTTACGTACGTAGTATGACAAGGACTGACTATGCATGCTCATGAGCTTTGTTTCTGACAACAGCTTGAACCTTTAAAACCAATTCTCACATTGCTTTTTGGATATCCGAATATGCGCTTGAAAAAACTCTCGAAAGGTGCAATAATCCTGGAGTCCATCACCCACTGATCTCTTCTATATATTCCTATGTTCATTACGATTATACCTGTTCAAACATTACACTTTATAGGCACATATTTGAGCTATATATTTATATATATATATATATATATATATATATGCATGCAAGTACTTATGCATGATGATTTTTCCATGTCATTTTGTTCCTTTAATTAAAATCACCTTATGTTAGTCATCAATGATTTTTGAGTTATTCATGATATTTCTGCTTATAATTTTCTTCACATGATTTGAATTTCTTATAACTCAACAAAATCAATCGATCGGCCTCTTTCTGCATTGATATGATCATGTTTCATTAATTTCTAGTACCCTAAATGGGCATGACCCTTTTTCCTTAAGTATATAGTGAGTGTTTAAAAAAAGATTAAATCATTTCCATGGAAGCAGCTCAGAGGGTGGTGGTGATCCAGGATGCATCAACAAAAGTTTGTTCAAGCGTCATCGGGTGGGCATTGCATGGGTTATCTCTGAAACCTGGGGATAAGGTCACCCTACTCGCAATCCTTCATCAGGTTAAAAATCCTAGTACGTTATCTTTCATGGGAAGCAAATGGCAGTGTAAGAATTCATGTCTTTATTCCATTAAAGGTGATTGAAAGAAGGGAGAAAAAGCAAAGCCATACAAGCAAGAGTTTTAAGTCATGTAGAATATATAACAAGCAAAACGTAGTGAATTGCTAGCTCTCTCTCTACTGTGCGCTGCACTTTTTTTTTTTAGTATATTATTTATTTTTTCCTTCATGATTATGTTCTTCTTATGTTTTTCCCCTTTCCTTGTAGTGGGATTTAACACCAGAGTGGGATCCAGCTCAATATTCGGAGCAAATGAGAGATTCCTGGAAAGAGAAGTGAGTAGAATGAAGAACGAGTATCACAACAACTCTGACATTGCCGAGATTTCCAAAATGTATGAACAAAACCAGGTACTGCTAAATGCAACTGCTACAACATGCATGCTACCTACATTTGGATCAATCTTTCAAACGTAGAAATGAATTAAAGGTCATGAAAATTTTAAAGAGCTAATTAATTGAGTTCTCTGATCTCTCTCTCTCTCTCTCTCTCTCTCTCTCTCTCTGTATGCATTAAAATCTTAGGTTAAATTTCAGACGGAGGTGGCTGCAGGGCCTTCACCAAAGGCAGTCGCTCTAAAAGCAGCCAGAAGTCTAAAGGCAACATGGTTGATACTTGATAGGTCAAAAAAGCATCAAAACCTTAATTTATGTGAATCTTCTGATGATGAAATTAAACACTATGTACGTACGTATTAGGAGGCATATATCAAATATTGATCCAATTGTTTTCTTTTTTAAAATGTGGTACAGGAAGATGAAAAAAGACAGGGAATTCTACCTGGATAAGCTCTCATGTGGAATATCGAGGGTGAAGAGTGATAACAACATCAGACTACTAAGAGCACCAAAAGCAACGTCAGACCATAGACCTTTTGGTGAGATGAATCAGCGCAGGACCCAAGTAATGTATGATGAAATGTTACCAGGATCTCCAGAAGCGGAGGAGTTTTTCAGCATTGATCTAGATCAAGTACTCGTTCCCTGATCATGTAGTATTACTGAATCATTTTCAATTAATCAATGCTACATTAATCTGGTTACTCAATGAGACAAATTTATGACAATATTTAGCTGTATTATTGGTTATTTCTCCAACCATATGTCCTTTACACACACACACACATATTTTTGGGAGATTTTCCAGTTGTTTGAGTCTGTCCTGATAACAAAGTCGAATGGGCTCCTGATATAGATATAGAGAGGGTTTACTTGAAGTTTGGAAACCTTTGGTATTGAAACAGATGTGGATGGAAAAGGTATATGATAGAATTTGCAACACATGTAAGAATCCTAAAATATCACTAGTTCTCTGAGGTGGGATTTGGATAGTTTGATGAGGTGAGATGGTTTTAGATGAAAGTTGAATAAAATACTATTAGAATATTTTTTTTAATATTCTTATTATTTTAAAATTTGAAAAAATTGAATTGTTTATTATATTTTATGTTGAAATTTATAAAAATTATAATGATAAGATGGGTTGAAATGGTTTTGGTATCCAACGATGCTGCGGAGGGGAAGATATTTGCATAGTTGGTCGGCTGCCATATTTGTACTCTGTATCGGGTGACTCTGCATCATGAGCTGCACAAGACAGAGTTTCCATGGTATGTTACAACAAAGCTGTCTTGGAATGAGGAGCTATATGGTATGTTTAGGGATAAAGGTTCCCTTGACTTCTTATCAAACTTGAGGGTTTCAAAGTGAGAATGAGAAAGACAAGTTTACGTTTAGAGAAATATTTTAGTTATAAAGTGATTACATAAAAATAATCTCATAAATTGATGTAACTTGATATGATTTATTAGATTGTAAATTTATTTTTATTGTAAAGTAGATCTGACAATCATATAAAATTACGTCAATTTGTAAAATTATTTTTACATAATCTTTTTGTGGCTATAACACTCCCTCTTAAATTTATGACTGTTTGTATAAATATTATAAATAATAATAAATATTGTTGGACCGACTTCACGTGTCTCTCTCTCTCTCATACTTAAAATTCTCAAGTTCGGACAAGAGAAATTGCTGGAATTGCAATTATACCTGCGTATTTGCAGGGGTCCAAGACTAGTATGTGTGTATGTGTGTGTGTATATATATATATATATATATATATATATATATATATATTGCAGAAAAATGCTAAAAACTACTCACACTACTATCTCATAATTATTTCAGTTTTATAACGTTACAATGTTTAGATTTAAGCGTTTCTTTGTTTTTCCTAAAAAATTTGAAGCGACTTCGACAAAAGGCAAAAAGAAAAGTCAAAACATTTTAATGCTTTCCGACTGTCAACTAACGGGCCTAACCTACACCAATCAATTGAGATCTGAAAAAGGACCAAAGACAGCCCACTTCGTAAGATTACAGTTTCGGCAATGAAAGCCTCACTTTGGTGCCGGTGGCTTGCGGTTTCTTCCTTGTTTGTTTTGAAAGTTAAGGTTTGGTTTGAATATGGTAGAAGTGTTCTTCCTTTACTTTGTTTGGTGAGTTTGGTGAAGGAAAGTAGAATGGATTATATAAAATAAAGAGGGAAATGTCCTTATTAATTAGCTGAAATTGTTGGGTTCATTCGAAGAAACATTCTTTGGGCAATGGCCGAGGAGGTTCTGGAGAACATGGAGGGTCTTGTAACTGCTAGGCAGCGGTTGAAGACTAGCATAGAGAAATCACGGGCTTTTGCTTCTGCACTGGACGAGATGGGGCCGAAACTGGAAAAGATTAACCAAAGATTGCCATCTTTGGAAGCTGCAGCAAGATCCATCTCTGTGCAAAAATCTGCATTTTCTGCAAGCAAAGACCACATTGGTCATGCTTTAGGACCTGCTTCTGCAGTTCTGAAGGTCTTTTATACCGCTCGTGAGCTTAAGATGTCACTTGTGTCTGACCCTTGTTCTGATCTCTTCAACTACCTTTTAGTCATGAAAAGGCTTGAAGAAGTATTGAGGTTTCTTGCTGAGAATTGCCGGTTGGCAATTATGTGGTTAGAGGGCATTAATGAACTCGTGGAGAAAGATGTTGCAGTCACCAATGAAAAGTACCTAGCTGTTGTGAAGAAATCTTTGAGAATTCTACGAGAGTTGCAGGCCAATGAGGAACGTGACCTTCTTGGTGGAGGGCTTCTTGGTGCTGCATTAGAAAAACTTGGAATTGAATTCAAGCGACTTCTGACAGAAAGGAGTGTTCCTCTTGATTTGGCTTCTCTAGCAACCTTCACTGTGGAGCAAGCCTCCAGTACCATTGCATCATCATATTTGCCATTGCCGGTCATGGAGAAATTGCAGGCAATTGTTGAAAGATTAAATTCCAACAACAAACTAGAGATGTGCATATCGGTGTATGTTGATGCTCGGAGTTCCAATGCTAAACGAAGCCTTCAAGCTCTTGGTTTGGATTACCTTGAGATGCGTATCTCAAAGTTTGAAGATGTGCAGCATCTAGAGGGTTACATCGATCAATGGAATAAGCATTTGGTGTTGGCTGTGAAGCATCTTTTTGAGCTCGAGTATAGACTCTGCAATGATGTTTTCAAGAAGATTGGATCAGATGTTGCAATGGGATGCTTTGCAAAGATCGCTGCTCAGTCCGGAATCCATGCTTTTCTCCAATTCGGGAAACATGTGACAGAATGTAAGAAGGATCCGATTAAACTCTTGAAGCTATTGGACATGTTTGCTTCGTTGAACAATCTGAGATTGGATTTCAACCTGCTTTTCAGGGGAGAAAACTGCACTGAAATCCAGAATTCTACAAGGGATCTTGTCAAAAGGATTGTTAATGGTGCCTGTGAGATTTTCTGGCAACTTCCTCTTCAATTGGAGCTGCAAAGGCGAACTTCTCCTCCTTCAGATGGCAGTGTTCCAAGGCTGGTGAGCTTCATAACTCACTACTGTAATCAGCTGCTTGGTGATGATTACAGGCCCATCTTGACCCAGGTTCTCAAGATCCATCAGAGCTGGGAACAAGAGAATTATGGAGAGGATCTAATTTCCAATCAGGTTTTGGTCATAATGAAGGAAATTGGGCTAAATTTAGATGGATGGTCAAAGGTCTATGAGGATATATCCTTGTCCTACCTCTTCATGATGAACAATCACTTCCATTTATGCAACATGAAAGGCACGAAGCTCAGGGACATGATGGGAGACTCTTGGCTAACAGGACATGAGCAGTATACAGATTATTATGCAGAACTTTACTTGAGAGAGAGCTGGGGCAAGCTTCTAGCACTTCTCAACCAAAAGAGTATGACTACATTGGCTGGTGAAGATCCAGTTATGGAAAGGCTGAAAGCATTTAATGAGGCTTTTGATCAAATATATAAGAAGCAATCCAACAGGATCATCTGTGACGAGAAGTTGAGGGAGAAAGTGTGTGAACTCTTAGTGCAAGCTATTCTACCTGTTTATAGCAGTTACATGCAAGATCATCACATGACTTTTGTTGAACAAGATGGTGCAGCCAGCAATTATGTGAAATACAGTGTGCAAAGTCTGGAGAAAATGATCAGCTCTATGTTCCGGCCAAAGCTAAGCAAATACAACAACAGCACAGAACAAAGAAACTTGATGGGTAGTGTGGATTACCGTGCATGGAAATTGCAGAATATGCTTAGCTCTCTATTCCGGCAAAAGTTAAGGAAGCATGGCAGCAGCAGGCAAGCACACCTGAGAGCCAAGATAAGAAGTTTTGTGGCCAACCAGTTCCGATTGACTCTTACTGCCATTTGAACTGTGTGTATATATATATATATATTATATGTCATTATTAGGTAAGAGGCGAAAGAACAGAGTGCTGTATCCTCGTAGCATAGACAGCTACAATGTGCATGAAATACCTAACAGATTCAGCAGAAACTAGGTTTTCCTTTCAGCCTGATGCATGTAAAACACTAGCAACTGCCATTTGTTATCAGAACCATTACAGTATAAAAAAGTTGCCAAACGTTCCGCCATGAAAGTTATAAAAAAGTTTAATTACAAGGGGTTTTTTTTTTTTTAAATAATCATGTAACCGGTTTCATATCAATGATTTGTTAAATTCTCATTAATTTTTCCTAAGTGGGCTTGCATGCTTAGACTTGGATCTAGCTTTGTTTTATTCGACAGAGCTTTTCTCTAAGTTGAGTCAAACCCATTTAAAAAAAAAAAAATTCTAATTATTGTCCTCACACCATACATAACTCTTTTTCTTTTTTTACTAAATATGTTATGTATGAATAATAAGTAAAAAAAATAAATTAATTTAAGAAGAATAAAATAAAATAAATTAAAAATAAATAAATGCGATATATGGTGTGTGGAGATGATGAATAGCAAAGTTAAAAAAATAGTAATGATCAACTTATCAATGTATAATCTTTTATACAATCATGTTTTAAAATGAGGGTATTTATGTAAAGTGATTTTACTTTTATAAGTTATTTTACAAAAATATCAATTATTTAAAACATATTATATAGAAGGTTTAAAAATGGTGGTATGTCTATCAGTTTTCTTAAAAAAATGCAATGTTTTCCTTAAGCATATGATAAACACAGATTTTTAATAAAAGGGTATATGTCAATTGTTTAAGTTATACTTTGAAAAAGGATAAATAAAAAAAATGAGCAGTACTATCTAGAAGTCTCACATTCTGCACACTTACTTAAAAATATATTATTTTATTTTTTTATTTTATTTTACTTACAAACATATTTAGAATTATTTTCATTATGTGAGTAAAAAAATATAAATTGTCTGGAATCATATTAGATTTATGTTTAGAATTTTTTCAAAAAAATCGGATCGAGCCCGATCGAAACCGATATGGCATATAAAATATGTCTAAAATTAAACCTAACCGGATCGATTACATCAATAAAACGGTTCATATTAACGGTAAACTCGATGTCTGAGTAGCATTTTTTTTTATAAATATAAGTTGAAAAAAGTTCGCTTCAACTCAATTTGAAGAAAAACTCTCTATATACAAAATGTTTTTTATTTTATTTAATTTCCTCTAAACGGTGTCGTTGGATCCACACGCACCCTGCCAGGCCCAGGGGTTTAGGGTTTTCGAGTGTCCCTCTGAAGATTCTGGCCCGTTACAGTTGGAAGCAACACCACACAAATTCGAAGAAAGAAAATGTGGTATCTGTGCGTGTTCTACCACAGGTTGCTGGACTACAGGAAAGCGGAGGTGGAATCTTTGGCGGAACTGTTCAGAGTATTCGGAGACGACGATGGTGACAACAAAGAAAGCAGCTCTTTGAAGTGGAGGCTTCCCCAGCATCACCACCCGGACTCTCCCTTCCATTTCGTCAATCTCCCTTCAGAGGACTTCGCTCGTAACATCGCCAATCGAAGTACTCAATATAATCGACATCTGCTTGTTCTTTTCTTTACTTGTTGTAGATTAGATTATAGGAATTGTTTTTTGTTTTCCTCTGTATTGGTAGAGTAGGCTGGTTCAATTACACAGCATAGTTTATTTATCGTAGCTTGGTGAAATTGTAGGTATACTCGTGAAGGGAATTTATGAGCTGTGGGGAGAAGGGAGTAGCTATGAGGAACTGGAAGAGTCTATAAGATGCTATCCAGATGAGAGGAAGTTGCCATACCTGGACTCTGGAAGCACATTCAAGATTACTGTTGACTGCTTCGGGAAGGTCATTAGCTTCCAAGAGCAAAATGATCGTATTAAGGGACTTGCTTACATTCCTTTCAAGGTATGGTCTTTGTCCTTTCTATATTATTTATTCCTACTTTAGAATTTCGTTATGTGCTGGAGTTTGCATCACGGTTGGTTTTCCACTTTTGTACTTACACGAGCACTTGGAGCATCTACATTAATATACCACTTTATTCTCACTACTGAAATTGCGTGAGCATCAAGACCATAGAAATGCCACCACTGAATGGCCTTCAAACTTACTTTCCTGAGAAACGAATTAGATGGGGAATAACTTGGTTATCTATCTTGTAAGAAAAATCGATGAACGTTTAGCTGGCTAATTAACTAGGTTCAAAATTTGGAGACATTTAGATACTATTTTGGTGATGCTAGAAGTAAATTATGCCAATGCTCTAACTTATAAAAAAAAAAAAAATTACGCCAATGCTCTATACATGGGAGAATTACTTGTGGCACCAATCTACCTGTTTTCTTTGTTGAAATTGATGTGATCTGGACTTCAAAGCTCCTTCTGGAGCTGGAAAAGGTAGGTCAAAGTGTTATTTTATCGTGTACTCCTACCAGTTATTTTATCCTTTTCTTTACTTACCAATTGGAGACATTTTGAATTACAATATGTATGAAATCATTTTTGTAGATTTGTAGCTGTGTGACGATTTATCTTGCTTGCTCAAGCAGAAATGAAATATAAAAGTGTAGATGGTAGGTGGCATGCCTTCCTGGACTTGGGATTGATTTGCACTCAGAGACATTTTCCCAATTATATCTACTTCTTGAAAATCATATCTTCCTTTTGCCATGATAGTGGTGGGTTCCACTAATCTAATTTTGAAAATCTTGTCACCTGTTAATAGTTTACTTATAAAAAAAAAATTTGAAAATCTTGTCCTATAAAAAAATCTATAGGTATAGGAGTTTAATAGTGAAGAAATAATTCCTAAAATTTGCTAACCTCAGTAGGTGCTGAGAGTTGTGTGTGGCTGGTGAGGTTGCTTGCAGAGCACCAAATGGGGGGACTCTTGAAGTAGTGAATGGGAAGACTCCATGCTCTGATGCTTTTATTTGGCTTTATTACACTACCAATTGAGAGTGTTATATGAGATTTGATGAGAATGCTCCATGATTTCACTCACAAGGTGTTTCTAAGAGGATACTAAATGCTTCTTTGTTTCTCAGAGCTTCAAATATTCTTATTTCTATGGCCAATTAGCTTGATGGTTGAGTTTGTTAAATCTATCAGCTAAAGCATTGGCTAACATGTTGAATGGGGTGATTAGCATGGTGGAGCCACATTCCCAAGAGCTTTATATGAATGTTTACTTATTAAAAAAAAAACGTTCTTCTGACTGAAACTTTTATGGTCATCTCTCCAATAATGCTATGCAGCTTTTCGATTATCTCACTGTTTTGTCTCTTCTCCCAATTCATTTTTCTTGGCATCCATTGCTTGTCTTATGCTCCATTGGCACCATGCAGTGTCTTAAACTTTTATGGCCACCTTCCCCAACCAGGCTTATATATTTAGTAAGGTCTTACTGTACTGGTAATTGCATTTTGCCTAGATATTTATAGGGAAAAAAGTTAATTTTCACTGATGAGAATTGTCAATATTTCTTTGTAACTTAATTCTTGTCATTCGCGCTCACAATCAAAGAAATGCTGATATTTATGTGGTCTTTTGTTATCATTATTGAAAGTGGTTTCTACTTACCTTTATGCTTCAGGGTCGAGCCAATTTGAGAAATCCAGACCATAATTTTTGGCTTATGGAAACTGATGACTATGGAACCAATAATGGGCTTCCACCAGTTGTCCAAAGACGAATCTTTTTTGGTCGGGAGGTTGGAGGTGCCGATAGGAAGCTTTTGCCAACATATCAGTTAAAAAGTCGCACTTATCTTGGCCCAACTGCCATGGATGCAGAAATAGCATTCTTAATGGCCAACCAAGCATTGGCCACACCAGGGAAACTTGTCTATGACCCTTTTGTTGGCACCGGTAGCATTCTTATTGCCGCAGCTCACTTTGGAGCAATGACAATGGTTTGCACTTCTTGATCTAAAAATAATGATACTATTTCTTTGGAGGACTTACAGCTTACTTGAGCCACGTGCATGTTTATAAATTTCTTTCAATATGAACTGATGTGAATTTTTCAGGGTGCAGACATTGATATTAGAGTAGTACGTGATGGGCGAGGCCCTGATTGTAATGTTTGGAGTAATTTTAAGCAGGTGAATGTGCTCGACTGAATTGAACCTTTTGTGCTTTGAAAATTGTTTTCACCGAAGTACTTTTGAAATACTTTGATTTTCTATAATCGGCAGCAGACAACCAAAACAGAAAATTTGAATGTTGAAATTTCTTGAGGCAACTAAAAATCAATAATGAGGGTTTTTAGTTTTAGTTCTATAATTCCAGCCAGTTCTTACTGATCAAAAAAAATTCCAGCCAGTTCTTACATTTTTTTAGAATTACAATGACTTTATGGAATTTATGGTTCTTTTCCTTTGCTGCAGAGGACTGTTTACAGCTGTGCTTAACTATCCATGTTGTTTTGCAGTATGGGTTACCAATGCCAATTGCTCTGTTGAGGGCAGATAATAACCTTCCTCCATGGCGTCCTGGTTTGAAAGAGGTCATCCCTTGCAAAATTTATTTTTCGTGTCATGTATAAGTTGCTATCATGTTTGTTTCTGTTTCTTAATATATGTTTGTTAATTTTCAGTCTGAAAGGCATCCGTCATTTATTTTGTGCAATGCTATCCTATGTTTTGAATGGTTCCACTGCTGTTGTTATCTATTCTCCTTCTATTATATCTAAATACCCATTTAACCAAAAAAATATAGGCATGCTATAACTGGTGACTTCTATTTATTCATAAAGATGCTACACTTTTTATTAACTTTGATTACCTATAAAAGAAAAAAAGTGAAAAAGAACTATTTTATTAACTTCAATCATGGCAAACTGTGACCTGGTATAAAACTTAAGGTCTAGGAAGTCCCATACTTGTGTAGCAGTTTCGCTGTTATGGGTTATTGTCTGTAGTCTACGATGACTCTCTGCTGATGATAGCATGAAAGATTGTTGCGGCTAGTACTGCAATCCTTTTGTTTATGGCCTATGTACCCAAAGATAAAGCACAGTAAACTTTTCTCAATATTCAAGAGTCGGAATAACATGATCACCTTTGTGCAGTTTGGTTGGTGAAACCCAATGATGGTCATTCTTTCAGAAATGTTTCAATTTGTTGATCTTGAAGATGGAAATGTTTGAGAAGGTTTTCTTGCAAGTTCATGGTTTCTTCTTGAATTTTATTTTATTTTTACATTTCTCAATTTGACAGTAAAAACTACAAATAGCTGATTTCTGGGATTATAAAGTTGCCATTTTAAGTAATATTGAGGTAACTGGTTTCTGGATAGTGTGGTATGAAGCAGATTTACTAAATCATATAGCATCGTAGTTATTTGTATTCGAAAAAAACTTTTGACTTTCAGATTTATCGTGGGTAAAATTCGGAGGCTGAATATAGATCTTGTTGATTCACTAGATGCACTATTTTGCCATTACTTTGTTTTTTCCATGTCAACAAGGAATCTTCTTTCTACGTAAGGGCTTGTAGTTCCATGTTTTGATTATTTCATTCAGTTGGCTGCATCCTCTGTGCTGATTCAGATGTTTTTTATGTTAGATATTTGATGCGATAATCTGTGACCCTCCTTATGGAGTTCGTGCTGGGGGACGTAAATCTGGTGGCCGAAAGCTGCTGAAGGGGACCGTGGACCCTTATACAGTTCCTGATGACAAGAGGACAGACCACATACCATCCACTGCAGCTTACAG
The DNA here is from genome assembly GCF_001411555.2 of Juglans regia. Taxonomy (NCBI): domain Eukaryota; kingdom Viridiplantae; phylum Streptophyta; class Magnoliopsida; order Fagales; family Juglandaceae; genus Juglans; species Juglans regia. The sequence continues at coordinate 23,281,541 of NC_049914.1, read as the reverse complement.
CTTAGTTGAGTGCGTCCACGATTTGCTTGACCTTGCTGCTAGGATGATTGTAATGGGTGGCAGGCTTGTTTTCTTTTACCCTGTATTAAGAGAAGATGATTATGTAGAAGATCACCATTACCCAGAGCACCCGTGTTTCAAACTGATTGCTGCCTCCGAGCAGATACTTAGCTCACGCTACAGCCGTGTATTACTGACCATGGTGAAGATAGGTCCCTACACTGAGGAAATTGCAGAGGCAGCTCAGCTGAAACATATAGAGTTCAGGGAGAATCATCTGAAATGGTTAGAAGATGGTAATCTTCACTCTGCAGTTTTTAGTCCAGCTGATCCTCAGATAGCTGCAGCTGGTGATTCTAGTTTGAGTAGAGAACCAAAGCCAAAATATAGAGGAAAATACGTTTAGACTTGAAAGTAGCTGCTTTTGTAGGCTTTTTAGCTTTGGCAATTATGCCTGTAGGTGACATTTTTATAGTCACCATATATCCCTCATAGAGAGAGAGAGAGAGTTATTTGACCTTGGTTTTCTTATTTTTAGTGTTATGCTAATGGGACAGCTTCATATTGCCCCCACTAATTTTTAGGCAGCTACCGTTCTTATTTATTTATTGTCTCGAAGGTATGAATCTGCATCACTCAAAATGGGATATATATATATATATATATGTATATAGCACTGCTGTTCGAGAGTCTCTACACCAGACACTTTTATGTGACATAATTTGAATTAGAAGATAAATTTAAAAATTTAAATCTTACAGAAAAGATAAAAATTTAAATCTTACAGATAAGATAATATATATATATATATATATAACTCATTAGAATCTAATTTCTTATTAGAAAGGCATTTTCCTAGTTATAAATTTATAATATATATTAGTTTCCAATATTATATTTATAAAATTTGAAAACTAATTTCTTTTATTAAAAAAATTAAAATTTCCGGAGTGGGTGAGAAAGGATTGGGGATAAGAGTAAGATAAGTGATGAAGAGAGGGGAGAGCTAGGCCCTATCTTTAACTACTACTTAATAGTTAATTTTTTTTTTTAATTTTTCTCAAAAAATCCAACTTTTATTTTAAGGAGCCTGATTTTGCTGTCAATGAATATTAATTTACATTTCAGTTTTAGGAAATGCAAAGGTAATAATCATATTCATAGATATTTGATTTTATATATATATATATATATATTGATTTTGGGTTTGGTGCCATATTGGTCTATGACATATTGGTGTACATTAGTACTGATGATTATGTTTTTGCTATAATAAACCTGCTCATCAAACTCATAATTAGGCATAAATAATAATCTTATGAAAAATAATACAACAAAGAGATTATATTAATAGATATTATTTTAATAATTTAACCAAGTTTTTAGAATCCCATGGCAACTGAATTATGCAAAATAACCAAAATGTCATCTCTAGCCAAAATTTAATTATACATAACTTGTTGCCAATGCTCTAATTAAGAGAGGAATTTTCACTCACTTATAGGAAGTTGACACGTCATGATGAGTTTCTTGTTGAATTGAGAAAATATCATGAAACAGTTCCCAATCAAGCAGGACAATGTACATGGGTCTTTTTCTTCTTCTTTTTTTTTTTTTAAATGGCGTCACCTCCATTTATTCATAAATAATCCTAATTAAGGTAGAAGAATAACCATGAACAGTAAGATGAAATGAGACGAGAATAACTCAAACTTAAAAAATAAAATGAGATGAAAATTTTATGAATAGTAGTAAGATAGTTTGAATTATTGTTTTATGGAGTTTTGAAAAAGACGAGAGAAAATTTTGAATAAAAATATTATAAAGTTAACATATTGTTAGAATATAATTTTTTAATATAATTTTTATTTGAAAATTTGAAAAGGTTGAATTGTTTTCTGCTTTTTGTTTTGAAAGTTTAAAAAAATTGTAATGATTAATTCTAAAAAATTATAATGATTAGTTTGAAAAATATTTATATTTTAATGATATTTAAAAAGAAGATGAATTGAAAATTTTGGAATGAAAATTTTTTCCAAACAAACCCTAAGTACTTGTCACATGGGCAAACTTTAGAGATTGGTTGAGGATTTATTTCTTATACAGAACATAGATGAAATTGAAAATTTAGATAGAGAAATTAAAAGAAAAACATATATATATATATATATATATATATTAGCTTTAAATGGTATTATTGCTTTGGAAACCGAAGCCTAAGAGCTTTGGCACGGAAAGGTTTCATAGTTGAATTGATTGCAGTTATTAAATATTAATTGGCAGTGGAAAAATCTGTTATTGTTTTGGAAATTCAATGAAGACCGACTTATATGCAGAGAGGCTGGCTGGCTGGCTAGTTTTTTTCGGAGATTCTCGCCATGTCATAAATACATATATACCCCTCTTTCTCTCATATCTCATTCTTTCCTTTTAAAATCTCTTCTCCCTTCTTTATTCCTTTTTTACTTCTCCTCCCTCCTCTCTCTTTGATAGCTGCCGCTAAGATACTCATGATGATCTTCATATTCACCTCAAATCTCTTCGTAGCTCTCTCTTAATTTCTTCTTCTTCTTCCACTTCTTCTAAGAATACCAACAGTTGCAACCTCTATTCTGTTCTTTTTTCTTTGGTAATTAATACCCATCTGATCTCCATAAGTACCCCCTCCTTCTTCCAATATATCTGATCTTAGAGTAGTACTGATTCTTGTTTTGTTTTTGTTTTTCTTTCCCGAATGGATATTGATGGACAGGAAAACCAGTTTGAAGGAGAGAATCACGTACCTATTGAAGAGATGGAGAAGTTGAAGGAGCTCACTTTTTGGGGAACGATATTGGATAACGATGATGATCAAGATGGAAAGCCAAAGGCCATAAAAGAAAGCCGTCAAGATACTGATCATCATCTAGACCTTCGTATCTGTGACCTTTGTGGCAAAACATTCAGTGGTGGAAAGGCTTTGGGAGGTCACAGAAGATCACACTTTCAGACTAAGAAAGCTGTGGGGTTCTCAAAGAACATCAAGAAAAGAGACGTAGCAGGTGCTGATTTGAGAATGGATTATGAAATGATCAATGGTAATCGATGCCGCATATGCAACAAGGATTTTCCATCAATGCAATCGTTGTTCGGGCACATGAGGTCTCATCCTGAAAGGAGTTGGAGGGGGATTCAGCCTCCTATACTTCCGTCAAGAAGAAACAGTATTTCTAGCTCAAGCACATCAGATTCTGTGGATGATGATCACAATATAACTTCTACAGATAAACGTATGGCACCCAATGTTGATCTCTTGAAGTCTCTGTCCAACTGGTCTCAGACTGAGAGAAGAGGGCGGGGAAACATTGGTAGCGCTTGGGCTGCTGAGATTATCATGTCTTTTTCTAGAGAAAAAGATTCACCTATTCCCAAACATTCAGTCTCGTGCATGGATCAAAGAGTTGATCCTTCTGCAGTAGTAGTACTAGAGGAACGAAGGATGAAGAAACTTAAGACAGTCTCGTGCACGGATCAAAGAGTTGATCCTTCTGCAGTGGTAGAGGAACAAAGGATGACGAATCTTAAGATCCATGGAAGTGGTACTTCCGGCAGAAAGGAAGATGAAGAGAAGAAGATTGCTGAAGGTGGGATGCCAGATAAACCCTCTAAAGATAGGTATCAGATTGGTCAAAAGAAGATGAACAAGAAGAAAATCTTGAAGTGTTGGGAAGAGACGTTGATGAGGAATTCAGACATGGAGGAAGACGTTGATCATGACTTGATTGATAGAACTCAGAAGGCCGTGCCATACTCATGTTATGAATGCAGTGATTGTGGTAAATCCTTCCCCACTTTTCAAGCCTTGGGTGGTCACAGATCCAGCCACAACAAAGATAAGATGCAAAAATCAAATGCATCATTACATGAAGCTGCTCCAGCTAGGGATCAGGAGAAAACCAGTGCCAATATTAATCATAGATCATGGCCGTATCGGACAGGAGGAGTTGCCGAAACTCCATTGAATAAAGGAGCATCACCAGCAGAAGCCAAGAGTACCCAGTCTGCTGCAAAAATAGCATCCCCAAAAGAAGCCAGTACTAGTACTGATCAGAGTGGTGTGAGAAGATTAACAATGGGTTTTGATCTTAATAAACCTCATTTTATGGAGGATCTTGAAGATGTTTGATCACCTGCTAGCTAGCTAGCTTCAATCAGATTGAAAAGCGCAGCTAGATCAGGAACGTTTTCTTTTCATTAAAATTCAAAATTAGCTCTGCGCGCTGGTATGATCATCAAATGCTTATGCTTAAATTTTGCTCATTTTAATGCCGTGTCATTAAGGCGTCAAATTCCTACCATCTATATTATATATATATATTGATTGTTATAATTTGCTGATCTTATTTTTTGCACAAAATTAATTGAGAATCACCCAACAAATTAAAAGCATTTATATTGAAAGAAACTGGGAGCACTACAAGAAAAATGACTTTTTTCAACATCCTTCTTCGTCGTTATAAAAAGTACCTAAAATCATCGTGAATATGTTTTTCTCTCGTTTTTTTAATTTGAGCCTTGAGCTTTTGAGTTTCCGATCATCATTTCATTTGTACTTAGCCAAGAGAGACTCCTTTGCAAGGGAGCTCATCCACAAATTAGAAGTAATTGGCACTTCAAACAGTTTTGCCTTTTTCCCTGCGATTGTTCTTGCCGCATAAAGTCAACAAGAGTAATGAAAGATACGCAACACTTTTCACAAACAGTATTTTTCACAATACATGATATAAAATGAGAGTATTTTTGTAAAGTGGTATTACTTTTATACGATATTTTACAATAATACCACTCATTTTAAAATATGATTGTGAAATATGTTGTGAAAATTCAAAAATATTGTGTATTTATCATTTTTCAGTCAAGAAACCAGCCGGAAAATTCCAGCAACACCAGGTGGTCGCAGCTGCCTCTAGTCTGTCATCTTGAGAATTAACAAACATGCATGAACTAGGCTAGTAAAACGAATTATATATATATATATATATATATATATATATATATATATGCACTACTGATAACTAGGTTTCCTGATAACTAGGTTTCCTGATATTATATATATATAATATGCAGGGTAGTCTTTTGGATTGTACAAAGTAAGTACTGGGTTGGATCAAATTTCATATATATTTAACATGAAATTAATTAAGGAGGTGATTTAATTATGAGGTAGGAGTATGTAGTTTTATTATATATATGCATGCAGCATGAACTTAAATATTGAATTTACTTATCAAAAAGAAAATACTGTTTAGGCATATATATATATATATATGCTGCATCAATATCATGAAGTACTTATAAGTACTTGATGGGCATGCATCATGATCATCTAATGGGACTAATGATATATATATATATAAAGTAAATATATGTATAATTAAATTGTGTACAAAATAAATATTCAACAATGCTACGTACAAGCGACTGCCTATAGAGTTTTCCATAAACATTTTGACCAAACCGAAAGCTAGCAAAATAAAGAAATTATTTTGACCCAAGATTAATTATTTGATAATGATGCAATTAATTAAAGTTTAATTATCTTTGAATTTCGGATATATATAAAAACAAGCTACAAATAGTTATCAAATTAGAAATAAAAGGATGACGATCATCGATATATATAAATATATATATATATTTATATATATATAACCCGGCGGCACAGGCAGCTTCTATATATCTGCTGCACAGTTAGAAGAGAAGAAAAAGAAACAAAATTTCAAAATTAATATGAATTAGGGCAGCCTGCAGGAAACTGAAGTTTAAATTAGGAGTATGAAGGAATATATGCTTATATAAATATATATATATATATATATATGTTAAGAATTCAAATTAATTAGCCATTAATAATTCAAATCATCATCATGTCATTCATTAATTGAAAATTTTGATAAAAAAGAAAGGGATCTATCTACTACCTATATAGAAGCTTAATTATATTCAGAATTATATCATACATATGAGAAATACTTTGTGTCCCAAAAATGGGTTCCGAATTTGTGTCCCGAATAACTTTTTTTTTTTTTTTTTACTTAGTGATTAAGGAAGTGTTTTTTAATAATGTTGTGAATTTTTCATTTTTTTTAAAAATTTTTATGATGATTAAAAAAATACATGAAAAACAAAAAATAAAAATAAAAAAGTGAAATAGACTGTTCGGGATCTTTATTCGGGACCCATTTTCAGTGAACATAGCAATGCTATATATATAATATATATAGATATATCTATATATGTGTATATATATATATATATATATATATATATATGAAAGAAGACAGTTAATATTTCCAAAAGCATTTTATAAAATCTATTGTAATAATGAACGTAAGATTTATATATAGATATCAATAATAATATTAGTACCTTAAAAATATGACATTCTTATAATATATATAAATAGAAAATTTCAGTTTTTCCTAGAATTGATCAATTCAATATCCTAGCTAGTTTCTTAATTTCATATGTACATATTGAAATATATATATATATATATATATATATATATATTAGCGACTATTTTGTTAAGAATTATTCTATTTTCAAATCAGTATGTAGAGCACGTATACCTGCATCTACATCGCTTAAAATATAAGATTTGATTTGTAAAATTTAAATTTTAAATTTTTTTTCAAATCAAATTAATTATATCATGTTAACACTTTATTATGTGTTATATATATAAATCGACATTGGTTTATAAATAAAACTTTTCTTTTATAAAATATATGGCAAGTCCTGATCATATATGGTAGCTAGCTAGTACTGATCTTGTTTCAAAATTTTAAAAGTATGAAGTTAAGGATCATATTAATCATAAAAGACCACAGGACTCATCATCATGCGTTAATGATGATCTTATTATCTATTTTCTTAAATTTTTTAACTAATTATATATAAATCTATCCTTTTGGAATTAATTGCATGCTTATTGTATAAAATTGAAACTATGCATATATGGTGATCTTGTTAGTGCAATATGCATGCATAGATCATCAAGTATTTAATTACATATATATAACAAATAATACTGATAATTATAATAAGAACATATAATTAATTAGTAGTAAACTATATATATATTATGAAAATTCTATTGTATATAAATCACACTTAGTAAAATATTTATATAATTTAATTAAATTTTAAATATAAATTTTAAATTTTATAAATTAAATTTTATCATCAACTTGAGAATATAGAATAACTCATATATTATATTAAATATGAATTAAGAGATATATAATGCTTCATAATATATATATATATATATATATATATATATATATATACACACACCATATTGGTTTAAATTAGGGAACTTAAAAGGGAAAAGAAATCAGTTTTTTTTTTAAAAAAAAATTAAAAAATAAAAAAAAAATAGAAAAGGGAAAAGATCAGCCATAGGTAGCTAGGGTTCTGTAAGGCGATTAAACCAATAATATCATACTGATAATCTTAATTAAACCAATAGGCTTCAATCGCCTTATAGAACCCTAGCTACCTATGGCTGATCTTTTTCTTTTTCTATTTTTTTATTTTTTATTTAAAAAAAAAAAAACTGATTTCTTTTCCCTTTTAAGTTCCCTAATTTGCTCAGAGTTCTAATTGTTAACCATGACTAGTTAACAATATGATCTCTGAGTTTGCTAGCTAGTCCTTCTCTTCACGGCCTAGCAGTTTTCTTGTTTTTCTTTTTCTTGCTATTTCTCAGATGTGTCTTGATAGACAAGAAAGTCCTTCTCAGATGTGTCGTGAAGGGACTAAGAATGCCAACCGGTTTACTTCGTCGGAAACATTGAATTCCGGTAGTACTGCCATTAATGGAAGACCAAAAGCCAAAGAAGACAGCGTTCAAAACTATGTTGATCAAGGTGCTTCAGGAAAACGCTCGTGTCCCGCTTGTGGTAGAATATTCAACTCTGGAAAGGCTTTAGGTGGTCACAAGGCAAGAGGGAAGTGCTTTGTTAATGCCAGGAAGGGCTTTGATCTGAATAGTGGTGGAGATCACCAACGTCACATATGCGGCGTCTGTGGTAAGGATTTCCCGTCTGTGATGTCTTTGTCCGGGCACATGAGGGCTCATCCTGAGAGAGATTGGAGGGGAATTCAACCCCCTCCACTTTCCCAGAAAGTTGATGATGATCACAGTAGTTTTGCACTGGAATGCATCGAGGATTCTGATATTGATCTGTTGAAGTTTCGACCTGATCCCCGCTCTAATACTGACCATAGGAGAGAAACGATGGAAAGTAGTAGTTGCGTTTTGGCTGCCGAGGGTCTCGTGTGTCTATCTCTGGGAAGCCAGCTTGCAAACAAGAAAGCTATATTAGAAAGCAAGAAATCTGGATTATCAGTCTCATCCTTGAAAAGAAGGATCGATAGCTCACTCTTTAAAAGGAGAGGTTTGAAGAGATCACTTGTTAAAGCCTGCAAAGGAGGTTCAATATTGAAGGCTAGAAACAAATTAACAGACGATGAGACTGGCCGTGAGGATCATGAACAAGAGTTCATGGAAGAGCAGTCATCACAGAGAAAGAAAAGTACAGACGGATTTGTGCCAGTTAAAACCCAGATGATGAAGAAGAAAAAGAAGAAGAAAGGAAAGAATTGGAAAATGATGATGGGATGTTCACCAGATCCTGAAGAAACCTTGATCATGAGTAAGAGTACTGCTGCTCAAATGGCTGCTGATAATGGGTATATATGCAGCAATTGTGGCAAATCCTTCGTAACATTCCAAGCCTTGGGTGGTCATAGATCCATCCACACCAAGGATAAGAAGCTGAGACAATCCTCAGATTCATCATTTGCTGATGCATCAGTAGTTGAAAATGCTAAAGAAAGCAACAAGACATCGTCTCATCATGTGAGTCAGCCTCCTGATCATGATGACGGTGGGCACATAAGATCATGTGTTTGGAGAGTAGTAGAATCACCAGGGGAAGCCTCTCAGTCTGCTCCTAAAATAGAATTGCCCCTAAAAGCTAGCCAGAGTAGTACTAGTATTCGAAGAATATTGGATTTTGATCTTAACGAACCCTATGATCATATTATGGAAGACTAATCACAGGGTGGCTGATGATTCATCCTTTCCAACTTGGACGATATTTTCTTCTCTCAGCTTGCCTGATCTGCTGCATCTCGGGAATGTTATAGATATAGAGCTGCCTAGCTATTGATTTTCTCAAATGCTGGCTTTTTTTCTTTCTTGGATTTTAGTTCTATCTCCGTGCTTCTAAGAACAGTTTCGTCAGTTCATATTCGTGGCCACATGATGAAGTACATGTTCTTATTTTCTCATCTATTTTTGTTTCTTGTTGAAATTAATTTTCATTGCTCGGTCATGTTCATGTCCTCGATCGATCGCTATATCCTTTTCTGAGGGAATTAATTACTTACCCTCTCCCTTCAATAACAAAGATCTGTTCTAAATCAGTAATGCTACATACAATCGTGAAATATGTAAATATCGTTAAGTCGTTTTAAAAAAATAAAATAAAATTTATTATTAAAAAATTATTAATTTTTTATATAAATTCCGTATATATTTATTTATTTTAAAGTGATTACACAACGTTTAGTTATTATAACTATATTTTCTCTTTATAAAATTTCTCGTAAAAGATTTCAGTGCAGACATATAGCATTTCTCAATTTTTCATAGATTAAAGGACCTTTTATTCAGGTCTTTACAGTGATGTATGACTTCGTCAAAATGACTAGGACTAACTATTACTGAAGAAGAAAGTACTCGCGCAGAAACGGACGAACTGATGGCCTGCTTGACTATAATGACTTCCAATTTATAGTTGACTTTTCAAGCTTTCCTGAAGAATTATGTTTTTGTTCAAGAAAATCATTTACTTTTACCAGGCCTCAGTACTTGCATTACAGTAGCATACCAGAATCATCAAAGATAAAGCTCGAACGAGTGTACGTTACAGTTTGAATGATCTGGAGTCAATAAAGTCACGTGTTGTCCGATCGATATTACCTCCATTGTACTGTGTTCCATTTCTGGAAATTGATGTCCACTGATCAATCTATGGAAGGACATGATTGAAATTGCATTCTCGACAAGGCAAACAATGAAAAGAAGCCAATCTGAGATCTACCATGTTTTGTTCTCAAATATGAGCAGGAGTAATGTCAGACTTGAATAATGTTTGAATACAGAAACGTTTTCATCTATCTCATTTCATCATTATAATTTTTTTAAATTTTTACATAAAATATAATAAATAATTTAATTTTTTCAAATTATAAAATAATAATAATATTAAAAAATAATATTATAATAATATTTTATCCAACTTTCAACTAAAATCATCTCATCTTATCTCATTATCCATACAAATACTAAATAGTAAAAGATGGCAAGCAAGAGGAAGCAGATTATGGAATATTAAGCATACCTACTGTTTTGACGCCCAAAGTTTGTGGAAGGTGTACCTGCAAACCATATTATGCAAGCACAACAGACTCATTCATGATATGCTTTGAGAAAATGCTCCTCCAAGAGCTCTAATTACCAAGAACAGATAGTGAACCACAAGTAATATATCATGAGTGCCATAAGAATATATGTACCAAAACTAGCCAAAAACCATCAAATTGCCAAGTAGTGAAGGTTAACATCATAGAATCTGATCAATACGCTTAGGATAAACTAATTTCACACACCTTTTTGTTGGAACATGTCGTTGGGAATATTATTGAAACCAAATCTTCCAAAACAGCAACAAAGAACAAATAATCATGACTTGCGAAAGTACGATACAACACCATAAAAATTGTCCCCCAACAGCATATAGTTCAATGTGTCCCCTCTAACAAACAGTTTTACAGATGATTTTGGTTCCATGAAGGTTTCAATGATCTGCAAGGATTTGAAAGAAAATATTTGTCTCGTGCACAAGATCTAAGTCACGAATATAACAGCCACTGTGCTTCTCTGGGAGTAGCCATTGCTATATTCACACCCAAAAGCATCTGTAAGAATGGGTTAATCCTTATCAAAAATCATTCCTATGCCCAAACCAACACAGGTCAAGTAAAGCATCTGGCCTGCTAAAGTCTATCAGACTGGAAATTTCTTTCTTCACGAGATAATGACTTGGATCCTGATCAACTGTTTCAGGCATGGCATCACATCCTGCATAAGAATGAATACAAAAATGTATCAACATAACTATATATTTCATCTAACAGAGTGAAGGTGATGCAGCATGGTTTTCTAACATTCTCACCCAGCATGAATTCAACTAATTGGTGTTCATCTATTGAGCTTCCACTGACAGGTGTATACTCACTGAAAACTGATGCAGCAGAATGACCTAAAGGTGAATTTGGATCACCATCTGTCCCACAGGGATTCATGGACGAACGTTTCTTCACATCAGGCATGACTGAAATATCCAAAGTTTCCCGGGGAGGATTATTCCTCGAGTCTTTCAAAGTACGTGACTCATAGAGTATTGCTTCCAACAGACCACTGCTCCTCGGTGAAAGACAATCTGAATGAGTCTGCTCTGTTGGAGGAGACTGGATCAAAGTATCAACAGACTCAAGCGAAGGAAGAGGGGAAGCAAGCTTGCCCCAGCTACCTGGTTGAGTTTCTGAATATTGGAGTGAAGGGAGCTCCAACTTCATAGCCCCAGATATGGGCTCGGAAGAAGAAGAATTGCCATTTAAAAGGGCATGGCTGCCCGAAAGACCACCAAAGGGTAACTGGTCATTGGTGTTAAGATCTTGATCAAATGAAGAAGAAAAGTTTAAGGTTTCAGCAGCCTTCAAATCACATGTATAATCCATGTAGTGATTGAATACTGGGAGAGCACTGCTGACACTACCGTCCAAACCAGGGAACAGGGTTTCTGACTCTCGGAAGCGTTTGGGGGGATGCATTGTCGGGAACAGTAAGTCATAAGTATGGGAAGAACTAACACCTTGTCTGAGCATGCTGCTTGGAGGAATATCAAGAAATTTTGGCGAGTAAGAGAGATACCCACTATTGAGTAAATTATTGAGTTCGACAAATGGAATCTCAATACTGTCTCCCTGCAAGAGATCATGATGGTGTGTGTCCCCAATGGGCAACGTCCCCATGTGGTCGTCTTCACTGCCATTCATTAATTGAAAACACACGTCGGGTGGATAAATTGGTGTGCCAGAACGCTGCAGTCTCTTAATTCTCGTATTCCAGTAGTTCTTTATCTCATTATCTGTACGCCCAGGTAGCTGTTACAGGGAGAGAAGGAAGAATGTGAAAAAGATTGACAGGTCAGTCTATTTCTGCACATATAAGCACAATGAATAAACAAATAAACAAACACATGCGAAAACCTTTAGAAAGAAGTGACTGTGGAGTAAAAGTAATGTAGTGTTGCAGGACTGGTAAAAAGTGAAATATAGTCAACACTGTGATTACGGTACAGCTGTCTTTGGCTGCAAGGAAAGGAAAAGTGTGGTTTTCAATACACCAAAAGAAACCCAGACTGAGTAGATTTAATTTTCACCGTGGAAAGGTGATCTTATTTATAGAGAAATAAAAAAAAAAGCCATAGAAAGTAGTGGAACCAATGCTAACAGATGAATTGTGTACAACTAAGAAAACCAGAATGTTTTCTATATCACTCAATTAGCACATAATCAAAAACATATATGGTGCCCAAAACTAACATGATGGGGACACAACTAGATGCTTAGGAAGGTTTACAAGAGATGGGAATCTGCTGCATAGCATTTGTCTAGCTTGTTTGATTGTTGGGGGATTTTATTTTAGCTGATTCTAACATTGGTTTCTTAGGTGTTAAGCCAGAGTAGTAAAACCTGATGGGGGACCCAACTAGACGGTTTGGAAGGTTACGAGAAACGGGAATCTGAATTCTAAGGCCTGCCTAGGATTTATCTAGCTTGTTTGATTGTTGGGAGCTTTTATTTTAGCCGGTTCTAACATTGGTTTCTCTAGTGTTAAGCCAGGGTAGTAATTTTAGTACTTGTACAGTTCTCCAGGGGCTTTGCTATGAAAGCATAAGTAACTGTGTTAAGAAAATATTAAAAATTCTGGTATTTTTCTACAGCCAGTTACACGAGCCTGTGATGCATTCAACCCCAAGGAGTGAATTCTAGAAACCATAGTGTGAACCAAGGCCTCTTCCTCTTGTTTTCCTTGATGTTTCTCCCTTTTTTCTGATCACAAACAATCCAAGAAACTGAACCTTTTAGCCCTCAAGACAATCCTAATCCTAGATTTCAAGCGCGCCCATTACAGCGCCTCTTAGAGCATCAGAGAATGATCTCCACTGGTTCCTCTTCACACAAAGAGGTTTTAAGCTTTGCCTCATCATCAAATCAAGTAAAAAGAAAGTATCAATTTTCCTAAGAGGCAAAAATGATGGTAGTCTGAGAAGATGCTTGGGGAATAAGATGAGATGAAAATTTTGTAAATAGTAGTAAGATGTTTGTGAATAGTAGTGAGATAGTTTGAGTTAGGCCCCGTTTGGAAGTTGAGCTGAGTTGAGATAAATTGAGTTTTTTATGAATAGTAGTAAGTTGAGATGGTGGAGTGAGTTTTGTGAGGCCCACCTAAGATGAGTCTAGATGTGTTTGGATGTTAAGATGAGTTTAGATGTATTTATGGAAAGTTGAAAAAGGTTATGGGTCCCGAGTGTAAAGAGGTGTTGAGTTAAAAAAGGTTGTGGGTTCCACATGTAAAGAGGTGTTGAGTTAAAAAAGGTTGTGGGTTCCACGTGTAAAGAGATTTTGAATTGAGATGAGTTTAGTAATTTGAGGGTTGGGTGTTTAGATGTTAGACTCAGCTTAAAATTAGACCGAACTGAGTTGATTTCAGTTCAATCCAAATTCCAAACGGGACCTTAATGTTTTATGGGATTTTGGGAAATGAGAGAAAAAGTAGAATAAAAAATAATATAAAGTTAAAATATTGTTAGAATATAATTTTTTAATATTATTTTTATTTTGGGATTTGAAAATATTTGAATTATTTTTCATTTTTTGTTTGAAAGTTTGGGAAAGTTATAATGATTAGTTTAAAACAGCTTCCCTTATTACCAAAGAGTCTTAGTTTGAACTTATGCAAGAAAATGGCAGATTACTAGCTTACAAAGATAATAAAACATGAGCTATAGGCAAACATGAAGACATCATATGGCATACCCAAATAAAAAACTTGTAAGAAGAGCAATTATTCTGAAATAATCAATTCGTGCATATGTACATCATATGGGCTAGTAAATTAACAGAATAAGACTAAAAGCAAGCCAATTATACAGGCATCTTGCAAGAAAGCTTTTAGCCATGCCCCAATTAACAGAATGTCTTTGCAGTAACCAAAACATTACTTCCAAATTTAAAACTAAATAGATTCAACTTTGGACCCTTCTATTCTTGAAGAAAAGAGGAAAGAATTCAAAAGAGACAGTACGAATACTGAGAGTCCCAAGTATATCAGTTTGTTCTACTGATTGTTTTGATAGGTTACAGGAGTGCAAAGTATATCAGTTTGTTCTACGGATATTATTCTGTAAACAAATGCATATACAAAAGTATATGACATGCATGCCCGAATGTACTGAAGTATGTAAATATAAATCTAGATATTTTTTCTTGTTACGAAGTAGCAAGTACAAATGTATTAAAATAGGTTGTGCATCTCTGAATGTGTAGACATGCTTGTATGTCCATTGACTTGAGATTTTGCTGTATCATGTGACATAGATTCCATTCCACCCATGAAACATGGGCATGAGGTGTAGTACACTATAACTGAACATAACATTCACTTATAAAAGCAAATGGGCATAAGTACGAGAATATATATATATATATATATTGGAAACTAAGACTGAAAGTGGAAAAGTGCCACTAACCTCTGCAGCCATTCGAGCCCATTTGTTTCCCATCTTAGCATGGAGTTCAATGATATGGTGCTCTTCCTCTGGCGTGAAAGCACCCTTCTTCAGATCTGGTCTTAGGTGATTCGCCCATCGAAGACGGCAGCTTTTCCCACACCGGGAAAGTCCTGAGTGCTTCTGTACAGCATTCCAATTCCCCTCTCCATGTTTTTTAACATATTCCACTAAAATTGCATCTTCTGCTGATGTCCACGGTCCTTTCTTCAAAGGGCCCCCTCCTCCTAAGTTTCCTCCAACTTTAGCTTCTTCAACTGATACCAAATCACAGTTACCCTTAGACATTTTTTTGTTCTCACTCTTGTTCGTTGTGCCCTTCATCTCCTTGAATATTCCTAAAAGATCCGGAAAATTAACATTCCAATAAATAAAAATGCAGCAAGTGATCAGGCATATCTTAACATGAGCATGCTGATTTAACTGATAAAAGCTACTAGTCACAGCAGCTTTTTTAATATCATCAAGAGTGAATAAACATGAAATAAATTCGAAGTAGGGGGGTTCTAGCAATAAGATGACAATAATTGAAGGAGAAAAGGAAGGATTCAAAGACAAAAACGTAGCTCCAACACTTCCTACCAGAAAATTTCGAATTTCAAAACCTTTTACACTACAATGGGAGTCCTTATTGCTAAAAGACAGCAAAATTTATATAAACTTTTATAGGTAAGCTTTTACGGAGAGGAAGATGAGATTTAAAATTTAATGCAAGAAATCAAGAGGATTTGGTTTCTCACGTTCTAAAATGGGGAACATCTAAGACACAACAGCTTTATTATGTTATTTTTTCCTTTGTCACAACCTAACAAATCATAAAATCTGCACAATTCAAATACGAACATAATTCAGAAGGATTGAACTTTTGACCAATTGAAGACAAGATTGGATAACTTGCAAAACCCATAGGAGCACCTCGAAGTTTAATTCACCCCATTTCCTAAACTTGAAATAGTCTAGTGCAATAATCCAGCTGAGGGGGGAGGGGAAGGGGATTACAGAAAAAGGAAGACAAAACCTATCTTGAACTTTGTTCTCAATTACTGAAAATAGCTTTTACTGCTGAACTCAAACGCACTTGAATAATCTCAACAAAAATATGAGGCCTCATTGGTAAAAGTAAAAAAAAAAAAATATTCATAGCATAATCCGTATATCAAACGACACAAAAGAAAATGAAATTTTTGCTTTTCAGTTCATGCTGTAGGGAATGGCTTCTGTGAAATAGTAGCTTTAGGTTCATTGAAAATTTTGAGTTTCTTAATCCCAATTTATTAGGACAAATATAACACCAAATACAGGGAATAAGATTCATTAATAGAGACAAGCATAGAATTTCACTAACAACAACAACAACTGCTACAAGAATAATATTAATTATTTTCATTATTAATATTATTATTATTGTTTTTTTGTTATCGGTGCTATCATCATAACAACAATAATAACAACCTATCTTACTATGAATAAGGAAGGGCCCTATCTAAGCCCCATCATTATGAAACTGCAAAAGATGATGTTGATAATGATACTGAACATAATTGGCAAGAAATGTTCTTCTTTTCATTTTTACCTGAAATATTGAAGACTGCTGGAGTTGCAGAGCTCAAACGAGTGGTATCAGAGACTGATGATTTTGAAACCCCCGCCCCCACAAATCCGAAAAACCTTACTTAATCCAGAAAAAGGAACACAAATTTGAAGCAGAACAGTTTAAAGAAAAAAAGATCCTCAGGAGCTCGCTTCAAATACTGGACTTCACCAAAATTAACAAAGATTTCCACAAATTCAAGCCTTGTTCAAGCATATAGAAAAAGAAACAGGCAGCGGAATAAATTAAAAGCCAAATTAAAAACCCACATTCAGCTCAATTTTGATCCACCACTGACAAAATTAATACAGAATCAGAAAAGCAAACAACAGAGAAGCACCCAGATCAGTTAACAAAGGCCACCTCAGTAACTTGGAAAAAAAACGAAAACCCAGAAGTGAAGATTAAAAAAGAAGGTGGTGAACGAAAGGTAGAACAAGAAAGAGGTGTAAACGTATAAACCTCCTGACCCTAACCGTAGTCAGTGAAGAAGAAATTAATGGATCCGACCATAGAGTCAGAGACGCAGAGAGAAGGTGAGAGCTGGGCAGAAGAGAAATGGGAATGTTTTAAGCAATGGTGAATTTTAAGAAAAATTAAAAAAAAAATGGAGGAAGAAACCTAAGCTAAATAGAGAAAGGAGATGGCAATAGGAGAGGAAAAGTAGGAGAGAGAAGGGAGGAGAGATGACCAGCTTTTTTTTTTCATCTTTAAGTTTCATATTTATAAATATTTTTTTAGTATGTTTTACACTTTTTTGTACTTCATTGTTCTTTCTTTCTTGTTTTCCCACTGTCAAGTCTTGGGCTAGGTCAATTTAAATAGTAAGATAAGGTAAGTCGAGATGAGATGATTTAGATAAAAATTAAAAATTAAAAAATATTATTTTTTAAAATAATAAAAAAAATTATAGATAATTGAAGAGACTATTTATTTAGAGAAAGAGTAATTATATTTATCATCTTAATTTTTATCATCATCTTATCATCTCATAATGTGATATTAAATAATTTAAAATAATTTATTATATTTTACTTATGAACCTATTATTTAATGTTATGTCATGAGACGATGAGATGATGATAAAAAAAAATGATAAATAGAATTATTCATATTAGATATAGCGATACATTTTTTTTTAAAAAAAAGAATGAAGTTTATTATTAAAAAATTAATTTTTTTATTGATTATATATTTATTTATTTATTTAAAAAAATATATGATAATTATGCATTTTATAACTATAAATATTTTCTTTTTATTTGTTAATGTATGAAAAAATAAAATGTACAATTGGAAAAAAAAGTTTAATAGGAAATTACTTTTTTAGGGTTTTTGTGCGAGTGAAGTGATGTGATGCAGTGTGAAGATGAGTACGAATTCCATTTTGACCGGAGACGGAGCTCTAAAGTTTTACCAAAATTAAGGTCAGACCGCTTTAATAGCAACTTATGCATCACATGTTGTTTTTTATTTCTTAAATTATTATAATTTCATTTTATTTTTTTTACTTTTTCTCTTGTTATTTTTGAATTTGAGTTTTCTTATCCCTATATTTCTTATATTTGAATTATTTTCCCTTTTTGAATACTCTAGATTACTTCCAAAGTTTTGCAACCATTTTTTTTTTATTTTGTAATTTTTTTATTTTCTTTTATAAGTAATTGAAAATATTTCTCATAAGATGGGATTCGAGTTGGGAAAAAAATGATAATTTCAATGCAAAATGTGTTATTCCCTATAGATTTTGAGATGAAAACGAAATTGAGTTATTCTATTTTTAATTTAATAGATAGAATGCGGCGTTTACATTATTTAAATAGTAAAATTTAATTTGTGAAATTTAAATTTAAAATTTATTTTTTAAATCAAATTATATCATATAAATATTTTTATTAATTATGCTCTACACACACTAGCTTAATAATAGAATTTTTCTTTAGAGTTTAATGAGAAAAAGCACATGCAAAAAAAAAAATAATGCTACTCATCATCTCTTTTTTCATCGTCTTCTTACCATCTCATGATGTGGTATTAGATGATTGAACTAATACCACATCATGAATAATAAGAAAACGATAAAAAGATGAAAAACAAAATAGATTTTTTCTACAAAAAAATGAAAGTTCTATATAAAAACTCGAAGTAATGGCTTTGAATTTCTATATACAACATCAAAAGGAGGTTAGATAAAGAAGTCAACACACATATTTTTAGAGAAAGTGAGTTCTACAGTTGTAGAATACGCAAATTTCTCATGCTTTTTTTCGAAAAAATTTGACAAATTTAGTACTCGCGTGAAAAAGAACAACTTTTTAATATTAGACTATATTTTTTTAAAATAAAATACGTGAAACTTGCATATCCTAAAAGTGTATTTAACATTACTCTATTTTTGTTCTGTAAGTCTACATCGCAAATCATTCCTAATAGATGCTTAGTAGGGCAAAGAACGTATCATACAAGTACCTATTTTTTTAATGTTTTCATATAATTGGCATGCTTAAAGCAGTGTCTGTTGAATGAACCCCCAACAAGTAACAACAGTCCTGCCCTTAACTTCCATGATTGATGAAAAGATAAAGATATTATAATTTATTATTACATATTACTTCTTTAGAAAAAGATTGCAATTGCCCATAGGTCATTATTTTTTATTTTCTTTTCTTCAATATCCTACTAAATAATTTTTTAATATTATTTTTATTTTAAGATTTGAAAAAGTTGAATAATATTTTTGTGTTTTGTTTAAAAATTTGAAAAATTTGTAATTATTAGATGAAAAAATTGAAAATTGAAAATTAAAAAATATTTGAATGATATTTGAATGTTGAGATAAGATAAGATGAGATGATTTAAACTAAGCGATAACCTCTTAAAAAAAATGAGTCTTAACATAAAAATGAGTCTCTAAGATGTCACTTTCTCATTTCTTGATTATGAACTTCATTTGAGTTTCTTCTTCATTTTCCTCCATTTTAGAGACAAGATCTACTGTTCCTCACCAAATCAAATTCATTCTTTTGCCCACCGTCAATGGAACCCTCTTCCCAAGCCGCCGGCATCTACGGCCTCCATATCACAGGTGTGTGGTCCTCACGCGTCATCATTGATGTGTGAAAAATATATAGACCTCATTGTGAAAAAATAAAATGTAAAAATTCAATTTTTATTAATATAAACCACATTTTTATAAAAAAAAATTATAGACTTTTATATTTAAAGTTTGTATTTGATTTTAGTCTGACATGATTCCCAGCTCTTTTTTCCCTGTGTTTTAAGTACTTTTTCTCTTCTATTTTCCTCACTTTTTCTCTTCAATCGGCGTCCACAGCTCTACCATCGACTCGCGCCCCATTCTACAGCCAATAGACATGAGTCTTACTTTCTATTTCGAGGATCTAATTGATGAGGGTGTTGAAAACTCTATTGCGGCTTCATGCCATTATACTGTAAACCAACCCTCTACGGTTTTGCATTCAAAACCTCCTTTTGGCAGTCATTAATTTCCTCAGCTTGATCGAGGAACATAGATTCGAACCAAAGCTTTGGCTACATTACCCGTTTTTTGGTTTCTCAACTTTAGTATTTTGATGGGCTATCCATGACTTAAAAGCATTTATGCAAAACAAAAGAGGAAGCAAAACCCCATGCAGAAGGAATATCTCAGAGAAGGGGCCTGGACCTGTGCATTCATTGATGAGTGCAACATTTGTCAGGCGAGTGACCTTCATAATTGCTTTTCCTTCTTGAGACAAGGCTGAATATGGTTGTCCCTTTTCTCATAATTCTATGATATTAAATGATTTATAAATAAAATATAATAAAATAATCTCTAATCATCTAATATTACATCTTAAAATAATAAAAATTAAAATGATAAATAGCACTACTCACTTTAGAAATATATAGAAGCATATGCAGAAGAAGTCTTCTTTTTCCCCTTTATTTTTTCTTTATCCTCCCCCTCTTTCCCCCAGCCTCTTCAGGAACAAAAACTTCCTTTCATTGCCACCACCCTGAATAAATCTAACAAACACACTATGAATAAATTAATGGAAATTGTCAACAATCACCCCTCACCCATCAGTTTATGGTATTCACTTTCAGGGAAAAAGTTACAATATATTATTAGGTAAATTCATTTCAAGGCATCTACCCACCACCGTTCAATGCAAACTACAAGGGAAATCAGGCTTATAAATTGGTTTTCAGGCCTTTCCCAAAGAGAAAAAAAAAAAAAAAAAAAGTTCAGGCAGGCTGTGTACTCAGTGCAGAACAACAACAAAGGGCCAAGGCAACAACTTGATGCAATTATTTGTGCTTTTAAGAGCAGAACAGTCTAGAAAACAAGTAAGCATGGCAACCCTGCACGGTATCAAGTAAAGGAGTTGTTTGACATGCTTCCTCAACTGTACGGTCCATCCACTTTGTCAAGATCGCTTCAGCAAGAACAACAATCTGATGCTGCAATACAGCTGCACCCATAGGTCCTACCAAATTCAGCCTTGTTGCAGCAGAAATAACATCTCTCATCGTGATAAACAGGTAAGCTCTCTGAGAGGTTCTACTATCCAAACCAAGAAGTCCACATGTAAGCCCAAATATAGGAGCATGATGGAAAGAAACAACCCCAGAACCTACAGAGGTATCTCTCATGGACTTAAGAGAGGGGGTTTCTGAAAAGACAGCAGCAGCCACCCTCATAAGTGCTGATCCTTGTGCAATTGATGCCTTTCGACCCACTTCATTAGTTAGCATTGCATCTAATGTTCTGTCAAGTTTTTGCCAGGTTTCCAAATCAGGTGAAATTGTTGCAGAAAAAACAAATGGAAGGAGTAAGCTTCCGGTATTCTCTAACACATGGATTACAAAAGTTTGGAGATCCTCAGGACCCGATATGATGCGGGCTTGGATTGCTGCCTCAAGACCAAAAGAATGAGCAAACCCACCTGTAGGTAGGATGGAATCAATCAATTGCCACTGACTCCACTGTAAATGAGAATCCGTAGGAGTAGGTTTTTCGACCTCTATATGTGCTTCCATTCCATCCTCCATTGGAGGAAAGAAAGTGTTCTGCATATTGACAAATAATGATAATAAACATATGTATGTAGAAGTAACAAAGCATGCAAATTATCTCAAACTTTTTTTCCCATCTGAATTGTGCAAGAAAACTCATACATATGTAGTTCCTATGCAAGTAACAATCAATGATGCTAGTTTTTCCTGAATACTGTTTTTACATCTGTTCAACCCAAAAGAGGGAGAGTCGTACATGTTATGATGGTAATTAATGATATTAAAAAATACTGAACATTATTATGATCCTTTTATTATCATCCTTCCCATGGACTCTTTGGGAAAAAAATAACTACTAAAATGAAACATCATAAAGCCAGTTGAAGTTAATTTATTACAGGATGAATGCTATTCTGCAAGAAAGTAAAGTCGGTGGCAGGGGATCCCATAATGGCTAGAATCATCTGTTAGATGTCCCCATGTCCAAAAATCGATCAGAGAGATCCATCCCTCTTTTTCCCGTTACAGCCCATTCAAGTTGGCAATCACGCTGTATGCTTGCCTGGTTGACTCCTTCAAAGACAGTCAATTAAGCAGAAGTGTCAGGGATGAGGTGCGGTACCCCCATATTCATTCCACTCATTCATACCCAGTACGAATGGACTTAAATAGGCATACACTGCTTTTGGGAAAACTACTGAATCAAAATTGTGGAGAAGAAAGCTAGGCCTTCCGCAATAATCTAAAGTCAGGAACAAACTGAAGAGGCACCATCATTCCATGAATACTTCCCAAACTAGTGACGAAAAAGACTAATAAGAACAGAAAACCTCAATGACGGAATTCATGTTTCTATCATTTTTTTCGCCACATTTTTTCTTCTTATACCTGAGTTTAACCCAAAACTAACCAAGATACACGCATATGCATATGCTTTCCTTTCAGACTCAAAAAGACACTCACTTGGTAAGTGCATTAGCCAAGAAATCTTTGATAACGACCAGACGTAAAGCAAGCAAACTAAATGAAGCAAAAACTTTGGTGAGACACACTGTCGACTGTCTCTCAGATCAGCATAAAGCTCAATCAAGAAGAAAGGAAGTCAACAAACCCAGAAACCCATCAGAAAATAAAATAAAATAACAACAAAAACCAAACCCCAAAGTAATTTTCTTCAACACATACAAAAAAGAACGGGAATGGAGATGAGTTTCATAAATGGTATCAGTTACCATCAGATGGTGAGGTTGGGTCAGAGCAAGTGCTGTGGATGATGGAATGGTGATTTGGAGGCTGTGGAGCGGGATCAAATCTTCTTCACCATCTTCGACTGAGTTGGGTTTTTTGTTAGGGACAGGGGAGCTTCCACCGGGTTCATCTGACTTCCTCTTAAGAGACAAAAGAGCCGGCTCTATTTTCATCGAGCTCCTTGCTCGAGGGTCGGAGAAAGTGTCATCAGAGACCCCCTGGCTCGGTTTTTGAGAACTTGATTGTGTTGGGAGTTCGCGGTGTGATAGTGGTAGGTGCGCACTGCGCAGTGCAGAAGTGAAGTCGTGAATGGAAGGGAAGCTGGGTCTGTCTGTCGGGCTAACGAGGATTTCGAAGGGCGTGGATTCTTTGCGTGGGTTTGAATCAGTATGGCCAGGCCTTGATTATGGAAAAATCTTTGTCAGCTATGGGCCTTGTTGTTTGGTTCGAGTCCGAGTTGGGATGGGTCCGAGACTCCGAGTTATCCGCATTACAAAGCTTGGAAAAAAGGAAATTCAAAAGATAAAAGTTAGACCATTGAAAAGTTATAAATAAAAAAAATTATTTTATAAACTTCCGGTCTTAGTTGTTATATAAATCATAATGTTTAGTAAGGTAAATTTAGAAGGTTGTATGCCAGTCTCCTCTCTGTTTTCTCTCCCGCGAAAACTGAGGTGGTGAAAAAAGTCAGAAACCGTTAGGGTGGATCTGAGAGGAATGTAGGTGGGAAATGGTAGAATCGGAACGTGAAGAGATGGAAGGGATCGAAAGGATGTGTGGTAGGCTCCGATTATCGGAGGAAGAGAAGATAGGTATTGATTTCGATCCAGATTCGGTGAATGTTGCACGAGAAAGGGGGAGAGGAGTTTAGTTGGGAAGGTATGTATGGACAGAGTAATTGGATGTGAAGTGATTGCTGCGATTATGACTAAAATCTGGAGAGTAAGTAGCCCTGCAGAATTTTTGGGAGTTGGAAAGAATTTGTTTGTGATAACATTCAAAACTAGCGCCGATAAGATGCGAATTCCTGGAGGGAAGACCATGGCTATTCGATAGCCATATGTTCGTACTAAAAGTGTTCGATGGTTTCTCTCAACCAAATCAGTGGAACTTTTCTACTGAAGTTTTTTGGATACAGGTCCATGATCTTCCAATGGTTTGTATGACTCGGGAGGGAGGAATCCATATTGGAAGCTCAATCGGAGAGGTCAAGAAGGTGGAGAGTCCTGAAGATGGCATTGGATGGGGACAATTTTTACGGATCAGAGTGGAGATCCAACTGCACAAAGCACTAGCTCGAGGGAGATTTGTCAAGGTAAATGGAAGGCAAATTTGGGCAACGTTGAGGTATGAAAAACTGCCTCGTATTTGTTTTAATTGTGGTTGGGTTCTTCATAGGGAGGGTGGGTGTAGTATGGGAACCGGGAAGAGGGAGGAGATGGGGGAGGATGTAGCACAATTTGGTTCATGGTTGAGGGCAGAGGTTGGGCAAAAAGGAAAATATAATGGCTATTGGAATAGATCTGGGAGGGTGGGGAAGGAAAAAACAGGCTGGAAGGATGAGGAAAAGGAAAAAGAAAAAGAAGGGGTGGGGGCTGGAAGAGAGGAATTGGATGTGGTGGAAGGAGTTGCGGGTGTTGAGAGGGAGATTTCAAAAGTAGAGGGTGTCGTGGTTCTGGGGGCCAAAGTAACAAAAGTAGAAAATAAATGGGGGGAGAAGGATGAAGGGTTGATAGAAATAAGTGAGGGATCGAGTTTGTTGCTTTTACCTGAGGAAGAGAAAGGAGGAGGAGGGGCTGTGGATGCTAGTTCTGATGAGAAGCAAAGTGTGTCTAGTGAGAAGAAAAATAGCAGTTGGAAGAGAAGGGCTAGAGATAAAAGTAAGGAAAATACTCTTGTGAACCTGGTGAGTATTAGAAAAAGGGGCGGGTCACAGGAGCTAATGATTGTGTGGGGAAAAAGTTGAAATTAAGTGATGAAGAGCACTTTGAGTGCAGATTGGCAGAGGCTGCTGTGCAGTCCTGCCAAGAATTATGAAAATACTATGTTGGAACTGCCGGGGGCTTGGGAACCCTCGGACAGTTCAGTCACTTTGCATTATGGCAAAGGAGAAGAGACTCGAGATTGTCTTTTTGATAGAGACAAGAATGCGTATGGAAAAAGCTGTGAATATCAGGAGAAAATTGGGAATGGATGGTTGTGTGGTTGTCGAACCCAGAGGCATGAGTGGTGGATTAATGGCCCTATGGAAAGAGGAAGATCAGGTTGATTTGCTGAAT
This sequence comes from Juglans regia, assembly GCF_001411555.2. Classification (NCBI taxonomy): domain Eukaryota; kingdom Viridiplantae; phylum Streptophyta; class Magnoliopsida; order Fagales; family Juglandaceae; genus Juglans; species Juglans regia. The sequence continues at coordinate 23,256,426 of NC_049914.1, read as the reverse complement.
TACTCACAATGGCATATCAATTTGTTGGTGAAAGGGAATAAGGGGGAGAGGGATTGGTTGTTGACTGGGTTTTATGGGAACCCAGATGCTAATAAAAGGGGGAAATCATGGGATCTTTTAAAAGAATTAAAGCCTCAAGATGGGATGGAGTGGTGTGTTCTAGGTGATTTTAATGAAATAATCTCTCAAGATGAAAAGGTGGGAGGGAGAGAAAGAGGTGAGGGGCAGATGGCACAATTCAGAGAAGCTCTAGAGTGCTCTGGGCTGCATGATATGGGATGGAAGGGGAACAAGTTCACATGGTCAAATGGGCATGAGGACCATACTTTTATTAAAGAAAGACTTGATAGGGGGGTGGCTAATCAGAGGTGGATGGGCAGGTTCTTGGAGAGAAGGGTAGAGGTGCTTGGAACACAAGTTTCTGATCATAAGGCTTTATTTTTATCGGTGGAAGGGAAGGCTGGGGGGTTTCAACGGAGAAGGAATTTTAAGTATGAGATGAGCTGGGGCATGGAAGAGGTGTGCAGTAAAATTGTAAGAGAGGAATGGGGAAAATATAATATAGAAAGGAAACCTCTAAAAAAAATTCAAGAGCTGCTATCAGGGTGTAGAAGGGCTCTAAGCAGATGGAGTAGAGGTTCAATAAGAGTTAGAGAGGGGGCCATAAAAGAAAAAACTGAGAGACTTAATTTTCTGGAAGTTGATGAAAAGCCCGAGAGTATGGGAGAAATAAAAAAGTTAAGAGAAGAGTTAGGTTTCTTGTTGGAACAGGAAGATTTGAGGTGGAAGCAAAGGGCTAAGAAACAATAGTTAGCATGTGGTGACAAGAATACTCAATTCTTTCACGCATGTGCAAGCCAAAGAAGAAAGAAAAATACCATCAAATCCATCATGGATGAGGAAGGAAGGGTGGTGGAATCTGAGAGGGAATTAGAGGGTGCTTTCTGGGATTATTTTGGAAAAACTTACACTTCCTCGAACCCTTCCTCTGGTGATATTGTGAACTGTGTGCAGCATGCTAGATCCAAAATTGATGAAGGTATGAGAGGAGGTTTAGAGAGAAAGTTTACTGTGGAAGAGGTGGAGTTGGCTCTAAAGCAAATGTCTCCCATGAAGTCTTCGGGAGTTGATGGTTTTGGGGTTGGTTTCTACCAAAACCACTGGGAAATAGTTAAAGAGGAAACTTGTAAAGCAGTTTTAGTGTTCTGAATGGGGGAGAGATAAGCATGGAGTTGAACCATACGTTGATTGCATTGATTCCCAAAGTGAAAGATCCTATCTCAGTGAGAGATTTTAGGCCAATCAGCCTTTGTAATGTGTTGTACAAACTCATTGCAAAGATGCTTGCAAATAGAATTAAGAAAGTTCTTCCAGCTGTGATTTCCCAAAACCAAAGTGTTTTTATCCCGGGAAGGCTAATCACGGATAACATAATGGTGGCATATGAAATGTTGCATTCAATGAGATTGAGGCAAAGGGGTGGTGAAGAGAGTATGGCTGTCAAATTGGATATGTCTAAGGCCTATGACAGAGTTGAGTGGTCTTTCCTAAGGGCAATGTTGTTAAAATTGGGGTTTGGGGAAAAAATAACTGGACTGCTTATGAAATGTGTGGAAACTGTCAGCTTCTCGGTTATTGTTAATGGGAAGGTTGGGAGAATTTTAAGGCCAACTAGAGGAATTAGGCAAGGGGACCCCCTTTCCCCTTACCTATTCATCATATGTGCTGAGGGACTTAGCCAAATGCTGCATAAAGCTGAGACACGAGGTGATATAAGGGGGAGTGCTGTATGCAGAGGTGGATTGAGAGTGAATCACCTATTATTTGCTGACGACTGTGTGTTATTTTGCAGGTCAAAAGTAGAGGAGTGGAGGAGAGTTTATGAAATTTTAAAACTCTATGAAGCTGCTTCTGGCCAAGCTCTTAATAAAGAAAAAACTTCTATAATGTTCAGCAAAAATACAAAAACTGAAACAAGAAGGAGAGTCAACCATGAAGCTGGTGCAGTGATGTGTGACAGCTATGAAAGATATTTAGGCCTACCTGCTTTTGTGGGAAGATCTAAATATAATGCTTTTCGAAGCATAAAAGAAAGGAGAGGAAAGGAGGTGATGATCAAAGCTGTTTTACAAGCAGTACCAACATACACAATGGGTGTTTTCTTGTTGCCCAAAAGACTATGCACTGAGATTGAAGGCATTTTCTCGAGATTTTGGTGGAGTCAAGGTCAGAATGGAAAAAGTATACATTGGAGAAAATGAGGTGAAATGGGAAGGCCAAAAATGAAGGGAGGGATGGGTTTTAGATCTCTAACAAGCTTTAATTTGGCAATGTTGGCAAAACAGGGGTGGAGGTTACTAAAAGAGCCTCAATCCTTGGTTGCTAAAATCTTTAAGGAAAAATACTATAAGCATTCAAAGGTTCTGGAGGCATCACTTGGCAGATTCCCTTCCCTAATCTGGAGGAGTGTATGGACAGCTATGGAGGTGGTAAGGGAAGGGGCTATATGGAGGGTGGGGAATGGTAAGGAAATTAAGATCTGGGGACAGAAATGGTTGCCTACCAAAACCACACACTGTGTTCAGTCTCTTGTATCGATGTGCAAGATGATGCAAAGGTTTGTGAATTAATAGATGAGGAAAATAGATGCTGGAAGTTGGATTTGGTGAATGCAGTGCTGTCAAAGGAAGAAGCTGAGATTGTGAGATCAATCCCTATCAGTCAAAGGGGTATAGCAGATAAGCTAGTGTGGGGTCAAACAAAGAATGGGAAGTACTCGGTGAGGAGTGCTTACCATATGGTCCAGCAAAGGCTATTGCAGAAAGGTGGTGAGCCTTCTAATTCTGAGAAAATATATGAGATATGGTAAAAAATGTGGAGCATGAATGTACCAGCTGCTACAAAGCTGTTTGTGTGGAGAGCTGTGAGTGATTTATTGCCCACAAGGAAAAACCTCTGGAAGAAAAAGATTGTAGAGGATCCCTTGTGCCCAATTTGCAACTTGAATGAAGAAACAATATCTCATGTAATGTGGTCTTGCCCTGCAACAGTTGATGTATGGGGGGATACAAGGAGCCCGATAAGTAAGTGGCCTTCTGGTGACTGTAATTTTGAACAAAAATGGTTGGATTTGTGCAGAGTTATGGATCAGGAAAGCATGGAGAAGGTGGCTGTAATAATGAGGGGTATTTGGTATAGAAGAAATAAATATGTCTTTGAAAACAAATTTTGGAGGCCTGGTAATGTAGTGCAGATGGCAGTTACGGGATTGGAGGACTATTACTCAGTAAATGAGAAAAAAACTGGTTTGAACAAGGGGAAGGGAGAGGATAGAGGAAAAAGTCATTGGAGATGTCCTGTTGATGTAGATTTCAAAGTAAATTTTGATGGGGCCTTTGACCAGAGTAGCTCAAAGATTGGAATGGGGGTGGTAATAAGAGATAAGAAGGGGGAGGTTGTTGCTGCTTTGAGTGCTTCACGAAGGGAAGGCCAAAATGCCTTTGTGGCAGAGGGCATGGCATTATGGAGAGCAATGGAATTCTGCTTAGAGATTGGCATGGTGGATGTGGAGTTTGATGGAGACTCAAAAGAATTGATTGAAGCTGTGATGTCAGATGAAGAAGAGGATTCCAGATGGGGACAGATTGTTGAAGATATAAAACAACTAAGGCATCAGTACAGCAACTGGAAGGTGGTCTTCAATTATAGGGAAAGTAACGAAGTAGCTCACAACTTGGCAAAAATGGCACTTTTGTTTGATGAGGAATTAGTTTGGATAGAAGAAGTACCAAGCTCGATACATCAGTATATTGTAAAGGACAATCTTTGTAACGATTTACAGTAAATGAAAGTTGATGAAATGATTCAAAAAAAAAAAAAAAGTAAGGTAAATTTAATGTAGTTCATAAATTTATAAACTTCAATTTCATAATTATCTTTATCAATCTAATATTTTAAAAAAGATTTCAAATTTCGAGTTTTCAATGAATTTATATTTTGCAAAAAACAAAAAAAAAACATATAATTTCTTATGATTTTTTCATGATGATCTTGAAGAATTAATTTTTATCTTAATACATTTACAACTATTTTATAATTTATTTTATAAATTAATTTACTATTTTATTATAAAATATATTATTATAAAAGTAATAATATTTAGTGATATGTCCTTTGTACAAGACAAGAGTACCGCCTCCTCCAAAATTAGCTGAAAATTATAAAGTACGATGTTCAGTTCATTGTAGATGCAGTTACAAATTACAATACGAGGTTCAGTTCAGCGTACAAGCAGTTTCAATGGAACCTCCGGTGCTTCCGGCCTTGCCCAAATACAGCGACCTCTCTCCACACCAATTCGCTTTTCTGGAGGAACGTTTTCGAACCCGTGAAGATCTACTCCTCCGATCTCCTCATCTATTGGCGGCACTCACCAAACGCTGCGCTGATCTGGACGACGATCTCCGAGCCCTCGGAAGGAACATCGCCGGACGAGCTGTTTCGTGGATCTCTCGTTCATTTGCAGCCAGAACCTCCCTTCATAGTGTCACTCTCAAGCTTGAGAATCTCAGCCTCCGCACATTCCCTCGTTCGTTTCTGCTGCTCTGCCCACTCAACTATTTGGTTCCATTCATTTTGATTTTAACTTTATTTTTATTCATATTATTATAAATCAAACTGTTCTAATTTCTTTTTGGACTGTAGAAGGGCTTCGTTCGAAGATGTTGGGCGAAGAGCTGCCTCAACTTGCGAAGCAACTCAGGCAAATAGAAGATATCCGCCATTATATCGGTGAGTTTGGGACTTCCATCTCTTCTCTCTCTCTCTCTCTCTCTCTATTAAAAAAAAAATCGATTTCGTTGTCTGTTTTCCAAGTCTGTATGTGATCAACTTGTCAAACTCTAGTATTGTTGTTGCCAATTTATTTTCGCCACAATCATTTGCATTGTATACTCTCGCATACATTCCTTCGTCTCGTTTACTACTCGTGCTATGTATTTAATTTTTCAGGAGTAAAAATCCCTTAATTCGAAATAACTTATGATGCTAGATTATTTCTGAAGTTCAACTTTGTCGTTGTGCGTATGAGTGCATGTCAGAGAGAGAGAGACCGAAACGTGAACAGATCCTTATGTCTTCACTTCCACCTCTTTCATTATTAGCCAGCAGTTGGTGTATGTATTTCTTTACTTCCATGCATACCTGTTGGGACAAAATAGGTTCATCTTGCTTGACTGTGTAGTCTGATTCTTATGCCTAGGTTATTGCATATATTTTCGTTTTCTATTTGCCCCTTGCTGGAGGCTAAGCTTAATACCCTCTTGATATTTCAGAGACTATTCTACGGTTAGAGGCTCTGATTGGGGATCTCGAGGATGTTGTTTTTTGCACCACGAGTCGCCATTCCGGGGCCATGTTTGCTGCAAAGTTTTCAAACTCATCAATTGCTACTGTAATGGTTTTGTCCTCCTTTTTCCTCAATATTCCTGGTTACATGTTGAAATGGTGGATTAGTTGATGAGTGCAAATGCTGAACACTGTAAGATGCTTTTGGAATGCAGGAATCTGAACCAAATCAAGAAAAGTTGCTTCAAGCCATGAAATTCATGAACAATATTGAAGAAGTATTGATCAGCATTGTAACATTCCAGCCTCAGTGGTGTAATCTTTTGAAATGTGTTGATACAAGGGTAGATAAAATTTTGGGTGTTCTCAGGCCACAAGTTCTTGCCGAACACCGAGCCCTTCTTGTTTCTCTTGGATGGCCACCAAAACTTTTAACATCTAAAACTGAAAGCGCACAAATATCTGGCCTCCCTAATCCTCTAGTTCTCATGCAAGATAACAAAAGAGAGTGTTATTCTCATAGCTTTGTAGCTCTTTGTGCTTTGCAGCATCTGCATAAGCGAAGGGAAGAACGTCAGCTAAATATTTTAGGAAGAAAAGAGTACAGTATGCAGCTTTGGGCCATTGATGAACTGGTATCTCCCATTGCATCACGGATGGAATACCACTTTTCGAAATGGGCTGATCAGCCTGAGTTTATGTTTGCTCTTGTGTATAAAATTACGAGGGATTTTATTGCTGGAGTGGATGATGTGTTGCAGCCTTTGATTGATAAAGCGCGATTAGTAAGTTGTAGCGCTAAAGAAGCTTGGGTTTCTGGAATGATCCAAATGCTGTCCGGTTTTTTAGCAAAGAGGATTCTCTCTCGTCTGGCTGAAAGATACAAGGAAAAACATTCGAAATCTGAAGTTATGACTTCATGGCTTCATCTGATAGACCTTATAGTTTCTTTTGATAAGCGTATGCAATCGCTCGTAAATTTGGAAACTTGTCTCTTCCTGGTAGGATCTGAAAGGTTTGAAGGGTTTTCTAGAGGCATATCAGTATTAATGATATTTGTTGATAGGCCAGACTGGCTCAAGCTTTGGGCAAAGATAGAGCTCAAGGATGCTTGTAAGAAACTAAAAGCAGAACTGAAAGATGAGAGAGCTTGGAAAATCGATAACAAAACTGGACCTGCATTGCACATCAACACAGACATTGATCAATATCTTCTTTCTACCAGAGAAGAACATAAAGCTCCATTCATTGCAGAATTTACCCTTAAAATTGCCTGGCAATTGATTGAAAGATGCCAAACTATGCCAGCCACATTTCCACGTTTACAATTTATCAGATCAGCTGTGGTCAAATTCCTCTGGTACTTCTTCGAAGTTCTGCTTTTGCGGTTCAAGAGAACTGAATTCTCTCCTGACAATTCTGATGATGATGCATTGGTCAGATTATGCGGACTAATTAATGCTGCCAGATTTGTTGAATCTAAACTGCAAGAGTGGAGTGATGATGTAGACATCCTGGAGATGAGAATTGCTGAAAATGATTCTAACCTCCATAATAAAGAGGAAAGTATAGACTCCAGTTGCTTTTTTGGGGAAGAAATTGCTAACTTGTCAGAGCTCGAAACCAATTGGCTCATGGAGATAATTTCTTTTATTCTTCGTGAATTTGAAAATCTTTCATGGGAATATGTCCAAAATAAGGAACGTTTTGAGCAACAGCAAGAGCAAGGAACTTTGGCTCCTGCAACCATGGATCTAGTTGTGTCAAGTGATTTCGTTGAAGCACTAGACATTCTTAGAAGTCAGCTTCATGTTTTGAAGACTAATCTCAATCCAAAAGACTTCTTGGATTTGTGGAGAAGTGTGGCTGAAGGGCTTGATCACTTCATTTCTTGCACCACTCTCACAAATGAGTTTCAATTTTCTGAGAGTGGGGTCAGTCAGTTTGAAACTGATATGCAAGCATTGTTTTTTATTTTTCAGCCTTTTTGTGCTCGGCCTCAAGCATTTTTTCCTTGTATTAAAGAGACTCTTAAGCTGTTACAAATGAACAAGGAAGGGATAAAGCATTTGCAAGTAGTTTTATCCACAGGTAAAAATGGAATAAAATGCTTGCATCCTTGTGGAATTTCCCACCTACCTTTTGATCAAGTTGATACATTTTTGAGGAACAGGAAGTTTAAAACTTGATATTTACAATGTTAGGATACTGAAAATGCAGTCTTTTATTTTTCTTCCCTTCCAGCTTCTTGTAGCTAAACTAGATTTCTTCTCTCTTTCTATGATTATTTAGTTACCAATGGCTTTTTAAGCCCATGTAAATGAAACTTACACAAATGATTACAGTACCATGGTTATTCTCACAAATTTGTGGTACTCCTATAGTTGTTTTTCACTCTTCAGGAGCTGGTGTCTGTAGGAGTCTTGGTAATAAGTGAAAATCCTAGATCCAATGCTGCAACTTCAGCAATGGGAGAGCAAGCAGAGAAAGAACTATATGTGGTGTGAAAAGGAAGGAGGTGATGCTGAAATTACCCTAACAATATAAAAGAGATTACTCATCTACCTATTTTTGATAGAATGCAAGTTTTCTGATAATTTTTTCAACACAAGATATATTACTTAGTTATAAGAAAAACTGAAAAAAAATACATTTTGAATCTTATCATTCTCCAAAGTATTTGTATCCGGGTACAAATCAATACCTCAAAGAGTAAAAAGAAGTTGGTATTTTGTACCTGAGTCTGATGATGATTAAGGAATGGCTCAAGTAATCGAGATAGATGTCCAATGATTTCAACATTATCAAATAATCACATGTGACATCCCTTTAAAAAAAAAAAAAAAAAATCTAAAGAGGGATAGATTGATAAATTGTCGTGATTTGATACGATATATGAAATTATAAAATTATTTTTAATATAAAATAAATTTAAATAATAACATAAAATTACGTCAATTTATAAATTTTTTTTTATGCAATCTCTTTATATTTACAGCAGCTCTAACAAGAAAAAGAATACTCTCCATCAAATGAAGAAGTGGAGATTGAGCCACGGAGTTGGCCTAGACTCGCTGCTGCATTAATGAGTATCCCTAGTCGGAGCGAATACGAATACATAAACTTGGACAAAAATAAACATAGGACCTTATTCACATATATGTATATCGATTCTGTAAGGGACGGGCCGGTTGGGTTGGAAGAGAGAGCGAAAGATGCAGAGAGATCCTACACCTGCAACAATGGGGAATTTGGAGGATATGAAGGAGTGGCCGTAAAGTGACTTTGTTGCAATCTCTCTCTCTCTCTCTCTCTCTCTCTCTCGCGAAACTCCAAATTCTGAGTCTGAATCCGAAATCCCAATAATGCTTTCGCTGAAACATGTAGCCAAATCTAATGCTTTTCTCTCCAGACTGGCCATCGTGATCTCCACCTCTCAATCCTTGTCTTCTTCTTTGTCTCTATATCCCCACTTCTATTACACTGCTTCTTATTCCTCTAATCAGAACACTCATTTCCTCCCTGCTTCCACCGACTTCTTGGCCTCCTCCTTCAAGGATTGGTTCAAGCTCCACAACAACCAACTTTTGGACCGAATCTTCGGCATCTTAGGCGCCCAGTCTGACGACGATTTACCCTCCCGCCGCGCCGCCGACCTCGCTCTCTCTCAGCTTGGCTTTCGTCTCTCCGAATCCTTCGTGTTGGAGGTTCTCAGGTATGGCAGTGACGTCCTCTCCTGCCTCAAGTTCTTCGACTGGGCCGGCCGCCAGCCTGGCTTCCACCACACCCGCGTCACCTTCTACGCTATCTTCAAAATCCTATCCAAGGCCAAGCTCATGTCCCTCATGCTCGACATCCTCCACAACGACAAGACACAGCGATACTTTCATAGGGTTCGTTTCTACGACACTTTGGTCATGGGATACGCTGTCGCGGGTAAGCCCGATATTGCGCTTCAAGTGTTTGGTAGAATGCGGTTTCAAGGTCTTGACTTGGATTCTTTTTCTTATCACGTGCTTCTGAATGCTTTGGTGGAGGAGAGTTGTTTCGACGCGGTTGATGCCATTCTTAAGCAGATTCAAATGCGAGGTTTTGAGAATGGGATCACTCATTCGATAACGGTGAAGAATTATTGCAAGCAGAAACGGTTGGACGAGGCGGAGGCTTTCTTGCGTGGGTTGATGAGTGAAGGACGAGAATTGGACGGCCATGGAGTGAGCGGGCTTGTGGATGCGCTTTGTAAGAGTAATGAGTTTGAGAAAGCAGGGAAGTTGGTTGAGGAGTTTCGGGAGTCGGGGATGGTTGCAATGGAGAATGCTTATGGGGTGTGGATGAGGGATCTGGTTCAGGCTGGGAGGTTAGATGGGGCTTTGGAGTTCCTACGGAGCAAGAAGTCAATGGAAGGGTATGTTCCTGAGGTGTTCCGGTACAATGTTTTGTTATGTCGGCTTTTGAGGGAGAATCGGCTCGAGGAATTGTGTGATTTGCTGATGGAGATGAAGGAGGGTCAGATATCCCCTGATAAGGTCACTATGAATGCAGCATTGTGCTTTTTTTGTAAAGCCGGGATGGTTGATGTTGCACTCAAGTTGTACAATTTAAGGTTTGAATTCGGGCTCTCTCTTAATAGCATGGCTTATAACTATTTGATCAATACTCTATGCGGTGATGGAAGCATCGATGAAGCATATCGCGTGTTAAAAAATTCTATTGACCAAGGCTATTTCCCAGGTAGGAAAATGTTTTCTGTGCTTGCTGATGCTTTGTGCAGAGAGGGAAAGCTTGATAAGATGAAGGAGTTGCTCATGGTTGCCTTGCAGAGGAATTTTATGCCAAGTACTTCCATATACGACAGGTTTATTTCTGCTTTGTGCAAGGCTAGGAGGGTAGAAGACGGGTATTTAATACATGGGGAACTTAACAGAATGAATAAAGTTACCTCGATGAATACTTACTTTAACTTGATACATGGTTTTAACAAGTCAAACAGGGGAGATATTGCAGCAAGACTTCTTATTGAGATGCAAGAAAGGGGTCACACCCCGACTCGAGCCTTGTTCAGAGCTGTTATTAGATGTTTGTGTGATATGGAAAATCCGGAAAAGCAATTTTTCAAATTATTGGAGATCCAGTTGTCTCATCATGAACCCAATTGTGAGCTTTACAACTTTTTTATTGACGGAGCTGGCCATGCCAAAAGGCCTGAGCTGGCTAGAGAAGTATTTGAGATGATGCAGAGAAGTGGGGTTGAGCCCAATCGGAGTTCTCACATTCTTATGTTGCAGAGTTATCTAAAAAGCGAGAGAATTTCTGATGCTTTGAATTTCTTTACAGATTTGCGCCAGAGAAAAAAGATTGGAGGGAAACTATACCATTCCATGGTTGTTGGTCTTTGCAAAGTCAACAAGGTGGATCTTGCATTGGATTTGTTTGGGGAGATGAGGGAATATAGAATTGTTCCAAGTATTGAATGCTATGAGTCTCTAATAAAGCTGTTGTGCTCGAGTAAAAAGTATGATACTGCAATAAACCTTATTAATGATTTGGAGAAACTCGGCCGTCATGTAACATCCTTTATCGGTAATGTACTTTTGTTCCATTCTTTGAAGACTCAAGACCTTTATGAAACTTGGATTCATTTGAGAGAAGTACAGGATGAGAGCTCTTGCTCTTCTGGTGGTACTTCAATGCTTGGCCTGCTCGTTGGTGCATTTTCTGGTCGTGTTACTGTGAGCCAACATATTGACAACTTGGAAGAAGTGATTGAAAAGTGCTTCCCGCTCGACACCTACACATATAATTTGTTGTTGAGAAGACTAAGCAGGAGGGATATGGACCTTGCTTGTGAGTATTTCAATCGGATATGTATGAGAGGGTTTGAACCTAATCGATGGACTTATGACATCTTAGTACATGGCTTTTTAAAACGTGGCAAGAAAGCTGAGGCTAGGATATGGTTAGAAGAGATGTTGCGGAATGGCTTTGATCCCACAGAGGGTACCATTAATTTGATGGGCATCTAATGGAATCAGTGGTCTAGGTTCCATTAAGCTTGTTGATTTTAAACAACAACAAAGTTCATACAGTTTTCATGAGAAATAATCAGTTTGATGCCATACTTTGATTAGTGACATGGCACATATTAGTTTTCTAAGTTTATCTGTCAACCATTGCAGGGAATGAATGAGATGTATTTTTTGTTTTTGTTTTTATTCATTTTGAGGCACTGGCTTAAGGATATTTGCTTTGTATCATCTCCTTGCATTACATCAATTATTTGGCGGGGAAGTTCTCTATCTGATTCAGCATGCTTTCATTAGTAAAGATTACGAGAAAGGATGGCTGTTTAGTTCCCTGTAATTTTTTCAGGCCTCAGGCCTGCAGTTATGTATGCGTATGGTTAAGCTGAAATTTGAAAAAAATTTCTTTAATCAAGGCTTTAAGACCTCTTGTTGGCTGCTTTTTGTTAAGAAAAATGATAAACATACAGCCTTTTTATTTATAACTATTTAAATAGAGGACATTTTTATAAAACAGAATTATAAGAATATCATAATTTTACAAAAATATCTTACGATTGACCGACTTAAGGTTGATAGAGGCAACTGAGTCAATGACTATGTCAAACTGTTAAAATAACAAAACAAAGAGGAGTGTTACAATCACAAATAGATTACACCAAAGTAATACGACAAATTGATGTAGCTTCATGTGATCCCGTCAGATCTGCTTTACAATAAAAGTTACTTTACAATTTGACAAATCACATTAGTTTATAGAATTATTTTTATATAATCACTTTTTGGCTAAAGCATTTCTCTAAAATAGGTTAGCTGTAAGCAAGCTCATTTTGACAATGCACATATAACTTGAATGACAAATTCTCTGTACAGGTTTTGGCATAGATTCTGTATATTTGGACAAAGGTTGATTTCACTGGTAGTTTCTAATGCCTATGCATTTAGGCAAATAGTTTCAGCCAGTGCCCAAGCATCATCTTCTCTCTTTCTAATCAATTTCAGCGTGTACATAATCAACAAACACAAAGTTTTTCTGTAGTTCATGCGAAGCAAAGGCCAATCCAGCACAAAGAAGTGCAAGCCCAGCCAAGAAAATCCGTAATTGCATATCTGAAGGGATCCCAGCAGTTGCACAGCAAAGAACTGTTGCACCAATTAAAAACTTCTGCAATGCCTGGAATCTTGTGTAAGCTCCTTTGCAAGATGAACATTTAAGAGTGTGCTGCTCAAATCTATCCAACATCTGGGAAACACGATGGAAGCAGAAACTATAAAAACAGTAGCAGCATCAATTTATCCCACAGGACATGCTTGCCCCTATTAAGATGATCTCTAATTTAACGTTTATTTCAAACATGTTCTGCCTACATATGCATATTTGCCAGCGTGCATGTGTATCTACGAAAGTACTTCATGTACCTTAGAAACAAGTCTATTTTATTGTTCATAGCTTCTGAAAACAATGAAAAAGAAAAGGGAAAAGAAACGAGTGGCTCGGGATCTGACAGCAAAGTGTCTTCCCACATCTTGTTATAAATTCAAATATTGTATATTGGCCTCATCTTAGAAACTAAATAGCAGGTATATATTGTATTTGTTGATTTACTTTCTTCCTTGATTAGAGAGAGAGAGAGAGCTTATTTTTGTCCCTGGAAGGTGGGAGAGCTCTAAAAATGTGAGTGAAAATAAGTTTCCATACCTGACGTTTTGAAAAGACTGTTGATGGCAAAGGTTGTTGGTTGCTTATGCCAAACCACTCAGGTTGGCTGTTGCCATGTCGCCGCAGCCAATTTCGAAATGCTAAGACAAGGCGATCTGCTTGGGTAGGTGTGAATGTTATTTTTGTATACTCCTTATTAACATCAACAGAACCCTCCATTGTCTTTGAAAGAAAGACCTTCTCTTGACCCTGAAGGACAATCATGTCCCCATCATACACCTTATTTGAAGTCCAATGCTCATGCCATCTAGGAACCACCTAACATCAATGCATACATTTGAGGAACTCAAGTTATAACGATACAAGCACTCCTTAAAACGGAAAGAAAACTTAAATATTGAGGGTAAGGTTTGCATTACTCAGTTGCATAGTAAATGGAATCATAGTAAATTAAATGAATAACTAGAAAATAAGCACAACAAATGAGAATGAAGGAGAAGATAAGCTTCCTTCATGTGGATATATACAACTTGCTAAATCTAAATAAAAGCACATCTAGAATACAATTGCTTCTATGAACATAATGGCATCTATATTATATGCGTGAGTGAGTGAGAGCGATCAAAAAAATTATAGGTGTGGGTGACACACACGTGCGGAGTAAAATGGCTCATATGATCAACCTTACATGCTTAGCACGTGTGGAGTAAAGTGGCTTATATGATCAACCTTACATGCTTAGCACCAAAAGGTCCTCATTCAGTAAAGCTGATCGAATGGAACTAACAAAAAACCAGCAACCGCGTAAATAATGACTCTAATACACCTAACGGTATCTTGTAACCATGAATATTAGAAATTGTGGACAACCCTTTGGAAGATTACCAAAAAACAATCGCAACATTGTAACTTATACTCTTGGGAGGCAATTACAAAGCTAGAATTCTCAAGACAACCGCACCACATTTCACTTGCAGATTCTTGTAAAAACTAGAGATGAAGAAGTAAGAAAGTTCTTCTGTTAAGGGTGTTCCCCACATGATATCATCGTCAAGAACTGCACTATTTCTCAACCCTACTCAAAAGCCCATCCCTTGTTCCTTTCATTGTAGATTCCCTACATTCTAGTGCCCTTCCCATCTGTGGAGGACACAATGGACCAGATGATTTTAAAGCATGTATATATCAAAAACATTTTCCAAGCATGTAAATATCAAAAACATTTTCCACCCCAATACGGAGTCTCCACCCATTCAGTCATTCATGCCAAACTTTGACACAAAAATACAACCTCTTGACAAGGATCACTTCTTCCAAGAGTAAGCAAAGCACTGAAACTGCCTTAAACCAAACAAGGACCCTTGTGAACTTAATTTTAGCATCTTTGCCCAAATGACAAACTAGTGTGTCATCAATAGGTTAGAGATGACTGATGAGGAACAGTTTCCACTCAAATTAAATCAGATTCAGCAATAATTAATTCTTCCTACTCAATCTCTGTTCAGCAGCCGCAGGGCATTTGTCTCACATGTCTATGCTCGTGTGCAACCCATCTTCTTGTTTAAGCCTATTTAAGATACTAAAGGGAAGGATGATGCTAGAGACAAATTAACTTATTAATAATCTCAAAGGTGGGATGTGTTTCATAAAAAATTACGAATCACAGAGGTGGGCTAGGACTTTTTTCCATTTTCTTTTCTTTATAATACTCCAATTATCTTGATCCCAAATAAGTGCTAATGTAATCTGCACAGTTAATATGTGTGAACTCAAGATATGAGATTATATAATCTTTACAAGTTATGAAGGACCTTGACCTGCCAGCAACACCTTCATCTTATAATGAAAATTATTCATTCTCAGCATTTTAGACAATGTAAAAGATAAGTTTATCATCTTAAACCTCAAAATATGGGGGTCCCAGCTCTCAAATCACTTCCCAGATAATGTTGCCATATCTTGTCATTGAACGGTGTCTATTCCACAACCACATAATGAAATATACCAAGTTTGCTAAACATTTTAAGATGCAATTATAATAATTTACATAAGAAAATAGTAAGCTTTAGTAAGATCATAACTAAAAGAGAGAAATGATAGGATCACCCATCTTACTGCTGTCAAATTTTAAATTAAATATTAAAGTATGATTGAAGAATTCTTACCTGCCACCAGGCAGGCCCTGGCATTGTAAACTGGAAGAAGTTTCTAGCACTACAAACAATAGACCGGGTCTTCCCAGGTGCCATTGGCACATTGAAGGAACAAATCCATATTATCCATTTTTGATCACCAACTATTGGAAGCTTTGTATCTATTTCTATTCTGTTAAACATCAATACAAGTATGAGTAGGATCCAGATGTGTAAAATTAAAATAAAAATTCTCTAGCATCTAAGAATTGAAAAGGGAATTTCAGGAAACTGATTTCAAGAAGACAAGAAAGTACGTCATAGATTTTAAATTCACTAGATGTCGTAACAGCTTGGTTAACTAGATATACTTCTCATAGGGTTATGAATGACGGCTACACAATAGAGGAAAATTATCCTCTAGAGCATCTCATATTAATCTCAAGCAAAATTTGCCAATTAGCTTAGCTACTAAGCCTCTTAACGTCTTACGCAGGACCTGGGAACTCCTCAGCTATCTCCTATTGTATAGCCTTTAGGTCCCAGCGCTCTCTAACGAGCCAAAAGAAACGTATTAAAAATAAACTTTAGAGTGAAGCCTCAAGAGATAGCCTAGAGGTATTGACCTTAAGCAGTATTGAAGAATCCCTTGATGCTTAAGCCTCACATGATCTTCTTTACATATATTTTTGTTATACTTCAAACTTATACAATGAAATTAAGGAGCCACTCAAGACTCCTAAGCAATCACATACAAGAATAATTTTTTTATGCGAGGACCAAAACAGATACAAGAACCATATGCATGAGATTTGTTATGATCATGCAAACAACACTTATAATCTAAGCTAAATGTAAGAAGTACACATCTGTAACTACTTAAGTGGGAGTGATGAACTTACTTATTGATATAATAACATGGTGCAACAAACTCAGCACTGATCCTTGGGTTCCCATCATTCGCCCCTGCAAAGCCCCAATGACCACTAGACTCTAGCTTAAAAGGCAGAGGCTTGGCTCTATCTCTCCTTCCTGTAACCTGTAAAAATATATTTATCCTTTAAGCAACATGGAAAGTTATTAATTATAGTCAATGGCCTTTGGTTCAAATGTCACCTCCACCCACCCCAAGCATGGGGTGGTGGGTGATATCTACTGTTCGAGTTCCCTTGGGTACATGAGTATTCTACCAAACAAAAGAAGTTATCCATTATCTGTTATAAAAAGTGCAATTATTAACCATTATTTCTAATTAGCAAGTTCCCCTAAGATATTCCTGTCAGAAAAACATGGCCAACCAAAGACATGTTTGTATTTTTAAAAACTTCTGAACCAAAGATCAATAAGCACAGTTAGCTTT
The DNA here is from genome assembly GCF_001411555.2 of Juglans regia. Classification (NCBI taxonomy): domain Eukaryota; kingdom Viridiplantae; phylum Streptophyta; class Magnoliopsida; order Fagales; family Juglandaceae; genus Juglans; species Juglans regia. Next base: position 23,239,908 of record NC_049914.1, on the reverse strand, counting down.
TTACTCAGACTGACAAGCATTAGAAGCATTGAGGCACCTTAGCATTAGATTTACCCAGGCACACCAACTGATTTCTGCTCTTACAGAACCAGAGTTTACATATGGTCAGGCTTTAAAAGGAATTAGAAGAAAATTGTTTCATCTAGATAACACTTGTTGTCTGCAGAGGCAAAACACGGAGTCTCATGCTTGAACCTCATTCTCCTATCTTAGTCTGGAACTCTTTGTTCAAATGAGCCTTCAATTCAACAATTCCTTCAATATTACAGAGAAACTCAGCCATGAGCACTGAACAAATTTAGCCAAGCTCTTACATTTGTTCCATGGTTGCAAATATTCAAATATTAAAAAGTGGTTTGGTTATCTAAAGCACAAATCCAGAATGAAAATCAGGTTTGATCATATTCTTAGTGAATTAAAAATGACTGTTAAAATGATGAAGTATCATGGCAGTGCACACAACACTGGCGAAAAGTTGCATAAATTCATAGACCAAACCAGTTCATCCCCTAATTCATAGAATAAAATTTCATTTTAAAATAAGTATACACCTTGTGATGAGCAAAATCAATGTGGGAAGGATCAGAGACATTCTCCATGAGGGTATCGTAGCCATAGAACAGATCACGCTGAATTGTCACCGACGAAAATTCAGCTTTATCAAAGTCATCAGGCAGCCTGCATAACATGGCATGTTTATTAAGATATGCATCATATTGCCATCAACTATATCTGGCAACTTTTAAGATATCATAACGAACCTATATCCTCAACTTCAATTATTAAATCAATACAAAAATATTTAAACACATTGTAGATCTGAACTGAATCGATCACCTAGGAGGCTTGGTGCCACGTGCTCTTTCCCAGCCATTCTCATCCGGCCAAACAAAGAGCAGGCCTTGAGATTGCATAGTAGGGAACCTTGTTGCGCACGCTCTCGAAGACTTAACAGCACGAGCTTCAGGACCTTCAGTTGAAGCCTGAGGGATCCTAACACAAGATCCGCACCCATCAAATGACCAACCGTGGTATGAACACTGCAAGTTTCCGCCTTCATCAATCCGCCCTTCCTAAGAATCAGTGAACTCCTCAGGATCATGAAGGCCCATCAAGAACCCAATTCCCCACTCGGTTGTGGAAAATGTACAAGAATTAAAGATATAGTTATATTGAATTTTATGTACTCCATCGTTTCGCTACCCAATAAAGCACGATTTCCTCTAGAAAGTTGAAACCAAAACGACAGGGAGGGAAAAAAAAACACAGCCCCATTTATATATAAAGGAATTTGCGAGACACTACACCAACACATGTCTTAAGTTTCCCTATCTTCTTAGTTATTCATTTCTAGTATTCATTCATTAATTGTTTTTTTTTTTTTTTTGGTCAACAAATCGAATATAGGGTGAGGTTTTATTTTTCAATTATTTCTTATCCTCAATTGTGTTAGCAACCAAACAGAGCCTAACTTCAATTCTCACAAAAAATTGGAGCGTAGAATAAGAGTGAAGGGACAAATTAAGTTACAGATAAGGGGGCGAGGCGATGGGGGCATTTGTCGTCGAAAGCAACCCATTCGTGGGCAGACCTGTCGAACCAGAGCACGAGATCTCGACCCAGAAGCTGAAACGGGGTAGGGAGATGAGGGTCCAAATCTTCAAGCAAAGAAACTGGGTACCAATGATCCCTCCAAGAGAACTTGGTACCAGACGAGCTTTCGTAACCGACGTCATCCTCAACACCATACTCTTCTTTCACGTATTTTCCTTCTTCTTCTTCTCGGTTTTCCTGAGACGCTGGTGTGGTTGGAGGAGCAGCTACACGTGGAAGAGAAAGATATCTACTTGCGGTGCCAGTACTCGGTGTTTTCCTCGAAGAGAGGCTCGGGATGTCGGGGGAGAGAAAGGGAAAGGAGGGTTTAAGGGATTTATTGTGTAGCGATAATGGTGATGATAGTCCAAGAAACGAAGAAAAAGCAGAGGCCGGGAGTAGCACTGCCATTATTTTTAGTGGGCAGTGTCTATAAGCCGAGTCCAAGCAAAGGCTGTGCCTTCTTTAACTCCAATGAGAGAGGGGAGGAGGGGGGGAGGGGTGTTGAGAAGTTTCTTTTTTTCTCTTTAGGGGTCAACAGCTTTGCGTGCAAGTCTGAAATGACTCTCTCCTCTCTCTGTTAGAGAGAGAGAGAGAGAGATGTGTCTGTATCTTCGGGGCTGCGTTCCAGAAGTGAAAGGAGTTTTAACGGTAAATAATTTGAGGAGGGAAATCAGTGGAGGGGACGATAGTTGTCCGAGTCTCATTGGCTAGTGGAAAGAAATTCTTTTAATTTTGTTTTGTTTTGTTATGGCGGAAACATGAGGTCCACAACTTTGTTTGGCAGGTACAGTCCCTCCACGTCCCACAACTGGTTGTTGCCAACCAGAAGTAAAAACAAAAAACTTAGATTAAAAAAAATAGAAATAGTAGGAACATAACTTAGGTCTCTTTTTTTTTTTTTAGCAAGGTTGCATTAAGATAAAATAACAGCATACAGAATAGTCTTAGAAACTAGAAATTAACAAAATACATCAGTGTTGGGAGGATCCTTCCCACTACGAAACTGTAGTAGTGATGAGGGAATTTGAATTAGGGGGATATTACTAAAGGCTTGCGTTGCCGCTGCCCACTACGCTAAATGATACGCGCATCGATTTTGTAATCGATGAATTTTCCTCGCTTTCAAACCTTGAATGACTCTAGGTGATGTTTGATGTCGTTGATTATTGGGCTCATGATCCATTCTTAATGTGTCGAGGTGTTTAAGATTTCTTGGATAGTGACTTTTGAGTCTCCTTCTAGAATTATTTTTTCAAGCTTCAATTTTTCCGCTTCTGTAATGGCCATTAAAGCTACAGATGCTTCTCCGACATTTGAGCTTACCTTGCTGATGAGGTCAGTTTTTGCAAATAATAACTCTTCGTTGTCTGCCCAACAAAGCGAGACAAGAATAGATCCTTCCTTTCTCGTGGCTACATCGAATGTAATGAGATGATATACATCTAGTTGTCTGTCTTCATATTCCTCAATCTAATTTTCTTGTCCTGCCCATGCTCTTGTGTGTTGTTTAACAGACTTAAAAACATATTGTACATACATGGAAATTGAGGGGGTTGCAAAAGCATGTTCAAGTTTATTCCTTATGAACCAAAGGTTATCCACTGCCATGGGAGCAAAAATCTAGAAATCATGTTGCTCTTCGTCGAATATTTTTAGAATGGAGGAAGGATTAATGATTATGCTAATCCAGTTGGAGATCGGTTGACTTGCAAAGTGGGAGGTGTCAATCGGCCACTTGGATTGCCTCCACATTACTCTAGAGAAAATGCAATTGAGGAAGAGATGAGGAAGATCTTCAGGTTTGGTTTTGCAAAGGGGGCATCGTATTTGATCTTCATCAAGAGGAATAACTTTACTGATCTTGGTTTTTGTGGGGAGGATATTGTGACTAATTTTCCAAAGAAGCATTTTTAGTCAATCTTGAATCTTCATCTTCCAGAGGATCCTCCAATTGATGGGCAGATTACTAGTTGAAGAAAATCCATCCTGATGAACCAAGGCTGCATAGGTTGATTTAATAGAGATTTTTCCCGAAGCATGATGGAGCCATTTGGTCTTGTCAGGTATGTACCGGAAGTTATGGTTTGCTAAGAGAATTTTTTGAATTTCTCTGGTGGTATTTTCTAAGAAAATGGTATTTAAGAGGAGGGTGTTCCAACGCCTTGGCTCTTCTAAGATGAGCTCCGAAACAGTCATGGAATAATCAACTATATCATTGGTGGGGGGAGGTTGAGGTATATTGGTTGGCAAAGTCGGAATCTAAGGATCAATCCAAACTCTTGTGGTGGCTCCATTATTGATTTGATAGCAAAAACTAGACCTTAGGAAGTCCCTTTGTTTTAAAAGGCTTTTCCAAAAATTGGAGTCCGATGACTTAGGGGATACCTCAAGGAAAGAATTTGATCTTAGGTATTTTTTTGAAAGAATTTCTTTCCAAAGACTGGTGGATCCATTTATGAAAGTCCATGCTAGTTTGGAGATGAGGGCCGAATTGAAAATGAAAATTTGTTTCAAACCAAGACCACCCATGGATTTGGGCAAACAAATCGAATTCCATGATTTTGGGGTAAATTTCTTTTTTTGGTTGTCTTCATATTCCCACTAGAACCTTCTTAGCAGTATATTAATTTTATTTTTTTTTGCCATTTCCTTAGGGAAGAGAAAGGTGGACATGGCATAAGAGGGTAGAGAGCTTACCACTGATCTAATGAGGACAGTTTTTTATGCTTGAGAAAGAATTTTTGTCTTCCAACCTTGAATTTTGGATTGGATTTTGCCAATGAGGTCTGATAGGAATTTATTCTTTTCAACACCATTTGTGAGGGGCATGCCCAAATATTTAGAATTTAGAGGTGAAGTTCTGAAATCAAAGAAGCTTTTAACAGTATTGATGGAATCAGGATTGGTGTTTGCACTGAAGTGAAGAGAGGATTTCCTATCGTTGATATTTTGACCAGACCAAGAATTATAAGTGGCAATACAATCTGCAAAGGCTTGGGCTGTTTGAGAATTTGTTGTGCCAAAAAAACAACAGATCATCAGCAAAGAGCAAATGGGAGATGGAGGGTCCATCTCTTGACAGTTTTATGCCTCTAAGACGGCCAAGATTTTCTTTATGGATGATGAGTCTGGAAAGCACTTCAGTGTCAAGAATGAAAAGGAATGGAGATAGGGGATCTCCCTATCTTAAACCTCTCGAGGGTTGAAAGAATCCATAAATGATTGAATAGGAGACAGTGGAAATACATTCTTTAATCCAATTGATCCATTTGTGATTGAAGCCAGAATGGTGTAGAACGTCCAGAAGGAATGGCCATTCCATAGAGTTAAAGGCTTTGGCCATATCAATTTTAATAGCCATAGTACACGTTCCGGTTCTTCTTTTTTTCATGAGGTGGAAAATCTCTTGAGCTAAAATCATAATTTCTTGAATGAGTCTATTTGGCAAGAAAGCAGTTTGATAAGGGGATATGATACTTGGCAAAACAGCTTGAAACTTATTGGCAAGGATTTTTGCTATAATTTTGTAGCAATCATTTGAAAGACTAATAGGTCTAAATTGATTGATATCATTTGGACTTTCCACCTTGGGAATTAAAACAATATTGGTATGATTTAGCTATTTTAAGAGTATTCCTTGAATGAAGAAGCTTTTCACAATAGCCAGAATATCAGATTTGATGATTTTCCAAAATTTTTTATAAAAGAGGCCCGTGAATCCATCAGGGCCTAGTGCCTTTGAGGAGGGAGGAGCTTTGACAACAAGGCTAATTTCCTCATTAGAAGGAATATGGCAAAGATAATCATTTTCAGTAGCAGTGACTTTTCTCGGAAAGAGATTATCCATATCCACAGGAGGTATAGGATTGCAAGAGGTGAAAGTGTTTTGAAAGTGCTCCAGAATGGTTGCAGACATAATGGATGGATCAGAGGACCAATGGTTATGACCCATTTTAAGGCATTCAATATTGTTACTTCTACGTCTGATCACAGTAGAAGCATTCTAGATTTTTTACGCCAGAGAGATTCTTCCCTAAGGAGTTCATGGATATTTGCTTGCAGGTCTGATTCCAAGGAGATGGGAGAGGGTATGTGATCTTGACCCTGGATGGTCGAGAGAATCTCAGAAAGATTTTTTATTTGAATTTGAATATGACCAAAGCTTTTGATGTTCCACTCTCGAAGGGTTTTTTTACTGTGCTTGAATTTTTTTGAGAGGATAAAGGAGGGGGTTCCTCTGAAATTATAACTCCATGCTTTTTTAATAATCCTGAAAATAAAGGGGTCTCTCAACCAAAACTCCTCAAATTTAAAAGATTTGGGATAAGATTGTCTATTGGATGAATCCAGTAAAATTGGAGCATGATCAGAGGAGTCACGTGTGAGGGTAGTGATGGATGCATGTGGGAACAGATCAAGCCAAGCTAAGTTGACAATCCTTCTATCTAATCTTTCTTTGATGAGATTGTAGCCATCCCTCTTGTTTGACCAGGTATATTTGGGTCCATTTGAATCGATATCAACCATCCCGAATCTATTCATGAAAAGAGGAAGCCCATTTAATTTAGAGGATTGAGCAAAGCATTTACCCCCTAATTTTTCAGATTGGGAAAAGATTGAGTTAAAATCCCTTATTGCAAGAGTAGGCCCAGAAAAGGACTCAGTAGTCTGATTAATACGGTCCCAAAAATGTTGTTTTTGACTAAACGAGGCAGGACAATAAACAAGATTCAGAAGCCATGGCATATAAGTAGGATCATAGTAGACCAGCACAGATATCATATTGCTAGAAATATTCACAAGTTCTGTACTGAAACCAGGACGATACATTAACAAAAGACCTCCTCATTTTTTGGTCGGTGGGGAGTGGACAAAAAAAGAAAAGCCAAGCATATTTACAATACTTTCATTTTCACAAGGAGATAATAAAGTTTCTGAAAGAAAAATAACTTCAGGATTATAGATCCTGATATTTGCACTGAGGGATCTAATTGCACGAGGTCGAGCAATACCTCGACAATTCCAAGCTAGTAGCCTCATGGATTTTTTTTGTGGCAATGAGGACCCTGCCACTCCAGTCATTGGATTAATGAGAAAAAGATTCATGGTTTGAGTTTGGACTATATTACCCGAAACTGTCAAGGCTTTCCTCTGATATGGAGCATAGTGGCTAGTGGAGCTGTTCCTTTTGCTCCTACGTAGTGTTCGGTTCATTTTTTCTTTTCGGGTTAGAGGATGTTCAGCAAAATGGTGCACCACAGCTTTGAACTCTGGAGGATTATTCATAGGGATCTGGGGCTCAGCTGCATAATGGAATCCTTCATGCTCCTTGTTGACTGTATCAGAATCAGCCACAGTGACAGTAGAAGATAGAAGGAATTTTTTATGCGGATATTGAAGAATTGGCTTTACTGGATTGATGGTTTTCCTCTTTCTAGATGACTCATTGGATGAAGCTGGGAAGATGTAAGGATTGTAAATGCCGAAGCCATGTTCCTCTGCTCTAGGGTTTAGGTAAAATTTTGATGGATGGGTTGTAGAGGAGAGGTTTGGGTATTAGGAAACGATGGGACTGGATAAATTCTGGCTGGGTTTGGACAGTTCAGTGATAAGTGGGCCTCTGTTGGCTTGGAATTGGGCTATGAATTGATTGAGTAAGGACGAGTTGGACTCGAATCTGATTGGTTTCGGGCTTGTATTCTCAAGAGGAGAAGTTGAAATAATTGGATTGACTACAGACGAGTGAAAGGAGATTTGCTTTAGGGGACAAGGGTTGACAATGTCTGCTGGAATGCAGGGTTGAGTTATGGGGGGCTGACATCTCCTGACGGGTGAGAAGGGATAAAGGGGACCAGATGATTGCCGTCATTCAATGAGGCTGACAAGTTGGCTTGCTGAAGACTTTGGAGGCTGCCACGTGGAGGTGAGAAGTGCACGGCTGGGTCCATTCCTTCGGGACGATGGAGTTGATTATTAGGAAATTGAACAGAGTCATCGTCTTGCTTGGATGCTAACTCAGTAGAACTGTCTGAAAAAAGTTTCTTTATACAAAACTCCTTTTTATCCCCACTTTCAGTGCTGATAATAACTACCTTGCCCTTGCCCAAGTACTAGACAAGAGTATTTTTCTTTGCCAGGGTCGAAAGCTCTTGTGTCTCTCCAGTAATACTAACTTTTCAAGGAAAGGAGTGGACTGTAGTTGGTCTTTAAACGAGTCTTCCACCCTTAGCAGACCAGTATTCATGCGGCGATTCTCTACAGTTTTCGCACGCATCCAGTGACCATAGCAAGGATCATCTGATGAGCTAGAAAAAATTGGGCAGGCTTGATGAAGATGCCCTAAACGACCACACCCATAGCAAAATTTAGAAAGTCTTTCATATTTAAAGCTAATTCTTGCTGGCTTCTGTTGATTTTGGATAAACTAAATCCTTCATGAAGAGGCATCTCAGTGTTGATTTCAACTCTAATATGCATGAATGGTTTAACAGTGTTCTCAGGAAGATAAGAATAATCAAGCTCTACCAGACGACCTAAGACTTTACCTATTTGTACCACATTTTTTACTGTCATCATTTCTAGAGGAAGTCCACATATATGAATCCAAAAGGCTGAAAAAGAGAGGTCAATCTCTTGTATGCTAAGTCTAGGGGACCATTCTTTGAGAACCATGTGATATCCCTTAAAATTTCATGGCCTTTGTTGAAAAATTCTATTCTTTTCCAGACTTGAAGAGAAAGTGAACAGAAAAGTGTTTATACCCAAGTCTTCAATATTCAAGCCCGAAGCAAAACTCCATACCGCACGAATGCTAGAATGGAATATGTGCTTATTAAGGACTTTTGAAGAGACTAGCTTACCTACAAGGGCATGGTTTGAAATCTTTGTTGCGGTGTCCGTTGCTGGGACCAGGATGATGTCCTCCCAAGTCAATGCTTTTGTTTGTTCAATGAGTTGTTCAATGCCTTGATTTTCGTTTGACATAATTGGGAGGCAGATATTGTGGACAAAGAAGGAAGGGTTGGTGGGTTTACTAACAGAGGAGTGAAAGGTAATGAAGGACTTATAGGAGAGATAGGTGAGGGTCATAAAGGAGAGGGTAACTAGAGGAGAGGAAACTCATCTTTCCAGAGAGCGGATCGGAGGTCTCTTCTGCACGCATGGTAAATCAACTTAGGTCTCGCTGGTTATGCAGATGTAATGAAATATTTTGTTAAAACTTAAATAAAATATTATTATAATATTATTTTTATTTTGATATTTGAAAAAATTAAATTGTTTATAATATTTTGTGTAAATTTTAGAAAGTTATAATAATTATAAGAAATGAAATGAGATAATTTGATTTTGTATAACTAATACACAATTATATAATACAATATTTACTAAAAAAAATTATTTATTATTATTTTCACTTTAATATCCTTAGATTAAAAAATTAATATTTTATTATGAAATTGTAAAATGATATTTTCCGTACGATTCTCTTAAAAATATGGTACAAAAAAGGAAAAGTTGTTGTTGCCAAAGGAAATTGGCTTTTTTTTTTTAACACAAGTAGTATATAATTTATGTACAATCACATAATAAAATGTTATTTTTTAAAAGATACATTAATACACTAAAAGTCAATTCTTTAACCATCAAGTAAAAAATACATTTAAATACATGAATATTCAAAATAAGGGACAAAACTAGATGGCATATTAGCATTTTCCTTCTTTTAATTATCATTATCTTACTTTCTATGCAATGCCCCACTAGAGTTTGGAGCTAGATTAGCTGGAAAATCCTAATTTTTAGCCCACAAAAGGATATCTTTTGGGCGGGTGCTCTTCCAAGGCCATCCTACGTTCGTTTTGACAATTGCAAAGTTGTGATCAAACCGATTCATTGTTATCACATATCTTATTGTTTTTCTTAAAATTCAAAGTCTACATATTCTCCAATCTAAATTGGTGGAGTAGGAGACTAATACCTTATGCAACCGCAACAATTGATCCAGAGTTGGTACAATCCCATCTCAAATAACCTCATGGTTACAGTAGAAACTTTGGGTAGACATTTTTTAGGATTTGCTAAACAAATCACCTTCATGGTTGGTCTTCTCTCAAACCATACTACAATGTTTTGGGCAAGAGAGTATGGGATCTATGCTACAACATTCTCATCTCAACTTATTTCATCTAATCATTACAATTTTTTCAAACTTTCAAACAAAATATAATATACAATTTAATTTTTTTTGAATCTCAAAACAAAAATAATATTAAAAAATAAAATTTTATTCAACTTTCAACTCTCATCTCATCTCAACTCAACTCAACTAATTATTCAAACCTCCCCTAATCACCATTTGCTATCCCTACATTTTCTTTTTATACTTCGTTAAGTGTTTAACATCTAGGTTTGCAATTATATGGGCCCCTAACCCCACCTAGTGTACTTTAGCTAATTATTAATTTATTATAATGAAATCATTTGCTTATCAAGAAAAGAAGAGCAAAGTAATTTTATTTTAGTATTCGAAGCAATTTCAAGTTTCTTATTTTTTTTTTATTGTGGCATATCAACATTCAACACTGTTATGTGCTAAAACCCTAATATGAAGGGGGTCCCTTGATAGTCGTTGTTTGTCTAAGGACAACGTTTTGGAAATCTTTAGTTCTTATACTATGGATAGTTAAGTAATTTACTTGTTATGTTTTATTAGGGTTTCTAACCGAGTCTCAGTCAGTAGGCCAGTTGCTATTATTATTAAGTGGGTCAGTTACTAGTGTAGTGGGTAGTGTCTTTTGCCTTTGTAAACATGCGTAAGTGGTTTGTTATTTATGTATCTATTTAATTCATGCAAGGTGATCCATGAAAGCTATGACTTTCGCAGCCCAAACATTTGTGAGAACTAGAGGCCTGTGGCACCTCGAATAGCCATATCAATTTACATTTTATTTTATCTAATTACAATATTCCTAACAATGGTCTAAAGCCGAGTTCCTGCGACATGGCAGAAGACACTAGTCAGGCCCAATTGTCGGAAGCAATGGCGACACTAAAGGGAGAAACTTTGCACCTACGAGAAGAACAAGAAAGGCAGAAGAGCATGTTAGAAGCAGTGTTGCAGCAGATCAATAATTTGACATCCAGCTATGAGAAGTTAGCAATTATAGCTCGGATTAGCAGTCGAGTGAAGGGTCCTCAAATTTGCACACTATGGTTAGCAATAATCCTTTGATTGATGGAAATGGGGGATATAGGCGAGATCATTTAGGTTGGATTTTCCTAAGTTTAATGGGTCAGAATCTATGGAGTGGGTTCTTAAGGCCCAACAACTCTTTTCCTACTACCATACACCTGATGACCAAAGGCTATAGATAGCCTTTTTCCACATGGAGGGCAAGGCCCTCTCTTGGGACTGCTGGCTTATGGATTCAAGCCCAGTTCACACTTAGGATGAGTTTGTAACAGCCCTAAAGGTAATATTTGGGCCCTCAACTTATGAGGATCCAATTGGAGCCTTTACAAAGTTAAGGCAAGCCAACATAGTGGAGGAGTATCAGTCTCAGTTTGAAGCATTATCAAATAAAATCAATAGAATAACAGAGGAGTTTCGCATTAGCACATTTTTAAGTGGATTGTGGAATGATGATCTCAGAATTATTGTTACTATGTTTAAACCTTCTACACTTAATGCAGTTTTTGGTTTAATAAGATTACAGGAGGAAGAGGTGTTGCGCCGTACCCAGCAATTCCTACCAAAAACCCAAACTCAAACCACCACTAGCCAAAACCCCACACTTAAACTACCTGTACCAACTCCCATATTGAGACTTCCAATACCACCAAACAGACAAGAATTGAGAACCACACTACCCAAAAAACCTACTCTACTCATTAGAAGAATCCCCCCACTCAAATGCAAGAAAGAAGGGAGAGAGGGCTATGTTATTATTGTGATGAGAAGTTCCACCCGGAACACAGGTGCAATAGACCCAAGATTTTTCTACTAGAATGAATGAGGATTGAAGAAGAAGAAGAATCTGAGGAAGTTGATGGAACCTTGGCTATAATACAAATAGAGGAGTCCACAGGAGAAGAAATGAGAGAATTATTGGGTATTTCACTACATGACATAGCAGGATCTCTAGCACCCAAAACCATGAGGCTACAATGTGAAACCAATCATCAAAAGGTATTGATTTTAATTGATACAGGTAGCCCTCATAGTTTTATTGATCCATATGTGGCAAAGAAGGTCAAACTGTCAATGGTAGATAGCCATTTGACAGTCAAAGTAGCAAATGGTGTCACCCTCCCTTGCCTTGGTTACTGTAAGGAAGTTCTTATTATTTTACAAGGGTTTCATTTTTTTAGCTATTCTCTATGTGTTAACACTTGGTGGATGTGAGGTGGTATTGGGTGTTGGTAGGCTAAAGAGCTTGGGCTCAATCTTGTGGAATTTCTCTGACTTAACCATGCAGTTTTTTCTTGGTGATGTTACTGTTAAGTTACAAGGAATACAACTACCCACTGAGAGTATCGAGGAAGGGGACCACACAAACCAGCTTAAAAAGGCTCGGTTAAGGGCGTATGGCTCCAAATTTTGAATGAGGCTAATTTGGATTCTCAAGTTGTTGTTTTGCCCGCTGTAAAGCAAGTGTTGGAGAAATTCCAGGGGGTTTTTGCTGAACCTAAAGAATTACCTCCTCCTAGAAGTTTTGATCACAAAATACAGCTGCATAAAGGGGCCAAACCTACTTGTGTATGGCCCTACAAGTATCCTAATTACCAAAAAGAGGAGATAGAAAAGTTGCTAAAATGTTACGCAGTGGGATTATAAGAAGCAGTCAAAGTCTTTACTCATCACCAGTGTTACTAGTAAGGAAGGCGGATGAGAACTAGCGCATGTGCGTGGATTACTGTGCTCTCAAGAAATACATTGTCAAAGATTAAGGGCATGTTTGGGGGGTGAGATGAGAATTTTGTGTTTTGTTTTAGTGTTTAAAATATTATGTTTTAGTATTATTATTGTGTTGGGATTTGAAAAAGTTAAATTGGGATTTGAAAAAGTTGAATTGTTTATTATATTTTGTATAGGGATTTGAAAAATTTGTAATGATGAGATGAGATGAGATGAGAATTTTGCGTCTCATCCCACTCTCCAAACCTGCCCTGTACCCGATCCCCAATATGAATGAATTAATTGATGAATTAGGTGGAGCAGTGATTTTTTCTAAACTTGATTTACAGTTGGGATACCACTAAATCAAGATGAACCCTGATGATATCCCTAAACTGCCTTTAGAACCCACGAGGGTCACTACAAGTTTTTGGTAATACCCTTTAGGCTTACCAACACTCCAACTTTCCAAGGATTGATTAATGAAATTTTCAGCCCATATCTAAGAAAGTTTGTGCTGGTTTTCTTTGATGACATCTTAGTTTACAACAAGTCTTTACAATAGCATTTACAACACCTCACCATTGTGATGGAAATTTTATAGTCCCAAAAAACTTTTGCAAAAGAATCAAAGTATATTTTTGGCAGCAAGGAGATTGAGTACTTGGGACATCTAATTTCTAAAGAAAGAAACAAGGCCAACTCTTAGAAAATCACACCAATGCAAAATTGGCCAGTTCAAAAGAGTCTCATGGCCTTAAGAGGTTGTTTTGGCCTCACGGGGTACTATAGAAAGTTTGTTCAGGGGTATGGAGCTATTGCAGCCCCCCTTACATCTCTCTTGAACAAAAACTCTTTTGCCTAGACTGAGAAGGCACAAGCAGCTTTTGACAAACTCAAAGAACCTATAATGCGCTCTTTTGTTCCAAGGTTACCTATCTTCTCTAAAATGTTTATTGTGGATTGTGATGCATCAAGGGAAGCTCTAGGAGCTGTTCTAATGCAGGAGGGGCAGCCAATTGCATACCTCAGTCAAGCACTCAGGGGTAAGAATCTGAACCTATCAACTTATAAAAAAGAATTGCTGGCATTAGTTATGGTTATAAGGAAGTGGAGACGCTATTTGTTGGGCCAAAATTTCAAAGTTCGTAATGACTAGCAAGCTTTGTAATACTTGTTAGAACAGAGATTGAGGACTCCAGCCCAGTAAAAATGGGTATCTAAGCTTTTAGGGTAAGGATTTTCAGTAGGATACAAATGTAGTTAAACCAACACTGTAGCTGATGCCCTATCTAGATTACACACATCTGACCACCCAAATTCAACCACTACTCTCAATCAACTTAGTCAAAGTTCGTAATGACTAGCAAGCTTTGTAATACTTGTTAGAACAGAGATTGAGGACTCTAGCCCAGTAAAAATGGGTATCTAAGCTTTTAGGGTAAGGATTTTCAGTGGGATACAAATGTAGGTAAACCAACACTGTAGCTGATGCCCTACCTAGATTACACACATCTGACCACCCAAATTCAACCACTACTCTCAATCAACTCAACACCTTCCAAAACCATCCCCATAACTCCACCACATACCAAACCAAACATGCAACTTCACGTAGCTAGTATAATGCAAGCACAGTGGATAGAAGAATTAAAGAAAGCTTACCCCCAAGACCGTTAACTGCAGCAGCTGCCACTACCATAAAGGGATCTTGGACCCAACTCTTTACCAAGTCTGAAATGAGTTGCTTTTATACAAAAGGAGGCTACATCTCAAATCCTTGGTACCCTTCCAGCAGCAGATCTTGTAGCAGTTCCATAGTAGTCCATTAAAGGTCACACAGGGGTGCATAAAACACATGCTAGAAGTAAAAAGGAATTTTTCTGGCCCGGATTAAGGGGTGATTTCCGAGCCATTGTACGTGACTATGATGTATGTCAAAGGCACAAGGTTGAAACCATCCATCCTGCAAGGTTGCTTCAACCTTTACCAATTCCTTCAAAATATTAGACAAATATAAGCATGGATTTTATTGAAGGGTTACCACCCTCGGGTGAAAAATCTGTGATAATGGTGGTGGTGGACAAACTGAGCAAGTATGCCCATTTCATGGCCATCACCCACCCATACACAGCTTTGACTGTGACTAGGATTTTTATGGAGAATGTTTTTAAATTACATGGCCTACCCTAAATCATAGTCAGTGATCAAGATCCAGTTTTAAGTCATTTCTAGAAAGAATTATTTAGAATTTGTAGCACAAAAATCTTACTCAGCTTGGTTTCATTCTCAAATGGATGGTCAGACAAAAGTAATAAAAAAGGTGCTTGAGTGTTACCTAAGGTGTTTTTCTAGTGACAGGCCGAGGGATTGGGGGCACTGGTTATTCTTACCAGAGTACGCATATAATACTTCTATACATTCCTCTACTTATATCTCACCGTATGAAGCAGTATATGGCCAACCATCCCCACAATTGTTGCCATACGAACTGGGAACCACCAAAGTACAAGCAATAGATGAGGAGCTCAGAGTCGTGACTTCATAGCCACTCTGATCCTAGAAAACTTGAAAGAAGCACAAGCCAAGATTAAGCTTTTCACCGATATGAAACATACGAACTGAGAATATCAAGAAGGAGAGTGGATTTACCTTAGGCTACGCCCGTACCAATAGATGTCTATATCCATGCGCTGAAATCTCAAAATCGCACCATAATATTATGGACCATTTCAAATCCTTCGAAAAATCAGGAAGGTTGCTTATGAACTTGTTTTGCCAGCAGAATCTCTAATCTATCCTATGTTTCATGTTTCGTGCCTCAAGAAGAAGTTAGGGAACAAAGTGCAACCCTTGAATGAGCTGTCAGTGGTAACACAAGAAGGAACCCTAGCCCCTGAACCTGAGAAGATACTTTAAAGGAGAATAGTGCTAACAAGAAATAAGGCTGGAGTAGAAATGTTGGTACATTTGGAAAGCAGTGGTGGAGGAAGAGGCAACGTGGGAAGGATCTATCTAACCTAAGGTGGCGCTACCCAGACTTTGTGGGCAGGGTCCTCTAAGGAAGGGCGTTGTTATGTGCAGAACACTAATCTAAAGGGGGTCCCTTGATAGTTGTTGTTTGTCTAAGGACAACATATTAAAAGTCTTTAGTTCTTATGTTCTAGATAGTTAAGTAATTTACCTGTTATGTTTTATAGGGGTTTCTAATCGAGTCTCAACTAGTGGGCCAGTTGTTATTATTATTAAGTGCGTTATTTATTATTGCAGTGGGTAGTGCCTTTGCACCTTTGTAATTCCTACAAGGTAATCATTGAAAGCTATGACTTTTGCAACCCAAAAATTTGTTAGAGCCGGAGGCCTAGGCCTGTGGCATAGCCATATCAATTTACACTTTATTTTATCTAATTACAATATTCCTAACAAACACCTACACAAGCCTAATCTATGGTTTCGGAGGGGTGCTACCCCGCCCCCGCGTACTCTGCCCTAGTGGGCGAGGATCCACTCCGCCTCATTCTACTTAAAAAAAAACACTAAATTATAAATTTAAATTTTATAAATATGATTATAATTTAAAAATTATGTAATTTTTAAATTTGTCAATACATATTTTGTGAACAAGTCTAACAAATTGTAATATATATTTATATATACACAATTTATAAAATATAAATATATATTTATGTTTATATAATATATATATATATATAAATGTAAGTTGGGGCAGGGTTGGGCCCTTTCCGCCACCCGCTCTCGCTAGGGGCCCCACCCCCACATGGGCGGAGTTACTCCCCCATGCATGAGTGGGTGGGGCAACAAGGCCCCGTTGCCAACTCTTTTTCGAAATATGCTTGTCAAATAGATTCAAGGCTTTTTGCCAAGAGAATCCTGCAGTTACACAAGAGCCTTAGAAAAGTAAATTTACAAATTAATATGATTTGGTGTAAAACATCATATATATTTTATTAAAAAAAACCTAACAATCTAAATTACCACATCTGACAACATTAATTTATAAATTAACTTTGTAATATTTCTCTATAGTCCAAGCATTTATCTTTTGCCTAGTATATCGACCTTCGATTTTGGACAAACAACCGGATGTGATAACTAGGGCATTTTTTTACCTCCTTTAGAAAAAGGCACAGCAACATTTACTTTAGTGAGAAAAGCCAAATAATCGAATCATTATGGACATCATGTTAATGCGATCTGCCTAAAATCAGTTGTCTCTAGTTTCTAACCCACCAATTTTGTAATCATTACTAGAGACACCATATTTGGAATCTATCACAGCCTGTCTCATGTATAGATCATAGAACTGACGAAAACAAACACACAAATGTAATCGAGGCAGATGTAATTAATACATCAAAAGCTCCAAGAAAACTTACAGCATACAGATCCTGGTAATTGAATACATAGCAAGCAATACCATGAAATACCAGCCATCCAAGACTCAATCCAACAAAGCAGTGTATATAATCAACAACAATAATGGCTAGCATTTCCTTCCAAATCTTCCAAATGTATGCTGCTTTTGTAGCATACATAAACAGTGGGAAAATTTCCAACATAAAACTGCTCATTGATTTTTCCTCTTTTTTCTTAAAGAAAAAAATACCAACAATTTGACAGCAAATTAACATAGAATCTAAATAAAAGCTCCCAAAATGTATTCAAGAAATAATGGATAACATTGATAAATCATAGAGTTTGTGGCATATAGTAGTCACGCTTACCATATTCAGCTAACATCAGTTGTTTTCCTTCACAGCTCCAAGAAAAAATAATAGGTAAACGACAACCAGAAGTATTAAGTTAGACAAATACAATCCTATTCTCGTGATCTCCAACAACAGAAATACCAGGACCCAGAGAGCAGATAAGGAACATTATCAGTCAAGATCTACCATTAAACAAAACCCACAACATAATAGTACACTAGAGCTAAACTAACATATATCTATGTAGCGGCAATGACAAGTATAAAATTCCCCAAACAGGAGAATTAACACAGATACAAAGCTTAGTTCAAACGTCAAAATGTATTTCTTAAGCAAACATAAACCATCCCCCTTAGTCATTCATTCATTTGACTTGAGAGATCAAAAGCAAACTGCGTGAAACGATAATCACTTAGCAAGCACGTTCTGCTGGGTCTGGTTCTCCTGCTGCTGCTGATAGTTGAGAGGCCTCCTGAAGAGCATGATGTGTGGCTCAGGGCGATGAATCGCATAGTGTACCCATCCACGGCTCTGCTGGACCCCAATTGCACGCCATTCATTCTTAAATAAAATGGTAGAAACAAAAAGAAAAAATTTAAATTAGTCAGAAATCCAATACATGTATACTAGGGGTAGGATCACTAGAAATCATAATTAGATAGAAGAGTTCATGGTTCGAAACAGAAAGAAGACGCGCTAATGCAAAATCCTCAAAAGGCACCCTCTGAGTAGTCATAGGGACAAAAACACAAACATTGATTTAGCGTTTTTCGGTAGACGTCATGCATATAGTTGATGACGTAGCAGTATGTCGCGGTTTCTAGCCAAAAAAACAAAGGAACAACGGAAAATAGGAAAACTTCAGAAACCCTAATTACTTACTTCAGAGAGGAGGCGATTCTTGGGTAACAGTTTTGCCACTTCCGGTGGAAGCACAACATGCCTGTACGGACAATCGAGGACATGATTTCACCGAATTTCATTAATAAGAAAAATACACAAATCAAATAAGTCCAAAGATCAATTAAAATTTTGAAAAATACGAGAATTGGAAGAATTCATTAGAGAGGATACCGGTACTCGTAAGTGTCATCGAAGTACTTCTCGGAATACTGGATCTGACCCATTTCTTAGTCCTTTAAACTTTGCCTACGAAATAACACCTTCGCGACTTTATTGATCTGTCAAATAATCACACGAACTCGGCTATTAAGAAGAAAGAACAAAGAGAAGAAGAAGAAACTAAAACGAATTATAAAATCCCCATAAAAGAAATCGCATTTTAAAATTATTGCCTTTTGAGAGAGAAGACGAAAGGAATCAAAGCAACTCCGAGCGAACTATATATTCATTAGGCTGAGAAGAGGAGAGAATATGGGGAGACAAAAGAAAATGGGAACTTTATAAACGTAGACAATAGGGATTAGGGAGATTCGTTGGGGGGAGGGGCATAATGTAAATTTGCTTCCTTTTAAGGACGTTGGAGGCAATTTAATAATCGGAAATTTTACAAATTTTTTTTTTTGTAGGTTGTTCTCTTCCTTTCCATTTTTTCTTTGTTTTTTGAATTTCAAATTTTAAATCTTCCCGCTTCAGTGATCTTAAATCTCTTTAATTATCAATCATGTGACCAATCCAATTTGGCATTTACTAATCCATATCTTGGTCCCTCATATGCTCCATATAAACGTAACCTGTACCACGACCGGTAAACCGCCAATTTGGTCCATCGACGGCAGTTGGCAATCCCGGGCAGTCATTAGCGGCCGACAGCCACTCTCATATTGGAAATGCATAACCTTGATATGTTTCTCCACTTTGGGTGGGGGGCTTTACCTCTCATTATAATTAGGGAAATAGTGACAGCCAAACTAGAGAAGTTGAGATAGAAAAATTGCCAAAATCAAGGATTGCGGCACACATTCCAAGTTCATATCTATTTAACATTTCAAAATTTTAGAAGCTACTTGCAAAAACCCTGCTGCTCTAGCTTTCTACAAAATCTCTCCTCTCTTTTCTGTGCTACAAAAAATAACATATATAGAATATGTATCAGCTTGTATGATGAGGTATGATGTCTACTTTCTGTGAATCTGTACACCAAAGGGCAAAAGCATCAAAATAGAGGCTCCTCCAATTTCACAAAAAGAAGAAGAAAAAAATTATACATCTTTTCCAGGCACTCCAAACACCAATGTACCAATAATTCAGGAAGCAAGGACTGGCTTCTGCAGCACTGATGTTCCTTGGAATATCACCATATGGTAATGTTTCCTGTAGTTGTTAAGCTGCAAGACAAAAAAAATATATCCACATTAAAATCTTGAAATTTTTGTGCCTCCCAAAATAGAAAATTTGAAAATGCACGGACCTCGTCTTGGGTTAATTTGTTAAAACCAAATTTATTTGTCCAGATTGATTCGGCTTCATCGGCCGCTGGTAGCACAAGGTTTCTCACATTTAAGGAGTCAAGGAGCCTCTCAATGCAAGAAAACAAGGACTGGAAGTAACCCTACAAGAACAACATTCATCAAGTCAGAATAGGATCCACCATCCAATAAATAAGTAAAAGGACCTCCAACTAGATCAAAATTACCAGTCCTTGATAATCAGTATCTGTTGCTACTAGAGGAAGCTCTGCCACTTCCTGCCCAAATATCCGGAACATTCCAGCAGACACGACTGATTGGCTGGCATTATAAGAAACATTTATCAGAAAAATATATCATTGCTACAACATTGTTTGGTAAGAGACAGGGACGTCTGATTTTTACTTTACTGTTAGTACTGCACAGTAGACTCCACCAAAATCTTGGCCACGGATATTCCTTCTGCAAAACCAATAGATACAAAATTCAACAAGGTGCTAAATAAGAGCAACACAATGCAAGAAAGCAAGGTGGTACCCCGCACCCGTAGAGCATTGATGGAATGAAGTCACGGCCTGAAGCAGCATCTACTATAGGATCAAAACATTCCTGAAGCACAAAATTGAAATGAGAAACCAGATTAGTTTTTAAATAACAATATTTCTATTCATGACAAAACATCACTGAATATCATAATGCACCAAGGCGGTTAAAAGCACACGATGCATAACCAATGCATCAAGAGACGTGCTAGCTTCACAAATACATCTCACAAAAGTAAAGTACACAAACTAATATAGCTGGATGTGATCCGTTAGGTCTTTTTATAGTAAAAAGAGTCTTACAATCTGATGTACTACAACAAGCCATATCAGCTTGTGAACTTACTTTTGTGAGATATCTTTGTGAACCAAACATTTTTCATGCATCAATACTGTTTGAGGTACGCGCAATTAATGATGTGACCAAGTTTCTCTTGGTCAAAACTGACTTCATATCACTTAATCTTCCAGTTGAGCACTATAATGAAAAATCACAATTTTTGTATTTATATTTACGGATAATCACAAGTATATTGACATTGCAATTGAAAAGTACTCACATGAAAAATGGAAACAGCTTTTGAAAGTAATGGTCTAGTTTCACTAGAAGAGGCCAATTTCCAATTAAGAACCCTCCATCTTATACTAACGTCAGCGTCATTCTGTGAACCTTTCTCTTCATGCTTCTTCCTTATAACATTCAAAAGTGAGTCTGGAAGCTTATGTTCTCCATGAACCACCAAATTCTCCAAAGTAGAATGAATTCGTATGCAATCTGTGCAACAGAACCACTTCCCTTTGGGCAATTCCTGGTGGACAAGTATGTCACCATTTGCACATCACAATTTAATAATAATAATTATGGTTGCAATAGAGCTGCAAAATATACCAGGAAAAGAAATTCCCACCTTAAGGTTTTCCATACTGTGATCCTTCAAACAGCCAACATGATATTCCTTTTCGCACTGAGGGAACAGTGCACATAATTAGCTAGGTAGACAAACAGATAGAAATATGAAGCATATTTCAAAAGTAAAACTTGACAAGTCCAGATATTATCTGAATATAAACTACCTGGTCACAGATGATAACTGTGCGAGGGCCAAAACTTTTGCTGAAATCATGGCCTCTGAAAACATCGAGATAGAATAAAAAAATATGTATTTGAAATGTGAAGTTGAAGTGCAAATTTAAAATCAGTAATAAAATATTCAAAGTTCTAAAAAACAATAAGACGAGAATAGTGAGTACTGAACCTGCATAATGCACATCCACCAAAGTCAACCTCTGGAGTTTTGACAATGCGAATGCATCGCTTGGTTATCTGTTCTATGGGATCAACTCCAGCAACCCTTCCAGCTGCTACAGCATTAGCATTGCACTCCACAGATTTTTCTGTTTGGAACACATTCTGGCAATATCTACAGTACCAAGTACCACTAGGTATACGCGGAAGAGGAACACACTCTGCAATTGGCCAAAATAACTAACATCATGAATGCAAGTTGAGCATCTTGGAGGAAGCTGAACCAAAAAATTATCCCAAATTGTGTGCGACGAACGGTGAAATTTTAGAACAAGAAAGATTGTCCATTCACAAGAACAGTCGCATGAAACCGAGGACATAGAACCAGTACCTTTTCTTTTATTTCGTGGGTGCTATAATTCTCTTTATATATGTATGTATGTATGTATAAGATAGTTTAACAAATGAGCAAAATGGCGCTGTCCAAGTATACAGGCCATTTACAATTAGATACATCTAGTTAAAAGAGCAAAAGGATTAAGAAAGTATTGAAAACTAAGCCGGAAGAACATATGCATCCCGACTTCATATGATTAAATGTTCTAAAAAGGAACGTAGGTGCTATAATAATAATCCTAACTGTTCAACTAGTGTATGTTAAAAAAAAAAGTCGGACAATATATTTGCAATTCAAAAATAGACACATACCAACAATGTGTTTACTAATGCATGTGTGCATAATATGTATGTATGTATTTGTAGATAGAGTATACAATAGTCAATCTACTTCTTTCATTGAAATATCTCCTATAACCTAACATTTTATCTCTTTTTGTTTTTAACATATTACCTTTCTTCTTAAAATATTCCACAAAATAAACCTCAGGAATTTGGAACATAATAATTAAAAATCCCAAGTAAATGAATCTTCACCACCAGAGAAAACGTTCCAATAACACAACTTACATATAAAACAAAAGCTCACCTATGTGAAAGGCGCGTGGGCATCCATCACAGCACAATAGATCCCCTCCATCTTGACAGATGCTGCAGAGGTCATCATTTTCATTGGTAGAGATTTTCCGCCCTTTTGACAGGGATATGGATAATTCATGGAGAGACACCCCATTGGATGTGTAAATGTGAAGGTACCTGAAACACAAAACTATCCCAAGTCAAATGAAGGAAGCAGCAAAAGAGAAAAACTAAGACAACTTGTTTCTAGACAATTTCCCAAATTCCTCCCAAAACTTTAGGTGGACCTGGAACACAGGTCTTGCCAACAGAATTACACCAATTGGCAAAAGAGTAAACAATTGGTTTTGGACATCCACTGGGAGCCAAGACCACATAATATGACCCCAACCACCCAAATGATTTGAACAAAAACTCACGGCTTACGACGAGAGGCCCAGCCAGCATGAGCTTCAAACTGTGATGGGCTGACCTGAAAAGTAAGATTGCATGAAATTAATCTCTAGCAGGGGCATTCAAACAGAACATTAACTCCAGCAGAAGCAAATTTACCTCAGAGTCACAGCAAGTGCAAAAGATCCCAAATCCTTTTTTGTAACCGACCAACAATTTCTGAACACAACATATCACTAATCAGAAATGACAAATCCAATTTATCAAAACAAAAACATGGTTCACTAATTTTATGACTGCAACCTGTCCACGAGAATAATATGCTACTTCGGTACCATCTGGCAGCACATCCTCCTCAAAAACCAACTTATGCAAGCGTAGATCCCTATTAAAGACATCCGGCAGACAGTTGAAAGTTTAGATCTCTGATCAGAATCATTATGAAACAGCGAAGGACTCAACACCAAAATTGCACATTTAGATATAGCACCAGGAAGATACTTACTTTCTAGTTAATTTTCCCTGACTCTTATTTCGAGATGTGTTGCACTTCAAAACACTGTCAGATGACTTTGGAACCAAAACTGGTTTTGGTGATCTGCAATAATCCAAAAAAACCAAAAGTTATTATTCATCTTATAAATCAATTTCACAAAGAAAATGTCTTTTTATCAAGTAAATACTATTTTCTTTTTTTTTTTGCACAATTATAATAAAGGATATATTGTAATACTAAAACCCTTTATTGTAAGTAAACATTTTCGCCAAAGGATATCTTTTTATCATAACAAAAGGATATCTTATTCAAGAACGTAGAAAAATAAACAGTATGAGTGCATCCTAAATTTGCAATATAAAGATTAAAAGGGAAAGAAACTGTAGGCCTTAAGGGTGCAGTCAAGCAATCACACAAACATTGTAGAAACATAGACTTTAGTGTGTTCTGGTTAAGCTCAACACCATTCAAAGTCCTAACTTACAAGGATCACGTGTGAGGCATCTATTTCTCCTTAACCAGATCTGTTTTCTCTCCTAAAGGTTTTAGTCCAAAAGACTGTTAAACTTCTCCTAGGCAACCGCAACCATAATTCCATTTTAAACACATTTATTCTAGATTTTGAGCACAAAAACTTTTTGAATAATTTAATGAAAGTAACATACAAAACCAAAATATGTATTTTAAGGTACATATCAGATGAATAGTTACTAAAAATAGTTCAATCACAAGCCACTTCCCAAAAAGGAAACCCAGGAATTTTGGGTGTGACACCAATCTGTTTGGCTGCAATACTATAACAGAACACTGAGATCAAAACCACAATCATACAACTAGCAACAGCACAGCAAAGCTTTGCCTAGAAGTTGCCCAGTAGTTTCGTGCTCACTTTTGGAGCTCCCCCAAAAATTTGTGTACACTTGCCAACTACAAGGGTTTGCCTATTTCTTTTCCAATGGTTGCTAAAGAACAATGATAACAAAGGAAAGTTCATAATTAACATGTTTATTTGAGAGATAAACAATTCATACACCTTTCCCCAATATTATTAAACACGGAAACCCCAATGCAACTAAATCCAGCATGTCTCATCACAACGATACAACTAAACACTTGGACCAAAGCCAGGGGCCAAAACTATACTTGTAATTTCAAAATGCAACCTCCACTCTCTAATGGGCCCCTATGGATAATGTTTGAAATCCATCGTTCCTATTTATCAATAGCTAACCAGTAGCATCATTTCATGCAACTGTCTACCAATGGCATAATAGGGAGAACTAGTAAAGCTTATGTCAATTAGTATGAAAATATATGTTACAAAACATAACATAATGAACCCTAAAGAACTAAATCAAACAAGCTTGCACCATATTATTAACAAAAACTGCCCCGCAACGACAGATAGATCACCCAGATGACATGAAACAGACATACACATCAGAAGGAAAGAAACTAGCATACCGATCAGCTTTCCACTTCGAAAGAAGTTCGTTACGTCTTTGCCCACCCGAGTGCATAGCATCAGCTGTTTGAGCAGGGATAGGTCGAGACTCTTTTAGCCACAGACATGATTTACACAGCAGCATTGAATTCCCACTGTCAGCTTTTCGAAGAGGCCCTTCAATTTGTTAAACAGCCAAATCGTAAAATCATCAGAAAAAAATATATATACGCCCATGAACGTATCATTATAACATAACGAATTTGATGCAGAAGAAACCTCTGCAATGCAGACAGATGGCAGATTTCTTTAGAGAGGAACAACCAATAACACTTCGAACAAACTCGTCCATCGAGTCCATAGAAGAATTTACGCATGCATTCATGACATCACGGAGAGTGTTACCATTCTCCAAGTGAATATACTCGGGTGGACGCTTATTTGCACTGCCGGCATGCAGCTCAAACAAGGAGGGTGTAACAACCTACATTCAACATAAAACACACTTATTCACAGGAACACTAATGGTTCCTTTACCATTCTTTTCAAATAACAATGTATACTCACTTCAATTCCTTTGCATCCTTCACAGTAACACAATATCCCAGAACTTTTAATCACACCTCGCAGCCCGGCTTCTCCAGATAATCTAGCCTACAACACAAAGTCACATAACCAATACACATCATGCGTATTAAATACCACACGTTTCGGACATTGCTAAGGAAAGTGGTACCAACAAGAAATATTAGAATTACATACCTTGGCACCCCGAATGTACGTCACCGGCATTCCCTCCAGAATACCTGTTTCAAGCAAATCTTTCAACTTGTACGGAAACTTCTTCTGCTTGAACAATTTCATCATCTCAATTGACGGAGGCGGAGTAGTAATTGGCGTGATACCAACTCTTTCATGAGAGTTTGTACACACCTTCTTATCACTGACTTCCACACCTTTCTTCACCGCATATTTCTCCTCGGCCCTCGGCTTCAATGCCGACCGCGTAAACCGCCTTAGCGGCTTCTCCACCGCTATAGCCCCCGCCTTATGATCTTCATTTATCAAAATGGCTTCATTCCTCTTGTCCTTTCCCGAACCCTCCTTCGCTTTATCAATTCCCGTTTCGCTCGTCTTCTCTTGATTGTCATTCCGCTCCTTTTCACGCATCAATTCAGCAGCACAGGTATCATCCTTTAATTCTTCCTCTTCCTTCCCCGAACATGCGGCCATTTCCACCACTCCACTTCTCAATTCCTCTTCAGGAACGGGCAACGAAGTATCGTCCTTGGACCCCCTCTCGGCAACCGATTCCGATTCACCCACGAGACTCTTTGGCTCGTCGTCGCTCACGAGGTCCACCACGTCACTCTTGGCCTCCTCTTCGCTCATCGAACCCCCCAGATCTTCCGAATCCTTGGCCTTCTTCATATCACTTGCGTCGTCGTTCTTGACCTCCTTCGGTTCCGACCTCTTGAGTTTCTTCCTGGTATAGGTCTGCAAAACTTCATTCCGGGTCTTCCTGGACCGGGTCCGACCCAGAGACCCACAGATCTCAGATTGTGCCTTCAAAGCGAAGGCAAACTCGCGCTTGTGACCAGCCCGGACCCGAGAGAGCAGCACAAACTCCTCAGAATCCGTACCGTTCGCCATGAGCCCACACGGATCGATTCAAACCCTGAAAATATTCGATTTGAAAAACTCAAAAAACACAAAGAATAAGAAAGACACATGGAATACGGATTCGAAAAGGCGTGAATTAAAGAACAAACCTGGAGGGATTTGGATGTTCGTGAGAGAAAGATGGAGAGAGAGAAAGAAAGAGAGGGGAAAACCTTTTAGGGTTGCCGAGAAAGAAACAGAGAAGATTGGTTGGGGGAAGGAATAGGAAGAGACAGTGTACACACGTCGGTTTCCTTGGTGAAGAAGGCTCGGGAGTCGGGAGAGACGGAGCACACCTATAACTCTCGTAATGACTAAAGTAGCCCTGAGGGACGACATCTTTGTCTTCTGTGTGTTCCGACTGGAGGTCCTATATCCTAGTATTTACCATTAACTATCTTTCCATTCAAAAAACAAAACTATTACCTATGTTTCCATTCAAAAAAAAAAAAAAACTATTAATTACGTTTCCCCAAAAAAATTAACCTTTCTATTTTACGTAGGGAAATGTTATTATTTTCTTAATTTATATGATTCATTTTATCTCTTTATTATTGACTTATTAAAAAAATTAAAAACACAAATACGATAGAAAAAATCTAAAATTTTAATTTTAATTTTTTTGTATTTTTTTGCACCTTTTTTTAATATATATTTATTAAATTTTTTAAATAAGCAACATGGTATTACATTGTAGTGTCATTTCAATGAAGTAAAATGAGTGATATAAATTAAAGAGCATAATAGCATTACTCTTTTATATATGTGTAAATATAAATATGAATATAATATTTTTTATTGAAGAAAATACAAATAAAATTTTATTATACTAATTATGGGCAGCAATCTACCCCGTCCTTACTCAACTTTATCTATTGAATAAGAATAATTCTATTTGATGGTGTATACCACATATCATTTATATGACATAATTTGATTTGAAATATAAAGTTTTAAAATTTGAATCTGAATAATCAAATTATGTAATATAAATAATGTGTGGTGTAAAAATTTTCAAATAGTACTAACCGCTAAACAATCGAGCCAATTAGGAAGCCATTTTTCGATCCCATTAAAACCTTAAATCCTAAATTGGATTTGGGTTTCAAAATTGAAATCAATTTCAATTCCACAATAAATATAGCCTTCATGATCAACAAAATTTCAATTCCAACTTCAAACTTACAAATAAATTTCAAATTCAATGGACTCACTCCATTCTTACCACTTGAACTCGTGCAAGACTGTGAGTTGAGAAAGCCTATAACTTTAACTAGTGCCGAGAAAGCCTGCAATTCATAGTGATAAGGAGATTGTGCATTGGATGAAGAGACGGAGAGTTGGGTTGGGCGAGGTGGAGACATGAGGAAAATAAAAAATAAAAGGAAACGGTTTACAAACAGGGAGAGGGAGAGAAGAGACAGACCAAGAAAAAAGAATATTACAGGGAGGGTGAGAGAGAAAGGAGAGGAGAGAGAAGCTATAAGAGAGAAAGGAATATAGAGATACTACTAGGGAAATAAAGAATACGGGATACTTGAATTGAATTGATATAATTTGTGAATAGTAATTAGATATTTGAATTGAGATGAAGTGAAAATTATTTGAGTTAAAATGTTTTATATGATTTTAAAAAATGAAAAAGAAAAAGTTGAATAAAAATATTATAAGTTAAAATCTTATTAGAATATAAATTTTATTTTGGGATTTGAAAAAATTTGAATTTTTTTTTGTATTTTATTTAAAAGTTTAAAAAAGTTGTAATAATTGAGTAATAATTAGATAAAAAAGTTAAAAATTTGAAATTGAAAAACGTTTGTGTCTGTATCATTTGAATATTAAGATAAAATAAAATGAGATGAAAGTATCTCTCTATCCAAACCAGACCCAAATGAATCTACAACAGTAACAAGAAATATTGGTAGCACCATATCGTGGTTGAAGAATGGGGACTGCGTGGCAAAGGGTGATTGTGGAGAGATACTAAAGAATTGAGACAAAATAAGTTTTTATATTTGTTTTAGGTTAGATCTAACTTTTTTAAATAGATATATGTAAGGAATAGAACTTAGACCAAGGATCTTCTCTCCTTTCGAAACCCTCTCTCTCATTTAAAAAAAAAAATCTCTAGATTTGATTTTCGCTAGAGGAGACCTCTTCCTCCTTCTCCCTTTATTTTCCTCATTTCTCCTTTCTCATTTCTCATCATTCTTCTCACTTCTTTCCCTCATTTCTTAGTTTTATTTTCTTCCTTCAAGACCAAAAAAGTCAGATCTACAGTTTTCTGACAACTCATAAAATAAGAAGACTCTCAGGCCACAACTTGTTTGGAGAATAGTGACAGTTTTGCAGAAATCACTGCGTGTGGTCCTCACGCGCCATCCCCTCCAGCAGCTCTTTTAGCCACATGTGCCGGATCATCGAAATCACTACTTCCAAATCTTTCAGATCTAACTTTTGTGACTAAAAAGAGACAAGCTTGTTGCCTTTACACGCCGTCAAAGTCTATCGAAATTGGTCCAAACTGTAATCATCATTTTTCATTCTTGTTTTCCTTATTATATAGTAAAAAAAAAAGGTCGTCTCTTGGACGATTGTGTCCGTAGAGGTTGAGTTCTCACTTTCTATAAAGGGTGAGGTTAAGTCTCTATTTAGACAGAGTGTTATCTCTTTTACGTTTGTCTGTAGAAAGTATCAACAGTAATGAAGTCCAGATCATTCCAATAATATACTGGTGGAGTTCCAAATAGTTGATATGGGGATATCCCCCATGTATCTGGTCATTAATATAAGTTTCTCTTGATGAATGAACGATGACGACATTTTCCTTCAAAAAAATAGACATATGTAACAACTCCTTCCTAGAGATTTTTTTTTAATAAATTCTTAGAGATTGAATGAGTTACTACATTTCATAGTTTTATATATAAACAATATAAAATCTAACATTTAATAAAAATGACTATCATTTTTCATATAACTTTCAAACTTGAAAATAAGATATCTTTCAAAATGTAAAAATTATCCTATTAGTTACACATTAAAGCAACAACTATTTACGCTGTATAAATTCCCATACAATTTACGAAACTTTTTTTTTTTTCTAAATATATGACAAGATCCGTCGTATTTATCAAAACTAAATTCACAAAACACATCACAGCTAAAACTCTATCACAAGACCTAACCTAATGCTACCAAATCTCTCCTTCCTAAGTATTGTCCCGCTCTACAAAGTACAACTTCATTTTCGTCATTACTATGTTTAAGATATTAAACATATAAGCAGCTATACCATACTATTAAAATATTATATATCAATTATTTCATTTCTTTCAAAAAATCATAGAACTCCAAAACTGTAGCAACCAAGAACCCAGAAAGGAAACAAAGACTCACTTCGAGGGTGAGAACCTCTTGAGAATAATAGGAAGAAGATGAAATTTCATTCAACAAAATGCATAACCAAATTGATACTCCCAAAACGGAATAAGTATTTGACAAGCATAACAATATTCTACTAAAAAGACAATAAAGCCCTCAGGCAACAACCAAGAGCATTTAAAAGAGAATAACGTCTTATTCCCGGATTACATCTTCTAGAACCTAATCTTCATCTTCACTTTATTGTGCTAGCACCATCTTAGCCTTTCCTCAGATCAACGACCTATAACACTCCAGCATCTTATCCTTCTAACCCTAGACTTGGCTTACATCATTTTGGTATTCCACTTCTCTCTTCTGCCACCGCCCTTCACCAACCTTCACAGCCACCCATGGTCAGATGTGTAACAAAGCCCCATCGATTTAAAACACCTTGCCCACAAGGTGTGGGTAGGAATTCCGCATCTTGTAGAACGATTCTCAGGTTGCATCTTCATCTTTTTGCCATTGCCAACGGACTAGAACTTCCGTAACGGGTAAAGATCCCTTCTTTTTCACTCTTCGCTTGAGCATAGCTTTGGGTTCTGGGCTTAAAATACCCTGTGCATCTACAGGTGGGAGATGAGCTATGGGTGTCTGATCTCGGCTTACGCGTTTCTTCAATAGGGAGATGTGAAAAATAGGGTGGATTTGTGATGAAGCTGGCAGAGCCACTCGGTAGGCGACCTCACCAACGCGTTCAATCACCTGGAAAGGGCTGTAGAAGCAGGGAGACAGTTTAGCATTTCTTCTTTGGGCTAGGGATTTCTGACGATACGGTTGTAGTTTCACAAAAACCCAGTCTCCCATATTCAAAGTTTTCTCCTTTCGCTTTAAGTCCGCATATTTCTTCATTCTATCTTGAGATTTTTGCAGGTTCTGTCGCAGCAGCTGTATGATTTGATCTCGGGACTGAAGGGAGGAATTCACGGCTTCAACAAGTGAGGTGCTAGGTAGGTAGTTTACTAACTTGGGATGGGGGTAGCCGTATAAAGCTTGGAATGGAATGAGTTGAGTCGAGGCATGTTTGGTGGTGTTATACCACCATTCGGCCAAAGGGATCCAAAGTGCCTAGTCTTTGGGACGATCACCCACAAAGCAGCGTAGGTAGTTTTCCAAGGCCTTGTTAACAGCTTCAGTCTGGCCATTGGTTTAGGGGTGATAAGCTGTGCTATAAGCCAGTTTAACTCTCTATTGTTTAAACAACTCTCCCCAAAATATGCTTGTGAAATTCTTGTCCCCATCAGACACAATAGAATTGGGTAAGCCATGAAGACGAAAGATGTGTTTGATAAAAAGTTAGGCTAAGGTAGATGTTGTATAAGGGTGGGATAAGGGGATAAACTGACTATATTTAGTTAAACGGTCCACCACAACCCAATCACAGTCGTATCTCTGAGACAGGGGTAAACCTTCTATAAAATCCATGGTTATTTGAGTCCATGGTGTAGAAGGAGTGTCAAGGGGTTGTAATAGGCCATTGGGTAAGGTGTTATCTGGTTTTACACACTAACAAACATCACACTGTCGAATAGACTCCTTTACATCAGCCTTGAGTCCATGCCAAAAAAATTCCCTCCGCACCCTGTGTAGGGTCTTGTCAAACCCTGAATGACCTCCTGTTGGGCTGTTGTGAAAGGCCTCCAAAAGTTTCAGCTTGAAGGGTCTCGAATTTGGTATACAAAGTCTGATTTTATAGTACAAGGGCCCATTCTTCAGTGTAATGGGGGGTTAAGGCCCCTTGAGACAGCTACTGCAGGAGCTTCTGAATATCTGTGTCAACAGAATAAAGACCTTGCAACTCATCAACTAGTTCTAGAGTAGGGATTGAAAACATAGTTAGGGCCATAGCTCCTGGATTACCCTCCTCAAATCTTCGTGACAGAGCATCTACTACTCGATTCTCCTTGCCTTGTTTATACTCAATCAAAAAATCATAACCCATTAGCTTGGAGACCCATCGCTGCTGCATAGGCGTACCCACATGCTAATTCAACAAAAACTTCAAACTCTGCTGGTCCGTTTTCACCACAAACTGAGCTCCTAACAAGTAAGGCCTCCACCTTTGCACTGCAGACACCAGTGTAAACAACTCCTTCTCATATGTCGACAATAACAAAGTCTTGCCTTTTAGAGTCTGGCTGTAAAAGGCAATGGGATGTCCTTGTTGCAACAAAACTGCACCCACTGCTCTTCCCGAGGCATCGCACTCTATGAAAAAGGGAAGTAAGAAATTAGGTAGTGCCAATACAAGCGAGTTCATGACTGTATCTTTCAACTGCATAAATGCTAACTCAAACCCTGAATTCCAATTAAAACCATTCTTCTTTAAGAGGTCTGTTAAGGGGGCTGCAATTCCCCCATAGCCTTTGATAAAACGTCAATAGTACTTGGTAAGGCCCAAAAACCCCCTCAATGATTTGAGATTCGATGGTCGTGGCCATTCAACCATGGCCCTTAATTTCTCGGGATTAGCCTTGACACCTTGGGCTGAAATGAGATGCCCTAAGTATGCTACATCAGGGCTGCCAAAACTGCACTTCGATCTCTTGGCAAAGAGCTGGTGCTCTCTTAATATTTCCAAAGTCACGGCCAAATGTTGTAAGTGTTCCTCCTCCGTCTTGCTGTAAACTAATATGTCATCAAGAAACACAAGGATAAATTTCCTTAAATAAAGTTTAAAAACAGTATTCATCAGACATTGGAATGTAGAGGGAGCAGTCAACCCAAAGGGCATGAATAAAAACTCATAGTGGCCTTCGTGAGTATGAAAGGCTGTCTTGGGGATGTCTTCTTGTCACACTCTGATCTGGTGGTAACCAAATCGCAAATCCAGCTTTGAAAAAATTGTGGCCCCACACAATTCATCTAGAAGTTCCTCCACCACAGGTATTGGGTATTTGTCCTTAACTATCACATTGTTAATCCTTAACTATCACATTGTTAAGGGCTCGGTAGTCAACGCAAAGCCTCCAGGACCCATCGCCCTGTAGTCAGTAACTCCTTCACAATTTTTTCAATTTCATCCTTCTGAAAAAAAGAATAACAATAGGGTCTAACTGAGACAGGTTTGGCTCCAAGTTGTAATAAATGGAGTGGTCGTGGGATCTATGGTGTGGGAGAGATTTGGGCTCAGATAAGACATCCTGAAATTGATGTAATAGTTGCTGGATTTGTGCAAGTGGTAGCAAGTCAGTGACTGTTGTGGTACCTTCCAAAAGATGCAACACCACTCCTTTGTGCTCCAAACTATTGTTGGCAGGTAATTTACCTTTTTTGATCAATTTGGAATTAATCAAGTCCTTGAGTGTTATTGTTTTTCCTGCCACATCAAATTGTATTGTTAATTCTTGAAACTTCCACAAAATAGGGCCTATAGTTTGTAACCAAGCCACTCCCAACACCAAGTCACAACCAGCTAAGCTTAATATATAAGCTTCTAGTTCAATGTGGAGGCCCTGTACAAACAAAGGCACTTTCGGGACCCAACCCTCACTACTCACCATATCACCATTTGCCACTTTCACTTGCACCTTCATAGCTTCTTCTAGAGGTAACATAGTCTTTTTTAGCACTTTCGGGTCTAGAAAATTGTGTGTACTGCCTGTGTCAATAAGTACCACAATCCAACAATTCCCAATCTTAGCCTTAAGGCGCATGGTTCTTGGGTTTACTGAGCCAGTGATGGCATGCAAAGATATTTCAAGGTTGCCCTTGGAACCACCAAAATCCACCAATACACTCTTTAACTCCTTGTTATCGTCATTTTCCTCATCTTTTATTTCAGTTATGGGGTCTTCATAAATTTCTTCAATCAAATATAATTTTGGCTTTTGACATTTATGACCTGAACTCTAGTTAGATTCACAATAGTAACAAAGTCCTTTGTCTCTTCTCTCACGCATCTGGTGTTGATTAATTTTCTGGACTGGTAGGATTCTTTGTGGTGGTTTGGGAAACTCAGGGGTTTTGAATGGTGGCTTAAGTAAACCAGGTTTCGGATTAGGGGAGAAAAACTTGGGAGGTCTTTTGGTGAGGTTACCTATTTCTTCTTGGATTTTGGCAAGACTATAGGCAGTAAGGAGATTGTGGGAGTTAAACATGCGAACAAGAAGGCATATTTCATCACGAAGTCCGCTAAGGAAAAAACTCAATTTATAAGTCTCGAAATGGCCACGTAATCTGTTTGAAAGAGTTTCAAACTGAGACTTATACTCCTCAACCGAACCTATTTGTTTTAGTCTAGTTAAGGTTTCCATCGAATCATCATAACAACTAGGACCAAAATGAATCAACAAGGCTTTCACAAACGAATCCCAATCACCCAACACTCCTGACTCATCAAGGTCCTGAAACCATGTGAGTGCCTTCCCATGCATATAAAAAGAAGCTAATCTGAGACGCTGTTGTGGTAAGGTATTATGGAAGGAAAAGAACTGCGATACCTTATATAGCCAGCCATTTAGATCTTCCCCATTGAAGCTGGAAAAATCCAATCTGATTGAACGGGTCAATATATCACCAATAGGGACTAAAGGAAGTTTAGAATTATCTTGGTTACATGAAGATGAATCCTCATGGTTTCTTTGCTTATTTAGTTGCTGCAGCTCTCTTGTCAACGCAGCCAGCTGCTGGTGGATGGCCTTCACATCAGCTTCTAGGGACTTGTACTGTGTTTCTGTGTTTTTGAATTGGGTCTCAGTTGATTGCTTAAGGGAATTTAATCCCTCTTGCAGCTGTGTAAGGCGAGTACCCTCAGCCATTAGAGTAATAGTTGAGGAAATGTAAGTGTAATGGAGAATCAAAGGCTCTAGATACCACTTGTAACAACCAGGAACCCAGAAAGGTAACAAAGACTCACTTCGAGGGTGAGAACCTCCATAGAATAATAGAAAGAAGATGAAATTTCATTCAACAAAATGCATAACCAAATTGATACTCCACAAACAGAATAAGTATCTGACAAGCATAACAATATTCTAGTAAAAAGACAATAAAACCCTCAGGCAACAACCAATAGCATTTAAAAGAGAATAACGTCTTATTCCCGGATTACATCTTCTAGAACCTAATCTTCATATTCACTTTATCGTGCTGACACCATCTCAGCCTTTCCTCAGATCAACGGCCTATAACACTTCAGCATCTTATCCTTCTAACCCTAGACTTGGCTTACATCATTTCGGTATTCCAGTTCGCAAGCTTCCTTCCACTTTCTCTTCATGCTGCCGCCCTTCACCAACCTTCATAGCCACCCATAGTCAGACGTGTAACAGAGCCCCACCGATTTAAAACACCTTGCCCACAAGGTGTGGGTAGGAATTCCGCATCTTGTAGAACGATTCCCAGGTTGCATCTTCATCCTTTTGCCCCTGCCAACGGACTAGAACTTCCGTAACGAGTAAAGATCCCTTCTTTTTCACTCTTTGCTCGAGTATAGCTTCGGGTTCTGGGCTTAAAATACCCTGTGCTTCGGGTTCGGGTTCTTTTTCACCCGTTGTGCACTGTGCTCGCCCTCTCTATTTATGCATGTGTAAAGTGTATTTTTGTGCAAAGTATTTATACGATGCACTTGAGTGTACAGTGTACTTAAAGTACAAGGACCAGTGGGCACGTACAACTCAAGTAGCTTGGAAGTTTGGGTTCCTGGCCCTATACATTACGTGCATGGAAAGCACTTAAGTGCAAAGAACTTAACCGCTTGGGTGAGGAAACGCTTACTCGCACATTCTCTGCATAAGTGTTTTTCACAAAAATAAAAGCCGAAAGGTTGAGAACAATTATCTGGGAGAATTTTCTATGTTCTTTTGGAGATTATTTATCGTGCCGAAAAATCTTCCTTGTACCGCTTTCGGCGTAGAAAGTAACTCAAATCCAACAGACAACGCCAACAGTTAATGCCGAAAAAATTGTACAACAGGCTGAAATGGGAGAAATAGTCATTCTCACCCCGCTACGGCGATTCAAGCATCGATCGATATGATTTGGAGCCCCCGACAGTGGTCTAGGACAACTCTAGAGTATCGATGCGTACATCCATGGTTGTAGATGAAAAATAAATATATAGGAAGTAAAAGAGATGGAGACACTCATATTTACGTGATTTAGCATATTGTCTACATCCACGAGGCGTTTAGAGAGGTGAAATTCACTATAATATGCTTGTTTTACAATCTCTCATAATCCCTCATCCTCACTATTCAATGAAGATCAGGTCTCTATCTTCCGGTGTGAAAAAAATGTTGTCACTGGTCTCCTTCTCATCATGTTGAAGAAGCCAAAAAATAAGTTGAAGTCACCGTGGAGTCGTCTGGCCTTCTCCTTTTATCCAACCCCTCTTTCCTCATGGCCCTCAGTAGTGGTGATGAATGATCACTTTTTCCCTTGTGTGCTTGGCATGCTCTCTTCTTTCTACTTTTTCTTTTTTCATTTCTTTCTCTTCCTTACTTTTCTCCTAACACTCTCTTTTCCTTGTTTTCTTTTTGTCTCTTATTCCCCTCTCTTCTTATTTTTCTTATAGTGGAGAACCCTTTGCTGGGTTGTGCTTGATTTATCTAGGCTTGAGATTTTTATCCCATTCAGTAGGAATCAGTGACAGATAAAAGACATTTTCCAGAGTTAATTTGGTCTCCACACGATATCAAGTGGGAGTGAGCCTATCGATTTCTATCATCCCTTTTATTATTATTTTTCTAAGATTATTTTTGTTCCTTTGTTTTTTTTTTTAAAGAAAATTAGGATTTTTCACGGCTCAAGCAACTATAATGCCTAACCACAAATAGTAATCACAAATAGTCACTAAGGTTAGGTTTGGATAGTGGGTTAAAATGATATGAATTATGATAAAAATTGAATAAAATATTGTTAGAAAATTATTTTTTAATATTATTATTGTTTTAAAATTTGAAAAAATTGAATTGTTTATTATATTTTATGTGAGAATTTGTGAAAGTTGTAATGATGAGATAAGATGGGTTGAGAGTGTTTCTCAATCCAAATTGAGTGCAAGCCAATTCTCCTAAGGTTGAGGCATCCCGTAAAACCCACAACTAAGTGGCGCATCGACACTACATCTTTCTGCACGAGACTATGAAAAGGCTAAAGTTAGAATTTGAATTATAATATTAGTTGGTAAAAAAATTTGTTACATTCCATGTTGAGAAATAAAAAGAAAAAAATTAAAGAAAATGCTACTTAGACCGATCAAGTTTATCGATAAAGTTGAACGATTGTATTTTCTTTTATTTAACTGGTGAAGAAGTGACCAATAATAAATTGATTAATAAAAACAAAAAAAAATAAAAAGTATTTACACTTATCGGTACAATGCAGGGGCACCATTCTCGGTCCCCCAAGCATTGTCTAAAAACTAATTGTAGTAATTAGGAGAGTAAATCTCCCCTATTTATTTAATATCATGACATATTTAATAAATCTTTATAGATAAAAGCAACAGCACGAGACAAGAAACGGTTTAAGAGCTTGATTAACATTTGGTAAGAAATTATTACATCACATGTTGAGAAAATAAAAGGTAGAAATTAAATGTGGTATTTAAGGAAGTAAATCTTATATGGTTATTTATTAGCATTACGTATTTAATAATTTTTCTGATTAGATAATATAGAGAAATTTTATTTATAATCCTGAGTGAGAGATTACGTGTGCAATCTCATTGATGAATGAGAGTAAAAAGAAAAAAAATCATTTTAAAAATAATATTATTATAATTTTAATTTTTTTTAAACATAAATGTATGAGCTTGAATGAGCTGTCTCCATTTGAGAACTATATATAGATAAACTCAACTCAAAATACAACATTCTTGCGAAGAAGAAGAGTCCTGATTGGTTTATGTATGTTGATTAGAGTCATAGCTAGATTGGTTGAAGTCCCGTTGAGTATAGTTTTAAGGTTAGTTTTATATTGAAAGTATGTTTCCCTTTTCAAGTCAAAGGTCCGTTAGTCTTGGAGTACTTTAAGTGCAAGTTTCCTTAGTTAGTAAAGTAGTATAAACAAGGGAAAATTTTTCAATAAGATTATGGTTTTTCTCCAGCACTGAGGTTTGGTTTGAATGGCAAGAGTCTCTTATCTCATCCATTATATTTCATCTTATTTTAATATATAAATACTATAAATATAAATACTTTTTAATTTTAAATTTTCATCTAATTATTACAATTTTCTCAAACTTTCAAACAAAACAAAAATAATAATTTAACTTTTTAAAATCTCAAAATAAAAATAATATTAAAAAACTATATTCTAACAATATTTTAACTTTATAATATTTTTTATTCAATTTTCTCTCTCATTTCTCAAAAACTTCATAAAATATCTCAACTCAAACTATTTCATTACTCTATTCATAAATTATTTTATTACTATTCATAAATCATTTCATCTCATCTAACTATTCAAATAAGGCCTGAGTGGAGTTGTTGTGTGTGAGTTTTCTTTCTTTTTGTTCGTCAACTCGATCTTGGGTTTCATTAGAAAGGGTTTCTAGAGTTTGATTCACATTTGGTAAAAAAACCTATTGGGTGACATGTTGAGAAAATAAAAGGTCGAAATTAATTGCGGGTAATTAAGGAAGTAAATCTTGTCCGTTAGTTTATTATCATAACATGTTTTATTCATTTTTTTCAAAACAATTACGCGGCGATTATGCAATTCACGGTTGTAAGTATATTTTCTCTTAAAAATAAGCTGGCTTAAGATTAATAATCAGGCGACTAAATTTTAATATGGATCCATCCTATTTAGAGTTCCAAAAGAGAATTTCAAGAGATCTTGATTCAATCGCACATTTCTATATTAATCGGACTTTAATCAATAAAAAAACATTTATATTCATGCGTAAGCTTTTTATTAACTTACACGTGTACTCTAAGCCATTTTTTTTTTTTTTTTAAGCGGAGCTTTCGAACCTAAATTTTTTATTGGGTCATATGCTATCAAGCTATCAAACTTTTAACAAGTCACGTGTTGATTCTCCTATTAATTAACTAAAAAAAGACATAAAAAAAATGAATTAAAATGAGAGTTACTTAAAATCCATGAATGTAACCACAAAAAACTTAAGGAGTGATTTCATAATTAACTCGTTTCTTGTTTTCTAATTTATATAATAAAAAAATGAAAACGGAAGGATTGGCCATACATGTTCAAAATTTTGGAGCTGGCGGGAAATGCTTGTTAATGGTGCCGAAAGAAATATGAATACTTAATTCAAATAAATTCCTATACTTTTAAAAATTAGGAGATAGGATGACATACACTATATCATGGTGGAATATTGCCTTTATTTTATATTTATCTCGTTTAGCTGAAGTGACAATATCGGCGTTTAATAAATCTTAAATTATAATATTGTTTTAAGTTAATGATACCCATGTAACTAGATTTTGATTGCATTTTGAATTGGTTTGAGAGGAAAAGAACTACCGAATTAATCCAACCATCTTATACATGATGATCTTTAATTTTTTTCTTATTTGATACAACGGGGATGGATGGTTTCGAACCCAAATTTTCTATTTAAAGAACCGGATCATATGCCATTAAGTCATCAGGTTCTTGACGATTTCTAATTTTATTGATAGCTCTGATTTTGACTTTCAATCACTTCAAAGTCATATACAATATCCAAACATTTTTCATATAGGAATGACCGAAATTTGATTCTTTTGATATGATTTTTCATATGTATATCAATAGGCGGGCCTAATTTTGGAATATTTATTTATAATTCTTATAAAACCCTACTACTTTAACCCCTCTCACATAGAATATAATCTAAGCTAGTAATAAAGTTAACCCCATCATAATCCAAAACTTTTTTTTATCGTCATGGAAGAAAAAACTATAGAAATACCTAATGTGGATGATGACATATACCCATTCTTGCAAAAAAAAAAAAAAAAAGGACAAAAAAAATGAGGTGTTCAACTATAAGTATGGAGGTAACTACACCCAAAATGTTCTTAGGACCTTTTTTTTTTTTTTTTTAATTTTATGGTGAATTGGTCATTCTAAAACAAATTTGGGAGTTGAAATGTTACCAAGTATTTAAATACAAATAGTTATTATATACTATACTTTTATCTTACTGTGCTAACGTGACATTACCCCCATACTTTGTGGATCAACTTTAATTTTTCAAGAAAAAAGTTATATTATTAATAGGTAATATCAATTAAATAATGAGATACGAGTGTGATATGAACATAGTATATAGCATAGTTTCTCTCTATGTATGTATATTTATATCTTGTTCTAAATCTTTTGCATTGTAACACTAGTCAATTGAAAAGAAGTACGAGAGAGCGGGAAAGTTGGGGAAGTACCATGCATACCTCAACTCTACAAGTTACTGCTTTTATTTCTATCAAGATTCAGTTTAGATACATAAAATTATCTCATCTCATCTCATCTTATCATTATAATTTTTTAAAACTCTCACACACAATATAATAAACAATTCAAAATTTTCAAATCCCAAAATAAAAATTATATTTTAACAATATTTTATTCAACTTTTAACAAAACATATCATCTGACCTGCGTAATCAAACGAGATTTAAGTTTGTTTTTATTTTTATTTTCTATGTTCTTAAAATGTTGGGTGATGCTAGGATGCCTTCCAAATATACTCTCAAAAGTGCCTCTTTGAGTGTTTTGATTATTTATTATTATTATTTTGTGTTTTTTCAATGTTAAAAAGAAAAACACACAAATTCATTGTGGTAACTTTTTTTAAACATTTAAAAAAAATACTAAAAAAACATTTTTTAAAGATATATTTAAAGATCACCCAAGCATTTTCCTAAAATGTTTAGCAAGACGAGCTCCTTAAAATCACGAGTGTTTTAAGCCTTAGGCTTTTCAGGCTTGTGTTCTGTCATGCCCAAAGTCCACACCCAGAAACAGTACAATCTACTCAGCAAATATGATTCTTCAGTTCCCTCCATCTTTCAAGGAAAAGGTTTCATCATGTCCTCCCACTCCCCCCACTTCCTATCTTAAACCAATGAATGGCTGGCCTTACATGTCAAAGTTTTAGCACTAAAATCATATAATATCTTTGTCAAAGTGGATATGAATTATAAGTTGTTTATGTATATACAAACATACATACAAGTCTTTGTAAAAAAATAAATAAACTATTTTGTTTAGTAGTACTTACTTTTTTATAAAAAATCTGCACGGAAACTTATTTATTTAAAATTTATATTTAATATTATTCGGTATATATATATATATGTATATGTGTGTATGGTGTGACATTACCATTTTATGACGAGTAATGCTACATACAGTCGTGGAATGCGCAAACGCCGTGCAGTCGTTTTGAAAAAGAGTGGGGTCTACTATTTAAAAATTAATTTCTTTTCAGGTGGGTCCCTTATTTATTCACTTTTTTCAAAGCGACTGCACGGCGACTGCACGCTCACGACTGCAAGTATCATTTCTCTTTTATGACAAGGGATTGACATGGACATGATGAGCAATGTGGAGGAGGAGAGATAAGAAGATGACCAACTCCACTTTGTCATATTCTTATAACTCAATTGGCTATCCTACCCCCAATTGGGCCAGCAAATGTCAATTCCGGATTGTTTCAGATTTTAGCTGACCTAATTCGCTATCAAACAACATGAGCATTGGAGCGTAGTGATAGCGACAACTTTTACATAATTATTACATATATAATTTACATATTTAGCATTATCAGTATAATAAAAAAATAGAAAAATATTATTGATATTTACAATTTTATTTATATAAATATACGTATTCACGTGCCAATTATAAAAATTTGTAAAAAATTTAAAATTTAATTTAAAACTCAAATTAAAATAGAAAATATTAATTAAATGAGACTGTTACTTAGTAAAGTATAATATTGTGCATAAAATTATACATATGTATAGCGCTATTCTAAAAAATAATCTCGATTGGCAACATATTAGTTTCTCGCTAAAAGAATCAAAGATCAAATCCTCTATCCCCATGTATCAAAATAAAAAAATAATTTCGATATGCATCAATAAATTGTTATTTTATTATTTATATTTCTGTATCGTGAAAATTGGATCTGTCATGTTAATATATATTAATTGTCTATCACTTTTCAATATCAATAATATGGAAAGATCAATATTACTACGTTCACAAAAGAATTATATAAAATAATTCTCTAAATTAATGTGGTTTCATTTAATTTGTTAGATCTATTTTATAATAAAAGTAATTTTATAATTTGTAAATCACATTAAATCACATCAGTTTGTAAGATTATTTTTATATAATTCTTTTATAATTATAGTATTTTTCATATGAAAAATCTTTTGTATCATTTGATCAAGCTGCTTGACCTGATCCCATTCATGGCATGCATTATTTCATTTTTAGGATTATAATTTGCAGCTTGAAATTCATGAAGAATAACAAGACAATAGAAATAAATTAATTAAAGAGAATCTAGTAGTCCAATTAATATCAGTTTTTTCTCACCTTCTTAATTAACTAAAGTAGAAATCAGACATTATTTGAGAAAGAAAAGATATCATGCTACGTACGTGTTTCTTAATTAGTACGTACTCATCGGTGACGAATGTTTCGAAATTAACTATATATATTGGGATCTATATGTGAATCTGTCCCTAATTAATGCCTTTGAGTCTTTGACGCTACTCTAATCTGTCAATAACTAAGGAAAGACAGACGTAGGTACCTATATTTTGCCTTTAACTTGGTTTGTTTTCATAAATTATTTCATTTATTTTGATTTAATAATTATAATTTTTTAAATTTTAAAATAAAATACAAAAAATTATTCAATTTTTTTAAATTCCTAAACAGAAATTATATTCTAATAATATTTTATTCAATTTTTAACTTATATCTAATTTCATCTCATCTGTGTGACACTACAATATAATTGAGTTTTTGTGACGGTTTGACAATTGTGACAGTGCCCAAACTGTCACAAAAAAGTATTTTCTGTGACGGTTTGTAGAAATTGTCACAAAAGGCAGCAGAGAAATTGTATTACGTTCGAACATATATATATTCACGGTAGAACGTGCCTTGGACATTCGAACGCTAGTGATTCACATTTGAACGTTAATTTATTTAATATTAAAGTTAGATATTTCAAATTAAAAAAGATTGAGAACAGTAGTTTAATATTAAAGTTGGATAAGCTAAAATTAAAAATGATTGAGAATTGAAATTAAAAAACAGTAGATATATTAAATAATATTGTTCATTACATGTGATAAAAATAAAGTACAAAATATGTAACACTAATGTAAACAATACAATAAAACTGAAAATACTCAAAACGAGTTGTTTACAAATGTATTAAATTCGTCAGTCAATATGTTAACCTTTTCGTTTAGGATATCTATCCGATGGCCAACATCGGTGACAAAATCGGTGACATTCCGTTGTACTGACGCGATCTGTCGATCGATGTGTGCAGTAATATTTGAGACCATCGCATCAACCCAAGCAGAGTGCAAATCAAGCCTAGCAGGCCGCGCATCTCTCATAGATGTACCCGTCGGTGACTAACTAGTACTCCCAATATGGAAAGGAACACCGAGCCCAAACTGGGCTAGAGGAACAAGATCTGGTACAAGGCCAGACTGACATTGAGCATGCCCTCTCCCATGTCCAATGCTCCGACGGTGTGTGGTCATGTTGATGGGGCTAATCTATTCTGTCAACCACTCCTCTGCCTGGGATTGCACACTATGGGCCAATAATAACGAGGTAATGAGGACTCCATATGAGAATTTGTCCATGGAGACGATGTTCGCCTCGTAACGGATCCTTTAAAAAATAAGAAGTGGCAAATCGATGAGCTCTTCACGTGTCACTCGTATAAGGAACTATGCGCGAGTCTGGCTAAATGTGGCCTTATGTGCCACATGATCCACATTTGTTGTAATCATAAGATGTAACATGTGGAAAAAAGGGAGGAGCTGGACCTAGCTGAAGGAGTTCTTCCTATCAAGCTGCTCTTGGTCTCTCCCAGTGAGGATGTGGAAATACCCATCTCGATTGTCATCCTCCTCATCAGTATCTTCAACCTTCGATCGGTCAACTGGGTCATCAGTATCTTCAACCTCTAGTTTTCGGTCCGGTCCGGTCCTTTTTTCGATTTTTTTAAAATGTAAAAAACATATAATAAAGTGTTACTTCTTATGATAAAATGTTATTAATAATTTAATATATATATATATATATATCGTGTTTAAAGCATATGATCAATTAAATTTTTATCTTTAAGATTAAACTTTTATTTTATAAATTACAAATATTATATTATATATAATTACAAATGTTCATAACAACATGATCAAATAAATTACAAATGTTCATATTTAAGATTAACATTTTATATTATAATTTATAAATTATAATATGAAATTATTTCATATATAATATATGATTATATATTATATATAAAAATTTAATATATAATTATATATTATATATATATATATTTTGTATAATATATAAAATTAATTTATATATATATTTTCAAACTGGTCCGGTTCGGTCCCGGAAACTACGGAACCGAAATCGGACCGGTTTTCCGGTTTAAATTTACACCCCTAGTCCTGACTAAGAATTATAAGTAGCTATACAATCAGCAAATGCTTAGGCAGTATGGGAGTTTGCCATACCAAATAAGAACAAGCCATCAGCAAACAACAAATGTGAGATGGAGGGTCCTTCTCTTGAAAGTTTTATGCCTCTAAGACGGCCAAGATTTTCTCTATGAATGATAAGTCTAGAAAGCACTTCAGTGGCAAGGATAAAAAGAAAGGGGGATAAGGGATCTCCCTGTCGTAATCCTCTCGAGGGTTGAAAGAAACCATGTGGGGATCCATTGATAATTATTGAATAGGAGACAGGTTAAATGCATTCTTTAATCCAA
Source organism: Juglans regia (assembly GCF_001411555.2). Classification (NCBI taxonomy): domain Eukaryota; kingdom Viridiplantae; phylum Streptophyta; class Magnoliopsida; order Fagales; family Juglandaceae; genus Juglans; species Juglans regia. Next base: position 23,195,176 of record NC_049914.1, on the reverse strand, counting down.
TGGATCCATTTATGGTTAAATCCAAGATGATGTAGAACATCCAGGATGAATGTCCATTCCATTGAATCAAAAGCTTTGGCCATGTCAATTTTAATAGCCATGGTATAAGTTCTGGTTCTTCTTTTTTTCATGATGTGAAAAATCTCTTGAGCCAAAATTGTGTTTTCTTGAATGAGTCTACTTGGCAAGAAAGCAGATTGATATGGAGATATGATATTTGGCAAGATAGCTTTAAACCTATTTGCAAGAATTTTTGCAAATATCAACTTCGATGATTTCCCAGAATTGTTTGTAAAAAAGACCAATAAACCCTTCAGGTCCTGGTGCTTTTAAGGAGGGAAGTGATTTAACAGCGAGAAAAATTTCCTCATCAGAAGGAATTTGACAAAGGAAACCATTTTCGGCATTAGTGACTTTCCTCGGAAAGAGATGATCCAGATCAACAGGAGGAGTCGGATTGGAAGAGGTAAAGATATTCTGAAAATGATCCAGGATGGTTGCTGAGATAGTGGATGGATCAGAGGTCCAATGGTTTCTACCCATTTTAAGACATTCAATATTGTTACTTCGACGTCTGATTACTGTAGAGGCATGGAAAAATTTTGTGTTTAAATCCGTAGCAGTGAGCCAAGTCACTCTGGATTTTTGACGTCAGAAGAATTCTCTGAGACTCACTCTGAATTGAGGAGAGAGTCTCAGAAAGAGTTTTTATTTGGGTTTGAATATGGAAAAGGTTTTGATGTTTCACTCACGAAGGGGCTTTTTTTGTATGTTTTAGTTTTTTTGAGAGGATAAAGGAGTGTGTGCCCGAGAAAAAAGAATCCTATGCTTTTTTTATAATATCGAAAATAGAAGGGTCTCTCAGCCAAATTCTTCAAATTTAAAAGCTTTTGGAAATGGCTTTCTGTTGGATGTGTTAAGTAGGATTGGAGCATGATTAGAAGAGTCTCGGGTGAGGGTTGAGATGGATGCATGTGGAAACAAATCTAGCCAAGATAAATTGGCAATCCCTTTATCTAATCTTTCTTTGATGTGATTATGACCCTCCCTCTTGTTTGACCAGGTAAATTTTGGCCCATTAAAGCCAATATCAACAAAACCAAATCTATTCATGAAAAGAGGAAGCCCATTTAGTTTAGATGATTGGGCAAAACGATTACCCCCTATTTTTTCTGATTGTGAGAGGATAGAGTTAAAATCCCTAATTGCTAAAGAGGGTCCCGAATAAGACTCAGTTGTCAGGCTATAAAGATCCCAAAAATGATGTTTTTGGCTGTAATGGGTAGGGCAGTAAACAAGATTCAGAAGCCATGGCATATGAGTGGGATCGGAGTAGACCAACACAGATATCATATTGCTAAAAATATTCACAAGTTCAGTATCGAAACCTGGTCGATACATTAACAAAAGGCTTCCCCATTTTTTAGTAGGTGGGGAGTGTACAAAATAAGAGAAGTCAAGCATATTAACAATACGATCATTATCATTAGGAGATAATAAGGTTTCTGAAAGGAAAACAACTTCAGGATTATAGATCCTGATATTTGCCTTGAGAGACCTAATTGCACGAGGTCGGGCAATACCTCGGCAGTTCCAAGCAAGAAGCTTCATGGATTTTTTTGTGGCAGTGAGGACCTTACCACTCTAGTCATTGGATTAATGGGAAAAAGGTTCATGGTTTAAATCTGGACTTTATTACCTGAAACTGTCAAATCTTGCCTTTGATACGGAGCATACTGGACTTTAGAGGTGTTGTTCCTTTTGCTCCTACGCTGCGGCCTTCCCATTTTAGCTTTTCGGGCTGTGTGTCTTTTTTATGAACCTTGAGGCACCTCTTTGTATTCTGGAGGAGTTCCTGTGGGAATATGTGGCGCGGCTTCTAAATGGATTCCTTCTTGCACTTTGTTAACCAAGTCTGAGTCTTCCATTGTAATGGTTGAGGAAATGAGAACTTTTTTATGTGGGTATTGAGCGACTTGCTTCACTGGATTGATGACTTTCCTTTTCCTAGATGACTCATTGGATGAAGCTGGTAAAGATGAGAGGATGATAAAAGCCAAAGTCATATGGCCCTGATCTAGGGTTTGAGTGTTGCTCTGGAGGGTAGATCGAAGAGAAGGTAGTTGGGTATGGAAGAGAGATGGTGTTGGATTAAGCTGAAAGGTATTGAAAGCAATGCAGGCTCGGCCAAATGGACTCACCAGAAGGGAGAGGTTTTGTTTTGGCTTGGACAGATCGGTGAGGATTTGGCCACTGTTGTTATAGAGTTGGGCTATTATTTGGTTGAGAAAAGAGGGGTTGGTCTCTAGCCTTGTTGGGATTGGGCTTTGAGGCTCGGAGGGAATGATTGGAGATGTTGGGTTGACTGCAGACGGGTGGGAAAACTTGGTTGAGAAGAGAGGGTTGACTTCTTCTGAAGGAACTGGGGTACGGGTTGGAATTAATGGGAGAGTGGCGTCATCTTGCAGATGTGAGGGGATAGGGAAACCGGATGATTGCTTACTATTAATGGGGCCGACATAGCAGTCTGCTGAAGACTTGAGAGGGTGCCACATGGTTGGATGTAATCCTTGTTTGGGTCCTTGCTTTCTGAGTGGAGAAGCTGGTTTACGAAGAGATGAACAGTTTCGTCTTTTTGTTTGCTCGAGAGCTTAGTAGAACAGCCAGTAAAAAACTGTTTTATGCAAAATTCCTTTTTGTTCCCCCGATCTGTGCTGATGATAACTGCCTTTCCTTTTCCCAAGTGTTCTACAGGAGCGTTTTTCTTGGTTATGGCCTTAGCTTCATTTGTCTCTTTGAATTTTACTGGGTGTAGTATTGGCTTTTCAAGGAGGAGTGTGGTTTGGAGTTGTTCTTTAAGAGAGTCCTTAGCTCGTGGCATGCCACTATTTGTACAACGGCTTTCCATAGTTTCAGCTCGCATCCAGTGACCACAACAAGGATCATCTGATGAACTAGTATAAATTGGACAGGCTTGATGAAGATGATGCAAACAGCCACATCCATAGCAAAACTCAGAAAGTTTTTCATATTTGAAACTAATCTTTGCTGGCTTTTTATTGATTCTGGGTAAATGGAAGCCTTCATAAAGAGGTTTCTCAGTGTGGATTTCAACTCGTATGCGCATGAAAGGTTTAACACTGTTCTCAGGAAGATAAGAGTAGTCAATTTCTATCAGACACCCCAAGACGTTGCCTATTTGAACTGCATTTTCTACAGTCATCATTTCCAATGGGAGACGACAAATATGAATCCAGAACGCTTAGAAGGAGAGATCAATTTCTTGGATACTAAGGCCAGGTGGCCATTCCTTAAGAACCATGTGGTAGCCTTTAAAGTTCCATGGCCCTTGATGAAATATTCTATTCTTTTCCAGACTTGAAGAAAAGGTAAAAATGAAAGTGTTTGTGTTCAAGTCTTCAATATTTAGGCCCGGAGCAAAACTCCATACCGCACGAATAGTAGGATGAAAGATATGTTTGTTGAGGGCTTTAGAAAAGACCAACTTACCTACGAGGGCATGACTTGAAATTTTTGTTACAGTATTCGTGGTTGGGACACTACAAGAGATATGGCTTTTTACTATGAATTTTTTTTCCCAGACACTCCATCATGGCAAATAAAGAGTTTATCACACGAAAATTGCTCGTGGGAAAAGAATGAGCCTTTTCCCACGATATTACATTAGCAAGTAAACATTTGTGGGAAAAAAAAGTTTTTTTGGCAAGAAAATGGTTTTTTGCGGCGATAAAAGGTCGCCGCAAATAGGTTTACAAATTTTTTGTGCATTTATCGCGTTATTACTTTTTGTGACGACTTAATGAACTTTTACGGCGACTTATTCCCACCGCAAATAAACACCTTTGTGTTTTGCGACAATAAAAGTTTGCCGCAAATAGTTTAGCGATTTGTTTTTTCATTTATCGGGGTATTACTTTTTGTGACGATGTAATTAACTTTTATGGCTAATTTTTATCGCCGCAAATAAGCGACCTTTTGTATTGCGACGAAATTGATACTTTTGCGGCGATAAGTTGTCGCCGCAATAGATGATAAATATGCGCGTTTTCTCCTTTTTCCTTTCATCCCTTATCCCCAACCCCGCGGTGCTCTCCTCTCCCCCCTGCCGCACCTCACCCAGTCCCCCCCACCCCCCGTTCGACTTTACCCAGTCCCCCCCCAGCGCGACCTCACCCAGACCCCGCCCCTGCCGTCCCAGCTCCACCTCACCTAGTCCTCGCCCTGCAGCGCGACCTCACCCAATCAGCCACCCAGTCCCCACCTTGTAGCACATCAATCTAGTACACGTCTTCTCAAATTTCAGTGCAACACGGTGAGCCTTTCTCTTCTCCCTTCATCTTCTCTCTTTGTAATTTGTGATGATATGATTGTGTAACATATTGTGTAATTTTGTGATGATATGGTTGTATAAGATATGTTTAATGTTGTGATGATATGGTTGTGTAAAACATATTAAGATCGAAGACTGAAATCCTTCCTTAGTTTCGGATCAGAAGGTTATATACTGGGAAAGGACTTTTGTCTGATATTATTGTCAAGCTTAATGCTCTGTTTCTACATGTTTCTCCTAAAGGCAGATCCTTCATCTTCTCTCTGTGTTATTTGTGATCATAGTATATAATATAGAATAGTTATTGAACTCCTATACAGAAAACTAGTGGTTATGTGTTCTAGAAAATAGAACCAGGACATGAGACCATATTAGCTTAATTTGGAAGTTGAACTCTGAAATAATAATTGGGAGCCATCATATATATGCACATGGCCATGAAGTATTTTCTTGGAGCATATACTTTTGTTGAAGGGATTGATCATCTTGCAAGTTTGTTTTAGTTAGATTCAATGTAAGTTATGGGTGGGGTGGCTCATAGCTAATTAATTAAAATAGTTAATCTCTTATCTAAACCCACAAAATTTGCACAAGGAATAGGTAGTGGATGCATGCATGTTGGGTCATGCAGTAATTAATGCAGGCTGTAGTAGAGAAATAAGGAGTCTTCTTGAAATTAATTTGTTCTTTGACTGATGGCCATATATATGTCGCCAAGATTGACGATTGACAATGGAAACCATTCATATTATTGTATATGCCTTGCAATGCAGTCAAAACATTTCAAACTAACATAAAACATGAGTAGTACTAGTTTTGTCAGGCCCTATCATCATCGACATGTTTTATTACACATGTTTTATTACTGACAGCAAAACTACATACACACACACATATATGTTCCCTAGCTCCCTGCTTCTAAAACTTGCATCTTTTTCTTGTAGTACTACATAAACATTAAGACATTCATGAACCTTTCCTTTTCATTTGTTAGATAAATCCATGCATGCTTTTCATGACCACGAGACTTTAATTAGTTAATTAGGTATATAGTACTTTAATTATTTCTACTACTAGTGTTTATTATTATTTCCTCATGCACCCACTTTGCGACGACCATTATATATTGTCTTCGATCGATCTTTGTACATATGTCTTTATTTTGTTGGTAACAGCTTGATGGTTCATCTTCTAATTCAATATACATGCAATCATCTGACCTCCATTCATATATGGAATCGAATCGAAGCCCCCAACAAGTTTTGGACCAAGTAAACAACATCTTCTCTTTACAATAAGATACACCTAAAGATGTGACTGATCGATCCTTAACGTAACTTCTCTTTGGGGTGCGTAGTTTTGTTTTCAATAACATGGTCCATTAATGACCATGTCTACTCTTTTTTGATAAAGCATAGAAACCTTTTTTTTTGTGAACATTTTTTTCATAAGAATAAATTTACTAACTTTTACAATTTCTTCTCAAGCCTTAGATGGATAAGGCTTGGATGCATATCGAGATAGATTGCAGTCCAACCAATATGGTGAAAGTGTTAAACAATTCATTGCTATGACTCAAGCGCATGCACCCGGAAGTGATCGCATTAGGTGTCCATGTAAAAGATGCCGGAATATGCTTTTCCATCCATTTAGAGTGGTCGATGATCATTTGTTCATAACTGGGATTGATCCAAATTATAACGAATGGATATTGCCTACACATTTGTCCGACAAGGGAGATTATGGAGACAATGGTAATGATGACTACATTGATAATATAGACGATGTTAAATGACATCCATGTAACATCTGTACATGAGTATGGAAATCCATGCTAATGTTAGCATCAGAAAGTGGATCATGTCTTTTGTTTATCAATTATATGGAAATCCATGTAGTCTATGAAAAAAATCTGTACATGAGTATTGTTTTTTTCTTTAAAGTTTAAAGATCACCGTCTATAAACTGGACAAAAGTTATTAGGATTGAAACTTTGGAGCTACCATTTGGTCCACACATATTAATGCAGTACTAATCTACTCCTAACTAGCTGTTATGTGTATTCAATAATTCTCATGCACACTACTTAGCTAAACTATAGGTTGATGATTTATCAAAATAGTAGCATAAATGAGATGATTATGCAAATGTAATATTAAAATTGAGTCATTTCATGAAAGTGGATGTTAAGTGATATTATGTTGTAAAATGATTCAGAAATGTATAAATGGATGTACTGTTGGTTTGGGTACTGCACGTAAAGAGTCAAATTCATGGTCTAGATCTTGTCAAAAAATTTCATTAACAGCCGGAGGAAAAATAAATCAAATCAGCAGTTTTTGTTAGGTAAAAATAGATAATATTTTTTATCCAAATACTGAGGGGAAGAGTATGTGGGAAAAATGATCAAATTATCACTATTTTCTACTATCAAAATCTTCTAAAAAATAATTCTTTTGCTGACAATATCTTTTTCACTATTTGTTGTGGGTTCTGTCCATGAAAATTGACCATTACTGGGAACTTAGTGTCGTGGAAAAATGATCAAATTATCACTATTTTCTACTATCAAAATCTTCTAAAAAATAATTCTTTTGCTGACAATATCTTTTTCACTATTTGTTGTGGCTTCTGTCCATGAAAATTGACCATTACTGAGAACTTAGTGTCGTGGAAAAAAAGAACATTCATCATCAGAAATGAGTAGGAGTTCTTGTCGCAAAAGGTTATTTCCCACTTTTAATTTTTGGTGGAAACTTATCAACCCACCGTATATCCTCATGAAAAATACATTTTCATTTTTCACTGTAAAGAATACCTTCTGTGACTATTTCCCACGGGAACAAAAAATATTTTTTTCCACCATAAAATTTGGTGAAAATTTATCTACCCACCGTATAGACTCATAGAAAATACATCTTCATTTTCCACGGTGTAGAAGACCAGGACATGACTATTTTCCACGGGCACAAAAAATTTTTTCCCATGCAAACTTTTGGTGGTAATTTATCAACCCACAATGACCCTTCATGAAAAATAATTTTATTTTTCCACGAGTCGAAGCATTCTTGTTACTATTTCTCATGTACGGATTTTCTTTTTTCCCACGGACCAAACTAGGCGAGGTAAAGTACATATTCCGACAAGTTGTATTTGTGATGGAAAAAAATATTTTTTTCAACGAGTTATTTCTAGCAAGTCACCCACGGGGTGATTTTGTGAAAAATATTTATTTTCCATCGAATTTGAGCATTTTTCCATAAAGTACTTCGATGGAAATAAGCGGTACATGTTATAGTTGGATCAGGATGATGTCCTCTCAAGTCAAAGCTTTTGTTTGCTTAATAAGTTGGTCGATGCTTTGGTTCTCGTTTGACATATTTGGGAGGCGGAAGTTGAGTACTGCAGGGAAAAGGTTGGTGGATAACTATAAATGAGTAATGGATGGTATGGTAGGACTTACAGATGAGGTAGGTGAGGATCATAAAGGTTGCGTCAACTAGAGGAGAGGAAACTCATCGTTTCAGAGAGCGGTGTATGTTTACCAATGTTATCTGTTATTTAGACATTATCTGTTATTTAACAGTTGAATCTGTGGTAAGGTTTTCTCCTAGAAAGATATACTACTGATATATATGATGTTCCGTACGTACGTGAGAAAAGCTAATCAATTGGATGGCTTTAAAGTGGCAATGGGTTGTGATCAGTACTGAACGAACGCATAATTGATGGCTTACGATAGCAACATAAAAGTGGTACTACTTCCGTACATACACCTTTGTTATGGCTGGCTAGCTACCAGCTTACCTACTCGGGGACTACTGTTGTGGCTAACTCTCTCTCTCTCTCTCTCACAACATTGCAACAGATGCTAATTAATTTGTGGATAATCAAAATAAAATGTTTTTGATTAACCGACGAGTAATTAATCCAGAAATATGTTGCAGATCATGCGCGCACAGACAAACAGGAACAAGCTGTTCCTACCTTATTTTATGATTTCATCTAAAATTCTGCGGGAAAAAAAAAAAAACAATATCTCAGAAGATAAATATAATTAGACTGGATCGATCTCATATGTTCTAATTAATTAACTTGGATTTTTGGTACCATGAGACTGAGATAGATCACTTTGTTCAGCTATGCAAATGATCAAAACATTACCAAAACGACGATCACAAACCATCAAATATTGCAGCAGAAGTAGTAATCACAAACCATCATATACGTATATGCTTATAAATTATTTTAAAGCTTCGATTCCACACCTTATGTATTTCGAGTACTTCTGCTAAGTACGTATCCATGAGAAGAAAAAACAAAACCACAAAAAAGAAGAAGCTAACAGACTAATTATTCCACTGAATTTTAAGGGAACGAGAAAAGAAGATTGCTTTTAAACTTGAACAAGTGTAAATTAAATGCCAAAGGATGGAATTGCCCTGTGGGGAGTGATGGTCTCGGAGAAACCGGCAGCCGGCCGGCCACCTGAGATCAAGAGGCTGATGGATTCCAACAAAACCCCATTTCTCCCAAAATATATATCAGAAATATGCAACTTTTAAATATTGTATCAGCCACCACCTCCCACCCATTGATCTAGACCCATATATACCCGGCCAATAAGCAGCCATCGGCCGGGACCCCTTTTGTTGGTTGGTCTATAACATGGTGGAGGTGGCCGGGACCCATATGCTAAGAACAGTGACTCGCAAGCCTAAAGAAACTCATGATCATCATGTAATTTGAAAGAAGATGAAGTTGCAGCTTGACGTGCAGGTCATGAGAGAGCTGGGTAGCAGCAGCCCTTTATAAAGGAAAGCGTGGAGAGAGTGAGTGTGGAATTTGGGTTTCTTCTCTTGTGGGACGTTTCTAAAATGTCCGAATCTTGCAGGGATATGCGGCGACCACAACCCACTGCCCCCACATTCTACGATCGACCTACATGTGCATGCTTTTCTGGTCATCATGTCCATTCCCTTTTCTTTTTTACTAATGTATTTAATGAGTAATACAAGGAGTGCGCGCATACGTTTCATCGTAAAAAAGAAAGAAAGTATTTGAGAAAATTCCATTTTTTTTAAATGATTTGCACCGAACTTACACTCTAAAAATTTACAACTTAATCATTTTTTATACATAATTTCATTATAGTTTTGCTAACTCATGACTCGCTTGCTTCACGCATCTATTAGGGTTGAGAGTAAAGCGGGTTTGCATGATATGGTTGCCGCAAGTGCTTGACACCAGCCTATGGCAAATGGTCTCCACTCCTTCAGAAACTGTTTTCTACTGATGCTTTTAAGTTCGTTTGGATTTGGAATATTTTATCTCATTTTATTATTATAAATTTTTTAAATTTTTATATAAAATATAATAAATAATTTAATTTTTTTAAATCTTAAAATAATATTAATATTCTTAATTTAAGCAAACTAAAGAAATCAATGTCTTTGATGTTGTCATAAAGACATAGTGTGGATGGATACAAATGGTGCGGTAAGCATAAGTTTGATCCCCAATATTAATATTCTCCTCAGTGCCGTAATGCCTTTAATTGGCAGAAAGGTGGAAGCATTTGAGTAATTATACTTAGGAGAAAATGCTTTTCCCACATAAAGTGGACACCGAGGGTGGCCACCGAATTTTTTTATTTAATTTTTTTAATTTAGTAATCAAGTAAATATTTTTAAATGAATATATGATTTTTTTATTTTAAAAAAATATCTAAATAGTTTAAAAAATAATAAAAATAAAAGTAAAAAATAATAAAAAAAAGATTTGAAGTATTGAAAATTCTCTGTGGACGCAACGTCGGATGTTGCTACGTCTACATAGAATTTTTACCTAAATTTTTTATTGAACACTCAAATATATATTTTTTTAATTTTATTATTTTTTATTTCATCATTTTTTAAACTATTTATATATTTTTTAAAAATAAAAAAAATCAAATATTCATTTAAAAACTCTTATTTAATTATTAAGTAAAAAAATTAAAAAAATTTCGATAGAAGATTTCTATCTTATGTGGAAATAGTGTTTTCCTATTTATATATATATATATATATAAAAAAGACATGTCGTACGGATAGCTTTTGGTGAGGGCATCATCAACACGTAGGAGGAGATCCTTGGGATATTAGACAGTACCTAATTCAAAATTAGTTCTCTGATCTGACCTTTTTCAAGGTTCTCATGGCGAGGCTGTGGAGGAACAACGTCATGAAGTGATTGTTTCAGCACCATCTCGTACGTACTATCATATCGATTCATCATGTTGTGATTGTTTCAGAACCCTTTCATTTCAATTTATATCATCTTAACTACTATTCAAACTGCATCTAAATTTTGTTTAGATAATAAATTAATCTTAATTCATCTCATATAAACATTATAATTTTTTTCAAAATTTTAAATAAAATATAATAAATTATATAATTTTTTTAAATTTTAAAATAAAAATTATATTAAAAAATTATATTTTAATAATATTTTATTTAATTTTTAACCATCATCTTATTTTATTCTGTGTTAACTCAATTTACTATTCACACCTCCCAAAATTACGTTGAAGGTAAAAAGTTGGAAATTTCGTTAATTAAACTATGGAAGAAAACTGCTTGCAAGGGGGCCCCATTGGTACTCATTTCTACTTGGCTTCGCAAGAGCTGCTGTTTGCATATGGGGTCCGTATTTTTAAAATAATAATAATATTAAAAAATAATATTATAATAATATTTTATTTAATTTTTATCTCAATTCATATTATTTTATTTCAACTCACTATCTAAACAGTATCATATTTTTTGCGGCCGCATTGACATATCAGATTATTTGATTTACAAGATAATCTAATTTTGAAATTCTTGGAGTTTATACTTTTTTATTATCAACTAATAGAGAAAACCAAAGATCGGAGATAGAATTGCATAATAAAAAATCTAAAATAAAAATTTACTCCGAGCTTATGCCTGATTTCATTATAACGTCAAGCCTTTACAGCTTTGCTTTGCAAATTTTAAGTGATATTGTGTCATGTAAGTTATGAGTAAACAGCGCGCTTCCATCATCTAACAATATGCTTATTAACTAGTGAAATCTATCTATATATATATATATATATATATATATATATTTATATCGATCGGCATGACAATTTTTGGTGGCATGAAATCCTTGAACAGTACCTAGCTAGGAGGCTTTGAGATCCTTAAAGATGTTTGGGTCTTTTCTTACCAAGGATTTAGGAAGGTTTTGGGAGAACTAGCACTGAAAAAAATTATAAAATGAATTTATAAATGAATTAGGCTGCGTTTAGTTGCAAGACTCAACTAAGTTCAGCCTAATTTTAAGTTAGGTCAAACATTTAAATATCCAACTCTAAAATTATTAAATTCATCTCAACTAAAAACCTCTTTACACATGAGACCTACAATATTTTTCAACTTAACATATCTTTACATGTGGAACCCACAACCTATTTCAATTTCTTATAAAAAGTACTAAATTTATCTTAATATCTAAACATATTTTAAACTCTGTTTAGATGAGTTCTACATAATTCATTCCACTACTCAATTACTCACTACTATTTATAAAGACCTGATCTTAGCTCAATATCTAGATGCAGCCTTAATGGCATAAGAATTGGATCGAGCTGATCAAGCCAAATATATATAAACTGCAATTGATGATCTATCGGCATGCATGTTCTTCAGATACTCAATTGAGAGGGAAAAGATCATAAAGCTGCAAGCTTTAAGTGGTGGCTGCAATATGCATGCATGGTTTTAGAATGGCTTGGAGGCAAAGCAAGAATCATCAAGGGAAAATTATATTTCTAAAAGATGGTCTCTGGAAAGGACATACATAATTTATATATGGACGATTGGACTTTTGTAAACCAGTAATGCATTGCAATCATAATATTAAATCATGAATTAACTTCAATAGAAATTAATTAAAATAAAATATAAAAAAATACGTGTAAATTAAAAAATGAGTGTTTGCTTGCGGTCGAGCGCGCCCAAGCATACTTTAGCGATAGTTCTGATCTACAAAACAGAAGGTTTGTAATTCATGAAGTTTTAGTAGTCACATTTCTATAATACGGAAATGCATGTGTTCTATATTAATAATATCCCATGATCTTCTTGGTTTTAGTAGGGTCACTGAGAAGAAGCCAACATAATCGGGTCCTTGATTCTTGACCCATTAATGGGATAAGATGATGATCAGAAGGAAGATTAATGTACATTTTCTACGGATTCTATTCAAAAGTACTCTACCTTTCAATTATTATGTATCTCTTTCCATATATATATAAATATATATATATATATATATATAGATGATTCCGCTAGCTGCTGCTGCTAAATTCATGCATGAATACTTCTGAAAACATGAATTAAATGCATGCATGGATAGTTTGATCAACACTATATATACTAATAACAGAGAGGCAAGTTGTACATTATTTTAGCTACCTATATATAAACAACACTCATGCATGTAATTGGAAGAAAATAATAATATTATTATTGGAACTTTTTCCAAGCAAACGATGCATTAATTACGTCAAAGATACGAGGAGGCCAAGACGCCGGGGTCAAAAAAAAAAAAGAAAAATTCTATTCATCATTTTCATACATAATACTTATTTTTTTTTATCAAATGTGTATATATGAGTTATGAGTAAAAGAATTCAATTAGTTTAAAAAGAATAAAACTAAAAGTAAATAAAAAATAAAAATAAATATTATGCGTGAAAATGATGAGGAGCAAACTCAAAAATAAAACACTAATGTTATGTATCGAAAGTAAGAAAAAAAGAGTTTAAAAACCGAATCAAACAAAAAAGACTAATATTTGACCCGTGCTTCTTGACCATACATGCATTAATTTATATATAATAAGATTTAATTGATAAGATTTAAATTTTAAAATATCTCTTTTAAATTAAATTATTCATATAAGCAATTTATATTCAATTCATGCCAAAGCTTATAAATAAAATTTTCATATATATAACAAAATTAGTCCATCGGGAAGGCAATCATAAATGCAACGGGTCGATACTCAGAACTTGATCCTTCAGATGTCTTGAGTTTCATGCAAGAAAAGAAAAAGAGAAAGATCCTTCGATGCCAATGAAACAAAACGATCGAAAGCATGATTCTCTGTGTTATTACACATGAATAGCACCAAGCTGCCCCGGCCATAGCTTGATCATCAAACAAAGCTAACTAGCGCAAAAAACCAACCTTTGATAATGGCGGATCCAACAATATCTCAGCCCGCACAAGCTGCAGCGCAGCAGCGAGTACACCCCCGCGGCCACCTTCTCCAAAGGCTGGTGCGCTACACAGCTCTAGTCTTGCTCGCCCTCCTGATACTGGTAGCCATATCTGTGCTCATCGCCTGGCTTGTAATCAGACCTAAACGACTTGTTTTCACCGTCGAAGATGGTTCTGTCCATAGTTTCAACTTAACCCACGACCAGTACCTCAGTGCCACCTTCGATTTCTCCATAATATCCTATAATCCAAACCGCAGAGTCTCCTTCTACTATGACTCCATCGAGGTTTGGGCGAGTTATGATGATCACGACATTGCTTTCAGCGTCGTCAATTCTTTCTTTCAACCTCGTCGGAATTGGACTCGGTTGGATGTGAAGCTCGCTGCTCAGAACGTATCTCTGTCGAGGTCGACATCTCGAGAGCTCAGGCTCGATAAATCGGGGGGACAGGTCGAATTAACTATTCTGCTGGACACAAGGGTGCGGTTTAAGGTGGGATCGTGGAAGTCTCGAGATCGTATTTTGAGGATTTGGTGTTCTCCTGTCTTCGATCTTGTGCACTTGTCTTCTTCCAACAACTTTCATATGAAATATTGCGACGTTGAGCTTTGAGCATTACTCGCGCGGTACGATTGTGGAGTTTTCTGTCGATTTGGATCTAAATTTCTTCGCCGAATTTTAGAACTTACAGTTCGAGAGATAAATATACAAAGTAATCTTATAACATTTATAATTATTCGAGTTAATTTTTTAAACAGTGAATCTTTACTTTTTAAATGTGAATCTTATATATACTAAGTTCTGACCATCAAAACTCTAGAGAATCCAATTCAGATTTGTGGGACTATAATTTAATATTTACTTTTTATTAATGAGTTTGGTTTTCCCAAAAAAAAAAAAAAAAGGAATTTGGTTTTCAATGTATATATGTACGTAGTCATGCATATTGAGAATGATATTAATCTTTGTTTGAAGTTCTTTTTAATTTTTTATTAATCATGGATGTCTTATTGTGAGATTATTCATGTTCTACGTACATATTTATTTGCATTCCAAAATTTTGATTCCATTGCATCTTAATTCCCTTCCAAAAACCTTTTGCAGCTAACTTAAGGTTGTGTTTGGTTGTTGAACCAAACTTAACTCATCTCAAATTACTAATTATTTATGGAATTCACTACTTTTTCAACTTCTTATAAAAAATTTAAACTCATATCAACTTATTTCATATATTTTAATCTAAAAAGTTAAACTCAGTCCAACCTAAAAAAATTAAACTCATCTCAATGAGACCTATAAAATATCACTATTCACAACTCAACTCAATTCATCTCAACATCCAAGCATAACGTTGCATAAGAAGTTCATGTATACTACTTAATTACTAGCTAGCTAGCTACAAATTTAACATGCTGTTTGTTAATTTTGTATTGTCTATGTGTTCTTTAGTAGCTTAAAAAGATCGAAAATGCCGTATATGCTACTTATATATTTTAGTATCATATTGTTTCAACGCTAGACACGTACGTGCGTCATTTTCAGTAGTACAGCATCTAACACGTGCGAAATCTGTTGTTATCAATATCACCATCATTTTTGCCTCATGAACTTGTTTGAATTTCATCAACATATATATATATACATGAAAGAGATTGGATTTTAATTAATTTCATGTCCATACAGTAATGATCATTAGATTATATATGTAAATACGTCATTGGGTAACTAAAGTATATACCGTGAGTCCCATGCAAGTTAATTGATTCTCAAAAGCTAGCTTAAGCTGATAATGGAAAGAATTTAATCGGAGTTAGCTAGGGTTTTAATTCAAAATTTCTACTTTAATATCATATTTAATTACCATTTATATTAAATATTTAATAAGCTTAATTATATAAATTATATTCTAACAAATACAATGTCACTAATTAGGCATGCTTGAATAAAATTAAAACCTTCATGTGTAATTCTTTGTCGTTCTCTTTCTTTCATTTTTTCCTAATCAAATCTAGCATGATCAAAATCATATAAAAGAATACTCCAATATTACAGAAATTACGAGGAATTCGAACTGAGCAAATAAAAATAAATGGGCATTAAACCAATAGATTGAATTCGAGCCATTGTTTCTCGACAAGTCAAGGAGTGAATCACTATAAAAGCAATTTTGAAATCTAACTGGTGGATTTGTTGAATGAGGTTGTGATCCGCATCCATGAAGTAAGGATTGCAATATTTTATTCCGAAGTTGTTGGCAAAGATGTTCACGTCCCTTTCTCCAAGATCTTAGAAAGCTGTAACATGGTGAAAAATCTAGAACCAGACAATCCAGATTGATGTTAGCTCAATGCAGGAGCACACAGTGGTGCCAACGCATGAGGGGCAATCAAACCAAGATCCGATAGATTTGGAGGTGACGGGTGCAACTGTACCAGGTGTGTAGTACTGTAGTGATCAAAAGATGGAAAACACGTCGATCGGCATGTTAAAATGGCGCATGGCTTGGGCGGCGCATGCGGGCCACAAAGTGGTTGTTTATAAGCAGCACTTCCACCATACGGATTCACAAGCGCTTGTATTCTTATTATCGGTTTTATATAGGAGAGAGATAAACACATTACAAAAATTATATAATGTTTATTGAATATTTAATAATGTCCAAATAATTAACATAAATAAAAATAAATTAATATTGTAAGTTCACTTCATATATCTATCTCTTCCTCTCTTGACATCTTCAAATTTAGACCATATCAAGTGAAATGGATAGTGTTTATTTAGCGTAAAATATGGAGTATTATTTTAGACATTTCACTTATCAACATGATAACGTGAAATAACCAAAATGTCCCTATTATTTTATAGTTATACTATTCATATCAAGTGAAACGAAGATAATCATGTTCTGTCTAAAATTATAAGTTGAGAAAAAAAGAAAGAAGAGAAGAATACACAAAAAAAGTTGCAACCAAATGGCAAGAATGCTAACAAACGAGGGACTTAAAGAGACCAGAAAAATGAGAAGGTAACTATGAATGTTATAAGCAATAGAGGAGTGATGGAGTCACAAAAAAATTACATAAAAATAATTTTAAAATTGACGTGATTTTATGTGATATGTTAAAATTATTTTATAATAAAAATAACTTTACAATATAATAAATCATATCAATATACATTAATTTGTGAGATTATTTTTACGTAATCTCTTTTTAAGTTTTGAGTATTTCTCTAAACCATATAATGTTGTTATACGGAAAGACTAATGAGAAGATTGGGCCTCTCATGCTAAATGCTTTTAAAAGCCCACAAGGATGGCAGAACGAGGGAATGAAGAATCTGCCTTTTTAACCTCACCCCTTCTATTTGGGCCCAACATTCATAAATGCTCACCAACTCAGTTCTTTTTAAAGTTGCTCCCACTTAGATTAGAATTGATACTAGAGTATTATTTCTTTCCAAACTGATCCTTAACCACTATTTCGTGGTACATCTACCAAATAAATATCAAATCCATTAAACGTTAAGACTTTTATTATTTATATGTTGGTATGTAAATACACCGCCTAAATAATGTGAAATCACAACTATTAACGACGTGTTTCGCACACCGGTTACTTGGCTCCACAACCTTCAACACAAGTAGGGTGGTGGCTCGGGGTTACAATAAACTTCCAATGCCTAAGTCAGTGTTGTTCTTTCTCCATAAGGCTTCGTTTTCCAAGCAAAGATTCTCCATTTCTTCTGCCATCTTCCTTATGCACTCCTCCATTTCTGCGAACCTCCCTTCTATGTTTGAATGAAGTTTCTTGTCAGGGTGTTGTTTGTGAACGCGTTGTAGCCGGCATATGAAGGTCATGTTATTTTAAATCAAGGATCTCAAAGACGGTGCCACTGTTGATAACATGTTTTGCACATTGGGTACAAGGCTCAACAACTTGCAACACAATTAGGGTAGTGGCTCGGGGTTACAGGTAACCTCCAATGCCTAAGTCAATGTTGTTCTTTCTTTCCGGAGTATTTCAGTAAACAAGAGAACATTATCTTAGCCTTGACCTGAAGGTTGGCTTTTATACTACTAGTCGAGGTGATCCCTCGTATCCCATGTGAGAGAGACAGGGGTTACATCCTCGAGGCGGGTTAGTGGGTGTGACTGCTTCTAGCGTGCTTATGTCAGTGGCAAGGGGTCGCATCGCGCACACTATCAGGGAAAGGTCGTCTTACAGTGATCTCTGCCAATGATTGTGCTTGTCTTTTGACAGTGTGGCCCTATCATTATGTGCGTGTGCAGGGCAGCATCAAGAATGTTGGTGCCTCGTTACCTTAGATCTATCTCTCCTCAAGCCCGGGCCATGGGCTTCTCCTCACTCAGGCCCAAGGCCTTTTATCTTTTACGCAGCTCGTGGAGGGGGCGCAAGGGGGTTTGATACATGGAGGGCATTCAATATAGACTCGGCCCAGCCCGAGTGGGACATAAACATCTCTCTTAATCGGGCCTAGTCCAATAGGGGAATTTTTTCCCTCCCCAACAATAGTCATACAAAATCTCAAAGCACAAATATTTTTTTATACTAATTGATATGAGCAGTCTTTAAAATCAATAAGATGCTTGGTGTGTCAAGAAGTAAATTTCCAAATAAAATTTTTCAAACTCTAACAATGATCTTAAGAAAAACTAAAGCTTAAGAAGGATTGAATCCCTTGACCTAGGTAACTTGATCACTCTCCCTTGGAAGTTTAAAGTTGCATAGTATTTCAACCTAAATCGTACCGATTAGTATATTGAAAAGGAAAATATTTGATCTACAAAGAGATTTTACAAAAGTAAGTTTACAAACTAATGTGACTTGATATAATACTTTAGATTATAAATATGTTTTTATTGTAAAGTAGATTTCATGTATTACATTAATCTACAACATCAATTTATGAATTTTCTTCAATAAAATTTCTTTGTAGATCAAGCTAGGAGCACTTCTTTGAATTCGTGTACCTTTATTCACGTATGTACTAATACAATAAAGGGGCGTACGTCTTCCTGTACAATTTTTTTTCTCTCGTATCATTTACATAACGAAAGCTGCTACAGCCACAGAAAATAGTCACAGAAAAAGTTTACCGAATGACATGTCTACTTGACTTGGCATGCCACGTTTCATAAAAGAAAAGTAAAAAACAAAATAGAAATGAAGCTGCCATTCATCCCACGTGATTTAAAAACAAAGTCAAAAAAATAAAAAAAATCAAACCTGCCATTCATCCCCACGTGATTTTAATAAAAAAAAAAGTCAAAAACCAAAAAGAACCTAGAACCTACCCGCCCCTACCATTCGTCCCTGCCCTCTCTGTATTGCTACAGCCTACACCGCCTCGACGCTTTCTCTCTCTATTTCCAGCACAGATCTTTAATTACAGTCCATCTTCTGCCAGCGTCGTTTTCCCCTTCTTCCAAGCGGTAATTTTTCTTTCATTTTTTTCTCTATTTTTATTCAAATATTAGGGTTTTTATCTACAAATATTAAAAAAAATAAGTGCTCAAAATCATAAAATATATTTGGAAATACAAACCCACTATGATTTAAATAATAAAAGAAGTTGTTTTTATTGGCGTGTCCTGCTGAGCCTTTTGTGTTGGAGAGTTTTAGATCTTAGATTTTTGTATGTGTTCAAACTTCATGTATACAGTTTTGGACTTATTAAGTTTTTTTTTTTTTTTAATCAGAACGTATTCAATTTTAGACCTTAGATTTTGGACGTATACAGTTTATTATTGTATTATTTGTATATATTTGTATATATTATTTCATTTGTATGAAAATGTTTGTTTCCCCACTTTTTGTGCATACGAAGTAGTCCAAATTTTTGTTTGTTTCTCTAGTTTTTGGGCATACAAAGTGGTCCAACTTTTTGTTTGTTTCTCCACTTTTTTCCCTTTTTCTCTTGGGTAAAAAATGGCTTGCTCCAATTTCTTGTGTTTATTAGTTTATGCTTATCATAAATCCAACAAAAAATCTCTAAGCATTTGAGCCTTAAGTATGGATGTGTTTGCACACAATGGCCTGAGCATTCAGCTCAACTATCAATGGATTCAAAAATTTATATGAGAAATTGCTTGTGTTAGATAGTTGGTATGATTTTTTCCCTTTTCATGACTTTAGTACCTTTCTTAAAGTACTCTAATTGATTGGTAAAATGCCCCCTTGAGTGTATTGTTTTTAATGTAAAATTCATTGTCAATAATTATAACAAAAACAAATCATACATGTTTCTGTCAAATCTCTTTGATTGTATATGATTTCTTTCAATATTCAAGTTAATATTTTGATTTGAATGTGGTTGGATATTCTTAGGTAATTCAAACACTAGAGTTGCAATGGATTCTGATATGGAACATGCAGATAATGAGTATGACGAGGTAGAAGTTGATGATGAGCAAGAATGTGCTGAAATAGTCGATAAACCTAAGGTTGGAATGACATTTTCATCTACAAAAGAAGTTTTGTCTTACTATATGAAGTATGGTAAGCATGAGGGATTTGGAGTGTGTAAACGAAATTCTAAATAAGATGATGATGGTAATGTCAGATGGTTTACCTTAGTATGTGTGAGAGAAGGCACATCAAAGAGTAAGGCTACCAATGTTTTCAAGCCAAGACAAACGGAGAAAATAGGGTGTATGGCCAGGATTAATGTGACGATGAATGATGAAGGTGTATATACCCTGACTAAAGTAAACTTGGAGCACACACACATATGTAGTCCAGGAAAGGCAAGACATTTCAAATGTTTTAAGAAGGTTCATGCTCGTGTAGCTAAAAAACTTGAAATAAATGACGAGGCAGGAATACGAATGTCAAAGAATTTCAAATCTCTAGTTGTTGAGGCGGGAGGTTACGATAAACTATCATTCGGGGAGAAGGAGTGTCGAAACTATATTGACAAAGCAAGACAACTTCGTCTTGAGGTTTGAGGCGTTGAAGTTCTATGTAACTACTATCAAGGAATGCAAAAAAAAAAAAATAATCCAGATTTTTATTTTTCCATAGACATGGACCATGATATGAGATTAAAGAATGTGTTTTGGGCAAACACCCGAATTAGAGCTATGTATGAATCATTTGGAGATGTGATTACATTTGACACAACATACCTGACTAATGCCTACAAGATGCCCTTTGCACCATTTGTGGGTGTGAATCACCATGGTCAGTCAATACTATTCGGGTGCGGATTGATATCTAATGAGGATGCACATACCTTTGAGTGGTTGTTTAAGTCATGGTTGAAGTGCATGAAGGACCAACCACCAATTGCAATCATCACAGACCAAGACAAGGCAATGCAAATTGCAATTGCTAGAGTGTTTCCAGCGCCTAGGCATCGCTTCTGCTTCTGGCACATAATGAAAAACTTCCTGAGAAGTTTGGATCACATGCTCGATATGATGAGATTAAGAGTGCACTACAGAGATGCGTGTATGACTGTTTAAGTGAGCATGAATTTGAAGAACGTTGGTCTGATTTCCTCGACATGTATGATTTGCATGAGAATGCATGGTTGGGATCACTATATAGTGACCGATATTTTTTGGTGCCGGCCTACGTTAGAGACACATTTTGGGCTGGAATGTCAACTACACAATGGAGAGAATGCATGAATGCATTTTTCGATGACTACGTTAACTCAAAGACCACTCTAAAGCAATTTGTTGATCAGTACGATTCAGCTCTTAAGAGGAAGGTGGAGAATGAAGCCATTGCCGACTTCAATTCATTTAATACTGTGATTCCTTGCATCAATCATTATCCTCTTGAGGAGTAGTTTCTAAAAGTATACACAATTGCCAAGTTCAAAGAAGTACAAGATGAATTTCGAGGATTTCTATATTTGACTACCTCGTATTTGGGATGTGTGGGTGGAAGATACAAGTACGTAGTAGCCGATGAGGTTCGAGTGAGTCATAACTCAATAAAACATGCAAAGTACAGTGTTTTGGTCGATCAAGATCCCCTGGCTGTTAAATGTAGTTGCAAGTTATTTGAATTTAGGGGCATATTATGTAGACATGCTCTTCGTATCTTAGCTCTGCTAGGTAAAAGTACAGTACCATCAAAATACATCTTGGATCGGTGAAAGAAAGATATAAAGCGAAAATACATATTTGTAAAAGATAAATGAGTCGAGTAGCAACCACGATGGAGAAAGGTACGATAGGATTCCAAATTCCTTCTATGAACTGTGTTCGAATGCTTCAAAGGCCTAGAGCAGTTGTGTGAAATTGATCAGCCAAATATAATAGTTGATGCTAGAGTACCTTGGCACCAATTCTCAGTGTGGTAACGAACCAGTTGATCTGCCTACTTCCATGGAGGGCAGGAAAAGTGCAGTTCTTAGTCCGTTGGTAGTTCGAAGTAAGGGAAGACTACTGTCAAGGAGAAAAGCCCACCCTGTTGAGAAGGTTCTTAAGAAAGCGAGTACAAGAAGGAGATTGCGATGCGACCCTGTCGATGTTCTTGGAGAGCAAAGTAGTCAAATAGCATATCAATGCAATGTGAGCGGCACACAATATGTATCTCCTCAAACTCAGGTACTTCATTCCTCTTGTGGTTTTTTGTTGTGAGAGCAATATGTATATTTTCGCCATATTTAGATGTTGTGTATGTGAATAATGCTATTATATATTGTTATAGGATATAACAAATCAAGTTTGGACACATGCACCGGAATTTTTTTCTACTCCTTTGACTGCTCCTCCTTCGTAAATAAACCTTTGCATGATATAAAAAATAAAGTTTGTACCACTATTACATTTTGTTGGTTTTAACACAACATTTTTTTATGCCTATAGTATACATACGGACAAGTATACACAATGGATTATTTAGGAATTGGAGCGACTGCTGCTCCTTCTCAGGTAAACCTTCGCAAAAATATAAAAAATAAAATTTGTTTGGACACATTATGATATTACATTTTGATACATTTGACATAACATTTTTTTTATGACTATAGTATACACACTGGACAAGTATATACAACAGATTATTTGGATATTGGAGCGACTGCTCCTCCAATGCAGGTAGTGTTAACGTAAGATACTAATGTTGTTTTTTAATTTTTTATTGTTGTTCTTACTAAGTTTTGTTTCTTTAGGTCCAACCATCTCAATTACATCTATCGGATAAGGATGATTATCAGGACAAATATAAATGGTGGTGATTAGCAAGAATGTTTTGGTAGAAATGACTATATACGGACACAATTATTGGAATATATTTTGGTGGAAATTATTAGCGTGCGATTTTGGTGGAAATTATTGGAGTACGTGGTGGTGTTTTGGTCTATTAAGTAATTGTAATGTAATATTCAAACGTACTTCCTGTAATAGGCTTAGTACAATTTCCTGTAATGCATTTTTGTATTAATGGAATTAGTGCAATATCCTGTAATGCACGATTTTGCGATGGAATGCGATTACATGGAATGCTATATCTTGTAAAAACTGAAGCTGAAATTGTCATGTGGAGATATACACAGATTTAAAACTGTCCATTCATTCTCAAAAGCCAAATATTTACAAATTTACAACAAGAAATGCCCAAAATATAAAAATGTCCATAACATAAAAATGTCCATAAATTACATGTCAATATTAAAGTACATCTCAGAACTGCCCAAAATATAAAAATGTCCATCAATTACATGTTAATATTAGAGGACATCTCAGAACTGTCCGAACCCCAAAGATACCAAACCAAAGTTGGGTAGAACCCAGCAACAGCAGCTGCAACTCCTACCCTAGCACCAAATTCATCCCCATCCAGCAACTGCAATTTCTTGTTATCATCTACACATTTGGCACTAAAACATAAAAATACTCATCTATTACATGTTAATAAGTACATCTCATATTTTTTATTCATAAATCCATAACGTCCATTACAATTACATTAATCCATAACAGAGGCATTTTACATCAACATTATATGGGTACTTCTAATAAAAATAAATGAAAAATAAGAACACAATCAGTATTGCCACACTCAGTCCAAACTCCTGTAACAAGATTAACAAATTTTGATTCATAAATCCATAACGTCCATTACAATTACATTAAATCTATATCAAACGTAAAGCATCATTCAATAAATTAACAATCCTATTAATCCAAAGAGAACTTTGTACTATCCTTAAAGTGTCATGGGCATTTCCCTGTAATTTAAGAAAGCAAAATTTCCACATTTTTCCTTCCACTTGCTAGGTTAAGAGAGGACATCATCAATGGTAAATATCATTTGATGTTTTCAAGCACAATACCAAACTTGAAGGCATAGAAGTTGCCTTGGAACTTCAAATGAAAACACTAAGACTTAGGTAACTTCTAGTTGTAATTGGGAACAAAATAAAAGATATACATGAAACAACACAATTGATGAATTTCAGGGTAACCTTTAACTGAAAACCATCTATAACCTATATAATTTTCAAAGTCTGTTAAGCCACATCAACCAAACTGCAACTCTCCTTCCTTTAATTTTTTTTCCAATTAAGCATATTAATTGTTACAATAATGCTAAATCAATAACCATAAATCAATACAGAAAACATTTACAACAATTGTAATTCAAACAATTAATAATTACAATTTATAACCCATCAATAATGGCAAAAACTTAGGGGGGCTGAACATAAATCATGCCAGAAAATATAAAATAGAGAAGTGAAAATTAGAGACAATCAGCGAACTGTGTAACAACAGAAGCTCTGTTGTTGTAAATGGAGCTCTACCAATCGGGATGGAGGCAAGTGACGGGCTCAGGGAGATGGAGGGTTCGAGCTCTGCCAATCGGGATGGAGGCATGCGACGGGCTCAGGGAGATGGAGGGTTCGGGCTTAGGGATTGAGAGGGATTGAGGCAAGCGTGGGTTCGTTCAGGGTGAGGGGCTACGGGCTTTGGAAATGGAGGGTTCTGGCGAGGGTTCGTGGTTCAAGGATGAGATGAGATGTTGAGAGGATGCTGAGAGGAAGATGAGATGTTTCGGGGAGATGGAGGCCATGGGCGAGGGTTCGTATTTCAGGAAGACTTGGGATCGTTTGGTTCTGTGAGGGATGGGGGGAGACGAGAGAGATGAGGGTTCGTAAGTCGTAGCTTCCAATGAGGGAGATGATGGGGATGGGGGCTCGTAGGTGGAGTCTGGACTCTGGAGAAGAGGGAGATGAGGTCGATGAGGTAGGCCTGGAACCAGACGAGGTTGATGAGGGAGATTAATGAAGTCGATGAGAGGGGGTTTTTTTTTAATTTTTTTGATCCACCTGGCAACAGCCAAGTCATTCGGTGGATGGTTTTGGTAAAGAATTTCTATGGACCTAGCATTTTCATTTACATATAGTATCCTAATGATCATGAGTCCAAACATCGTGCCAAAAAAAAAATGACATCATGTACTATATACTATTCAGATCTACGTTTATTCGGCGCCTTAAACTCGAAATTCATAGGTTTATCATGCCTTTGAAACTCTTGAAGATCAATATTGTTAATTATATACATACATACGTACATATATATATATATATATATATATATATATATATGTGTGCGCGCGTGCGTGCGTGTGAGTGTGTGTATAGGATAACTTGTGCAGTTAGCTCTGTGAAAGTAAGGACATGACAGCTTAATTCCCTGGTTTCCCGAATGACCAACAAATTAAAGGTTGTCCAGAGAGTGATCAGAAGGGGTGCATGAAGGGACCATGATTCGGGGATGGCCGGGTCAATGCATGGGGAAGAGAAAAGTAGGTAGGAACAAAAATGTAAAGAGATCATAGAGATAGGGCATAATAATATTGCAGGTGGGTGAGCTGATTCAACAGCTTTGCTTCCAAGTACTACGTACATGATGTGTAGTAGTTTGTGAAGATTCAAGATCATCAGCTTCCAAAGTTGGTGGATCCATAAAGAAAAAATGGCCACGTTTTAAGATGTCCAAATTGTGAGTACTACACTAATAAAGTGGGATATTATATATATAATATTTTTCACATGAATTTTATGTTTAAGGTTTGTTTGGATAGTGAGAAGTGTTGAGAATATTTGTGAATAGTAGTGAAAAGTAATAATAAAATATTGAATAGTAATAAAAAGTATGTGAAAAATAATGAATAGTAAAAAATTAAGTAAAAAATAATAATAAAATAAAGAATAGTAATGAAAGGTACTCTCACTTGTCAAATATAACCTAATCTCGATCTGTCACATCCAATACTGTGGCCCGGCCCTAGCCTCCATAATTGGCCTGTGCCTGCAGATCTGTTCTGTGGTTAAGAGACACCAAACCATGATCTATTATTACTTGACAAAAACATGGCCATCTGGCCTCCATACAATATTTTATCTTAATTAATTTGTTTATTAACCTCTCAAAATAGTGTTATATATCTAGCGAGGTGTCCTTTATCGCGCAACTGTACGTGCATGGTATGAAGTGACAGTACTTTTGAGCCTTTACTTCAAAAGGTAACGTTATATATATTCATAAAATGCGTTAATGATTATAATTATTTAAAAAAAATAAAATTTATTATTAAAATATTAATTTTTTTATATAAATTTCATATTTTTTTATTTTTTTTTAAAATAATTATATTATATTTATATATTTACGATTGTAAACATCATTTCTCTAATTCAAAACCATAAAAAATTATAACGAGGACGTGAAATCTGTGGATTAATCCTCCAGTAATATTGCTAAGGATCGAGGCTGAGGGGACGTTAGTACGTATATCTTGTGAATCGAAGCAGGATGGTCGGACTATATATATATACATATAATATAGCACCTTTAATTGACAGATGTTCAAGGGAATTGAAAGACAAGTAACCTAACACAAATAAATAAAACTAGTATATATCTTTTCCCCATCCTATGGCACTATCCCTGTCTCATTCTCAGTGGACAGATCTCAAACATTAATTACGGGCCTAACTCACATGATATATGCATTCATGTAATTCATTTCTGTCATTGTTTTCCCCCTCATCTATATATATATATATATATATATCATCCTAATTGTAAGCTAGCATGAAGTAGATGTTTCAGTATCAAGGTCGATCGTCACTGATAATGGATACTTAAACTAATCGAGACTCACGCGGTACAATAAATTATCAAAATTTCCAGTGAACCAATATGTAGTGTTGAATTAATTAATGACGACGTCTAGCCTTGTAGCCAGGAGCGAAATTAGGATTTGGTGCATGAGGGCGCGCAATTAACAAAATGTATCGTATGTAGAATAAACAGTAACCAATATTTAAGATAGTAAAATGTGTCACTAATATTTAACATTAATCATATAAGGTAGTTAACTAGGTACAATTAAATTATTCAAGCCACCAATCTGAACCTCTCACTTGAATTCCATCAAATATAAGTGAACGATAAAAATTAAGATAAAAATAACTATGTGAGACTTATTGAAATAAATGATAAAAATTAAATAAAACAATAAATATAAAAATTAGTTATATAGTTTTATCTTTACCTTCACTCTTAACTGTTAATAATTTTTATATTAATAATTTTATTAATTTATTTTTTATTAATATTAATAATTTTTTATTTAATTTATTAATAATTTTAATAAATTAAATATTAATAATTTTTTGTTTAATTTATTTTTATATTTTTTATATAATACAAAAATGATTGAGGGTGCATCGAGGAACATGAAACAGACTATCTCATTGATGGGACACATGACACATGCATGTACTGTGTGTTAATTTAGATCGACGTGCCGTTGAGAAAACAAGAAGGAGCAGCTAAAGCTGTAAGGTCTACCCACAAAAGAATAATATATAGAGTAATGTTAGAGTCCCGGTGGCTCTCGTTGGAAGTTACTGTTAGTTTTAATATGTGTTTTTTTATGTATTTTTTTTATAATTATTTTTATATAGATATTTTTAATAATTTTAAATATTTTAAAAAGATAAAATAAATTTATAATATTATTAAAAAACATTTTCTTAATTATGAAGTAAAAAAAATTATTAAAAGATATTTTCTTAATCACGAAATAAAATAAAAAAATATTTTTTTTACTTTATGATTAAGGAAGTATTTTTTAATAATATTATAAATTTATTTTATTTTTTTAAAATATTAAAAATTATTAAAAACATCTATATAAAAGTAATTGTAAAAAAAATATATAAAAAAACATATGATAGAGCCAGCGGTGACTCCCAGCGGGAGCCACCAGCGGTGGCTCTATCATGTTCCTTATATATATATATATATATATATTTATTTATATATATATGATCATGTCGTACGTATATCTTGCTGCTTGTAGCCCTTGCCACCTTGCCACCACGTATATGAAAATATCTACCATTGATGCCGTAAGAAAATTATTTATTTATTATCATCTATTTTTTATAAAAATAATTATTTCTTATAAAAATAAGTCTATTTTTATGTCAAATGATCATTCTTACCGAATTTAATCGGTCCCAAATATTCATTTTTTGTAGTGACTTAAGTCTAGCTAGCTAGCAACACTATAAGAAAAACAAGCTTTTGTGATTAATTTATTACAATTAAAAGATTATTTATAACTAATTTTAATTATAAATAGTCATTTCGTTAGAATAAACTAATCACAAATAAATAATTTTCTTGTAGTACTAATTGATGTTTGTTAGTAAAGTTTCCTGATATATGTCAATTAATTTCAAAAGTCGAGATCATGACCATGCATGGCGGGCTTAATTCTTATGATTAGGGTGGATAACTCTAAAACTTAAGTTATATAGCAGTATAATCATGTGAGGTTTTGCTTGCAGACATAGAGATCAGAGAGTCATCCAATCTGTTTTCTTTATAGGACGGTACGTAGTACTTATAATTGTGGTACGATTGCTATGTAGGGGACAACTCTATTACATTTATATTTTTAAGTGGCTGCATTCAATGTTGGTTATATTGTCACTACCTACACATGATGATATTTAATATTAGGGAAGCCATGCACTCACCTTTCTAACGTTGAGTACTCTCCATGATCATGGGTTTGGTGCAGCATGGTACGTAATCTTGTCATGCACGCTAATTACGTATCATGCATGCATTCACCCCTTTTGCATTTAATGTCAGCTAGCTTCCTCTTAATTGTCATGTCCTTTCACATTAATTATTTACTGTCACAGTAGTCTTTATTATAAGATCGATCATCATGTGCATGTACTGCTTCGTCGGCCTCGTGTCATGATCTCCTTCTTCAATTCGCTTGCTCTTCTATATAGTACGTACCATTGGTCGCCATCTCCGATCCTAGGCATGCATTGGTTAAATGCCTCATTCTTGGCGGCCATCTTTGAATCGACTTGGGCTTTCGCGCGCTCTATGTAGTTAATTCTCGATGTCCAAATCCCAACAATGTTAAGAAATGGTTGTCTAGAATCATGTGGCAACAGCCTCATCAACAATGGCGGATCCGTGTTGGCACGTTGTAGTCGTCAGCTTTGGCTTTCTAATCAATTAGATTATGATCATCACTTTGGTCGGAGTTGTAAGCAACATTCTAACTTTTTTTTTTTTTTGGAGTGTTAGCATTTTGACTTTATAATATATAATACATAACATACCATGCATATGAAGATCGATGGAGTCAACGAACACGTACACTTTTTGTATGTATGCAGATTGGATTAGGTAATGAACGTGCTTAATTTCTACGTACGTGTTCATTATTATTTGTTGCGTTAAAATATATAGTTTTTGTCTTCCATATATATATATATATATGCTGAGGATGTTCTGCATGCATTGCACAACTTATTGAAGTAGGTTATGACTAATGCATCCATCCATCTTGAAGATTATATGTTTCTTTCATTGCATACCAAAAAAAAAAACAAAAGGGGAAAGAGGTGTTACTTTGATCTAGTTTATCATTTAAGTGGTAGATAGCTGATGAAACTATCTGAAACGTGTTACATCAATAAGCTTGGATAATAGAGGACAACATGGTTTCGTTCACTTGTATAAAATTTTTTATCTCATCTCATCTTATTATTACAATTTTTTTAAATTTTCATACAAAATAAAATAAACAATTTAATTTTTTTTAATTTTAAAATAAAAATAATATTAAAAAAATATATTTTAATAATATTTTATTGAAATAGGTACTAACTGACTAATGCATTCATCAGCTTGAAGATATGTTTCTTTAATGAGTAATGCTATATACAATCGTAGAATGCGTAAATATCATGCAGTCGTTTTGAAAAAGAGTAGGATCCATTATTAAAAAAATTAATTTTTTTTTATGTGAGTCCTATATTTATTCATTTTTTTTTTTAAAACGATTATACGACACTTACGTACACTCACGACTGCAAGTATTATTTCTTTTCTTTCATTGCATACCTAAAAAAACAAAAGGGGAAAGAGGTGATGTTACTTTCTAGGTCATTTAAGTGGTAGATAGATGAAACGTCTATCTGAAACGTGTTACATCAATAAGTTTGGATAACAGATCAGGACAACATAATCAGTGTGTCTTGATTAGCATGCATGTGGTGTATATAGAAGCGATTTTTAATTGAAAACGGATGCACCAGTACACATGCATGATTATTTATTCTTAAACTTAAACACTAAATTATAGATAAAAGCATGATTATTTCTAAAACCACCTCCAGCCACGGCCACTCGGGAGTGGCAGCCAAAAATTCACTAGCTACCGATAACCTGAAATCTACCGGCCGTCGTCCTGTCATCTTGAGTGGCGGCCGACAGATAGCCCACCCCCATTTTTCTTTTCAAGTTTTAGTTTTAATATTTATTTTAATTTAATTGTAATGTGTGTAGTACTTTAGTGCGAGTGTGTTTATTTTAACATGAAGAGTATAATGGTTTTAAAAATATAAAACATTTTTTAATTTTTAATTTTTAACTTTTTTTTATCTAATCATTACAACTTTTTTAAACTTAAACAAAACACAAAAATCAATACAACATTTTTAAACTTCAAAACAAATATAATATAAAAAATTTTATTAAATATTTTCTCAGATTTTCTAAAACCCAATAAAACATCTTGATTCAAACCATTTCACTATTATTTAAAAATCAATTTATTACTATTTATAGAGGTATGAGATATTACAAATATCCAAACCAATGCTAAATTTCTTGGAAATCCTAGTCCGTGCATATATATTGAATAGTGGTAAATTGGGTAGCTGGGAATTCTGCTATATATGCACGAGATCAAAAGATCGAGATCAAGATTCAAGAATATAAATGTAAATATTAAATAGCAAAGTTTGGTTCTGAAAAGGTAACGCAATCACTGATTGTGGACACACCCATTTATCCAAATTAAAAATCATCAAAATGTCTTATCTTTTCCCGGACATCATGAACTAAAATCTAATTGCACCAGTAAAAAAGATGCTTTCAACAGTTGACATCACAAATGTCGTTTCCTCTTAAAAGTGCCACAACGTTTATATATGCTATTACTAACTTCGAGGAAGATTAATAAAGATTTCATTAGTTGGGTTACTTTTCATGGGTTCTTTTAACTATTGGATTACATAAGTTTTGACAACTTCAACAAGACTGAAAGGATTGGGCAATTATAATTCAATAAAGGAGATCAAGGTAATTAATCCACCTTAGTTTTCACATTCATAATTACCATTATTATGTGAGGTTGAATCATTTTGTTCCCATCATGATTGATGCATCATAAGATGCCAATTGGATTTTCACACTCATAATTATCATTATTTAGTATTGGAGGGGATATTTGAATCCCTGGTTAACCAAGCCCACGACTAGGAAGTTGACCCAAAGCGTTATCTTAGGGTTGGGAGGGTCACGGCCAAAGGGCCCATAACCACGATCACGTGGGAGATAACTCTCCAGAGAGTTAGAAATGAGACTCACAGTTGGATATGATCATCTTAATTTTTAGGTAATATAACTCCTACAAAACAGGAGCTATCCTCTCCGATTAATAAGGGATCATGAAGGATGCCCACACGAGAATGGTGATTAGAGTAAGTTGCCATCACACCATGTTCATGTCCTTCTATAAATAACATACTAGAGATAGTAAGCACTCACTTCATCTTTTACATATACTTATTCTTATACTATATTTCTGACTTAAGTATTGGAGACTCTCCAGAGCAACCAATGCCTTCCCTTTTTGTCGCAAGTCAACCGTGTGGTTGGTGGTGTGAAACACATCAGCATAAGATTAGAAACCATTATTTATTTTTTGTGAGTAATGATACACATATAACTATTTTTACAATTGTCTATACAATCATGTTTAAAATTGAAGGTAATTATATAAAACGATGTTACTTTTATAAAAATGCTACTCATTTACAACATGATTGTGTAAAGAATTTTGAAAATGATTGTATATATAACATTTTTTTTTTCGAAGTCTTTAATAGTAAGGTTGAATCTTAGGGGCTAGATGAGTCGAGCTTGAGCCATTATCATGGTCAATCTATTTAGCTGGAGTTAATATATTCCATGTAAAATATGGGTAAACATGATTGGCAACTCTTAGTTGACAAAGGAATGGATGGACATGATTTTAATTATGAATAAATCTAAATTGTATATTGTACTGCAAGTTAGTTCACACATTAATGGGTGTGTTCAAAGTCAATTTATTTTTTAACTAATCAAATGAAGTGTTCGTATCATTGTTTCTTCCTTACGATATACATAGAAATTAAATACCACACATGAATTATGAGTACTACTGAGAGAATTACCTCTTGATCAGAACCAACTTAGCTACTTCAAGTCTTCTTAATCCTAAAGCAACCCTTTTCACCTAACCTTCTCTAATTCCCAACCTCACCAAAACCCACTTTTGGTGTAATTCTTTAGAGCTAAGGCTTTTTAGCAACCTTTTTCACTGCTGAATCTCCCAACCAGAATTAAATTACCAGTACCATATGCACCTCACAGCTAATGATTTCTAAGAGCTTTTAAGTGTTCCCTCCATGTTACCCATATGCCCTCGTACGAAATGTTTCTTTTCTTTTTTGTTTGACCCCCAATATTTGTTTTCCAATTTTTATTTATTAGAAGTTTCATAAATATAAAAGTAAACTTATAAATCGACATAATTTTCTATTGACGTAACAAATCAAATTACGTCAATTGATGGATTTATTTTTATATAATCTCTTTATAACTAAAGTATTTCTTTATTTTTTTTTTACCCATAGTTAATATAACAAATTTTAAATAATTTTATAAATCAACCATTTAAATAAAAATAGATTTAAGATGTGAGATTCAACATTTTTTAGAAGGGGTATGTTGGATATTAATGTCTCGTTTGTTTTCATAACTCATCTTATATAATTATAATTATAATTTTTTAAATTTTTGTAAAAAATAAAATAAATGATTCAACTTTTTTAAATTTTAAAATAAAAATAATATTAAAAAAATATATTTTAATAATATTTTATTTAATTTTTAACTTTAATCTCAATTCATCTCATCCTATAAAAACAAACTAAGCTAAAATTGAATGAAATTACCAGAGGCTTTAGGAGGGGTATGTTTGAACACAAACAAAATTTACAAACCACGACGTCGTTCGGAAACCAATTTAACTTCTTACCCACTTCCCGTTAGAGTCAAGATTTGGAAAAGTCTCTGGGACAGCGACACATGCCACGTGTTGATACCTCGCCTCCTCACCAAATTTTGAGACGTTGGCGTTACGGCAATATTTATGGGGGGAGAGGTCCGAAACGGTGACGTGTTTGCATTTATTATTCATAAATCGCCGCTCTTCCCTCCCTCTCCTCCTCTCTCTCTCTCTCTCTCTCTCTCTGTGGAACTTTCTTCACAGCTAGGGTTCCTTTTTCTTTACTTCAAAACCCAAAGCGGAAAGGGCTTCGCTGGTACGTTTCTTTGGTCTTTCATTGCCTGTATCTGCGCTATAATTTTCTCAAACGACTCGCGCGTGCTTGAACGCCGTGTTTCGGGTTTCTCTCCTTTTTCAGGCGATATTTTACGGTTTTTCAATGTGATTTTGATGTTGAGTTATTTGAATCAGCTGTGATGCGGATTTAGTATGTTACTTGGTTTTAGTTTTCGTTCTGTTTGGTTGCCTGGAATGGTGGAGAAAGTGATGGAAAATATAAGTTTGAATCTCCTTTTTGTGATTCTGAATATAGGAATGTCCCGGTAGATTCTGTGGAGTAGGTTAGATAGTTTTGTTAGCCTCAGTTCGGCGGAGATTGTTCTATACGGGATTCCAAATCGTGGAAAATCTGATATGCAGGATTTTGTTTTATTTGTTTTTCTTTGCTACCAAACAGAGGATTGAGAAATTGAAGGATTTGATTGGTTCTGTGATCTTTTGTATTTAATTTCCACTAATGGCTTGGTAAATCTCTGTTTTTTTTTTTTTTTTTTGTATTGAGATTGGGGAAAAAATGTTATTAATTAGTTTCATGATTCTGACTTAAGGCCAATATTAGGATTGGATATAGTGAAGGTGACTGGTTTTTAATTGATGCAGAAAAAGCACATGAGTCAATTACCCCCAAGACTTGCCGTGGATGATATCCACGCCTGTAAATCTCTACCCTCATGTGGCTAGGATTGACAATGGTGATAAATATGATGTGGCTGATGCAGATGCAGATGCAGATGCAGATGTGATGATCAGATTTTAAAGGGAGTCATCCAATTTTAATTGCTTGGAAAAAATTGGGTTTTTTATGCATTTCAAACTGATGGGTTGAATCATTCTAGTGTTAGTTTGGAATGGCAATCGCTGGTCTACACAATGTTTCTGTGCTTGATTCTTCTTTCCTCAGAGACTCTCATTCTCAAACATCAGGGCAGCAAGGTGATGAAAGGAGTGTCAGTACCCAGGCATCCTCTCTTTTGCAGATGTGGAGGGAGCTTGAGGATGAGCACGGGGTGGGGCGCCAGCAAGAGAGAGTTGTCCCACAGAGAAGTGATAGGTTGAATGCTGACCTCTCAAGGGGACATAGTTCTGATACCGATAGTAATGAACATAGGGGTGGTTGGGAGCTCACGAGCCTGACCGAGGGTGAGTGTGGAACATGGTCGCAAATTCAGATTGGTGCACAGAATGAACACGTGGATTCAAGCAATTTTAACTGTGAACATTCGTCTGATTTTGGGGAAGTTGAAAGGGAGAGGGTGAGGCAGATTTTTCGGGAATGGACGAATAGTGGTGTGAGGGAACATGCATCGAATGTTTCCCATATCAGCAATAGCCCAAGAGTGGAATGGCTGGGTGAAACTGAGCAGGGGAGAGTGAGAGTCATAAGGGAGTGGGTACAACTCAATAGTCGGCAGAGAGGTGCTTTCACTGACAGTAGAGAAGAACAAACTGCTGATATCGGTTCTCAGATGGAACGAATTCGGGAAGGATTGGTTGTTAACCAGAGTGAAGGAAGAAATGAGCATATCCGGAGGGGCATTCGGCGATTATGTGGCCGACAGGCTCTGCTTGATATGATAAAGAAGGCTGAGAGGGAAAGGCAAAGTGAACTTCAAGGTTTGTTGCAGCATCGAGCTGTATCGCAATTTGCTCATCGGAACCGCATTCAGGTTATTGGCTGGATAGTTGTTATCTCTTCCTTGGTTCTTCACAGTAGTTCACACTGTTCCTGTTCTTTATATTATATTTTGTGTATAAAATTTGTCTGTTGTCCTGTGAAAATTTGCATGAACTTTGTGAGTATTGGGAGGGGACTTGAATGATTACAGTCAAGACTGGGTTATGATGGTAGAAGTGATGTTTTAGTATGATATCAGAAAGTAATTTTTTTGTTTTTTTTTGGGGGGGGGGGGGATGCTTAGTATAAAAATACATGTGGACTAGACAAATACAGTTAAAGAGAGCAAAATTTGGATACAAAAATCAATTCCCTTTAAAATGAATAGTCGTAAGAGATGAGAGATGTGGAAGTTGCTGATTTGTTGGGTCAATAGACTTTAATTTTCTCTCTGAACTTTGACAAGTAAAAGGAAGGTTGTTTGATAGCTGAAACTTCATGTGGATAGGTCTTAGATCGGTTTAATATTTATCAATATCTTAGTTATTAAAAGATCCCTGATAATTGCTATAGTGGTTGACTTGATGTTCCAATATCATAATTTTTTCTCTGAATGTCTTGATGCTTGCAAAAGGCTTGCATTGAGCTGTTATAGAGATGTATTTTAATTTTTCTGATCATTGCTAGTTTATAGTGCAGTGTTGTTATTTTTCCTTTGTAATGGCTGTAAATGATTCGTGAGAAAACTTTCAAACGAAGTGAGGGGGGGGTATGGAGTGGGGTTATGGAAGTATATAAGGAAGGGGTGGAAATGTTTTAAACAACATATTCGCTTTGAAGTCGGTGAGGGTAACCGAATCCGCTTCTGGCAGGATGTGTGGTGTGGAGATCAGACTTTGGAAAGGGTTTTTCCGGCTTTATATCGTATTGCAGCTAATAGGGAGGTTGCAGTGGCTGATGTGCAGTTATTTTCTCATGGTTCGCATCAGTGGAACACTATATTTTATAGGGATTTTCATGATTGGGAATTAGACATGGTTACTGAATTTTTCAACTTATTACATTCCTCGGGTACTTCTAGGGTTCAACATGATAGTTTGAAGTGGAGGTCTAAGGATCATAAGTTATGTACTGTTAAGGCGTATTACAACATTTTGATCACGTATGACCTTACTCCATTCCCTTGGAAGAACATCTGGAGATCTCGTGTGCCTTCCAAAGTTGCTTTCTTTGTTTGGAATGCCGCACTAGGGAAGATCTTGACTATCGACAACTTGAGAAAAAGAGGATGTGTGGTGATGGATTGGTGTTACATGTGCAAAAAGAATGGAGAATCGGTTGATCATCTCTTACTACACTGTGAGGTAACAAGGGTGTTGTGGGATGAGATCTTTCGGAGGGTTGACGTCGCATGGGTAATGCCTTCGAGGGTTGTGGAATTGATGGGCTGTTGGAGGAATTTGCAGGGTTGTCGTCAAGTGGCAGCAGTATGGAAGATGATTCCGCTGTGTATCATGTGGTGCACTTGGATGGAAAGGAATGCGCGATGTTTTGAAGATAAGGAACGTACAGTGGTGGAGCTGAAGAATTTCTTTTTTAATACTTTATTGCTTTGGTTTTCTGCTATTGTTTTAGTTGGGGACAATATTCAAGACTTCTTGTCTTTAGTTTATCGCTCTTAGAATGTATTTCTTTTTAGGAGTTTTGTGGTATACTACCTGTGTACATGGCTTTGGCCTTTTTCATTAATAAAATTTATCTCTTACATATCAAAAAAAAAAAAAAAACTTTCACACATTTTGTAACGCGACCATTTGACTCATTTCCTTTTGCAGTCATTACTTAGAGGCAGGTTTTTGCGAAATGACCGATTGGTTGACAATGACAGACCTGCTTCCCTGGCCGAAAGTGAACTAGGTTTACTGAGGCAAAGACAAACTGTATCTGATCTGAGGTACTATTTACTTATACCCATAATCATATCTAAGCCTCTGTCATTTGCTTTTATGTAAAGCTTGTGCTTTAATTGGTCTAATAGAGTCTGTTGTGTTCTTTTTATGATTTTTTATTATCTATAATCAAGGGCTGTTCTGGAAAACATTTTACATTGTGAACTTGCAGTATTTTTCCGATTAGATAAAAGTTTAAATTGTCTTGTTGATTTCTTTTATTGCCAAGTTAACATAAAAAATGGTTGCAGAAGATAGTTTTTTTAATATTATCATTTTAAGGCTGGGATCCCCCTTTTTTTTCTTTGCTGGTACTAGTGCTGCAAATTGTTGATACTTTTATTGTTGATCAGATGTTAAAGTTTGCTTCCTGCTTAGCGACAATGCCCTTTAATCCTTCCGTTTAGAGCATGAACCACTACCATTCTCTCTTTACTATGGCCCCTGGAAGATAAGTTATTGCTAGGTTCTTTCCTAACTCTCGTAAAATTAAACAATTAAGTTTTTGATAGTTCACTTGTAAGAAGAGTTCTCTTATATCCTTCCGAGTATGATTAGATCTGGATACATTGTTGATCTAGATGAGTTTGGTCTCTCATTTACTTTCATTATATAATTAGATCTGTCATGAATTTTCACTAGACCCAAATAAGACTTGACGCACCAGGAAAAGGTTAGGCATTACTATTTACTTGGATAAGTAATCGAAAGTTTTACTGAGATTACTATTTCCTTTGTAATATTTGTCTTTTGAAAATTCATCGAATATGGCAAGAGCTGTACTCGATTTCATTCACATGCTGCTATAATGAATAAAAGGTATCGTGCTAGGAATATGGTAAGAGCTGTCATGTGTATGAGAATTGATGGTTTCCTATAGTGCTCCCATCCTTCCGGATGTGAAACTTGTACTCGTGGACTCCTTTCTGTCATGGCATCATCATTGATAGTAAGATTTTCTTGCCTGGACTTGATCTCAAGCCCATGTATTTAACTACTTTGCTTGGGATTTATCATAAGAGCAGAATGCATTCTTTTAATCCAAGAGTATACATGTAAAATGCAAATAATGAAAGATCTGTTAAGTTCTTCATTGGCACATATTTTCAGATGTTAACACTTGTATCAACAATGTCCAGTACTTCTTATTCGAAAAACAGAAAGAGAAAACAATGTCGAGGATTGTTTCAGTTGTTCTCATACTACAAGTGTCTAGATTTACACTAATCTTATTTTGATATTTGGGTCTAAATCTGATCTTATACTGAGTCATTTCATTCATTACCAAGTTATTGCATTCATTATATCCTATGACTGTTGCATTTTCTGGATCATTCTATTCCTACGTGACTATGTCGTGTTTTGACGAAAATATTTTCCTTGTTGAACTCTTTTAAAATTATTATGTAAAAGTAGCGATGGTTGTTTTATATTTTGGGAGGAACACTATGGAACCTGTTTCTTGAATATAGGGAAGGATTTTGCTCCAGATTGGACACTTCTGTATGTGGTCAAGTAAGCAGCAACCACACTGATACCTCAACTAACAATGAAATTAATGGCGATGGAAATTATCAACCTCAAGCAAACAATTCACAGGATGTTCAAGATGAACCTAGTGAACGATCTGAACCTCGTTATGAGGAGAGTTATGGTAGGAATGATTTTGGAGATGATGCTGTTGAAGATATTGGAAGGCAAGGATCCAGTGCTTATGAAGAAGAGTGCCAGGAACAGCTTTCAGAGAATGATATATTCATTCAAAGGAGAGATGGTACTGATCAAAGTTTGAATGGAAACTCCCAGGAAAACATTGCTAGTGAGCGGGTAGAGATATTGCTGAATGAATCAGGAGAACATAATAATGTGCAAGAAGCTGGTGAAGAAATCAGTGGACAATCTGAGCGAATTGTTGAGGAAAGTTATACCCTTGGGTCGTCAGATCATACTGAGAATTTGGATATAATTTGGCCAGAATCTGCTGCTCAGATGGAACAGTGGCCAGAACACATTACAGAAACTGAGGAAAGAGACTCACAACAGGTTAATGTTGAATATCATGAATGGAGGGACGGCATTAGAGAAGGTGTTGATGAAAACCGGTTGGGAATCACTTCTAACCACCAAGAATTGGGGAATGAAGATATGGAACAGGCTCAACTGCAACAAGCCCTAGAAGAGTGGCATGAGGATAATGGTTTTCAGGAGGCCGTGCAGCATTGGTTAGAAGGGCCTTCTGGTAGTGAAGCTATTCCAGATCGCGGGGTTGATACATTTTACTTTCCTGACGACGATAATGTTTACAGTGTGGAATTAAGAGAACTTCTAAACAGGTATGAGATATACCACAAAAGGACTTATGCACTAAATCAATTTTAAATGATCGAGTTCTTTATTTGTAATGATTTGTTTAATTTTGTAGGAGAAGAGTTTCTAATCTTCTTCACAGTGGGTTCCGTGAGAGTCTTGACCAATTGATCCAATCATATCTGGAAAGAAGAGAGAGTAATGATGCTATTGACTGGGAACTGCCTGGGACATCACCCTCTCATGTGTCAGAAGAACAAGATCCAGAGCATCGAAGTGGTGATCAGAATGATGGTCAGAGGGATGCTGTTGAGAGTCCTCCACTTGCTCTACCGTCACCAGCACCACCTTCTCAGCCACTCTACTATCTGGAGTCGCAGCATGACAGCTGGCCACATCATGACTTGCATCAACGTCCAGGAATTGTGTGTTCATCGTTCCACAATAATATTCCACAATAATGATTTTTTAACTTGATTCCTTTCTTGAAAGATACGTTAAAACTGGAAAAATTTATCATTGGAACAAACCTTATTATTTTCTTTAAAAAAGGGAACTTTTAATTTGTTTTGAAGCTTGAAATTAATATCATATTGTCGGTTTGCCAGTTGGTCACCTATATTTTTGTCAACTCGATTCAATTCGTAGTTATAAGTTAGAATTGAATCACGTCGCTCATTTGGTGCAGGAGTGGGATATTGTTAATGATTTGCGGATTGACATGGCTAGGCTACAGCAGAGGATGAATAACATGCAGAGGATGTTGGAGGCCTGCATGGATATGCAACTTGAGTTGCAACGCTCAATACGACAAGAAGTATCTGCTGCCCTGAATCGCTCTCCTCCCATTATAGGTCTGTACAGAATCTATTTTTTTTTTTTAGATAGGATCTTGATCTATTATGATCTCTTACTTTTTACTCTTTTCTATTATTTTTTCTTTCATTTCTTGCTCCAACCATTTCTTTGCTAACTCAAGGGGTGATAGTTCCCAATACTAGGCTAGTGGATGTTTTTACATTAGATATTGCTTCATCGATGACTTCTCTTGATAAGCTTGAAAAATTATTATGTTCTCTTCTGATTTTCTTCTTTTTTTCTTTTTGGGACATATGTTTACAAGTAAAATTAGATGCACAAGGGGACCGATGATAATAATAATAAAACGATCCTCGAGGGTACAAAACTTTTATGCTTGAATATGGTCTTCTGTGGATGACATATGTTTGCTAGTGCTAGAAGCTGGTTGCAGCTATTTGGATTGTTTTGTCTCGACTATATGAAATGCCATGGATTGGTTGCAGGAGTCTCTGTGGATGGTCTTTTTAAAGACGAACCTCAATGGGATTATGTGAGGAAAGGAATCTGCTGTATATGTTGTGAATGCAATATTGATTCTTTACTGTACAGGTAAATATTTTAATAAATTTATGTCCATTGCTGATGTGGCTTGCATAGAATGGCAGGATAGAACTTAGTATTGATCATTGAATATATAAACTTATGCTGTTTTCCTGTTATCTCTTTTCTCTTTGTTACAGATGTGGACACATGTGCACATGTTCAAAATGTGCAAATGAGTTGGTCCAAAGTACTGGAAAGTGTCCAATGTGTCAGGCACCGGTAGTTGAGGTGATCCGTGCTTACTCTATTTTATGAACGGAAGAGTAATTAAGGAAGAAAACTTGGATTAACAAAATATAGATTTTCCATTTCAGTTCTTGCTCCTGGACCACTCCAGGTACCTTTTTTTTTTTTTTTTTCCCTAATTTTAATCTTGTTTTTCTGTACTCTTGGTGGGTTATTGCCACATATACTGAGTGTATGATTGAAACAACGCTTGGTGTCTTTGATTAATTATTCTGACCATAATGAAATTGCTTAGCGGAAAACTTCAAATCTACTTGGGAATTTTATTAGACGGAATTCATTGATGGTGGACCTATGTCTGCCATTTCTAGACAACACTATCTTATATCATGCTGACCAGAAATGAGATTTATTTCACACCCCGTGTAAAAGTATGCTTGTGATATTTCAAGTTCTTGGACTGCTTGATGAAAAGATGTTGCAGTGCTGCAAGTTGTGTTTGCAGTTGTGGAATTTGTCAGACTTTCTACCACTAAATTCTGTGGAAGAAAGGAAAAAAAGGTCAATTATTCCATTTTCCTTGAATGAACTTTCTGATATGATGATGCACAAAGCATTGGGCTACTTTCTAATGGTCCACAATGCAGCCTTCTGGTGTCAAGTGGATAGTAGAACTGAAGTACTGAGTTTGACAGGGGTGATCAGAAAAGGCAGAAAGCTACATATCGGGTGTTCTCCGACAGAAATCTAGGTTTGGTTGATTGCTAACCTTTCTAATTCGTCCTGTTTTAACTGTCCATAAGATGGAATAAACTAACGAGTTTTAGAGTTTGCTAATTAGTTTTATTTTTAATGCTCCTGTAAAGTTTTCATAGTAATCATCATGTGCATGATGGGGTGTAGAAGAGGCTTTTGTTACCTGATGTTTTTGCACCTCAGCATTGAACCTTTTGCAGAACCATTCAGAATGCAGGATTTGTGGTCGCTATATTTTCAAATTTGACTAATTTTATTCCACCCTTTGTTAAGTGGGACGAGATTGGAAGTCAATTAGAAATGTGCCTTTTTGGTTTAAGTTTTTCCAACGTAGTAGTAGTGTAGGCAAAACCCAAAACCCTGCATGAATTAGTTTGATGGGGAACACTATGGCTGATAACATCACTTTTTTAAACATTCAAAAGTTTTTAATTTGCAGCCGCAGGTACTTTATAACAGAAGTATGTGTGAAAATGGTTAGGGCTATCGTCCATTTAGTACCCTTTATATATTGCAAAGATGAAACCGAGATGGTTTATTGAGAAATTTTGTCAGTTTGTGAGTTTATTCCAAACGATAAAATTATATTTTCTTTTATTTTTTTGTTCTTACCAAATGTGTGGTTTATAGATGATGAATAAAAAAATTTAATAAGTTAAAAAAAAAGTATAGTGTGTGGTGTGTGAGGCTGATGAGTAGCACACGCCTCCACACCCTATGAAAAAGAAAAAAAAAAAAGGAAAGAAGCTATAGGTGTGACCTTTTGGGGTGTGAAAATAAATAGTAGTTGATGTATAGAATTATTCAGACAAAATAATGATTTGGTCTTTTATTATTTGCTAACCTTGAATACTGATTTGTGAAAAATAACCAAAGAAACAAAATCGATGACATTTTATGTTTTGTTATAAGGGTGATGCTAGGATGTTCTTCAAATATGCCCTGAAAAGTGTATTATAATGTTAAAAAAATACAAATTCACTAGTGGTAATTTCTTAAATATTTAAAAGAAATACATGGAACACTTTTAGGTAGGACTATTCATCCGGTTCGAAACCCGGGTTTTATAAGATATACTCGGGTGGTAATTTTATAAGATATACTCGGCATGGAACTCAGGTTTGAGCTTGGGTTAGCCCTGGTTATGATTCGGTTTGGAAACTGAATGAATCTAGATTTTTACAACCCAGAAATTAGGGTTTCGTGTTGTAAACTTTTTTTCACAAAAGTCTATATTATTATTTTTTTTTCAAGAAAAAGATAATCATGTTGAAAAATCATATATTTTTTTATTATTAAAAAGCATATATTTTATTACAAAATTTTCAAGAGAAAATGTTAAAAAAATCATTATATATATATATATATAAAACAACTAATTATAAAAAACTAAATGCATCTAAAAAAAAGAAAATTTAATATTTATCATGTAAAATGCATGCAACACATAATCTAATTCACTACATATTATATTATTTGGTATTTATACATTACATTACAAATAACAAAATTACAATATATGAAAATTAAAAATTACGTACGTAATGGTCATCTTTTACTGCAGGACTCTGTTCCATAAAGGTTGAAGTCACAAAAATTGTAGATTGTCCAAGTTTCTTTTCGAAATTCATCTAGGACATCAATATCTCCTCGTCACCATCCATATCAATTGATCAAATGAATATGATAACAAGTTAATTAGAAAAGATATATGGTAGGGAGTGGATTCGCATTGAAAATACAAGTAACAACTTAAAAGGCAGAAATTACAAGCATGCATGGTGGAAAGTGTGACCAAAAGCAACACCAAGTCTAGTTGATAATATTAGCATAGTGTAATGCAAGACCAGATTCACCAAGTCTTTGAAGACCCTTGCTTTCCTCCTCACTAACCAATGTTATACCTGCCACGAATCAACAACTCTGTAAGAATTTATGATACAAGAGCAAATTTTTTATCTTTTAAGTTGAAGTGAACACAACTAACTAAATGCACGTAAAAAAGAACTAAATAAATTTACACTCGTTATCTATATATTTTCAATGGAAAAAAGGAAAAAAGTAACAAACATATCGCCTTAACTAATAATTATCTATTACTACATACTTATAGGTTACATGGAAATAGAAGGTTTTCACATCAATATTGTTTTAAGCGTGCCAATTAACTGACTTGGAATTTTTTTTTTTTTTTTCTAATTTGAAACTATGCTAAAAAGAACTTAGTTCATCTATATTCACATCCAGAGCAATACAGAAACATAACTTTGTATGTGCCAAAATGAACTGCTTGTGCTGCATGATTTGTAGGAAATTAACTATCATATACATGATGCATGGATGTGGTTACCTACTGCTCATCTCTGAGGATTTCACAAAGATCTGTTTACTGATAACAGTAGTTCAGCAAACTTTTTGTTTCCATCCGCAGTGGTTCGCATGAGTGAAACGTGACAATGAGACTACAATTTTGTAAAGTGTGTGTTGGTTGAAGGCGTGGAGTGAAGTGGAATGTGCACTGCAGCAAGTG
The DNA here is from genome assembly GCF_001411555.2 of Juglans regia. Lineage (NCBI taxonomy): Eukaryota > Viridiplantae > Streptophyta > Magnoliopsida > Fagales > Juglandaceae > Juglans > Juglans regia. Next base: position 23,150,777 of record NC_049914.1, on the reverse strand, counting down.
GAAAGAAGGGGAGTAACGAATTTAACAGATTGATCAATACGGAGGCGTTTTGGGATTCCCTTCAATGAAACGGTGCGTGTCGATGTAATTGGGGGTAGTTTGAAGATGAATACAACAGCGTCGTTTTTTAGTAATTCCTTGTAATAGAAATCTGTTAGTGAATCAGTTAGTTATTTGTAGAGCTTTTTCATGTATAAATAGTAAGTCTCTTGTAGATAAAAGTGTGTAAAATTTGCGTGGCAAAACTAAGTGTTGGAGATTGCTCAAAAATCTCTCCAAGAATTGAAGTATATTCTTGGGCCATCATCTATCGTGCATTTGTTCTTGTTTCCATTTTTGCAAGTTGTTTCTTTCCGTTGCATTTATCTGTTCTGGTTCTCATTCGAGTTGGACCAGCAAAAGGGTATGTAACAATCGGTATTAGATTAGCGATCCATGGTTGAAAATATGCAAGCACCAGTTTTGAAGGCTCAGCAGGAAGGGGCCTTACGTCAACAAGACTATGTCTTGAAGCAGTTGTAAGATCATAATCATGCTATCAATGGTATTCATGGCAGGTTAGATCAATTGTCTGATATGCTTAAGTCTTTGGTGGAATTGCAACAAGTTAATTCTCGAGCTGGTGGGTTTGGGAATGGTAGAAGGGAGAATCATGATGAGGGATCTTTTGGTAGAAGTTTGTATCAAGAAGAGAGGCTGCCAAGGGGAATTAACTTGATTTTCCTAATTTTGATGGCTCGAACCTGGGGGATGGATTTTTAAAGTCACACAGTACTTTGAATATCATCAAGTTTCGATGAATCAAAGACTACTAATAGCTTCATATCATATGGAGGGTGAGGCCCTATTATGGTACCAAGATGTTGTTGATGCAGGCATTTTTACAACTTGGGATTCCTTTGTCAAAATTGTGTTGGTCAGGTTTGGCCCTACGGCTTATGATGATCCTATGGAGGCCTTAACCCGGTTGAAATAAGTCTCATTTGTAGATATTTACAAAGCACAATTTGAGGCTTTGTCCAACAGATTGAAGGGGCTGTCAGAGAAATATAAATTGAGTTACTTTATGAGTGGCCTCAAAGATGAGATTAGGCTTCCTATGAGAATGTTAAATCCAATTAATCTCAATGCTACTTTTGGACTTGCGAAAATACAAGAAGGGTATGTTTTGGCATCAAGTAGATCTTGAAGGAATAATGTAGGGTGGAATGCCAAAAGTACTGTTGAAATTGTTGAGGATACTTCCAAGTTTCAGAAAAGTGGGTTGCCAACCAAGAAAGTTTTTCCATCACAAATGGATGAAAAGAGGAAGAAAAGACTCTGTTATCATTGTGATGAAAAGTGGAATCCAAACCACTTGTGCAAGAATCCCAAAGTTTACTTGATTCAAGCAGATATTGAAAGTTACAACAGCATGTTCCTGAGGAATCTATGGTTACTGAATCTGATGAAGTCTGTGATGATATGGGTACTTTGGAAGTTTCTGTTAATGCTATTTCGGCTGTATGAATGAAAATGCTATGAAATTGCATAATAGTGTGGGTTCTTGTGTTGTAGAAATTCTTGTAGATTCTGGGAGCACACATAACTTCTTGGATGCTTTAGCGGTTCAAGAAGCTTTTAGTTCCTCCCCACTGCCTTTAGTGAAGAAGGATTCCAGTTTGCAGGTGAGAGTGGCGAATGGTGACAAGATTTTGAGCCAAGGCAGTGGGGAGGAACTGATTAAGATCTAGGAGTCAAAGTTTTTTGTTGGGTTGCTGCTAACAAGAGCTTTTGACCACCCAATTAATCTGAAGTATGGTGCTTCCCCTATTTCAGTTCGACCATACAGGTATCCCCACTACCAAAAATTTGAAATAGAAAAGATTGCTCATGAATTGTTGCAATTTGGTGTAGTGAGACCTAGCCAAAGCCCATTTTCTTCACCTGTTTTGTTGGTTAAGAAGGCTGATGGCACTTGGCATATGTGTATAGTTTATAGAGCACCTAATCAAGAAACCATCAAAGAAAAATTTCTAATACCTGTCATTGATGAACTTCTCGATGAATTGTTTGGGGCTCAAATTTTTTCTAAGCTGGATTTGAGTTCTGGGTATCATCAGATTCGAGTAAGAGAATGGTATATTCAAAAAACAGCCTTTAGAACTTATTAAGGCCATTATGAGCTTTTGGTAATGACATTTGGGCTTACCAATGCTCTTGCTACCTTCCATGGCTTGATGAACCACATTTTCAAACCTTTTTTGAGAATATTTGTGTTGGTGTTTTTTGATGACATATTGGTGTATAGTAGAGATGTCAATGAACATTTGTTGCATGTTAAAACTGTTTTGAGTATTTTAAGGCAGCACACTCTGTATGTAAAGATGTCTAAATGTAAGTTTGGAGTGCATGAGATAGAATATTTGGGCCACATCATTTCTGGGAAGGGGGTACAAACTGATTCTGCAAAAACAATAGCTATGGTTCAATGGCCTGTTCCTAAAACCTTGAAGTCATTGAGGGATTTTTTAGGATTAACAGGTTACTATAGGAAATTCATACGTGGTTATGGATCTATAGTAGCTCCTCTAACAAATTTGTTGAAAAAGAATTCATTTTATTGGACTGACAAGGCTGTTGTTGCATTTGAGTTGTTAAAAGCAACTGTTAGCAATCCTTTTGTGTTGAGATTGCCTAACTTTACTAAAGCATTCACCATTGAATGTGATGCTTCTAGTGTGGGGCTTGGGGCAGTGCTGATGCAAGACTCTCAACCCATTGATTTTTATAGTAAAGCTTTGAAGGGAAAAGCTTTGTTGTTGTCTACATATGAGAAAGAGCTCTTAACTCTAGTGTCTGCTGTCTAGAGGTGGAGACCTTACTTGTTGGGTCATCTCTTTAAGATCAAAACTGACCAGCAAGCATTGAAGTCTTTGGTTGAACAAAAAATTAGTACTGAGTCACAACATAAGTGGGTCTCCAAGCTGATTGGTTATGACTTATCAGTTGATTATAAGAAAGGCAAAGAGAACTTAGTGGCTGATGCTCTCTTGAGAAGAAATGAGGAAAAATAGGCTGTAGTGGTAATGATTTCTTTTCCTACTCCATTGTGGATTGAGGATTTAAAAAGGAGTTATTCCTTATCTCCAAAGTTCTTTGACCTGGTTACTAAGATGCAACAAGGTGAAGAGGGGCCTAAATACTTTTCTATTCAGCAAGGGTTGTTGCTGAGGAAAGGTAAATTGGTGGTCATTTTAGCTTCTTCAATTCAGTCCAAGATTTTGCAGTATATTCATAATAACCCACAAGTAGGTCATGTGGGGTATCACAAAACATTGCAGAGGACAATAAGAGGTTTCTGGTGGGAGGGTATGAGGAAGGATGTCAGGAAATTGGTGAAGGAGTGTGAGGTTTGTCAGGTGAGCAAAAGTGAGATTGTGCAATACCTTGGCCTTCTACAACCACTGCTTATACCTGAATCTCCATGGTTAGACATATCCATGGATTTCATCGAGGGGTTGCCTCTTTCAAATGGCTTTTCTATAGTATTTTTCGTAGTGGATAGGCTGACCAAGTTTTCCCATTTCTTTCCTTTTTCACATCCCTACACAGTTGTTAAAGTTGCTCAAGTATTTTTTGTTGGGGTGTTTAAATTGCATGGCCTGCCCAGATCAATTGTTTCTGATTGTGATAAAGTTTTCACTAGGTCTTTTTGGAGGCAGTTGTTTCAGCTACAAGGGGTATCTTTGGACTCCAGTTCTTCATACCATCCTCAATCAGATGGTCAAACAGAATCATTGAACAAATGTTTGAAAGGTTACTTGAGATGTTATTGCAGTCACAAACCTAAGAAGTGGACTTCATGCTTACCAATGGCTGAGTGGTGTTATAACACCACTGTGCACTCTTCCGTTCAAGCAACTCCATTTGAAGCTCTTTATGGATATGGGCCTTTTAAGTTGTTGGCCTATGTGCCAGACACCTCTTCTAATGATGATGTTGACAAGCAATTAAAATCAAGGGAACAATTGTTGAGTTTATTGAAGGATAACATGAAAAAAGCACAACATATAATGAAATTTTATGCTGATATGAACATAACTGAAAGGTCTTTTCAAGTGGGTGATTGAGTCTTCTTGAGGTTGCAACCTTATAGGCAGAAGACAGTAGCAATGAGGCACAATATGAACATAGCTCCACGATTTTATGACCCTTTTCAAATTGTGCAGAAGTTGGGGTTTGTAGCATACAAACTTGATTTGCCCAATTCATCTAAAATACATCCAGTTTTTCATGTTTCATGCTTAAAAAAGAGATTGGCCAGAATGTTGTTCCGTTGCCAATGTTACCTCCTACTGATTCCAATGGGCAATTACAACCTGAACCTCATAAGATATTGGCTAGAAGAATTCAAAAGAAGGGTAACCAGGCTGTGATAGAGGTATTGATGAGTTGGGTAGGAGTTGCAGATGAGGATTCCTCTTGGGAGAGCTTATGGAAATTAAGGCAACTTCACCCACATCTTGTGGGCAAGTGTGTTCCTCTTGAAAGTGTGTGCTGGTTGAAGGCCTTGTGAGAAAGTCCTTTAAGGGGTGGAGAATGTAAAGCATGTGTTGGTTGAAGGTGTGGAGTGAAGTGGAATGTGCAGTGCAACAAGTGGAAGGAAGGGGAGTAACAAATTTAACAGATTGATCAATACGGGGCGTTTTGGGATTCCCTTAAATGAAACGGTGCGTGTCGATGTAATTGGGGGCAGTCTGAAGATGAATAAAGTGGCGTCATTTTTGAGTAAATCCTTGTAATAGAAATCTGTTAGTTAATTAGTTAGTTAGTTGCAGAGCTTTTTTTGTGTATAAATAGTAAGTCTCTTGTAGATAAAAGTGTGTAAACTTTGCATAGCAAAACTGAAGTGTTGGAGCTTTAGAAATTGCTCGAAAATCTCTCCAAGAATTGAAGTATATTCTTGGGCCATCATCTGTCATGCATTTTTTCTTGTTTCCATTTCTTCAAGTTGTTTCCTTCCATTGCATTTATCTGTTCTGGTTCTCATTTGAGTTGAACTAGCAAGAGGGTGCGTAACAAATTTTTAATAGCATCCTGAGCATGGAAGTACTCAAATGCCTAATAATATGCCAAAATGACAACATGAGAAAGATCAAAGAGAGAGAAAAAGAAACTTTTAAACTTACTCACATGCTTATTTTGCTTATAAATCTTGCTCTCCTGAAAATTAGATGGTATGGTATCTTTACCTCCAAAGTTAACCATGTCTAAGGCTCCCATGCTGAGGACTAAAGGGATCCTCTTCTCTAAGATGACATCGAAGTAAACACAAAAACAAACATAGCTACATCTCTCTAGCTTAAGCAATTGAATTTTTAACCAGTCTAAGACAAATTAAATCACATAAACTTGATCAGCTTGCACTTTCATCAGTTCAACTTAATGTTCAAATTTAGCCAAGAAAAAACTTTAATTTGGTTGTTGTTTGACCAACTCTTAAACACGAACAAAAGTTCAAATTTTCACTGGCGAGGTTCCGAATATATAAAAATTCTAATTTTTTTGGACAAAGTATCTATCTTGCTATAGCTTGAGAGTAATTTTAAATGCAACTGGATTGTAGATGAAGGTACCTGAATAAATCCCTCTCTAACCAGAGAAACAAGCAACATGAAAGAAGTACAAAAAAGAGACTCTTGCTCCAGTTACCCAGCTATGAAATAGTACATAAGTGCAAATTTGATCGAATTTAGTCAAGTAAAGAATATGTAGTTCTTGATCCCGCTAAACGAAAAGTAAATGAAAAAGAGACATCCATTCAAGGCAAAGAAAACAAACCAGATGCTCTAATTCAGGAGAGAACTTCTGCGATTTCAACAGCTTCGCTTGCTTGTTCGAAAACTGAGTGGCTTGCTTGTTTGAAAAGAATCTGCAATAAATTCCAAAAAAATAAATGTATTTTTTTAAAAGAAAAAGGGGAAATCAGTTTTCCAACCGCTAGATCTAAAATGGAACTCCTAAATCTAAACTGAAGCAATAATACCCAGATATTAGAGCACATAAATGATTTTAAGATTTAAAGATAAATAGAAAATAAAATGCGAATTATGAGATCAGATCTAAGAGTAGATCTAGAACAATGAAGCAAAAACAACTCAAAGCCACGTCTTGCTACGACCATGGTGGTTCTTGAAGGCCACCCGTAGAGGATCTCACAAAGAAATGGACGGCCTAGGATTCTAGATCTACAAATAAATAGAAAATAAAATACGAATTATGGGATCAGATCTAAGAGTAGATCTAGAACAAAAAAGTAAAAACAACTCAAAGTCACATCTTGCTACGACCATGGTGGTTCTTGAAGGCCAGCCATCGAGGATCTCATAAAGAGACGAACGACCAAACCATGGTGGTGGAACACATAAACGCAGTGATAGGCTTGCGAGAAGAAAGCTAGAAAGATGTGAGAATGAGGAAGAAGAGAACAAGAAGATGGAGAGAAGGAGGAGGGTTTCAACTGGAGCAAGGGCAATGTTTAGATGAGAGAGAGAGAGAGAGAGAGAGAGAGAGAGAGAGAGGTCTTCCATCTTTGTGAATCCGTGAGTTGCAATTTTTTTTTAAAATGGAAACCGGGTACCGTTTTAAAACTTGGTACTCAGGTTTTGAAACCTGTACCCGGACTGGGTAGGCCTAGGTAGCTCGATCCAGTTTCCTGTATTTGTAATCGGAACCTGGATAACTGGGTGTTAGACCGGACCGGATAAAAATTCGGCCCAGATGAACAGTCCTACTTTTGAGAGCACATTATTGGGTGCCTGAGAATTTTCCTTGTTATAAGTATTATCTTGTTTGAAGATTGACTATAACATGTGTAGGTTCATGTAATGCTAAGATGTAATAAAAAATACTAAGAATGTTTTGGAATTGCTCTATCAATAATTCGATAGCATATTTGGAAAAGATGATAAAATGTTTACAAATTGTATTTGTCTTCTAATAGGATATTTTACTCGTAACATGAAGATTTGTACTTGTAACACTTCAAACTTTGATAAACATTAATGATAAATGCTTTAGTCATAAAGAGATATTATAAAAAGAAATTTACAAACAGTCAAAACTTGATATAATACATTAGATTATAAAGCTACTTTTATTATAAAGTAGATTTAATATATTATATGAACTTATGTCAATTTATAAATTTACTTTTATATAATTTCTTTGTGAAAGTAACACTTCTCTACATTAATTAGTTTTTCTGGCAATGATATCCAAGTATTCAATGAATCATTTCAACTTAATTATTTTAAAGAAAAAGTCTAAACACAGGCATAATGGTGTAGGCTTCGCGCATGACATCCCCTTGTTTAATGAAACGCATCGTTGTGTGCATCTTTGAAATGGTGCATTCAGTAGAAAAGAAAATCCCACTAAGAGAGAAAACTGCCACTTCTCCATCCCTAACCTTAAGCCCCTTCCTTCTTCGACGCCAAACCCTAACCCACGACAATCGCACAAATCCTTCTTGGTCGTTTGGTTCTACACCATTATGCCTGTGTTTAGACTTTTTCTACACACAAATTCTAGCCAACAACGAGAAGAAAACATAGAGGAAAACATCGGATATAGGCTGAAATCAAATCTCTCAAGCATAAAGCTAGATTCTTAGCTTGGGTTTGGATAGTAAGATGAAATGAGATGGTTTTAGATGAAAGTTGAATAAAATATTATAAAAATATTTTTTTTAATATTATTATTATTTTAGAATTTGAAAAAGTTAAATTATTTATTATATTTTATGTGAAAATTTGTAAAAATTATAATGATGAGATGAGATGAGATGAGATGGTTGAGATGGTTTTAGTTTTGATATCCAAGCTTTGTTTTTCTTTATAAGTATGCTACTTCCTTCATTCAAAAAAAAAAAAAAGTATACTACTTCCTGCGAAAGTCTCTATCAACTAAGGCTGCATTTAGTTTCACAAATTTTTGAAACCCATCTTACTTATCTCAATATCTAAACATTAATTTTAAATTTTCATCTATTCATTATCTAAATAGTATAATTTTCTCAAACTTTCAAATAAAATACAAAAAAATTCAACTTATATTAAAAAATAATATTCTAATCCTCTTTTAAATTTATAATTTTTTTATTTAAAATTTTCTATCATTTCTTAAAATCTCATAAAAATTTTAATTCAAATTATTTTATTATTATCTATAAATTTTTCATTTCATCTTATTTACGTAACAAAATGAGTCCTAAATGAATGCGTTGAACAAAACATGAATCGTAACTAGTTGGGAACTATATATGTAGAAGAAGTACCAAAAAAAAGTTAAAAAACAAACTTATGTGCAAGGCTACAAACTGGATGTTCTTTGTCACACCGCTCGATCTCCTAAACTGGAACAGCTACTGTTCCTCCTAACACCCAATACCATCTCCCTCGTCACTTTATCTATACATGTGTCGTTACTCCGGCCCCCACTCCACATATTTTCTCCGATTCCCTCACACCCAACTTCGGATCACTAGGTGGACCGGCAAACTGGGCACGTCACGTGCGAAGATAGCCACGTGTCAATGCAGCCTGGATGAAACACGTGCTTACAAAACGGTATCGTCTTCACGGCCTCTTTCTGCTGGAACTCGCTCAGACAAATCGCGCAGTCCGTGATCTCGTAGCATTTGTCGTCTGAATTCCCACCGTAAGAGTACACCGGCAGAGCCCCAATCGTCTTCAGGTCGATTCCTTTACGCAGGTTGGAGTCCGACCCAGGAGACAAACTCGATGTCGCTGCTTCCTGGCCAGGTTCTCGTCGGCGGGGATGTGACTCGTCGTCGGGGAGTTGGTGCATGCAGTACTTGGAGATGCAGCCGAAGAGGCAAAGCGCGAGGAGGATGACGGGCAGGACTACGAGCACCACGGGGGACTCCAAGAAGGTATAAGTTCTGCTAGGTGACTGCAATGTGCCGGAAGCTGGTGACCAGGGCGGTGGCGTTGGAGTGCTGGTGATGGGTTGGGGTGAAAAGAGTGATTGGGTAAGTAGTAGTTTACGGCCATGGAGCTTCATTCTTAATGGTTGTTTGTATGCAGAGAGCTGGGAAACAGGAGTTACAGGACAGTAGTATATTCAATATAATTGGAGTAAGGATTAATAATTTATCGTACATGTATGCTATATATACGTAGGAATGAATGGGTTTTCCGGTTTTGGTTTTGGTTTTGGTTTTGGAAGAGGCCTGAGGGGGTACTGAAGAGGAGGGAGGGGGAAGAATCTGAGACAACTGAAGTGAGGTGGGCCCTATGAAGTGAGTGTATATATTTTGTTGAATTTTTTTTTGAAAGATATTTTGTTGAATTTTAGGTGTATGGCTCTTCACTTTATGCTTTTTATTCGGATAACTACTTGACATATCTGATGATGGGTCATGACTCATGTTTCAGTACATTACCTTATAAATGTCTTTTTTACTCTAAAGAAGATCTAATTGTTGGATATTATTATATGAACATTTTCAGTCTATTGAAAGTGAAGAGATAAGATAATAACAGCATTAGTATTAGATTTATTATTTTTATCTATAAAATTTGATAAAAAGTATATATTTTTCATAAATTCAAAATCTTCATATACATAACCTTACATTGGATTAACTATTAAATTCATCAAAATAATGATATAATATTATTTTTTTAATAATAATATTTTTAATTTTTTTTTCATATTTTACAATTACACTAACTATATGTTAATTAATAATTTAATACTTAAATTATTATTTTCCAACTTAAATAAATTGTGACTCAAAATTGAAAAATAATAATTTAAGCAAATAAAATAATGGTTATAGAATATAAATAGTAAGTCTTCAAATTTAAAAATGAATTAGAATGCATTGTAGGTCAAAATTTCATATTTTAGTATTTGATAAATTAAATACAGTAATTTTAAATATAAATTCATCAAAGATAAAATCAACCGAGGTTGACTCATATACAGAAAGTTTAAAGTGATATGAGGTAAAGTATGACTTAACTACATCAAAGAAAGAAAGAGATCTCTATAAAAGAAATGAATCTCTACAAATCAAGGTAGATTTATTAGCTCTCTCCTCTAGATTTCTATAGCGAAACCATATTCTTCAACCACTTAAAAACCTTATTCCATCTATTATATGGGGAGCTACGAGAGGTCATATGAGATTGTTAAATTATCCAACATATTAGATTTCATCCCTAAACTATCCGTAGAAGTAGACTTTTATGTCAAATCACATAAATTTCGTTCTCTCTTTACTTATATTTTATACGCTTTATTTATTATTTATTTTATGGATGAGCATCTAAGCATCATATCAATACCTAAGCCATCATCGTAAGCCATTCAATCGTATATATTGTTGGGGTCCAATCGTGCCAAAAAAATGCATCAAAATAACGTATCAAATTTAGGGATTATTTAGACACATATATTCAAAACTTTACATAATTCCGTTCTCAAACAATACTAAAAAACAATTCAATTTCAAATCTTAAATTTTTTCATTTAATCCGTACATAATCATTATCCAAACAAAAAATCCAATGAAAATTCCCAAACTACCAAACAAAGCACAAAAAATAATACAACTTTTCAAATTTTAAAACAATAATTATATTAAAAAATTATATTCAAATAACTTTTTAACTTTATAACATTTTTACTCAATATTTTCTCTTAAGTTTTTCAAAACTCAATAAAATATTTTAATTCAAATTAATTCACTATTATTCACAAACTATTTTATTGTTATTCACAAAATTTTGAGATATTATAATTGTTCATACGAGCCCTTAGTAGGAGTGCTACCCGCATGATGCAGGGCAGGGTGGACCCACTTCCGCACCCCACCCCCGCACCGGTCCACCCCGCCCCGCACCATGCGGGGGAAGGGTTTCCAACCCCGCCCTGATACTGGGGAGTGGGGTTGAAACCAATGTTTTGAATGAACACCGTACCGGTGACTATTTCGGTCAATGCATTGAAATAAGATATTTAGATACTGGTACCGTTTTGGAATAGTCTATATATGAATAAATTATATATAAATTATAAATAGTTTGGTATGAATTTGGGGTCTAAAAATGAGAAAAAAATGAAAAAAAAAAAAGCAAAGGCCGAAATTTGAACCGGTATGAAACTCAACCCTTCTCTGTATCGGCTATACCCCCCACCCCGCCCCCTGCTTTGGTTGAAAGCACATCTCGCCCCGCCCCCGCTCAACCCAATGACTCATTAGGTCTATAAATGTTTTTTGAGTTTTAAATTTTTTTTAGACCCAAATTATGATATAATTTAAATTATAAATTAATCTTTATACATTCAAAAAGAATATAAACTCATTATAGTTATATTTTGAATTTTCTTGACATCCTAGGCTAACTTTTATATAGGAAACCAAAGCAATCCATTAACTTCAATTCAACTTCAAATTTTTAACAAATTGTATATATCTATATAAAATATATTTATATAAAAATTAAAAATATTTTTTTATATTAAATAGGGGAGGGTGCAGAGCGGGAGGTAGGGCGGGGCTCCGCTGGGGTCAACTCGCCCCCCGCCCCCACTAGGGGCCTTTCATACTGGGCGGGGCAGACGGAGGCAGGGTACTGGGGGACGGGCCCCCATTGCCCACCCCTAGCCCTTAGTCTCATTAATATGTAAAGTTTACTTTTGTGAGCGCAGCGCTTTTCAATGGTTTAAGTTAATTTGAAGATAGGCCTACTATTTTTAACCTATTTCAAATTAGTAACACGAACGAAATCGCTTGATAACAATACCTACCGGCAGCATTTAAAATCTTGGGATCTCTTTTTCCAAATTGTAAAAGTTGTTTTTATAAAAAACAACGTGTAGAAAATCTTGATTCAATAAGACGAGAGTCCTACGCCTAGGAGTGAAAAAAAAAATGGTGAACCAAAAAATTAGACCGAACTCGACCAAACTAGTGAGTTTGGTTCGGTCTAGTATCAGTTTCATTTTTTTCAAAACCGGTCAAAATCGGTCAAAATCGGTGCAGCTCTAATTTTCATTTTTCTAACACCGGATCGGACCGGTTCATATATGTATATTTTAATTTTTTATATTGTTTAAAATATCTTTTATATGATTTTTTATCGACTGAACTAGTAAGTTTAGTTCAGTCTGATACTGATTTCAATTTTTTCAAAACCAGTCAAAATCAGTCCAGTTTCGATTTTCCATTTTCTAACACCGGACCGGATCGGTTCATATATGTACATTTTAATTTTTTATATTGTATAAATATTTTTATATGATTTTTTATATTATATAAAATTTTATATATAATATATATAATTATATATAATATATTTTTTTATTGTATGATAATTTACTAATTAATATAATATCAAATTTTAAAATCATATATCACTATAGTCTATAATATAATTATAATATATATTATAGTATACTACAATATATTATATATTATTATATACTATAATATACTGGAAAAATTGGATTGAACCGGATTGAAATCAATAAAATCGGAACTACCGATTTAGGAGTGTAACTAATGCGGTATCAATTCTTCAAATTTCAAAATCGGTATATATCAGTTCGATTCTAAAATATGTCCAAAGTCGGACCGAACCGGACCGATTAGAGTACCCCTACCTACACCTCCATATTTTTAAAACTATTTAACAATTACTATATGTCATGTGGTGAGTTTAAGTTATCGATATTAATTAATAATTAACATCCCTATAATTTGAAACCTTTCCTACTTTTTTAGGCTTAAATTAATTGTATCTCTTATTTGGGTTATTCTCAACAGCCTGTTTTAATGGGATAAATATGATCGACGTTGTTTTAAACCTTATAAAACTTCGGATATAAAGTGTCAGAATTGGTAATTACAAAGAAAACAGAAAAAGAGTAGCTTTCTTCGAGAGAAGAAAAGAAAACCCAACTCACGAGACTCGCGAAGAATAATTATAGAGTAATACTTTGGGTTTCGAAAATAGATTCTGAATTTGTATTTCGAATGATTTATTTATTTATTATTATTTAGTAATTAAAGAAGTATTTTTTAATGATATTGTAAATTTTTTATTTTTAAAAAAATATTTATAATGATTAAAAAAATACATGAAAAAAGTAAGAAAAATAAAAAAATAAAATACACTATTTGAGATCCTTATTCGGGACCCATTTTCGGTGAACAATTATATATGTAAGGCGGTGACGCAATTTAATTAGAGTAATATATATATATATATATATATAGAGAGAGAGAGAGAGAGAGAGTCGGGCCACTCTACCGTCCAGAGTAATCCGCTCAAACTTACCTCTTTTAGTTTTTTGGTTTTTTTTTTATTTTTTTTCACTTTTTCAATATATTTAAATATTTTAAAAAAATAAAAAAAAATCCGAATACACTTAAAATCACTTCTTTAATCACTAAGTAAAAAAAAATTTGGCAAGCGGTACACTTTGGGAGGCAAAATAATTTTTCTTATATATATAGACACACACACATGAAAAGCTTCTTTGCCCACCTAGTTTGACTGCCCTAGTTGACTGCTGGTCAAATTTTCTTTTTTTACTTACTGATTAAGGAAGTGATTTTAACTATATTAGTGTATTTTTTTATTTTTTAAAAATAAAAAATATATTAAAAAAATGTGGAAAGGAAAATGAGAAAAAAATAAAAATACATATTTTGCCTATCGGTCAAGTTGAAGGGGCTGACTCAAATTCTATTCACCACACTAACTACCATCTCACTGCATATATAAGACGTGATATATTCTTATAATCTAATAGTAATATATCATATTTTCTATAGTGAGATAAAAGTGTAATGTATAACATTACTTTTATATATTATATATATATAGCTACCTGACCCACGATTTTGCGATGAAAATGATGGTGATTGTGGTGCTCCTCCATATAAAAAAATGGTGAAATAAATCCATAATTAAATAAGAGATAATACACAAATTTACGTGGTTTGAGATTAAGACTTATGTTTACTAGTCTTGTAGAGATGAAATTCAATATGCATGAAGTTTGTACAACTACAAGCTGCTTTCATGTCCATTGTCCATCCTCTACTTGCTTGCACCTTGTTACCGTCATGATCATTTGAGAAAATTAAGGAAGAAAGTAGGAAGGAGTTCAAGAAGAATGTATAGGTGCTCCGGTCCCAAAGAAGTCTCTTCTCTTTTCTGTGTTAGAAGATACAAGTCAAGTTACAAGTCTTTCTACAAAGGCTTCATTAGTTTCTCATATTACAGCTACAAGTCGTTGTAGATAGTGGTTGTTGTTTGGTTATGATATTCTTTCATTTATTGCATTCTTTTATATTCTCCAGCTAGCAATAGGACATAGGGGAATTCTATTAGTTAGTTAGCCTCCTTTTCTGTATATATCAGCTTTTGGTATCTTGTAAAATTTTTTCATTCAAGAGGAATACGAAGATTTCCTTCTCGACTCTGCTCTCTTTGTTCCCGCAACACTGTTTTTCCTTTTTCTTGTTTTCTTACATGGTATCATAGCTTTTGAGAGCCATTTTTCATGGAGAACCCAAACACGGATACCCCACCCAATTTCCCCAATTCCCATACAGACATTAACACAAACACCTTGTGCAGTTACTTGAATCTCAGTGACCCAACAAATTCTTTTCGCTTAGATCATGGCGATAACCTTGCCATTACTCTTGTTTATTATCTTCTTACTATAGAAAACTAGGCAACTTGGTCTCGTGCTATGCGTCGTGCCCTTCGTGCGAGAAATAAGCTGGGTTTCATCATTGGTTTGCTTTTGAAGCCGACCGATCCAATGGATCCCTTACTTGAACTATGGGAGCATTGTAATGACATGATTGTCTCCTAGAATCATAACTCCGTTATCCCTTCTATTAAATCGAGCGTCGTTTTTGTGGATGATGCCAGGGAGATATGGATGGACCTTCAAGACCGCTTCTCTCAACAGAATGGTCTAAGGATTTTTCAACTCAAGAAGGCATTGGCTGGTGTTCTATAGGAACATGATTCAGTGAGTGTTTATTATGGTAAGTTGAAGACGCTCAGGGATGAACTTTTTTATATACGATCCTATACCTGTTTGCAATTGTGGCACTGTAAAAATCTTATTGGACTGATACCAGTGAGACTGTGTACTCCAGTTTCTGATGGGTCCACATGATTTTTACTCCGATTTTTGTGATTAGATTATGTTGCTGGATCCTTTACCCCTTGTTACAAAAGGTTTTCTCCCTTGTCTAGCAACAAGAACGGCACCATCAAATGACCTCCATTGTTCCTTCTTTTGAATCCATGGCATTGGCCATTAAAAAGCCTTACCCTGCTTCAAAATTTTCTCCTAAACCTAACTCTCCCTTAAAAAAAGACCTTTCATATTGTAGTCATTGTAAGATTTAAGGTCATTTTTTGGAGAATTGTTTTAAACTCGGCAATATTGAGGAGAGCCCATGCACGTGAA
Source organism: Juglans regia (assembly GCF_001411555.2). Lineage (NCBI taxonomy): Eukaryota > Viridiplantae > Streptophyta > Magnoliopsida > Fagales > Juglandaceae > Juglans > Juglans regia. The sequence continues at coordinate 23,135,255 of NC_049914.1, read as the reverse complement.
CCAGAGATACCTACCAACCACCTTGTAGGAAATCATTGGGATAGCTACGGAAATTGCCGCTGAACGACTTCTGTTAACCCAGTGCCGCTCCGGTAAGCACACGGCTGCCCCACACTCCCTCTCTCCCTCTGCTCCTTAGCTTCTCGTTCAGTGCTCTTCCGTCGCACTCACTGCTGTAGATCTTGGTTCGGCCACCCAAATCCATCGTTGTGAGTTGCTCTCATGGTGAGTCTAAGACCTTTATCGCATGACCTTCCTTTGAATTGGAATTCTACTATTATGAATAAAGTTTGTTTAGCCTTCCAGAAGTGCACCCACATATTATACATTTTGAGATATGCTATATATCAGTTACTATTCACCTTACACCCACACATGACGTAGCTTCTTTTTTCTTTTATGTCAGACCCATCACTCTAATTTCAGTCTCTCTCTTCAAACTCTTTCACTCTTTCTACCTCTCTCTCTCTCTCTCTCTCTTCGACCTCCCTCTCCTCAAGCTCTCTCTCTCATCTAGCTCTCTCTTCTCAAGTTCTTTCTCACCTAACCCCCACCCCCTCTTTCCTCAAGTTCTCTCTCTCACCAAGTTCTCTCTCACCAAGTCCTTTCTCTCCTCAAGGGAGGGGGAGATGAAGCACGGGGAAATACAGAGAAGGGAAATACAAAGATGAAGCATGAGGAGATGAGCCACAAGGGAGATGAACCCAGTTCACACGTAGGGTGTGGGGTGTGGGGTTTGGCACAGTGGCTGATAAGAAGATTTATTCATACATTTTTACACAAATGCCCTTAAAATCCTTTGTCGGGTAGCATTTCTAAAGCTTCTTGAAGAAATTATTTAAGTATAATAACATTACTACCCCAAGTTTATATTTATAAGTCAATATTCTTTCCGGCCTTTTTTCTCGTTTATTTTATATTGAGCTTGGCTTTATTTGAGTTGTTTTACGTGAGTCACGTTTAGTCAGGAACTTATAATTTTATATAGACAGTATTTAAAAGATCTAAAATTTTGTTATTAAGCATTAATTTTTACAACTAGATTTTAGTAGTAAATAATAAGAACTTAATTCTATTTTTTAACATTTTAAATCGGATTAAGTCTATTTTAGAAAAAGGGTTTTTGCTATTGTTTAATAGATTTAAATAAAACACGATTTCCTACTAAATTATAATACGTTATTAGTATTAAAAAAAATTTAGATTATAACAATACTTTAACCAAGACTTGAATTTTAATATGAGTAAATTTAATTATCGAAATGAATTTATGTTGTTTATTTTGTCATATTTGATAAAATTATTCTGTTATATTTATAATTAAAAAATAAAGAAATATCTTAAGAATATACAAAATATATTAATATTTATTAGATTGCTTGTAATATTGAATAAGTATATTAATCATAAGAAAATTTAAAACTATATTATGAATTAATTAGATTTTTGCAACTTATTTTAACAGATTTTATAAAGCTTAATTACTTTAATAAGTTATAATTTGAAACTAAAGATATGTTAAGGAATAATTATATGATATTAGTATATCATAGAATAATTATTAAATCATTATTCATATTATTTGTTTAATTATTGAATAGAATGTCACGACAAATATTTTTTTCTCGAAAAGTTCATAATTTTTAGCACTTTGTATTGGTAACGAGTTATAGAGTAAGATTCAAGAAACAACGCAACGAGATAAGTAACTTGATTATAAATTAGGATTAACACATGTTAGTTAGTTTAGATAGCTTATTATTAAAGTCCGTTCATTGATAGCCACTTTTTATGTACCACGTATGTCATGATTTATGCAAACATGTCATTCATAATAATTCATGATCATATTATTTCCACATCAAGTTTAATTCAGCAATTATAATTATATACGTATTATATATGTCATGCATCTCAAGTTGTATAAGACACGAATTAACTTTTTTTTATGTTCAAGTGTAAGACAAGATCAAATCAGTTAATAAGATGATCATTCAGATGTATGGTATCAATGTGATTCATGAGTGGATGTGTAAGCCACAGACTCAAGCATAGTCCACCGTAGTATGCTAGAATACTGCTCAGCGACTTCCTTTGCGGCTGCGGGATTTGGGATTGGTGCACAATCTTGCACATATAGTTTAAGTGTGTTGGCCAATCAGATAAATCATATCAGTAAGATAATTTAGATAAGTCAAGAAAAATCATGCATAACATCAGCATGAATATGAATAGTCACGTTTTTAAGTTCTAAGCATGAGAAATTTTATGAAAAATCTTATGTATATTATATTTACGTTATTATGAGTTTCTTATTGAGTTTTCGACTTATTTTAGTTTTATTTCATATTTTTAACCACTCAGGTGAGGATGATTATGAGTATGAGCATTCGGGTTAGAATTAGATGGAGCAGTTGATTTAGTTCCAAGTTTCTTGAAATAAATTATCTTTTTGACAGACAATTTATTTAGTTATCAAAGTTTTTTATTTAATATTAATGGAAACATGTTTTATTAAGTAATTTATTTTTTGAAATAATTATTTATTTTATTATATCATGCAAGTCTCTTACTTGTTTATTTTTATAAAAATACGTGACATCCTAACGTAAGGGAATAGATGTTATAGAATGATTTCTTGCTATATATTTGTCTTGTGTTCATATAATAATACCATTGAAAAACCTAATATATGTCTATATATGTCTATATAATATATTCTACTACAAGTTAATCTATGAGGCTATGAGCGTGTCAATTTGCTAATAAAAAAGCATGTAATTTCTTTTACAATCTACACGTACAAAAATGTTAAAAAGATAATTATCAATTTTACTATAAATATACACGTGTGTTAATTTGTAATTCCCTCTCTCTACCATTCGAGCAGCGCCTCATTTATGTTATTCCTCCTCAAAGAAAAACCTATGTGATTAAGCCACCGCCCCAACCTCTATACACGTGTCATGCTTCCTACCGTAGATCTTCCACCGTTCTCCTCATCAAATAGACGGGTGGCACGGCAGACCGGGCACGTCACGTGCGAATACAGCCACGTGTCAATGCAGTGGGGATGAAACACGTGCTTACAAAACGGTATCACCTTGACGGTCTCCTCCCCCTGGAATTCGCCGAGGCAAATCGCGCAGTCCATGGTCTCGTAGTACTTCTCATTAATTCCGCCGTGAGGGTACACCGGCAGAGCCTGAAGCTTCGCCGGGTCCAATCCCGAGCGCCGGTATGACCAACTTCGAAGTTCCGACGTCGGAAAAGACGACGTTCTATACGGGCTCCGTCGACCTCGGCGACGGGAAAACTCGGCGGCAGGATTGTCGGAGAAGCGTTGAATGCAGATCGACAAGAAGCCGAGGAAGAAAACTGAAATGGTAAGGACGGCGAGCACTGCGAGAACAATAGAGGACTTGTACGGTCCGCTGCTAGGAGCCTCCACCAACGGCCAGGGTGGCCCGGGCGGAGGTGATGGAGTCGTTGCAGTATTGGGTTCGACTGAAGTGAGCGACAAGCTGAGTAGTTTGCGGATGTGGGGTTTCATTTCTCTTCTAATTAATAAAGTAATATACTTCACGATCGAGAAAGTCGAGTACTACTGTTTTCGGAACGGTTTATTGTATGCAGATGATCAGAGCTGGGAGAGATCATGAGACTGTACGTGAACAGGGTTTTAAAATGAAAGGTTGTGTATGGGGTTTTGGAATTACCTATGTTGGGTTTTTGGAAAAGGTGAGAGGAAAAGAGGTGGGGGCTTATCCAGTTAAGTGAATCTGGATTTTAATTGTAAGGGTTACGTTGTTTACACGTCCTTTTTGTCTTTTTGGAGAAGTATTAAGGATTTGAATTTAGAGATATATGAAATGATTTTAATGAAATATAAAATTAAAAAAAATATTGATAGAATATTATTTTTTAATATTATTATTATTTTTATATTTAAAAATTTTGAATTGTTTATTATATTTTATATGAAAATTTAAAAAATTTATAATTATGAGATAAGATAAGATGAAACACTTTATGAATCTAAATAAGAATAAAGCATCAACAATCAACCTTGTTTGAATAAGTTTTTAGCAATTATTTTATTAAAAAAAAAAAGAAAAAGAGTTCCCATACCTTTTGTAATGGAGCCTACTTTTTTAAAAAGAATTTCCGCGAATTAATTCCAACAATTATAATATCATACTTGTATATAATACCATTTCTCTTGAACTATATAGAATTAATTCCAACAATTATATACGTGGAAATTTTCTTTGATGCAATTATTCCCTTATTTTTTAAGAAAAATACATAATAATTACAACCCTTTTTTTATTGTTGTCATACTTTGTTTGCGAATTAATTGTGATCTTAATTAGATTCATTGTAATTTATTTAATTTTTCAACAAAGCCATTCAAGTATTGAAACATTATAAGTAATTTTCTTTAGGAGCTTTATAAATATATACTTGTGTGGCTATATATTAATTTTTTTTTTGTAAGTAATGAATTTTACTGTTATTTTTTCTTATCAAATTTTATCTCATATATGCTTAATCAAAATCATTGTGTGCGTATGAGAAATACTGGTAAATTATTTGAGCACATATATAAGACGTTACTACCATTTAATTTTCAAATTAACTATCATTTAATTAAGTAATTAACATACAAAATCATCTAGAATGTACGCACCACGTCGTCTTTAAGAAATATGATTATAGGTGATAATAATTAGAATAAAAATAACATTATTTGTTAGCATAACATCCTAATCATTAGGGCGGAGCCCCGCCATTATGGTCATACTCTGCCTTCGATCGCCATAATTTGCTAAGTAGCAGAGCAAAATTATTCCAGAAGGTAGTGCATGTAATTGCACGCATTGCATGGAATTTTATAAATTTCTAAAATATATATTATAAAATTTTAAAAACAATATTTACTGTTGCACCCTCTATTGAGTAGTGCTATATCATACTCATTTTATCAGTTTTTTTTTTTTTTAAAATTTAAAACTTGAATTTTAAATTTCATAATCTTCAACATATCTGACACGTGAATAATTAAATTTTTTTTATAAGTTTTTCTTAAGTACAATTTGAATTTTTCCAATTAAAAACCCTATTAAAAAATTTAATCATAAAAAATTGTATCCTTAGATAGAGAATATTTAGGTGCGATTTGGATAGTGAGATGGGATGAAATGATTTTAGATAAAAGTTAAAAGTTGAATAAAATATTATTAGAATATTATTTTTTCATATTATTATTACTTTGAATTTTTTTTTTATATTTTATGTAAAAATTTAAAAAAGTTATAATATGAGATAAAATGAGATGAGATAAAACACTTTCACTATCTAAACAGAGCCTTAATTATTTAAATAATTACCCTTTAAAATTGTTTTCATTCTAATCGCGTTTTTTGATTTAATTTTAAAATATTTTGGAAGAGCAAAACATAGAGATATTTTAAAAAATATAAATAATCTTTTTTTTTTTTACAAAATATATATAAATTTAATCTTAGTAAGTAATAAACCAAATGGTGAAATCATAATATATTTCTTAAGAATCTTATCAAACTTTTCGTTTGGAATGTAAATTTAACCAAGTTCTCAAAAAAAAAAAAAAAAAGATATTTTGAAGCATATTTTGAAAAATTAGGCTTTTGAAACGAAGGCCTCAATAATATATAAGTTCAATGTTCTATTGTTTTCAAACCACAAATTAATGAATCAATGAATTAATGAAAAAGAGATGATTTGTACAAATTTAAAATAGACAAGTATCATATAAATTTTTATAAAAAAGTAAACTCTACCTAAAAAAAATGTAAAAGAAATGACTTTTTATTAATAAGACCCACTTTTTAAACAAAAAAAAAATTATATAAAACATGTATATTTAAAATTTTTTACCTAACATAATTCAATTCAAATATACCTTTTGCATTCCCACAAAAGGCATAAATTCTTGCCTTATTTGTAATGATTTTCTCATGATTAACACGAATCAAATCCCCCTCCAACCGAAGTTTGCCTTAAAGCCCAGCTATCCTTCATTTGAATAAGAATTCTCTGCCAACTTTTCCTTTATCCAGGCAGGAATATATGCCGAATTCTCTGCAATGCATCAGATTCACAATTGGGTTCCAACATACAAATTAAATTCATGGTAATAAAACCTTTTGTTTTTCCCTTTCTTCTGTGCTAAGTACATTGGAATAATATTAAAAAATTAAAAAGATATTTACAATCGTAAATTATATAACCGTCGCGTAATCATTTTAAAAAAATGAATAAAACATATAATCTAATTTTTACTATTCATTTATTACTCTTTTATATTTATTTTTTTAATTTGTTATTTTATTTAATGGTTAAGAAATTAATTATTAGTAAAATTATATATTTTTTATTTTTTTTAATAATTAAAGATGTTAAAAAAATATTTAAAAGAAAATGAAAAAAAAAAATTTTAATATAGTATAAGTAGTAAAAGGAGTAGTCCGGTTGAGACGATATCATTACCCTTTCTTGAACACAATATTACAACATAAAAAAAGAAGAGAAATGGCCACCAAGATCACGTCCAACCTTGCCATGGGAAAATAAAAGAAAGCAAGCAATGCAAACAGAGAAAGCTTACGTACAAGCTAGCACTAAAACAGTACCAAAATATACACTAGATAACACAAAGCACGGCGCATAAGAGAAGGCTACGATGATCTCTTGGACTCTCGAGCAATGTAGGACATAAAGGAAGTCACAGCCTTAGACCCCTCAGCAATGGCATGCCTTCCAAGCTCTCCGGGCAATACCAGCCGCACTGCCCCTTGAATCTCCCTTGAAGATAGCGTCTTTCGGCTTGTGTACTTGGACAGCACCGCTGCCTCCTCCGTCAGCCTCTCGAACATGTCCTTCATCATATTGTTCAAAACTGTCATTGCCTTTGACGATACCCTCAACTCTGGGTGCACCTGCTTCAACACCCTATACACATACCTCCTGTACTCTTCTCCCCCGCCCTCTTTTCTCCTCCTCTTCCTCCTCCTAGTCTTCCCTTCCCCTTCTTGGGTGCTCTTGGTTTTCTTTTTTCCCTCTATTTTTGATGGCCCTTCTTGCTTTCCGGAAGTCATATTGGTGGGCTGTTTCTCTTTCTCTTCCTCTGGAACTTCAACTTCTGCTTGGTTCTCCTCTGGTGATTTGTCCTGGTTTTCTTCTTCTTGTTTTTCCTCCACCGGAGGTTGAACTGGCTGGTTTTCTTCTTCTGATTTTTTCTCTACCGGAGGTTGAACTGGCTGGTTTTCTTCTTTCGATTTTCCCTCAACTTGAACAGGAAATGACTGGTTTTCTTGTTCCGATGATTTGTCCTCCACTAGTACTGGAATTTGAGCTGACTCATGGTTTCTTTGTTCTGACTTGTCTTCGACAGCAATGGTTCTCAATGGCTTTCTGCCTGAAGGAATAAACGTGTCTTCCTTTTCCTCATCTATTTCTCCAATCGTTGGCTTCTGAGCTCTTTCAACAACAGTGACCTGCACAATTTCTCGCACAACTTTTGATCTGGTCTTCATCACAGTGCCCATCACCTTCGGTGAACGCTTTGGAGCCATTATTCTTTCCCACAGTTATCCTTCTTCCTAAACCGATCTCCAGCTTCTCTCTCAGCAGAGGTGGGTAAGATCATTATGGCTAACAATATACTGTAATTGCCTGTGCATTAGTGGATATAAAAAGTGTTTTGGAGGGTTATAGTAGACGGTCACGTGGAGGACAGGCGTCGATCACATTGTTTTACAACGCTGTGCGAATGGTGGTAGAAGTAAATGGAAATCCAGAGGTTTCTGGAGTCTGCATTCAAAAGATTCTGCAGCTCTCGAGACAATAAAAAACAAAAGAAAGGAACGAAACATAATTGGATGTTCTCTGTTCCACCTACCCAGCCCCTCGAGAAAGCACCAGAAATCGGCCCACCCGATTCTTTTACATTACTGGGCTTCTGGGCTGGAGGTATTTAAAAGTTGAATTGCTCAAATTGTTCGGCCCAACAAAATTATGGTTGGGTAGTAAATTAAAATTTTAAATTAAAATTATGCTACATACAGTCACTTTTATATATTTTTATACATTCTATCGAAATTATTGGTTAAAATAATTATTTTATATTAAAAAAAGAAACAACCAATCGTATTAGTAAAGTGCGCAAATCTGATTTATTTAATTATTGCTTTATTTCACCTAAGCATGTTTATTTAATTAAAAAAAAAAACATGCTTCTAGTGCGTCTTAATTATGGTTTTTTTTTATTTTCTGCTTAATCTGGTTTATTGGAAAAAAATACATTCACTGGTTGAAAAAAGCAACCGCATTTCTGTAATAAAAAATTGGGCAAAAATCCTTGTGTTAAAGACACGAGTACCTGCCTCGATAAACAGTACTACCAAACCGGACACCATACATGCAGCTGGCTAGCACATCAACAGTACTACTCATGAAGTAGTACTAATTAACGTACAGCATGCTAACGTATATAGAAAAGGAAGTTGCTTAGAAATTAATTAAGGCGCACGGACTTAAAAAAAAAAATTTATTTATTTATGATAAATTATTTTTTATAAAGATAATTAATTTTTATTAAAATAAATATATTTTTATCATAAATAATCATTATCATTATAAATAATTAGTCACGTTTTTATTATAACGACAAGGAAGATTTTTCCCATGCCAACATTAATAATGTCGCATCTTACAGGGAAAAGGAAGTTAATTTAGAGGGCGATAGCTCCCATTTTCCCAATTCCCAAGTACTACTCCAGCCACATTTCTCTCATGACCACTTCACTTGTGTTTATGTCCGCCAATACCCCAATATACCCCAAGGTTCCGCACACTAATTTGCACAGTAGAGCTAGAAATCACTGAAAATAAGTAAAAAACGATCTGATGCCGCGCGTAACTTGTGATATCATTAGATTATCAATGACTTGAGATATTTTGTAAATAATAGTAAAATTTATAAGTTAAAATTTATAAATAATAATAAATAATAATGAGATGAATTGAGATGATCTCTAATTCAAACTAACACTAGGGACTGGGCCATAGCATCCGGACTCTCGTCCTAACGTGGTTCCATCATTGCTAGATTGGAAATCTTATATATTTATATTTATATATATGTATGTGTGTATATATATATATATATATATATCGATCCTGCTAGCTGTGCAAATCAATCATGCATATATATCGGCAAATTAAAGCTACTATATATGCATGGTTTTGATTCGATCCTATGCAACACATGATATCATGTTCCAGCTTCTATATATTATAACTTCCCGGCCAGGATTTTTCCTCTCCAAACTGTAGCAGTACTACTAGATTGGGAAAGCAATGAATTAAAGTTGGCACGTGGTTTATTCATGAAAATGAAATAAATAAATTAAATTCTTAGAAAAATAGAATATTGCAGCAAAGAACTACAAGATCAAGCATGCAGTAGTACCATATATACATGATCATGATCTGGCTGTTGATCATCGCAGTTATTTTAGCTAGCTAGTACTTATGTATAGCTCTTAATCTCGATCAGATCGATTGAACATATATACACATGACGATCATATTATAGAAGATCAACATCATCCAAATTAACATGATCAACTAAATAATACAGAATATTATAATAATTATAAGCATAATATATAATTATTTCATACACTGGTACATCTCCTTTTAGCAGCAGCATGCAGGGACGCAACCCTGGGAAATCCAAAACTTGATCGAAAGAAGGACTCCAACTCTTCACGCCTTGTGGTTTCAAAGAAGTGCAACGTCTCTGTCCATTTCCTCTTTTGCAGAAATGCTCGTGGCTGTTTTCGCGGAGTGGGTGGGCAGCTCTTTATGGTCGGAATTTGGTGATCCCGGGAAGTTGGTGTTCGACAACTGATTTCTTCATCATTATCTTGTTGTTGTGGACCTTCAAGTTCTTGATCAAGTTTCGGTAGATGATCAATTTGCTCGGATACATGGTCCTTAGACATGATATTGGAAGTGAATTAAGCATGAACACGGAGCCAGGGATTGAGAGATCAGATAAGAGAGAGACAGATAGATAGAGAGAGAGATAATTGGTATATATCTCGAACTGATCTCCTAGCAGATATATTAAATGAACATCTATATATATGTATGTATTTATGTATAATATATTATATAATATATATATGTGTGTGTGTGTGTGTAGATATGGTTGTATCTTCTTAAAATTCTTTACAATGTTGTTTGCAGTACTTTCTTCACTTGTATTCTTCCTTTTTTATAGGATCCGTTCCAAGAATATCAGCTTCTACTTTTCAGTCTTTCCTTCGTTTGGAAGATACCATCATGTCAAATGAATTAAGCAGTCATTCTAACAAGTGATATGCAGTAGTACTACCTATCCGTGTGAAAATTAAATGATTTTTCATTTACAAACAAAGTCTAAAAAAGCTACAGAAACTGAATTGGCTCGACGTGGGAGTTTGATAGATCAAGCCCAACCAAGCTGCTATATCACACACACACACACACACACACACATATGAAGTGGGGGTCCTTCTTTCTCGATTAAAATATAAGAAAAGTGGATTGTTTTGAACGATAAAGTCCAAGAAACCTAAAAATAAAAGAGTAGGTCTTACTATGTTTGTGATCATAGGAAACATATACGCAAGCTCATGTTGTTTGGCCTTATCGGATCATGACTATAATTAGGTGACTTCAAAAATAGTGGTAGCTGTCGCCAGGTTGTTTATATATAGATATATAGATACATAAAACTCCAGAGCATCCCATGCATGGATAAATAAATACAATGGTCCCTGTCCTCTCTCTTCTTCATCTGTCATTTCAGCACTCTCTGTTTCTTGCTTGTCTGTATGTATGAAACGGACGTAGCAGCATTGGATACCGTTTTGGACACCGCAAAAATAATTGAAGAAAACTTGACGGAGAGATCATCGACAGAGAGATAGACATGAGCTTTTTCATATACAGAATAGTATCTTTTATTAATTTCTCACCTTCCTTCATGAGTTCCTTGGAAACCAAAAAGCTGCTTCTTCTGAAACGTAAAAAAGTAATTTGAACGATTACGATAAATCAAAAAGGAATTCACACATGCATGAAGATGCTCGGTGAAACAAGACGCGGGAAATTATGTACGTACGCGCCATTAGTACAGTCGAGGCATATATTGGGGATACTCTTCCGCAGTTTCCTTTTTCTTTTTCACTTCACGTGTTTTTTAACTTTGCCTTCACTTCACGAATCTACAGCCTACAGGACGCAATTTATAATACAGAGACTCGGATTACATATATATATATATATATATATATATATATATATATAAATTCTACTCACCATCTTCACATCACATATAATTTTTTTTTTTAATTTTGTTTTCTCATACCAAATGTATGGTATATGAATGATAAGTAGAATAAATCAATTAGTTTAGAAAGAATAAAATCAAAAGAAATTAAAAAATAAAAATAAAAATAAATAAAAACAAGTGTGGTGTGTGGTGTATAAGGATAATGAGTAACAAAGTTCATACATATATATATATATATATATGTGAGGAGTGCTACATCCACAAAAGAATTATACAAAATTAATTCTACAAATTGACATGACTTTATTTGATTCGTTAGATCTATTTTATAATAAGAGTAACTTTACAATTTGATGAACTACATTAACGAATCAGTTTGTGATATGATTTTGTATAATCTCCTTCTGGCTAGAGTATTTTCCCATATATATATGAGTTATTTTTTTATCAAGTCAGTGTGTAGAATACATTATCTACATCACTTAAGTGGTAAGATTTGATTTGTAAGCATTTTACAACTTATTTTCAAATCAAATTATGTCATATTGATATTTTAATAGATGTACTGTTCTACATATTGGCCTGAAAATATAATTTTTCTATATATATAAATAAAAATAAAAGGTTGATGTTTCGAAAGCTTGGTGAAGAAAATTAATTTATGACACCAGAAATTTAATAAGAACTTATGATATCAAATTCATATATAGAAAGGTTTAAAATTTTAATGATTGATTTATGACTAACTCATGTTGAGTTATTGTTACAAAAGTATTTGACAAAAACGTACATATTTTGTATATATGATATTATTTGTGTCAAAAAATTATCATAAAACCCAAAGCTAGTATATCTGGAAAATGATTCATTAATTTTAAGTCTTAAGTTCAAATTATGATTAATTAATGAAAACAAGTTATCAATCTCGTCAAATATAGCTCAATGAGTGATCGATGTCCAAAACTAATATAACTAGCAAGTGCACATTAAAAAATAAAAAATAAAAAAATCTTAAGAAAAAAAAAATGAGACATTTTATAAAATTTACAGTACAAATCACAACATATATATGGTTCTCAATTCGAATCCGAGAAAAATAAAATCGATTTTTTTATGTTGTTTTTATAGTACTTTATCGTAATTATTTTATCAAGTCACTGTTTATGAATGTGAAGCCCAGGCCCATGAACGAAAAATTCAGCCCAGCTTGGAGACTCAAACGACGCAGTTTAGCAGGTATTTAATCTCCCTTCAATTCTTCCCCCACCCCTCGATGGTTACCCACTTTTCTCTCCTCTGTTTTGCCAAAAATTTCTCCCCAATACCATTATCCCTTCTCGATAGTTCCTTGCCCTTTGTGGTTGGTTTTTCTTCTCAAATCTAAAGTGCTCTCAATAGACTCATCTTCTCTTCCTCTCTCACACGGTGCTCATCTTCCTACATGTATTTATCTCTCTCTCTCTCTCTCTCTCTCTCAATGTACCATCTGACTGCAAACCCCACGGCCTTCATAGTAGACCCTCTCCCTCTCTCTCCACTACAGATTTCTTGTGGGTTTGGTGTTGCGCGCGTATGTGTTTGTTCTTGGAGTTCTGAGTTGCCAAACGGTGGTAAGGCTTTTCTCCTTTTCTGCTTCTCACGAACACACCCACATTCAATCCAAGTTAATTTTCACTAGAGGTGAGAATCGGGCGGTCCGGACCGGAAAAATAGACCGGACCGAATTGGGAATGGTTCTGGTCGGTCTCGGTCCGAATTTCATAGGACAAATTTCATTCCTTTTGGTCCATGGTCCAGGGGTTTTTCGGACCGGACCAAACCGAATGAAAATTAAAAAATATATATATATATATATATAATTTATATATATTAATTATATAATTTTCACTTAACCAATTAACCTAATCCTATCATTAACTCATCATTAAGTAATTATTAACTAATACTCTAATACTAATATTTATAATTTTACACTAATACAAGTATTATATTAATAGTCTAGACTCTAATATGGTATAAAAAAAAATACTGATAGTCTAATATAGACTAAGACTATAGTTATACTTATACTAATATAGTTATAATTTATACTAAATCACTATAACTAATATTAGTATATTACTAATATATAGCTATACTATATTACTAATAGTTTAATACTAATATTATTATATAGTTATAACTTATACTAATCATGATTCATAATAACTAATCACTATAAGTCTATAGTATTAATGTATTATTATATAATATATAGCATTAGTATCACTATATCATTATAATATATATATATACACACACACACTATAAATCTATATGCAGTAGTAATAGTAACACTATAATAGTATAATATATAGTATTAGTATATATTAATATATTATAAGAGTAATAGCATAATACAGTATATAGTATTTGTAATAATTTAGTATCAATATATTATTATATAATATATCTTCAACGATTAGTACATATTAATATATTATAACAATTATAGTATAATATATGTATAATAGACTAATAGTATAGTTAATTTAATATGTCACTATAAGTCTATAACTATATATAATATTAATATCACTATTAGTACAGAATATAGTATTACTATTACTATTAGTAATTTAGTATTGGTAATTTGGTATAGTCTATAGTTATTTCGTATAATATAAGTATTATATTATACTAACTATATAACTATTATAAGTTATAATAACTATACTCGTATAAGAATTATAGTATTAATAATTTAATAGCATATTATAAAAGTTATAGTATTATAACATAATATATGTATAATAGTATAGTATTAATATCACTATAAGTTATAAGCTATAACTATATATACCAAATAGGCCAGCTTATAGGCTAATACAATGATTTATTAATCATATAATGATATACCTAATACAATGATTTATTAATCATATTAAAAATTTACGTATACAAAATGTAAAAACTTAAAAGTTTAATATATTGAAAAATTGAAAATTATCATAAATTTATAATACATTGAATTTGAGTCATTGACAATAGACTTGACATACTCTAAGACTCTAAGTTAGTAACAAATTGGTAATTAACATTTAATATCATAAATATAATTATCATTAATTATTTTTTTAATGAGTTAGTTAAATAATCCACATTAAATAGTTTATTTAATTTTAATTTTACTAATTTAAATAATTTTTTTAATTAATTTATGTGCCAAAAAGATAAAAAAAAATCACAATAAAGTTACAATAAAGTCACAATAATCCTATAAAGTTACAAAACTTCAGCTGTTACCAGAAACGGCGCCGTTTGGTATAAAATTGGACCAAAATGGCACCGTTTTAGTCACCACAAGCGAAAAGAATAACTAGGCAAAAAAATGAACCCAATTATTTTTTTTTTCCAATTTAACGTCCCTGGACCCAAATGGCCATTCGCCAATTCATTTCCACTTTTCCCTTCCCCAATTCCCCTCCCACGAACCGTGAGCAGTAAGCGCCGTGAATCGCAATCCCCATTCCCCCTTCATCGTAGCAGGTAGCCGATTGGTACTCTCTCTCTCATTATGGTGTTACGGTGTAACTAGAGTCTGGCATTTATCTTTAGAATTTGCAAAACAACTATGTATGATTTGATCTAGGGAAAAACTGTACATTGTGTTGAGGGAAAAATTAGTTGGTTGGCATATTCTTGTGAAAACCTGTGTAAAATTGTGTTGTAACAAGTGTTGAAGCGGTGTAACATGAAAATGATTGAAGTGTGCTCAACACGGCTCGAGCAGAACGCTTCCAGAGAGGTTCACTCGATGTGCGCTCAAGTGGACTACTTCCAAAGAGGTGCACTCGACGTAACGCTCGAGCAGAACTCTTCCAGGGAGGTTCGCTCGACATAGCGCTCAAACAGAACTCTTCCAAAAACTAGAGAGGTTCGCTCGATGTGCTTTTTTACATTATTTATTAAACCTCCTTAACTATATATCTTCTTTACTCTTCAAAGCGTTATTCATCATCTTTATTTTCTAATTCTTTTATTCTTTTGTCCCCAATAAAGTTTTTATAGATGGAGTCTTCTACAAATAATGTGCAAGAGTCAACACCAAACATGCCTCCACCCCCACCCCCTACCCCATCCAATGTAAGTGATTAATCAGTTGGTGGGTCACAAAGAGGTAGAGTTAGGTATTTTGTTTGGGATCACTTTACAAAAATACCCAAAGGTGATCCAAGTAAACCTAGGGCTGCATGTAATTATTGTGGTGCTTCGTATGCATGTGATACGAAGACCATTGGTACGAAAAACATGAAGTATCACATTGAGCATCAATGTAAGAAATGTTCGTTTAAGAAGATGGATAAATCCCAGACGACTTTAGGTTGGAAGGTGGGGGGAGGAAGTGGTAGTGGTAGTGGGGGACTTGTGCCTATTGCATTTAGTGTTGAGGCTTGCCGATAAGCTTTAGTAGAGATGATTATTCTTGATGAGTTGCCCTTTAGGCATGCTGAAGGGGAGGGTTTCAAGAAATTTATGCTTGTGGTTTTTCCTAAGTGGGTAGGGATTCCCTTTTGTATGACGGTTGCCAATGATTGCTTTAATTTATTTTTGAAGGAAAAACAAAAGTTGAGAAATGCTCTTCGAGGGCAGCAAGTTTTCCTCACCATGGATGCATGGACATTTGTGCAAAACCTAAACTATATGTGTCTCACAACACACTTTATTGATGATGATTGGAAGTTACACAAGAGGATTCCTTCTTTTTTTTTGGTTGAAAATCACAAGGGTGATACCCTTGGTAAGGGCATAGAGATGTGTTTGCATGATTGGGGGTGACCAAAAATACTTGCACTCACACTTGATAATAAAAGTTCTAATAATGGGGCTGTTTCTTATTTGAAAAAAAAAACAAAGTATAGGAGAGACGATCTTGGAACATGAATTCTTGCATGTTCGATGTTTTGCCCACATTTTGAATTTAATTTTTCGTGAGGGGTTAAAAGAGTATGATGAGTCTATTGCGAAGGTGAGGGGTGTTGTAAAGTATGTTAAATCATCACATCAAAGGTGGAGTACATTTAAGAAATGTGTGGGGTTGGAAGAGATTCAATCCAAAAGTTAAGTTTGCCTAGATATACCGACTGGGTGGAACTCCACCTATCTTATGTTGGAGAAGGTTTCAAAATTTAAAAGGATTTTTGATCAGTTGGAGGAAGAAGATCTGTGTTTTCTTAGTAGTATTAGAGATAACGATGATGACAATATCGATGATGAAAATGTGGACCATGTGGTGAATACGAGAAAGTCAAAGAAGTTAGGGCCTCCCAATGCATTCGATTGGGCGAAGGTACAGTTATTTATGAGGTGTTTTCAATTATTTAAGGATGCAACTTTAAAATTCTCGGGGGGTAAATATGTAACTTGTAATTTAAATCCGATGAGTGTTGAGGGTCTCATATGTGCACAAAATTGGCTTCGTTCTTTTTCTACTCCAATAAGCCTTAGGACTTTAATGGATGAAGTGAAAGAATTTGAGAAGCAGCTGTATATGGGTATGTAATAAAATTACGTTTGATATCTTTTATGGTTTATTTTTTTTTATCTTCTATGTTATGGAACTTTATTTAACTTATTCTGTTTAAAATTTTTATGGATAGAACTTGTTGGGGACTCGAACTTTGCTGATTCTGTGGAAGCGTCAAATTCAATGCCTACTGGCCGGCCTTACACCCAATGTTGATTAAAGACTAAAGATGTGAGAAGATTGTTGGTAAGCTAGGCTATGATGATCTCTTTATGTGGGTTATGATTTATTAATCTGTCTATATTTGTTTAGTGGGGTGCATGTAGGGATGGGGTGGTTGGGTTTTGCTGCTAAATGCAACTACTGTCTGCTAGCAATATTTAACCTTATCTTTCACATGATATATATTTTGTGTTAATTTATTGGGTTTTCATTTTCAATTGGGTTGGTTTAATCGTCTTGCAGTTGAGTTAATTAAAATGTCATTCAGTTCTTCTTTCTTTTTCGGTAACCATTTCAGTAAAACATTCAGAGTCCAATAACCATTTCATTTTCAGGAGAAGAACTGGGAGCACCAAACTATGAAGTCCCATTTTTATCACCAAATTCCGTTGGGAAAGCTATATTATATGGTGTAAATTACGCATCAGGAGGAGGAGGAATCATGAATGCAACTGGAAGAATATTTGTCAGTCCTTAGAAGTTTAGAAATTACCCATTATATGTTAAGTTGTTAAGTTTTGGATTATAAGTAGTAATTTGTAATAACTTTTTTATTATTATTATTTTTTTTTTGGTTTTTCTAGTTTTTTATATAGATTAGTTTTCTTTTATCATTGTATTTTTCAAGATCAAGTTTTTTTTTTTTAGTAGTTTTAGCTAAAAAATGTACAAAATTTGAAGTGGGCCAAAAATAATTGAAGTTGGGCAAAAATAAAAACCAGATTTAGATGGGCTGAATGGCCTATTTTGAGCATGTCCACACCGAATGGACCGACCCTGGACCTAAATGGACCGGACTAAACCGGTCCTAATAAACTCAATCCGGTCCAGGGTGGAAAATCCCTAGACCAAATAGGTCCGGTCCACAAAATGGCCAAAGATCGAACCGAGATCACCCCCTAATTTTCACTCCCATGAAATTTCTGTGAAATGAATTTCAATTGCGCAGTCTGTGGATTTTGGAGATTTTTCCTACGTTTTGTGCGATTGTGGATTGCCGTTGAGAATCTCTCACAGCGGTAAGCCCCCTCCCATTTCTCCTCTGCTCACACAACACTCACTTCAGATTTTCACTCACAAATTCACTCATTACAAATCGTAATTGCTCTCTATTTTGCTCATCACGCTGTGCATTTCCAGATTCAAGAAATCGTAGACTCAGTTCACATTGGTAAGACCCTCACTCAATTCACATTCTTTTTCTCATTAATTAGCCATTGTGTTTTGTATGGTTTTACTTAATTGAAAATATTACAGACTCTGTTGGGTATTGATAATGGTGGGATTGTAATTTCTTGATTGGATGGAAACGTGGATAGCGGGTGGTCTAGATGTGTAGTGTATTAAATGGATACTCGGGGTTTGAGTAGTGGTTATTTTTGTACTGTTTGGATTGTATATAGACCTTTGGAGTGGAGGTTAAATTATTTGGAGGTATATTATTGTTGTTTTGGTTGAGTTGTTAGTGGTTGCTTTGAGTTATAGGCTGCTGAAGTGGGGTTGATATATTGATTATTTGAGTTTAATATTGGTTTTGGTGGATGTATAGGTCAATATTGAAATTAGTATATGGTATTCTGGGTTGAAGTGTTGGTCGTCCGGGTTATTATGTGGTTGTTTGAGTTGCGTTAATTTGCTGAAATATGGTTTGGAATTATGGGTTTTAATTATTTAGATCGAAACTGTGTTGTTGGTTATTAACACTTAGTGTATATATCTTTTTTATGAATAGGTGATGAGACTAATAAGGGTCGAATTCAAGGCATAAATAATACGTTGCATGAGTCAGGTAAGCGTGGCTTGTATGCTAGGCTTTACACGAATTGTTTAGACTGAGGTTGACTTTCTGAAAATTTTGTATTTTTTGTTATAAAATGAGAACTTGGAAAAAAAAACCTTAGTCGTTTATTTGCATTACTCATGAAATCTATATGAAAATGAAAAATATTTTCTAACATGCATTGTGTAGACATGAACTTTATTTTGTCATGATGTCTCTAAAATGTGAAAAAGACAGAGATATTGAAATTTTAAAAATTTGTGCATTGATTAGAAAGATGCTCTGACTTTTGTTTTCAGTATGTGAGAATGAGCTAAATATGTTTTGTTACTCTATTTTGTTTTGATATGGCATCTGAAAACCTTTGGCATGGTGTACTAATTTTGTATCTGACTTTGTCTCTGCTCTGCTCTGTTTGGGTTGGTACCAACTTCTCTATCTCTTAGTGCACCCACGTTGGATACAAAGTAGTTTTATGTGGTCTTTTATGTGTGCACACTTAGGGCTCCGAAAATAATAAAGGGAAGATTCACCTCTGTCTCTGCCCGGTTTGGCCACCAGGGATAGCACAACCCTACCACGGGGTTTAAATATGGTCTCTGCTTTGTGAGATGCTCCGTTTTGATATGATGATGATACTTAGTTTTGTTATGCCAAAGTACTCTGGATTTTATGTGTATTAAAACCATTTCTCTGTTACGTTTGAAAATATATTTTGTTCTGTATGATAACTCTAGAAAATATTTTGATCTACATGTTGTACTATGTAAATGCTCATGTTTGCACGCTAGTATATGTCATCTGCTTACTAAGTTGTTGTTAACTCACCCCTTATTTTTATAATATTTTTCAGATGATTTAGACGATATGCTTGGTGATCAGAAATAGAAGTTTGGGTAAGATTGGCTGGTTGTGGGAAGTTGAGTACCTATGGGTGCTTTCATTATTAGAGAGTCATCTTATGAATAGTTAAATTTTAGTGTGCATAATTTGATGTATGGAGACTTTGTAGAGGAATTTATATGGTTGAGCTCAATGAATAAGTTTATGTTTTGTGTGGGAACCGATAGAGATATGATTTGCATTATAAGAGATGGATTGAATTTTATGTTTATGGAGTTTTTAGAAATATCATTTGTATTGTGAAGACATGATTTTAAGTGATAAGGAGTAACTTTCCGACCCAACCGGAACCGAGGTGTTAGTTGATTAAAGATTATGATTGCACCATCAATTATCACTCAGGTAAAGCTAATGTTGTAGCCGGCGCCTTAAGTTGAAAGTCAATGAGACCAACAGTTGCAGCTATTACCAGTCAACACTAGTTGTTAATGGACTTAGAAGGAGCAGGCATTGAGGTTATCACTAGCGACCATCAGGTTTTCGTGGCCAGTATAATGGTTCAACCAAAGACTGAATTAAGGCCACCCAGAAAGTGGATTTGGGATTAATGAGTTTGTAGAGGAAGTCAAGAAAGGGACTAAATTAGAGTTCAACGTTTCTGATGATGGTGTGTTAAGGTTCAAAGACAGATTGTGTGTGTCGGCTAATGATGAACTAAATAGGGTAATTCTAGAAGAAGCACACCGTTCTTTCTACACAATTCACCCAGGGAGTACCGAGATATATCGGGACTTAAGAGAGTCTTATTGGTGGAATGGTTTGGAAAGAGAAATTGTCAATTTTGTGAAATAGTGCCTAACTTGCCAATAGGTGAAGGTGGAACATCAGAGACCAGCATGACTGTTACAACCACTTCAGATTCCGAAGTGAAAGTATGAGCATATCTCCATAGACTTGGTGACAGGCCACAAGACTATATGGGTGATCGTGGACCACTTAACGAAGACTACTCGCTTTGTGCCCATTAAAGTTTCTTATAAGCTGGAGAAACTAGCTGAGCTGTATGTGCAGGAGATAGTGAGGTTGCATGGGATACTGGTATCCATTGTGTCTGATTGAGATCCTCGTTTCACTTCAAAATTTTGGCGAAGCCTACAGGAGGCCATGGGTACTAAGTTAAATTTCAGTATTGCTTTTCACCCTCAGACGGGCTGATAGTTAGAAAGGACTATTTAGATCTTAGAAGACATGCTAAGGGCATGTGTGATAGACTTTAAGGGGTCTTGGATATGATTTCTACCTATAGTCGAGTTTGCTTATAATAATAGTTATCAGGCTACTATTGGAATGGCACCCTATGAAGCTTTGTATGGCAGCAGGCGTAGATCTCCATTGTATTGGGATGAAGTGGGTGAAAGGAAACTTTTGGGGCCAGAGATTATTCAGAAGACACGGAGAATACAGATATCATTCGGGCTAGAAAGAAAGCTGCTCAAAGCCGACAAAATAGTTAAGCAAACAATCCTCGTCGCCAGTTAGAGTTTGAGGTTGGAAATAAGGTATTTTTTAGGATAGCACCGATTAAAGGAGTTATGAAATTTGGAAAGAAGGGCAAGTTGAGCCCTAGATTTGTAGGGCCCATCGAGATTCTTTATCGTATTGGACCATTGGCTTATAGGGTAGCACTTCCACCGGCACTTGGGGGGGTGCACAATGTATTTCATGTTTCTATGTTGAGAATGTACATCCCTGACCCCACCCACATTATTGACTATGAGCCACTTCAAATTCAGGAAGATAAGAATTATGCAGAAGAACCAGTACATATATTAGAAATGAAAGAACAGGTGTTACGAACTTGAACTATTCCTCTGGTTAAAGTGTTGTGGAATAATCACGCTACTAATGAAGCTTCTTGGGAATTGGAGGAAGAGATGCGAGATAAGCACCCACGACTTTTCGATGGGGGTTTTGATAACTTGTAGCAAATTTCGAGGAAAAAGTTTTTATAAGGAGGGAGGATGTGAAGCCAAGGCCCGTCAACGAGAAATTCAGCCCAGCTTGGACACTCAAACGACGTCGTTTAGAAGGTATGTCATCTCCCTTCAATTCTTTCCCCACCCCTCGTTGGTTACCCCCTTTTATCTCATTTGTTTTGCCGAAAATTTATCCCCAATCCCACTATCCCTTCTCAGCAGTTCCTTCCCCCTTGTGGTTGGATTTTCTTCTCAAATCTAAAGTTCTCTCAACAGACTCATCTTCTCTTCCTCTATTGCACGGTGCTCATCTTCCTCCAGGTCTCTCTCTCTCTCTCTCTCTCTCTCTCTCTCTCTCTCTCTCTCTCTCTCTATACCATTTGACTGCGAACCCCACGACCTTCACAGTAGACCCTCTCCCTCTCTCTGCACTACAGATTTCTTGTGGGTTTGGTGTTGTGCGCGTATGTGTTCATTCTTGGAGTTCTGAGTTGTTGAACAGTGGTGAGGCTCTTCTCCTTCTCTGCTTCTCACGAACACACCTACATTCATTCCAAGTTAATTTCTACTCCCATGAAATTTCTGTGAAATGAATTTCAATTGTGCAGTTCATGGGTTTTGAGGATTTTTCCTACGTTTTGTGCAATTTTGGGTTGCTACTGAGAATCACTCACAACAATAAGCCCCTTCCCATCTCTCCTCTACCCACACAACACTCACTTCAGATTTTCATTCACAAATTCACTCATCACAGATCATAACAACTCTCTATTTTGCTCATCATGTTGTGCACTTCCAGATTCAAGAAATCATAGACTCAGTTCACACTAGTAAGACCCTCACTCAATTCACATTCTTTTTCTCATTAATTAGTCATTGTGTTTTGTATGGTTTTACTTAATTGAAAATATTGCAAACTCTGTTGGGTATTGAGAGTAGTGGGATTGTAATTTCTTGGTAGGATGGAAACATGGATAGTGGGTGGTTGATGTGGTGGTTGCGTGGAATTTTTATAAGCGAACACCTTGTGTTGGACTGGTCTTGAGTTTGGATTTTTGGTTTGGATAATCGGGGTTTGATATGCAGTGTATTAAATGGATAATCGAGGCTTGACTAGTGGCTGTTTTTGTACTATTTAGGTTTTATACTGACCGTTGGAGTGGAGGTTAAATTATTTGAAGGTATATTATTGCTGTTTTGATTGAGTTGTTGGTGGTTGCTTTGAGTTATAGGCTGCTGAAGTGGGGTTAATATATTAATTATTTGAGTTTGATGTTGATTTTGGTGGATGTATAAGTCAATATTGAAATTGGTATATGGTATTCTAGGTTGAAGTGTTGGTCGTCCGGGTTATTATGTGGCTATTTGAGTTGCGTTAATTTGCTGAAATATGGTTTAAAATTATGGATTTTAATTATTTAGATCGAAGTTGTGTTGTTGGTCATTAACACTTCGTGTATATTTTTTTTATGAATGGGTGATGAGACTAATAGAGGTCGCATTCAAGGCATAGATAATACGCTGTAAGAGTCAAGTAAGCGGGGTTCGTATGCTAGGCTTTACACGAATTGTTTAGACTGCAGTTGACTTTCTAAAAATTTTACATGTTTTGTTATGGAATAAGAATTTGGGAAAAACAACATCGGTCGTTTATTTGCATTACACATGAAATTTAAATAAAAAAGGAAAAATATTTTCTGACATGCATTGTGAGGACATGAGTTTTATTTTGTCATGCTATATCTGAAATGTGAAAAACAGAGCGATATTGAAAATCTGAAAATTTTTGCATTGATTAGAAAGATGCTCTAACTTTTGTTTTCAGTATGTAAGAATGATCGAATATGTTTCGATACTCTACTTTGTTTTGATATGGCATCTGAAAACCTTTGGCATGGTGTATTGATTTTGTATCTGACTCTGTCTCTGCTATGCTTTGTTTGGGTTGGTACCAACTTCTCTGTCTCTGAGTTCACCCACATTGAAAACAAAGTGGTTTTATGTGGTCTTTCTTGTGTGCACACTCGGGGCTCCGAGAATAATAAGGGGAAGATTCACCTCTGTCTCTGCCCGTTTTGGCCACTGGGGATAGCACAACCCTACCACAGGGGTTAAAAATGGTCCCTGTTTTGTGAGATGCTCTGTTTTGATGTGATGATGGTACTTAGTTTTGTTATGCCAAATTACTCTGGGTTTTATGTGTATTCGCTCTATTATGTTTGAAAACATGTTTTGTTATGCATGATAACTCTAAAAAATATTTTGTTCTGCATACTGTAATCTATAAATGTTCATGTTTGCACGCTAGTATATGTCCTCTGCTTACTGGGTTGTTGATAACTCACCTCTTATCTTCATAATATTTTTCAGATGATTTAGGCGATACGCTTGGTGATCAGAAATAAAAGTTTGGGCAGGATTGGCTGGTTGTGGGAAGTTGAGTACCTAAGTATACTTTCATTATTAGAGAGTCATCTTATGAATAGTTGGATTTTAGTGTATATAATTTGACGTATGGAGACTTACGAATTTCTAGTTTTTATATTATGATTAATTAAGGAAGACCTTGTAGAGGAATTTATGTGGTTGAACTCAATGAATAAGTTTATGTTTTATGTGGGAACTGGTAGAGATGTGATTTGCATTATAAGAGATGGACTGAATTTCATGTTTATGGAGTATTTAGAAATATCATTTGTATTGTGAAGATATGATTTTAAGTGATAATAAGTAATTTTCTGACCCATCTGGGACTAGTGCGTTATAGTTGGTATCATAGCCAGGTTTGAGGTTCTGCAGACTATAAAATATAAAGCATAGAAGATGGCTTGAGTTGATCAAGGATTTTGATTGCACCATCAATTATCACCCAGGTAAAATTAATGTTGTAGCTTACGCCTTAAGTTGGAAGTCAATGGGGCCAACAGTTGCAGCTATTACCACTCAACACTAGTTGTTAATGGGCTTAGAAAGAGCAGGTATTAAGGTTATCACTAGTGACCACCAGGTTTTCGTGGCCAATATAATTGTTCAACCATAGACCGAATTAAGGTCGCCCAGAAAGAGGATTCGGGGTTAATGAGTTTGGTAGAAGAAGTCAGGAAAGGGACTAAATTCGAGTTCAACGTTTCTGATGATGGTGTGTTAAGGTTCAGAGGCAGATTGTGTGTGCCGGCTAATGATGAACTAAATAAGGTAATTATGAAAGAAGCACACTGTTCGTTCTACATAGTCAACCCAGGGAGTACCAAGATGTATTGATACTTAAGAGACTTTTTGGAGGAATGGTTTGAAAAGAGAAATTGTCAAATTTGTGGAATAGTGCCTAACTTGCCAACAGGTGAAGGCGGAACATCAGAGACCAACAGGACTGTTATAGCTACTTCAGATTCCAGAGTGGAAGTGAGAGCATATCTCCATGGACTTTGTGACAGGCCTACCAAGGACATTGAGTGGACAAGATGTTATATGGGTGATCATGGACCGTTTAACGAAGACTGCTCGCTTTGTGGCCATTAAAGTTTCTTATAAGTTAGAGAAACTAGCTGAGTTGTATGTGCAGGAGATAGTGAGGTTACATGGGATACCGGTATCCATTGTGTCAGATAAAGATCCTTGTTTCACTTCAAAGTTTTGGCAAAGCTTACAGGAGGCCATGGGTACTAAGTTAAATTTTAGTACTGCTTTTCACCCTCAGATGGACAGACAGTCAGAAAGGACTATTTAGATCTTAGAAGACATGCTAAGAGCATATGTGATAGACTTTAAGGGGTCTTGAATATGATTTCTACCTATAGTCGAGTTTGCTTATAATAATACTAGTATTGAAATGGCATCCTACGAAAGTTTGTATGGCAGAAGTAGGGGTGTGCAAAATTTCGAGAATTCCAACTCCGTCTGACCTCCGCTCCGACAACGACTCCGACAGAGTCAGAGTTGTCGGAAGTCAGAGTCGGAATTCGGAGTAGCTCCGAATAGTTATTCGGAGTCGGAGCTACAAGGAGCTCCGACTCCGACTCTGAATTTTTTTTTAAACCCAGCTGTAAAACGACGTCGTTTTACAGCTGGGTTTAAAAAAAAATTATTGAACGACACCGTTCCACTTAATATGGAACGGTGTCGTTTCATATGTCTTCCTTCTTCATACGTCCCCCCTCCCTTCTTCTTCCTTCTTCAGTTCTTCTTCTTCCTTCTTCAGTTCTTCTTCCTTCTCCCTTCTCTCTCGCGTCTCCCGCCCCAGTGACTGAACCAGTGAACTGTGGAGCCGTCCTCACGTATTGTGTCTTTCTTGCCAGCGTGCCGCCGTTCATCGTTGCTCCTCCGTGCCGCCGTTCCTCGTTGCTCCTCTGTTCAGCTTCCACCTACGGTGAGCCCTAAATTTAATTCAAGCACGTCTCTTATGAATTGGAGCCAGCAGTTGTGATTCTTGTGAATTGGTTGTATTGAATATTGAATATAGTCCCAACACGGCGCTCAAAACCCTGAATTTTACATTGTATTGCAGACTTGCGCTCGAGCGAGGTGTCGAGCGCAAGTCGAGCGCACGTTGTATTGAACATTGGCTCGAGCGATATGTCGAGCGGAAGTCGAGCGAACCTCTCTGGAAGAGTTCTGCTCGAGCGCCACGTCGAGCGCAGGTCGAGCGAACCTCTCTGGATGGATTTTGCTTGAGCACCACGTCGAGCGCATGTCGTCGAGCGCACGTCGAGCGCACGTCGTCGAACGCACGTCGAGCGAACCTCTCTGGATGGATTCTGCTCGAGTGCTACGTCGAGCGCACCTCGAGCGAACCTCTCTGTATGAGTTCTGCTCGAGCGCCACTTCGAGCGCACATCGAGCGAACCTTTCTGGATGGGTTCTGCTCGAGCGCCACGTCGAGCGCACGTCGAGCGAACCTCTCTGTATGGCTTCTACTCGAGCGCACGTCGAGCGAACCTCTCTGCATGGTTTCTGCTCGAGCGCACGTCGAGCGCACGTCGAGCGAACCTCTCTGGATGGGTTCTGCTTGAGCGCCACTTCGCGCGCACGTCGAGCGAACCTCTCTGGATGGGTTCCGCTGAGTCGAGCGCACGTCAACCGAACCTCGATGTAATAATACATCGATACAATAATTTATTATGATACAATAATACATGTCCTATTGTATAATACAATAGCCTAGTTTATTTTTAAACTAATTTTTTACTTCTAATTTAATTTTTTCAGCTTCATTGATTGTGATATGAATCCTAGACATAGTGCAAATGATCGTCCACAAGGGGATGTGGCGGATGCCAATGTTACAACTCCTACACCGGTGGGTACTTCCATCCCTAGAGCCACATCTAGGGCAGCTACATCTAGAGCAGCTACATCTTGTGCGAGTAGTCGACTCCCACTCCCAGTTGATATAGAGGATGATGATATGTTCAACGAAGAGGAGGAGATGCCCATTGAGCAAGATCAACCACCACGACCTTCTAAAAAGAGGTCGTGGACATGGGAGCATTTCACCAAAATTCCTGGTGAAATTGCGAACCCAATAGCAAGATGTCATTACTGTGGATCACTTTGTGGATGCCATTCGAAGAAGTAAGGTACCAGTGTGTTAATAGCACATCTAAATGGTTGTCAACGATATAAGATAGCGAAGGGATTGCAAGCCACTGATCAGACCAACCTCAGTTACCAAACTTCTACAGCCACTGATGATACACAGACTAAGAAATTGATCATCCTTCAATACAGTGAGAAGATGTTGAGGGACATGCTTGCAGAGATGATAATTACTGATGAGATGCCATTTACCACAGTTGAGAAAAGAGGCTTTCGAAAGTTTCTAAATTTTGTTGAGCCACGATTTCTCATTCCATCACAGTATACAGTGATGCGAGATTGTATGAAGAGGTATGCGAAGGACAAGGAGGAGATGAGGAAGATGTTTATAACCACTGGCCAGAGAGTGTCTTTTACGACTGACACATGAACTTCCATACAGAACGTCTGCTACATGTGTATCATAGCACACTACATTGACAGTGAGTGGATTTTGAATAAAAAAATTATTGGTTTTAAAGAAATTGTGGATCATAAAGGTACATCCATTGGGGCGAAGATGGATGATTGTTTAAAGGACTGGGGAATTCGAAAAGTGCTGTGTATTACAGTTGACAATGCCAGTGCGAATGAAACAGCAATTAATTGGTTTAAGCGGAATACGACGGTGAGAGATGATGTCATTCGGGCCCACGAGTTTATTCACGTTCGATATTGTGCTCATATCATTAACCTCATAGGTGTTGAGGGATTAAAAGAGGTTCATGATTCCATAACCCGAGTCCACAACATTGTACGATATGTGAGGGGTTCCCCTCAAAGGCTTGCCAAGTTTAAGGCAATAGCAGAAGATCTGAAAATTGAATGTTCTAGTATGCTGTGCTTGGACGTTCCGACTCAATGGAATTCTACATACATGATGTTGGATGTGGCACAGAAGTACCAAAAAGCATTCGAGCGGATGGAGGTCGAGGATGGGGGCCTGAGGTATGCTTTGTTGGAGCCAGCAGGACAGGCGCTCGGTGCGCCGGACGCACATGATTGGACCAGTGTGAGTTATTTTGTTGAATTTTTAAGAACTTTTTATGAGATAACCATGCGGCTATCTGGATCCAAATATACGACTGCGAACTCATTTTTCAGCGAGCTCTCGGAGTTTTACTTCCAGTTGGAAAATAGTTGTACTAACTCTGCTGGATTGTTATCTACTATGGCTACGAGGATGAAGATCAAATATGATAAATATTGGGGGAATATTGAGAAGATAAATAGATTGCTATTTGTGGCTGTGATCCTTGACCCCCGAGTTAAGTTGGCCGTTCTAGAATTTTGGGTAAATTCCGTCCTCGGGGCAGTGAAGGCTGCAGAGTTTATTAGATTGCTAAAAAGTGATGTTGATGACTTATATCATCACTACAGTACTAGTGCTCAGCCTTCATCCGCAGTTGGTAGCTCCTCACATTCGAGGCCGACAGGATCGACAGTTTCCTCAGGTGATACTGACCCATCTGTAGGGGTTAGAGGCAATCGTATTATACGGCAGTATCATCAACTCATGTCAACAAGGAATATTATGCATTGTACATCTGAGGTTGAACGATATTTTATGGAAGCTGTCGAGACACCTAGTGATGTATTTCAGTTATTAACTTGGTGGAAAGTTAATTCCACCAAGTATCCAGTCCTTTCCCGTGTGGCCCGAGATGTGCTAGCCATTCCTGTCACTACGGTTGCCTCAGAGTCGGCATTTAGCACTGGAGGTCGCGTGTTGGATGCTTATCGGAGTTCATTGTCACCGTCAACCGTGGAGGCCCTCGTTTGCACACAGAATTGGATAAGTGAAACGCCCATTGGACTAGATACCGTTGGCGTTGATGCCGAGAGCTATAGGCTTGAATCGGGTAAGTTTATATGCTTTTAAATGATGATTTAATTATTTTTAATGTTTCTAACTTCTACTTTTTATGATTTTATAGATCTAATTGTGAACCCTAACATAATTACCGATGATTGAGAGTTTGGAACGGACGCTACTTGAGAGTTGGGATGGAGTTGAGAGAACCTCCTTTCTTGGTAAGAATCAAATTATTCTTTTACCGTATTCAATTTTTTATTATCAATTTTTTTTCATCTATTGATTGCTACTTTCTATCTTCATTTCAGGTATGACCAATGGAACAAAAAGTATTTGAGTAAAATCCGTGTTTAATTTTTATGTAGTTATATTTCAAGACTGAATCATATTGTTATTACGTTATAAATGAGACTGTTATAACTTATGGCTACATCATACATGTTATTTACTTTTTAAACTATTTATATAGTTATATTTATGTAGTTATATCCCGAGCAAAGACGTGGGATAAGTACTCTTTATTCTATAATTTCTATTAGTACTTATTCATCCTCTCTCAAACGTTTATAATTTATTATCCAACTGAAATTAATTGAATTATAGAAATTCGTACCATCATTCTTTTCTATAAAATTTTAAATTTATGTAATTTTCAACTCATGAGTCATGAGCACTTTTAATGCTAAATTTCAGGTGGACATAAAACAAATTAAAGATATAATCAAAATTCAATAACAAAATCAGAACGAATATTTAAATTATTGAAAACTCTTCAATAAACCAAATAATTGTAGATGGTTCACTTTTTAAAAAAATATATATGTTGCTCACTATCTGAAACGAAATTGAACAACAAAATTTAAATAATAATAAAAAAAAGAACAAAATTCCCGAAATTGAGTTCGGAAATTTTGTTCGGAGTCGGAGCTCGGACCTCTGTTCGGAACTCCCTCCGAACTTCAGTCGGAGTTCCTATCGGAGGTCGGAGCTCCGACCTCCGTTCGGAGTTCCGATCAGAGTTCGGAGCTCCGACCTCCGATCGGAATCGGACTCCGACTACGTTCGGAGTCGGAGTCGGAGGGGAAATTCGGCTCCGACTTTTGTCGGAGTCGGAGGTCGGAAATGACAACTCCGACTCCGTCGGAGTCGGAGCCCACCCCTAAGCAGTAGGTGTAGATCTCCATTGTATTGGGATAAAGTAGGTGAAAAGAAACTTTTGGGACTAGAGATTATTCAAAAGATACAGAGAATATAGATATCATTCGGGCTAGAATTAAAGCTGTTCAAAGCTGACAAAAGAGTTATGCAGACAATCATTGCCGCCAGTTAAGGTTTGAGGTTGGAAATAAGGTATTTTTTTGGATAGTACCGATTAAAGGTGTTATGAGACTTGAAAAGAATGGCAAGCTGAGCCCTAGATTTGTCGGGCCCTTTGAGATTCTTGATCGTATTGGACCATTGGCTTATAGGGTAGCAGTTCCACCGGCACTTGCGGGGTTGCACAATGTATTTCATATTTTTATGTTGAGGAAGTACGTCCTTGACCCCACCCACATTAATGACTATGAGCCACTTCAAATTCAAGAAGATATGAATTATGCAGAAGAACCAGTACATATATTAGAAAAGAAAGAACATGTGTTACGGACTGGAAGTATCCCTCTAGTTAAAGTGTTGTGGAACAATCACACTACTAACGAAGCTTCTTGGGAATTAGAAGAAGAGATGCGAGATAAGCACCCACGACTTTTCGATGGGGGTTTTGATAATTTGTAGCAAATTCTGAGGATGAAGTTTTTATAAGGGGGAGGATGTGAAGCTGAGGCCTGTCAATGAGAAATTCAGCTCTGCTTGGACACTCAAACGACGCCGTTTAGCAGGTATGTCATCTCCCTTCAATTCTTCCCCCACCCTCTGACGGTTACCCCATTTTCTCTCCTCTGTTTTGTCGAAAATTTCTCCCCAATCCCATTATCCCTTCTCGACAGTTCCTTCCCCTTTGTGGTTGGGTTTTCTTCTCAAATCTAAAGTTCTCTCAACAGACTCATCTTCTTTTCCTCTCTTGCACGGTGCTCATCTTCCTACAAGTCTCTCTCTCTCTCTACCCACTAACTGCAAACCCCCGACCTTCACAATAGACCATCTCCCTCTCTCTCCACTGCAGATTTCTTGTGGGTTTGGTGCTGCGCGCGTATGTGTTCATTCTTGGAGTTCTGAGTTATCGAATGGTGGTAAGGCTATTCTCTTTCTCTACTCTTCATGAACACAGCCACATTCACTCCAAGTTAATTTCCATTCTCATGAAATTTTTGTAAAATGAATTTCAGTTGTGCAGTTCATGGGTTTTGGGAATTTTTCCTATGTTTTGTGAGATTTTGGGTTGCTGCTGAGAATCTCTCACAGCAGTAAGCCCCCTCCCATTTCTCCTCTGCTCACACTACACTCACTTCAGATTTTCACTCACAAATTCACTCATCACAGATCGTAACAGCTCTCTTTTTTGCTCATTATGTTGTGCACTTCCATATTCAAGAAATTGTAGACTCAGTTCACATTGGTAAGACCCTCACTCAGTTCACATTCTTTTTCTCATTAATTAGTCATTGTGTTTTGTATGGTTTTACTTAATTGAAAATATGGCAGACTCTTTTGGGTATTGAGAGTGGTGGGATTGTAATTTCTTGGTAGGATGGAAACGTGGATAATGGGTGGTTGATGTGGTGGTTGCGTGGAAGTTTTATAAGCGAACACCTTGTGCTGGACTAGTCTTGAGTTTGAATTTTTGGTTTGGATAATTGGGGTTTGATGCGCAGTATATTAAATGGATAATCGGGGTTTGACTAGTGGCTATTTTTGTACTGTTTGGGTTTTATACCGACCGTTGGAGTGGAGGTTAAATTATTTGAAGGTATAATATTGTTGTTTTGGTTTAGTTGTTGGTAGTTGCTTTAAGTTATGGGTTGTTGAAGTGGGGTTGATATATTGATTATTTGAGTTTGACATTGGTTTTGGTAGATGTATAGGTCAATATTGAAATTGGTATATGCTATTTTGGGTTGAAATGAGGGTCGTCCAAGTTATTATGTGGCTATTTGAGTTGCATTAATTTGCTGAAATATGGTTTGGAATTATGGGTTTTAATTATTTAGATCGAGTTGTGTTGTTGGTCATTAACACTTAATGTATATATATTTTTTTATGAATAGGTGATGAGACTAATAGAGGTCGCATTCAAGGCATAGATAATATACTGCAGGAGTGAGGTAAGCGGGGTTCGTATGCTAGACTTTACACGAATTATTTAGACTGAGGTTAACTTTATGAAAATTTTGCATGTTTTGTTATGAAATAACAATTTGGAAATAAAACCTCGTTCATTTATTTGCATTACTCATGAAATATATATGAAAAAGGAAAAATATTTTCTGACATGCATTGTGTGGACATGAGTTTTATTTTGTTATGTTATCTCTGAAATTTGAAAAAGAGAAAGATATTGAAAATCTAAAAATTTGTGCATTAATTAGAAAGATGCTCTGACTTTTGTTTTCAATATGTGAGAATGATCTAAATATGTTTCGATACTCTGTTTTGTTTTGATATGGCTTCTGAAAACTTTTGGCATGGTGTACTGATTTTGTATCTGACTATGTATCTGCTCTGCTCTACTTTGTTTGGGTTGGTATCAACTTCTCTGTCTCTGAAGGTACCTACTTTGGAAACAAAGTGGTTTTATGTGGTCTCTCCTATGTGCACACTCAGCCTTCTGAAAATAATAAGGGGAAGATTCACCTCTGTCTCTGCCGGTTTGGCTACTGAGGATAGTACAACCCTACCACAGGGGTTAAATATGGTCACTGATTTATGAGATGCTCTGTTTTGATGTGATGATGATACTCGTTTCGTTATGCCAAAGTACTATGGGTTTTATGTGTATTAAAATCATCGCTCTGTTACGTTTGAAAACATGTTTTGTTCTGCATAATAACTCTATAAAATATTTTGTTCTGCATACTTTACTCTATAAATGTTCATTTTTGTACGCTAGTATATGTCTTCTGCTTACTGAGTTGTTGATAGCTCACCCCTTATCTTCATAATATTTTTCAGATGATTTAGACGATATGCTTGGTGATCAGAAATAGAAATTTGGGCAAGATTGGCTGGTTGTGGGAAGTTGAGTACCTAATGGTATTTTCATTGTTAGAGAGTCATCTTATGAATAGTTGGATTTTAGTGTATATAATTTGATGTATGGAGACTTACGAATTTCTGATTTTTATGTTATGATTAATTAAGGAAGACCTTATAGAGGAATTTATGTAGTTGAACTCAGTGGATAAGTTTATGTTTTGTGTGGGAACTAGTAGAGTTGTGATTTGCATTATAAGAGATAGATTGAATTTTATGTTTATTGAGTATTTAGAAATATCATTTGTATTGTGAAGACATGATTTTTTTAATGATTTTTTTAAGTGATAAGAAGTAACCTTCCAACAAATTCAGGACCGGGGCGTTACGATGAATCATTAATCTAAACGTTGTTTTCCTTACAAAATGACTTTAACAGCTAGTTTGGTTCGTGAAATATATTTTTCCTCGTGATGCAAAGTACATGAATTTGGTTGCAACACTATCAAATTAATATTGTTCAGGGGTCGCATGGCGTGGCCACCCAGCTTGTAGCCACAAGGATGGCGTGGGACATCTTCGGAATGGGATTGCAGGTGGTCCAACCACTCCCGGCCCGTTACTTTGTGTGGTGGGCCGGCGCGCATGCAACCACTATTCTTTTATTTTCTCTTTTAGAACTAGTTTGGATATTGGTTTTTCTAGAGAAAAAAAGAATTAATAGGAGTACTGGGTATTTTAGAAGCTTTAATTTAATCCCAATCAAGATATACATATATATATATATAATGTACCCTGGCCTTGAATAAGATGTATCATGAAATGATGATGATCGGGACGAGTATATAGTAATGATCAGTAATTCGACATGCATGAAAGGGTCTTAGATTAATCAAGCGTGCATGATAAAGAACATGATCATGCTTTTATTAACAAATTATCAGTGACGCATGCATGCATGCAAGTATAAATAAAGGTAGCTAGCTGTCGTAGTACTCAATTTGGTTAATCCTAAATGTTAGTTAGATATATCGATCGAGCCTAGAGATCAGATCGATGATCAGAACAAAACAGATAAAAGATAGAGATGATCAGGCCGCCTGGGGCCAACATCACCCCATCAATATGCAGTATGTTATCATCATCAAATACTGATATCTACGACTTGTCGCAACCTCCAACTTTTGATCAACATTATCTCAACAACTTAATAATTAATAGAAAATGCTAGTTGAACCTATAAAAGTAACCGATTGACTTTTTTTTTTTTTTAATTTGTTTTTACTTAATGGTTAAGAAAGTAAATATTAATTAATTGGTATTTTTTCTATTTTTTAAAAATGTTTAAAAATATATATAAAAAATGATTAAAGAAAAAGAAGAAAAAAAATAAAAAAGTACATTTGCACTTATCGGTTGAAATCTTCGGTTGATCAATTATCGGTTTCTGTAACACTACCTATAATTAAATTTTTTTTTTTTTAAATAATGATGGTGCCTCAATTTTATCGATTACTCTCATTTATTGCAAATGAATATCTTATACAAAGAGATCAGGAAACTTAGAGGTTACATAAATAGAAAGAGAAAATCTCAAACCAAGTTCCTATAAAATAACAAAAGACCATATATAAAACTAGAATACAACAGTCCTAAGAAATAACGTAGATAAGTTAGTACCGAACAGATGGAAGACGTGCACAATCCATAGAGAAAAGAGCAATTATATGTTGAGAGAGTTAAAGATCAGAGACTAAAGACTTACTTTATGTCGCATTGCACCATAGTTGACTACACTATCAGCTAACACATTACGTTCTCTGTAAACCTGATTGATAATAAAAGGATAACAAGTCTTAAATTGTAAAATAATACTGCAAAATGTCTGAGTACGTAAGACGAAGGGAAGAGAATCAATTTTAACAATAAGATCATGAGAGATGCTAAATTGATATCACAAACTTAAACCAACTCTCAAAACTGACAATTATGCAAATATGTTAGTATCCATACCCAAGAAGCAAGAGAAAGTAGCATTGATAGAACAATTATTGGAACATAGAACACCACCACAACCAGCTAACCCATGATTACCTTTTAAAGCATCGTTAATATTAAACTTGAAAGTACCCAAGGGAGGCAGAATCCATTTGATAAGAATAGACTTTTAGTCCGAACAATGAGTCTAGAGATATGTAAAGAGTTGAGCACATCATTGTTGATATTACACATAGGAACTTTAGGCTTCAAAAGGGGATTAATATCACACATACATTTCTTAATCTTACTAATAATAGTAATGGTAGTAGTATTAGAACGTCCCTCTAATCTTGTTTTATTACAAGCTAGCCATAACTCCCAAAAAAGGAGTGATGGTAGTAACTAGTAAGCGGGCGAGCAAGGTAAATTGATTAGAACCATTGAAAGAAGACCACCAATGAATACCTTACTTTTCCAACAACTAGAATTCAAAAGATTGTGACCAAATATAGAAGATAAGTAATGCCAAATGTTATTCGCCAGAGAGTAATCCTAGAAAATATGATTTGCATTTTCAATAGAACCCTCAGAACAAGAAGTGCATTTAGAAGCCATAGGAATCCCACATTATTGGACTTTATCATCAAGAGGGGTTCCGTTATGCCAAAGGCTCCAAACAAAAACTGAAATCTTCGTAGGAGGATATAATTGCAAGCAAAACTCATGGCCGTTTTGTTTGGGAGGTGATCATGTAAGAGTTTTCAAACATATTTAAAAAAGAACTTACCATTATTATAGTGTTTCCAAACTCTAATATCACAACCATGCTTGAGAGAAACAAGCTATATGGTTAACTTCTTGAATCAGAGAGAGGTTGCCCAAAGTAAAGAGCGTAGGAGAATTTCAACTAGAGGAAAAAAACATCTCTAAGAAGAAGATGGGGGTTATTGACATTGAAGCCTTTGTGGGCTAAGGAACCAGTCCCAATCCAATTGTCATACCAAAAACTTAAAGCACATTCCTTGCTTTTCCATTTACTTTACTGATGAATGATAGAGAGATAGCAACATATAACTTTCCAAGAGCTAGAATGGTAATGCATAGCCTTGATAGTGTCAAGTGAAGGGTAGGGCATTTCTCATGTGTTTATAGTGAAGAAAGATAGCTCAAGGAAAAGTAGAAGAGAGAAAAC
Organism: Juglans regia; assembly: GCF_001411555.2. Taxonomy (NCBI): domain Eukaryota; kingdom Viridiplantae; phylum Streptophyta; class Magnoliopsida; order Fagales; family Juglandaceae; genus Juglans; species Juglans regia. Next base: position 23,098,843 of record NC_049914.1, on the reverse strand, counting down.
GTCAAGCTAACTTACAATGAAGGGCTTGGAGGACATCATGTAAGTTTCGAATATCAAGGCCTCATTCAAGAATAGGACAGGTAATACAGTGCCAGGACATACAACTTCTTTTGGTATGACCATCAGCCTTCCCCCAGAAGAAAGTAGAAAACGCTTTACGAATGGAATCAATGACATTTTTCTGGGTGGATTGAGAACATAGAGGATATGGATAGGAATGGAGGTAAGGACAGATTCTATCAGAGTGAGCTTTCCTCTCGTGGATAATAATTGGCCTTTCTATCCAATCATTTTCTTCCTAATTTTGTTTAAAATTCAGTCAAAAGCAGAGATGGGGAGCTTACCAAAGGAGAGGGTTGCACCAAGATAAATAATGGGAAACTTACCCTCATTGCACCCCGTGGTGATTTTAAGATATTCTTTATGGTGCTAGTAGCGTTTTGAATCTCGTTCCGGTTGAGGTACTAGAACAAAATATTTCGATACCAGTACATTTTGGTGTATCTTTTCGAGATAAATTTTATATGAATCATTTATATATATATATATATATATATTAGAGCAATGGATAAGTTATATGAGAACCCGAGAAAAGCTCATGAAATAAGAGTATGGAACAGACTATCCAGAGGATAGTCAAACATAATAGCTTGCAAGGATGAGCATTTTCTTCATGAATTTTTACAACCCAAAATGAGAAATAGTATATTTATAGATATTTAGTGAATATAAAAGGGAGAGTGAGAATAATGCAGTTGAGAAGAGTAGTGTGGCAAAGAGAGGAGCTTTATGTAGGAATGAGAGTATTTGCTTTTAGGGCTAGCAAAATACTGGCAGAGAGAAGGCTACGAATTCATAGACCAGAACAAAAAAAAGAAAAAGATAGTGCTGATAGACTGAAATGCCTATTCTAGATTTGATTTCGCAGGGAAGAGAGGAGAATGTGAGAACTCAAATAGGAAGAAATTACCATTTTACCCTAAGTTTTCAAGTTATTTACAAAAATGCCATTAAAGTATATTTTGGACCAGAACGACAGAATTTGACTTGGGACGAAACAATAACCTACATCGTGCAGGTTACTGTTCTGGCAAGGTAAATTCTGGCCAGAATGAAATGAAAATTAAAACCTTTTCTAGGAACATTCTTATATAGAATAAACGCACTTTTAGAGATTGCTTTTTTTGCCCTGAGACATTTTCACAATGAGTGATGATGGTCAAACGAGCTTGAAGACTTTTCTTAGAACCATTGGTGCAGACCAAGAGATCATCAACAACATGGATGTGAGTTATAGAGTTGTACCCACGAGGTACAATATAAGGAGTGATATGACCATCAACTATAAGCTTATGGATGCCTCTACTTAAAGGTTCTTCACTAAGAACAAAAAGATACGGAGATAAAGAATCCCCTTATCTAAGATATGTGATAGCGGTGAAATAGTTGGTACATGTGCCATTAAGGCATATGGAAAACGTAGACTTTGAGAAACGGGCTTGAAAATGGAGACCACAATTGCACTAAACCCAAAAGTGGATAGAACACGAGAATAATAAGCCCAATTGACTCTATCAAGAGTTTTAGCCAAATCAACTTTAAGCATAACATTATTACCACGAATTTTCTTAGCCAAGTTATGAGTCATATCTTAAGCTAGATTAATATTTTCAAAGATAATCCTACTTTCAACAAAAGCACCTTGATGCCCAGAGATAAGCTTAGGCATAATAGTAGCGAGACGAGAAGCTAGGATTTTGGAGACAACTTTACAAGAGATTTACCATAAGCTGATGGGCCTGAACTTATAGAGAGTGGAAGGTCTATCAATTTTGGGAATTAATGTGAGAAGAGTAGGGGACCGACATAGTCATAGTCAGATTCCCCTAAATCCGACTCCGACTTTTTCGGAGTTCAAATCTAAACTTCGACTCCAACCTCGACTTGTGTGGGCTCCGATCCGACTTTATATATTATTATATTAAAGTATTAAATGCAATTATATTGTACTTAGTGTCTAACTTATTTATAATTTATTTCTATACTAGACTTATTTATAGTATATAATTACATGTTATTATACTTTAGTAAATTGATATTATGTGTTATTAATTTATTATACTAGACTTATTAGTTATTTCTATACTAGTGTCTAATTTATTTCTATACAAGACTTATACTAGAGTATCTACTTATATGTTATTATACTAATTTCTAACTTATTTCTAACTCAATTATATACTAGACTTTCTAGTGTCTAATTATATGTTATTATATTTTAGTAAATTAGCATGATGTATTATTAACTTATTATACTAGGCTTATTTAAATACCAGTGTCTAGCTTATTTCTATACTTGATTATGTATGGTAGTAATACTATAACGTTTACATATACTAAACTATCATTAGTCTATTTATATTATAGTATAAGTATATTATTTTATAATAATTAGTTCATACTAGCATATTATTGAATTTAACTATATAAGTTGTAATTATATAACTATATAATTATGCTAGCATATATGATAAATATATAGATGAATACATATTTGTATAATATATGTACAATATCGGAGTCGGATTCAGAGTCGAATGGCAAAGTTAGAACATAAATTCGGATTTGGATTGGAGTCAGAGTCAATCCAGTGACACTGCCGACTCTGATTGAAAAATTAAACAAGAAATCCGACTCCAACTCCGATTTTTAGGAGTCGGAGCAGAGTCAGAGCAAAATTAGAGCAAAGTTGGATTTGAAGTCAGATTTTCAAATTTTTGCTCAGCTCTAGATGAGAGTTTGCTTATAAGATGGGGAAAAGACCCCCCATGGAAAAAATGCACAACAGCCTCCAGAATATCATTACAAATAGGGTCAATAGGAAATGTAGAAAGAAGAGGTAGCCATCAAGGTCAAAAGCTGAGTCCACATGGATGCTCCAAACTACATGTTTAACTTCTTCAAGAGTTTGAGGATTATGAAATAAAAAGTTATACTCATCAGTAACCAGCTTGGGAATATATCTAAGTAATGGGGTAGTCGGATAAATAGGTTCAGTTTTCAATTGATTATGAAAAAAGTTGACAATAACAATATGTATGATATGGTGATTAGAAGTAGATGTTCCATCAGGGAATGTGAGAGAAGTAATGTTAGCTTTCCTCCTTTTATGGGCAGTCATCTAATGGAAGAATTTAGTGTTTTTGTCACCCTCTAACAACTAGTGAATTCTAGATTTTTGTTTTAAAAACATTTCCTTTTGGACAAGTTTGTCATCATAACATTTTTCTAGTTTCTGAAGAGCAAGAAGATTAGAATTAAGATTAAATTGTTGTAAATTAATTTCAACAAGTTGAATATTGTCTCTCAAGGAAGCAAGGTCTTGAAAAAGATTTCTCAAAACTGAAAAAGTTCAATCTTTCAAAGCACTTTTAAGACGTTTCATTTTGAAAACTATTTTATGCATTCCAAAAATATGACAAGGTTGGTTTCAAATAGAGTAAACAAAATCTAAAAACTTTGGATGTTTGGTCTTCATTCTTTGAAATTTAAAAGAAAAATCCAATTTAAGGAAATTTTTATCTTTGAACAAAAGAGGGTAGAGATTAAAATGATTTTTTTTTTCTTTTCTAGTTGAGTGAGTGCAACATGAGGAAAATTAGAGAACTAGGATTGGCTAACAAGAGCACAGTCAAGTAGGGGAGCTACCCGCACCACCCCCTCCCTGCCCCCCGCCTTGCATGGGACAAAGGTGAGATTTTTCCACCCTGCACCCGACCCCGTGGTGTAGGGGCGGGGTACCCTGTTTGTGTACTGTAGTGCGAGGTGGAAACCCTATACGTTCCCCAAAAAAAAAAATGGGCCATGGGCCCAGAAGTTGTTTCTGGGCCATTTTGGGGCCAGCAATAAAAAAAAATGTATAATTTTAAATTTTTTAAATAGCAATAAATTGAATTTAAAATAAAAAAATACAAATTAAGAGAAAAAAAAATTAAAGAAGTACTTCTAATAGTCCAATATCCCTGAGTCCTAACTCCTAAGCTATTACAATTTACAATAATAAAATTTATAATAAAACTATAATAACTAAACTATTAGAATAATACAAATTAAGAAAAAAAATTACAAAATTACAAACATAAAAGAGACATTGTGATTGTATCAATATTACAAAAAATTGAATATGTAAACCTAAATACAATTGTCAATTGAACATAAATGATAAAAGTAACAATGGAGAACTTTGACTTCGACATTTGGTGCAGGTGGCCTAGGATAGAAATAGAATTTAGTGCTACTTGCTATGAGTCGTGAGATCATAAAATCTGAAACATTAACAATTGAATAGGAAGATAAATTAGAATTATAAATAAGAAACAAATTAAAAACTTACAAATTAAAATCTGACTAACCAAGATGAGATGTGGATCAAGACATTGAGAATATATCTTTTGAATTTCGGCTTGGAATTAGGATTGAGGCTTGAGGTGCGCATATGACAATAAGATTATAAAACATTTAGATACCAAAAATTATATAAATTCAAAAAAAAATTAAGGGACAATACAAATTGTACAAACCTATGGCAAATAACAATGGTGGGTCAGGGTACAATATGATAAAGTCATACTGGAGTAGAGGTAGACGTCGTATCATGTATGGCTAAAACAATTAAATTTAAAATTAATACCAATGAAATGAATATAAATAAAATAAGTCAAAATACTGAAATGAAACATTGAAATCAATGATTACCAAATCCAGCTATCTAAAGGCCTAGGTCAATAATTATGATTTTATGTATTGACAATTCCTCAATATCTTTTTTTATGAGTTGCAATGTTTCTCTTCGTCCTCTGCCTATTTATTTTCTAATATTTGCCTTTGATTCTTGTCTAATTCATTGTACTCTGGTTACTAGTTGGAATCGCTTTTTAAATCATTTCTGAGGACCTATCTCCCATTACGAGTTTCCTGACCTCAACCCTGCGCTAGTTTCTTTCTAATCTCTCTTTACCTCACATTTGTTTTTAAAAAAAATTTCGATATGATTTCTGCAAGGCCTGACTTCCTTAACTGATCAATAAACAATGTCAATTCTGAACACACTTGAATGCAACTTATATCCCATTCCCAATTTCCCCAGCTTGACATATATGATGATGAAGTATTTTCAAAACATGTTATCTATGATGAGGAATGATACAAGCAGAGTGAGGAAAAAAAAAAAAAAACAAATCAAAATTTGGATTGAAACCCTAAATTAATTTAAGGATGTTAAAGATTGAAATTCCTAAATTAATTTATGGTTTCGAAATTCGGATTAGGGTTTCAAAGATTAATTTAGGGTTTCAGATTGGAAGCCTAAACTAATTTAGGGTTCTAATCCAAATTTTGAAACCCAAAAAATCACTATCACAAATTCACACACAAAAATTAACACACATCAATGATCAAAACACATGCACAATCGAGTCTCCACAACACACAATTCACAAACACAATCTCATTCTTCAACTCCGATTAAATCTCATCCTTCTTCCAATCACCATTCCATAACTCAATAAAAAATAAAATAAATATAATTGGAGAGCTATTAGGATTTAGATTGGAATCTCACCTTCGACGATGAAGATGCAGACGGACGGCGACGACGATGGCAAAGTGCGTACGACCGCAACGTTGGACGGCTATGGAGAGAGAGAGAGAGAGAGAGAGAGAGAGAGATTTTTCACAAAAAGGGTCAAGGGGGGAGTCGTGGGGGAGGGGCTCTTAACATATAACCAAACAAAATGGCGTCGTTTGGTCATATGTTATTAAGTTAAAAAAAAAACCTAGGAATGAAACGACGTCATTTTGTGCTTGGGTTTTTTTTTTTTTATATAAATACATATATAATTATTTACATATTATATATATATATATATATATATAAGCGGGTCTGGGCCCCCTCCAAACCTTGCCTCTGTTAGAAGCTTCAAATGCGGGTGAGGCCACCCACCCCCCGCATCTGCAGCCCAGAGCCCTGCCCCGCCCATGCGGGGGTGGGGCGGGGATGGTGGAGGGTAGTGGGGTGCGGGGCCTTGCTGCCCATTCCTACAGTTAAGTCTTTCCCAAATGTATATACCTTCTGGATAACAAGACCAAGTGAATTTAGAACCCGAAAAATGGAGATCATAGAGATAGTTGCTATCAATGAAATCGACAAAATCAACTTTACTAAAGGAAGAAGGGGGTGGAAGGTGGACCTTCTATTTTCTCCTCATCCGATTTAATAATGTTGAAATCACCCATAATAACCAAGGCATATTCGTAGGTCTCAAATATGAAAGAGAACCCCGTAAAGACTTCCTAAAGATGAGATTGCATTTAGCATATACAACAGAAACAATAGTAGTGATACCGTTCCAATTAACAGAGAAAGTAAAATGCTGTTATGAAGATAAAATAAAATATATGTTTAAATCATTCTTTGCAGAAATCCAAACTTTACTACAATTATCCTCATTGGAAATAATTTGGGGTAAATCCAGGGTTCTTCCAATGTTGTCAACTTTGGAAACAGGAATCATAGGTTTGAAGAGAACAATTAAAAGAAGATTTTAGTACTCAATCAAATGTTTCAAGTGGCGTATGGTACCTTTGTTTGCAACACCACAAACATTCTAAACCATAAAATAATTCATCAACATATGATCTATGTTTTGGTGTTAAGAATTACACCAGTTACACGCGTAACTCTATAATTACCTTCGTTCTTGGTAGTACTTGTAACAATTTCATAATCTCAATGGGTTGCTTTCGATAAATGCTTTTATTCCTCAGGTAAAGCGATGGAGGAGTCTAAATTCAAATCATTAGCAATAATAGAGAAATAATTTAAAGGCAAGATCTCGTCCAACATAGGATCAACGGGATCAAATCCATAAACGGCCTAATGCTTATTAGTCTCAACAAGATTGTGAACTTTTAGGAGAGGCACATATAGCTTCAGACTCTGGTATAGGGTGAGTACTAACAGATGGTTGCTCAACCTCAGAAGTTGGGTTTGCTCCTTACCATTTAAGGGAACAAGGGGATGCACAACCCCCAACTCTGGGTCAGCCTCCTTACTAGTTTTGTTAGGACCCGAGACATGGATATTAGCAGGTAAGGAAGTATTTTCCTGAGAAACCATAACATTTTCTTCAAGGTTCTTAGGAACCCATTTTTCTTGGTGGCAACGGAAACTTGTTTAGTGCCACCTAAGTCAAATTTATGGTTTTTGATAGCCATCTTTCTACAATCTAGCAGAATATGCCCTTGTAGTTTACAGTGAATGCAATGGCTAGGATACCTTTTATAGACGATATTTTGCCAAAAATTGTCATCCCAACCCCTATCCATGGCATCTTCCTTAGGAATAGAGAGGTCCATTTCAATAGATGAATCAGCAAAGGAGAAGATGGATCTTCTTGTCGTGGCGATTAGGGTTTTGAGAGGAGATCAAAGGTAGAGGGAAACTAGAATGGCTAACCTCCAAGAGAAAAAGGGCAAAACAGGAATATATTTTTCTTCAACAACAATAGTACTCTGTATATTAAATACATAAAAACAAATTAAGTCTGCAATTCACTTATAACTCCTCTTTCAATTACACAGTGATGGGAATTAAATAAACACTTGATAAAAGATTAAATTAATGGGGGATCGAGGATATAGACATAAGAAAAATGAAATGCACTTAATTGATAAAAGAAAGCTAGAGAAAGAGTGTAAGGTTTTGTACTAGTGCATGTTGGCCAAATTCAGTACTTTATAAATAATGGTAAAGTTTTATATTATTCTAGATTGAATAAGAGACAATGATCCTTCTACAAAAAGTTACTTGTTCAGATAAATTCGAGTATTGGACGAGGAAATTAACATTATTTAGAAGAGAAGTGATAGGTTAATTAAAAAGAGATTTTACACAAGAAAAGTTCACAAACAGATATAGTTTCTTATAGTACATTAGATTATATATATATAATAAGTCATATCAATTTGAGAGTTTACTTTTATATAAATTTTTGTCAATAAAATATTTATTATTGGTAAGGTGCCAGCCTGGAGGAGAGTTTATTATAATTTTTGAATATTCTATAAATTGTGTCATACACGGCCCAGCACCATGCAGCCAAAGAACGAGTACTCACTGAAGATCCGATCAAGCGAGAGCATAATAATCAAAAGATCGATGGCTTGATAGTCCATAAAGAGATCGATCGAGAAAATTGTTTGGATTGAAGGCTGATGATCAATATCTCAAAGAAAAAAAAAAAAAGATTTCTAATATAATGCCAAAATTAACATCTGTAATAGTCAGTCATGGATCTTGATAAGGCTGCTTAAATATTAGGTAGGTTTAGTTCAGATTGTTAGTTTAAACGTCATGTTCACTCAATCGAGATGTCTCATACATGTCTAGCGAAATTTGCGCGACTGAGAGGTCTCATGATTTGAGGATCAGCTCTGACGTAATATTTTTATAAATTATATTAAACAGCGTAACACGTATATACAATTAATTCACAATTCAACTTGAGTGCGGCTATGGATATCAAATTTGAGATTAAAAAATATATCGAATAGAACATTTTTTTTTATATATTTTTTTAATCATCGTAAATATTTTTTAAAAAAAATAAAAAATTTATAAAATCATTTTAAAATATTTTTTAAATCATTTGATAAAAAAAAGGTCTCATTCAGAATATTTTTTAGATCCCAAATTTGGGAGCCAAAGTATTTTTCATTCGATTTATATATAATTAAGCACAAGAAAAATACTTTGGATCTCGAATTCAGGACTCAAAATTTATCCGAATGGAAATTTTTTTTTTTTATCGAATGATTAAAAAAATATTTTTTTATAATATTATGAATTTTTTATTTTTTTAAAAAAATATTTATAATGATTAAAAAAATACATAAAAAGATATGAAAAAATATTATACTATTCAAGACAAATTTTAAGTTTCGAATTCGAGACCGTATCAGTGCTCTAAAGCACAACCGCGTACGACTAGCTGTTTGGAACTGATTTAGATTGTGTTTGGATGTTGAAGTGAGTTGAGTTGAGTTGAGTTGAGATGATAAAATATTGTTATAATATTATTTTTTAATATTATTATTATTTTGAGATTTGAAAAAATTAAATTTTTTATTATATTTTATGTTGAGATTTAAAAAAATTATAATAATAAATTGAGATGAATTGAGAGTATTTGAAGAACTAAACGAACTTTTAACACTGCTAATTTGCAGAAAAGCTAGCGGAATGATGATATCATGATGACATGATCAGTAGTACAACTGGCAAAGAATGTTTTCTTCCAGATCATATCCTTTTTTCTTGAAAGAATGCACTGCCAGCACGCTCTTTCTTCCTTAATTATTAGTTATCATGATTTTTTATTTTCCTGGTAATTAGGCGTAAATCATTGTCTATCTGGATATATATTTAACGTCGTCGTACGTCCTTAATTTTTTTATATTAGAAAAGCTTTTACTTACAAAAGAAATTATATATTAGAGATATTGGCGCATTAATTTAATTAGTTTATGATCATCATCAGGAGCTACAAAAATCCATCGTTAAGTTCCAGGAACAATAATGCAGTTCAATATATAGTGCATATATAATGCAGTTCAATTCACAATTATAATATTATGTTCTGTTGTTATTACTTCTCTTCATTCTATTTATTTTATTGATTCATAACTTTCATCTTGAGTTCTTATATTGTCTGATTTATCTCTTTATTATCCGTCTAGTATCTTAGTAAGACCCGTTTGTCGGAGAGCGTTTAAGGCAGTTAGGTTGTCGGGTCATGATAAGGATGGTATTTGCAGGATTCTGAAATGCGAAGGTCGGTGTTGTTTAACAACAAAATGGATAAAATGTTTAGATCTAATTCAATCATTAGCTCCAGTTCGACTATGCCACCTGACATAGTTAATGAAGAAGATTGCTCTTTCAAAGAGGCTATGTCACCTACTTTGAAATCTTGAAAGATTCCAAAATTGATTTAAATTCTATTTACCGAACCTCCTGGGTTCAAACTATTTTTAATATTGCTTTTAATGTTAGAACGATTGAACAAACTTATGCTCTTTCAAAATCTCATGAAAAATGTTACCTATTCTCAAAAGATCATATTCAAGATTTTTTGAAAAAGGGTTACAAATACTTGCATATATATTGGTTCTGTTCAAATTGCTGTCAAACCTTTAACTAGAAAAGACATCAATGCATCTGTTCTATTTTATTTAAGAGATGCTAAATTCAATCAGAGCCAATGTACAAGTAGATTGGCATCAATGACTTTGATACACATATATATATATATGTATATGTGTATATATATACATTTTGATTATGCCATGGCCATTAAAGAAATGAGTGTATTATCAAAGAAATGAAGGTCCACAACTTTTGCCAAATATAAGGATATATAGACTTTACTTTTATATGCCCTTTAATTCACCAGAAAAAAAAATATATATATATATATATACACACACATATAAAAAGAGTGCCTAGCTAGCTGATCATGATCATCGTGAGCTGTTGTCTCCAGTTTATATATATATAAAAAGAAAAAAGAAACCGTTCATGCATGTGGGTGTACAGTACTGTAGATAACATGATTTACATGGCCTCTTGCATATATGTTTCAAATATATATTAATTAATTAGTGGGGGCCGAGAAAGAAATATATTGCTTATATATAATTCCAAATGCCAGCCCATCCATCCCATCCCCCTGAAAGTAACCTAAACCTAACCTTTTTGGGTTTTTAAAACCCTCATTAGGACAGCTTACCCTTTTGATTTAGGACGGTAAACCCACGAGATGGTCGGGGCTTGTGAATTAAGATCATGAGCCAGCTGCTAGCTGGATCATGTACATGTGCAACTTGTACAGAAAGGATCATGGTTAGCTAGCTAGGGCCCTAGAGGTGCCCTTCTAGGGATGCCCTTTCTTCTTCTTCTTGAGACGACGACGTTGGATATAGTTGGAAGATTTTCGTGTTGATGATGATGATCAGCAGGATGAGACATGCTGCTTCGGTATCTAATCATATCTTGTAATTGGATCATACGCCGGCCTTCACGCAATTCATCATGTTCTTCATCATCATCTTCCTTTACTGGGAAGAATCTTCTTGGCATTCTTTCTCCACTTCCCTTGATTTCATGATCATTGTTCATGCTTAAGTTGAAGCTCGAATCCCCCTTCTTTTTTATTCCTACAAGCTATTATTTTAAGCAACAACCAAAAAACAATTAATTAAGATTGGAAAATTGCATGGAAGATCGAAACCGGCCATAATTGACATGATTGACAAGATCATCAATGATAAGTAAATTGATAAAAATAGGCTATGGAATGTGAGGGAGCTAGCTGATGATCATCTAGTTCATGTTTAATTAACTAATTATGGAACCGAACCTTACATCCCAATGAACAAAAGCGAAAGGGATCCAACAGACTTCTTTTACATACTTCGCACAAATGAGAGCTTCCTTTACCGGTAATCTTAGGCTGAGGTCTCTCATTGAGGAAGAGAACTCTGGCACTGTTTATCACATATGTCTGAACTCCAGTTATATCCAAAACCTTCTCAATCTCCGCCACCCGAACAACATCATGATACGATGATCTCCTAATCTTAGAAAATCAAATAACATAACAAATACAATATGAAATCAATCATTATATATATATATATATATATATATATATATATTGTAAGGATTGGATGAGTACTGCTGAATTAATTATCATAAATCGCCAAAGAAATTACAGAACCCACTTGGATAACAAGGTGATCTCTGTGGCGTGTTGATCGGCAGTAGAAGCAGAAAGCATCGTGATTATGGCAATCAAGGCAGAACATGTTGCACTCGCTGCGAGAGGCATTTTTGTGGTTGGAGCAAACGGAGAAGAAATCCGTAGATAATAACGATTCAAGCCAGCTTGGTACCAATGTCATTGCCTGATATTATTTTTGAACCCAAAAAGATTTGAGCATCAAATACTCCTATATAAGCCAATTGAAAATGAAATATATATATATATATATATATATATATTGTTGAACATTCTCATAGATTAATAAAGCGTGATATATGTTTGCATTGATATTCATTACCTCTGTCAGGCCGGTTGAATATTACTAGGCAAATCCGCACACAGCTACACAAACACAGAGAGAGAGAGAGAGAGAGAGCGCTACATAAGATTCATCAACAAAACAATGGATCGACAAAAGGACAAGCAGAGAGACAAAAATGAAAAAGAAAAGATCAAAAACTTGGAACTGTGACGGTTCAGATCAGGAAATGTTAGGTTAGGTGGATTTTGGATCGTAGGATATGTAGTGGGAGGAGGATGGGCGTGGACTGTTTGGGGGTTACGCTTCAGTATTTTTGGTTCTTGTAGCTTAGCTAGCTCCCCTTGCGTCTCTTCGAAACGAACAAAGTTGCGTTCGGGCGGGGAAGCCTAACTTCTATGAAAAACAACGTCCACGCCTAGCTATAGCTAGCAGCTTACGTACTTTCACGTGGCAATAGCTCATTGGTTGCGTTCCACACGTCCCCTCTGATGTTATGTATATTACGAATTCTTATACTCAATAATCCTACACACATTTGGTAAAAAATTAAAAATAAAAATAAAATTTTTCATATAATATTCCGTAATTCAGAATAAAAGGTCATTCATGGGTACTACATACGTACGTACGTGGGAGATCAGCTAAATATAAATATGACCTTAATTCTCAGATTTGCAATCCTTAGAATTATTACAAAGACCACGATGATATAATATGGATTTTGATCATTATAAGTATATAGGTTAGAAAGTTTCACATGCATGCGACCTGGATTTCCTAATTTAATTTTTATATATATGTATATATATTATGGTCAATTTGGATCTCAAACCCATATCCACTCATCTCTCAACTCATTTTAACTAATCATTATAATTTTTTTAAATTTCAATACAAAATATAATAAACAATTCAACTTTTTCAAATTTTAAAATAATAATAATATTTTATTCAAATTTCAACTCAATTTAACATTCAAATCCGGCCTTAATTTTCTAATCAAAGCGCGCGGCTGTTTAATTAGACCTATAAATTAGGTAGAAATAGAAAACAGTACCATGCGATCCACTGATCATTGATTAGCTTTTTGGACTATTTTAACTATTTTCTTTGGTAGAAAACGTGATCTCCTACTCCGAACATAAGTATTTTAGGTGGAAAAGAGATATTAGAAATATAAATTGAGTTATATGATATTTATTGAATATTTGATATTATTTAAAAAATCTACAGGTGTAGCAACAAATGAGAAAAATGCTAAATTTACAAAAGAAATTATAGACAAATAACTTTAATAATTGGCACGGCTTAATTTGATAAGATCTATTTTATAATAATAAAAAAAAACATTATAATTTGACGAATGAGAGAAATAAGAGAAATATAGATAAATATATGGGTAGTAATAATATAAGTTGAATGATCCTATCACTTAAAATTGATCTCAAATTCAGCTTAAAATGAAAGTCAACATGATCAAGTTGGACAATTCATTTCCTAGCCAGCTTGTCGAAGTTAGTTATTTATTATATTATTGCACTACCAATATTCATACGAACTGTTTCATCTTATTTAACTAGGAACTTCTACTTCTTTACACCAATTATCAATTAAACAGCTTGCATTAAGTAATCATGTTGAGCACAAAGATCTAGTAGCTAGTTCTAAACCTAATTAATTAACTTTTGAATATTTTAGCTAGTATAGTCTAATGGGTAGAATGCATGCATGCAAACAAAAAGAAGAATTGGAAGAAAAACAATGAAATTCAGCCAAATATCTAAATCAATCTTCCCTAACTGCGGCCTTAACTAGAAGTGAAGGATCTTCATAACGTTCATCACGAATCAATGTCAATATTACTTTCTGCAAGAAAAGTTCCACACTTGTATGTTTTCTGATCTACTTTGATTGTTCACAAGGTATTATTTCTATTTCTGATAGTTATAGATGATCAATATATCATACAGAACTGAGAGGGATGGATCTAAGTATTTGTATATATCAAAAACAGAAAATCTAATGGATTTTCGAAAAAGGCATTTATTCTTTATGGATACGAAAGAAAGAGTTAACGTACAATAACTCATGATCAGAAAAATAATTCTCACAAAACTCTAAGAAATTCACATTCAAACAACGTAACATTATTCACAGAAATCTTGTAATTACATATTAGAAGCTACTTGTGAAGGGCCATAAACGCTGCAACTGAAAAGGCTCTGTTTTTGCAAGAATATCACCCACGAATCGCTGCATTATAGTAATATCCACAGCTTAGACCACCATGTACGCATAAGGCAGATATACAAAAATTAAACCTCAAGGAAGAACATGGGAATCAGATTGACAGTGACAAACAATTATTGAAGAAACAAACAAAAAACCTATGAAGCACTGCAAGAAATTTGGAAAGGTTTATCTGATAGAAAAATTAGACCCCAAAAATATACTTGAAAGGGAATTTTTTTCCTAAAAATCAGCCTCGGTCGTTCGCAAAATAGATGCCCAAAAACTTAGTTCCCAGCCAAATATGGAGGCACTATTTCCCAATCTAATTCAAGGGGCAGGAAACGACTCGAAATATTGAAGCAATACCATCGGGGAAGTCAGAAATTAGCATGTAAACTGGGGTAGGAGGAACTTTAAGTTGCGAGTGAGCTGTCCATGGAGGAACATCAAAGTATAGGGGAGCTAGAGAAGGGCACTAGGAAAATGGGACTCCGAAGGTGAATGGAGGAGTTTCGGCAGTGAGGCCTTCAAGTGGCGTTCCGTCCGTCACAAACAAGAGTGACCATTGGCATAAGTAGGAGGTAGAAGCGTCGTTTGGTGTTTGGCAAGTGGGTTTTCGTATTTCTTGGGTTTCATCGAAGTGGAGAAGAACAAGCCGTGGGGCGAAAATGTTTGGGGGGAAATTTATTTATTTTCATCTTTTGCCGCCCCAGAATCAATCCCGGCATAAATTTTTTTGTCGCAACAAGTTAAAACATTTTGCGGCACAAATTCGTTGCTAAAACATTCACAATCGTCGTAATTAACAAATTAACTGAAGTCTTGGATTGTTTCGTATTAAAACATGCGGCGAGTTGAAAATCGCTATCAATAATGTTCAATTGGCAGCGATTTTTTTTGCAGTGATTTATGAATGGCCGGTAAAGGACATATTTCTTGTAGTGTCATGTCCATTTTAAACGTAGTTATTATAATTATTTTTGTATTAAACATTTTTGTTAAAAAATGGGTCTGACAACATTTATTATACTATCCATTTAGACCTTTTATACAACATTAAATGCAAAATAATCACTTTATATATGATTATTTCTCTTCCATCTGAGAAATTTTGATGGTTTCATAAGCATAAATGGAAATTAATATGACCAATCATCACCATTAATGAATAACATATATCAATTACAACTAAGCACTCTAACTTCTAGTTTTGCCCCCGTAGCTGAAATCTTGATCTGATCATGCATTTTAGATTGTGAGATCATCGATCGGTCGTTCAACTAATTAACCACTTTTATTAGACAAAATATGTATGAAATATATAATTTATAATATTATATGTATATATATTGTACAGCTCAATATTCCATGCACGTACCATATATATGCACCAAATTAACAAGATCTAATAAAGCTAAAATAAATGTAAAAAGTGATATATTAATGCATGCATGCATAATGCTTGTATAATACATGGAAAAGTACGCATGCATAATTAATATCTTGTTGTCATTCATTAATACACATTAATTATTAACGCAACAGATCATCATCATCTAGCGTCGTCTCGTCATCGATTTCATGATAATTTGTGAATGATCAATACTGCATGCCTACTGGCCGGGGTTAAAAGCTGCCTTAATTATTTTCCATGCACATCCTTTCTACTGATCAAATGGCCAAATGGGAACCATATAAATATATATATATATATATATATATATATGTGGCCATTGTTCTATATATACATTATTTGAGTATTTAATCACTGTGCAACCATTGCAATCATGCTGCTTCATTAAAAATAATTTTAATTTTATAAAACTATTATAAATATAAAAATATTATAAAATAGTTTTAAAAGAATTATAAATTGAAATTCTCCTATATAAAAATCCTAGAAAAAAAGTGTCAATCGATGAGGGTTAGGCCTCGTTTGGTTACATATATCATGAGATGAAATGAGATAAGAAATATGTTAATAATAGTGAGATAGTTTGTGAATAACAGTTAAATGGTTTAAATTAAAATATTTTTTGTGATTTTGATAAATGATAGTGAAGAAGTTCAATAAAAATATCATAAAGTCAAAATATTTTTAGAATATAATTTTTGTTTTAAGATTTGAAAATATTGGATTGTTTTTTGTGTTTTGTTTGGAAGTTTGAAAAAATCATAATAATTAGGTAATGACTAGATAAAAATTTTGAAAATTGAAAAGTATTTGTATTTGAATGGTATTTAGATATTTAGATGAGAGTAGATGAGATGAAATGAGTTGAGACCATCTGACGAGGCCTTATTCATAATATCGACAAATTCAAATAAAGCTGGCAACATGGGCTAGTGTAAATTAATTTTGAGATTAGAGATTCCTATTAGGACTAAACAAAAATTCAACTTCGAATCTAACTCCGCTCTGACTTTGACAAAACGGAGTCGGAGTTGATTTTTTTTTTTTTTTCATTTGGAGGTGGAGTCGGAGGTGTCACTGGACCGACTCCAACTCCGACTTTGCCCTCTAACTCCAACTCCAACTTTAAATCCGACTCCAACTCTGAATCCAATATCAATATTGTACATATGTTATAAAAGTGTGTATTTATCTATATATTTATATAGTTATATAACTAAAACTTATATAGTTAAATTCAATAATATACTAGTATGAGCTAGTTATTATAAAATAATATATTTATACTATAGTATAAATAGACTAATAGTCTAATGATAGTTTAGTATATGTAAACATCATAATATTACTACCAAGCATAATCAAGTATAGAAATAAATTAGACATATACTAATTTACTAAAGTATAATAGCATATAATTAAATATTAGAAAAAATTCTAGTATATAATTAAGTTAGAAATAAGTTAAACATTAGTATAATAACATATAAGTAGACACTAAAAAATAAGTCTAGTATAAAAATAAGTTAGATATTATTATAGAAGTAAATTAGTTGTGAATGATTTAGTTCTAGTTTTAATTTTTTTGAAAAAATTGAAATTTGTAAGGTGACAAAAAATTCTTTTTAAAAAAAAAAAAAAAAGACTAAAATGGAGTTTAGATTTCAACTCCAACAAAATCAGAATCAGAGTTCGAGTCGGATTTATAATATAAACCAAGTCCAAAACGCCATCTACTAGGGCGCGCAGACCCCTTCATGCCTCCAAATGGAAATAACAACGCCCACTGAAGGGCCCAAAAGCTTGGGTTTCCATATGAATAATCACCACTTCGGAGACTCATAATCTGAAAAAGAAATTTGGAGCTTTATGGGCCATATTTTACGTTTGATTTTTGAGATAGCCTTCAAAGACTCAAAAAAACACACCAAAGGTGATCCCAATTAGCACTTCAGCATCCCCACTCTATTATTACGTTACATACAATCATTCATTTTAAAAAAAAGTAAGATTTGTTATTAAAAAATTAATTTTTACATATAAATCTTATATTTATTTATTTTTTTTTAAAAAAAGTGTGCAGAACTTACGCACTCTTTAACTGTAAATATCATTTCTTTATTATTTATTACTTATGACATCAACTTTTTTTTTTCAAATAACAAGTTTTAAGATAGATGGATAATACCACATCGACATAATAATTCTATTTAAAAAAGGCTTTGTATATGTAAAAAAATTTTAAAATTTTTTTATAAATTGATATCATTTCATATAATACGTTAGACTGCAAAACAATCTTTATTATAAAGTAAGTAGATACTAAGCATCAACAATGCATCAACAGTGAATAATAAAGCAAGGCTAGGAGAGTAGAAATTATTGTGAGCAAGGCAAGCAGGCCCCGCCCAACCACCATGACATCTTTTAATTAGAAATAAAAGTGACAGCTAATTGCGGGCAAAAGTGGTTTCCTAGGGCATAACAGCCCCACCATAAGAATCATTTTCACAGCTGTGTTTGTGTCCCAATACTTCCACAACTTGTATGTTTACACGTGATCTTAATTTTCTTCATTTCTTCCTTCGGATAGGACCAAATTAAACAATCATTACACTTTGTTACGGCTCCTGTGACTTAATTTTGTCCGTCCATAGTTTTTACAGCTAGATATAATCGTAGATTACCTAAACGTCGTATAATTTTTTTAAAAAAATAATAAAGTTTATTATTAAAAATTATATATTTTTTTTTATAAAAAGATTATGTAACGCTTGTACATTTTATAACTGTAAATATCATTTCTCTATTTTAACATTTTATCCGTGGTGAGTATTATAACCCATGATTTCATTCTCCTTATTATTACAAAGAGAGGAAGTATCATTTGAACTATAAGTTGACCGATTGGGAAATTATAAAATTAAATATTCACACAGAATTTATCCTAATTAAAATGCAAAAATAAGATATAGAATTAATTAAACAAGTTGGAACCATTTTTCTAAAGTTTTAGAGGATGTAACTTTTAATATAATTTGGGTCGATGATATGGAATTTTATTACCGAATTGAAAGTATTAAACAACTCGATATGCCTACAAATCCAGCCGCCTTGTGTCATTACTAAAAGCATCCCAATTATTAGTTATAATATAATAAAAAGGAAAAAATTACTTTACCTCCCAAAGTGTACCGTTCTACTTGATTGTCCGGAATTTTTTTTTTTTACTTAGTGATTAAAAAATTAATTTTAAGTGTATTAGTATATTTTTTTTTATTTTTTAAAAATATTTAAATATATTAAAAAAATGTGATTAAAAAAAAAAAACTCAAAAGAAACGTGCAATAAGTAGAGTGGACTATTCTGAACTGATATAATAATGTTCTATTCACAAATGGTTATGATGTAACATAATTTAATTTGTAATAAAAATTTTTAAATTTAAATATTATAAATCAAATAATGTTATATTAATGATGCAGATAGTGGTGTTATTTATACTGACTTAAAAATAGAATGATCTATATATAAATTATTCTTCTATTTTTTTTTTCTCCAAGTCTTTTTGGGATAAACTCTTATTTGCACAACAAGGCTTTTTTTGAACCATAATCTTGTAATTAATGGTGCTTATATTTTTCTTTTAAAGAAAAAAAAAAAAACAGTTCTACTTCGCTGTTAATTAACCATTTACTTCTTTGTCAATTCATATTTTAGCCAAAACGTCAAGTAGAGGCATAAGAGCCTATTTGAAAGTAATGTTACACAATTTTCTCAACCTCTGTATATAATATTGTTTTCAAATTTTTAAATTTTTTTTGAGTTTAATTTTTGTAAACTAATTTAATTTTTTTATTTATTATTTATATATTAAATATTTAATAAAAGAAAAAATAATAAAAATTTTAAAAAATATATAAATAGTAAGAAGTTATGTAGAATTTTTCTTTACAAATGGCAACTAACCCAAAAGCTTCTTAGTCATACTTCTTTGGGGGAAAAGGAGAAAAGTCATATTCAAGCTATCATCACTATTTTTAGGAGCAAAAAAATAGCATGTTTGTTAAAAGAGAGATGATTTATTAGAGTACTAAATGAAATCTCGTCCAAGTCTTAAAAAAAAAAAAAAAAAAATTATTATATAAAAATTTGAAAAACTCACTCTTTTTTTTATTTTTATTTTTATTTTTATTTTTATGGAGCCCACTTTTTTAACAAAATGGTTGTTGTACATTTGAACTTATATCTTGCATTACTATTGTTAAAATTATATGCTATTAGAGCGAAAATTTACATGCAAAGCTTTTGGAAATATGCACGCAATTAAGATTTTATTAGTCGTTGAACTAGAGTTTTGTTACATAATTCGGTGTGCTAAAACACTATTTATGATATAATTCATTCAATAATCAAAATATCAATCATATTTTAAAATCACTAATGTGAAATGTTTTCTTTCACATCAGTTGTGCGTTTAGTGTGTAAAATATAAGAAAATAAATGCATATTTTTTTCTTTAATCACTATTCAAGTAGTACTGTTTAAAAATCTATACATTACACACCATCTACTTAGCATAATTTAATTCAAATTATAACACGTTAATGATATATACACGTGCAAGGCTTTGTCATTCCTAAGCTTCAATTTGAAGGTAATTCATAGAATTATTATTCATTCTCTATTCATATACTAAATAATTATTTATGCATGCTATTTCCTTTAAGGAAAAAACAAAAAGCAGACAAATTCTAAATAATT
The DNA here is from genome assembly GCF_001411555.2 of Juglans regia. Lineage (NCBI taxonomy): Eukaryota > Viridiplantae > Streptophyta > Magnoliopsida > Fagales > Juglandaceae > Juglans > Juglans regia. Next base: position 23,078,286 of record NC_049914.1, on the reverse strand, counting down.
TATGCTATATACATACATTTTCCCTTTTTTCCTTCCAATTTTGTGTTTCTCCTTTCGAAAAGGTAATAAAGTATTAAAACGACCCTTTTTCTGAGGGGTCTTCTTCTTTTTTGATTGGTGAGACTTGAGAGGATAAAAAAAAAAAAAAAAAAATGGACGAAAAAAATGGAAGTCTCTCAGAAAGTTCTAACGTCCCTTTCTTCACTGCAATACAGAGAAGTATATATACCTGCACGCAATCTCTCTAAGCCCCCCGTCATCAGAAGCCCCATCCCTTCTTCTCTTACCCACCAAACAGCCAGCAGCGCCGCTGCAGACAAAGTTACCATCACCTCGTTCTGAATTCTTTTATGTCGCATTTTACTTGATTTCGTTTTGCTTGCCTTGCGAGATACCGTATTTTTGTGTTTTGGAAGAGTAATTTTGTGTTAAAATCCCCATCACTGTCGTTGCTTGTTTTGCAATAGCCCAAATTGGTGGCCGGTGGGGTGTATTTTAGCTAGCGTATAAGTTGTTGTTTTACGAAGGAAAAAAAGAAACATACTGTTTTTAGATCCTGTTATTTATGTCATAGATATAGACAAATATAAGCTTCTTTCCAGCCTTGCGTATATTATCTCCCGTACTGCATATCTATTGGAGAAGTGGGTTTCTGAAATTTTTACTTTCTGAATGGGAAAGTGGTGTGTTATTGTTTTCCCTCTTCTTCTGTTCTTGTGTCCTCTGTTTCATGGAGGAATAAGTACTGTAGTTGCCAGAGGCCAGGAAGGATCAGAGGAATGGGGATATGTTGAAGTCAGACCCAGTAAGCCAATGACTTATGATTGTGAAACGTTTCATTCATCACAATCTTCTTCTTAGTTTCTCACAAACCAGGTGTTTTTATTTGATTTTGGATTGAGTTATGCAGAAGCCCACATGTTCTGGTGGCTTTACAGAAGTCCCTATAGAGTTGAGGATCCCTCCAAACCATGGCCAATCATTCTTTGGTTGCAGGGTGGACCTGTGAGTATTGGGAACACTGATTTTAGAAATGAATGAATGAATGCCCGTTTCTGCATCCTCATATGTCAATACCCATATATGTGATTATTAATTCACTGTTAATATCAGTATTAACTTGTTCGTTCGTTTGCTTGTTTATTTCTTCAAAACATTAGGGTGCTTCAGGAGTTGGGATTGGCAATTTTGAAGAGGTTGGGCCATTAGATGCAGATTTGAAGCCGCGGAATTCAACATGGTTGCGAAAAGCTGATCTTTTGTTTGTGGTAAGTCTGCCATGATGGGGAACTCGGTCACCAAGTAAAATGGTTTTAGTTTTTATTAATTTAGTTATTATTTCAAACAATTTTGTTTGCTTGGAACGTAGGATAACCCAGTTGGAACCGGATACAGTTTTGTGGAGGATGAAAAGCTGTATGTCAAAACCGATGAAGAGGCAGCAACTGATTTAACCACTTTGTTGGAGAAAGTATTCAATAGAAATGAGAACCTCCAAAAGAGTCCTCTGCACATTGTGGCAGAGTCTTATGGTGGAAAATATGCTGTCACTCTTGCGCTGTCAGCACTAAAAGCCATAGAAGCTGGGAAATTGAAGCTTAAACTGGGAGGTAATATCTCTTTTCAAGCAATCCTTCTCCAATGAGAGAGGAGTAACTTTCATTTACAGCAAAGCCTTATTTTTTTTTTTATCATTTCTTCCTTATGTAGGAGTGCTATTAGGGGACAGCTGGATCTCCCCAGAAGATTATGTGGTACAAACTAGTTTATTTGTCTATTTCACTTGATGACTAATCTTGGGAATCAAACTATGCAAAATGGAACTATATATCAATTTGATAATGCAGTTTGCATGGGGTCCTCTTCTGAAAGATCTATCGCGGCTTGACAATAATGGGTTGCTGCAATCAAACAGGTCTATCTTATACACTTCATAACTAAAATGTAAAAAAAATAAAGCTATCTTGAGGATTGGAAACTTTCAATTAACTAACAAACCCATTTGAGAAAACAGTCTGGCTCAGAAGATCAAGCAGCAAATTGAGCAAGGTCAATATGCTGGTGCAACCACTTCATGGATGGAACTTGAGTCAGTGATTGGCTCCAACAGTGATCATGTGGTATAGTATACTTTTACCTCATACCTTGAATCTTAAATTCAATTGTAGCATAATATTTATGATGTTTGTTACTCTCTATTTTTTTTTTTTGGGGGGGGGGGGGGGATTTGCAGGACTTCTACAATTTTCTATTGGATTCGGGATCATCAGACGCTGTGTCAATGACAGCCATAGAATTGAAAAAAGGGATTGCAGTAAAAAGATATTCGAGATATTTGAGTTCCTTAAGGTCTTCTGCTGGTGGTGGTGGCGGCGATTTGGATAGTTTGCTGAATGGTGCCATTAAAGAGAAGCTTAAGATTCCGGACAATGTAACGTGAGTTTTCTTCCCTCTAGAAGGAGAATATATATATATATATATATATATTCATTTATATAACCCATGAAAGAAGTATGAGTCTTTCCTTTACAGGTGGGGAGGGCAGTCAGATTCTGTTTTCGATAGTCTGGCAGGGGATTTCATGAAACCCAGGATTAGTGAGGTAATTAATAAAGTTGGCTCTGAAGTACCTTTTTTTTGCTCTGAAGCACTTAAATATTTCATATATGCCTTCAAATGGAAAATTCCAAGATATTACAGCTTATGAATTTATCTTTATCTTCATTTACTTAATGTATCAGTTATCTCAGGTAGCATAGCTGGTAGTTAGTTAGTTAGATAGCTCAATTGTATATATAGCCAACTTGTACAGATGATTCATTCATTCAGTTGTACTTCAATCCATAATTCTCATTTCTGTTTCTCTCTGTTTTTCTTGCTTCCCAAACAATCTTGATTTCTTCACAAGAACTTCCTTTCATTAAGATGGTTAAAGTTTTCTGTCTTAGAAGATCTGATATAAGTAACCCAATTCTTTTTCTTTTACAGGTTGATGAGCTCCTTGTTAAAGGAGTGAATGTGACTGTGTACAATGGGCAAGTAAGATTTCCTGTCTTCTTTTTCAACGATGCCTTCTGTCCCCCACACAAAAAGATAATATTAATAATGACAATGAATTCAAAGCACTAGAGAAGGGATTGGATTCGATCAGGACCACTCACTCACAAGATTTTTCTCCCTTGCTATTCAAATCTATGTTGACTATGTGAATCATTTAGTAGTTACTAAACTCAAAACTAGTTGGTTGATTTTTCTGGTTTCTTTTAGATATATAATTAAATTTTCTGATTTTTAATTGCAGCTTGATCTTATTTGTGCCACCAAGGGGACAGAAGCCTGGATTGAGAAGCTCAAGTAACTCTTATCCCCTTTCTTAATTTGTTATCCTTTCCTTTCTTTTCCTGCTATATATCTTGAAGGGGGGTTTTATGTTGTCTTTACTGCTGTATGTGTGTATTAGGTGGGAAGGGCTACAAAAATTCTTGAGCATAGACAGAACCCCTCTCTATTGTGGGGATAAAGAAAGAACAAAGGGTTTCACCAAGTCATACAAAAACCTACACTTCTATTGGATTCTTGGAGCAGGCCACTTTGTAAGTCAAAGTCTTCCACAACTCTCCTCAAGTCTTTTCCTACTTCATCATGCCGTTGATCTACCCCACTAAGAAAATAATCATATAAAATTCATTATAAAATTCAGATTATCTTCCTTTTTTTGGTTGGCACTATCCCATAATTATGATGGAAACATCATATTATTTTAGACCTTCTTCACTTAATTAACTCAGGATTATTAGATTAGGACCAATTTTTTGGAGCAGCACCACCTATCCAGCACACATGACATGCGTTCATTGCCAAACTGTGCTTGTGATAAAATTGAATGTGTTAAGCTAGTTTGGTGCTACAGCTTTAAATTGAAGTAAATTGAGAGTCCTAAGTTGTTGCACTGGTCTCTTTCACATGTTTGATTTTAATGGTGTATGAGTGTCAGGTAGATGTAGTGGAGGAAAACAAGCCTGAATAGCTCCAAAGTCCACGTACGGTCGAAGAAAGCCCCTCTCCATTTTGGTTAAAAAAAAAAAAGAGACAAAACACGTCTGAGCATTCTCAGTCGAGCATTGCTACACAACCCCACCACACTCCACACTTTTTAAAATTTTTTAAATTTTTAATATTTTAAAAAATTTTTTTTTTTTGAGTTTATTCTTTTTAAATTATTTCAAATTTTTTATTTATTATTCATATAATAAATATTTAATAAAAGAAAAAAATAATAAAAATTAAAAATAATGTAGAATGTGGAGTGTTAGGAGGTTGCGAAGATTTTTTATTCTCAGTTACCTTAGCCCGGTAATTGCATGCACGATTGCTGACATGATGTGTAACAGCATGACCTGTCTAACCTCACATGGGTGCAGAAGATGATGGACCAAAAGGGCCACAAATGACAAAATCATTTTGGTCCATCCCACAAACCGCTTTGCGAGTGGCTGCCATTACCCTAAACAAAAAGTTAATGAAGGGAAAGGACCAAAAAAAAAGGGGTAGTTTTATATTTCTAAAGGGAAAATGGGTAGATTATATTTTTCTTGTTTCAGTTGCATGCTGTATACAGACAATTATGTGAGAGTATACACGTCCGGTTCTCTAAATTTTTTCTTAAATTTTAGTTAAAAATGACTCTCCTTATAATTTTATCTTAAATTTTACTCATTTTTAAAAAACTTTCTACATTTCATTCTCTATCATTTCTCTATTCTATTAAAATAATATTCTTCTATTATTTCCTTGTTACTTTTTTCCCTCACTCTCATTTACAAACTTAACTACTTAATATTTTTTCTTATGTTTTGAACTATTATTATAATTAATATTTTAAACAAAAATTTAAATTATTTTTTTATGGGTTTGATAATATTTTTAAAATTATTATTTTTATATTTTAGTAATTATTTAAATTATTTTTAAAATTATAATAAATATGAATATAAAAGAAAATGTAGTTAATTGGAAGAAGAATTTATTTTATTTATTAGATTAAAATATTAATAAAAAATGTTAGTAGTTTTTTGAGTTTTTTTTTTAAATTCTTTCTTATAATTTACGGAAAACAGTGATACGAGGAATGGCATGGCATGGGATGGGATCATGGGATGCTCTGAGGGATGGTAAGGTACTGAGTGTACCGTGTCTGCAAGTTCAGGCAGTAATGGTGCAAGTACTATTTTAGATTAGATAAGAAGTGTCAGCCTTCAGGGGGACTAGAAATCGAAAATCAGAGATTCAGAAAGGCTCATGACTTTCTGAAAACAACGTGACTGAAGAGTTGGTCAGATATCATATATCATATGCTTGCGTTTGATATTCTGATCACTTTTCTAAGGAAGGAACTGTTCACTGATTTTTTGTTTTTTCTTAATTTATTTGCAGGTACCAAATGATCAGCCCTGCGTTGCATTAAATATGGTGGGTGCCATCACCCAGTCCCCAGCGCCCTCTACTTAGAAATCGAAGGGAAAAATGACCTCTAAACAGTTCTTCAATACGCCAACGAGAAAGAGGGTTGATGGGAGATGGTACAGATTATGCAGTGTCAACAAGCATGCCAATAAGAGAGAGAGAGAGGTGCAGTAAATATAATGCAACGATATTCATATATAGTTTCTTCTCTTTCTCTTTTTCTTTTTATTTTCTTTTTCTTTTTTTCTTTTTCTTTTTAAATAAATTAAACTGGAGGGGTAAATTATTGGTGGGGCCCAGACGAACTGTGTAGGACAAGTTGATGGGAATGCTTTTCCACTTCTCGTGGGAAAGAGGAACCAGTTTCGTCAACTCATGCACTGCATGATGGGCACTTCTAGAAATGCTGTATGTGTTCTATTATTGTTTCACAGCTCCATTCATTATCACTGTCTGTCTTTGGCTTTAAGCAACTATTTTACACAAAACACAAAAGTATTTGATTAATCAAATAACATAATTTCTCTCTTAAATATATTTCTAGTTGTTTCTTCTTCTCTTGTCAATTTTGTGTGTATGTGATAGTGTGCGTCTGTTATGTGTCCATATATGGCTTAAGGATTGACATCTTAGAAAACCAGCTTGCTAGGTAGAGGTGCCCCCAAACTTTTATGCACACATCATTTTACTCCTAATCAATGTGAGATCATAACATATCCCCACCCTTCAAGACCGTTGGTCGAGCACTATGGGAGGGTTTCACCAGGTTGGGGCAACATGACCCGTTCCACTGGATCCATAGCTGGCCACTCCACAAGCCTAGCTTGTTAGGCAAGGCAGCATGAGAGCTCACAAAGGGCTCTGATGCCATTTGTTATGTGTCCATATATGGCCAAATGATTCACATTCTAGAAAACCAGCTTGCTAGGTGGAGGTGCCCCCAAACTTATATGCACACATACCATTTGACTCTTAACCAATGTGAGACCATAACATAGTTGTGGGGAGGATGAAAATGTTTGTGATTGAGATTATGGGCTATAATCCTTATGTAAATGGGGAGAGAAAATTTATCATCTCCAACTTGGCTCCTACCTCTTTTGCTTGGGTAATAAAGAGGAGCTAGCTCATTGGCACACCCTTCCCGGCATCCCCACATTGTTTGTTTTATGGCTTTTAGAGCACTCTCATTGGATTAGCTAAAGTTAAAGTACATTTTTTATGAATGCAAGATGAATTTAGCATTTAGCTATTACATTCATATAAGTTTCTACATTGGAATAGCCATTTTTTCATTATATGATAATAAAATAATATAAGATAAATTTAACTTTGACTATTCACATCAAATCTCCAAATTGGATTATCCATTTATTCATTATATAGTAATGAGTAATTAATAATTTTGAAAATTTTTTAATTTTTTTAATTATGAATTTATTTTATTTTATCATATTTTACTATTCATAATATTATATATTAATTAGTAATTGTATTCTAATTATATTTTTTCAATTGTCATTTAAAATGGAGAGAGAAATAATTGATATTAAAAAGAAAGAGAAATAAATAATATAAAAAGGATTTGATGAATGAATAGTGTGTTCCAAATTTAGAAATTAGTTTGAATATTACTGTAGCTATATTTCAAATATTTGGAATATAGCTAATTCAATGTGAGCAATTTATTGACCTAATAGCTAAATTTTCATTGGATTTAGCTTTTAGTTAATCCAATAAGAATGCTCTAAGGCTTTTAGACCTCTTTATTTCTGTTGCTTTGTTACAAATATTTTATTCAAAAACTCTATCCACCATCCCCAAGCGGGATGGCTAAGAATAGAGACGAATTAGTCAAAACAGAAACCCATGATGACTAATGAGTCCCCTTAGTCGTATGCAACCTATGAGCTGTGAGGTGCACAGAGTTAAGGCACGAAGCCGCCTCAGCTCCAACAAGCAATATTTGGCAACGGAAGTCCGACGAAATGAGCTTTTTTCTTCGGCACCCAGATAAGGAATAGGGAAATCCCGTTTTTACCAACCCTGTCGTGAGGGTCCTTCAGCATTGACTGCACCTCAAAGCCCAAAAGCCTTATTTTTTTTCACAATTTTGAATAAGAATAAAGGAGAGCACATATTTGATTAATGTAAGCTTGCCTCCAGTAGAAAGGAGGTGACCCTTCCAGCCATCTTTATCTTTTTTTCGAATCTTGGGAAGGATTAAAAGGAAGGAATTTTTCCATAAAAAAGAGGAGTGCCAAGGTAAGTGGTAGGAAAGTTGCCTTCATTAAAATCGGTAGTAGAAGCAATAATATGTCTTCTAGACATTGTGAATTTGTTATAAACTAAGAATATACTTTTGGAATGGTTGATCTTTTGACCAGAGTCTTTGTAAATAATAGGAATTTCATGAGTGGAAATAGTGTTTTTAGAACTATTGGTGAAAATCAAAAGGTCATTCGCAAAAAAGACATGAGAAAATGGGAGTGCAACCCCTAGGGGCCACATAAGGAGTGACATAACCTTCAGTCATAAGATGGTAAAGACCTCTACTTGGGGGTTATTCACAAAGAATAAAAAGGAGAGGGGATAATAGGTCCCTTTATCTAACGCCTCTACTATAAGTGAAATAACGCGAGTTAATACAATTTAAGCAAACAAAGAAGGTAGGGGGTAAGAAAAACATTTCTGAAATAAAGAGATAGTTGGCTCATTAAAACCAAAGGAACAAAGAACACGGGAGAGGTAAATCAAGTTGACTCTGTCAAGGGCTTTAGCCATGTCAACTTTAAGCATAACATTATTGCCTCTTATGTTTCTAGCAAGACTATGAGTAAGTTCTTGAGCAAAAACAAATACTATCAGTAATGACTCTCCCTTCAACAAAAGCACATTGGTGGGCCGAAATAAACTTTGGGCAAGATGGTGGCAAGACGAGAAGCCAGAATTTTAGAAAACATCTTATAAGACACTTGGAAACGACTGATGGGTCTAAAATCGAATAAAGTGGAGGGATCTTCTTTCTTAGAGATTAAATAATTGAAAGCGTGTTTCAAGGAAGGAGGCAAAGGCTCACCTTTGAAAAGATCAGTAATCACCTCAAAGAGGTCTAGATGGATAATAGCCTAACAAGAGGTGTAAAAAGAAGAAGAGAGGTCATCCTGACTAGGAGCTGAGTCTAAAGAGATGCTATAGACAAATTGCTTGACTTCTTCCAACGAAGGATGTTTGAGCATCAAAGTATTATAATTATCAGAAACCAAGTTAGGAATTAAATCAAACAAGGAGCTGGAAGAGTGAGTCGGAGAAGCACTTAAATGATTGTTAAAGAAATCCACAGTAGCTGAGTGAATAATCTTATGCTTAGAGGAGGATAAAGAACGATCAGGGAGAGTAAGGGAAGTAATAGAAGCCTTTGATCTCCTCTTGTGAGCGGCCATTTGTTGGAAGAAATTGGTATTTTTTCACCCTCACATAACCACTTAATTCTGGATTTTTGTGTATAAAAGATTTCTTTTAGGAGCAATTTGTCATTATACTCTTTTTCTAGATTTTGCAAAATGACCAAATCAAAGTTAAGAGCATAGTTTTGCAATGAGAGTTCAGCAAGTTGTATTTTATCATGTAAATCAACAAGGTTTTGAAAAACATAACCAAAAATTGAGTGATTCCAATCTTTTAAAGCAAATTTTACACGTTTAGTTTTAAAAACAAGTTTATTTAAGCCATAGAGACGACAATGTTTCATGAAATAAAATAAATCCATTATTATATTTGTAATAAGATATTTAGAATATATTTCTTCATAAAAACCATAAGTGATATTTCAGAAACTCATCTTTCATTCTAGTTTATCAAATTTCATGTAAAATCTATATATTTTAATGTCACATTAAGCATATAATGTTACAATTGAAACCTTAAATGCTATGTATCAGCTACTATTCACTCTCACATCACACACGTATAACTTTTTCATAGGGTGTGAAGTGGTGAATATTGGTTGATGAGAATAATTTTTCCAATAAATTTTTCTTACTGAATGAAGTCTAGAGGATAAAATTTCTAAACTATTTTTCACATAGAATATCAGCGTTAAATGATTCTTCTTTTATTTATTTCACTTTGTATTGCATATTAAGAAACATAATATTGTATAATAAAAAACTTTTGTGATTCATATTAATAAGATTATTATTTCTTATGAACTTAGTTATAATATAATCTTGGAGGAAGCACATCATAGAAATTAAATAATAAGAAAAAACTTGGAGAGTGACATTTTTTTTTTTTGGGGGGGAGGGGTTGGCCCCCCTAAGGTTAAATGTAGTTCCGCCGTTGCTTCTTCCTTCCGATGGGGATGGCCCCCCTAAGATTAAATGTAGTTCCGCCGTTGCTTCTTCCTTCCGATGTCCAAACATCTACACACATTCTTCTACTGGATAATGGATTCACCGGCTGCAATCCTTCATATGCCCAAAGAATTGCAACCCAACTTCAATGTTTGAGGTTGCACACTACGAATGGTCTCGATTCTTCCAAATATGGCCCTCCAAGCATCTGTAATGGTCCCTACACATTGGCACAACCTCCCACAAGCAATCTTGGACACTTTCGACTCAACCGTCCATAACATCCTATCCATTCTTATTTCTGCTTCTCCTAACTAATGATGTCAAATGAAAGAAATAGAGTCCTCCATCAACCAGCTCAAAATAGTAAGATGCAACACATCCTAAACGCTTTTAGTCTTGGCAAAGTAGCCCACAAGTTGGACTGTTAAATAATACACATGGCGGTAGGATTGTTCATCAGACCCGAAAAACACTCTTCCGACCTGACCTGAACCAATGTAATTCCATTTGGACGTTTGGCCAATTAATTGATCAGCCGACACAAAATTTTGCCGGAAGAAGTAGGTATTCCAACCTAACCCCCTTTTTTTTTGGGTGTGGTAATAATCTAAAAAAATTTGATTACCCTTCTATACAGAAAATTTGAAATGGTTTGTTCCAATACTCTTTTGTGATTTTATGCAGGAGGTTGTGATCGTGCACTAATTTGCAAAATTTGTTTGTTTCTGAATTTCAATGTAATTGGAGTTTACATTGTAACGAATGTCCTACGGTTCATTATATTTTCAACGGATGGCTCTGTATTTTTCGTCGTTGTTAGACTCTGATTTTCTTGTTAATTACACGACTTTTGAGAATAGTTAGTGAGTGGTGGAAGTGATGAGCAACACCACTTCAAGATTGCATGCTTATTGGTATCTTTATTGGTGTCTTTTTGTGAACTATGCCTATCCGACTCTCTGATGGAAACTAAGGTGGGCCCAATCTTAAAAGATCATTTGCAAGTTTCAGATGAGCCAATTACAAGATCAAGGGTTAAGAAGATCAATAAAGCAATGCAAAGATTGATGCAATCCACTTGGGACGAGTCTAGCAAGAGTCAAATATTCAAGATAGGCTTGAGAGAAGGAAATCTAGTAATCGTCGACGTGATACAAGTTATAGAAGAGTGCAACATAAATTAGGGCCTATTATGATGATTATGTGATTGAAAGTCTTGGACTAGTTTATTTCATTAAATCGGCTTATTTTATTAGTTCTAAGAATTAGTTTAGAATAATTGGGCTTGAGGATGTTTAGCCCACATATGTCTTGTTTCTTATCAACTAAGATTTTTGGGAAGACCTTGTATTTTGGTCAAGGGTTTATTTGGAAAGTTACTTTTAGCAACTAGGGTTTAAAGAAGTATTATAGCTAAGAAGTACTGTAGCCGCGGTACTATTCATCCAAGGGTGTTTTTAGAAGAAATTGTTTTATTTTGGTTAGGGTTTTAATTAGATTTTAGTTTAAATATTCTTTGTAGTCACATTTTAGGAAGTTTATGAAATTTGATAAATTTATTCATTGTGAGCTGAGTTTATCTCTTTTTGTTCTTGAATGAACTTTTGAATTTTTCAAAAGCAAATCACAACTTTTATAACATTCCTCCTTGTAATCTGGGTTCTTGAGACAGATTCTTCAACAAGTCTAGATTTTAATATAATCAAGGTTCTTGAGACGAGTTCTTATCGAGTCTAGATTCTCCATCTATTGACTTGATTTTGGCTTTCTTGGGTGAGTTTTCAAATTGATTGTCGGTTCAAGGGATTTCATTCTCACATGTTCATATCATTTGGTATTCAGAACAAGATTTCCAATCAGATCTGATTCTATCTTTTAATTTTTGCATCTATAAATTTAATTCTAGAGCATCATTGTTCTAGGGTTGCAAAAAACAAAAAAAACAAAAACAAAAACAAAAAATAAAAACAAAAAACAAAAGAACAAAAAACAAAAAGTAGGGTGCCAAAATTCTTGGGGCTTCTGGTTTGGCTGAAATTTGCATCATCTAGGCTTTCAAAATTCTAGAGTTTCTTATATCTCTAAGTTTGTCAATTACTTGGAGTGCCGTTTCATTGATTCTCTTCTACTTCCTTATCAATTCTTGTGTATTTGAATTCAATTGCTTGATCTTCACAATTGAATATTGTTGTTTGTGATTGAATGAGAAAGAAAATATGAGAAAAGAAAAGAAAGAAAAATAAAATAAAAGAAAATAAAGGAAAAGAAAAGAAAAGAAAATTTAAAAAAAAAGAAGAAAAAAAGAAAAGGTATCATAATCGAAGGTTGCTACATAGTTATAAAAAAGAGAAATAAATACATTTGTTTATTGAGCTTCATCATCACAGGAACTGAATACATCTTTCAAGTTGGTATCTTGTTTTATAATTATTTTTTCTCTCGTATAAATTCCTTGAGTCTAGTGTCATTTTATTCATTTCTTGTTTCTTGGATTTATATTACTGGTTGGAATAAAATAAGGTTGTATTGTCTTGATTTGGTTTAACTAGTTCTTAAAGAACTTGAACGGTAAAACTATTAAGGTAAAAAGTAAGAGAGTGTTAAATTATTATCAGGAAAAAATCAATTAAGAGTGAAACACAAGTGGAGTGTCATTATTCAAATGTAAACATGTAATTGAGTGTGTGAGGTTTTTCACTAACATTCTTTTTGTACAACACATTATGATATCTCATAAGAGTTACACATCACCAAATGGGATGGCTTTGTGTTGAAAACCATGTAATAACAGTTTGAGCAGTTGAATTTGATGTTGGGTGAAGTGATGGATATGATGGATCATTAAGAAACAGTAATTAGAAATCTATAGGGCATGAGAGATAGGAGGTGACATGAGTCTAGTGTTGAAAATGAGTATGAGAATGACAAGTATGATGATTCTCTTATTGTCAGGTGCGCACTCAATGCACAAATTAAGATAGATGATACAGAGCAGCTGAGCAAGAACATTTTTCATACTAGATGTCACATCAACAACAAGGTATATAGTATGATCATTGATGGGAGGAATTGTCTTAATTTGACTAGCACTACTTTAGTTGAGAAATTGAATTTACCTATCTTTAAACACCATAGACCATACAAATTGCAGTGATTGAGTGATTATGGGGAGGTTAGAGTAAATAAGCAAGTGCTAATTTCTTTTTCAATTGAAAAATATCAAGATGTGGTACTTTGTGATGTAGTGCATATGCATGCTGGCCATAATTTGTTGGGGAAGCTGTGACAGTGTGATAGGAAAATGATTTATGATGGGTTAAGGAACATGTAATGTTTTGAAAATGATAGAAAAATAATCAAACTTGCTCATTTAACTCAAACACAGATCCATGAGGACCAACTAGAGTTGAAAAGTGAGATTGATAAAAAAAAAAAAAAAAAAAAAAAGAAAGATTGAGATGAAACAGAAATACCAAGACCGGAAAGGAGAGAGAGCAAAAAAATGAAAGAGAAAAAAGATGAGAGTGAGACTGAAACCTCAAGAAAAAGAGAGAACATGTTGAAAAACAATTGGGAGGCTAAAAGTTCAAAAAAATAGGAGAGTGAAAGACAAAAAGAGAATGAAAAAGAAAAAGAGAGTGAGTGGAAAAAATAGAATGAGGCCGAAAATAGAGAGGTGACAGAGAGTCAAGAAAAAATAGTAGAGCCACGAGATGAAAATGAATGAGAGATTGCAGAGAGAAACAAAAAACAAAAGTGAGTTTTTATGTTAAGGCAAGCTTTTATACTAACGAACTTAACGACTCTTTGCCTAGTGTTGTTGTTTATTTGTGGCAAGGATATGAGGTCATGATTTCTAGCAGTGTGTTTAATGGATTGCCACTTATTAGAGATATAGAACATTACATTGATTTTGTGCCAGGTGCGACAATCCCTACCCAAGCTCTCTTTGAAGAATATGAGTCTTTAACGCACTTGATGGGATAAGGTAAGTTGAATAGAATGCATGCCAAGTGGGTGCAATTCGTTGAGACATTTCCTCATGTAATCAAATACACATAAGCTAAGAAAAATTTTGTGGTTGATGCTTTAGTAAGAAGGTATGTCATTGTCATAATTTTAGATGCAAAGTTATTGAAACTTGAATATGAAAAGAAATTATATGTTAATGATGATGGCTTGGTTAGTGTGTATGGAGTATGTCAGAAAGTCTCGTTTGGTAAATTCTATAAACTAGATCGATGCTTGTTTAAAGAGAATAGATTTTGTGTGCCTAATAATTTTATGCATAAATTGCTTGTGTGTGATAGACATGTTGGTTTGTTGGGTAATTTTGGTGTAATGAAGACTTTTGATGTGTTACATGAACGTTTGTGGCAATATCATTTGCTATTTATTGATGTGTTGCATGAACGTTTGTAAAAATATCATTTGTCATTCGTTAACGTGTTGCATGAATATTTGTAGGAGTATTGCTTGCCATTCATTGAGTTTGCATATAATTGGAGTGGTCATTTTGGTGCGAGGAAAACTTTAGGTGTGTTTCATGAACGTTTGTGGGAGTATCATTTGCCATTCATTGAATTGTTACATGGATGTTTGCAGGAGTATCATTTGCCCTTATTAGATAGTTCATATAATAAAACCTTACATACTATTATTTCTTATTCTCCATTTGAAATTGTTTATGGTTTTAATCTACTTACTCCTTTAGCTTTGATGTTTTTGTTTGTTGATGACAAAAGTAGCTTGGATGGACCTTTTCAAATTCTTGAAAAAATTAAATTAAATGCATATAAAGTGGATCTTTCAGGTAACTATCATGTTTATGCTATTTTCAATATTACTAATATTTTTTTCCTTTGATGCATGTAGAGATTCGAGGTCGAATCCTTTTTAGGAGAGGGGGAATGATGGGAACCAAGGTGAGCTCAGTCGTAAAGATCTATTGCAAGTTCCAGATAGACCAATTACAAGATCAAGAGCTAAGAATATCAATGAAGTAATGCAATGATTGATGCAATCTACTTGGGACGAGTCTTGCATGAGCCGAATATTCAAGATGAGCTTGAGAGAAGGAAATCTAATGATCATCCACGTGACACAAGCTATAGAAGAGTGCAATATAAATTAGTGGCATGTTATGATGATTATGTGATTGAAGGCCTTGAACTTATTTATTTCATTAAATGAGTTTATTTTATTAGTTATAGGAATTAGTCTAGAATAATTGGACTTGAGGATGCTTGGCCCACATATATCTTATTTCTTATCAACTAGAGTTTCTGGGAAGGCCTTGTATTTTGTCCAAGGGCTTATTTGGAAAGTTACTTTTTAGCAACTAGAGTTTAAAGAAGTACTGCAGTTGAGAAGTATTGTAGTCGCTATACTGTTGCTGCTGCACTATTTATCCAAATGAGTTTTTTGGAAGAAAGTGCTTTATTTTGGTTAGGGTTTTAATTAGATTTTGGTTTAAATACTCTTTATAGCCACATTTTAATAAGTTTATGAAATTTGATGAATTTATTCATTGTGAGTTGAATTTCTTTCGTCTTGTTCTTTAATGAACTTTTGAATTTATCAAAGGTAAATCACAACATTTATGACGTTCCTCCTTGTAATCTGGGTTCTTGAGACAGGTTCTTCAACAAGTCTAGATTTTAATATAATTTAGGTTCTTGAAACAAGTTCTCATCGGGTATAGATTCTCCATTTATTGACTTGATTTTGATTTTCTTGGATGAGTTTTCAAATTGATTGTGAGTTCAAGGAATTCTATTCCCACGGGTTCACATCACTCTCCAAGAGTGCATGCTGTGTCTCTACATATTTAATCATTCACAGTAAAATATAGTCAAATACTAATAACAAAACTTGGTAAGAAAAACAAATATCATTGCATTTGACACTGCTTAGCAATTAACAACTGTTTACATAAAAAAGAACAATCCAATTAAAGGAAACTTCCTGATTATACCAAAAAGAATAATATCATGCTTACATCATAAAGAGCAATATCCTAGTTACATCAATCGTTTTAATGGGAAATGATATGATGAGATCAACATAGACACATAATAATTCTTCAACACATTAAGTTGCCATTGCTCACAAAGATACAAGAATATGAAAGCTTTATTTTCCTATCATTGGTAAGGAGAATGTTAGTTGCAAAGATTCATTAGAAGATATGAACAATGAACATAGCTTTCTCCCTTTGCAATATGAATGGCCCATTCAGAATGGGTATAAAGCAAAGCCCCATTTTGGCGACATTACTTTTGGCAAAAAGGGAAAATGGATGAACCTCTAATAATACCACTGCTATTATGATCCTTAAAACAATACCCAATTCCAACTTCCAACCAATTAGTGAATACAAGTAATGGAAACTATAGTTTTATCAAGTTGGAAAACTACCCAAACCATTGACATCTTCTAAACTCTTACTAGAGTTAAGCATCTTTATGCAAACAATAAAAAGGATTATGCATCAATTATCTTGGAAGCATAAAAAAAAGGATTAAATGCATAATATTATAATACTATATAATCCAATTAATGACTGAACCAATCAGCAAGCAAATATGGTCTTACCCTTGGATTAGCTAGTTTTGGTCCAAAAGTACTTCAAGTAATCTTCAATCGACCTCATTCAAAATATTCTTTAAAATTATCTCTACATGAAAAAAAAATTATGTTAAACATATAATTAATTGAAAAGACTATATGAATATAATTTTCAAATATGAATTTTATCATTTTCTAATTTGTAGCTTTCAACATCTTCCATTATATCTTAGGAGTCATAATTAATGGAAGGAGCTATCAAACTAGTTTTGTGTGCATATAAGAGATTCAACTGTTATCGGTGCCAATGAGCTACGAAATGAATGTAAAAGACGACCTCCAACACTAAATGCCGATTTAGAAATAACAATAGATATGGAAATAACTAACACATCTCGAGCTATATTGGTAAGGATCGAATATTTGCTTGAGTTTACCTTCCACTATATTAGAATATCAAAGTCGGGTGTCAATCCTTCAACACTTTTCATGAAATACTTATCCAATTCTGATTTAGACTCTACCACACCTTTTGATGCATGATATTGGTGATACATACTAAATAGATACATACGAGAACTTCGAGTCGGTTTGGGTGAATGATTTAAATGTATAGTCTTACATGGCGGCTTCCGGTTGGGATTGTTTGAACGAACTCACACCCTTTTATTTGATTTTATCTTCTATTTTTTGTGCTACATTATAGGGCTGAGCAAAAATTTAAAAATCTGACTCCAAATTCGGAACGCTTCCAACTCCAACAAACGGAGTCGGAGAGTCGGATTTATTTTTTATTTTTCAGTCAGAGTCGGAGGTGTTGTTGGACAGGCTCTGGCTCTGACTTTGCCCTCTAACTTCGACTCTAAATCCGACTTCGATATTGTACATATGTTATAAAAATATGTATTTATCTATATATTTATCATATATACTAGTATAGTTATATAACTAGAACTTATATAGTTAGATTCAATAATATACTAGTATGAGCTAATTATTATAAAATAATATACTTATACTATAATATAAATAAACTAATAATATTTTAGTATATGTAAACATCATAGTATTACTACTATACATAATCAAGTATAGAAATAAGTTAGACTAATAAAAATAGACTTAATCAAGTTACTACCATGCATAATCAAGTATATATACTTATACTATAATATAAATAGGCTAATTATAGTTTAGTATATATAAACATCATTGAAATTACCCAAGTACTCCTGTAACGCGGCGAGAATATCTATCAATTCACTCAACAAATTGGTTAGTCGTCAAATATGCAATTAATTTGATAAACAATCAAATACATAAAATAAATGAAGTGCGTAGCACCAAGATTGGTATCGAAGGGAAACCCTTTAAAGAACTTTTTAAAGGTAAAACCCTACGGGGTAGCCAAACCCAGAAAAAAATCAATTTTATTATTTAAAAATCAATTTTATTATTGACACTCTTATTTTACCAGACAAATGACCCATTTTTCTTCTACCGCAATAACAGTTAGAACTTCGGACGATCTTCAAACATTAGCTTTTCTCCGGTGGCTGAAACTCGACTAATCAATTCTCCAACATGGAGTATGCACGCACTCAAAAAAGAGATATAAAACACTAGAAAATTCTCTTGAGAATTTTTTCACACTCAAGTACCACTCTTTGAGAGAAACAGTATGAAGATTCTCCAATGAATTTTTTTACCCAAAATATGCACTGGAAAATGCTCTAGAAAATATGCAGATTTGAATCTCTAAAAATTTTAACTAGTAGAATCCCTTAAATAAATTATTTGGAAAGAGTTCCAGTTTCAGTAGGATTCTGCTGACGGATAGAATCTGTCGTGAAGACGTTTCCTGATGGATTGCTGACATGTCGCGATAACTCTTCTCTGCAATTACTAATTTCTGTTCAGCTTCTGTTTTGGATAACTTCTTGATAGTTCAAAATTCTTTCTGTTTGATATATTCTTTTTGAATCTTCTATTCAGATCATTTGATATCTCCTATCTTTTCGAACATTCAATTTTGATTAAAAGTCTTTTGAACTTTTATCTATTTAACCACTTATCTTAGAATTCAAATACTTATAGATAAAGATAAAGACAAACTTTTATCTATTAATCTATTTATCTTTGAATTTAAATATTCATAGATAAAGATAAAGACAAATTACATTCATCCAATAATTCAAATAGATCATAGTCATCTAATCCTAGCAACAAACTTTTACATTAACAATCATAATATTACTACCATACATAATCAAGTATAGAAATAAGTTAGACATTAGTATTTAAATAAGTCTAGTATAATAAGTTAATAACATATATACTAATTTACTAAAGTATAATAACATGTAATTAGACACTAGAAAGTTTAGTATATAATTAAGTTATAAATAAGTTAGACATTAGTATAATAACATGTAGTTAGATACTAAAGTATAAGTCTTGTATAAAAATAAATTAGACATTAGTATAGAAATAACTAATAACTCCAGTATAATAAGTTAATAACACATAATATTAATTTACTAAAATACTAACTTACTAAAGTAGAATAACATGTAATTAGATATTAGAAATAAGTCTAGTGTAGCAATAAGTTATAAATAAGTTAGAACACTAGTACTATAATAACATGTAATATGATAGCATAATAACATGTAATGATACACAAAAAATAATATGTAATACTATAATATGATTACAAAATCTAATTAGACACTATATTATAAGTCTAGTATAAAAATAAGTTAGATATTAGTATAGAAGTAAATTAGCAGTGAATGATTTAGGTTTAGTTTTTAATTTTTTGTAAAAATTGAAATTTGAAAGCTTATAATTTTTTTTAACTGGGCTAAATATGAAGGAAAAAAAAGTCCAGAGTTGAAAGTCTAAATCCGTAGTTGATATTCGAATTTAAACTTCGACAAAGTCGATTGGAGTCGGAGTCCGATTTGAATTGAATCCGACTCCGACTAAGTCGGTGCTCATCCTACCGCAATAGTTATGATGAGATGTTTGTTGGAGAATCCACTACTTAGAATAAGTTATGTGTCATGAAACTTATGTTTATACCAAACCTTGCTTAGAAACAAAAACCGAATCAAGGATTAGGAAAGGCACGCAAGGGTGGGAAGAGTGAGAATGGGGTTTCAGTTGCATGCTGCATACAGAGACAATATACGTGAGAGATCGTGATCATGAGGTACTGACTGTATTGTCTGCAAGTTCAGGCAGTAATGGTGCAAGTACTATAGACAACAGTGTCAGCCTTCAGGGTGGTGGGGAGACTATAATCGACAATCCAAAGGCTCCCCGACTTTCTGAAAACAACGTGATTAATTAATGTGGTGTGGAGTGGTCGGATGTCATATGCCTGCGTATCAGATTCTCACTTTTCAGATTCTTACAAAAGATTCTCACTTTTCTTCTCTAAGCTGGAAGGAATTGTTTACTGTGATTTTTGCAGGGACCGGACCAAGTGATCAGCTAGCCTTGTTTATTAAACATGGTGGTGTCACCAGCGGCTTCTACGTAGAAATCAAGTGGAAATTGTTGTTCAGACAGTACAATAAACCAGCAAGAAAGAGGGCTGGTGAGATGCTCTAGATGCAGAGCCAATAAGCAAGATGCCATTTGATTTTCTCCGGTACATCCAACCTGTTTCTGGAGAAAGGAGAAAGGAGATCATGCCATTTTATCCAAAGATCAAGTATTATTTATTTTCTGGCAAAATAAACAAGGAAACTCTAGAGGGTGGAACAGCATAAGGGAAAACATGCCATAGGGAAAACAGAACAACAGTAACAAGATAGACAATACACATATATATAAGAGTCTTCCTACAGTCACCGAAGAAATTCTCGAAAATGTGTCTTGAATAATATTTTTTTTTATATTTTTTTAATTATTATAAATATATTTTTAAAAAATAAAAAATTCAAAGCATTATTAAAAAATATTTCTTTAATTACTAAATAATAAAAAAAAAAAATTCGAGACACAATTTCCAAAACCTAACTTTCGGTGGATTAGCATTTCTGTATATATAATTCCTTTCGACCAGTTAGTCGGCTTAAGAGTAAAGTAAAAAATATTTATTTTTTTTAAAAGACAATATTTTAGGTGCAAATTATTATTTCTTCAAAATTTAAGGCGAGCCAAATAGCCAAACAAAACTCATTGGCTATCATTACTTCTTTGTGGATTCCCTACGAACAAGTATTTTTGATAGGGTTTAAATTCTCCCAAAACTAAATAAACATGAAGAATGCTACGTTATAGAGTGTATAAATATTGTACAGTTATTTTGAAAAAAAGTTAGATCTACTATTAAGACTGTTCAACTAGGCTGGGTTTTTTTCCGGCCCGGTCCGGAACCCGAAAAATCGGATTCCGGTTCTGGGTTCCGGCCCGGATTAGGTTAAAAAATCCGGACCCGAGCAGGGTTACAAACCCGGTATAAAACCCGGTTCTCTTCTCCCCCACCACTCTCACTCTCTCACTCTCTCGTTACACTTGCAAGAAAGTGAAACCCTAAGTCTGTGCCTCCTCGCCGCCGCCTCTTCGTCACCGCATCTTCCTCACTGTATCTTCATCGCCGCATTGGATTTCTATATTTATCTATCCGTGAGTAAAACCCTAAGTCCGTGAGTCTGCTCTCTCTCTCTCTCTCTCTATCTCTATCTCTATCTCTATCTCTATCTCTATCTCTATCTCTATCTCTATCTCTCTATTGGATTTCTTGGTTTGGCTTTCCAAGAGAGAAAAGTATCAAACAGATCTGGGTTTGGGTTTGGGTTTGGGTTTGGGTTTGGATTTCTGGGTTTCTCCGTGAGTCTGATCTGGGTTTGATTTGAAAATTATTTGAGTACCTTTTTTTGTCTAATGGATGATGCTTCCTCTAAAATATGAGTTTTAAGTCACTAGGTTGCATACGGTAGATTTAAATAGAAATTATGTCGTCCATTCATTTGATTTTGAGATCTCTGTTTCTCTGCTTGTTGCATTAGCCTCTAGTGGCTTTAAGCTTTAAACTCTGCTCCCATGCAATGTCATAATATTGTCCCCATGATCATAGTTAAAATATATAAAATGAGAAGGAGTTTGTCAAAGGCATAAGCCATAAAGGTTTTGGAACTTTGGCAATGACAAAAATGGGTAAATTTATTCATAAAAAGCTTATATAAATTACACTTCAGTCTGCATTAAAAAACAAAAATCAAATAAGTAGGCTTCATACTTCATACAAATGTAAAAACTTTTCAACTTGGGCACCCTTGCTTGAAACTAGCTCAGCATGGAACCACATAGTGGTGAACAAATAAATAGGTTTCAAACAAATGAAAGTCTTGGACTTGGGTTTACAGGCTCTTTGCCATTTTCTATCAATCCATTGTCTCTGTTATGATGTTTCCAAACCTTTTGTTCCGAAACTAGTGCTTTATCACAATCTATAGAGTTCCTCATTGTTATAATTCAAATGAGACAGATCCATTGACCTAATCATGGAAAGAAAAGAAGCGAAAAAACCAGATTTTTTTTTTTTTTTTAACAAGGCAGGCATTCAAAGCTATTCAACAATTTAAACTGGAGGAAAAGTTTGCATATCCTTCATTCCCTCAAGTGAGTATGCCCATGAAGAGGTTCAGATCTTGTTTTCATGCATTGCTCAATGTGTCAATATCCAACCATGCATACAAAGATATGGCACTTCTAACAATCCACTGAATTCCCCATTCTCTGAAATGCAGGACACTTCGGGGATTCACCATGCAGGTGCAGTTGATATTAGCTCTGGCATGACACAAAATTCTTTTGACCTATATCCGGTAATACACCACCTTGCCGTGCCTCTTTTTCTTTGCAAGTAGGATGAATGGTCAGTGGTCACCACTTGGTTTTTCACTACCCTTGTATTAACTAGGACTATGAATTTTATTGCATAGTTTTCTTCTCTCCAGATTATGTTGTTTCCAAGTCAAGTATCTAGTTGGAGGGAAATGGATATATGTAATTAGTTATTCCCTTCGATGATCTATACAAGAATTTTGTGTTCATGTTCCCTTTGCATACTTATGAGTCTATGACCATATGTCTGTGGCTGCACCCAGTTCTCACGATGTGTTCATTATGAAACACAAGTTTGATTATAGCAACTATATCCTACATGTTTGATTCAACATGTGCAGGTAAAAATATGTTGAATGTGGCAATCTCTAGTGGTTTTAACTTCTTCTTCTTCTTTTTTCTTTCTTCTTTTTTTTTTTTTTTTTTTTTTTTTTTTTTTTTTTTTTTTTTTTTTCTTCTGTATTCAGATCTGGATCCTAACAAAGAGCCACAGTTGAAATACAAGAATACAAATTGCTGATGGAAGAACATGCTACTGATTTATAATTCATTTATTGTAATTTTTTATTTTGTAATGTAATGTAATGTATAAATACTAAATAATGTAATATGTAGTGAATTGCATTGTGTTGCATGCATTTTAAATATTATATTTCTTTTTCTAGGTAATTAGTTGTTTCTAAGTTTAGTAATTTTTTACATAAAATTTAGCTTTCTATTTTCATATATTTTTATTATTGTGGACAATGTTAACATACTTATTGAAAACATTTATTTTATAAGATTAAACAAATAGAGTTTGAATGTTATATCAACATTTATTTTATGAAAAAATGTTCAAAACAAGTAGGCCCTTTTGTTAAAAAAAAAAAAAAAAAAACGGGTTTAACCCGGAACCCGGAATCCAGGTTTTTAAAAACCCGGATTCATCCGGGTTTCGGCACGGATATGACCCGGGAAGACCCGGCCCGGGTTTGAAATCCGGGTCCCGGTCCGGGTATACCCGGATTCCCGAGCCGGAACCCGGATTAACAGTGCTATCTACTATTAAAAAAATATTTTTTTTATGTAGATTTCGTATTTATTCACTTTTTTCAAAATGATTACATGCACGACGCTTGCGCACTCATGACTGTAACTATTATTTTTCATCGACTTAAGTTACCTACGGTAGGAAAATGGAGTTCATCATCCAGGTTCTTAACAACATCCACACCATTGTATATATTTCGCACATTTCTTCACCAAAATTTCTCTTTGGAATTTGTAGGCCTTTTACCTGGAATGCACGTAGGAACTAATGGTGTTGGGACTCCTTGCAGGAGCAGTGAATGGGTGAACACCCAGCTATCACATAAGAACAAGGCAGCTCTTCCCATGGTGGAGTCACCATTCGCCCTTAATATTATGATTAGCTAGAGTAATGCTATAACCTATATAACGAATTAATGGATGTGGCTTCATGGATACGTTAGATCACTTTACATGAATAAGAATAACTTTCCAATCCAATGATGTACCATATAAAGCCATGCACATAAGTTTGTGAGTTTACTTATATAAAATTTCTTTGTGATTAAAACATTTCTCTTGTAATAAATCAATCTCTCCGACAAGTATCCCATGATCATTAGCTAATATATTACATGGATTGCAATCCTAAGTTTGTGTATGAAGAGCAGATCTTAATTTCTTGTGGAGTACTAAATGCACAGAAGTAACAAATATATACATAGCCTAATGTTATTAATAAATGAGAATCACGAGTTCGCGAACATGAAGAAAAATAAATTTATATATGAAAAATTAGACAAGACAAGTTAATAAACATGCTCTAGAACAAGCTCTTTACTTCCCATTTAGCATTTACCCATAAATACCAGCTACAATAGCCTTCAAAAACAAGACAATACAAGACCTGGGGCTGGTTTAAAAAATGAGTATTTTTACTTCTCATTCCTACACAACACAACACATTTGATTTTTTTTTTTTTTTTTATTCTTGCTAAATTAAAATAAATTTTTTATTCATAATCTATATACCACATATTTGATAAGAGAAAAAAAATCAATTGTGGTGTGTGGTATGACGAGTAGAAGTTTTCTTAAAATTTAGCGCAAATGTTGTGTAACTCCCTAATGGAAAACTCAAACCATATGACCTATACTCCAAAAGAACTAGTCAATGATATAATTGTAGTCCCATTAGAACTTTATAAAGAGCAATAACTTCTCATTCCCAAGCAATGTGAGATTCCATACACTACTTATCATTGTCCTTATCATATGGGGTATCACAATCTACTCCCCTTAAATTTCCAACGTCCTAGTCGGGCTTGTCCATTGTAGGTGGCACGACTCAAGTCCCACAATCTATGTCTAATGGAAGGCCCGAACCACATGATCTATATTCCAAAAAGACTAGTCAATGGTAGAATTGGAATCCCATTAGAACCTTATAAAGAGCAATAACTTCTCATTCTAAAGCAATATGAGATCCCATACACCACTTATCTTTATCCTTATCATATAGGGTATCACACGCTGGCTAGAAAAGATGGCAATACCATATATCTTACAGGCTGTATCAACTTCATCTCAGAAATCACAGCCACTTTTAATCACAAGGGGACAAAGGAAAGTTGAGAGAAATAAGATTTTCATTAAGCTTACTGGTATTATGCAACATTGACTTCATCTAGCTTCTGACTGGAAGATCCATTTTTCATCTTCACCAAGAGGACTTTCCCATGAAGTAAGTCAGGTCAAAGCTTTATAGAAATCTATAGTGGCCAGAAACCAGAATTGGTGCATCTTAGAGCTCTAATTAGTTGAAGACCCCAACCTTCTGTCATCACCAAATTCAGCAGTTGCATGCCCTGTGGATATGTTTACGCTGATGATTCTCAATCAAGTTAATTTCCACCCACTTTGTAAATGAACCATCCTTGTGCATGCTGCAACTTCCCTGTCACTTGGGGACTATTTTGATTCTAATTTATCATCTAGAGTTGGTTTGAATTTCCTCCAAGGTCCCTTGTTTTTTCTTGCTCCAAATCAATTTCAAAGGTTTTGTTTTTTGTTCTAGAAGTAACAAAAAATAATATCCAAGAACAATGGCTTTAAGCAATTTCCATTGAGCTCCACACCATTAGGTGCACGGTTATTCCTATCATGCCTAACTATACACATGACAATAAGCAGAACCACTCCCCAAATTGCACCACTGTTGTGATGAGCAAAACTGTTAGATGGAGGGGCGCCCACGTGGGCAGACCCCCTCCTCATGCCTTGTAACGCATGGTCATGCGTTAAGGCCTTAAGACCATGCGTTACTTGGCTTTAACGTGTAACCAAGGTCGTTACTGCCAGTAACGCCACTTTGATTGCAGAGTAAAGGCTGGCCTAAAGGCCAGCCGTGCAGGGTGGGCTATATATAGCCCCCCTCAGTTGATTCTTGGCAACATTCTAAATAGCGAAATCTCTCTCTCTTTGTTCTCTCTTAAAATAGTATTTAGACTGTGGATGTGTTGAGCGTTGTTCAGTCTATTCTACTTAGTACACTTTGCCATTAAGAGGAGACGCTTGAGGTTTACTAAACTAGATAAACTTGTCGAACAACTCAATAAGCTGTGCTTGAAGCATTTCCGCTATGCTTTCTGACAAAAACCTTTCTCTCCAACAACCTAAAACCTCCCTAACAGTCCCAGGCATCACCTATGCATTCCAAACAGTGATAAAGCCAGCACCACAACCTACTTGCACTGTACAATGAAGTATCAGATGGTCAACTGTCACCACTACTCTAGATGTACAAAACTAAGCAACTATAATATTTCCCCACGATTATTCCTAGTTGTGACTTGCCAAGCAACAGATCTTTCCAAATCCCCTGAAATTAAAATTAGTACATATTCCTATTCTTCAAAACTACCTTGCTAAACCTTCTCCTATAACCAAATCTCTAGCACCTCCAGTTTTAGAAGACTTCTTCAGTTTTAGAATCCATTGCAACCATCATTTGCATTAAGGCTTTGTTGAGTGGAGGGATCAAGTCTAACATTCAGAAAGCTGCCTCCGGGTGGACAATGAACAGCTTAAAATGTTGGAAAATAGTAGCAAGCGCTCCCACTATGTTTGAAAATATCCACAAACACGAATTCAAAGAAAACAATATGAAACCAGTAATCAGTCAACAATTTTAGATGAAAAATGCTGACTGATAGATGTAGATGCCAATTCTATAGGGCCGGGCATATAACTGTTCAAATAAATATGTCTTCTACTAACCCATCAATGTGGAGAAGTAATTTTGCAGTTGCCCTATGAATGTGCTCTACATGAAATGGCACAGCATCCACAAGATAAAACCCAAATGTATTTTTTAAGATCATTTTCAGCCAAAGTACAGATATTTTTACTCAAAAAGAAGTAAGGAAATGTCAAAATATTCAACTCAACCAAATGAAAACACAGAAATGTGGGAAACAAAAGAAAATGTGAGTAGAATCAGTAAAAGAAAAAAAAAATTATCACTGAAAAAATGAGAAAATGACAAAAGAGGAAAAGAAAGGTAGAGGTTTTAAAAAGAGGCATATGCCAAGATCTATTCAGGCTAAACAAGGATTGGTAAAACAGTTGTCTCATTCTCAAACTCAAAGCATTAAAGCACAGGTATTAATTGATAGACTTAGTTTTGAACAAAGTAAACAGATAAGATGTAAATTTTAATGAATGTATTGCATGTGTACAAGCAATGCACACGTATGCAGTGACTCTCCAATCAGATAGAAATTCATCTAACAGACACCATTAAAATTACTGAATGCTCCAAGAGATTGTATAGAAAAATTTCAGCTGTAGTTCCAATATTTTGCAGAAGCATGAATTGGAGATGAGCTTTAGATCTATACAATATTTGAGCAACAAGAGATAAAGTATCAGCGCCTGCACATCTTTCCTGTAACATAATGATCTTATTATTTGTAGGCACACATATACTACCAATGGCTTCAGTAATAATTATGTAACCAAATAGACAGTGCTGACTGCACGCTGAGCATGGGGATGAGAAAGCATTATAAGCAGTTTAACCACTGAAAAAAGTTGAAATCCATCCTGAATTGTTTCTAGAAACTGGTTCTTTTGTATTTCCTTCACAAACACAAGGTTCAAACTTGAAAATCAGAGGCAATTTTCCATCATGACCATTTCTGTGACCATCTGTTGGAGTTGCAAGTTTGACCAAGACATGTAACTGTGATACTCAGAATTGGCATGCACATGAAGCAGAGGGGGATGAGGAACCTCCTGAAACATATAGACAGAAGCATACCCGTCCTCCATCTACATAAGAATTCTAGGAGTCGAATTTGTGAACTCACTGAATGGCTTTTAATAACTGTATGCATCTGTGGACTGTCAACAACGTTGGCAATGATCAAATCTCTACCAGGATCTCTTCGCAGAAGATATATATACATATCTCAAGATGTTCCCTTGAAGTAGAAACTAGAGAGGGGAGCAAAGACCCAAGAAAAAACATTCCAAATTGCTAGTAACAGGAAGGTAATTATGAGAATGGAAAATTTGTGTCAATTACACAATCATTCTATTCAAACAAGTACCTTTAATTATCGAATATTAGAATGAATACCTTGAGACCAAAAGATGTTCCTGGAAAGTGACCAAAATTTGTACTGGAAGAACTCATAGATGTAACATCTGCATGTGTATATCATGTGTTCAGGAAGGTGGGGGAAGAGGACTGGTGTCGTGTTATTCTGGACATGAGGGCTGTCTTTAGCGATCTGAGAGTCACAAGATGACTTATCATCTTTAAGTATATATGCTTTAGTTACAACTCGAAATAGATCAACCACAATCATATTGATATATGAACCAAACTAGAAAAGAAGGTAAAGAGATAAAGAATGAAATGAATGAAGAAAACGGGTAAAATGATAGTAGAAATTGATTTAAAGAATCACATACAATTAAGAGAGTCGGTTAAGCCTTTTCCACTTGAGCTGGGGATTTGCTGACCAAATGTTTCAAATACAAAGAGAAAAAAAAAAAACCCCAAACAATTGTCATATCCCCTGAAACAATATACTAAATCAGGAAAAACCAATTTAGACAGAAATTCCAAGCATTTTCAAGCTTTTAAATAATAAAATAAGGGGCAATGAAGCAGAAAATATAAATATCAGAGAGATGACCATATATACCATGAAAAATTCAATATTGACTGTCTCTAATTTCTGCATAAGCCTTGCATATTTATCTATAAACCTAAAAAGTAAAGATACAAACAGCTAAATGCAAACCCTACATGAAAACATAATTATGATGCATGTGATCAGTATTCAAATTATTTTTTTTTTCAGTACTTATAAATGAGTATTTCAATTTAGAAGACAAACAGTTACTTCTCGGAATTCACTACAAGGAAAACGAGTATTTATAACGGATTATTTGTAACGAGAATAACTATTTACGATAAAAATAAATTCATTTTAACAGAAAATAGTAATTTTTGTAGTAAATAATTGATCACAATTAAACAGTTTTGTTTTAGTGGAAGATTGGTTTTGGAAGTTCAACTTGGATGGTTTAATCATGTAAAACTTGAAAGATTATAGAGTATTAAAAAATTATATTAAATTCACAATATCTTGAAAATCTTATACAGGCAGTATTAAATGCTATTGGATCCAGATCATATGTCTATCCCTTCTTAGAATTAGAATTTTTGTTTCTATCGATTTCTATTTACCATTAATTATCAGCCAAACTATATATTTTGAAAACATATGGACATGAATGTCCAACAGAATTACACTTTTCCATTGCATTGACAGTCTTGCATCAATTAATAGAATGCCCTTTTCTCTTCTAAGTGGGTGGGGAGCCACAACATGCAACGTGCATTTCTTTGTAGTCACAACTCATGATCATTTTTTTATAATGCTCATGTGACCACGTTAACTCTATTTGAAGCAACTTGGCTATGCCATGACTGGCAAATTTTTGTGACACGTCTAACATTTGTCTTGTCGTTGATAGTTCATACAATCACGGCTGCATTTATGATTGTAAATGAAATGTAATGTTAGATACAGTTTGAAAATTTCATGTATTCATTTTAAAAAAAAAAAAAAATAGAGTTAATTATTAAAAAAAAATATTTTCATGTATGATCTAGATTTATCTATTTTCTTAACAGGAATGCGCGATGTTTGCATATCTTAGAACTGCAAATGTATTCATTTCTCACGAATGGAAAAAAAGTGTTGAACAACTTGTACCATTGATATACAAGTTAAATCATACAATCATTTAAAATAAGATGAGAATCAATTCCAAATCCAATGATAATAACATAATACAACATTACATCATGTTAGAGGTGGTGGTGAGTGAATTTCCAAAATATTATTTTGCTTACAAGTTGATTTGTAAGCACATCACTTATGGATTCAAAAAACCTTAAAACATAACTATGTTTCATGTTATATTGGTTAGGCAAACTTCTACGCCATTAATGTCATGTCAATAAGCGAGCTTGTAAATAAATAATTTTCTTTAAAAAATAGTTCAAAAATAAAACCATAAAGTTATTTATCTAGGTCAAACAACCATATCATTCTACTTATCTCATTATCCCCATTCATGTTATCATTATCTTCTTCATGTATGGTGACTTCTATCCCTTTAATTATGTACCTAATCCATGCAATTGGCCTTGCTTTCCATTTCCTCATCAATATCAAACATTTGGAGGTGACACTTCCTTAGGCATCATCATGCTTACAACTTGTGGAGTCAATGCCTATATGGGCTTTGAGCTCTACAACCAAATATTGAGTTTTTGGGTTAACTATATCACATATTGAGTTTGAGCTAAGCCTTTTATATGGAATGAAGATGGTTGTCATCATTGGTATATATTCATGTAAATTATATTGCCTTCATAATGTCTGATAAAGGTACAATATTTAAAAAGGGAAATAATTTATACAGTTTGAAAGAGTGCAAATTCTATGCACTTCATTTAAAAAAAGTAAGAAATATCTTGAATCATATAAAAAAAAATCAACTTTTCATGACAAACCCTAGTACTTCTTTTAATTTTAAAAAAAGTGCGTGAGACTAAGGTTTTGTTTGAATAGTGAGATGAAATAAGATGATTTTAAATAATAGTTGAATAAAATATTATTAGAATATTATTTTTTTAATATTATTATTGTTTTAAAATTTGAAAAAGTTGAATTGTTTATTATATTTTATATAAAAATTTAAAAAAATTATAATGATGAGATGATAAAAAATATGATGAAATAAAAGTATTTATGTATCTAAAAATGACTAAATTAAGAACATAGAGTAACTTGGGAAGCAAGTAGAGGGTTTTGATATTTTAATGTGCATATTTTAAAAAATAAAAACTTAAAAATATACTTTTATATTTGTTGGACCATTATAAATGCAGAACGGCAGTGATTTTTCATAATTAAAGTGGTAGCTGGCCAATTGTAGAGCAATAACATCATTTGGCAGTGACCTGACCTAAAAATATAAAAGATGAAAAAAAAAAAAAAAAAAAAAAAGAGAGTTGAGGAGTGGAGAGAAGGCCGGAGGGCAGAGATTATCAGCCCCCACCAAAGACACATACTCTCATGATCACTTTTTTTTTTTTACACTGTCGATGGCTAGGTTGAGTGTGTGCTGGTGTGGAGCTGATGTAAATATTTTTCTATTGCTATATCACACTCTACTATTCATCACACTCTCAATACACTTCACATAATTTTTTTTTTATTTTATTTTATTTTTTTTTCATCCCAGCACGTTAAGTGTGCTGCTTCACACAATAAAGCAGATTTATTCCCGGAGGGCATCCCTCGTCATCACTCGTTTTGTTGTTTTGCAAATAAATAATAGAGACTGACCATAAGCTTCGTAGGAGGAAATAACCGATTGATTTTAACGAAAAAGGCCCAAAACACCTCTCTCTCTTTCTCTCTCTCAATTATTCTCTCTTTCCTTACCGACGAGGACACCCGGAACTACTCTCCAAATGGCTCCGATTCCCTCGGAGAACGGCGTCGAGGGAGACGATGAGAGAGAAGAAGTGGACGAAGAAGAAGACGATGACGAGGAAGAAGAAGAAGAAGAAGAGGAGGAAGAAGATGAGCCGAGGCTTAAGTACCAGAGAATGGGGGGCAGTATACCGTCCCTGCTGGCGAGCGATGCGGCGTCGTGTATCGCGGTTGCTGAGCGCATGATCGCTCTCGGTACCCACGGCGGTACCATCCACATCCTCGATTTTCTTGGGAACCAGGTCAGCGACGATATTGCAAATCGCGTTTATTTTTACCCATTTAGTAATTCTTTTTTCCGAGATTAGCTTTTCTTTTTGGATTGTAGGAAATTCTGAATTTTTGCGGGTTAAATTTGGAGCTTGTTTCATCTCTATTTTCCTTGAACTCTGTTGGGTGTTAGAATTCAGCATAGGAGTCATAAATGAGCTGTTTTTTGGGATTGTAGATTCAGTAAATTTTTTCCATGAACTATTTGACACGAGTTAATAATATTGTTGTGCTTTGATCTGATGGAAAAAAAAAAAAAAAACTATGGCCATTTGCTAAAGCATCAAATTCCGACTGGCGCATTGAACATTGTAGATGCTACTCTTTGATTTAACACTGTTAACCTGTTAAAGTCCATGCGATCATTGATCTAATGAGTCTTAGGGAATGTATGGACACCTAGAGTATCTCAAGATTTTGTGAATAGTAGTAAAAATGGTTTGAGTGAAGATGTTTTATTGGATTTTAGGAAAAGAAAGAGAAAATTGAATAAAAATATTATAAAGTTAAAGAATTAGTTGAATATAAATTTTTAATATTATTTTTGTTTTGAAATTTGTAAAAGTTTAATTGATTTTTGTGTTTTATTTTGAATTTTGTAAAAGTTGTATTGGTTTTTGTGTTTGGATAATGAGTAGGTAATGATTAGATGAAAAAGTTGAAATGTTGAAAATCTGAAATTGAAAAGTGTTTTGTGTTAGAGTGATGCTTAGGAATGAAATTTTGAGAAGTGTTGATAATCATTTGTCTATCCAAACATGCCTTATTTGATTGCTATCTTTAGAACGGAGCTTTCTCATCGCACAAACTGGACCATGTCATTAGCGAATCAATTTAAACCAAAGGAGTTTGTTCTTCTCGTGGATAATGTTAAGTCTATATTGTGAGAAATGACTCAATGAGTAGTTATATGTATATATATCTATCTATCTATCTCTATAAAACTAATTGAGTCATTTCTCACCATATAGACTTAGGTCCCGTTTGGATAGTGAAATGAGATGAGATGATTTAGATGAAAGTTGAAAGTTGAATAAAATATTATTAGAATATTATTTTTGACATTATTATTTTTTGGGATTTGAAAAAGTTGAATTGTTTATTATAGTTTGTATGAAAATTTGTAATGATGAGATGAGATGAAACCGTTCCTGTATCCAAAAGGGGCCTTAATATTATTTTCTATTTACTATCCTATTTAGATGCCAATGGCTTTAATGGGAACTGCAGTCCTTGTTTCATTAGAGTTTCTTATTGGAGTCTAATGAGTCATCCACATGGCCTTTAGTGGCAGTTTACCTATCACAGAAAGACAAAAGCCTCTGAACATATTTTTTAAACTGAGATGGACCTGGCTTAATGTTAGTTTTTTTTTTTTTTTTGATAAGTAATAAGTTATTTTTTTGATATGAAGGTAGGCATAGCCCAAGTACACTAGAAGTATACATGTGAATACACCTATTTAAGAACTCGAAACAGCTACAAGGAAATCATGAAAGCTAAGATCATTCAAATCAAGAGCAATGTTCCACACAAACAAAGTCTTCCAGAAAAAGCTCCTATACTCTTCCAAAGAGCGCTCTTGATCCTCAAAAAGTCTTTCATTACGTTCATTCCATATACACTAGAGAATGCATATAGGAACCATCTTCCACACTGCTGCAATCTGTGGTGTTCCTGAGATCCCATTCCAGCTTGCTAACAAATCAACCACCCTACCCGGCATCACCCATGCTATACCCATTTTTCTGAAAAAATAATTCCAGATATCTCGAGCAAACTCACAATGAAGAAGTAAATGGTCCACCGTTTCCCCACTTTTTCTACACAAACAACACCAGTCCATAATAATGAGACCACGTCTTCTAAGATTATCAAAGGTCAAAATCTTTCCTAGAGCCGCCGTCCACACAAAAAATGCAGCCTTTGTAGGTGCTTTAATCCTCCAAATGTTCTTCCAAGGGAATATATGCCTTTGAGGCATAGTAATAGAATCATAAAAAGAGCTTACCGAAAATTTCCCTTTCCTAGAGGGGCACCATACCATTGTATCTTCCAAAGTGGCAGCTATAGAAAGGTTGTACAGCATGTTCAGAAATCCCACCAGCTCACTCACTTCCCAATCATGTACATCCCGAGTGAGGTTAATGATCCACTCCTGTGAACCTTGATTAATAACCCGCAAGTCAGCCACCATAGCTTCTTTTTCCCGTGCAATACTGAAAATCATGGGATAAGCATCCTTCAAGGCCGTGTCTCCCAACCACACATCTTGCCAAAAGTTGATCCTACTACCATCCCCCAAACGCAGTCGAGTATTACTAGCAAAAGAGCACCAACCTTTTCGTATAAACTTCCATAGCCCCACTCCATATGTTCCCCTACCCTCTTTAGAACACCAACCCCCCCCTTTCACTTCCATACTTCATATCCACCACCCCTTTCCATAAAGCCCCCCTTTCATGGTTATAACGCCACAACCATTTTCCTAAGAGTGCCTTATTGAATGCCCTCACATTTCGAACCCCCAATCCACCGTCTCTCAAAGGGGAACATACATTTTCCCACCCTACTAGATGAAACTTAAACTCATCTCCTAACCCACTCCACAAAAAATCCCGTTGAAGCTACTCTATTCTAGAAGCAATACTAGCGGGGAGGGGAAATAGAGATAAGTAATATGCGGGGAGGTTGGATAAGGTACTCTTAATAAGTGTGATTCGCCCCCCTTCAGAGAGATACAACCTTTTCCACCCGGCCAACCTATGCTCAAATTTTTCCAGTACCCCCTCCCAAATTGTCTTAGCTTTGAAAGAAGCCCCCAACGGGAGACCAAGGTACTTCAATGGCAACGAAGAAACCCCACATCCCAAAACATTCGCCAACCCTCTAATATTGCTAACAACGCCAACCGCAACCATCTCTGTCTTGGCAAGATTAACCTTCAACCCGGATACCGCTTCAAAACAAAGTATGATGGCCGTCAAAGATTGTATATGCTCTTCATTTGCCTCACAAAAAAGCAAAGTGTCATCTGCAAACAATAGGTGAAAAATAATAGTGGAACCATGGGTATCTCCCACCGAGAAACCTGAAACCTTAATGTTAGTTATCACTTACTCTACATTGTTAGAGTCTTAATACATTTGTGAACTTATAGTCTTAATATCTTCAGCTAAAATATTTATAAAAAAAAAAAATCTTCAGCTAAAATATGAAGAGGTTCCAATTTTTTTCAGCATATAGTTTTGCACAAACATTGCCGATGGAGGTGCTAGTGCCGAGTTCTATTCTTGGAAGCACCTCCTAATGAGTTTTTAGTAGAGGGTGTTTCCTCTGTCCTAGGCAAGGATCATTTGGGCTATAGTGGGAAGGTTGATTAAGGAACTGTTTGGATGGTGAGATGAGATGAGATGATTTAAATGAAAGTTGAAAATTGAATAAAATATTGTTAGAATATTATTTTTTAATATTAATATTGTTTTGAAATTTGAAAAAGTTGAATTGTTTATTATATGTTTTAGTACATTTGATAATAAGGAGCGGACAATAGAGGATCTTAGAATTTTATTTTGCCGCACCTTACTTCTATGGGCTAGTGTTGTAGATTTTAATGGCCTAATTGTACATGATTTTCTTCTTTCGTTTTTAGCAACTAGATAGGTCCTATCTCTTGTATTCCACCTTGTATACCTGGGCTTTGCCTATTCTTATTTATACTACCGTTTACTTATGAAAAAAAATGTTTTAGTTCTACTGGAAACAAGGGGTTGGGGTCGGGCTTGGTGTATTTTAGGTTGTTTTTCACGGGATTTATGGGTTATTAGGGGTTTTCTATTATTGGCAAGGTGTTCTCTTGTATACATCAGTGTACTTGGTTACTCATTTTGATATATATATATATATATTTAATATTTTTACTTATAAAAAAAAAAAATTTGTGTGAGAATTTGAGAAAGTTGTAATGATGAGATGAGATGAGTTGAGAGTATTTCTCAATCCAAATGACTCCTAAGTGGGACATTATTTGTGGCCTTAGAGAAGGCTCCTTAGTAGTGAAGAGTAAGGGAAAAGGCCTCAGTGAGGATCAAGCTGGAATTGTTGAGGCAAAGCATGTTGCATAGATAAGAAGGGGCTGACTTCATCAAATTTAATTGCGTATTCTGGGCAGAGTTCAAGTTTCTTTGAATCAATAAATTGTTGTACTCTAGTTGTAGTAGAGGAGTTTGTATCTCCTTCACCAAAATGTTTGATGTGGATTTTATAGAAGGTGCAAGGATTTTATAATTTCATAAGTATGTTCTGTGAGGGTTTTGTTGTAAATTACTATGGCACTGTTTATTTCCCTTGAGGCTTGCTGCACCTACAAAGTTCTATCAAATCCTCATTCTTCTTCTAGAACTGTAGTTAGAAGGAAATAAGAGTTAAAAGAGGTTAAAATGCTCTGTTAATTATCTTTACAAGGGAGGTAATCCTTGTAGTGGCAGCAGTAGAGGGGTTGGGTCATCTTTTTGAGAATGAAGCCTAAGGTTTTATCTTGTAATGTGAGGGGCTACAAAAAGAGGGATAGACATCAATGTCAAGAAGTTATTGAGGTCTTGGAGGCGGATATTTTTTGTTTACAAGAAACTAAGTTGACCTTTTCCTTTTTCTTCTTCTTCTTCTTTTTTTTTTTTTCCTTCTTTTCTAGGGTGGTTGTATTGTTTGAAAGATTTCTACTGTTCTGATTGGGAAGCCCAACTCTCAAAATTTTCATAGAGCAGCTTCCTAGACTACTCCCAGACCATTTCATTTGGTGCTTGCCTGTGGTGATAAGGTGTGGAGAAAATGGTATTTTGAGTTTGAGAATATGTGTCCATGTTGAAATAGTGGTGGAGATGCTATAATTTGAAGTTTCGCCCAATTATGTCTTGGGTAGCAATGAAAACCCTGAAATTATATTGGAAAATGGAATGGAGATGTTTGGCCATGTTGGGGAAATGAAGCAACACTTTATGGAGAACTGGGTATTCTTGCAAAATAACGCACTTTATCTGGGTCTGAGTTGATGAGAAGGTCTGAGGTTTCTAGTGAGTTGAAATGATTGTTCTCCTAGAGAAAACATGTGTAGAAGACTGAAAATCAGGTGCTCTTTGGCACAAGGAGCAAGGCCAGAATACAAAATTTTTCCATCTGCTGGCCAATTTGAACAGCAAAAACAACACGTTTGATTCTCTAGTTATTAGTGGAGCACTTTTACTTGTAAAAAAGAGAGTTACTAGTTGATAATTTTCTTTGTACAACACAAGGTAGGGAGCATATCTTGAAATTCTACAACTGTCTTTACTCTGCATAGTTCCCCCAGAGGCTCAAGTTGGGTGGTCCTAGCATTGATTCAATTGGTGAAGAGGGTTTGGAGGGTTTGATGTGTTCGGAAAAAGCCTCTGAGGAGAGTGAGGTTTTTGAGGTGGAGAAGGCTCTAAATGGTGATATGGTCCCAAGCTGCGATGATTCCTCGTTAGCATTTTCTCAAACTTTTTGGGAGGTTTTCAAAGTAGACTTGATAAATGTACCGCATGATTTCTATGCTTGATGCAAGTTTGAGGAGAGCCTCAATGCTACCTTTGTCACCCTTACAAGATACTTGGGGTGGTTAAGATTAAGGGCTTTCATTCTATTAGATTAGTAGGTATTGTTTACAAAATCATCTCAAAAGTTCTTGCCAAGGGGTTGAAGACAGTGCTGGTGACAATTATCTCTAGATCTCATAATCTTTCATCAAAGAGCAACAATTTTAGACTCAGTTCTCACAACTAACGAATGCCTTGATAGTATAACTTGATTAGGGACTCTAGGTGTGCTCCGCAAATTGGATAGGGAGAAGGCATACGATCATGTGAATTGAGGCTTCTTGTTGTATATACTGAGGAGATAACTGATTTTGGAAGAGATGGTGTGAGTGGATGGCACATTGTATTTCTATGGGCATTGATAAATGACACCCCCTTAGGCTTCTTTAACAGCTCACAAGGATTGAGAGGGGTTCTTTTATCCCCTTTACTATTCAATGTGGTGTAGGCACCGAGTAAAATATTGTCAGCTATTGTGAAAAGGGGCTCTCCTCAGGTTTCTCAGTGGAGATTATGCCTCATCTTCTACTACATTGTGAGTTGGCTATGGAATTGTGGGCAACAATTTTCAACACTTTTGATATTGAGTGGGTTATGCCCTAGCAGGAAATAAAGTTGTTGGTATGTTGGTGGAGTCCTTTTGGAAATCATAGATATTTAGAAGTTTGGAGCATGTTGCCTTTGTGCTTAATGTGGTGTGTTTGGTAGAAGCGCAATGCCCAAACTTTTGAACACTGCAAGAGCATGGTGAAAGAGTTAAAACGCATAATATTCAACTTCCTCTCTGTTTGGATGGTTGCTCACAACATCTCCCAATTCTATAGCTTTCTGCATTTCAAGGCTTTTGCTCTTTTTCTTTTTTTGCTAGTTGGGCGTATCCTATTGTGTGTTTCTTGCGTACTTGGGTTGTGCCCGTCTGCTTTTAATAAAATTGCATCACTTATACAAAAATTGAGCTTTTGAGGCTCACTTATTATTCTGATTTCAGCTGATGGATGATTGCAAAATATTACTTTTTGTAAGCAAAATTGTATGCTTTAGGTTTGAAATATTTAGTTTATTTTCTTCTTCACAGGTTAAGGAATTCCATGCTCATAAAGCAGTCGTCAATGACCTTAGCTTCGATATAGAAGGAGAATATGTAGGAAGCTGTTCTGATGATGGATCTGTTGTAATAAACAGTCTTTTCACTGATGAGAAAATGAAGTTTGAGTATCATCGCCCGATGAAAGCTATTGCTCTGGACCCAGATTATGCAAGAAAAACGTCAAGAAGATTTGTAGCTGGTGGTTTAGCAGGTCATTTATATTATAATACCAAGAAATGGCTAGGCTATCGTGATCAGGTCTGTACTAGTGTGCTGGCTAATAGCATGGGAAAAATGCTTTGTATCGTTTGGTTTCTTGAAACTAAAATAAAATTGATCTGTTTTCTAGGTTTTGCATTCTGGTGAAGGTCCAATTCATTCGGTGAAATGGAGAACAAGTCTCATTGCTTGGGCTAATGATGCAGGTGTGAAAGTTTATGACACTGCAGATGATCAGCGTATAACATTTATTGAAAGACCAAGAGGAAGCCCACATCCTGAACTTTTGGTTCCTCACTTAGTTTGGCAGGTTTGTCCAAGATTAACTTGGCTTTGTATTAGGAAATGCTTAATGCAAGCCAGTGCAGTTGTTTCAGGCTTGCAGCAATAGTCTGAAGAGCTACAACACCATGCACACTTACACATCTATATTTGCGTATATTTGTGTATGTGAATACATGCACTATGCATAAGTGTTTTGTTGTTTCCAAAAATTTTGGGATTTGGCTTACTTCTCATCTCATTCAGGATGACACTCTCTTGGTCATTGGCTGGGGAACATCCATAAAAATTGCATCCATTAGAACGAATCAGCATAGAGCAACTAATGGGACATATAGACATGTTCCAATGCCAAGTATGAACCAGGTGGATATTGTGGCATCTTTCCAAACCAGCTATTTCATTTCTGGAGTTGCTCCCTTTGGTGACACTTTGGTTGTTCTAGCATATATTCCTGGGGAAGAAGATGGGGAGAAGCAATTTAGTAGCAACCTTCCATCACGGCAGGTACTTTCTCCCTTGCCTTGTATGAAATACTTTGGAGTTCCCCTATTTGACCTCGTGCCTTGTACTCGAAGTTCACAGTGCAAATATTTTATTTATATAATTCTTGAAACTAAAGCATCAATTTTAATAGAAGAAAGTTTCTGCTGAATCTGAGCCACCTTGATAGTGGTTTTTGTAACTCCTACAGTTTCTTTACGAGTTCTTAAACTGTCCTTTTGATGGCAAAGTATATGATGAGTTTTCTCCCCTTTAGTTGTTTAAATTATTTGTTCTGTCTATTTTATTGTAACAATCTTTTGGTACTATTTGTACCTCGTTAATTATAAAATTCCTGGTAATTTCTGCGTTGGAAAATATATTTGTTGCAAGTTTGTTGCTCTTATTGAAACTACTTCTTGGTGTATATCTCTCCTGATGCATATGAATTTCTGGGGAAGGTGTGATTATGTCACGGGAAACTTACCAAAGAAAGTTTCTGACACGGGAAAATCTAATTATAACCAGGGACATGCACAGAGACCAGAAGTACGCATAGTAACATGGAGTAATGATGAACATTCAACAGATGCCCTGCCTGTTCATGGCTTTGAGCATTACAAGGCAAAGGACTATTCCCTAGCTTATGCTCCTTTCTCAGGTTAATGTCTTTGTCAGTGACATTCATGTTTATGCACATAAGACTATTATATTTAAATTGGTGTAATACTTTTTGTCATTGTAGGTAGCAGCTATGCTGGCGGTCAGTGGGCTGCAGGTGATGAGCCATTGTATTATATTGTATCCCCAAAGGATGTAGTTATTGCAAAACCAAGGTTAGTATGGTTGTTTCTTATTTTGTAGCTTCCTTATAGATTAGAAACTACAAGGATGGTGTATTTTAACATTATAAATTTGGTGCTAAGGATTGATTTGGTCATCACGACGAACTCACGGAAAAAGAAATCGATATTAAGGTTGATTATTATGTAATCATCTTCATACATCTAAATGCATCATCTCTGGTTTTTTTTACATGTTAAATGCATCATCTCTGTTCATACTGGTATATGAGTATCTTGAATGAAGAAAAAAGGATATTGAAATTAGTTGTAAATCCAGAGTCAAATTAATGTCATGGATTTCAAAATTTAGGTATGTGATATTAGTTAGTAACAAATAATTACTTTGGTAAAATTTTCAAGGGATTTGATGGGTTTTGTTGAATTTTTAAAGAAGTTATAAGTTATAACGCTACACTTTAACCTTAGTTTTCTATGGTTGTTTGGTTGTGTTGATAGAAAGTCTTGAATTATGAAATGTTAACTTGCTTCTTTTAAATAGTGCATAAAATGTTTCGTGTAAAAATTCTTCTATTGCTCTAACAGTCCATGTAGTGTTGCAAATATGCATGTAACTTAAAATGCACTAATTATTGTTAGGGACACCGAAGATCATATTGCTTGGCTTCTTCAACATGGGTGGCATGAAAAAGCTTTGGCAGCTGTTGAAGCTGGTCAGGGCCGGAGTGAGCTACTCGATGAGGTATTTTTAGTATTTTCTGGTTGCAGTTATATTCACTTTCTTCTCATTTACATGAAACATACATGAGCCTGTGGATGTAGCATGCGTTTACGCTTGTGTTTTCACTCCTCGGGATGCTAGTGAATCTTTTGTATATTCATCTCTTTTTTCCCTATCCAGGGCTATAACTTTCTGTAGACACCACAGAAGTGTTTTTTTTTGTTTGGTTGTGGCATGGCATAAGATACCACATCCTGATACTTCATGTATTACCTTTCCTCGTTGAATTGAGAGTATTGGAGTACCATATTGAGTCACAGGATACTAGTTTTGGTCAATTGAAAATCACTTTATTTCATCAGTATAGTAATTAATTTTTAGAGATAATTTTATATTGAAGATGACTATTTTGCATTTTTTGCACTATGATATAATAGTATTTTTTAGTTATTGCCTCCACATTTCCAATATTTGCCTTCTGTATATGCTTTGTGGCATAGTTTGACCAATATGGCTGCTATATTTGTAGGTGGGATCTAGGTATCTCGATCATTTGATTGTGGAAAGGAAGTACGCTGAAGCTGCATCTTTGTGTCCCAAATTGTTGCGAGGATCTGCTTCTGCATGGGAAAGGTACTGCCTGCCTTATTGTTATTTGTACCATTCATCTAACTAACTGATGGTGGGCTGCTTCTTTTCTCAGATGGGTCTTCCACTTTGCTCATCTACGTCAGCTTCCTGTGTTGGTTCCATACATACCAACAGAAAACCCAAGACTGCGTGATACTGCTTATGAGGTCCGTTAGGAAAAAATATTGTGCCTAAAAATCTTTGATATCTTTTCTTTTCTTTCTATTGTGCCAACTTGGAATTAAAGACTTCTTGTTGCTTTTTGTGCTATAGGTTGCTCTTGTAGCTTTGGCTACAAATCCTTCTTTCCATGAGGATCTCTTGTCAACTGTCAAATCTTGGCCACGTGTGATTTATTCTGCATTGCCTGTTATTTCGGCCATTGAACCGCAGCTTAATACTTCATCCATGACTGATCCGCTCAAAGAGGTTCATGAGACAAACATGCACATTCTCATTTTTTTCTCTATTAATACCACGTGCTTCCTATATATATTGATCACTTAATCTTATTATTTATGCGTTCCTTTTCTCTGTCAGGCACTAGCACAGTTGTATATAATTGATGGGCAATATGAGAAAGCCTTTTCAATCTATGCTGATGTAAGTGTTACTGATGCATGTGGAAGATTAATTCACAAACATCCAACACCAGAATTTAACATACTAGATAAAATGTTTATGTTAAATTCTTTGGAAAATTATGGTGGTGCACCCCTGTATTATGTTCTAACAAATCGGCTACATTGTTCTTAATTATTTTGGGTATCATTTTCAGCTTATGAAGCCAGAAGTCTTTGACTTCATCGAAAAATATAACTTGCATCATGCAATTCGTGAAAAGGTATGTCAATGAAAAATCAGCTGAGATTCTTATGGTGTTACTAGTCTATCTATAGGTTTCTATGTTTGCTGTTATCATTGTTTTCCAAGTAGAAATTTTTGTCAGTTCAATATTTGTTGCATATTAATAGGCCATTTTATAGATTTTGAGGAAGAACATAGCATAGCAGGCTCTGCTATATATCATTAATCAGGTGGTTGCTCTCACGGAAATTCTCTACAACACTGTTGAACTCAATGGAGCCTAATTCCTGAATAGCTGGGTTTGGAAACATATATATTGCAAAATACGAGAACGTAAATGGATGATTTATTTCCCTTTTTCCTGTTAGGCATGCTAGTTTCTGTTACATGCTTCCCATTCTGATGCGATTATAAGATTTCTAACTACTTTTTGTGTTACCTATTGCAATGTAGGTTGTGCAACTTATGATGATAGATTGCAAGCATGCAGTTCCGTTATTTATACAAAATAAGGACTTGATTAGTCCATCTGAGGTTGTTTCACAACTTCTGAACGCCAGCAATAAGCATGATCATAGATATTTCCTGCACCTATACCTCCATTCATTATTTGAAGTAAATCCACATGCTGGAAAGGATTTTCATGATATGCAGGTAGTCATCTAACTTATCAAAAAAAAAAAATGTATTGACCGTCATCTTGATTTATCCTCACAAGCCATGATGTATCCATACTGAACTCTAGACCATGCATTTTCTTGCACAGCTCTTTCTTTATGACCTCTTTGAGCCTCTTGCAGCCTGTTAGAAATTTTAAATCATAGATGCCATTTTTTAAACTTTCAGATGCATATTTTGGCATGTTGGTTTATGAGTGTTATCACTTTTTTTTATTGTATCTGAAAATATCTGAAAATTAGTTTATTAATACTTGAATCCCTGAAAAAAAGGGCAAGAGGGAGGGAGGGATGGGGGAAGTGATGGATGCCAGAGATTGGTACTCTATTTGGGCATAACCAAAGTAGTACCCTTATTCGTGGGGGCAAATGGACGAAAATTATAGGCACTCCCTTGAGACAGGTGGAGCCATAGTCTGACCTTAGTGGTAGTCAGAGAATGAAGTAGGGGTTCTTCTCTCACGATGCTTATCCCTGATATTGTCTGCTACGATCATTGCAGATTGGTAATTATAGTATTGGATTGGATCTTTTTCTTTCCCTACTTTCTCGATCTTGGATCTGGTCATTGCAGCACTTTGTGCAGTTAAACGGATTTGAGCACACACACAGCTTGTCTGAAGCTTTCTTGTCCTTTATTTTACCATGATAGGTGGAGCTTTATGCAGACTATGATCCAAAGATGTTACTTCCTTTTCTTCGTAGTAGTCAACATTATACACTTGAAAAGGTTTGAACCTTCAACACGTGGTCAGTTTCAATAATTTATGTATAGTTTTATAAATTAATTCTCTGAAATCAAATCTCAGGCATATGAAATTTGCATCAGAAGAGATCTTCTAAGGGAGCAAGTCTTCATCCTGGGAAGAATGGGGAATTCTAAACAAGCCCTTGCTGTCATTATAAATAACTTAGGGGATATAGAGGAGGTACTTTGCATGTTGTTTGGAAATTTAATTTATAGTTCGGTTAATTTTGAAGTTTGGTGTTGTGATGAGGCAAGCATTATCATTGGCACAGGCTGTAGAGTTTGTGACCATGCAGCATGATGATGACCTTTGGGAAGAATTAATAAACCAATGTCTTCACAAACCTGAAATGGTATGTATCAAACATATTCACCTGACTCAATGTATGTATGGACATGCAGATGAATATTTCTTATTGTCTTTGACAATTTTTTCTCAAATTGCTCTTGCTAATACCAGGTCGGCGTTTTGTTGGAGCACACAGTTGGAAATCTTGATCCTCTCTATATTGTAAATATGGTTCCCAATGGCTTGGAGATACCTCGGTTAGTAAGAGCAGAATGATGCTTAATTTCTTCCTGTAGCTCCTTTCTCTCCTCTTCCCTCGTAAAACTGTAATTTTTCTTGAATATTTAATGATAAATACATATCTCAGTGCTAGGAGAAGCTCAATATATTGAAGATGCAATAGATTCTGTGTGAATTCTTGTGGTTTCATACATGCCCAGACCTTGTTTCATGTTTTTCAGGAGCTTTGCTTGTTACCGTCTATCAACTCTGTCAAGTAGTGATCTTAAATGCATACTATTCTTTATTAGTGGGACCCACTTTTTTATAAAGGGCTTGTATGGGGCTTGTCTATTTGGGGCTTGTACCTAGCATTACTCTGAAACTTATTGTTTTGTGAGTAAAATGCTGTAAACATGCATGTTATGCTGTCGTCGATTATTAAAAAATGTTATTGTTGATGGTTATAGTGTTTAATTATTTTTACACTTTATATGCCCCCAAATTGACTAGATATGGTGTTTTTCACCTGTAACATCAATAAACATCACCCGTCAGGGTGCGGCCTAGTAGTCAAAGGACGGTCTTGGAATTCTCCAAGATTACTTGGTATATTCTGGCAGGTAGAGTCATGTCAATCTGGGGTTTTCTCTTTAGGGGTTGGTCTGGAGGGCTTTTCCTTGGTGAGGTTCCACGTCACCAAAAGATAAGAACTTCAGTATGACGTAATTTCTCCTTTTTTCTTTGCTTCATTCAGGCTTAGGGATCGACTTGTCAAGATCATT
This sequence comes from Juglans regia, assembly GCF_001411555.2. Lineage (NCBI taxonomy): Eukaryota > Viridiplantae > Streptophyta > Magnoliopsida > Fagales > Juglandaceae > Juglans > Juglans regia. The sequence continues at coordinate 23,033,300 of NC_049914.1, read as the reverse complement.
ACTGATTACAGGACTGAAACATCCCTAAGACATGGCTGCAATGATATCCTCAAGGTACTCCCTTGTTTCACATATCATCGATGCATTTTATTCAAACAGAAAACCGTATGAAATGCCTGGAATTTTACTGTGATTGTGATAGGCTGATTGTGTCAACCTCTTGGTTAAATACTACAAAGAGGCAAGACATGGGATTTACTTGAGCAACGAAGAAGATGAAGCACGGGCAAAGAGGAACGGCAGTAAGTCTTCTCAGGTGACTGAAAAATCATCGAGTGTAAGAACCACGGAGGTTAAGTCTAAAACTAAGGGGGGTGCAAGGTGTTGCATGTGTTTTGATCCCTTCTCTATTCAAAATGTATCGGTCATCGTTTTCTTTTGCTGTCATGCTTATCACACGAACTGTCTTATGGATTCTACCTATAATGTTGGCGGCAAGAAAGAGTATGGAGCCACTTCTCGGGAGCCTGTAGTAGACTATGAGCATGATAATGGTGATGTAGATGATGATGATGAAGGTTCGCAGTCGGGTGCGCGTCGTATGCGTTGTATCTTATGTACTACAGCTGCTAGTTGAGTGTACTGGTGTGCATGTGAGCTTGTTGCTTGTGCAGGCGGCCGGGTATCTGTATTTTTGTGTGCATATAGTGTTTATCATTTTCTCTTGTGCGTCAATTATTGATTTTTTTTTTTTTTTTTTGTATTAGTTATATATATAGAGAGTAGAGAGAGTCGATTTTTTTATTTTTCTCCGGCCAGTTTTCCTAGGGTTGCCTTAAAAAATCGGGTTTTTCTGGTTCATGGCTTTGATTACAATTTACAGAGTAATCTTAATTCATACTCTGACTTGCATTAGTAGAAGTGTAGAGGGCTGTGGTTTCTGAAAGAAATTCAGAATTTAATTTCGTCCTTTACCAATACCAATATATTCTGATTTCAGTTCTGTAAAGACTTGGAATTGTCTGGCAACAGTTAATTAAATGTTTAAATAACACTTTAATCTAAAGGCAATTTATTCCAAATATACAAACATCTGATATGCTCAGAAGTTATACGACACATAATCCTAATTATGTATACAAAAGGATGACAAGGGAAAGATTCACATGATTTATACTTCATTAGAAATAGAATAAATCTTCTTTCATGGATTGAAGACAGAAGGGAGGTTCATATTTGTCACATCTACTGGATGGTGTGATATATTTTAAGGAGTTTTATTTACTAACCACTTAAAATCTGCTACATTAGTATGTGTGATTGAGAATTACAATTTAACATTATGAAAAGTAATTTGTCTTTGCACCTTGCGTTGGTGTGTTCACCCGACCTGAATTTGAGCCTTTCGACCTGACCCGAAAATGAAGAACTTCCGTTTGGTGATTTCTGACCATGAATTCCGAATTCGAGTTTCGAATAGAAACGGATTCTGAACAGAATTAGCATCTGATCATGAGATACAAGCGGCACCATTTAAGTCATCAAAAACTCCATTTTTCTCAGTCTCACAAACAAAGTAAAAAAAATTGCCCAATATTATCAATGCAGAGAGAATCAAATTGCCCAAATCACCATTAGAAGGCCAAAAACTACAGAGGAAAAACAATAACAGCCAAATCACCATCAGAAGACAGCAATGGACTTGTACTTAAAACTAGATTTATGGATAACACATACAAAGGAAGTGGAAAGTCGCTAGAATTTCAATATATGTCATGAATACAAATCCCAATTGATCAAGAAATTACAATACCTCATATTCTTCAACTGTCTCTATTCAAAACATTATTCAAAGTTATCTCTACATGAAGAAAAAAAAATTGTTAAAAATGTAATTATTAAAAAAACCACATGAAAATATATGATATTTCAAAATGTGTCTTACCATTTTTCAGCTTTTAGCTTTTAGCATCTTTCATTAAGTCTTGGGAGTCATAATTAATGGATGGAGCTTTCAACCAATTTTGAGTACAAATAAGAGTTTCAACTATTTTTGGGGTCAAGGAGCTTCGAAATGAATCTAACACATGACTCCCAATGTTGAATTCCGACTCAGAAGCACTAGTAGATATGAGAATAGCTAGTTCTATATTGACAAGGATCAGATATTTGCTTGAGTTTATCTTCCGCCACATTAGAATATCAATGTTGGGTGTCAATCCTTCAAGGCTTTCCTGAAATACTCATCCAATTCTGATTTGGACTCTACAACACCTTTTGATGCTTGATATTGGCGATACCTACTATAGAGATCATTCACATCATCATAAGAAATGTTGTTTTAGGTCTCACCAGCAATTGATTGGCCACTACTTGAATATTACTTATACAACCACCCAATGATTCCTCTTAGTTGTGCAACAAGCTCAAATACTCGCTCAGGACCAAGAAACTCAATAAACCAAAACTTCCAAACTTCCAACTTGGAGCACAGGTCAAGTATAGCTGCAATAAACAAGATTTTGTTCACCTTCTCAAAATCCCTCCAATATTTCTTATATTTTAATAGCATCCTCTCTGACATGGTTGCCAACTTCTTATCAACACTTTTAGAAAATTTGTTTAGATGGCTATGAAGTGTAGCAATTTCTTTAATGAACAAATTTGAAGTTACATAAGTTGAGCCAAAAATCCGTAAAGTGACATGATAGAAAATCTTCAAAAACTGTACAAAGTTCTCAATGGTTTACCAATCATCAAATTTTGGTTCCCCCCACCAACCTCCAAGAGATGTGGTACATTGACCGTCTTCATCTTGCATCAAGTCAAATGCTACACCATACATTAGAGTCGCACTCAACATCATATATGTGGAGTTCCACTTGGTTAGAACATCAAGAGAAAGTAGCCCACCGCCCAATATATTTTGGTTGTCATCACATAGCTTGAATTTATTGAGTCTTGTAAGAGAAGACTTCATCACATACTTCACTACATTTTGGATCTTCACAACTGATTCATCAACTTCTTTCAACCCTTCATTGACAATGAGATTTAAAATATATGTCCATAATATCTTACATGCAACTCATTATCTAATACCATACAATATCTAACTTTGGTCATTTTCCTCAAATAATCAATGGCTGTTTGATTGGAAGATGCATTGATGACAGTGCTGCTAAATATCTTCTTTATACCCCATTGAAGTATGAATGACTTGATTTCTCATCCTATTGTTGCCCCTTTATGATCAGAAACTTTCATAAAATTTATTATTCTCTTATGCAAGTTTCAATCATTATCAATGAAATGAGCTGTTATGCTTATATAGTTAAGATTTTGAATCGATTTCCATAAACCAATGGTGATGCAAATCTTATAACTAGATGTTATAAACTTATAAACTTGTTCCTTAACTTTCATTCTCTGACATATATAACTTCAAACAGTCTCGCATAATAGTAATGCAATAAGGGATTGAAAATCTAGGCTCAATTGTGGCCATAAACTCTTTAAACCCTTGACTTTCGACACGTCTAAATGGTATCTCATCCATAATTATCATTTTAAGTACAACCAACCTTATCTTCTGTTCATTGTACTTAGCAAGTCCAACACTAGGACTGCTAGTTGTACCATCACCCCCTTCCTAGTTCCGGTTGTTTTGGATTGGGGGTTATCCCTTCCAATCTCACTAGCAAGAACGATTTCACATGTCCCATTATGGTACTTGAAGGATGAAGTACCTTGTTTTTTAGGATAATATAATAAAACATTACCACAATAATTGCATGCCACTTTGTGCTCATTGAGATCCACATCCTCAATCCTAGTAAAATGCTCCTATACTTCTGATCTATCCCGAGATCTTTTATGCGTGACAGGAGGGGGACCACTAGAATTAGTTGTAGGTAAAGAGCCATCCAAACTTGGAGGTAGAGAAGAGCTATCCAAATGAATTACATTGGGGATTGATTCAAACCCCAACAAAGGTATAGTAGCACTAGGCTCCATAAGTCTTAACTGCAATTTGAGATAAAAGCAAGCATCATTAACAATTTAAAGAACAAACACTCATGCAATAGAACTACAACACAAAGACATAGCACCAAGAGCATAAGATACATATATATTTTTTTTTTGGGCTATTAAATTATGACAACAACTATGATTCTGTTTTGAGAAATATCTTGTAACATTAGAATCTAGCTATTTTACAAAGTAGCTTTCCCTGTAGTTTGTGAACCAACTCTGACTATTTTGGGATAAAATATATGTGCAAGAAATTTCTTTAGCAAAGTAGCTTCCCTTGTAGATGTATGTGTAGACACATTCTTCTCGTGACATGATACACAATCTCACTCCTGAAAAATCACCAGATAAGGAAACAATATATAGCACTCATGATAGCTCATGAGTTTGGGGTATTTGAGTAGTTCTGATTATAGTGGATGCTTCTCTAGCTAGAACAGTAAAAGGCCCCATTCTTGTTCATTCGTGTGCTAATGCAAGGTTGGTGATCATTACCCACTTCCTGCGCAATCAATCTTTTATTGATTACTAATATTATAATTCCAAACATAAACCCCACCTTTATTTCATAAATTTCTTCAAGGAATAATTTCAGATACCAACCATTTTTTCATTTTTTTCAAGGGACAGGAAGAGAAACACCCAACAACAACCAAAACCAAAAGAAACACAAAAAGGTCATAGTAGGCTCTCGAGTAGAAAAGGAATTTAGATCATGGGGACTATTTTGATCAACACATGAGATGACAACAAGAAAAAAGTTTTGAAAACGTTAAACAGAAATGAAAATTAGTTGCATACAGTTAATAAGTTAAAAAAACAAGAGTGATACAAAGTTCTTATCATAAGGATAATAATGGTACAGTGCATTTTGTTAAAGGGGCAGATATAACAATATAAAAAAATTAAAACCAAGATTCGACTCTACGAATAAGATGAAACTATTAGCACAATGCCTTCCATTTTAAATTAGTTTTTAGAATATTCTAGAATATAGGTTTTACCTTTCTGTAATTATTTGGATTCTCTTGTAATAGAATGATTCCTCTTATTAAGTGTATAAATACACACTGCCACAGTACCATTAATACAACTTGGAAATTCAGAAAACCAGTGTCTCTAACATAGTATCAAAGCAGCTCGATTAGCTGTCTCGTGATCCATGGCTATGCCCACGTCTTCCTCTCTTCCACAACCTCACTCTTCCATACTTTCTTCCTTTTCTCATGTTGTCACCACAAAACTCACCATCCAATATTATTTGCTCTGGCAGGTCCAACTCTCTGCATATCTCCGAGGTCAAGACCTCTATGGATACATTGATCGAACCTCTCCTTGTCTTGAGCAATTTTTACCTACCGATGGCAATAGTGAGCCTAAAACCAACTCAGACTACCTTACTTGGAGGCGGACAGATCAACTGGTGCTCAGTGTTTTGTTCTTCTCACTCTCAGATTCTGTTCTTGGTCAAGTGCTTTAATCAAGCACAACACGAGAACTTTGCTCTCTTTAAAATCAATGTTTGCTTTCCGCTCACAAGCCAAAGAATTCCAAGTTAGATTTCAGCTTACAAACCTTTCCTGTGGTGATCTATCCATCTTCGAGTATTTTGGGAAGGTCAGAAACTTTGTTGATACATTGGCAGCAATGGGTAATACTCTCCTAGACAAAGAATTTGTCACTTACCTCCTCACTGGTTTTAGACCAACCTATGAATCTTTTGTGACACCCTCTCTCATCACATGAACTTGATCAATTACTTTTAATTCACGAGAGCTGACTTCTCACGTTGCTAATACTGCTAAGCCTTCCATTGAGCCTTTTGTTAATTACAATAGTTGAGATCAAAGAGGAAGATGTCACTTTCACGGTGGAAGACAAGGTATAGGATGTGGTGGTAGCAGATTTCAAAACAACCGTGGTGGTCGTTCTTCAAATAGTATAACTATTTCAAAAATTCTAATATTTGTTTTACAATTCGGCATCCATAATTCTTGTGTCTTTGAGTTTCATGCAACTCATTTCTCTGTGAAGGAGTCTCAGACAGGGACAACCCTCCTCACAAGTCCAACTCGTAATGGCTTGTATGTCTTTCCTTCAATAAAATCCGGCGTTGCCTCCACTAATCTTGGTGAACGGACTACTCTTCCAACTTGGCATCAAAGACTTAGGCACCCTTCTTTTCAACTCATCTCCAAGATCGTGCATGCCAACTGCTTGCCTTTTTTTCCAAGCAGTTCTGTGATATCCCATGTGATATGGATAAGGGTAGGTGGTATATGAGATCCCACATTACTTGGGAATGAGAAGTTCTTGCTCTTTATAAGATTCCAATGGGGCTTCAATTATATCATTGACTAATCCTTTTGGAGTATAGGCCATGTGGTTTGGGCCTTTTATTGGGGCGTTACAAATGGTATCAGAGTCTATATCAACCAGAAATGTGGGACTTGAGCCATGCCACCTACAATGGACAAGCCCGACGAGGGCGTCGGAAATTTAAGGGGGTAAGATTGTGATATTCCATGTGATATGGATAAGGGTAGGTGATGTATGAGATCCCACATTGCCTGGAAAAGAGAAGTTCTTGCTCTTTATAAGGTTCCAATGGGACTCCAATCATATTATTGACTAGTCCTTTTGGAGTATATGCTATATGGTTTGAGCCTTTTATTAGGGCGTTACAAGTTCTTCCCGCAAGTGTTCTGCTTGCCCTCTTGCAAAAAGCCATCAACTCCCTTATGGGCCGAGCCAGTCCATTTACACTAGGCCCTTGCAACTACTCAGTGCTGATCTCTGGGGCCAATCTCTAGTTATTTCCAATCATAGTTTTCATTATTATGTTTTCTTTGTAGATCAATTCACTCGTTATGCATGACTTTTTCCATTAAAAATGAAATCCGATGTTTAGGCTATATTCTCTCATTTTTTACCCTTTATTGAAATACTTTTTAATTGTAAATTAATCACTCTTCAAACTGATGTTGGAGCTGAATTTAAGCCCATTGCCTCTCTATGCTCTCAACTCGGCATTACTTACAAACTCTTTTGCCCATATGCTCATCAACAAAATAGTAGAGCGTAAGCATCGATATATTGTCAAACTGGGGTTGCTCTACTAGCCCATTCTTCTTTACCCACAACTTATTGGGTTGAAGTCTTTGAAACTTCAGTTCATTTAATAAAAATGCTTCCATCCAAAATTCTCAAAAATAAATCACCCCATTTCATGGTATATAATAAGGATCCTGATTACTCTTCCTTAAAAGTTTTCGGGTATGAGTGTTGGCCCAATTTTAGGGCCTATAACGAACACAAGCTTAATTTTCATTCTGTTTCATGTATATTTTTGGGCCACAGTACTTCCCATAAAGGCTACAAATTTCTTGAGCCCAACACAAACTAGCTTTACATCTCCAGAGATGTAATTTTTAAGGAGGGCTCATTTTCACTCTCAACTGAAGCCTAATTACTCTCCACCAAATCTGGCCCGAACTCACGTCTCTCTTCCCCTTTTTCAAAAATCTATTCTCAGTCCAGGCCCAGCCCATCAACCCAGCCCAACCCCTTTCAATATCCCAAACCCTAATTCTCCATTCACATCTTCCTCTGCCACTGGTGTCCTCTCCTCGAACCCATCCTCTCCTCACTCTGATCCTTCGACTACCATTCCTCCTTTACAAAATAGACATTCTTCTTCTTCTCTTGTTTCTCCCAAGTCTTATAATCACACAGAGTCACACCAACTCTTCTCGCCCACGGACTCTAACGGATGGCACGATCCAGTACCCATGACGGACTTGCCTCAACACCATGGTGGCCGTCCAGATGAAACATCCAGCTTTTCCACTGCCTCCAAATTTCCTGAATGGTATGATGCTATGTCCCTTGAATATAATGCTTTGATTCAAAATAATACTTGGACGTTGGTACCCCCTCTCTCTACCTTTAATATTCTTGGATGTCGATGGGTTTATAGAACTAAATTGAACTCTGATGGCTCCTTTGCTAGAAGAAAGGTTCGGTTGGTAGCCAAGGGCTACTACTAACAGTCAGGTTTAGACTATAACGAATAGTTTAGTCCCATTGTTAAAGCGACTACCATCCGCTTGATTTTATCTATAGCTGTCAGTCAAGCATGCCCTTTGTGCCAAATTGATATTCAGAATGCATTTTTACATGGTACTTTGACTGACACAGTTTATATGCAGCAACCTCAAGGGTTTATCAACTATGTTTACCCTAATTATGTATGTAAATTAAATAAGGCTATCTATGGTCTTAAGCAGGCTCTACGTGCCTGGTTTGCCCAACTCAGTACCTGGTTATTAGACTATGGTTTTTCCGCTTTGAAAGCAAATCCTTCCTTATTTATTTTAACTCGTGGTGATATGACCATTTACTTGTTGATATATGTTGATGACATGGTTATCACCTCCTCACAGTCGTGTGCTATTGATTCTCTTATTTTTTCCTTGGCTACTGCTTTTCTTGTTAAGGACCTTGGTATGCTTTCTTACTTTCTTGGTCTTGAGGTTGATTACTTTGATAATGGCTTGTTCTTGTCACAACGTAAATATATCAATGATCTGTTGGCTCGAAGCAATATGCTTTCTGCCAAATCCATAACATCACCTATGGTAGCTTCTCTTAAGCTGTCTCAATATGATTCACCTCAATGTGATGATTGCACTCTGTTCAGAAGCATTGTAGGAGGGTTACAATATTTATCCTTGACACGCCCTGACATAGCCTTTGTTGTAAACAAAGTATGTCAGTTTGTGCATTGTCCCAAACTCTCTCACTGGACTATTGTTAAAAGGATTCTACGATACCTAAAGGGTACTCTGAATCTTGGTTTGTTCTTTAAGAAGTCTTCCAAGCTCAATCTTCAAGCTTATACCGACCCTGACTGGGTAGGATGTCCAGACGACAGACGCTCAATTTGTGATTTTTGCATCTTTCTTGGATAACACTTGATCTCCTAGAGCTCTAAGAAGCAGAAGACAGTTGCTAAATCCAGTACTGAAGCTGAGTACAAATCTTTGGCATCTACTACTGCTAAGCTAATTTGGTTACAAACACTACTCCGTGAACTTAGTGTTTTTTTGTCACAACCACCTACTCTTTGGTGTAACAACATTGGACCAACTTTTCTCACAACAAATACAGTTTATCACTCGTGAACAAAGCACATGGACGTTGACCATCACTTTGTTCAAGATCGCGTCGCTGCAAACACTCTCAAAGTTTCCCACTGCAGCTCAAAGGACCAACTAGCTGATGTTTTTACCAAACCTTTAGTTTCAGACAAATTTATTCTTTTTGGTACTAGTCTCAATGTAGTTGACACCCCACTGGACTCAAGGGGGCGTATAAGCACAATACCTTCCATTTCAAATTAGGTTTTGAGAATATTTTAGAATATAGGTTTTACCTTTATGTTATTATTTGGATTCTCTTGTAACATAATGATTTCTCTTGTAAATTGTATAAATACACACTGCCACAATACCATTAATACAACTTGGAAATTCAGAAAACCAGGGTCTCTAATAGAAACAATTTAACAATCACCATACAAAAATTCTCTAACCAAGACTGACCTAGAAATTTCCAAACCCAACAACCACCATATAAACCTTAACCCAAACAGTTCGGACCATTCTTACCTTTGGTTAGAGAGAAAGATATATACGGAGCGAGCGAGCAAGAGAGACACAGTGTTAAAGACCCAACCATTGATCCAAAAGCTCTATGATTGTTGGATACTAATTTGGTTAAACCTTTAACCCTCAGGATCATAACATTCCACCACGCTTCCTAATTCGACTTCCACAGTGGCCCAATCTATCGATACTGGCTCGGTAGTAGCCTTTTTCCTTTTGGCGGCTTCATTCATCTATCAGTATTCAATGACTTAACACTATGTTCATACATAGTATCAAAGCATTTTAATCCAGCCTATAGGTCGCCCCCTTCGTGACTTGAACCCGTAACGTGATCCCTATTCCGATACCAATTGTTAAAGACCCAACCATTGATCCAAAAATTCTAGAACTGTTGGATACTAATTTGGGTAAATTTTTAACCCTCAGGATCATAACACAGAGAGAGAGAGAAAGAGCGCGAGCAAGAAATATGTAGCACAGAGGCGTAGGATTGAGAGAGAGATGGTCTGAGGGAGCTAAGAGAACAACTGAGAGAGCGAGGAAGGCTGGAGAGCTCGAGAGTCCAAACTGAGAGAGCGACCAAGGCTAGGAGAGTCCGCGGGGACTGAGAGGGAAGATGGGATACGTGACGGTTTAAATGTTTAGCCCTAGTTGTATGCTTCTCAATGCCCCTAATTAAGGAGTCCATGGCTCGCCATGCAGTACTCTCTTCCACGAACTAATAATAATTAAAGAATAGTAGGTAGTTACTAGTTAGTAGTAACTTAGGAGATATAAATAAATAAATGAAAGAGTAGCAAGTCCTCTTCATGAATCGGGCGAATTAACCTGGTGCATCTTATTGTCCTACGTAGTACTGTTCTAGCGAAATTTTCGCTAAGTCCTTAATTAATATATAGATTATCATGAGCTTAAACCACAAAAAATCCCTATAAATTATAATGAGCAGCTTTATCCTCAATATGGATCACCACTGCGAATTATTACTTGCATGGTCCCTGAAATTAAATTTGCCTGTTTTTAATTTATCTTATTTTATTCTATATATATTATATTTTTTATATCAATCTCCTTCTCGTAGATCAAGCTGTGTGCACGCCTGCTTATATAGTAGCTGTAGTCTTGTTTCTTAGTCAAAACATGTACGTCGCATCGCAATCATCTGTAATGCTAGCTGTAATATATCCACGGTATATCCAATATTAGATCGATCAATAATTTAGCCTAAATTAACACTAATTGTAAGCGACGGAAAAACTAAAGTTTCATACGTTACTATAACTGATCAGCAAATTAATTAAACACGATGTAATTATAAAACCAGCTTCAATTCCTAAGCAACAACCTTGTGATAAATGAAATCTCTCTTTTTTAATTTCTCTGTATACCGCGATGAAGTCTCCAATATCTTCATTGCAATCATGGCTCCCTTTGAATATCTTTCTTATCATTTCAACCTCTGTACTCATCAGCAGTACTAGTGCGACAACGATATTCGATATTCCTAGACTGAGTCCGCTTGGAGGAATTCTACAAGATCCTGAAACAGTATTCTCTGCAAATGTTTCGGATGACTTCGAAACATTTTACTATAATCAAACACTCGATCACTTCAACTATATGCCTGAAAGCTACTCCACTTTTCAGCAAAGATATGTGATCAATTCTAAGTACTGGGGTGGTGCAAATCGTAGTGCTCCAATTTTAGTTTATCTTGGCGCAGAAGCACCGTTGGATAGTACTTATCTAACTGCCATCGGATTTCTTACTGATAATGCCGCGGAGTTTAAGGCTCTCTTGCTATACATAGAGGTACGTATGATCATTAAATTCCAAAGAGGCACACGAAAAAATTAATAAGCATATATATATATATGCACTTACATATATACACATGATCAAGTACTCAACATTCTATCTCATTCTTTGGCTTTTCTGGGTGTAAAGATGAACCATATTCGCTAAAATTCTGAAACTTCAATATTATAACTAAGCATTTTATATTTAGTTTTCTTCCCCGGCCCCTTAATTTAGATTCAAAATTTAGTTACTCATAAATCATTGTTTTCTTGATTAGCATCGATATTATGGGGAGTCTATACCATTCGGATCAAGGACAGAAGCATTTAGAAATGCAAGCACTCTCGGGTACTTCAACTCCGCCCAAGCTTTAGCAGATTATGCAGAAATCATCTTAAACTTAAAGGAACAACTACAAGCACAATATTCCCCAGTAATTGTCATTGGAGGATCATATGGAGGAAGTCGGTGACAAATTGCTTAATTTCCTTCTAATTATGACTATATATGAACTGAATTTTGATATGTTTTTTTAAAAGCTATAGCTTTATGATCATATTTTCTTCAGTGCTAGCATCGTGGTTTCGGCTAAAATATCCTCACATTGCCATTGGCGCCTTGGCCTCATCAGCTCCAATCCTTTACTTCGATGACATCACTCCACAAGACGGTTTTTTCTCTGTTGTTACCAAGGATTTCAGGGTAACTATCTGAATAAATATTCATTTTTTTTTTCTTTTACCCTTCATTTTTTTGCAGTAATTAAAAAGTTGTGCCCTGGATGGTACTGCATGCAGGAAGCTAGCGAGACCTGCTACCAAACTATAAAAGATTCATGGTCTATAATCGATGAAGTTGCAACTAAGCCTGATGGCCTTTCTGTCCTTAGCAAGACATTCAAGACTTGCGAGTACATAAATTTCCATATGACCTAATTCTATCAAGCAATGCAATAATTTTGTCATGACTCCTTTATATTTTTGCTTTCTTCAGTCCCCTAAGCTCATCTTCTGGGCTCAAGACCAATTTGGTGTGGATGTATGCCCGTGCAGCTCAATATAATCATCCCCCAAACTATCCGGTTACCACAATCTGCGGTGGCATAGATGGAGCTCCTCCTGAAACAGAGATTCTTGACAAAGTATTTGCGGGTGTTGTTGCCTATTCTGGAAATAGAACATGCTATTTCAATGCAACTCAAAATATATCTGAAACAATTATAGGTTGGAGATGGCAGGTAAATTTCATACATCCATGATCCATCCATACATACATACTTACATACATACATACATACATACAGCGTAAACGGTGCAATTGCTAACATATATATAGCATATATATCAACCAATGTAAGCCACACTCCATTATAGATTAATTTTAAATTAATTTACAACAATGGTACCATCAGTTTAATATAGAGTTGTACGTAGGATAGTTGTCAAAGATATTTCCTTGATGGTAGCAACGGTTGGCTTTGATATCGTCTTTCCTTGGCAACAGACAGCTATAAGCATTTTTCTTTGTCTTGGCCGGTTTTAGTTTATTTAATTGGATCACCATGAGATATTCTCTTATATATAATAAATATACACGCAGCTCCTGATCATTAATTGGAGATTTGCTTTATTCAAAACATTAAAACCAAGTACTGCTAGACATTAATATTCAAAATTAACTCACTATATATATATATATGCGCGCATATATATAATATGGAAATGCAAGGGAACAAAAGAAATATATGGTTCGAGAAGTCTCATCATGCTTTCTTGAGTAGAAGACTGCTATTTTTGCAAAGAAATGGACCACCTTCATCACAACTCCTTGATGATCATGAAACTTTTGATCTGAATAATTAGCTGATTTTCGTGATCAATGCGAAGATCATTGACTATTAATTGTCTGTACATTAATTTAGGTATGTAGTGAGATGGTGATTCCCATAGGAATTACCAATAATACCATGTTCCAACCTAGACCTTTTATCCTAAGCAACTTCACTGAGGGGTACTGCAGAAGCATATATGGTGTACTGCCTCGGCCTCAGTGGGTCACTACTTACTATGGAGGCCATGTAAGTATTTTAATTAATTTACTTATTTTCTTTTTTACAAACAATTAATATGGAGGCCATGCATGTACGTACGTATCTTAATTAATTTAATGGCAAATTGCATGCAGGATATAAAATTAATCCTCCAAAGGTTTGGAAGCAACATCATCTTCTCCAATGGGCTCAAAGATCCTTTTAGCAGTGGCGGGTACGTACTAGATCTGATTATTATATATAAACAAACATTATCAAGAAATTAATAAATAAAATTAAACTTCTCGATCAATTTTATTAATCCTCGACCAATTAGTTTAACAGATGATCATATAATTCTCTGTTTTTATATATATAATTCCATGCATGCAGGGTGCTTGTAAACATATCAAACAGTATCGTTGCCATCCATACAGTTAACGGTATGTGCTAGAGCTAGCTAGCTAGCTGCTCAACTCATTATTTTATGGAGATCATCATCAGCATTATAATACTCAAATATCGGTCGTTTTTTCAATTTGCAGGATCTCATTGCCTGGATATGCATCCAGCAAACCAAACCGATCCAGAGTGGTTGGTCATACAGAGAAAAGCTGAGGTTAATATCATCAAAGGATGGATCAGCAACTACTACTTTAATCTCCTTGCAGCTTTCAGGCAATAATTTAAAATCACGTGCAGTACAAGTAGCTGATCATGCCTGAGGTTCAAATAATTAATTAAGCAATATTCAACAAATTATTAATGCCTTCACGTTTGTAAATTGTACATATTACATGATGTACACTTTTTTTTTTTTCAAGGAAAACAGTTTTATTCCTCAATAATTTCAGATCAAAGAAACAATACAAGAAGGACTTTCTTCCATGTCTACATGAATTACATCAGAAATGAGTAATGCAGATCTTGCTAAGGCATGAGCAACACTATTTGCATTTCTTGGAACATGATGTGGAGACCAGTTTGAGAACATCTGTAACTTATGCTTGATGTTGTTGATCACCATTCCCTAACTAGAGTCTCTTGATAGGTCCTTGACCACCCGTAACAAGTCCCCCTCAAAGGATGATGTATGTACTGCAATTGTAATCCCCCGTACCCGAAAGGGTCGGAGAATTACTACATATCACTTACAAACCTGTCTCTCCAAGTATCTAAAAACTTCAAGGATTTCATAAATAATACACAATCTCATATTTTCCAAAATAACCATAATACAAACTCCGTAAGTAACCATTACAAAATAACATAAACCGAAAGGAGTCCAAAATCTCTCAATAATCTCAACGAAATAAAACGATACATCTTTAAGTCTCAATAGGTCCAAACAACATAAAGTATTTCAAATATTCAAGTTAAATCCTTTTACTGACAATAGTAGTACTCTTAGGTACTCAACCTTTTATCCATATCTAGTCAAGCTCCAATTTCTATTCCTGACCCCCAACTGGATCATCAATGTCATCTGAGAAATAATAAAGATAAGGGGTGAGTTATTAACAACTCAGTAAGCAGAGAACATATACTAGTATGTAAACATGAGTCTTTTCAGAAAATTCAATATGTAGTAACAAAACATTTTATTTTTATATGCAGATCTCAGAAATGTGCTTTCAGAAAATCTGAGCGACTTTTCAATCTTTTCATACTCAAATACCAACTATTCATATATAAAGACACTTTTCATATTCAAAGACCATTTTCATAT
Source organism: Juglans regia (assembly GCF_001411555.2). Classification (NCBI taxonomy): domain Eukaryota; kingdom Viridiplantae; phylum Streptophyta; class Magnoliopsida; order Fagales; family Juglandaceae; genus Juglans; species Juglans regia. The sequence goes on along the minus strand of NC_049914.1, from coordinate 23,018,095 downwards.
TAAAAAATGCTTTGACATAACATACTTGAACATCTTCATCTTAACGTATCATATCGTGTCATATCATATATCATGTTTAACCTCCGTGGTAGGGTTGTACTATCCCCGGTGGCCAAACCAGGCAGTATCATATTGTGAAACTTCCTATTTTTCAATCTCGGAGCCCCAAGTGTGCACAAAAGAAAGAACACATAAAAAATACCTTGTTTCCAAAGTGGGTGCACTCATATCATATCATATCATGTTGGTACCAACTATATCACGTGAACCAGTATCATCATATCAGAACCATACTCAGAATCAGAATCAAAACAGATAAGTATACCAAAAGTTTTTCATATCCATATCGTATGAAAACACGTGCTAAACATATTCATAATATTTCCACTTGATCACAAACAGATCCAAATCATTTCATATCACATGTATAAAAATCTCAATGTTATCATAGTCGCTCTTTTGCATATTCCAGAAACATGTCAAATATACTCATGTCTACACTATTCATGTCAAAAACATTTATTTTCTCTTTCATACAAATCTCATGAGTGAATGAAAAACATATATTGAGGTTGTTTTTCACATTTTCTTTTTAAAATAACATGCATATTTTTACAAACCAACTCCAGTTCATTTATTTTTATGCAAATCTAGTATAGGAATCTCGCTTACCTGAACTTCTTAGCCTTTAGAAAAATTCCTCAAAAATGCCAAACAAATATTAATCTTCACCTACAACACAATCATGTAATTTTTATAAATTCCCAATCAAACACATATTTCAATATTTAAGTCTAAGATGCTAAAATAACTTACTTTAAATTTCTCAGAAACCTAAATTCACAAAATCCTAAAATGTTAATACCTCTCAAATTCCAACTAAATCTCTGACTAATGTATTAAACTCTAACTTATTTACTATTGAAAATCAAACTATTAGATTTAATACTACATAACATAATTATACCAAAATTTCTTTTAAAGTTATACATAAAGACTATTTAACAAACTAGGTCATAATAAAATTACAACGTTATCACTTACTTTTGAAAGAAACTTTACTTAAAATAAATTTAACTTACCAAAATCGTTTCTGTAAACATGGAAAACTTAGAGTTTATAGATACATTTTAAAGGTTTAAAACACAATAATGCAACTTGTAACTAAAAGGTAATAATGTAATTTTATTTATTTATTAGACCGACTATGCAATAGCTTTTGAAATTCTTCATCATTTGGAAAACGTGATCAAAGGGCCTAACAGTAATAACTCCTATTCTATTAGGTTATAGACTTACCCATATATATATATATATATATATATATATATATATATATATACACACAACTCTTTAAGTCAACAACATGAAAAATGAGAGAAATGAAGTGTAGCGACAAGGACTTACGACTAAACTGAGAGTATGCGTGGAGGGGCAAGGAAGGACTGAGAGACTAGAGTGCAAAGGAAGGCGTACGGTGACGAGGCTACCTACACTGGGTGGCAAGAGCGAGAGAGACACATGGTGAGAGAGTGAGGGAGAGAGACTGAGAGACTGAGAGAGAAGAACAACCAATCATAAATGGCATGAGCTTACCGGGGGACTTGAAGCTACATGTGGCGGACAGGGGTGATGGGAAGTCCTTGCCGGCAGTTTCTATGGGGTCACAACGTGGTGGAGCTCTCAATGGAGGGAGATTGCAGTGGCTTGAATGTTGCTCTGTTTAGGACAACTAAAATAGGGGATTTCGAGGCTTGCAACAGAGGCTACGAAGCGTTGGGCGGCAGCTTCGTGTAGCTAGGCATGGTGGTGAGGTCTGGCCAGAGGTTCACAGTGGAAAGTGGATGTCCGAATAGTTTGGGTGGCTGAGGCGTGAAGAGAAAACAGCGGCAATGCATCTAGGGTTGAGAAAAGCTTAATATATATATATATATATATATATATATATATATATATAGACTATAAGTAGGAAACAAATCAAACCTAGATAAAAGGGAAGGATGGATGTGCATGAAAATGGAAAGATAGCGTGAAACCATGCGACGTGAATTCTGGAAGCATTTTCCATGGGCCTGGGCTTGGCAGCGGGTTGGGTCTCACAACAATCCTAGATCCAGACCAAACTTAGTGGCATGTAGTGCACTAATTGCTTCAGCCAGCAAAGGATCAAACAATAATGGTCTATTGAATCTCAAGCAGCTAAGAACTGACCTTTCACAGTCTCTGACCACGACTTCAATACCTTATTTGTTGCAATGTACCAATTAATCTTAGTCTGGTTCAAAGGAGGAAGCTCCCAACTTGAGACTATGTTACTAGTCACAGCAGTATAGTTTGTCTCCTACCCTTAATCCGCCTTGAGTTCCTTAAGGACTTATTGAGAATGCTGAACCACCACATTAGGATTTTGAACTTCTGCTTGAAAAACATACAGGGACTTTCTTTGCCATATTCTCCTAGCCACCACTGCAACCTCTTCAATTACTTCTACCTCATAGTTAACAAAAATTCTCCATTAGATCCAAGAATGACATTTTCTAGTAGGCCTTTTTCTAAAGTGGTTTAGAGCATTGGCTCCAAACATCTTGAGTTGCTAAGCATGACCATAAAGCATGGAAAACTAACTCTTCTTCGAAGCAGAAAGGACAACAAGGGTTATCCACTTCCTCTACATCTATTGCCTTTTCATCTTCTCCTCTCTCCAAATTGAAGCAAATATACTTAAAAGAAATTGAGGATCTAGAAACACTTATAGAGGATGGGTTGCAAAACCTCATCTCTCTCCAACTTTTGAAGATAAGGCTTTGCCCTAAATTAAAGTCTCTCTTCGAAGGTGTACAATATCTCACTGCACTTCATGAACTTAAGCTTATTGATTGTCCCGTTCTTAATCCAGGCAACGATGAGCACGGGATGCAATGGAAATGGCTTAAAAGCATCATCTCTTTGGAGTTTACGGATATTCCAAAATTGGCGTCTCTCCTGTTGGGGCTTCAAGATGTTACCATTCTACTAGAGCTCGAAATCGCAGGTTTTTCAATCTTGATGACTATACTAGAGTGGATCTGCAATTGGACATCACTTGAGTCTTTCACAATTTCTAGATGCTCCAGCTTGACATCACTGCCAGAAGCAATCTGTAAGCTAACCTCTTTGAAAAGGTTGAAAATTAGTGATCGCCCCATCTTATTACAAAGATGCGACCAAGAGAGAGGTGAGGATTGGCCCAAGATTGCTCACATCCCAGAGTGAGACTTTTTATCTTGATTCTCAACTGGAATACATTCATCCTTGACTGATCTAGGTATTGTTTTACCAATTTTATCTTTATTGCCGCATCCACTTCTTCACCTTCAACTTATAAAATTCTTTTTTGTGATGGACCATTCTGCTACACTACAGATTGATTGCATTGAGGTAGTCACCCTCCAAGAATACGATCAAGAATTAGAGAGAGAGGAAGAGAGAGAGAGAGAGAGAGAGTAATGCACTGAATTTCAGAGTTGGTCTCCATTCCAACTCGTGGATGCTTTTATACTATGTAACCAAGATGTAAATTAAAAAGACTGCGTATCAGAATTCATATTACAATTTCAGCTATTAAGCCAAAACGACAACACTCTATTTATTAACCAAACGATGTCGTTCTACTTATACACAACTCACCCACATGAAGCAGCACTAATAAAATGACACGTATCACATTTCACTAATTAAACAAACCACCATCCATGAACTCAACTTCATAACCTTTGCAACGACTTCATAAGCTCTGCAACTCTTATTCATATAGCCTTCACTTCTATCATCAACCTCCATTCATAGTCTAGATACACTTCTTTCCGATCATAACATACATTTCAATAGGGCCTGCATGTTTCTTAGCATGGAAAGTGATGGCAATTTGATTTTTGTTGAATTGGGTTGCTTTTTTAGTCTTGATTACTACTTTTGCAACACATACAACTTTTCTCAAGACTATCCCGGATGTCTAAACTTACAGGGATGATTTTGTATACATCTTGGAGCACATGTATATGAAGTTGATCATAGCTTTATGATGGATGATGTGACCAATTGCTTTTAACTCCTTTATTTGTGCATGCTCTCCAAGAACATTTTCTGCTATCAATGATCTTGCAGCTGGCTGTTGCACAGAAAATGAGGATTTTCGACTAATATTGGGCAACAAAATATTATGGTTTTCTTTAGATGGGAGACACCTCTCAACAGTTGCCTACCCATGTTTTGGCCACTTCAAAGTCATCGGTACTTGAATTTTGCAAATTTTATCCAAGGCCATCAGCTAACTTGGTTTTCTTTTCTGAAAACATGGAAGAAACAAAACTCTAAAACTCATCAAGAAAAAGAATGTCCTCCCAGATATCAGCAAATCTCCTTGGAATTGTGGTTGAAAGGCGTCATTTGAAGATGGATTGTCGCTTTTAGGCATTGTGGTCTAAGATATAATCATGAGGTTGATGGAGAAGATGTTTAAACTTGACGGAGATATTTTATAATTTCGAGCCCAACGTGAGCAAATTTATTGAAAGATATTCCTTGACATATGCAAATTTTACTGATTTTCCCAATTCATAGTTTTATGTTGTTTTGTGTGGAAATATTTAGATATAACAACCACTTGCCCACTACCATTTGTTGCATATGGAATTCTTCTTATGATTACAATTTGTATCTGATTAGAACCTGTAATTTTCTACCTCTCTGTCTGTTCAAGGATAATAGCATTATGATTAGAATAAGAAATATTAATATTTGATATGATCTTTCTTCTCTCTTCTGGTTCTACCCTCCATGTTCATTTTGAACTTTTAAGAGAACTGAAAAACATGCATGTTGCCATGTAAAATTTGAAAATAAAATGCACATTACAAAACCACATACACCCTTATATATTATTAATAAAACAATCAGTTGTTAAGGAGCTCAAAAAAGAAAGAAAAGGAAAGAATGAAAAAACTAAAAAAAAAAAAAACAATACAAGAAGCTTAGTAATTTGATGTTGAAGTTAGGCAATTACTTCATCCTTCTCGCAAGGCCTATATTTCACTTTTGTAACATTTTTAGTAGCCGTGTATAGAATTTCACAACAATCTCTTCCTCCGGCCTGTGACAAAAAAAGGAATTGCAATTATCATTGAACCAAATCAATATTTTTTAACAATCATTATGTATTTCATAAAAATTACTTCTCAAAATCCATGATACCTTAAGTGATCAAAGTAGAAGGCAAGATTTCCCAAATTATTGAAGTGAACTATAAAAAATGAATGTTCTTGTTCAAAATCATGAGAATATAAAGAACTCACTTCCATGGGTGTTGTTGCTGGAGAAAACACCTGAATTTTGGTGATGGCATCTGCAGAATGATTACCAGTGAATGAACAAGCCGACAAACCACGCATCGATGTTCTTATATAGGTTGTAACAATTTGGTTCTGTTGAGTATAATATTCAATAGAATCACGAAAAAAAACATGAGGAGCTTCACAAGGATTGTTGGAGGGCCACCGGGTGTTGAACATGTACAATGGTGGCCTAACATTTCTCATCCATGGCCTAAATGTCTCAAGTGGTCTCCACAAAATGCTCTGAGGGAGTATGTTTTCGTATATATAAGCCGAGTAACCCCATGAAATTGAGAAAGACCAATTGCCTGGCCTGTGGTAGCAAATGGTTTGTTGAAGAAGACGTGATTGGTCCACTTTTGCAGCCTTCATGAGGTGGTTTATTGATTCTGAACGGTTCATGGTGGGGAAGATTGGATTTATGGTGTCAATATGGTGGAGGGAAAGGAGAGGAGATTGTGGGTGAGCTGATAGAAGACCCGATATGTCATTGTGTAGATCAATCTGAATTCAAAAATACCCACAAGGCTTAGTTTGTGATGGAAAACAATATATAGGAGTATTTGTTTCATTGGCATATTCGGAATGGCTTTTTTATGTCATTTAACTGTATATGTATAAAATGGTCTAATTCTACCATGGTATTGAAAAGATAAATGTCTCTATTTTTTTTCGTTTTTTATCTTAAATATATCATCTTCGATTATAATGACTTTTGGACATAACATAAGTGGTTGTCATTTAAGTGATTAATACACAAAACCTATCAAGATGTGCCACATCAACAAGTGTGACTGTGATAACAAGATTAAAATGCACGTAACTTTTGGTTCCGAAAGAATGGAAAGTACTGATGCAAAATCACATATGGTAGCAACCAAAAGTGGAGAAGCTTTATGCAATTACCTGATGAAACCCTTTCTCTTGAGTTAAAGAAACTCCTAAATCAGCCAAACAAGAGTGTAACATAAAATCACTGACAGACATGTGAGGATATCGCTCAACACAATCGTCTAACTTGGTTGCCAATGCTTGCACTAAAGGGTAACTCAAAGCATACCCGGCACCACCAAATGCCATATCAAACGAGAAATCAAAGTTAGACTTGGCACATTCTGAATTTGACCCAATATAGTAGTATTTAGAATGGTTGTATTGGGCTAGAACCTCAACTAAGTTATCCACAAACAAGACAGTATCATCATCCGCCATTACATACCATCTCACATCTTCATCTCCCTGTCTAAATGTCTCCATTATTGTGCGTACTATTCGAACTTGAACTGGCCTCACGATTTTCGGGTATACTTTCAGTTTATTGAGGTTTTCATTGACACGAAAAGGAGGAGAAGTTGAAGGCCAAGGTTGGAACTCCGGCGTGGGTGCTCTATCTAGGAAAAGATATCCTCGGGTGATGTTTGGTCGCCACCAAGCTTCAATGTATGTTTTCTTGTACTTCCATGTGTTCATGGATCCAACTATGCCAAACACAATGTGGCTGATGTTGGTAGGAGAATTGGTGATAATGGGAGTTGAGGATGGACATTTATGCTTTATGGTTGATAAGAGATCGGAAGGTTGGTAATTGAGAGGGTTAAACAAGAAAGTGTAGAACAAAAACAAGACTAGACTTGAAATAGCCAGAGACTTGTATAGGGTTCCAAGAGATAAAGGGCTGAGAGTTTGTTGAATGGTGCTTAAGTTAAGAGAAGTTTGAGAAGACATTGTAAATGGTGGAAAGATATTGATGCAAGGAATCAAATTAATAAAAGACTGATTTCAATTGAAGTTTTAATTTAGAAACAGTTTTGAAAGCTCCCAGTACTTTTAAAGTCAATGATTCTGCTTCAAGATTGAAAATAAATGTGATTTTGCTCTCTTTTGAACCTAAATTTCAGGTTATGTTATGGATTTTGTGAGAAGTGAAGTATCAAGTGCTTCTTCAGGCCATGCATTCAGCTTTTTAAATGGAGTTATGCTGAGAAGAACTGGACAAGTCCTTGAAATTTTCATGCCATACATGCATGTTAACTTAGCTTGGACAGAAGTTACATTGACACAAAAGATTTGTGAAACGTACAAAATCACTCATTCAAAACCTGCTTGGAAAAGTTTATTTCAATTGGAGAAAAAAAAAAAAAAAAAAGGTTCACTTGTGTTCGATCGAGTACTGCATGCTGAACCTTTAGCTAAAATTTGCAAACTTTATAATTCTTGGAAATAAAGTGAAGTTGATCACATTATTTGAAGAATTATTATAATAGTCCAAAAGTTGATCGATCGAGCACATGTCACATGATTTATGCTTTTTACTTCACACAAAACAGGCCAAGATCATGACGTTGGGCACTTTGCGTTGCATGAGATTGGTATAGAAAGCATTAATTATCGAAGTCGTTTTCTATCCAAATTACTTGTAACTGATGATAAGTATTGTCTTTAATTTCCTCAAGTATCTCATTAATTCCCCTAATTTTATCCTATTTATCATTTAGGTCCTGAAAAGGTTGCTTAAGTTGATAAATTTCTGCCTCATTAAGTATGAACAACCATTGAATGGGAGTTGATAACCATATATTTAACTAGTCATGCCACGCATCTGAGGAAAAAAAAAAAAATTGTTCTATTTTTTATTCTGTTTAATCTGATTGTGGGTTGTTTGAACGTAATATTTTTTTAATTAATACTTATAACAAATTAAATATTGAGGAAAGAAAATGAAGTGTTGTAGAAGAAGAAGAGAAAGTGTATACTAGTTAATATTTATTGCTATTCTTTTGTAATTAACAAATGCATTGCTGACTTACAAAACCCAAATAAAGAAATAAATTTCCTTGTAACATTACGTACGTGCCTAAATTATATAACACTGTTCTAATAACATGACACTGCTAACAGTGTCGTAATGTGATACTAATTGGACCCTTAAAAACAGAGTCAAGGCATTCTCTGTAGTTTTCTGAGTATGAAGAATATTAAGGACCAACTGATATTAGGAAAAAGCCAACAATTATGTGAAAGATGTCATAAAAAGGTGTGGGTGGCTGAGGCCATTGTATTCTAAAGTGGTGTCATTAAATTATCAAACTGTTAGAGAAACAAAGGCCTTTAAACAAGGAGGAGGATACGGAAATGGGTCATAAAGCCAAGAGACCCTAAAGAAAATGGGACGATGGGAGGAACTGGTCCTTTGAATATGGATGCTCCCTGAAAATCAGTAGATAATAATTGCCAAGTACAGTCTGAAAGCAAAAGAATCTGAAATAGATATCCTTGTCTAACATGAAATTGATCAGTTGATGTAGATTCCAGGGTTTTAGACTTCATTTCCAAGAACATGACTGAATTAGACAAGCATTATGCATATTACCTTAGAGATAATTAATGAAAAAATGATCATATTTAGAAAAGCTTACTGGCAATTATTGTAAAATTTGGAAAACCAAAAAGTAAAGAAAATCAGGAAAAACTAAAAAATGCAGTATTCTCTTCAAAGTTGACAAAGTATACTTCTATGAATATCAAGCTCCACTAGAGATTTTAAATACAAGATTATAGAAAAATCCGATGGTTCCTTAGTTTTCTATACATGTTAATCACATCAGAGCTCGTTTGACTAAGAGTTCTTTAGTTACAATCGTGAAACTCCCATTCGGTGATTTCTTCTGTTCTGCACGTACAAGGGCCAACTCATAATTACTGGGCAGGCTTTATGCATGGGTGTGTGCTTGATACACTTGCTGATAGCTCAAGCTTTTGGAATTTAAGGCTCATAACACAAATTTATGCTAGTTAGGTGCATTCAAATGGTCAACAAAGGATTAACAAAAGAAATTACATAACTGAAAGTTTATATGGATGGAAGCCAATCAGATTGAACATTTGTTCCAAAAACACATTTAGCTTAGTAACATGGAGCGCTCCATGTTACTAAGCTAAATTCTACAACATCACTGAAAAATGATTGCTGCCGAAGATTATATGGAGTTTTTAAATAACCATGTCTTAATACATGAATAGTACATCAAGTCCCCTTGAAGTTCACTAAATTACCTTTTTAGTTGCAATTTTAGTGATTAAAGAGCACAACGCATACAGTAGCAGTTACAAAAGAGAACTTGTAGCAGTTGTGAGATGAGGGTATCTGGTTTTTTTCCTTTTTAATGGCACCAGGTGTTCGAGAAAAGAGCGTAAAGGTGAGCAAATAGATAGATCAATGGTACAAGCCGTTGCTTTGACACGTTAAATTAGTGGCAGAACCAGAGACTCTTACAAAGAGAATAGTTGTGTACATGCTTACTGCTTCGTTCTGCAGTTGTTATATTCCCTCTTTCAAAAGAGACAATGTCATGTTTGTGCTAATCACTTTGTTCACCTTTGCAGCACCATGAAAGTTTAAATGAAGCATGTCTTATAGTTCAATCCTGAGATTGTAAGCGTTAGTTGTGCTGCAATATTGTTCAATACTATCAAATGATTTTTACATCTATATGACCACCATGAAAAAGTAGATTAGGTTAAACATTCTCCACAGAGTCTGCAGAGCTTAAGGCGCATTGAGAAATAGTAATAAATAATAACTGGACTAACAGATATCAAAATAAAATTATGCATTCCAAAATAAAATGTATGCTATAAAAAGCCAGGACTCATTAGCTGTGGGAGTACTGAGAAACTACCTTTCTGACCATCTTGGAATCAAAATCAGTTTCCCCATCTTGAAGAACTTCATGCAAGCAAAGTCCATTCCTCCCGCAGCACATTTCAAATTGCTCATTTGCTTCACGGCACCACAATGTTGGTTGACCAAGTTTCCCATTCTTGCATCATGAACATCACTACCATGCTCTGTAGCACAAGTCAGAAAATTCCTTGAATAAGGAGAGGTTATAAATTTAACCCAAATGTGAAGGAAAAATCAGTGCATAAAAAAGTAACGAGTGAACTAGACACATAGAAAGAGAGGAAAAATCTTAGTTACGACAAGATACATGGTAAACAAAAACCAAAGAAATATCAATTTGGGTTTTTTTTTTTTTAATAGGTAAACTAAGATTTTATGATCAAGTAAACAGGCAAAATCCAAGTACACAGGAAGTATACATGGATAACACCTAGTTACAAGTCAAAAACTAGATATGGGTACAAGAAAATCATGGAAACCAATCCCATTGAGGACAATCATAGAAGCCTACAAAAATAAAGCAGGGAAGAATAAATATCTGAGATCATCCCAACATGTGTTCTCAATCTTTAAAACTCCAACCATTCCTTTCTAGCCAAATACACTGCATGAGACAGAAGAGAATCATATTTCACACTGCAACAATTTGGTGATTACCTTGAAGGCCTCTCCAACTAGCAAGGAGGATCCACCACCCTCCTAGGCATTGCCCGCATAAGTCCAATCCTACTAATAATCTCATCCCATATGACCCTGGCCACCTCATAGTAAAGTAAAAAGTATCCACTATTTTACTGCTCATTTTACACATATAACACCAATCCATAACAATAAGCTCTCGCTTCCTCAGATTGTCCATGGTCAAGTTTTTCCCAAGAGATGCAGTCCAAACAAAGAGGGCAACCTTGGGAGCCACCTTGCTGCTCCATATACGCTTTCAAGGAAAATGATTAATGTTATAATGTGTCAAAACCTTGTACAAAGATCAAACAGTGAACTTCGTACTCCCTGACTGAATCCAAACCATCATATCTACCTTGTCCCTACAAATATTGAAAGCAACAACAAGCGGGAAGCTAAAAAATAGGCCCAATTTCCTAATCCCCATCCGCTCTAGGAAAACAAACATTCCACTGTAAATAGGGCTGTACAAAAAACCGATAAACCGACCTAGACCGACTCAGACCGGCCGCCGGAGCTCGGAACCGGCCGAAACCGGTGAAGAACCGGTCGGCGTGCTGCAGAAAATAGTATAAACCGATATCGGCCGGTTCGAACCTGGTTCAAACCGCTGAACCGGCCGATTAAAGAAATGTTATTTTTTTTTATATATTCTGTATTCAAAACGATGTCGTTCCACTTAAGTTTAAGTGGAACGGCGTCGTTTTAAGTCTGTAGTTGTGTTTTAACATAACTGAAACGACGCCGTTTGGTATTAAACCAAACGGCGTCGTTTTATTCATAACGTATTAAAAAAAAATTAAGTAGAACGACGCCGTTTGGTTTAGACCAAACGGCGTCGTTTTGAAATTAGGTCGTCTTCTTCCTCGGGCGTCTTCTTCCCAGTGACGCATCGCATTTTTCATCCCCTCTCTCTCTCCTCTGCGACACTCTCTCTCTCTCTACTCTCTCAGACGAAACTCGCCGATGAACCGACCGTGAACCGCCAGAGAATTGCCTGTGTCGAGACGGCCGGTGTTTTTCTCCCCATCGATCGGTTTCGGCCGGTTTCCTCCCCCAAAAATAAACTATCTGTCGGCGTCAGTTTTACCCCAAAACCGCGCCGATACAGTCGGTTTTCACCCCTAACTGTAAAGAGTCGCCAGAGTTATCCAAAACCACTGAGGCCAAGAAATCCAAAAGAGGCCAAGAAATGCAATCTTGAGAGCTCTATTACCGCACCAAACGACATGCCAAAATCTGAATTTGGATCCCTCACGAGCCACAAATCTGAAGTTAGTTGCAAAATCCCCCCCATCCACTCCTATTATTTCTCCACAACCCCACACCTTGTGAACCTCTCACTTCCTTTGAACACCAACCCTCTAAGCACTCTCATGCTTACAATCAACAACAGCCCTCCATAATGGCTCTCCTTCTTGATGATACTGCCATAACCCCATGCCAAAGATCGGGGAGCAAATCTTATTCCAACTAACAAGGTGAAACTTGGCCTCATCTCTAATTTCACCCAACAAGAAAGCACAAGAAATCTTTCTCAATACAGTACAACACACTATCTAGTCTCCCATGCAAACCAACTTAAAGGCTCAATAACTTCACCACTGACAGGATTTTCTTACACCCATTACAGCACCCATGATTGTCTAAACGTCTCCAGAATCCACTTACAACTAATAACTTTCCTATCTTTTAGAAGATCTATTAACTCCCAAATATAATTTTTATTTATCAATTATATTTCATCTTTCATGGCCTCAAGCCATTTATCTAAATCGAAACTATTGATTGCCTTATAAAAATTTTTAAGATCTTTTTCTAAATTTTTCAAACTAGTATTCAGTGCATAATAATCTTGAAATAACACCGATGGTCATCTTATTCTTTTACTCTCACTGTCTCCAATATCAATACTTGAATATTGACTTTTATCTAACTTTTTTTTATTTTTATTATTCTGTATCTGAGTAACATTAGGGTTTTCATTGTCAAATTTTGTGGAGATTTGTTGATTTTTTAGATCATTTAATAAATCTATTTGATCAATTGGAATAACAAGATTTTTATTTTTCAAGAAAACGACATCTTTATTTTCCATCAATCCTCTATCAGGATAATAAAATATGTAGTCACTTTTATTTTCTACATACTCAATAAACCTGCATTCTCAGGTCTTACTTTTCAATTTATCCCTTAGTATCATTGGGATGAGCACTTGTGCCTTACTTAAGTCTGATTTATGTCTCGTCCATATCTCATAAGGTGTAAGAGGTTTCACTTTAATTTTAACTTTATTAAATATGTATGCCGCATAAACCATTATTGATGTCGTCATCTCCAATGGAGTTCTATTTCTTCTTTCTACAATATAAACATATATTATGCCATCATTGTTGAGACTTATATGGCATAATATAAACATATATTATGCCATTCAATTTGGATAAATTATTTAAAATTTAAAATTCATCTCCTCTATCACTATTCAAACCTTTAATGGGCCTACTCACGGTATTCCTCTTCCAAAAGTGAGGTTTTTTTAATAAACTTGGGGTACCGTCCTTTTTTTTATTATTAAAAAAAGCCTACCCAACTGAGTTTCTACTTCTGATTTATATCTTTAAATCTTTCAACTGCCTTATATTTATTTTTGAGTAAGTAGATATATCCATATCTTAAATAATCATCAGTGAAAGTAATAAAGTACTTCATTTTCCTATGAATTTTTGTTTTGAAAGGTCCACAAACATCAAAATATATAATTTCAAATAAATCTATGGATTTCCAACTCTTAGAAAAAGATTTATTATTCATTTTTCCTTTGATGCATGATTCATGTATATCAAAATTACATGAGTTTATTTGTGATATTAATCTACTTTTGTACATTCTGATTATCTTATTTATGTTTATATGGTCTAATCTTAAATGTCATAAATATGCACAATTAGTAAACAAATTCAAATAATCATAAATGGATACTTTATTAATATCAATATTCAGTATATACAAATAATGATTTCTCACACCTTTCACTGATACATAACACTTATAATAAGGTTCTAGACTTAGACTCAACTGTGTAGCCTTTCAAATTTAGTAAAGGCTCTGATATTAAATTCTTATGAATATTAGGTACATATAATAAAGTAAAATAACAGAACCATTCACTTTAAATATACATGTACCTTGTCCCAAGACATTGCAATATGTGTTGTTGCCCATATACACTTTGTGCTCATTTGTTTGCTTATTTTCAAGATTGACAAATAGCTATTTGTTCCTGCATATATGTATTGTTACTGCAAAGTCAATCCACCATAAATATGACGCTGCTTTCATGAGCATTACTTCTAAAGCTGTCCTCACAGTTTTCTTACTATCGTTTTATTTTCTCATATTAGTACATTGTGATTGGTAATGCCCTTTGTTTCCACACTTAAAACAGTTCCCATTAAATGGTTTATTTTGATTTTTTTTCAACCATTTTTTTTCTTGAGCCATCATTAAATTGGATGATTCACTCTCTATGTTCCTCATTTCATCATTTCTCCTTCAACTTCAAGTATCAAAAGTGCTGGGAGTGTCGTCATTGTTATTTCATTTCCACTATTTGTTAAAGAAGTAACAATATGATCACAAAATGAAGAAAGACTATTCAGTATAGTTGTAACTTGCATTTTATCAATAAGAGGATGACTAGCATCACATAATTCTTTTACAATCAACTTCATTTGGAGTACATGATCGTCTATGTCATCATTCTCTTTCATGCATGTTCGGTTCTACTTATCCAACAATAAATATACATAAGTATCCAATCTTAATCCATACTTAGCCTCATCTGCATTCATAATCTTTTTGGAAATTTCATAGTTTTCGAAAAAAAAAGAATGATATAATTATTCATGGAATGCAAAATCAAAACTTTTGCTTATGAATTGTGTTCTTCCCTTTTATCTCTAGTTCTTATGCTGCTTTCACTTCCTTTCTTGCCATTTTCTACATTTTTAGATGGTTTTGGTATTGTTAATGTATATAAGGTCTTTTCGTGAATTAGAAGAAACGTTATATGCATTTTCCAGACTCGAAAATTTATTCTATTTAATTTTTCAATCCTCATGGATCCATACTTTTCTTCGATGTCATAAATAACAAAATTTAATATTAACAACAAAAACTCACAAATTGTTTATGTGTACTCGATTAAGTGTTCCCACAAACTTTTATTGAAGTTTTTCTTCTTCCATGAAATTTATGATAATTATTCTCTATTAAGATTTGGAACAGAATGAAGAATGTAACGGCTTTGAATGGAAAAAATCGTACTAAAAATGACTCGAAACGGCCAAAAATACAAAAACTGGTCCGAACCAGCTCAATCGGGTTTAGGCGCAGCGGATCAGTATTTGGCTTAGTCAACGGCGCAGTCAACAACTCAATGCGCGGCTCAAATAGTGGCTCGGTAGATCAGCTCAATTCTTGGAACGGTGTCATTTTTGGCTTTGTCCAAAACAATGCCGTTTGTGGCTTCAGTAGAATCCATAGATGCACAAAAATGACAACATGATTTTTGTCGCTTTTCCTCCTCAGCCAACTAAACGATAGTGTCGCTTGGTAAAAAAAATTTCAAATTCTGATGATCTTTAGTCGAAACTACGTCGTTTCGACCAACAGTGTTGTCTTCTTCCTCATTTCTATTGGAACCCAACTTGGAAAAGAAAATCACCAACATTTTTCTTTTTTCGGCACGATGGACGATGATGGTGCAATTCTTGAAGTGTCACCGAAACTCTCAAACTGCAGTGGCAGCGAGGGACTCTGTCGACCAGTCGGGAAAGAGAAAAAAAAAATCTGAAAGGTTTGCTTCTCTATTTTACGTAGTTGAACCAAACGTGTTGAACACAGATTTTGCTCACCCACCGTACATTCAATCCTCCCCCACTGCACTTACAAAATAAAATAAAATAAAATTATTATGTTGGGTTTGAAAGCCTCCGTTAAAAATTTGGTACACAAGTGTGGTTATTAAACCAATTACTTGTTTCTGAAGTTGCACTGATACCACTATTAGAAAATGAAGAACCAATGTATCGATGTTCTCTCAAAATGGTGACAATCCAGTTAGGGTGTTTGATGGAGGAATTGCAAACATATGAATTGTGCACAAATGGTTTCTATTTATAGACTACAAGGCACTGGTTGACAAGGGGCACAACGGCAAGTGACACACTCATTGGCAATGGACACAACCATTGATGGGCATAATCGTTTGACTCTATCAAACGGTTGTGTCTCTTAACATTTCTTCAACCAACACCCTCCATGGGAATCATCACCATGAGAGGGTGTAAATCCAAAATGTACACTGCTTAGTGTGTAATCACAACTACTCAAATTTACAGGAAGAAAACGTATAGTCAATGGACCTTGAAAGTAACTTTATATATAAGTTACTTGAAACTTGAAATCTTGATTGTATTAGTTTATTATCTATTTAAATTTTAAATCAGTTTTTTAATATTTTTTTTAGATATCATTCAGCTTCATTTTCAACCAAGCATTGAGTATCCAACCCAATTACACAAAAACACTTCTTCACTGATGGCCAAGCTCTAATTCACAAGTTTGTATATTTTCCTTAATTCTAATTCACCATTTGGAGGCGCAATCATATTTCGGTTGTTGTTGTAATTGTGAAGTCATTTATTTCTGTTTAAGATTTCTCATAACTATCAGTTTCAAGTCTTTCATATGACACAGATGAGCAAAGTCTTAAGGGATCTTTTGCGGAATATGGTGAAGTTGTCTAAGGTCTGTACTTACATTTATCACATTTTAAGTTAAGTTTTATGGCATTTTGGCCTTGATCTGTAGAAATAGGATTTCAAATTGTAGTATGGATGACCCTATTATATATGTTGTCGTGATACTTTCAGGAATCAAAGTGTTACTGTGTGCTGCTCAGATGCTGCTTCTTGTTCTTCTGTTTGCTGCCTATTTGCTGTTGTAGCTAGCAAGTTGTCGTGCTGTTTATTCAAGCTGGATGCTTGCTTCTTGCTGCCTATTTACTGTTGCGTGTTGTGACAGCTTGGATGGTTTGTGTTCTTATTTCTGCCATGTCCTCATTGTCCTGTTTTAGCTTCTTGGTATTATTTCTGATTTAGTTTTCCCATGTCCTATATGTTTACTACCATCTTATGTGTGTTGTTTTTTATACTTACAGCAATTTTTGTCTTAACACGTAGTTAATGATGCCTTTGCATTCATTGCCCTGCTCATCAATTAGAAGCTATATTGAAAGCAGTAACGAGTTTGATTAATAGAAAAGGTTGGTAACATTGATACGCTGTAGCATTTTCTTTTTGGTTGGTGTGAGATTAACTCATTTCTTTTAGGAAATATGTTGAATATGGCAACTTCTTGTGGTTATAACTTTATATATATATTCAGATTTAAACCCTGACAAAGAGCCACTGAGTTGGAATACTAGAATAAAAGTTGATGATGGAAGACTATGCTACTGATTTTATAATTCATATATTGTAATTTTGTGTTTTGTAATGCATAAATATCAAATAATGTAATATGTAGTGAATTGTATTGTGTGTACAGTGTTGCATGCACTTTACATGATGAATATTGTAATTCTTTTTTTACATGCATTTAGTTAAAAAGGTAATTAGTTATTTCTAACTTCAGTTATTTTTTACATAAAATTTAGTTTTCCTATATATAAAAACAATTATGCTTTTCAACAACATTTTTCTTGAAAAACAAAATTTGTAATACAATATAGGCTTTTAGATTTAAAAAAAAAAAAAAAAACCATTATGCTTTTCAACATTACTTTTTTCTTGAAATTTTGTTTTTAACATATAGGCTTTTATAAATTAAAAAGAAAAAAAAAAAAGGACCCTAGATTTCTGGTTTTCAAAAACCCAATTCCATCCGGGTTCCGGCCTAGGTCATAACCTGGCTAACCCAAGTCGAGTTCTAGGTCGGGTACACCTAAGTCCCCGAACCAGATCTCGGATGAACAGACTTAGCTTTGATATCGTCTTTTCTTGGTAATAGACAGCTATAAGCATTTTTATGTTTCTTGGCCTGTTTTAGTTTATTGGATCACCTTGATGGCATGATCTTCTTCTATATATAATACATATACACGCAGCCCTTGATTGGAGGTTTGCTTTATCAATGAGGGGTAGATCGTAGATACATGGCTGGGTGGAAGCTCCCATGCCCAACCTCACCATAACATTAAAACCAAGTGCTAGACATTAATCAAAACTCACTATATATATATATATATATATATATGTGCATATAATATGGAAATGAGAACAAAAGAAATATATGGTTCCAGAAGTCTCAGGCTTTCTTGACAAGAAGACTGCTATTTTTGCAAAGAAATGGACCATGCTCTTAGAGTTCTTAGCATCAAAGAGTTTAGAGTGGAAGAAAGATAGACACGTGGAGTAGACTCTATAATATTAATAATTGTCTGAGTGACTTACTCAAGCAACATTAAACGTTTAATAAATGTTATGAGACCTATTTATCTCTTACCCTCCGTAAACTCTAGAGTTCGGATATGAATGCTAGGTATCATCTCTATCGATGTAGAGCAATGCTATATACAATCATGAAATGCGTAAATGTCGTGCAGTCGCTTTGAAAAAGAGTGGGGTCCACTATTAAAAAATTAATTTCTTTTCATATGGGTCTCATATTTATTCACTTTTTTCAAAGCGAATACACAGCGCTTGCACACTCAAGACTGCAAGTATCATTTTTCATATATATATATATATATATATATATATATATATATACACACACACACACACACATGAAGCTATGCTAATTTGGAGGCTTATTAATACGCTTGGATAGTAAGAATACTTGAGAAGTGTTGAGAATGTTTGTAAATAGTTATGAGTAGAGATTAGAGTGAGTTTGTGGATCTCATTGAGAGTATTTTAAGTTGTTTGGATGTGTAAAGTATGTTGAGTTGTTGACTTTTGGATAGGTAGTTGAAAAATGTATGGGTCCCATAAATATTATAGTGATTTTATTTTTAGTAATAAATATTATAGTGATTTTATTATAGTGATTTTGTAATATTAATAAATATTGTAGTGATTTTATTTTATTTTTATATATAATAATGATAAATATTATAATGATTTTATTTTTAATTTATAAATAATAGTGATAAATATTATAATGATTTTACTTTCATATGTATAACAGTGATAAATATTATAGTAATGTTATTTTTTATTTATATATTATAGTGATTTTATTTATTTATTTATATATAATAGTGATAAATATTATAGTGATTTTATTTTTTATTTATATTTAATAGTGATAAATATTATAGTGATTTTATTTTTTATTTATATTTAATAGTGATAAATATTATAGTGATTTCATTTTTTATTTATATATAATAGTGATAAATATTATAGTGATTTTATTTTTTATTTATATATAATAGTGATAAATATTATAGTGATTTTCTTTTTTATTTATATTTAATAGTGATTTCATTTTTTATTTATATATAATAGTGATAAATATTATAGTGATTTTATTTTTTATTTATATTTAATAGTGATAAATATTGTAGTGATTTTATTTTTTATTTATATATAATAGTGATAAAATTATTGATTTTTATTTTTATTTATATATAATAGTGATAAATATTATAGTGATTTTATTTTTTATTTATATTTAATAGTGATAATTATTATTGATTTTAATTTTAATTTATATATAATAGTGATAAATATTATTGATTTTATTTTTTATTTATATATAATAGTGATAAATATTATAGTGATTTTATTTTTATTTATATATAATAGTAATAAATATTATAGAATGTTTGTGAATAGTTATGAGTAGAAATTGAAGTTGGTTTATGGGTCTCATTGAGAGTATTTTAAGTTGTTTGGCATGTGGAGTATTTTCAATAGTACGAAAATACTTAGAAAATGCTAAGGTATGTTGGCTACCCAAATGCAGCCTAAAAGTCTTCCTTTTTTTTTTCATTCTTCATATAATATCCATTCAAAAAATCTATACAACCCCATACTATTATATGAATAATTAATAGAAAAATTGAATTAGTTTAAAAAAAATAAACTCAAAAAAATTTAAAAAAAATATTAAAAAATTTAAAATTTTAAAAAAAAATATGGTGTGTAGAGATTGAGAAGTTGTGTAGCATTGCTCATATCCATTTACGCGCATAGAGAGAATATTAGACAGATGCCATGTATGTTTTTGTGTACTTATATAGCTTGACCCTCCAACAAAAATCATAATTCCACAATCCTGGGACAAAAAATAAATAAATAAGAAAAAGAAAAAAAAACATCCATCTGATTGCTCATTTATAGGGCAGAATTAAGCAAAACGCGTAAGAATTAATTAACAATAAATAAGAAAATTAAAAATTCATTTCCAAGCTTGATAGTGATACTCCCAACATATTATTTAAAGTTATTTTATTATTAAGTTGGTGTGTAAAGCACACCATTCATATTATTTAAATAATAAAATTTAATTTTTAAAATTTACCAGATCTAATTATGTTATAAAAATAACATGTGAGGTAAAGATTTTAGAATTTACTAAATTGGATTTATAATAATAATGAAAAGTATTATTATCATCATGAGTCACACGTACAAACAAGTGATGTACGTGTTTGTTGACTATGTACATGATGTTCACATGAGCTTTTAAAACCGCAAGATCACCTACGAATTATGAGCTTTATCCTCAAATATGGATCATCGACCGCTAGTTGCATGGTTATTTGGTTCCTTTTTTTTTTATCTAAAAAAAAATCCTCTCTTTTATTTTTATTAACCTCGATTTTAAGTCTAGTTTATTTTTAAATTTTAAAATTAAAATAATATTAAAAAATATATTTTAATAATTTTTTATTTAATTTTTTATTTTTTATATTAATTTATTTCATTTCATTTTATATATAAAAATAAACGAGACATTAATTTCTAGAAGGAGTGACAGAATTGTCTTGTACGTTCCAATTAGTCAATATGTCTGAATCTTAACATCATTCAACACCAAATAGTCCAAACAAATTAACGTGTTTATAAAAGCGGACAACTAATACGCCAAGACTTTTAAGATAGGACATATTTTCCTGACTAGAACGAACAAGACAACATTTTATATATAAAAATAAACGAGATTCCGGCCTTTTCATATGCGGTTATATTTGACTAGTTTCCAAATAGACATGTTCTATATATTGTTTTTAATTATTATTGACTTTGACTTCAAAAGTTAACTTGATTTTCATGTGTATATCCACCGGCCTGCAATCCATCCATATGAAGATCAATTCCAGGGAAGAAGGGTTTAAAGTATATTCCTATGTATTTTGAACTGAATCCATCAACATGATCCATTTTCATAGTATGAACAAGAAGAGTAATACTAGATACAATTATAAATTATGTAAAGATTGTACTCATTTTAAAAAAAAGTTAGTAAATATGGGATCCATATGAAAAATTAATTTTTTAATGATATACCTCACTTTTTTTCTAAAAGAGTGCACGGTATATATATAATTCATGACTATATCTAACATTACTAATATTTTCTATGGAAAACATTTTCCTGGTGCGAGCCTGGCAGTTAATGCCCATAAGATATATGGTTTAGAGCATTCTTGTAACGCCCCGTACCCGAGGGTCCGGAGAGTTAACTCATGTCACTAACAAACCTGTCTCTTCCAGCACTTAAAACTCCAAGGACTTCATGTTTAGCACACAATTCATATTTTTCCAAATAGCCATAACAAAACTCCATAAGTTATCATTACAAAACATAAACCAAAAGGGGTCCACAATCTCCCAATAACCTCAAAAATATAACAATACACCTTTAGGTATCAATAGGTTCAAACAACGTAAAGTACTTCAAATGCTCAAGTTAAATCCATCTACTAACAATGGTACTCTAGAGTACCCAATCCTTCCATCCATATCTAGCCAGCTTCAATTCTATTCCCGACCCCCAGCTGGGAAATCAATATCATCTGAAAATATATGAAGATAAGGGGGGTGAGTTATCAACAACTCAGTAAGCAGAGAACATATACTAGCATGTAAACATGAGCCTTTTCAGAAAGTTCAATATGCCGAAATAAAACATTTTATTTTTATATGCAGATCTCAGAAAACGTGTTATCAGAAAATCAGAGCGACTTTTCAAACATTTCATACTCATGTCAACAATTCATATTTGAGGATCTATTTCATATTCAAAAACGCTTTGGCATAACATAACTGAACATCTCAATCTTATCATGTCATATCATATACCATGTTTAACCCCCGTGGTAGGGTTGTGCTATCCCCGGTGGCCAAACCAGGCAGTATCATGTAGTGAACTTCCCCTTTTTCAATCTCGGAGCCCCGAGTGTGCACACAGGAAAGAACACGTAAAAAGACCACTTTGTTTCCAAAGTGGGTGCACTCATATCATATCATGGTGGTACCAACCATATCACGTGAACAGTATCATCATATCAGAACCATATTCAGAACAGATAAGTATGCCAAAGTTTTATCATATCCATATCATATCAAAACACGTGCGAAACATATTCATATCATTTCTATTTGATCAAAAACAGATCCATATCATTTCATATCACATGCATAAAAATTTCATTGATATCATATTCGCTCTTCTGTATATTTCAGAAACATGTCAAATATTGCTCATGTCTACACAATGCATGTCAGAAAATATTTTCTCCTTTTCGTTCAGATTTCATGAGTGATGCAAATAAACGACCGAGGTTGAATTTTTCTCAAGTTTTCATTTCATCACAAAATATGTAAAGTTTTCAAGAAGTCAACCTCAGTCTCGATAGTTCGTATAAAACCTAGCATAGGAACCCCGCTTACCTGGACTTCTTAGCTTTTCGAAATATTTCCTCAGAAATGCCGAACTAAGAAAATTTATTCGTCACCTACAAGATAATCACGTAAATTTCCATAAGTCTCCAATTAATCTCGTATTTTGATATTCAAGCCTACCGCTTCTAAAATAGTCCATTTTTAATTCCTCAAACTCAAAATTCTCATTATTCTCAACATACCAGCATCACTTTCTAAACTCATCAATATCCGACTTCGACTAAACATTTTATTTTATTCTATAATTTTACAATACAAAGTAACATAACTATAATAAATTCATGCATCTACGCCTAAATAAAACACACTTTACAATCCACGTATCATACTCATGATTTCAAATCCGAATTACATAACCTAACTTAATTAAGCTAACACCCCAACACTACTTTGGAGGCGCACTAAGAGAACAGAAAATAAAATAAAATAAAATAAAACAAAACGTTATTATTTCCTACTATTAATTTAATATGATTTTACATATACATCCGTATATATATATATATATCTACATATATTTACACCAGAAAATCCGTATATATATATGTACAAATATATATATATATATATTTACACCAGAAGAAAACAAATAAATTTTCGTATACATTCATGCATATATATATATATGTAAGTACACGAGAAACAGAAAACTCACTTCACACAGTGCGGCGGAAGCACTTACGGAGGGTGGGGATATACACGGCGGCGTGGAGTGGCTCCTAGCGTGGGATGAGGCAGCGTGAGGCGGACCTGGGTGGAGGAATGACCTCGCCGGTGGTTTCTGTGGAGGCGCAGCACGGAGGAGTGCACAATGGAGGGTGATCACCGCGGCTTAGACAATGCTCTGTTTTTTGACAACAAAAACAGAGTGTTTCGGAGCTTGAAACCGGGGCTACGTGAGTTGGATGGCAGCACCGTGAGACTGAGGTGGCGTGCGGTTGGGGTGATGGACTCCGAACGACCTAGATACCGGCGTGGTTTCGCTTGGTGTGGTGGAGTTGCTGCACGGAAGTGGCTCTGCAGGTGGCCATCTATTGTTGCAGACCGAGGCTTCAGTTTGGTGTTTTGCAGAGAAACCGTGGTCTTCTGTGAAGAGGGAACCGAGCGGCACTTAGTCTAGGGTTGTAGTTGCTTCATATATATATATAGATCAAAATAGAAAGTGGATCAAACCTAAATAAAAGGGAAGAAAAACATGCACAAAAATGGAAACGAAAAACGTGAACCGTGCGATGCGTGGCGTGAACCCGTGAAATGATTTCTGAAAACGTGAACCGCGTGCATGGGTCTAGCAATGCTGGGTCTTACAATTCTCATTGAGTTCCTTATAAAATTGACTATAATTTAACTAAAAATCACATTCCTTAAAAGTTTTTTCTAAATGTTATTGATCTTTTAAAAACCTTCTACATCTCATTCCTCATCCCTATCTCTATTCTATTAAATAAGATTTCCCTATTCTTTCTTTATTATTCTTTCCTCTCACTTTCATTTACAATATTAACTATTAACACTTTTGTCTATCTTCTTTTCAAATATCACATTTTACTAAATACTTATACGATTTTGACTACCGAATACAGTATTATTTGTCAAACCGAAATTCGTATTATAAAAATAGTAATTTTTTTTAATATATGTATTTTCTAACGTGATGGTATTTTTTAATATATACTCTTTATCAGTTTTTCTAATAGTAATACCTAACCACATATTTGTGATAAAAATAAATTTTCATTTCTGTAACAGTAACATTTTTCCCCTTTCTCTAACGATAAGATTTTGAAGATTTTCTCCAACGGTAACATTTTGAACTCCTACCTCCAACAGTAACATTCTTTGTCTTTTCTTCAACAGTAACTTTTTTTGTTCAGTCTCAAACGGTAATATTTTTTGTCCTATATGTAACGGTAACTTTTTCCTCTATAAATACGCATTCTACTTTCATTCACATTCTCACTATCTCAAGTCACATTTGATCTAAAGAACCAAAATTCAACAGTCTCCCATGATCTCTCACTCCCTTCATCAAATGGCTTGTACCTTCTTTTGCAAATTGCTCACATATTTATCCTCTGAATATGAGTTAGATGTTGTTCTTAATGACGAGGTCAATAGACAGTCATCGAGGCATCATGGCAATCGCCAATGCCGTAAGTTTATTAGGCGTGATCGTATTCAAGGACATGAGCACCAATTTTGCGATTATTTCGCAGAAAATCCAATATATCCCTCAAATATATTTCGAATGAGATTTCAGATGAACCATCTCTTATTTCTCCGTATTCTAAATAAGGTAGAGTCTTACGAGCCGTACTTCATCCAGAGAAGAGATAATGCCGAAAGACTCAGTTTATCTTCTATGCAAAAGATAATCATAACACTTAGAATGCTGGCGTATGGGGTTACTGGAGATTTTATGGATGAATACATACGTATTGATGAAAGCACCGCGATGGAGAGCCTTAAAAAATTTTCTGAGATAATAGTAAGTGTTTTTTCATATGAATATTTACGGTCTCCAAATGCCAATGATATTACTCGATTGCTTGCGGTTGGTGAACAACGGGGATTCTCAGGAATGCTGGGAAGCATTGACTGTGTGCATTGGAAGTGAAAAAATTATCCTGCAGCCTGGAAATGTATGTACTCCGGCCACATTCGTGAACCAACTATTATTTTAGAAGTAGTTGTTTCATATAATCTCTAGATATGACATGTATTTTTTGGTATGTCAGGTTCACATAACGACATTAATGTGCTATAGAGATATTTTATTTTCATGGAACTTGCCCAAAGGCATGCTCCTCCAGTCAATTACACAATCATTGACAACCACTACCAGATGGGGTATTACCTTGCAAATGGTATTTATCCCCAGTGACGAACTTTTATGAAGACAATTTCATCACCACAAGGGAATAAGAAGAAAATCTTTGCAAAAGTACAAGAATCCGCAAAAAAAAAAAGATGTTGAGCGTGCATTTAGGGTATTTCAACAATGATTTGCAATCATTCGTAGACCTTCTCAAATGTTCAAAATTAAGAAACTAACAAATATAATGAAGGCATGCGTTATTCTACATAATATGATCATTGAATACGAGCGTGATGATAGTGAGGGTCCGAACATTGAGTATAATCAACTTGATGATAAAGTCTCAGAACTGTCGCGCAATCATACAACTGAGCTTATGGACTTCATCCAGCGTCATCATCATATTAGAGACAGCTCAACACATCATCAGCTCCAAGAAGAACTAATTGAACATCAATGGCTATTATGTTCCCAACAGTAGGCAAGTCGCATAATTGATTGGCATTTCCTTCATGTTATAGTGACACTATTTGAGTTAATCAAATTTCAATTTGTATTTCCTTCATATTAGTACAAAATATATTCGAGTTAATTAAATTTTCATTCGTATTTCCTTCATGTTAGTAGTGATTATATTTGAGGTAATCTGTAATAGTTTTTGAAATTGTAATGGTCAATTTCCTTGTTTCAAAATATCAATTTACACAATTCAAATAAAAATTAAATTGTCTTAATATCAATAATATTGTGATCCATCATTGTTTGAAACAGAAAATAAAGAAATAAACTATTTATAGAAAAGTTAATCAATCCAAATGTGCTGCAGCATTGCATCTCACCATGATTTCCCTCAGCAGTTCCTAGAAATATAATCGTTGCAGTCCTAGCATGGCACTCACGTCCATCATCATAATGCGTTGATCCGCTTACTTCTTGGTGAGCTCTAGTTTCTCCGCCTCCAACTTCAGTCTTTCGTCCTCTTGACGGATTTTATTTAGCTTTTTTACCTTGTCATACTCCATTTTTTCGGCCTTAAGACGAAACTACTCTTTTACCTGAGCACGTGACTCCTCCAAAAGCGTATACTTCAGTTTGCTGAGCACAACAATCTCCTGTGCTGACGTGTCTTGGGCCTTTCATTTTCCTTTTTAAGCTTTCCTTCACATTGGTCGGTCCAATTCAATCACGTCATTATCTATCACATTATCCACCTCGAGATCAAAAACTGAATCCACTGTAGCACTCGAACATCGAGTCGAGGTCAAGGACAGGGACATCGTCTTCCTTCGCTTTGGATCCTCCTTTGTGGAATGTCAAATCCATTTAGGTTGGTCCTTCAACAAGTGCCAACAATGCTCGAACTTGAATGAGCATTTCCCTAGCTATTTGTACATAATCTTGGTCTTGTTAAACTTGCATGTAAACAAAAAAACTTTATATTAAACCAATTTATAAAAAAATTAATTATTCGTAAAACAAGTAAGAGTATTGATAGTCTATATTGTCTTACTCGGTCATGCCACTTTGATTCAACTCTTCAACCTGAGCTAGTTTCGAACAAAATTTGTTTGTCGCCTTTTGAATAACCGACCATCGATGTATTAAAGATTTTATGGTCCAGTCATTTGTGGTTTCTTTAAATTGCTGGAAGTATTCAAAAAAAATTTTCCAAAGTTAGGAGTGTTTTTGGCATGTTCCCTGGACGACATCAAGGCTACAATTAAGCCATGCGGAGACAAGTAATTTGTCTTCTTCGAGGGTGAAGTTCGCACCCCTGACTGATTTCCTAACGCCAATAGGATCGTTATGGGGTAGGGATGCAGAGTCATCAACAGTCATAAGAGAGTGTCCAATTTGTCCACTGTAAGTGGGGTCTAGTTGAGAATCTTCACTTAGGAGGTTGGTAAAATACATATGTCCAGGGTCTTGTAAATCCATGTCTAAAAATGCATTAAAATGTTAGACACGTAACTATGAAGTTTGGGGTTTTTCGATTGCTAGCTCAGGAACCGAATGGTGACATCTAAGAAATTTGGTCACCCTCTCATGGCTGCAACAACCAGTTGTCACTTTTTGTTGATCGTTCGAGTTACCTAGCCATTGAGGAAATGACCATAAATTTCCTATATCCCCACTAGGCTTTGTCATCATCACAGCTGAGAAGGTTTAATTTACACATTACTTCTCTATCACAGCATAACACAAAGCAAAGACATAGCAAAAAACAATGTAGTAAAATTGACAAATTCACATATTCATACAAAACAACCAAACAGCATGCAAATCACAATAATGCTAAATAAGAGCATTCTCGTCCAGTGCATTTATATCGAATGTATAAATAAATGGGGTTCATAATGGTGGAAATATTGACAACATGCGTAAGTAAGGAGTCATTCACATCGAATGGCTATAAAACTCCACCCGAACCCCGATTGCCTTTCATAGAAAGTACCACAAAAAGCAATATGGTCATCCGGGTGAGGATTACCCCGTCACATCGATGGGCCCCCATTAACACTTGTGAATTAACCCGCACTATAGCACCATCATCATAGCCTAATAACAGCCCCCTCCCCCGAGAGATACGAAACATTGCAAAAGATCCAACAACACAGAACCAATTACCCATGGAAAGAGCAATGAAAGTGAATTGGTTTAATGAATTAACTATGCATTTTTTTTATATCAAAAAAGCAATTCAGATATGTAATAAATTCACCCAACACAGCTAAAAACATATATACATACTTAATGAATGGATAACCACAAACAATGATTCTCCCATTCCATAACCACAAACTCTACCAAATTCTCCTCAAAACCAGATTTCCAACGCACCAAATCCTCAAAAGGCCACAATCGCAAGCCTCAATGAATGAATCAATCAAGAAAAACGGTTGAACAACAATGAGAGAAACAAACTAAAAAAAAAAAAAATCTGTGTGAAAACGTCATCACTTTCTCGATAGCCAAACAGTCAACACAAGAAAAAACCCAACGCAGGACATCATCATAAGCCACAATCGCCTCAATGAATTACTCGATCAAGAAAAACGGTTAGACAACAATGGGTGAAAGAAACTTAAAAATAAAAAAAATCCGTGTGAAAGCATCATTTTCTCAATAGCCAAACAGCCAACACAGTCAAAAACATATACAGCCAAAACCAGATTTCCAACGCAACAAATCCTTAAAAAGCCACAATCACAAGCCTTAATGAATGGATCGATCAAGAAAAATGGTTGGAGAGAAACAAACTTAAAAAAAAAAAAAAAAAAAATCTGTGTAAAGCATCATCAATTTCTTGACAGCCAAACAGTCAACACAACCATAAACATGCACAAACAAAGCTCAGCACGCAAAAAACATGCGAAGCAGTTTCCTTAAAACAAAGCCCAAAATAAAAATTGTAAACGAGAGTGACAAACTAAAAAAAAAAAAAAATACCCAACACAACATCTAACTTTCTCAGCAGCCAAACAGCGAAGAGATCACCGACGCAGATGCTCGAGTTGTAGGCAAACAATCTTCTATTCTACCTTGATCATGGTGTCGAGAGGAAGAAAAATGGGAAAAGAGAAACAGAGAACGAGAGATATAGGAAAAAAATAGAAGAAAAATCTGGAAGAGAGAAACCCATGATTTTGAAAAAATCAAATTTCACTTACAAAAATTGTCGATAGATTGAAGACGATCGTTCGTGCTACATTGTGAGGGAGGGGCCAACCGAGAGAGAAGAAGACACAGGAAGAAGGGGAAACCGAACGGGATTTGGGACAATGGGGATATACAGTCGTTCTCTAAATATGGCGAATTTCTATACAAACCATAAACCTTACTGTAAAATGGAGATTGGGATAGGGAGGGATTTTTGTTTAAAATACTAAAATTTTTCCTAAATTATAAAGATAGAGGAGATATGCAAATCCGGATGGAAATGCTCTTACGCGTGACAACAAATAAGGACCAAAGCCCTTGCTTGTGGGCCATGTCCCTCTATATTCAGAAAAGCAATTATAATAAGCACCATCAAGTTGTTGGTGGTGATGTTTTATTGCATAATACCGAGTCAAAAAGCCATTCTGCAGGGACTTTAATTTCTTGAGTGTATATGGGGAATTAAAGTGCCCGGATTATCAATTATATATATATTCTCTTAGCGTGCGGTCGTTGAGACAGACACTTGTATCAAAAGATATCATGAAATCTCCAATATCCTCATTGCAATGGCTTCCTTTGATCTTCTTTCTTATTATCTCAACCTCCGTACTCAGTACTACTACAACTGCAACAACGCTATTCGATATTCCTAGACTGAGTCCACTTGGAGGAATTCTGCAAGATCCTGAAACAGTATTCTCTGCAAATGTTTCGGATGACTTCGAAACATTTTACTATAATCAAACACTTGATCACTTCAACTATATGCCTGAAAGCTACTCCACTTTTCAGCAAAGATATGTGATCAATTCCAAGTATTGGGATGGTGCAAATCGTAGCGCACCAATTTTAGCTTATCTTGGCGCAGAAGCACCGTTGGATGGCGATCTGAGAAACATCGGATTTCTCACTGATAACGCCGCGGAGTTTAAGGCTCTCTTAGTATACATAGAGGTACGTATAATTCTATTTCAAGGCCGTGGCACTTGAACATATATATATATATATATATATATATATATATATGCATACACACATTTAAATAATTAGTTACTCAGAAATCATTATTATTTTTCATTAATTAGCACCGATATTATGGGGAGTCGATACCGTTGGGGTCAAGCAGAAAAGTAGCACTTGGAAATGCAAGCACTCTCGGGTACTTCAACTCAGCCCAAGCTATAGCAGATTATGCAGAAATCATCATCTATTTAAAGGAAAAACTACAAGCACAAAACTCTCCAGTAATTGTAATTGGAGGATCATATGGAGGAAGTAGGCCGTCATGACGAATTGCTTAATTAATTTCCTTTTGATAATGAGTATGAACTGAATTTTGATAGATTGGAATTCTTTTAACGTACCTTTTTGATCATTTTGCTGATCGACCAGTGCTAGCTTCATGGTTTCGGCTAAAGTATCCTCACGTTGCCATTGGCGCCTTGGCCTCATCAGCTCCAATCCTTTACTTCGATGACATAACCCCACAAGATGGATATTACTCTATTGTCACCAAGGATTTTAGGGTAACCATCTGAATTATACATGTATTATTTATTTTTGATCTCTTATTTTACCTAACTCGATCGGGACATTGCATGTGCAGGAAGCTAGTGAGACTTGCTACCAAACTATAAAAAATTCGTGGTCTATAATCGATGAAATTGGATCTAAGCCCGATGGTCTTTCTGTCCTTAGCAAGACATTCAAGACTTGCAAGTACGTAAAGACTTCAGACATTAAAGTACTTTTACCATCAATTAATAGTATATGAGAGAATAATAAAAATTGAAATGATGAGTAGCATTACTCATGAAGAAAAAATTTGAAGTAAAAAAAATAGTATATTAATATCAGTGCTAATATTAATTGAGATATTGACTCTTTTTATTTCCTTTTTCCAGACCCCTAAAATCAGTTAATGAGCTCAAGAGCTATTTGAAGTTGA
The DNA here is from genome assembly GCF_001411555.2 of Juglans regia. Taxonomy (NCBI): domain Eukaryota; kingdom Viridiplantae; phylum Streptophyta; class Magnoliopsida; order Fagales; family Juglandaceae; genus Juglans; species Juglans regia. The sequence continues at coordinate 22,986,945 of NC_049914.1, read as the reverse complement.
TGTATGCCTCTGCAGCTCAATATAATAGTCCCCCACGTTATCCGGTTACCATTGTCTGCGGTGGCATAGATGGATCAGTTCCTCCTAAAACAGATATTCTTGACAAAGTATTTGCAGGTGTTGTTGCTTATTATGGAAATAGAGGATGTTATGTTAATGCACCCCAACAAATATCTGAAACAACTGTAGGTTGGAGATGGCAGGTAAGTGGTATTAATTTACTGTATGTAAAATTGAAAACTTCCATGCACCCGGTCCCCTACATGAAATTAGCTGATAATATTGTAATTGATATTAGTTGATTTTAGTCTCTATACATATTTTGCGAAAATGACAGCTTGAATTGTCTTTGCATTTAGACGTGCACTGAGATGGTGATACCCATTGGAATTACCAATAATACAATGTTCCAGCCGTCACCTTTTAACCTAAGCAGCTTCATTGAGGAGTGCAGAAGCTTATATGGTGTACCTCCTCGGCCACATTGGGTCACTACTTACTATGGAGGCCATGTATGTTATATATATTTACTTAATTTTTACAGTTTCATTAGGAGTATTAATTAGATAAAATATTCTGTGTTTTTGAATGGAAAATTAATTATTGCAGGATATAAAATTGGTTCTCCACAAGTTTGGAAGCAACATCATATTCTCCAATGGTCTCAGAGATCCTTATAGTAGCGGAGGGTAATTAATCATATTAATCTGATGATGATAATCATGAATTACCTAGAAATTTGAAAAAAATAAGAGAGAAAAATCTTTAATTTTACTCTACCTGGCCTGCAAGCAGTACTCTAACAATATATTTGATCTGATTCCTGCGCGCAGGGTGCTTGTAAACATATCAGAGAGTATCGTTGCCGTCCATACAGTTAACGGTACGTATGTAGTCGGCCTGCTGGTCAACTACTCATTATAAATTTCAAGCTGAGAGCATTATAAAACTGATCAAATAGACATCGATATCGGAGTACTAATTCTCAGTACTAGCCGACCGATGCCATTAATTTAATGTGTATATATATATATATATATATATATAATATAGTGATGATCATGAATTGGTTGACAAATTTTGATCTTTTAAGTATAATTTGCAGGATCTCATTGCTTGGATATTCTTCGTGCAAACCAAAGTACTGATCCGGAGTGGTTGGTCAGGCAGCGAGAGGTGGAGGTGCAGATCATCAAAGGATGGATCACCCAGTACTACTTTGATCTCTCGCTTTCAGTCAACAATTAATTATAAATTAATTAATTAATGCATGCCTTCATGTATGCATGCGTATTTTATTAATGTCTACGTACGTACTATTGGATCATGATATAATTAGGGAATTAAATAAAGAATATATATACTAAACTCCAATTTATTTTTTTTTCTAATTTTCAGAAGCCATTCTATTCATAAATTATTCTCGAGAAATGTCTCGAAGATTTTTTATCCATTATATCCTCAATGTTAGGTGAAATATTCCCTTAAAGGAAACGGGCCGGACCCCACGTCTCAAGGGCCCAAGAACCCAAAACCAAAGAGCCTACTCAGCAATCTAGAGACCCAACAGCCAAAAAACACTAACATGGAATTCGGATCGTACATCATTAATGGCGATTCATTAGCACAATGGGCAGGTAGCGTGATACCTGCCCGTGATATTCACTCCGCATATTACTCCCAGTGGGGTACCGGACTTGAAGCCTTAGTAATCCGCGATCCAGCAATAATTAGAAAATGTCAAGCCTTAAAACAGGTCATTTCAATCAGGCACACTTTATAAATAAGAGAGCCGCTTCTGAGAGGTCGGGCCGTTTATTAGAGATAATCATCTCTCTTATCATCATCAGCCACGTCAGAAATCATACAAAAAATGATATACGTGCAGCCACACACGATCAGAAAGCTAGTTCACACAGCCCCTGTCTTCCGAATCATACAACCCCTGCCTTTCGAAACTCATCTCACTGAGACCCTGCATCTCTGCCGTCGGAATCGAAAATCACTGCTCGTTGCGAGGGGTCAGTCATCTCTTTCATCAGTTTGCACTGCCACCCAAGAGCTTTGGAAGTTCAACTGCCACCATCTCTGTCCGATAGATTTCAACCTATTCCCGTCGAAAAATCATTACTCGCTACATGTAAGAGATTTTGTGTCTCTCCCTGGTTACAACCTGCGAAATCACTTTCAGAGGATATCGATTGCTCTGCACCTTGCATTGAATCCATTCCTTGCTTCTCAACCACATGTAAGAAATTGTCTCTTTCTCCATTTGCATCAACGTTACTTTCTAGTTACCCAAACAAATTCTCGAGAGAGCACAAGTTCAATGCAAAACTTTGCATGATAAGAAACAACGGGTCCCAGGACGGTGTATTGAACACCATACACACTCATTTAAATGCCTTCTATTACTACTCGATTCTATTGGACCCTGAACTTTGTCCTCCATTACACAATATCGTGGCAAAGATCAGGGCAAAATACCTGCAACAAATCCATTCTACCATACCAATCCTCACTGTAGAACCCGACCTTCAAAATGTTAAGACCCTAGTAAAAGCTCACAAAAAAGTAGTACAACCTTCCAAATATTAATCCACAAAGTCAACTATTGTCAACGAGTATGTAAAATCAGCTTATTTCTTCATATGAAAATAACTCCCAGTCAAAATTCTGAAGAGAAAAGCAATTGCATAATCAAAGAGACTGGAAAATGTTCTAGCCTGAAGTAGTGAACGATGTGAAGAGAGAATCGAAGAAGAATTCTCAGAAACAAGAAAAATGGAACCATTCAGTGAATTTGTCGCTAGGGTTTCTAAATCTGTCGCTAGAGGGGGGTTGTTCGTCCCCTTGCCACGGTTGTGAGAGTGGGTTGTGCAATTCACTGCCACCATAGCGAGAGCGGTCCCCTGCAATGAGTTGGGGGTCACACCATTGCGAAAGGGAACCTGGAAATTCAAATGCCAGGCATGGATGTTCAAATAATCGGGTGAAGTGCGGTCACACCATCACTAACTTGAGAAGCGTACGTGGTAGAACACTATTTGCAGGCTGTTTTTAGTGGGTTGTAAGCCCAACCAGTCAGAAGGTTTTCTCTATAAATAAAGGTCAAGCTACACGCCATAGGGAACTTTTGAACAATTTGAAAATAGAAGCTCTCTATTCTAACTTAGGCATATGAGGTGTCCCCCCACTACACTAAGCCCCTCTTATTTTCTTGAGACAGGTTGTCAAATCCATCTGCAAGAGTACGAAATACGTCCATAACAATTGGCATGTCTATGGGAACTTTCATTTCAATGTATCTTTCGTGTTCCTACAACAACGCTCTAAAGCAATTCGCGATCAAGCAAACAACAAAATGGTGGGCAAGAAAGGAGGAGGCTAGGGTTTGAAAGAGTTTTGGAGAGGGGGTGAAGGGAGTAGCTAGAGGAGATGACACTGTGTTAGAGCAGGTGTGGGTTTGAGCAGGGAAGATTTGCAAAGATGGAGGAAAGGTTGAGGAGGATGATTCTAGAAATAGAAAACCTCCAGTACAAAAATGAAGCCCTTAGGCAGAATGCGGGCAAGTTGAACTTCAATAACAAGGAGAAGAGGAAAATGCATTAAGATCTATGCAACCTCATGGACAAGTATGAGAAGATGGCCAAGAAAATAGGCGCATCTTCATCTATTGACCACCTACTGAACAGTACTGACATGCCCTATAGTATCGAGATAATGATGGTGCCACTCCCGCCCAAGTTCAAAGTGCCACATATCAAACTATACAATGGATCTAAGGATCCTATCGAACACTTGGAGGCATTCAAGGCACACATGAGTCTCCATGGCTTTCTCGAAGAAATCGCATGTCGGACCTTCCCCTTGATTCTAAAAGGAGTAGCTAGAAGATGGTTTGGAGCTTTGAGGCCAGGTTCCATGGAGAGTTTCGAGGAGTTTTGTAGGCAGTTCTTAACACAAGTCATGGCCACCTGGAGAAGGAAGCGACCAGCAGCATACCTTCTGACTATCAAATAGCAGGAGGATGAAAGTTTGAAAGCATATCTCACCAGATTGAACAAGGAGTATATGACAACAGATGATCAAGACGAGAAGATTACGCTGGCAGTGCTTCTAGGAGACATTGAGCCTTGAAACCCATTCATGGTGGAATTGGCAAGAGACTCCGACAATGCTGCGGGATTTCATGGATAGGGCAAATGACTTCGTCATTGCGAAGATACACTCAGAGCCTTAACCACCCCAAGGAGATCCAAGTTAGAGCTCTAACAAGCAGAAGGTAGCTCTAAAAAAGCAAGAGGCGGGAAAGTTCAGGATAATGCAAGAAAAATCCAATACGATAAAGACGAGATGGGGGCACGTCTTCAAGATATCTGAATTCTAGGACAACACACACGAATATGAATGTGCAAATAGGTAGCGAGGGGCATGCACGAGGTGATGGCGATTGAAACAAAAGAAACTGTCGCTTCTGCACCTACTACCAAGTGAAAGGGCATAAGACAGAAGATTGCTACTCCTTAAAAAAGAAGATAGATACAATGACGGAGCATGGGGGGCTAGAGTTGTTAGTCACGCAGCATTCAACGCCAAGAGGACAATTTTCAAACCAAAGGTCAGTATAAACTCGAAGACCGCATAGAAATGAAAGGCCAAAACAAAGCAGGAAGATACAGGGAAATCCTGAGGATGCTCCTCGCCAAAGCCCTAATAGGAACAACGCACCCTGGGGAAAGATCGAGATAATAGTAGGAGGATTCGCCGAAAGTGGCCCCACTTCTTCCAACAGAAAGGCACATGTTAGAAGGGCCATACACAAAGAAGTATTCGCACAAAGAGGCCACCAAAGCAAGCAAAGAACCAGAAAGTGATCTCCATATCCTTTGGTGACAAGGATTGCGAGAGGGTCCAGTACCCACTATGCAAATATGCAAATAATTTGTCACTAGTAGTAACATTACAGGTGGCCAACTATGCAAATAATCTGTCACAAATGGTCGTTTTTCTTATAGTGACTAATCTGAGTCTTAATTCGCTTTTGGTGTCAACTAAATTAGTTACTCATAAATCATTAATTTTTTTCATTAATTAGCACCGATATTATGGGGAGTCGATACCGTTGGGGTCAAGCAGGAAAGTAGCACTTGGGAATGCAAGCACTCTCGGGTACTTCAACTCAGCCCAAGCTGTAGCAGATTATGCAGAAATCATCATCTATTTGAAGAAACAACTACAAGCACAAAATTCTCCAGTAATTGTAATTGGAGGATCATATGGAGGAAGTAGACCGTAACGAATTTTTTAATTAATTTCCTTTTGATAAAGAGTATATGATAGATTGAAATTCTTTTAACGTACCTTTTTTATAATTTTGCTAATCGATCAGTGCTAGCTTCATGGTTTCGGCTGAAGTATCCTCACGTAGCCATTGGCACCCATGGCCTCATCAGCTCCAATCCTTTACTTCGATGACATAACCCCACAAGATGGATATTACTCTATTGTCACCAAGGATTTTAGGGTAACCATCTGAATTATATATGTATTATTTATTTTTCTCATATTTTACCTAACTCGATCGGGACATTGCATGTGCAGGAAGCTAGTGAGACTTGCTACCAAACTATAAAAAATTCGTGGTCTATAATCGATGAAATTGCATCTAAGCCCGATGGTCTCTCTATCCTTGGCAAGACATTCAAGACTTGCTTCGACATGAAAGTACTTTTACCATCAATAAAGTGAAAAGAACAATATATTAATATCAGTACTAATATTAATTGTGATATTGACTCCTTTTTTTTTCCCCTTTTTCCAGACCCCTAAAATCAGTTAATGTGCTCAAGAATTATTTGGTATCGATGTATGGCCGTGCGGCTCAATATAACAGTCCACCGAAATATCCGATTACCATTGTCTGCAGTAGGCCTGTGCAGAAAACTCTAAGACCTGATCCGTCCGTGTGACCCGACCCGACCAAAAAAAGCGGGCTAAAGTAATTTGCGGGTCAAACCTACTGAAATCGACTACACTTTTTAAGGATCTCAAACCCTAGCCATGCCTCTCCATTTTAAGGAGACTTCGCAGAACCTAAAGAGTAGAAGCAGGCAATCGAATCCCATTATATTGAGGAGTAGAAGTATTAATTTGTTTCGTGTAGGAACTGGAAACCAAAAGCTCTGAAGTTTCCTCCCTAAATAAAAAACCCTTTAATTTTATTATCCTATAAATATCTCTTTTTCTGTTTTTTATTGAGACACTTTGTCCTTTTCCCATTTAATCACTCAATCGATCAGCTCTTCAATTTGTTTTTGGAACACTAATTGATTTTGTGTTCGGTATGTTAAATTCCGGTGCTTTACACAAACGATATTGTTTTCTTCATTTTATTTGGATTTTGTGGTAGGTGGTTCAGAAATGATTTGCAATGTTTTGGTGTTTTGTTTTCACAGGGAGTCACGGACCAAGGATAAAGAACGTTTACAGAAAGAAAAAGAAGATAAGGAAAGAAAGGAAGCCGAAGAGAAGCTTAATAAGAAGGAAAACAAAGCTGAGCAGGAAGTTGATCAGGGGTCACAAAAGATAAGGACAAAACTGACAGTGAAAACTCATTGTACCACGGGTTTCGCCATGGCCAAAACAACATTCAAGCTTGAACATCCATTGGGTTTCTTCATGTCCCTTTATTTTCCCCCTTTTATGTATTAAGATTGGATCTTCGGTGATACCCGTGTGTTTTACTATTTTCTCATGGCTGCAGAGATCGTAGAAGTTGATGCTAATGAAAAGGTTCCTAGGCCTGGTGATTAGTGTTCGCAAAATCGGCCTCTGCTAACTACTCGATTCTAATTTGGATTTCGCATTGTTCTAGAGCCGATTTGCAGTTTGCCTGCTCCCAATCTAGGGTCGGGTTGGCCCATATCGGGTTGGGTCTTTCTTGAACCGGGTCGGGTCGGCCCCAAAAAGGAAACGGTTGGTCAGGTTGCAGCCCTAGTCTGCGGTGGCATAGATGGAGCTCCACCTGAAACAGATATTTGCAGGTGTTGTTGCCTATTCTGGAAATAGAACATGCTATGTCAATGCACCCCAAAATATATTTGAAACGACTGTAGGTTGGAGATGGCAGGTAAATGGTACTATTCATTTACTGTAAAACTAATGAAAACTTCCACCTGGACCGCTACATGAAATTAGCTGAGAATACTAATGTAATTGATTTTAGTTGATTTTAGTCTCTATATTTTATGAAAATGACTTTAATTGTCTTTACAATTAGACGTGCACTGAGATGGTGATACCCATTGGAATTACCAATAATACAATGTTCCATATGGACCCTTTTGACCTAAGCAGCTTCACTGAGGAGTGCAGAAGCTTATATGGTGTACCGTGTACCTCCTCGGCCACATTGGGTCACTACTTAATATGGAGGCCATGTATGTGTGTGTGTGTGTATATATTTATATCTTTACTTAATTTTTATAGCTTCTGTCTGCAAATATGTTTTTGGTTGCCCTATATATATATATATATATATATATATATATATATAGATAGATAGATATCATGTGTGTGTATTGGTTTCAATTGGAGTATTAATTAGATAAAATATTCTGTGTTTTTTAATGGAAAATTATTGCAGGATATAAAATTGGTTCTCCACAAGTTTGGAAGCAACATCATATTCTCCAATGGTCTCAGAGATCCTTATAGTTGCGGAGGGTAATTAATCATATTAATCTGATGATGATAATCATGAACATCATGAATTACAAATAAATTTGGAAAAAAAAAAAAACTTCTTTAATTTTACTCTACCCAGCAAGCAGTACTCTAACAACCTTATATAATATATTTGATCTAATTCCTGCGCGCAGGGTGCTTGTAAACATATCAAAGAGTATCGTTGTTGTCCATACAGTTAACGGTATCTAGCCGGCCGATGCCATTAATTTAATGTATTTGTGTGTGTGTGTGTGTGTGTATTAAATATAGTGATCATGAATTGGACGACAAATTTTGATCATTTAAGTATTTGCATAGGATCTCATTGCTTGGATATTCTTCATGCAAAGTAAAGTGATCTGGAGGATAGGTCAGGCAGTGAGAGGTGGAGGTGAAGATCATCAAAGGATGGATCACCCAGTATTACTTTGATCTTCTCGCTTTCAGTTAATAGATTAATTGTCTATTCGAACAGACTGCATGTTTGAACATCCGAACAAATAATAATTTGTTCAAACACATTTGTCATCATTCGTGAAATTATCCAATTAGTATCACTGTAACGCAGTGGAAATATCTATCAATTCACTCAACAAATTGGTTAGTCGTTAATTATGTAATTATTTAATAATTAAGCAATAAAGTAAAGTAAATAAATTGTATAACACCAAGATTGGTATCGAAAGGAAACCCTTTAAAGAATTCTTTAAAGGTAAAATTTTACGGGACAGCCAAATTCAAAAAAGTCAATTTTATTATTTGAAAATTGATTACAAGTAAAACTCAATTACTAAATCTTTGTCAATTGACAGTCTTACTTGACCAAAAAAATGACTCATTTGTCTTCTACCGCAGTTGTAGCCAGAACTTTTGACGATCTTCAAATATTGACTTTTCTCTTGGAACTTTATTGGTTAAAACTCGACCAATCAATTATCCAACATGGAGCACGATCACACTCTTTGAGAGAAACAATATGAAAATTCTTCAAAAAATTTTCTCACCTAAATATGCACTAAAGTGCTTTAGAAAATATCCAGATCTGAATCTCTACAAATCATAACTAAGAGAATCCTTTAAATAAACAATCTGAAAGAACTTTTAGATCAAACTAGGACTCTGCTGACGAATTGTCGCGAAGACATCTCCTGACAGAATGCTGACATTTCGCAATAAATCTTCTCTGCAGTAACATATTTCAGTTCAACCTCTTCTCTAGATAAGTGCAGATTTTTTGGGACTCAATTTTCACACTTATGACTTATCTATTCAGTTACCTAATCATATCCAAACTTATCAATTCAGTCACCTAGTTCTAGCCAAACTTTTACATCTACAATTCGAATGTACCATACATCATTCGAACGAGAGTATCGAACTAGCCTGCATTCGAAGAGATGTTTTAAATTCGAACGTTTGTCAATCATGTTCAATTAGGTTATTTTTGTTCGAACAAATTAAAATATATATGTTCGAACACAAATAAAATATTTGAACACTCGCTCTATTCGAATAGGATCAAATAAACTCGTATCGTTTGACTCAAATTTCAATAGAGTTCGAATATATACCCAACTGTCCGAATATATTTAGTTGGAAAAGTTTATGCCATCAAAAAGTTTTCGCCGCAATATGTTTCAAAATCGCTGCAATTACTTCAGCTTTTTGCGTCAGTTTCAATGAGTGCCTAACTACCGCAATAGGTCGTTCCCGAAAATGGAACCTTTTTTGCATCATCATTTTATCACCGCAATAACATATGTCTCAACGACAATATTACGACGCAGAAGCTCATCACCATATTGTTATACCTTTTGTGGCACCTTCAAATCGACGCAATAAATGGCTTTTTCCATCGAGTTGAATTATAACGGAAACAATAGATTGCGTCAATCCACATATTTCGGTGCAACAACTACTTTTGCATCGAAATTTTATGTTGGACACGAAAATAATGTACAGCAGACAGTACTTGCGTCTAAACAAAAACCGCCGCAATAGACTATATCTCATAAACGTGTACTAAATCCATAGCTTCTTTTTTTTTTTTTTTTTGGCCTTTTTCGCTTCAAATAGGCCAGGTCTGACACTGTATATATATATATATATATATATATAAATTGATCCAATTTCGACTGCATTTTTTTTTTACACTTATTCTATTGCATCATGTCTTGACAGTCAATACAATATGTTACAAATATGATACTCTAGTTAATTTTTGACAAAATATAAGTAATTGTTTCCCACAATATCATGTTTTCACCAAAAGCCAAATTTTCTTTCATATATCAATCTGGTAGTTAAATATAGTCAACTATGAATTGAGGTCTATCTAACCCACCTAAACACCTCATATAATATGGTTTATAATAGCAATATTCCCTATAAAATACCTAGTCCTCATCAAGTTGACATAAATGACAGAAATTTAAACACGTACAATATAAACTGCACACTCATAGAGAATCTATGTACATATACATCATCTCTCATCAATGTACCTTTGACTACACGGATATAGTCCATCAGAAAGCTAATTTCACTGCTCATCATGCATTCATTAAATATTAAAACTAGTCGCATAGTAAACAATAATAACAATTTTTTGCCTATCTATGATGGGCATGCAACAACTGCCTGCCCACCCACCCTTTGAACAAGTTTAAATTATGTCATCCCCACAAGTATTGTAGATGCATTAATTTCTACAACGACATCAACCAAGCCTATATACACCATGGCCTGTCCATTCAATGTACTCACATGCATGTAGCAAGAGAGAACATGATAATAAGTAGGAGTGATACCCTAATAATCGATGACACGTGTACTCTAGCGTGCCCGCACAGTTCATATGCTTCGCAGCAACATTAATACTAGTACTGGCAGGAGTGGGTGGAATATCATGAACAAACATGCATGGCCTTCCACCATTATTATCTTGTAGCATCTCGATCATCCCTGCAACAAGAACCCAAACACTTTGATTGCATCTTGCAATTTACCTTATAACAGCAGTACAAACAATTTGAGATAAGTTTTCTCTGTCCCTCTGTGAGACGTCAAACCAGTACTTGTAGTACTGTACTAAGCAATCTTGCCAAAACAATTCTACATCATCATATGTTGAATAAATATCTCATAACGATGGTAAATACAGTATGCTAAATTTATTATATCACACAGGTGCCTATAATTTATATCTATATATATATATATAAGAATGTCTTTTCATACCGACAGTTGAAAATGGGGTAACTCTCATGCTCCAATACCCATATTGAAATTGGACTCATTAGCCGTACAATATGTTACTCTTTGTCAATCTGTTATGTGACACATTTCACATATAAGGTGAACATTAAAAAAAATATTAGCAGTGACGGATGTAAATATGCCTCGAATCACCACTTACACAAATATAATACAGAACAACGTTGATTTGAGATGGAAAAAACTGGACACAAGTTAATTGTATTCTTATAGTGAAAACAAATCAAACACTAACAGAAATCAGACCCAAGCCAAACACCCTTCATGACTATCATTGATGTGTGTGTATATATATATATAACAACTTCAATATCTCACAATTGCGTGTAAATTGTTACCAAAATATGTCAAGCTAGTATTTAAATAGCATTATTCTTTTCTCATACAAATTTATACTTTTTTTCCTCAAACATATAACAGGAAGTTTTAGAAGAGATTTCAAGAAGCATACGTGTTAATATGATCTTCCCTATAAGCTAGAAGCTGATGGCTATATATATATTGCCATCATCACATATGTAATTAAATAAACATTTAAATACCATTTCATTATTTGCTCATATAGACATTTGAAATCAACTTTTCATCTCCTAATGTGGGATCCTCGATGCATAGACTTTTAAATCTATGGAAATTTCCTTATAGCTATAATTGCTTGCTTTCAAGAATAAACAAATGAATGTATCTCACTTCCTTATGGCGGCAGGTCATCAGGCAGCAGTCAAAGTAGTTTGTGGCTAATGATAGCTAGCTAGCATCCCCTCACATAGTTAATCAACTTGGGTGTGGTCTCAAATTAAAGAGTCATGCATATGGAATAAGACATGTATTTCCATGGCGCTTTGCCCCTTTACTTATCTTTTTAAAGCAGTGGTTTTTTTTTTTTTTTTCTTTAACATATAGATTATGCTAATTTTTAAATTATGATACTCAGCCCCATGATTTTGCATATAACCTCTAACGTACTACTTGTGCAAGCTGCACTTTATTTCCCTTTAACGAGGAAAGGGACCCAAGAGTCCCCTATTATGCCAACATCTCAAAATTCTGATATATACAGTTCTACACAATGTGCATCTATGTACATAAGGCAGAAACACGTCGATGCCGTCATCAGTATGTTCACTACAAGGAAAAGAGTAAAACTGAGCTTAGTTTTCCATGCCCCATCTCTGTATACAGCGGTAACCAATTGGCTACAATGATGTTTGGGGTTACTGCTTTTGTGTTAATTAGCGCCGCAGGATATTTCTTAAAGACACCGACTTATGGCAGTTTTTTTACATCTAAAGATTTTATAATTACATAAGTACATAATGCATGCAAGCAACCATTAACACTTTAAAGTCATCATGCACCATCTAATATATCTCATATAGATCTTTCCAATGCTAATACACAACCTACAGGGAAAGACTAACCTTTTCAAATTAATCAAGTTTGCCAACCAATTTGCACCAAATTGGTTTTCAATGTTACATGTTACCCATATTCCTACCCAATTTAATATGCAAGCTGCACTTCGCTCAGCCTGTATAAAAACACTCCAGTTATTTGCATGGCAGTACACAATCTTGGTGGTTAAGTGTAGAAGAAGCTGACAAATTTAGAATCAAACCAGAGCAAGTCTCGACAATGGTACTTCATCCACATATAATCCATGGTGTGATCCCTATACCATGAAAAACCTACATGGAAACTAGCCATTGATTTCGTCTACCAAACAAGTGGCTATGTAAGGATATGTCAGTTTCCCAAAAAGCCGACTCCTGCCCCAGTTAGCTCCCTCAAAACCCTAAGTCATGTCTTACTACCAAAAAGCACCCAAAACCTCAAAAACTTTTATTTCCCAGATTCCTCATGCATAACCAGCTCACTAAGTCTCCCCAAGATACTCAGTGTGGGCCGGGAAATGGTTAAAGAAACTCCTCAACATCTTGTCGGTTTCATTTTGTCTCTCCAAAAGCACTCGCATTTCTCCCCTCATATCATCTAGTTGACTCTTGTAATGTTCAGTATCTTTCTTATGTTTTTCAACTGATGCTAAATATTCTTTCTCCCTTTCACGGTCATGTCGTCTTGTAGACTCCAGTATGACCATCTCTCTTAGGCGTCTTGAATATCCTGGTTTGGTTCTAAGAACCTCCCTAAAGGCAATCGCTGCTGCCTCCTCGGTACGATTCTCAGGTTCCAACACATTCAGCTTTCCAACCATCTCCTTCTGCATATGGACAAAAGAACCAGTTATTGACACTCATGTGTTGTTTATGCATTTATGACTTTCAAAGATAAAAATAGAACCATCAGATTGTATGCAATAGTAGTGGCTGAATGTTAATTATATCACTCACATAAATGTCTTCTATGGCAGACGTCACAAATTTGTTGTTCTTCTTAGACTAGCACACATCCATGTAGAAGTCCACCAAGTTTGCTCATTCAGCCGGCTATATGTGTGTGGAGTGTGTATAGGTAGATGGATATATATAAGAATACAGTTATACGCACGAACATGATTACGGTTTTAAACTTTGCATAACACCATCAAAGTATACCACAAATTTCATACAAGGCCAAGTCTAGCATATTACTAAACCCTTACGAAAATTTTAGGAAAATAACTAAAATTAAAATGCAGCAATTAATTATTACTTTCAAAGAGCATTATATCCTTACTGAAATAAAGTCTTGTTTGATGTATGTTGAGCTAGGAGCCCACAACATCGGCCATTACTATTGTTGTTTAAGCAATTACAGAACCGAGTTAATTACCTTTTCCTCTAGGATCCTCACAAATAATTTACGCCCTGCAGTGTGATTAATATTGAGTCTCTTTCGATTCTCCCGATTTTTGCTTGAGATTTTCTGCCATGATAACATAATGTTAGCTATATACAAATAAGAAATACACCTATCACTAATGTCTAATCTTTCTACCACCTAAAGTTTATTCTTTAACAACCAAGTCATACCTTGAAGGCGTCACTTCCCCATCTCCCACATAGCTTTACCCAAACGAGGGGGTCGACCAAGCTAGCCCCCGATGTCAATGCTTCTTCATGGCTACCATATGCCAAGTACTTCTTGTGTATAAGCTCATGGGGGAAGGGGTTAAATCGCTTACGCAGTGCTTTAGTAACTGCCAATCAATGATTATCCAACTCCCAATCCAAGACAAAGTCACCCTACATAATTCATGGAGAAGGTGCATGTCAGAAATTATAATGCGGCCACTTTTAGTCAATTGCATTGAATGTTTAAATCTCTTACCCAAACACGTTCAACCAACTCATCCTTCTTGGACTTGGGTACATCCGTCCATCTTGCGTAGCTCATGTCCGCATGATGTTTCAAGATCCATGTTATCTGTGTCGTAAACATGGAGGCATTCTCACAACAAGGTGCAGTTTCTCCGTCATTTATCTTCAAGAGAATTTTCCCGTGCTTCCGCAACTTTTCAAACTCCGTGCACTTAGCAGGCCCACATCCACATTTATTTTGTACCTGGCTTACTACAGGCATGGTGACAACATCCCCAGCTGTATAACAAAATAAAAGCAATTAGTTATCTCATTCTTCATACATTCCTATTCGCCTATTGGACATATACGGTTCAACTCAAGAATTGGGTTGGCACGTGGATTCTCCCAAGGTATGCTTGGGAGCTACGTTGAGTCATCAAAGTTGGTGTCCTCGTTATCTCAAAGGGTCCATGAATTGATTAACGGAGGGCGTGGTCAGCCTCTAATTGAATACGCTGCAGGTCGTCTAGCACGAAGACCTTGTCCTCTCCCTCTTCCACGGCCACTTTGATCCATTGGATCACCTGAGTTATATCTCATCACATATAACAAAAAACACTTAGTAAATGAAGGCATTGTAACAAAGAAATGGCCTGATTAAAAAATTCAGCTAGATTGAATTGCCTTAGCTCCTACAAAAATTGGGTTCATGTCCAAAACTGTGTTTTTCAATGGATAAGTTTAAAATATGTCCCTGGACTTTACCATCCAATGCTGAAATACGGTAGCAGCCCATGGCTCTAACTGGTGTGGTAATTCCACACAAGCATCTCATAGTAAGCATATTAGACCAATTCTACATCATTCTAATTTTACTAAACTAGGGCGTAAAATGATTAGGAGCATGCTGCAATCGATAATCTTTTTTATGGACATACAGCATAGCTGATTGCAAGAAGAAAAGTGCTCAACCAGGGTCCACATTAGCAAAATATATGTAAACTAAAACTTCCAACACTAAATCCAGTTTTGAGGGGTAAGACTACCCTAACAAGTAAAAGATAGTGGCAGCCACAGGGAAGAGGAACAAATTAATATGTACGTAACTAATGCTCTTTGAATTAAGCTTACAACCAGTACTGTCTTGGTGCATCACAACAGGACACAACAAGAGATTTGACTTTAAGGTACGAAATTTGTTAGGGACCAATTAAATTTCGTATCTAAAAGTCATTTTTTTCGAAACTTTTTGGCAGCCAAGAGTACATCAAGTACTCTCAAACACTCTGACTACTATTCTTTACTTTATTATTACTTTTCACCTATTTTTTCTACTATTCATTACTTTTCACCTACTTTTTACTACTATTTAATATTCTATTATTATTTTTTCATTTCTTTTTCACTACTATTCACAAACATTCTCAACACTTCTCAGGTATTCTCACTATCCAAATCCAGCAATCTCTCCAAAAATGCCTGAGCTACTAAATTCGTTCAAACGGATAAATATCCATTCGAACAAGATATTTTGTGACGAACAAAATCGTCTCAAAAAAGGAAAACCATTCGAACAGAACAAAATAGATTCAAACATGGAATTAATGTCTGTTCGAACAGTATATAATCTGTTCAAACAATAATATTGGCAAGAAATTAATTTATTTTTCTCAGGAAAGTTAATAATCGTTCAAACTTAAATTTATTTGTTTGAACGGACATTTTTTCCATTAATTTGTTATCATTTTCAAAATATAAAAGTGTGTATATATTATATATTATGATTTGCGAACAGTTAAAATATTTATAAATTCATAAATTAAGTTTATGTAATCAATTTCAAAACTTTATAGTGATTTTGTTTCTATTAAATTCATATAAATATAACTATAAAGAGAGTATCATTTTTTATATTATCATAAACGGCAGGTAAAATGAAAAAAATAAACAAGATAGCAAACACGAAAAATAAAAACCATACATTAATTACATCTCAAATATATAATGTTCAATACAATATAAAAAAGTAAAATAATAACTAAAACGATCAATATTTGCTAAGTAGATCAACATCCTCTTTTAACATTTTAATGCGTTCTTCCAGATCCCTAAGCTTCTCCATGATGGGCTCAACGAACTCTACAAACAGAGCTCGTACCTGATCCAATGTAGCCCCAGGAGATTGTCTCTCAATAGCGGCAGTACTACTAGAAGCTGGATCTGTCGGCATAGCACTACGCTGTTCTGGTGCAGTCTTCCGCAAGCGCCCCTTGCTCTTGCTGAATGTGATCTTGTTAAGGGGCTCCATCTGTGGCCACCTCTGCTCAGTCACAGACATTGTAACCCCTTATTGGAGTAAGAGGTTAGATATTAGCAGTACAAATGGTAGACTACCTCCACCTGGAATAGCGTGACTCCAATCGAATGCGAAGGAAGAAATATAATGCCAGATCAATGGGGTCCCCCCGTGCTATCTGCAGCAAAAATCTGGCTCGATCGATCCCGAAATTAGTCTTGTATTTTTTCGGATCGATGTTATAGCCAACAATCAAATTAAGCATATTGAAAAATGCTATACAATCAGCCTGTCGGATCACCTTACTCTCATCATATGGAGGAGCTGAAGAGTATCGCACTAGCTGACGTACCTGATCATCTATGAGACCATCATCAGGTAGATCATCATCCTCACTACCATCCGAACTGGCATCCGACTCTACATTCGGGGCTAGCGTGGAGAATGCGACCGGTGTGTCGGAATCAGATTGTGCAGCCGCTAGTCCCCATGTAGTCGCTGCAGAATATACATCGCCCACGCGCAGGATGTCAAGGAACTCAGCAATAATGTAAGGAGAGGAAGTAATACTCACTTCCCGAACCAATAAGGTGTAGAACAAAGTATCAGCACTATCCTCTCCCATGGCACTGTAAAACTCACCGACCATCTCTGGATATGCAGTCCCCCGCTGTTGACAGATCGGTATCCATCCCCGCTCGGTGAAGATGGACTGTATGCTCCGTCCCTCCCATGAAAGATCGGAGAAGTCAGACAAAATAATCTCACGCTCGACAAGTATAAGCCTCGCCTCCTGAGCATGAGCTGCTCCACTACTTTGGCTAGGCTGATCTCTCGCACGTTTTCTTCCGCTATATGCCATTAGTATATTGTTTAACCACAAGGAAAGTAAGAATATAATTAGCCATAATATTTAAATTATATTATTGAAGAATTATACTATATTGAATTAAATTGAAATAATTAGTTCGAACAAAACATATTATGTTCAAACTAGTATAATCTATTCGAACGGACTGTTCTATTCATTCGAACTGGAAATCTTTGTTCATTCGAACGAATTTATTTTGTTCGAACTGAAATAATGTTGTTTGGCAACTGAGCATTTGAACGGACTAGAGTTAGTTTGAACGGGAACAAGCCAAACAGCCATGGCTGACTCAGCCCTGAATGAAAAAACTCAATCTAGATGTTATCCTTTGTTTTAATCAATATAAATGATTAAGGAGTGAAGCTCAATCATTTCTACCGATTATTTTGATGTTATTTCTATGGAATACACCAAAATGGGGGATTTCAGATTCGAAATCAATACCCCCCCAAACACAACCCATTCGAACATAAAACCAAACAATAGATGTGGAGACTTGACCCATACCTCTTAGAAGTTCAAATGTGGGGTTGCGACGGTGGTTGAGTGGCAATTTTTGCAGCTGAGATAAGGGGCGAAATCGTTGCTCTCGACGGCCACTGGTTCGAATTAGAGTGATTTGTTTCATTATATTCGAACTAAGTTTATAATGAACGTGGCGTCTCGTTCGAACTAGATAAATATATGTTCGAACGATTATTATACTAATATATTTCTAATTATATTACTAAAAGTAATATATAATAATACTAATATTACAAAGTACAAAGTACAAAAGTATAAAAATAAAACTAATAATAGTATTATAATAATTTTATTTAATATATTTAGTATATTATTTGTAAATATATTTATTCTATTACCTATAACATACTAAGTACTTAGTATAATTACAATGGCTTAATTATATAGATACTATAGCTATTATAGGCTATAATAACTATACAAGTTAATATAATTAACATATATATATAGTACTTATTAGTTATATAGCTACTATAGTGTAAGTAGTATATAGTTACTATATAGCTATAGCTATTATAAGTTATGACAACTATACTCGTTAATATAATTAATATATATATAGTACTTATTAGTGATATAGCTACTATAGAATAAGTATTATATAGTTACTATATAGCTGATATTATAGCTATTATAAGTTATGATAACTATACAAGTTAATATAATTAATATATATGGTACTTATTACTATATATAGCTACTATAGTGTAAATATTATATAGTTACTATATAACTAATGCTATAGCTATTATAAGTTATGATAACTATATTCATATAAGTTATGTAATAATATAACATTAACTATAGTTACTAGTTACTATTATAAGTTATGATAACTGTACTTATTATATTTTATATAACAAGGTAACAAGTTATATAATATTAACAAGTTATACTATTATTAGTTCGATCCCAAAAACGTCCCGTTCGAACGGATTTATCTCTTGGAATGTGTTTGGAGGGAAACTTCGCACCAAATACTCTGAATGTTAGTTTATTCGAACGTGAAAATTCCTCATTCGAACACACTGGTCAAATTTTGTTATGAAAATACCCTTTGAGAGCTTCTCTACATTTGAAGAATATGCCTAAGAATATTCTGATTTGTTAATGCCCTATAATTTGCCACCTTGGAAGTGTATGAAAGATCCATATTTTATGATGACTCTACTGATACCAGGGCCAAGGTCACTAGAGAATGAATTAAATGTATATCTACAACCACTGATTGCAGAGTTGAAAGATTTGTGGGATCAGGGTGTCAGTACATATGATGTGGCCTCGTCGCAGGAGTTCAACATGCATGCTACTGTGATGTGGACAATAAATGATTTTCCAGCATATAAAATTTGTCAGGGTGGAGCACAAAAGGTAAAATGGCTTGTCCTATTTACAATAAAAATACACAGTTTCAGTGGTTGAGTCATGGTAGGAAATTATGTTTTATGTGACACCATCATTATTTACCACATGATCATAGAGAGCGTTCAAATAGAGCAATATTTGATGGAAGAGTTGAGCGCAGGTCATCACCGCCAAAGTTTTCTGGGAGTGATATTATCGCGCAGTTATGGGATGTTTCAAAAAATAGATTTGGGAAAGATACAAGAGTTCAAAAGAGAAAACAACAAACAGTGGAGTTGAATTGGACAAAAAAAAATATTTTCTTTGAGTTGTCATTCTAGTCTACCTTGACACTGCGCCACAATCTAGATGTTATGCACATCGAGAAAAATATATGTGATAATATATTGGACACTCTGATGTCAATAGAAGGGAAGACAAAAGATACAGCTAACTCTCATAAAGATTTAAAGGAACTGGGGATAAGACCAGAGTTACATTTGCAAGATAATGGGTCATCAGCTTATATACCCATCGGATGGTATACACTTTCAAATGATGAGAGAAAGAAATTTTGCGATTGGTTCATGACAATCAAATTACTCGATGGTCATGCTTCAAACATGACAAGATGTGTTCGAACACATGATTGGAAGATAACTAGTCTTAAAAGTCACGACTGTCAAGTATTTCTGCAACGTCTGTTGCCGGTTGGTGTGCGTAGAAAGCTTACTCGAGATGTTCGTACAGCTCTCATAGAATTAGGAGAATTTTTCAGAGACATTTGTAGTAGAATATTGAAAGTTTATACATTGTTAAAAATGGAAGCTGACACTACGGTAATATTGTGCAAATTGGAGAGTTTGTACCCGCCTTCATTCTTTGATGTAATGGTTCATTTGGCTATGCACCTACCTCGTGAGGCTATAGTCGCTGGCCCGGTTCAGTATAGATGGATGTATCCTATTGAACAGTTTTTGAAAAAACTTAAGCGATCTGTGGGGAATAAAGCTCGTTCAGAAGGTTCGATGGCAGAGCCATATATTGATAATGAGTAGCATACCTTTTGTTCAATGTATTTTCGTGAGGTTGATACTAGATTTACAAGACCAAACCGAAATTATGAAGGTGGACGAGAGATGGGAGTCTCATCGACATTTACTGTGTTTTCCCAGACCATATGTCCCATAGGCGTACAAGGGGGCTACGACCTATGCAAGCGGGAGTTTGAAAGAGCTCGATGGTATGTCTTGAATACCTGCGCAGAGATTAACCACTACTTGACGTTAGTGATGATCCTCTAAATCAATATTATCTTTAAGTTCATGTATAATAATATAGTATAACTTCATACCTTCATACAAATTAACCATTCACATGAACCTGGGCAACGAACATATATAATTATTTCGCACGAATAGTGTAACTGACATAGAAAAGACACACGAAAAGGAATTTGCCTAGTGGTTTGAACATACGGTATTACTATAAAGCCCCATTTTATAAAATGAACTTCATACCCCTAAACTCCACTTTTTCCTATATAATAATATTTATTGATGTAGGTTGTATCGAAATATGGTGAAAATTTAGAAGAAATCTCACCAGAACTGTATGCTCTGGCATGTGGTCCGTCCAATCGGGCTATCCAGTACTCCGGATGTTTGGTGCGTGGATATAGATTTCACACAACTAACAGAGAACATGTGATACCCCGTATTTACGTGTATTTTGACTAAGTAATTATTTCATTTCTTAAGATTATGGGCTTTCTTGTTCTAAATTTTAGATGATTTACATGGTATTATTTTATTACTTTTAACTATGAAATTTAATTCAATGTGTTTTATTGTTATTAATTATTGTTCATTATTTAAAATTATCTCTATTTTAAATTAGTTTATTCTTGGATTTTATTATTTTATTTTACTTAGTCATTGTGTTTAAGACCGAAGATGAAAAGGCTGGATCTCATTTTTTTCCCTTTTTCTTTTTCCTCCTTTTCTTTTTCCATTTTTTCTTTTTCTTCTTTCTTTTTCTTCCTTTTCCTCCCTGCCTTCCAGCCCGCGCGAGCCCCCCTCCCCTCTCCCCGTTCGTTTCTTCGTCCGCCCACAGCGCCATTGTGCGCTGCCCGTTGCCGTCAACGCCCCTCCCATCCTTTTCCCCTCTGGCCAGCGACCATCCCCCTCTATTTTCAGTTCCTCCCTCGCTGCCATTAGCCTCCACGCACAGCTTCAAGCTGAGTGGTTTTTGTGCCCCAGTGTCGTCGTCGCACCGCCATTGGCCACCATATTTTCACCACAGAACCGATGGCCTCCCAGCTACCTCACCCATCCTCAGCCCCGATCCGCCAATGGTGAAACCCCTCCATCTCCATTTCCGATTTGGGTGTTTTAGCCTCCAACCACCACCCATGCCGCCGCCCAAGGCCAATGACCACCACTACTAGCCTTACCAGCACCTCTAAGCCATTACCTAGCCATCCCAAGTCTTAGTCTGTTCTCATTTGAAATTGGGTTTTTGAAACCCATGGCCATAGTCCAAAATACATTGTCTCGTTGTTGTGTTGCCACTTCTAGCATCTCCATAATCCTTCCAAAAATATATTATAGCACTGTAAGTATATTTTCAAAGAACTTTTGAGATTTAAATGTATTTTTACTTTAACTCATATTTACTGTGAACTGGTTGGTTGTGCTGGACTGAGTCCGAGGAGTAAGGGGGTCGGTTGGATTGGTGGATGAAGTTGTTGTGTGAGTGGATTATGCTGGGATTTGTTGGCTGTTGGATATTTGTGTCGTGTCTTGTACATTGCATAATTGCACGCATGTTCATGTTTATAAATAAAAACTGGGCTCTCATAATTGCATACATGTTCATGTGTATATTTGAAAACTGGATTTTCATGTGAGAAATGGTTATTGGGTGCGTGTGTATCACAACCCAAAGCCGAGATGAGGCATTATCTAAGTGGAGCTCCTCTAGCTACTCGGGAGCGAGTGGAATATACTGAGTGACGTCCTCTTGGATGTCGCTGGGCGACAACGGGATTGGACGGGATGGTAATGCTCTCATGCTGACTCCATGATCCCTCTTGCTGGCGGGGGTTACAGGATGCTTGGTCACGAACGCGCTGGGCGTGAAACTTGGCATCACTCGTTACGAAGTCATTCGCACGATCGTTACCAGTGGTGTGACGAAGGGAGCCATGGTGTGCGGATGGTCCCTAGGGGAGATCATGATGCATACGATTAAAATGGATTATTGGGATATTTTCTGGAAAAATGGCGTGTGTTGGATAAAAGGATTTTATGTGAATAATTTCTGGGAAAATAGTGGATTATTGTTTTGGGCCATTTTTGGGGAAAATGGTGGGAAATGTTTTAATGGAATGTTTTGGGCCAAAATGGGTGTAACACCCCAATGAAGGCCCAAACCACATGACCTATATTTTAAAAGGACTACTCAATGATACAATTGGAGCCTCATTGGAACCTTATAAAGAGCAAGAACTTCTCCTTCCTAAGCAATGTGGGATCCCATACACCACCTACCCTTATCCATATCATATGGGGTATCACAATCTACCCCCCTTAAATTCTCAACGTCCTCGTCAGGCCTGTTCGTTATAGGTGGCACGGTTCAACTCCAACATTTCTGGTTGAGATAGGCTTTGATATCATTTGTAACGCCCCAATGAAAGACCCAAACCACATGGTCTATACTCCAAAAAGACTAGTCAATGATACAATTGGAGCCCCATTGAAACCTTATAAAGAGCAAGAATGTGGAGCCTGAGGGATCAACTCCACCAGAGGTATCATATGAGGTATCACAATGGGATTTTGGCACATTATTCTTGAGATAACACTCAGCCACCAAAGCCTATCATTCTTCATCTCTTATAATGATACAAATCCCCATTGTAACGCCCCAGTCCCGCAAGAATCGAAGAGTTACTCCCTATAATTTAAAACTCATAATTCATCAATATATTTACAGACTCCAAAATATAAAGTCATCAGAATACTACAAAATCTCTTATTAAAATCCATCAATTCTCAGAAATCTTCTATGAGTAATCCACTATGCTTAAATAATTATCTCACAGATGCTCCATAATCCTAATTCTTAGCTGGACTATTCAAAATCATCTGAAAAATATATGGAGATAAGGAGTGAGTTATCAACAACTCAGTAAGCAGAGGACATATACTAGTGTGTAAACATGAGCATTTACATAGTTCAGAATGCAGAACAAAATCCCTTTGGCATAGCATAAACTGAAACATCACATATTATCTTATCATATCAGAACAAATACCATGTTTAACCCTCGTGGTAGGATTGTGCAAATCCCAGTAGCTAACCGAGCAGAAACAGAATGTGAATCTTCCCCTTATTCATTCTCGGAGCCCCGAATGTGCACATAGGAAAGACCACGCAGAAAACCACTTTGTTTCCAAAGTGGATGCAACAGAAATAGGAAAGTTGGTACCAACCCGAACAGATGTCACAGTTTTACACCCGTGGTAAGGTCAAAACAAAAAAGAAACAAAAACAGAATGTTATGTCAGAGGTTTTCAGAAATCACATCAAATCATATCAAAGTACAGAAAATCTTCAGAACAGAACAAAATCATATTACAACATAATTTATGCACAAATTTCATATTCTCTCTCTTTTTCAAGGTTCAGAAATAGAATGTTAAAAATATACTCACGTTTACACTAGTCATGACAGAAAATAATTTCTTCTTAAACATAATCTCATGAGTAATGTAGAACAAATAACTGAGGTAGTTCAAATTTATTTTCATAATCAAATATGTATATTTACCAAAAATAAACTCAGCTCATTTTATTTTAATGCAAAGTCTAGCATAGGAACCCCGCTTACCTGAACTTCTTAGCCCTTTCAGAATTTTCCTCAAAAATGTCAAAAACTTAACAATCGTCACCTATAAAATAATCAAGTAATTCCCGTAAATTTCCAATCAACCACGTATTTTGATATTTAAACCTAAAATTCTCATATTTTTTAAAATATCATCATTTTCTAAAATCATCAATATCCACTTAATTCCTCTGACTATTATACTCTAAGTCATTTCTAAATTGCATAATAATATTATACTAAATACAACTATGCCACAAAAAATACATCTCTAGTTTAAAAAAATTCTCTTAACATAATTATAACAAAACCGATTAAAAGTTATGAAGTAAAAATTTCATTTAATAAAAATAGACTAATTAGTTTCTCTTTAAAGATCTCTAAATAAAATTTTGCACTTACTATGTACTTCTTAAAATTTATATATTATCACTAATAATATCTCAAATCTTTCTCTATTTCCTTTACAAAATCTTGTATTTTAAAACAAAACCTACTAATATATATAGACCAAAACATGATAAACCGATAATTAGTCTAATGATAAGGGTATTTTAGGGATTAAACAAAATACATAAGGACCCTTTCGGAAATGACAGGTTCATTTATATCACAGTATAAATTCGTATGGAGCCATACTCACCGAGCGATGGAAGGCGCGAAGGTGGCGAGCTAGGCGGTTGTTTACGGTTGTAGGGGCGGCGGCAGAACATTGGTTAGAGAGAGAGACCAACTAATGAGAGAGAGAGAGAGAGAGAGAGAGGAACCTTACGTAGAAAAAGAGAAAAAGACGGAGAGAGAGCTCGACGCGAGAGAGAATGAAGCTCTCCGTGAGCCTGAGGTGGCACAGGGCAGACCAAAGGGCTAGGCGGAGGTCGACAGTGGTGAGCTCGAAGGCTGGGCAGTGATGTTGCTTGAAGCTGAGGCAACCGGCATGGAGGAGTTGTTGTATGTGGATTGCTTTGTTTTTGGGAGATAAAACAAAGGATTTTGACTTGGTAGAAGCAGTGAGTTGCTGTTTCTCGTGGCTGTGGAATGAGGTTCTGGTGGTTGGTCTGGGCGGATGCTTACGAGGGGTGGATGAACTGGACGGCAACTATGTGGAGGTGCTGGGGTGGCGTGGCAATGCACGGTGCGGGCTTCATGTAAGCATGGGTTGCGTCGATTTCGTATGGGGGCAGCATGAATTCTGGACGGTGCAACGGCTAGGTTGAAGAGGCTAGCAGTGGCTGCAACTTGGTGGAGGGTTGACGAAGGCTGAGCCGGAGTGTGTCAAAAGTGGTGGTCTGGTTTATGGGTTCAAAGTTGACAAGCGTTGAGCCGAGAACGTGGAGAGGCAGTGAACGAAAGGGAGTTACGCTTAGGTTGCTGCGGCTACTACTTTTCAGGAGAGGAGTACAAGTATATATATAGGCAACGGAAAAACCCTAGAGAAATGAGGGAAACGTGCGAGGTTATGCATGCCGTGGACATGAGGAAAACTCTAGGGGTGAAAATAGACGGAAAAAATTAAAAATAAAACGTGCGGGGAAGTTAACGTGTGAAAAAATAAATAAATAAATAAATAAAATGAGCTTGACTGGGTCCGGGTGTTACACCCATTCTCTTTCTTTTTACATCCAAGGAGGTGTCCCAATTAACCTTAACAAATCCCCTTTCTGGTTTCTCCCAAGTCTCCAGTACCTGTTGTGCCTTATTCTGCCAACTTTGATGAGCTTGAGCTTGTACCTCCTAAAATTCTTGCAAGGCTGCTCTCGTGGCAATGAATGAATTCATGGGGCAATCCCATCTCTTTTCAAAGATCCATTCATTCCTCCTGAGCTAGACCTTCCTTAGCATCACTGTCACCTCTTCTAGCTGGTTCTTATTGAGTCTGCATCTAAGTTGCTCCCAAAGTTCCAAGAAATCCACCTCTGATCTAGTCCATTTCTTGACATAGCTTACATCATTACCCCATAAATCATTTGCTACAGGACACTCCCACAGAACATGTGTAAGAGTCTCTTCTTCTGCATTGCACATAGGGCATCTTTTGTCAATTGTTATCTTTCTTTTGTATAGGTTTACTTTTGTTGGCAGCAAACTGTTTGCAGCTTTCCATAAGAAAAGCTTTGTCACACTTGGTACCTCAAGGTCCCAAATGTTCTTCCATATGTCACCTATTTTCTTCTCTAATGAACTCTCTCCTTTGCTTCTTTCTTTAATTCCAAGTGCAAGAAATATGCACTTCTGACTGTGAACAAACCCTTCTTGCCTGGCCCCCAAAAGATCTTGTCCTTTGCTCTACCTCTGCTTAAAGGCATACAAAGAATTTGTTCAGCTTCTTCCTTCGAGAATATGGTTCTTATTATTGATTCATCCCACTCTCCCTTCTGACTGTCAATCAATTCTACACCTTTGGCATCCTTCTGCAGTAGATACACTGGGGACTATACAGCAAAGGAAGTGAGTCTAGGCAACCATTTAGATCCCCATATATTAATCTCCTTCCCATCCCCCACTTTCCACCTAAGTCCTTCTATCAAGAGGTCCCTTGCAGACCATATGCTCCTCCATACCAGAGAGGGTTGAGCACCCAGCTTAGCATCCAAAAAATTCCCAAATCTGAAGTACTTTTCTTTGAGTAACACTGCTGCCAAGGACAGTGGATATTTGAGTATCCTCCATCCTTGTTTAGTAAGGAGTGCAACATTAAAGCTCTCCAAGTCCCTAAACCCCATTCCCCCTCTACCTTTCTGAATACTCATGTTTTCCCATTTCCTCCATACCATCCCCCGCCCCTCTTGCTGACTGCCCCACCAGAACTTAGAGAGCATAACATTGATTTCCTTGAACAATTTAATTGGGAGTTTAAAAACTCCCATGGTGAAAGTTGGGATAGATTGTAGAACAGCCTTGATAAGTACTTATTTTCCAACTTGAGACAAGAAGGTGTTTTTCCAACTAAAAATTTTCTGCCATATCTTCTCCTTTAGGTTTCTGAAGTTGTTGAACTTTGATCTCCCTACCATAGCAGCAAGTCCAAGGTATTTTTCATAAGTGCCACATACAAAAGAATTTCCAGCTTTCTTGATAGCCTGCTTGTCTGTCAATTGAGTATTATTGCTGAAAAAAATAGAAGTTTTTCCTTTATTAAGGAACTGTCCATAGGCCTTTTCATAAACCAGTAGAATTTCTTGGATTTTCCTCCATTCTCCAATATTAGCTCTTCCAAATAAGATACAATCATCTGCAAACGATTGATACAAGTTCCTCCTCGAGCTACTTGTACCCCTCTTATGAGCTTACTCTTCTCATAATGATCGAGCAAACTGCTCAGTCCCTCAGCACAGACAGTGAATAGGTAAGATGACAAAGGTCACCTTATCTCAAGCCTCTCGATGGCCAAAATTTATGGCCTGGTACCCCATTGATCAAAACTGAGTCTGAAACAGATTTAACACATTTCATCACCAAATTTGTCCATTGTTTACAGAATCCAAGTTTAGTCAAAACAGCCTCTAAAAAATCTCACTCCACACGATCAAAATCCTTAGACATGTCTAACTTCATGGCCATACTTCCTACTTTCCCTTTCTTTCTACTCTTCATGGAATGCAATAACTCGTAGACTACCATGACATTATTATTAATAAGTCTACCAAGCATGAAGGCACTTTTAGAGGGGAAATAACTTCAAATAAGACATGTTTGAATCTGTTGGAGATGGCTTTTGAAACTATTTTATACATTATATTACATAGACTTATAGGTCTGTATTCAGTAACTTTTTTGGGCGTCACAGTTTTAGAGATCAAAGCTAAATAGGTATAATTGAGGCAAGGATCAATAGGGTTACCATTCAGTATATCAAGTGCAGCTCTACACACTTCATTAGAAACTACACCCCAGTGATTTTGGTAGAAACATGGTCCAAAACCATCTGGACTAGGGGCTTTTAATGGGGTCATTTGTTTCATAGCTTCCTCCACTTCTACTAATGTGAACCTTCTTGACAGCCTTTCATTCATTCCTATAGTTATCTTCTCACTCATTCCCACCAGACATCTTTCAATCTCATCCTGGCTTGGGTTAGTGGTTTGAAACAGCTTGCCAAAAAACCTTATAAAGGTTTCTTCCACCTTCTTAAAACCAATAAAATTTCTTTTTTTTTCATCTTCCACTTCATTGATAAAATTCCTTTTCCTTCTCTCCTTAGCACAAGCATGGAAATACTTAGTATTTCTATCTCCATGGTTATACCAGCTCCTCTTTGCACGTTACTTCCACCAAAGATCCTCCTTCTCTAGTGCTAGGTGCAGCTCTTTAGAGACCTTTCTGATTTCCTCCACATTACTCCCATTTTCCATAGCTTGTCAATTCTGTAAGGTCTTGATTTTTTCCTCTACTTCCTGCCCGTGCCTTTGCTTCATGTCTTTATTCCACCTCTGAAGAGCTTTCCTGCTATTATCCAAAAACCCAGTAACCTTTGAAAAACCTGTCCAGACCTCTTTTAATATCACTTCACAGTCCTCTTCTAAGGCCCAACAAGCCTCATATTTGAAACTCATTTTCCCATACCTTACATGCATCCTTGTAGAATGGTCATGCACATTAATATGGACTAATAATGGCTTATGATCAGAAGTTCTAGCCACCATCACTTCCACCCATGTCTCAGTATAAGTGTTCATCCATTGGGGATTTGCCACAGCTCTATCTAGCCTTTCTTTGGTAAAGGTTGCATCTGTATGGGAGTTGCTCCAAGTGTACTTGTCACCTCTCCATCCTAGATCAAACAGGTTTCCATCTCTCATTAATTCTCTAAACATTTCCATTTGGTTTTCAGGTCTAGCTTATCCTCCCCACTTCGCATCATTAGTTATAATCTCATTGAAGTCCCCTACTATGCACCAGCCTTCATTGCCACTGGGTTTAATAGATTTAAGCAAACTCTATGCCTCTTTCCTCTTCACAGTTTCAGGTGGGCCATAGAAACAAGTTAACAACCATCGAATTTCCCCTTTCCCTCCAATTCATGCATCGATATGCCTTTGGGAATAGTTTACAATTTCCAGTTGCACTTCATCATTCCACAATAGAGCCAAGCCCCCCCCAACTGCATCCACTCCAAAACATCCATCACACCTTAGTCTTCTCCTTATTCCATCACATTTCTTATTATTAAGTTTAGTTTCCATGATGAAAACTATACTGGGTTTTGACTTCTCTGCCATAGAGCAGAGATCTTGAACTGTCCGAGGGTTCCCCAACCCTCGGCAGTTCCAACTCAAGAGTTTCATGATAATTGGCAGGATTGCATCACAGCATCCGCCACTTCAGTAGGTTTATCAACCAACCCATACCCTTTCCTTCTCTTGCCTAACTTGTCACCGCCCATTCCCTCCACCATAGCTCCAGCCCTTTTCTTTTGTGTTTTCTTTATTGAATCTTTCTGGTTTATGTTTAGCTCGAGCCTTCCTTTTCCATACCCTCCTCTTGACTACCTCTCTATTCACCTCCAGGGTGCCCTCTTCCTTTACTTGTTTCTCAGGGTTTTCCTCCCCCACCATAGACTCGAATTGCACTTCAACTTCCTGCAAGTTTTTGTCTCCCTTATCAATAAGTTCAACTTGTTTAATCCATCCTGCCTCTAAGAACCTGTCCCCCACTAACTCCCCTCCCCCCTCCCTCCTTTGATTTTTTACTCACCCCATTTTCACTCTCTTGGCTTTTTTCACTCACTCTTGTCTCTTCCTCATTACTTTTCCTTTCCCACCTGCTCTCTTCTACT
The DNA here is from genome assembly GCF_001411555.2 of Juglans regia. Classification (NCBI taxonomy): domain Eukaryota; kingdom Viridiplantae; phylum Streptophyta; class Magnoliopsida; order Fagales; family Juglandaceae; genus Juglans; species Juglans regia. The sequence continues at coordinate 22,956,990 of NC_049914.1, read as the reverse complement.
GTTTCCCTCCCTATTACTCCATCTTGAGTTAAGTTTTCTTTTTCACTTCTCCATCTACTTCCTTCTCCTCTCGAGTTCCTCTCCCCATTGCATCTAGAAATACCATGGTATATGCATCCACACGAGAAGCATATTCTTGGCATCTTCTCATAGCTAAAGGGAACCCAGACATTGTTTCCCTTAACTGTGAGTGTTCTTCCTCTTGCCAAGGGTTGAGTTATATCCATGTGGATTTGAACTCTCAAAAACTTCCCCCATCCACTTCCATCTTCCTGCACATCTACCTTCGCCACCCTTCCCACCGTATCCCCTATTTGCTTCCCTCTCTTTTCTTTCATGCATGACAGTGGTAAGTTGTGAAATCTCACCAAAAGCTCTCTGAGTGAAACTCAATTTGTTTGACAGCAGTGTTCCCTTCAAACTCTTTTAGGACCAGCAGCTGGTTGTCAAACAACCATGGTCTTCCCTACCATACTCTTTGTTTGTCAGTAATATTATCATCAAACACAATAGCGAAAACATTTGGACTCACCTCAGTAAACACAGCCTCCTTATTGATTCTCCAAATTTTTCCTAATGTGGTTTCCAGCATGTCCTTGTTGATCAGCCTTGCCGAACAGAGTTTCGCCATTAACGACCTCTGTTCCTTCCTTCTCAGCTCCTCCAGTACATCATCATCATCAATCTCAATCTCCTTTCTTTCCTCATCAAGCAACCTCAACTCCTTCCATTTTTCCTCCATTCCTCTATAACAGGCACTAGAGTTTCCACTGAAATGGTGTCACCTGGTTGATTTTCACTCCTCCCATCGTGGTTTACGTCCTCGTCTGACACCTAACGGCCGTTGTCAGCCAGAGCAACCTTCCTCGCACTACAGGGAGAACCTCCAATTTCCTTTCCTGCCGTTATAACCGCCTCCCATGTTCCACTCACTAAAACTCACCACTCCACCTCTTTTCAGAGAGAAAAGAGAGGATACTCACGCCATTGTTGCTAATTTGTTGTGATGCAATTCCTTTATTGAAACTATGTTCATGGTCTGATTTAATTATATTAGTGCATTTCCCTTTATCCAAATATAGCTCATGGTATTTACTAACTACAACAATTTTATTTTGCATGCATGTGTAGTCAACTGCCTTGCACTTTGAAAGAGATAGTTAATCACAATGTACCATCAAGTGATCGATGCCCCATGATTTCTTTATTATTTACATATAACTGTACATTTCAAGCCTAAAATGATCATGCTTTTCACAAGTCATCTGATCTACTGTAGCAATTCTCTTTAGCCCTTGAACAAATGCCCCCTAATATTTTTGTCTCACTTTTTTAATTGTTAACCTGCTTATTCTACCAACATGCAGCTAGCATTATTCCGAAAACATGAAAACTGGTTGTTCAATGTTTCCAACCAATTTACTCAATATTATTTGCAAATTACATGGATATTTGGGACTGGCAATGGAGCACATTATTACATAAAACCAGAAAAATAATCTCATCACCATCAAACAACTTTCTTCTTGTTCATTTTGCACCTTAGGGTGCATTTTGAATTTTACCCGTTGATTCCATTTGACAAACCTGCCCAGATTTTAATATAGGTATGTCCACACAATATGAAATAAAATCAGTCCATGTTCATATGCCAAAAATGGTTCAACCCTTTAAGCTGTTGTTATTCTTCAAATGGGGTTAGTTATGTACTTTATCTTATAAAGCTGTAATTTATGTGAGGTAAGGTAGGGCTTTTTTTTTTTAATTTCTTAACCACTAATGGCCATGCAATTTGCTGGATAGGGGGGATTAGTTGATATTCAAAGTAGAGCATATGTAATTATGTTGTTACAAACTCTTCCATCTTCTCTTCTGTACCACATCAGCACCAAGTCTTCGAAAGTTGTAGGACGACCTCTCACCTGCAGTAACATTACATATGTTGATAATCAAGATTAGTGGATTGTTATGGTATTTATTTTAATTAAACACAAACAGTGCAGTAAAAGAGAAAGGGCTAAAGTAGAACTTGTTGTCCATGTAGTATTCCCGCCATCTCGCACCCTGTAAAGCCTACACCTATTAAAACAATCACTCCAATTTAGTTAACTCCTTATGTACAAGTTCAACCATTACATGAATATTTACATGCAAATATAACTAGAGCTCCAACTTAGCACAAAGGGAAATGGTATGTGGGTAATGGCCTGAGACATACCATTTTAGGGGACATATATATGATGCTTACCTTCCATTTATTTTCATGTAGGTGGTCTATTCTGACACAGACTCTTCATCTGTGGATAGGTCTTCCTCATTAGAATATTCCCCATCCCCATAAGCATCTTCTGAACTAGATGCAACGAGGGCATCTTCCATTAATGCTTCTGCTGAATTCCTGCCTTGAACACCCATCTCCCCCACTTCTCGTGCATCAATTTGCATAGGTTCTATATCAATCCTACTAAGTGGAGTTGAGACTGGAACATCATCACACAGCATAGGTACGTAATCATATGATGATTCATTTTCTTGAAAGGCATCATCGTCACTTGATTCACCATTAATATCTTCTAACACGCTCGGCATTGGTGGAATGTCATATACATTTCTATTTGTGAACTTATGCACAACATACCAACTACCTTTCATCCTTAAATCTCTAATGTAAAAACACTGGGAAGCCTGGCATGCCAATACAAATGGTTCATCCTTATACCAAGTCTTGTCCATGTTGACACTAGCCATATGGTCGTCCACTCGTACCCCTCATTTTTTTATCACCAACTTCAAACCAATAACATCTGAACAAGTACACCCGACGCCCACCCATGTAGTTTAGGTCCACGACATCATTGATAATATCATAGAAGTCGACATTATTACGCCCTCCCATTTCTTTCTCTCTTTTTTTTTTTTTGGAAAGAGGACGGCTCCTCCAAAACTTTATTAGAAACCCTCACTTTTGACAGAGGAATACTATGGAAACATCAAAACAGTACTAAAAAAAGGACAAATAAATCCATAAAGACATAAAAAAACTAACCAACCAACTAAAGCAGAACATTTGCCAAACCCAATTTCTCCAGTTTTAAAGACTCTTTAAGAGGCCTTGGTAGATAGACAACATTCTCCCAAGTAGTCGTACACCCCTCCACCCCTAACTTAACAAGAAAATCTGCCGACGAATTTCCTTTACGATAAACATGATTAACGTTAACATCCAAATTTTCCAGTAGCAATTGAACCTCCTCCCAAATTGTACAACGTTTATACCGCAACCAATTTATAACCAACAACGAATCCATTTCAGTTATGAATAGATTTTAATATATTTTAGGTTGTTATGTGATTGTTCATGTCAAAGCCCCATGAAAAAGTAGAGTCCATTGCACTTCTTTTAATGAGTAAGAAAAAATAAGCCAATTTTTTAACCTCATATGTTATTGTGACGCCGGAGAGAATAACTATTATTTTGCAGGCTAGTTTCAACAAATAATTTCCTTTTGATAATGAGTATGAACTGAATTTTGATAGATTGGAATTCTTTTAACGTACCTTTTTGATCATTTTGCTGATCGATCAGTGCTAGCTTCATGGTTTCGGCTAAAGTATCCTCACGTTGCCATTGGCGCCTTGGCCTCATCAGCTCCAATCCTTTACTTCGATGACATAACCCCACAAGATGGATATTACTCTATTGTCACCAAGGATTTTAGGGTAACCATCTGAATTATACATGTATTATTTATTTTTGATCTCTTATTTTACCTAACTCGATCGGGACATTGCATGTGCAGGAAGCTAGTGAGACTTGCTACCAAACTATAAAAAATTCGTGGTCTATAATCGTTGAAGTTGGATCTAAGCCCGGTGGTCTTTCTGTCCTTAGCAAGACATTCAAGACTTGCAAGTACGTAAAGGCTTTAGACATTAAAGTACTTTTACCATCAATTAATAAAGTAAAAGAAAAAATATACTCATCATTTATTTTTTCATTATTCTCTCGTTATCATATGATGTAGTATTAGATGATAGATTTATATATAAATAAAAGATGATAAATAATCTCTAATTATTTAATACCAAATCATAAAATAATGAAAAGATGATAAAAATTAAAATGATGAATAACATTACTCGTGAAGAAAAACTCTGAAGTGAAAAAAATAATATATTAATATCAGTGCTAATATTAATTGTGATATTGACTCCTTTTTTTTGTTTTCCTTTTTCCAGACCCCTAAAATCAGTTAATGTGCTCAAGAACTATTTGGTATTGATGTATAGCCGTGCGGCTCAATATAACAGTCCACCGAAATATCCGGTTACCATTGTCTGCGGTGGCATAGATGGAGCTCCTCCTGAAACAGATATTCTTGACAAAGTATTTGCAGGTGTTGTTGCCTATACTGGGAATAGAACATGCTATGTCAATGCACCTCGAAATATATCTGAAACAACTGTAGGTTGGAGATGGCAGGTAAATGGTACGATTAATTTAATGTAAAATTGAAAACTTCCAGCTGTGATAATATTAATGTAATTGATTTTAGTCTCTATATATATTTTACGAAAATGACAGCTTGAATTGTCTTTGCATTTAGACGTGCACTGAGATGGTGATACCCATTGGAATTACCAATAATACAATGTTCCAGCCGGACCCTTTTATCCTAAGCAGCTTCATTGAGGAGTGCAGAAGCTTATATGGTGTACCTTCTCGGCCACATTGGGTCACTACTTACTATGGAGGCCATGTATGTTATATATATTTACTTAATTTTTACAGTTTCATTAGGAGTATTAATTAGATAAAATATTCTGTGTTTTTGAATGGAAAATTAATTATTGCAGGATATAAAATTGGTTCTCCACAAGTTTGGAAGCAACATCATATTCTCCAATGGTCTCAGAGATCCTTATAGTAGCGGAGGGTAATTAATCATATTAATCTGATGATCATCATCATGAACATCATGAATTACAAAGAAATTTGAAAAAGAAGAGAAAAAAATCTTTAATTTTACTCAACCTGGCCTGCAAGCAGTACTACTCTAACAATATATTTGATCTGATTCCTGCGCGCAGGGTGCTTGTAAACATATCAGAGAGTATCGTTGCCGTCCATACAGTTAACGGTACGTATGTAGGCGGCCTGCTGGTCAAGTACTCATTATAAATTTCAAGCTGAGATCAGCATTATAAAACTGATCAAATAGACGTTGATATCGGACTAATTCTCACTACTAGCCGGCCGATGCCATTAATTTAATGTGTGTATATATATATATATATATATATATATATATATATATATAATATAGTGATGATCACGAATTGGTTGACAAATTTTGATCATTTAAGTATAATTTGCAGGATCTCATTGCTTGGATATTCTTCATGCAAACCAAAGTACTGATCCGGTGTGGTTGGTCAGGCAGCGAGAGGTGGAGGTGAAGATCATCAAAGGATGGATCACCCAGTACTACTTTGATCTTCTCGCTTTCAGTCAATAATTAATTATAAATTAATTAATGCATGCCTTCATGTATGCATGCGTATTTTATTAATGTCTACGTACGTACTATTGGATCATGATATAATTAGGGAATTAAATAAAGAATATATATACTAAACTCCATTTTTTTTTTTTTCCTAATTTTCAGAAGCCATTATATTCATAAATTATTCTCGAGAAATGTCTCAAAGTCAGAAGATTTTTTATCCATTATATCCTCAATGTTAGGTGAAATATTCCCTTAAAGGAGACGGGCCGGACCCCACGTCTCAAAGGGCCAAGAACCCAAAAAAAAGAGCCTGCTCAGCAATCTAGAGACCCAACAGCCGAAACACACTAATATGGAATTCGGATCGTACATCATTATTAATGGCGATTCATTAGCATAATGGGCAAGTAGCGTGAATGTGATACCTGCCCGTGGGGTACCGGACTTGAAGCCCTAGTAATCCGCGATCCAGCAATAATTAGAAAATGTCAAGCCTTAAAACAAGTCATTTCAATCAGGCACTTGGCCTGTATATCAGGCACTTGGCCTGTATAAATAAAAGTAAAGATACAAGAGGGAACTTTTGAACAATTTGAAAATAGAAGCACTCTACACACTCTATTCTAACTTAAGCATATGAGGTGTCCCACTACACTGAGCTCCTCTTATTTTCTTGACACAGGTTGTTGAATTTATCAGCAAGAGTGCAAAATACATTCATAACAGTTGGCATCATCTATGGAAACTTTCATTTCAACGTGTCTTTCATATGCCTAAATCAACGTGTTAAATCAATTCGCGATCAAGCAAATAGCAATATGGAGGGCAAGAGAGGAGGAGGCTAGGGTTTAAGGAGGGTTTTGGAGAGGGAGGGTGAAGGGAGCAATGAGAGGAGATGACACTATGTTTCAGAAGGCAAGGGTTTGAGAAGGGAAGATTTGCAAAGATGGAGGAAAGGCTAAGGAGGATGACTCTGGAAATGGAGAACCTCCAGCACAAAAATGAATTTCAAAGGCAGAATGCGGGCAAGTTGAACTTCAATAACAAGGAGAAGAGGAAAATGCATCAAGATCTAAGCAATCTCATGGACAAGTATGAGGAAATGGCCAAGAAGATAGGTGCATCTTCATCTGTCGACCACTTACTGAACAGTACTGACATGCCCTATAGTATCGAGATAATGATGGTGCCACTTATGCCCAAGTTCAAAGTGCCATAGATCAAACTATACGATGGATCTAAGGATCCTATCGAACACTTGGAGACATTCAAGGCACACATGACTCTCCATGCTTTCTTGGAGAAATCGCGTGTCGGACCTTCCCCTTGATTCTAAAAGGAGTAGCTAGAAGATGGTTTGGAGCTTTGCAACCAAGCTCCATGGAGAGTTTCGAGGAGTTTTGTAGGTAGTTATTAACACAATTCATGGCCACCAGGAGAAGGAAGCGACCAGCAGCATACCTTCTAACTGTCAAATAGCAGGAGGACGAAAGTTTGAAAGCGTATCTCACCAAATTGAACAAGGAGTATATGACAACAGATGATCAAGACGAGAATATTATGCTGGCAACGCTTCTAGGAGACATCGAGCCCCGAAACCCACTCATGGTGGAATTGGCAAAAGAAACTCCAACAATGCTGCGGGAGTTCATGGACAGGGCAAATAACTTCGTCAATGCAAAAATACACTCAAAGCCTTAACCACCCCAAGGAGATCTGAGTTAGAGCAAGCAGAAGGTAGCTCTAAAAAAGCAAGAGGCAGGAAAGTTCAAGATAATGTAAGAAAAATCCAATACGATAAAGGCGAGATGGGGGCATGTCTTCAAGATATCTGAATTTGAGGACAACACACACGAATATGAATGTGCAAATAGGAAGCGAAGGGCATGCACGGGGTGATGGCGATTGAAACAGAAGAAACAGTCACTTCTACACCTACAACCAAGTGGAAGGGCATAGGATAGAAGATTGCTACTCTCTAAAAAAGAAGATAGATACAATGACGGAGCATGGAGAGCTAGAGCGGTTAGTCACACAACATTCAACGCCAAGAGGAAAATTTTCAAACCAAAGGTCATAGTAGACTCGAAGATTGCACAGAAGTGAAAGGCCAAAACGAAGAAGAAAGATACAGGGAAATCCTGAGGATGCTCCTCGCCAAAGCTCTAATAGGAACAACACACCCTGGGGAAAGATTGGGACAATAGCAGGAGGATCCGCCGAGAGTGGCCCCACTTCTTCCAACAGAAAGGCACATGTTAGTAGGGTCAGATACGAAGAAGTATTCGCAACAAAGAAGCCACCAAAGCAAGCAAAGAACCAAAAGGCGATCTCTATATCCTTTGGTGACGAAGATTGCGAGGGTGTCCAATACCCACATGAAGACGCACTGGTAGTAACATTACTGGTGGCCAACTACACTACTTGGAGAATTCTAGCTGAAGGAGTTTTTTTGGGTGTAGCAAGAAACAATCATGCATTTACTTATCCATGATGAAATCAGAATACATTGCTTGTTCAGTAGCTAAAGAAAAGGTTGTTTAATTGAGGAGATTTTTTCAGCACCTAGAGGTTATGACTCTTGCAGATAAAGCAATTAAGATATATATGGATTGCATGGCAACTTTGGCATATGCCAAGGATCCCAAATACTTTAGCAAAGCCAAGCACATGGATATTCATTTTCACTACATTTGAGATGTTGGTTGTGCGAGGTGAAGTAATCCTGCAACATATCTCTACTAACAAGATGGTAGCCAATCATCATACTAAGGCTACTAGTAGAAAATATTTTCCAAACTCATGTTAGGAGTTTGGGACTTCATTCAATTTGATATATGTTGTATTAAGGATACCTTCGATTTTATTGTATATTTGATATTATTAGTATTTATTGCATCGGTGAGATTATGTCTATATCATATTATAAGTTAATTGATACCAAGTGAAAAATATGTCACCAGGCAAAGATCAATCAACTCACATGGCTTATCATCTTGGCACTTGAATAGCGAGTAAGATGAGTCAAACTGATTACTTTGGCACTTGGAAATTGAGCAAGTAAATATTTTAATGCTTTGGAAGCATTCAAGATAAATTTAAAAAATGTTTTCTTAACTTGGCTAAGAAGAGACTTTCAAGAGTCGTATATGAAGTATTTTCACAACTTCATGAAGCCTAATTAAAGTGGAATGTGAGATATTAGGCAAGCGCGCGCAATGAGAGATTGTGCTAAGAAACTCAAGTTAAATCATCTTTGTGGCGACTAGACTAAGATTCTTATAGTGTTTGAATGTGACAGCCCAATTGAATAGGAGTTTTACATTAACATACATTCATACTATATGTACTATAGACGTCCATATGAGGGAGTGATTGGCTTTGATTCTTACAAGTTATTTTATGTCTCATAGTCCGGGTGATTATGTCGTTTTGACTCGGTATAATCATGAGCATATTATATAATATGAGGTTAAGAATTGTTTTGAGTTATAAACTCGTGAAGGATTAAGGACCCTCAACCTAGCGAGATCAAATAGTCTAGGGCATAAATCACGAGATGTTATGAGTGATGTACTATGTTAGTAAGATGATGTTAGTAAGATGGTGACTTAATATAGTACTCCTACCATTTATCTTCTCATTAGGTTACACGCTTCATTTTCTATATGAGGGATAATTGATTAAGAGATCAGGAGAAGATTGTTAATGGACATGGCACCCATTGTGGACAAGTGAGAGATGTTAGTAGTGGATACCCCATGACCCATGTTATGTCCACATGGGTGGGGAAGTTACAAGTAATTAATTAACTCCCCACTACTAGTGCTTAACTTTAGGAAATTTAATTAACCACCTCATTAAAAATTTTATAAATGAGAGTTTTACGTACATTAATTATAAAAGTATGGAAAAAGTGTAACATACAAAATAAAGGCTCTCCTCTTCCTCTAAATCTAGAGCAACCATTTTAAACTCTTGATCTTGAAGTGTGGAAATATTTTAGGAGACTCTAGTAGCTTTCTAAGAGACTTAAAAGTGCAATCACAACAAATTAAGTGATATAAGATATAAGACAATCAAAGATTTAAACTTGTGAGAATTTCGCTTCTCTTGAGATAGTTCGAATTAACCTTATAAGGGACAAGCCTCACAGCAAAATAAGAAAAATTTGCATTTAACTGACCATAAGTTGACACTCAACTAGTAAGAGTACTTATAATATATAATGTGTTTCACGCCTCTTCAAGACCCCAAAAAATAGACAAACTCCTTTTATATTTCTTAGAAATAAAATATTTGACATGACTTCAATTTTCCTATACCTATAAAACTCATTATGTCCTAAAATGGTACATTGTAAGAATCTAATTTTGGCTCTTACAATATCATAAATAGCCGTCTTCTAGAGCTTGGTGATTAATTCATTCACCAGGGAGAAAGAAAAACGCCTAAGAAACAATAAATAAGAAAATTAAACAAAATAGCCAGCTGTCTTCTTGTAAAATTTTCACAAGTACTTGATGACAATTATAAGCTTAATTAACTACAAGAAACCCTATGAATTATGAGCTTCGTCCTCAAGAATTTATCCGAGTATACCCGGATACTCAGTTGACTCAATGAGTTGGTGGAAAGTAACAAATTCAATTATTTTTAACACATAATATATCTTGAGTAGGACTGTTCACCCAAGTACCGGACGGAATATCTGGGTATACCCGGATAAATTCTTGAGGATGAAGCTCATAATCCATAGGGTTTCTTGTAGTTAATTAAGCTCATAATTGTCATGATCAAGTACTTTTGAAAATTTTCCTAAAAGACGGCTGGTTGTTTTGTTTATTTTTCTTATTTATTGTTTCTTGGGTGTTTTTCTTTCTCCCGGGTGAATGAATTAATCAGCAAGCTCTAGAAGATGGCTATTCATGATATTGTAAGAGCCAAAATTAGATTCTTCCAATGTACCGTTTTAGGACATAATGAGTTTTATAGGTATAGGAAAATTGAAGTCATGTCAAATATTTTATTTCTAAGAAATAGAAAACGAGTTTGTCTATTTTTTGGGGTCTCGAAGAGGTGTGAAACACATTATATATTAAAAGTATTCTTACTAGTTGAGTGTCAACTTATGGTCAGTTAAATGCAAATTTTTCTTATTGTGTTGTGAGGCTTGTCTCTTGTAAGGTTAATTCGAACTATCTTAAGAGAAGCAAAATTCTCACAAGTCCGAATCTTTGTTTGTCTTATATCTCACATCACTTTGTTGTGATTGCACTTCTAAGTCGTCTAGGAGACTACTAAAGTCTCCTAAAATATTTCTACACTTCAAGATCAAAAGTTTAAAATGGTTGCTTTAGAAAATTTAGAGGGAGATGAGAGCCTTTATTTTGTATGTTACACTTTTTCCACACTTTTATAATTAATGTATGTAAAACTCTAATTTATAAAGTTTTCTAATGAGGCAATTAATTAAATTCCCTAAAGTTAAGTACTAGTAGTGAGGAGTTAATTAACTTTAATTTTAGTGGTGGGGAGTTAATTAATTTCTTGTAACTTTCCCACCCATGTGGACACAACATGGGTCATGGGGTACCCTACTAACATCTCTCACTTGTCCACAATGGGTGTCATGTTCATTAATAATAGAACTTATTACATAAGTTATAAGCTATAAACCCTAAAGATATAAGCTATATTTCTCACCACAATCTCAAACATGCACTGAAACTCATATAAGCTATAAACCTTAAAGGTATAATGTAACACCCCGTATTTTTTTAGTGTATTTTTTAATTGAAAGATTATTTGTTATTAATTTAAAAATTTATTCTCTTGTTTTAAAATTGGTTGGATTTTTTAGTGGATTTATTTTTATGATTTTAATTTTGTGAAAATTATTCTGAAGTGCTTTCTTATAGTTGATTATTGTAATACATTTAAATTGTTTTTCATATTAAATTAACTTACTGTTGGGTTTAATTATTTATTTTCATTTTAATCATTACGTTTGAATTATTTTATTTTACTTGCTGTTTTAAAATCGTTTCCGTTAGATCATTTTTTGTGACCCAAGTTATGAGGTTTAGACCTCATTTTTTTCCTACATTTTCTCTTTCCTTTTTTCTTTTTCTTCTTTTTCTTCTTTTCCTTTCTTTCTTTTCTTTTTCTCCCCCTGCTTCCCGCTCGCCGCAAGCTCCCCCTCCCTCTCTCCGTCAGTTTCTCTTCTCCCCTAGCCCACCGCCGTGCGCCGGTGGTGACTGACACCGCCCCTCCCTCTCACCTCCCCTTCGACTGGCGACCACTTCCCTATAATCTCAGCCCCAACCGCGCTACCGCTAGCTCCCACGCACATCACCAAGCCGCAGCACTCCTTGCGCCGCTGCGCCGCCGTCGCGCCACCTCCAGCCACCATCTTCTCACCACATCATCATCGACCTCCTAGCAACCCAATGGACCCAACCCCACCTCCGATCTGTCACCGATGAAGGCCCACCATTAATATTTCCGTTTTGAATATTTTTGCACTTCAACCACCCTTTGTGCCGCCACCCACGGCCAACCACCACCACCACTAGCTTCACTGACATCTCTAGGCCCTATCCTATCAATCTCGAGTCTTCGTTTACACCCGTTTAAAAGTGAGTTTCTGAGACCCACGACCACAGTGCATTTCACACTATTTTGTTGCTGCGTTGCCGTTTCTAGCACTTCCGTGATCTTTCAAAAATTATATTATAGCATTGTAAGTATTTTTTTCAAAGAAATTTTGAGATTTAAATGTATTTCTGCGCTAATTCATATTTACTGTGAATTTGTTGGTTGTGCCGGACTGAGTCCGAGGAGTAAGGAGGGTCGGTTGGATTTCATGATGGAATTGTTTGTGTGAGATTGGTTTATGCTATGAAATTTGTTGGCTGTTTCAGGTTTGTATATTGGTGTTTTGAGTTTGACGATGGTCATGGTGAATATTGGAGATTTTTACGAAGTGATGATATATTTTGGGATTACGAGGATTTTGAGTTTTGAGATATTAAAATAGGTTATTTTAGAAGTTTAGGACTAAATATCGAAATCCGTGATTGATTGAAAGCTTACGAAAATTATGTGATTATTTTTATAGGTGAAGATTTATATTCGACTTGGCATTTTTTGAGAAAAATTCTGAAAAGCTAAGTTGTCCAAGTAAGCTGGGTTCATATACTAGTTTTGCATAAAAGAAATAAAATGAGATTGATTTTGAAAATAAACATGTTTGTTTTCTGAAAAGGAATGATCTGAAAACAACCTCAGATGTTTATTCTGCATATGCATAAATTCAATATAAGAGAAAGTGTTTTTCTATCATGACTGGTGTAGACATGAGCTAGTTTTGTGCACTTTATTTCTGAACTATGTAAAAGAGCGAATAAGGAATTCTAAAAGTTTTGTTATGAGCCAATGAAAATATGTTGATTTTGTTTAGTCGAACATGTGAAGCGATATAAAGCAATTAAGTATTTTGTTTTGATATGATGAGTCAGCTGAAAACCTTGACATGAAGTTCTGATTCTGTATATGATTGTAATCGGATTTTCAATGAAATCTGTTCTGTTTCTATTAAGGCCCAGCCACGGGTATAATGGTGGTTTATAACCCTACCACGGGGTGAAACATGGAATATGGCCCAGCCACGGGTATAATGGTGGTTTATAACCCTACTACGGGGGTTAAACATAGTATTGTCCTGATGTGATACTAAACGATGATATGATTATAATGTTTCAATTTAGAAATGCCAACGGATTCTCTTTTTGGAATAAGTTTATTTTTCTGGAAATTTCGCTCTAATGTTTTTGTACAAAGTTTTGTTTCTACCTTCTGAAAGTAAATGTTTTGTTCTGCTTATCAAATGTTATAAATGATCATGTTTACATGCTAGTATATGCTCTCTGCTTGCTGAGTTGTTGATAACTCACCCTTTTAATCTTCATAATATTTCAGATGACATTAATGGTTCAGCTGAGGATCAGTATTAGAGTTTATGGAGAAGATTAGCAGTGAATGGTTGTTGGGTATCTCGTGGTATTAGTGTTGATATTGGAAGTTATTTATATTTCTTAAGTTTGCTTCAATGGATTTATACGGTTTATGGAGACTTATGTTAATGTTTCATTATTTCTAGTTTGTTATTTGAGACATGAAGAAGAGTTGAATTTATTTGAGTTGTTGGATTGAAAATTGGATAGATGAGTTTATATGGTTTATTTAATTGAGGTATTTACGTTTGATTTGAGGTTTAGGAAAATATATATTCTTGAATTTGGAAGTACTCTAGCCTTGTTAGAGTTGATTATCAGGTTACATGAGTTAACTTTCCGGACCCTCGGGGATGGGGCGTTACATATAAGTTATGAGCCCTAAAGGTATAGCAAAGATTGCTGAAAATCTCTACTAAAGAGGAGAAAAGATGCAACTTGGCATTTTCACATGATCAACATATGTTTGGATGTCAAGATCACCTCAACCTATCTCAAACCAATCATTATAGGACTCAAAACTTTTTCAACATTTCATAAAAAAAATTAAACTTATCTCAACCTACTTCATACAATTTTTTTTTTTTTTTTTGAGTGAGATTTCAAACTCTAGACCTCTATTTTGGAGATTGGGGGTTATGTCAACCAGACCACATGCCTTTAGCAACCTACTTCATACATTCAAAACATATCTCAATCTATTTATATTCAAACACATCTCAATGAGACCTACAAAATATTATTATTCACAGATCAACTCAACATCTAAATGCACAATTAATACATCAAGATTCTCTTAAATTTTGAAAAAAAAACAAATCTTAAAATAGGATACGGTATACACCCTCCAATTAGAGGTTGACATGTCAACTTTAGCTAGATGAATAAAATATACTCACCCACACACATGAAGACATTTTTTTTTAAATTTCAGCGGTAGTAGTACTACTCATCTTAATTTGTTAATTAATTAAGTTCTAACAAGTTCTTTTCCTCTCCCTCTAATTTAGTTTCTGGATTCTTATATCTATATATATATATATATATATTCTTTTCCTCTCCCTCTAATTTAGTTTCTGGATTCTTATATCTATATATATATATATATATAAATATATATGCTTAAAGCTCAGATCAACATTATCCAATCGATCGATGATCTCTAGCTAGCTTCTACGTACCGTATTTGCAGTTTAGTAATACCTTAGCGTAAACACTAACTAAAAGTGGCGGACAAACTAATTAAAGTTTCAAAAAGACCCACTTATATAATATTTTTCGTTTCTGATCAACTAATTATTAATTAAGCAAAGCATAATTTATATCAAAGCCTTTTAAGCAACAGCTAGCTCCTATATATATGTTATATCTATTTAATCAGAAGTAGTAGTACTGGATAATACTCGAATTAATGAAGCTTTACATGCATGAAATCTCAGAAGTTTTTAATATTTGTTGATCATCTGTTCTTTGCCATCATGAACTCTCCAACATTTTCATTGCAATGGCTAATTATTTCTTTCGTACTTCTTATGATCTTCTCAACCACTGTGATCTGTACTGCAACGACGTCGATGCTTTTTGATATTCCCAGACTGAATCCACTTGGAGGAATTCCACAAGATTCTAATATTGCAGAAACAGTTTCGGATGATTTCCAAACATTTTACTATGATCAAACGCTTGATCACTTCAACTATTGGTCTGAAAGCTACACCACTTTTAGACAAAGATATGTGATCAACTCCAAGTACTGGGGTGGTGCAAATCGTAGTGCACCGATTTTAGTTTATCTTGGCGCAGAAGCACCTTTGGATGGTGCTCTCACTCGCATTGGATTTCTCAACGAAAATGCTGTGCACTTTAAGGCTCTCTTACTATACATAGAGGTACATTTCTATATTAATTCATTTACAAAGTCAGCAATAGATCATTGCTTACATAATCACTGATCTTTGGCTTTTGGGTGGCATATGTTGCCAAAATATATTCTTACAAGGAATTCTATATATCAGCTACTATTTACTTTCACATCTCACACTTATAGTTTTTTTTTTCATAGGGTGTAAATGTGTTTTTCAAAGGGTGTGTGAGTGTTTTTCATAGGGTATAGAAGTGTTTTTCATAAGGTGAACACGTGGAGTAGTGAATAGTGACTGATGAGAAGAATTTTTCATATTCTTATAAAGTCATCAGTGTAGTAAATGACAAACCCTGATCTGCGGACATAACATAATTCAATTTAAAATCAAATCTTGTCAATGCAAGTACTACTATGAAAGTATTATATCTTCTAGACTTCCATACCAACTTGTAAGTAGAATGATTCTTCCTTGCGAGAGGAATTGGACATAAATACAAACTATTTAGATAAAATTTTGAAACCTCATACTATATATAAAGAAAAATTAAGTACTACTTGTTTTACTTACAAGCATAGATTGAGAATTTGTAATTTTTAAGGTTAATTTGAAAATTAGTCACTGATCTGGACTCGTTATTATTTTCTCACTAGCACCGATATTATGGGAATTCGATACCAATTGGATCAATATATGAAAGAACCGATCTGGGATACTTCAACTCAGCCCAAGCTATAGCAGATTATGCAGAAATCATCATCTATTTGAAGAAACAACTACAAGCACAATATTCTCCAGTAATCGTCATTGGAGGATCATATGGAGGAAGTAGGTGACAATTTGCTTAATTTCCTTTTAATCATGACTATATATGAACTGAATTTTGATATGTTTTTTTAAAAGCTATAGCTTTATGATATTTTCTTCAGTGCTAGCTTCGTGGTTTCGGCTAAAATATCCTCATGTTGCCATTGGTGCCTTGGCCTCATCAGCTCCAATCCTCTACTTCGAGGACATCACTCCACAAGATGGATATTACTCTATTGTCACGAAGGATTTTAGGGTAATTAACTGAACTTTTTCTCTTCTTTTATCTTTTTGGTTTTTTTTTATTATTATTATCTTGGCAGTAATTAAAAAGTTCATGTCACTCGGATGGTACTGCAGGAAGCTAGTGAGACTTGCTACCAAACTATAAAAACTTCATGGTCTGTAATCGATGAAGTTGCATCTCAGCCCGATGGTCTTTCTATCCTTAGCAAGACATTCAAGACTTGCAAGTACGTAAATTTCCATGACTTTCTTTTAGATTAGGTTTAGATAGTGAGTTGAGATTAAAGTTGAAAGTTGAATAAAATATTGTTAGAATATTATTTTTTAATATTATTATAGTTTTAAGATTTGAAAAAGTTGAATTGTTTATTATATTTTGTATGAAAATTATAATGATGAGATGAGATGAGATGGGTTGAGAGCCCCTCTCAATCCAAACCAAGCCTTAATCAATCGGCATCATGAATTTGAGAACTTCAAAAAGAAGAAAGATAGACACATGAAATGAGTTCTACATTAATATATATCTATTGCTTATTTAATGTTGTTCAAAAAGCTTATACGGACAACAATAAATATTGTAAGATGCAGTACTTCTTGTGCCTCTCTCCCACTTGAAGGCTTATTTATATATAGTAATAATTTTAGAGTAATGATATACACCACACTTTCATCTTAAGATGTGACATATTTATCACCATTAAATAATAAATAATCATCCAATAAAGGATCATATATTCAATTATGATAAATCATGTGTCAGATGCATCTTACATTGTTGAATGAAAATGAGATGATAATATGGTAAATAGAATTTTCCAAAATTTTGTGATGATCATGACTCCCGTTTTTTATTCTTTTTTTTTTTTTTTTTAATTTGTTCAGTGCCCTAAGCCGATCTTCTGAGCTCAAGAGCTATTTGAAGTTGATGTATGCCTCTGCAGCTCAATATAATAGTCCCCCACGTTATCCGGTTACCATTGTCTGCGGTGGCATAGATGGATCAGCTCCTCCTAAAACAGATATTCTTGACAAAGTATTTGCAGGTGTTGTTGCTTATTATGGAAATAGAGGATGTTATGTTAATGCACCCCAACAAATATCTGAAAGTGAAACAACCGTGGGTTGGAGATGGCAGGTAAATTAACTAGATATCTAATTAATATATCCTCTAAAACATGATTAATCTTTCTTTTATAATTTGATAAATAGTTTTTGGAGAAAAAAAGGAAAATGACAATATATAATAAGATCAAGGCGACATGAGTCGTAGTACATATAGAGCAATTTACATGATCTTGTGCCTAGCTAAAATAATAATATATTTTTATTTTCATTACTAATAAATTAGCAGCTGATCATAGACCATTTAAGTTTGAGAAGTATTAGGTCTACACATAAATCTTGTACAAAAACATTTACACGCTATTAATTGTACGTGGAACATTAATGTAATACGTCAAATCTACTTTATAATAAATAAAAAATTATTTACAATGTGATGACATGAATCGCATTACGTGTCAATGCATGTATAAGCTTTGTTGTGTAAGATCTACTTTGACAAAATACATTGGAAGGAGATCAATTACCATTAATTTTAAGAAAAATTCTAAGCATAAGTCTTACACCCTGCACACACACTTAAAAACATGTCATTTTACTTTTTTAATCACGTAATGAAAATGATTCCATATATGTTTGTAAGTAAAATAGGATAAAAATGTAAAATGATATGTTTTTAAGTGGGTGTGCAGGGTATACGTAAGACTTATGAGTAGCACTGCTTTAATTTTAAAGAGTTTGGCTTAATTTTATCAATATTAATGGACGTGTCCCATGGATCGATTGAGTTGCAAATTAAGGTTTTTTCTCTATCTGTAATATTTAATTATCATAATTATTTAATTATTTAATTTAGAGATGTAGTGAGATGGTGATCCCCATAGGAATTACAAAGAATACAATGTTCCAGCCCTCACCTTTTAGCCTCAGCGACTTCAATGATTGGTGCAAAAGCATATATGGTGTACCTCCTCGGCCTCGTTGGGTCACTACTTATTATGGAGGCCATGTACGTATCTTAATTAATTAATTAATTTACTTTTTCTTTTTTTTTAACAACAAAAATAGTATTGAATCAAATTATATTCTGATTTTCTTTTATTTAATTTCAATGGAAAAATATTGCATGCAGGATATAAAACTCACCCTCCACAGGTTTGGAAGCAACATCATTTTCTCCAACGGGCTCAGAGATCCTTATAGTAGTGGCGGGTACGTAATTAATTAATTTGTTGATAAACAATATTTAAGTATTACCAAGAAATTAAAAAAAATAATATGTTTATTCAACTTATAAGCTGTTTAGAGAAATTGTGTTCTTTATGATCTTAGATTAATTTGTTATCCTCAATTATAAGAATTAATGCACTGCATTTTAAGGAGCTGTACAGCTTACTCAGAATAAATTTAAAGAAATTAATGTCGTTCTTTGTTTTAAAAGTTTTATAGTATCTCCATAATATCTGCTGATCATGTGGTAAATTTTAAGTGATTGTTCATTTATGTGGTAGATATATGGACCTACTAATTCAATTATATCACATCAATAAATGAGACTAAAGATGACAAAATCTATTCTCTATTCATGCAGGGTGCTTGACAACATATCGCCAAGTATCATTGCTCTCAATACAGTGAATGGTATGCGCGCATGTGCTGACCAACTCAATTTTTTTCACATTTAATGGATATGTTAATGTTTAGAAGCAAACTTATGGGTGTAATTGGTCCGATTCGGTTCGATTTTAGACATATTTTATAAACGAACCGATATACCCCGGTTTTAATATTTGAAAAATCAATATCACACCAATTACACCCCTAAACCAGTACTTTCAGTTTTATCGATTCTGGTCTGATTTGATCCGATTTTAATATAGTATTAGTGGATTAATATATAGTTAGTATAACTATACTATAGTGATATATAGTAGATTACTAATAGTATTAGTATTAGTATTAGTATTGGTGTGTATATATATATAATAGTATCATATAGTGATATAGTATTTGATTATGTATGTTAGTGATAATATCATATTAGTGTCTAACTTATTTATATATTTGATTATATATGTTAGTGATAATATGCTTGGTTACATATATGTTAGTGATAATATGATGGTTATGTACACTTTTTATATGAGTATATATGATCAAATGTATAGAAATTTATTTATCAAAATCAATATATATTATAGTTTATTATGCTATAAAATGTATTTATCCTTAATATATATATATAGTTTATATTAATAACATATAATCAAACGTTCATGTTTAAAATTAAAATTTTATGTTAAATTGATTTTATGTTATAAAATTAAATTTTTTAATGATAATGTTACATAAAATGTTATATTAAGATTTATAAGATTAATTTTATGTTATTAGATTGTTATTAAACATGAATGATAGGATTTAAAAATTTAATGTTATATTAATTAGCATGTAGCATATAATATAAAATTATTTTATATATAGTTATATATAAAAATTATAAAAAATAGATTTATATAATATAAAAAATTAAAATATATATGTATGAACCGGCCCTGTCTAGTTTGGTCCAGTGTTAGAAAAAGGAAAATCAAAATCGGACATGTTTCAATCAATTTTAAAAAAAATGAAATTGATACCGAATCGAACCGGTTCACCAGTTTGTTTTTCACCCCTAAGCAAAATCATAATATTAGATGCCTAAACGCATATGAGAAATGTTGGACAAATTTAAACATTTGGGGTAGTTGTAGCATCTAGTCAAAAGTCATGTGTATATGTACATAAACATGTACAAAAAATTTAAAAGATAATCAAAAGTGTCATTAATTTTCAATTTGCAGGATCTCATTGCTTGGATATACTTCCCTCAAAGCAAAGCGATCCAGAGTGGTTGATCATGCAGCGAAAGGTTGAGATTAAGATCATCAAAAGATGGATCACCCAGTACTACTTTTATCTTGATTCTCTCTTTCAGGCAATAAATTAATATCACACGACAATTTTAATGTGTATTATACGTCTATCTGTGTATAATATATCTACGAATAATAATAAGTATATATGTACGTGATGTACACTTCATATATATATGGCATTAATGAAGATATTGCTTGACAAGTTGGAAGTACTTCAAATTTAATAGTTATATTGTGATAGAAAATCATATGACTGGAAAAATGTTATTTTTCGTTCTAAATTTTTTCTGCTTCCAAAGAAGCAATACAATCACATTAAATATACTCGTCTCTATTCAGCCTTCCTTCAAAATCTGAGACTTGTATGTAGATGGTAGCAAAGACCTCAGCTGGGTTAAGACTTGACCAATTGGCAAGTGAGTAAAGAGAGCGTGACATGCAAACGGCAACACACTCCAATTTTTAATTTATTAGCATACAAAAAATGTTTGTACTTTTGACTTTATTTCTAAGCATATGAATTCCACAGTAAATTAACTCCTGTCTTAATGAGAAGATTGAGATTTTATTATTTATATTCTTCTTCACGTATTGGTTGGACTTTTCATCGATCGAATAGAAGAATATTTAACTAATGGGATAAAGTGTAGAGTCAAGATTTAAACTCAAGATATATACTCTGATACTATGTAAAATCATCACTTATTTAAAATATTTAAGTTGATGAAAAGAGAGAGATTTTATTATTTATATTATATTTTAACAAAAACAAAACAAATGGTAGTAAGTCATTGATCTAATCAGGGCAAAAACTGGAGGATTACTCGGGAATTTTCCTACATAAATTATGCATTTATCTTACATTATGAGACTGCTTGCCAACAAGGAACTAACATGTGGATAATTTGATTTTTAACTTATCACATGCCCAAATGAATGAACTCACTCCTCAATGCTTCTTCAAATTTGACTCTACAAATTAATGGCAACATTCACATTGAAGAGACAACAAAGAGACTATTGTCCAACACCATGTTAAGGTGTGTTTTGTAACCACCAGGCCGGAAATAGAGAGTCATTCTCGGCTCACGTTGACGTCGCAGTCCTTGGTTGGTGTCGTTTGAAGCCCACGAGAGTGGTCCAAAGAGACCGTACGGAATCCGTACGTACATTCATTTCAGTAAATAATAAATAAATATAGCAAATATAAATTGAGAATGAGACAGATTTACATAGTTTGGAATAGGGTTTACGTCCACACTCTTTTGGAGGGCAAAGCCACTATAAATGAGTGTATTTTACAGTATCTCATGATCTCTCGTATCTCACTGTACAGACCCTAATGCGTGGAGAAAATAATAAAACTGAAGCCTTCATCTAGAAGTTGAAGAAGCTCTCACATCCATTAACTCAAAAGTCTCAATCTCCCAACTGATCTGATCCCTTTTATTGACCTCCCTCAGTGGTCAATAGAGAATTCAGTTTTATCTCACTTCATTATTCACTTTTGCGTGCCAACCCTTTATCTCTCTTTTTCCATCTTTTCCATCACTTCCTTTTGAAAAGTTGTCTTCATTTCCTCAACTTTTGTCCCTCATCTCCTATTTCACTATTTTTCCTAATGTGACACTCAATGGACTGAGTCATGGATGTCATATTAGGCCTGGTTATTTTATCCATTCCAGTTGACCCCTAATGCATATATAAGATAATAAAATTGAAGCATCCGTTTAGAGGTTGAAGAAGCTCTCACATCCAGTCATCCGAAGTCCACTTATCTCAGCCAATCTGATCTCTTTTATTGGCCTCTGTCGGTGGTTGGTAAAGAAATTATCTTTATATCATTTCACTATCCACTTTTGCATGTCAGACCCCATTTCTCGCTATTTTTCTCTCATTTCCGTCACTTCTTTCTGACACATTTTCTTTCATTCTTCAGTCTTTATCTCATCATCTCTTTTTCTCTCTTTTTTCTCATGAGGGTCACCCAATGCACTAGGTCATGGATGTCATATTGGGCCTGGGTTATTTTATCTCTTCCAATTGACCTCTAATGCCTATAGAAAATAATAAAAATGAAGCTTTCATTTGGAAGTGAAGAAGCTCGCTCATCTAGTCACCTAGAACTCCCCTTCTCTCAACCGATCTGATTTCTTTTATTGGCATGTGTCAGTAGTTGGTGAAGAATTTAGTTTTAAGTCACTTCATTGTCCACTTTTATGTGCCTATCCCCCCCCCTTTCTCCCTATTTTCCTTTCATTTCTACCACTTCCTTCTGACACATTGACATCCTTTCCACAGTCTTTGTCTCATCCTCTCATTTTTTAATCGTTTTCCCAATGCAGGTCACCCAATGGACTGATACATGAATGCCATATAGGGCTTGGGCTCTTTTATCCCTTCCAATTGACCCATAATGCCTGGAGAAAATGATAAAATTGAAGCATCCGTCTGGAAGTTTAAGAACCTCGCACATCTAGTCGCCCAAAAGTCATATTCTCTCAGCTGATCTAATTCCTTTTAATGGCCTCTGTCAGTAGTTGGTGAAAACCTTGATTTTATGTCACTTCACTATCTACTTTTGTAGGCATGACCCACCTTCTCTATTTTCTCCTCATTTATGTCACTTCCTTCTAACACATTTCCCTCATTTCCTCAATCATTATCCTTTTATCTCATTTTCTCTCTAGTACCTAATAAATGATTAATAGGTCTGGACTATTTTATCCCTTCCAGTTGACCCCTTATACTGGGAAAAAAAATGAAACTTTCATTTGGAGGTGAAGAATCTCGCATATCCAGTCGCCCAGAACTCCCCTTCTTTCAGCCGATCTGATCTCTTTTATTGGTCTCTCTCAATGGTTGGTGAAGAATTCGGTTTTATGTCACTTCATTGTTCACTTTTGCATGTTTGACCCTCTTTCACTCTATTTTTTCACGCTTTACGTCATTTACTGATAAGTGTATTTTTTATGTGATTTTTATTACTCTTTTATTTATAAAGAGTGTTTGTTTTCGTTCAATACTATTGATTTTATTTTATTTATACATATGTTTTTTTTATTTTCTTGGATTTAAAGGAATGAGAAGATTTAGTGCAAAAACATTGAATATTAAAGGAATGAGTCTCCAATTAGTTAAATTCATATAGAGATATGAAGTTATTAATTGGAGATATTTTTAGTATTGTTAGAGAGAAAACATTGAATAGTTAAGAGATTTTTATCATCAACTTGGGATATTACAATTCTATAACAAAGAAAAATAAATTGTGTGGGATTTGTTAGGTGAAATCAAACGCTCTAGCTCTATTTTTATTATTTTTAAAAATCTAAATTTTAATGTTATTTTCTTCAGTTTAATTTAGTTTATCTATTCCTTAAATTTCGATTTTCCAAATAGTAATTAATTTAATAAATTTCAGTACTAAATAGCATAATTAATCTCTGTGGGTTCGACATCTGTTTTCTTTAAAAATGTTTTACTACTTGTTACGATTCTGTACACTTACAGATATTTACACCACAACACTTACCTCTGACACATTGCCCTCATTTCCTCAGTCTTTGTCTCCTTATATATTTTTTCTCTCTTTTTCTTAATGAATGGCTGGTGAAGAATTTAAGTTTATGTCACTTCACTATCTACATTTGTGTGCATGCCCCTCCACCCTATTTTCTCTTCCTTTTTGTCACTTACTTCTGACACCTTGTGCTCCTTTCCATCACTTCCTTCTGACACATTGTCCTCCTTTCCTCAGCCTTTGTTTCATCTTCTCATTTTTTTCCCTTTTTCGTGAAGAAAGACACCCAATGGACTAGGTCATTGATGCCTTATTAGCTTCAAGTATTTTATCCCTTCTAGTTGATCCCCAATGCTTGGAAAAAATAATTAATCTGAAGTTTCTGTGTAGAGGTTGAAGAAGCGCGTGCATTTAGTCAGCCAGAAGTCTCCTTATCTCAACCGATCTAATCCTTTTATTGGCCACTTCAGTGATTGATGAAGAGTTCGGCTTTAAGTCATTTAATTGTCTACTTTTGCATGCTTGACCACCATTCTCTCTTTTATTCCCTCATTTCTGTCACTTCCTTCTGACGCATTGCACTCATTTCCTCAACCTTTCTCTCATAATCTCCTTTTTCTATCTTTTTCTTGATGAAGGTCACCCAATAGACTAGACCATTAATGTCATATTGGGTCTGTGCTCTTTTATCCCTTCCAGTTGACCCTTAATGCTTTGAGAAAATGATAAAGTGAAGCATTTGTTTGGAGCTTGAATAAGCTCGCACATCCAATCATCCAGAAGTCCCCTCATCTCAGTTGATCTGATCCCCTTTGTTGGCCTGTGTCAGTGGTTGGTGAAGAAATCGTCTTTATGTAATTTAACTATCCACTTTTGCATGTCTCATCCCCTTCCTTTCTATTTTACCCTACTTTCTATCACTTCTTTCTCACACATTTTCCACCATTCATCAGTCTTTTATCTCTTCATCTTTTTTTCTCTTTTTTTCCTCAAGAGGGACACCCAATGGACTGGCTCATGGATGCCATATTGGGCCTGCGCTATTTTATATGTTCCAATTGACCCCTAATGCCGGCACAAAGTAAAAAAAAAAAAAATGAAGCTTCCATCTGGAAGTGAAGAAGCTTACACATTCAGTCTCCTAAAAGTTCATTCTCTTAGCCGATCTGATCCTTTTATTGGCCACTTCAGTACTTGGTAAAGAGTTCGGCTTTATGTCATTTTATTGTCTACTTTTGCGTGCCTGACCCCCCTTCTCTCTTTTTTCCCCTCCCTTCCGTCACTTCCTTCTGACACCTTACCCTCCTTTCTTCAGCTTTTCTCTCCTAATCTCATTTTTCTATCTTTTTCCTGTTGAAGGCCACCCAATGGACTGGACCATTAATACCATATTGGGTCTTTGTTTTTTTATCCTTTCTAATTGACCCTTAATGCTTGGAGAAATTGATAAAATGGTAGCATCTGTTTGGAGGTTGAAGAAGCTTGCACATCCAGTCGTCCAGAAGTCCCCACATCTCAGCCGATCTGAAACCTTTTATCGGCTTCTGTTAGCGATTGGTGAAAAATCGTCTTTATGTAATTTAACTATCCCCTTTTGCTTGTATGACCCCCTTTCTCTCTATTTTTCCCTCATTTCTATCATTTCCTTCTGACATATTTTCCACCATTCCTCAGCCCTTATCTCATCATCTCATTTTCTCTCTTTTTCCTCATGAGGGGCACCCAATGGACTGGGTCCTGGATTTCATATTGAGCCTGGGTTATTTTATCTCTACCAATTGATCCTAATGCCTACAGAAAAAAATAAAAAATTAAGCTTTCGTATGGCAGTGAAGAAGCTCCCACATCTAGTCGTCTAGAGCTCCCATTCTCTCAGCCGATTTGATCAATTTTATTGGCATGTGTTAGTGGTTGGTGAAGAATTTGTCTTTATGTCACTTCATTGTCCACATTTGCATGCCTAACCCCCCTTCTCTCTATTTTCCTCTTCTTTCAGACACTTCATTCTCACAACTTGTAATCATTTTCACAGTCTTTGTCTCTCATCTCCTTTTTTCTATCTTTTTCCTGATGAAGATCACCCAATGGACTGGACCATGGATGTCATATTAAGTTTGGGCTCTTTTATCCCTTCCAATTGACCCATAATACTTGGAGAAAATGATAAATTGAAGCATTCGTATGGAAGTTGAAGAAACTCGCACATCCAGTCGCCCAGAAGTCAACTTCTATCAACCGCTCTGATCCCTTTTATTTGCCACTATCAATGGTTGGTGAAAAATTTTGACTTTATGTCACTTCACTATCCACTTTTTCATATCTAACCCCCTTTCTCTCTATTTTTTTCTCATTTTTGTCACTTCCTTCTAACACATTTTCCTTCATTCCTCAGTCTTTATCTCATCATCTTATTTTCTCTTTTTTTCCTCATGAGGGCCACCCAATGAACTCAACCATCGATGCCATATTGGACCTAGGCAATTTTGTCTCTTCCAGTTGACCCTTAATGCCTGCATAAAATAATAAAAATGAAGCTTTCGTCTGGAAGTGAAGAAGCTTGCGCATCCAGTCGCCTAGAACTCTTATTCTCTCAGCCGATCTGATCCCTTTTATTGGCATGTGTCAGTGGTTCATGAGGAATTCAACTTTATGTCACTTCATTGTCCACTTTTGTGTGCCTAACCCTCATTCTCTCTATTTTCCTCTCCTTTTCGTCACTTTCTTCTGACACTTTATCCTCCTTTCCTTAACTTTTGTCCCCTAATATTATTTTTCTCTCTTTTTCCTAATGAAGGTCACCCAATGAACGGGGTTATGGATGCCATATTAGGCCTAGGCTATTTTATCTTGTCTAATTGACACCAAATGCCTAGAGAAAATAATAAAATTGAAGTTTATGCCCAGACGTTGAAGAAGCTCTTGCATCCAATCACCCAGAAGCTTTTTTTCTCAACCGATCTGATTCCTTTTATTGGCCTCTATCAGTGGTTGGTGAACAATTCAGCTTTATGTCACTTCATAATCCACTTTTGCATACCTGGCCCCATTCTCTCTATTTCCCCTCCTTTCCGTCACTTCCTTCTAACACATTGTCCTCCTTTCCTTAGCCTTTGTCCCCTCATATCATTTTTTTCTCTTTCCTTAATAAAATCCACCCAATCAACTGGGCTATTGATGTCATATTGGTTTCGGCTATTTTATCCCTTCTAGTTGATTCCAATGCCTGAAAAAAATAATAAATCTGAAGTTTCTGTCTAGAGGTTTAAGAAGCTTGTGCATTTAGTCTAGCAAAAGTCTCATTCTCTCAGCTGATCTGATCCCTTTATTGATCACTTTAGTGCTTAGTGAACAATTCGGCTTTACGTCATTTTATTGTCAACTTTTGCGAACCTGACCCCCTTTCTCTCTTTTTTCCCCTCTTTTCCGTCACTTCTTTCTCACAACTTGTCTTCTTTTTCACAGTCTCTGACCCTTCATCTCCTTTTTCAATCTTTTTTCCTGATGAAGGTCGCCCAATGGACTGGGTCATGGATATCATATTGGGTCTGGGCTCTTTTATCCCTTTCAATTGGCCTTTAATGCTTGCAAAAAATGATAAAATTGAAGCATCTGTTTGGAATTCGAAGAAGCTTGAACATCCAGTAGTCCAGAAATCCACTCATCTCAGCCAATTTGATCCCTTTTATTGGCCTCTGTGAGTGGTTGGTGAAGAAATCGTCTTTATGTCATTTCACTATCCACTTTTGCATGCGTGGCACCCTTTCTCTCTATTTTTCCCTCATTTCTCTCACTTTCTTCAAACATATTTTCCTTCATTCCTCAGTCTTTAAATCATCATCTCATTTTCTCTGTTTTTTCTCATGACGGCCACCCAAAGTACTAGGCAATGGATGTCATATTGGGCCTGGGTTATTTTATCTCTTCCAGTTGACCCCTAAATTCTGCAGAAAATAATAAAAATGAAGCTTCCGTCTGGAAGTGAAGAAGCTCGCACATCCTGTCGCCTAGAGCTCCCCTTCTCTTAGCCGATATGCTTCATTTTATTGGCATGTGTCAGTTGTTAGTAAAGAATTCAGTTTTATATAACCTCATTGTCCACTTTTGAGTGCCTAACCCTCATTCTCTCTATTTTCCTCTCAATTCCGTCACTTCCTTCTGATATTTTGTCCTCCTTTCATCAACCTTTGTCCCCTAATGTAATTTTTCTCTCTTTTTCCTGATGAATGCCACCAAATGGACTCGGTCTTGGATGTCATATTTGGCCTAAGCTATTTTATTCCTTCCAATTAACACATAATGTCTAGAGAAAATAATAAAACTAATGTTTCTATCAGGAAGTTGAAGAAGCTCTTGCATCCAGTCACCCAGAACCATCTTCTCTCAACCGATTCGATCCCTTTTATTGGCCACTATCAGTTGTTGGTGACGAATCCAGTTTTATGTCACTTCATTATCTATTTTTGCATATCTGGCACAATTCTCTCTATTTTCTTTCATTTCCGTCACTTCCTTCTGACACATTGTCCTCCTTTCCTCAACCTTTGTCCCCTCATCTCATTTTTCACCCTTTTATCTTGATGAAATCCACTCAATCGACTGGATTTCATATTGCCTTTGATTATTTTATCCCTTCCAAATGATCCCCAATGCCAGAAAAAATAATAAATCTGCAGTTTCTGTCTAGAGGTTCATGAAGCTCGTGCATTTCGTCGCCCAAAAGTCACATTCTCTCAGCCGATCTAATCATTTTATTGGCCACTTCAGTGCTTGGTGAAGAGTTCAGTTTTATGTAATTTTATTGTCTACTATTGCATGTCTGGCTCCCTTCTCACTATTTTCTGTTCTTTTTTGTGACTTCCTTCTGACACATTGCCCTCATTTCCTTAGCCTTTGTCCGTTAATCTCCTTTTTATATATTTTTTCAGATGAAAGCCACCCAAAAGATTGGACCATTAATGTCATATTGGGCCTTTGATATTTTATCTCTTCCAGTTGACCCTTAATGCTTGGAGAAAATGATAAAATTGAAGCAATTGTTTGGAGGTAGAAGAAGCTTGAACTTCCAATCGTCTAGAAGTCCCCTCATCTTAGCTGATCTGATCCCTTTTATTGGTCTCTGTCAGTAATTAGTGAAGAATTCATATTTATGTCATTTCACTATCCACTCTTGCATGTGTGGCACCCTTTCTCTCTATTTTTTCCTCATTTTTCTCACTTCCTTCTAACACATTTTTCTCCATTCCTCAGTCTTTATCCTATCATCTCTTTTTTATTCTTTTTCCTCATGACGGCCACCCAATGCACTAGGTCATGGATGCCATATTGGGCTTGGGCTATTTTGTATCTTCCAGTTGACTCATAATTTTTGCATAAAATAATAAAAATGAAGCTTCCATCTGGAAGTGAATAAGCTCGAGCATCTAATCATCTAGAACTCTCCTTCTCTTAGACGATCTCCTCCCGTTTATTGGCTTGTGTCAATTGTTGGAGAAAAATTCAGCTTTATGTAACTTCATTCTCCACTTTTGCATGCCTAACTCTCATTCTTTATATTTTCCTCTTATTTTCGTCACTTCCTTCTGACAACTTGTCCTCATTTCCTCAACCTTTGTCCCCTAATGTCAATTTTCACTCTTTTTCCTGATGAATGTCACCTAATGGATTGGGGCTTGGATGTCATATTGGGCCTAGGCAATTTTATCCCTTCAAATTGACACCTAATACCTAGAGAAAATAATAAAACTGAAGTTTATGTCTGGAGGTTGAAGAAGCTCTTGTATCCAGTCACCCATAAGCCTCTTCTCTTAACCGATCTGATTCCTTTTCTTGGCCTCTATCAGTGGTTGGTAAAGAATTCAGCTTTATGTCACTTCATTATCCACTTTTGCATGTCTGGCCTCATTATCTCTCTTTCCCCTCCTTTCTATCACTTTCATCTGACACTTGTCCTCATTTCCTCATTTTTTGTCCTATCATCTCATGTTTCTCTCTTTTTCTTGATAAAATCCACTCAATCGATTAGACCATTGATGTCATATTAGTTTCGGCTATTTTATCTCTTACAGTTGATCCTCAATGCCTAGAAAAAAAAAATCTGAACGTTATGCCTAGAGGTTGAAGAAGATCGTGCACTTAGTAGCCCAGAAGTCCCCTTCTATCAGCCGATCTAATATTTTTAATGGCCACTTCAGTGTTTGGTGAAGAGTTGGGTTTTATGTCATTTTATTGTCAACTTTTGTGTGCCTAACCCCCCCTTCTCTCTTTTTTTCCCTCATTTTCATCACTTCCTTCTAACACATTGCCCTTATTTCCTCTGTCTTTGTCTCTAATATCTTTTTTTTATTTTTTTCCTGGTAAAAGCCACCCAATGGATTGGATCATTAATGTCATATTGGGCATGTGATCTTTTATCTCATCCAATTAACCTTTAATGCTTGGAAAAAATGATAAAATCAAAGCATCCGTTTGGAGGTTAAAGAAGCTCGAACATCCAGTCGTCCCGAAGTCCCCTCATCTCAGTCGATCGGATCCTTTTTATTGGCCTTTGTCAGTGGTTAGTGAAGAAATCGTCTTTATGTCATTTCACTATCAACTTTAGCATGCCTAGGCCCCTTTCTCTCAATTTTTCTCTCATTTCTATCACTTCCTTCTAACACATTTTTCTCCATTCCTCAATCTTTATTTCATCATCTCATTTTCTCTATTTTTTCTCATGAGAGACAGCCAATGGACTAGGCGATGGAGGCCATATTGGGTCTATGCTATTTTATCTCTTTCAGTTAATCCCTAATGGCTGCAAAAAGTAATAAAAATGAGGCTTTCATCTGGAACTGAAGAAGCTCGCGCATCAAGTCGCCTAGAACTCCCTTTCTCTCATCGATCCGATCCCTTTTATTGACATGTGTCAGGGGTTGGTGAAGAATTCGGTTTTATGTCAATACATTGTCCACTTTTGAGTGCATAACTCCATTCTCTCCATTTTTCTCTCATTTCTGTCACTTTGATCTGACACATTGTCACCATTTCCTCAACCTTTGTCCCCTAATGTCATTTTTCTCTTTTTTTTCCTAATGAAGACCACCCAATGAACTGGGCCTTGTATGCCATATTGGGCCTAGGTTATTTATTCCTTCCAATTGACACGTAATGCTTAAAAAATAATAATAAAACTGAAGTTTCTATCTGGAGATTGAAGAAACTCTTATATCTAATCACCCAGAAGCCTCTTCTCTAAATCGATCCGATCCTTTTATTGGCCTATATTATTGGTTGATGAATAATTCAACTTTAAGTCACTTCATTATTCACTTTTAGGTGTCAGGTCTCATTCTCTCTATTTTTCCTCATTTCCCTCACTTCCTTCTGACACACTGCCCTCCTTTTCTCAGCCTTTGTCCCCTCATCTCATTTTTCTATCTTTTTCTTGATGAAATCCACCCAATCAACTGGGCCATTGATGTCATATTGGTTTCGGCTATTTTATCCATTCCAGACGATCCCCAATACCAGAAAAAATAATAAATCTACAGTTTCTATCTAGAGGTTGAAGAAGCTCGTGTATTTAGTCGCCTAGCAGTCTCATTCTCTTAGCCGATCTAATCCTTTTATTGGCCACCTCATTGCTTGGTGAAAATTTCGGTTGTATGTAATTTTATTGTCTACTATTACGAGCCTGACCCACATTCGCTCTTTTTTTCCCTCATTTATGTCACTTCCTTCTTACACCTTGCCCTCATTTCCTCAACTTTTGTCCCCTAATCTCATTTTTCTATATTTTTCCTGATGAAGGTCACCCAATGGACTAGATCATTAATGTCATTCTAGGTCTGTGCTCTTTTATCCTTTCTAGTTGACCCTTAATGCTTGGAGAAAATGATAAAATTGAAGAATGTGTTTGGAGGTTGAAGACGCTGGAACATCCAGTCGTCTAACAATCCCCTCATCTTAGCCGATCTGATCCCTTTTATTGGCATCTGTCAGTGGTTGATGAAGAAATTGTCTTTCTGTTATTTCACTATTCACTTTTGCATGTCTGACCCATTTTCTCTCAATTTTTCATCCGTTCTGTCACTTCCTTCTGACACATTTTCCTTCATTCCACAATTTTTATCCCATCATTTCTTTCTCTTTTTTTCCTCATGAGGGCCACCCAATGCATTGGGCCATGGATGTCATATTGAGTCTGGGCTATGTTGTCTCTAGTGGTTGACCCCTAATCCCTTCAGAAAATAATAAAAATGAAGCTTTCATCTAGAAGTAAAGAAGCTCGCGCATCCAGTCGCCTAGAACTCCCTTTGTCTCAGCCGACCTGATCCATTTTATTGGCATGTGTCAACTGTTGGTGAAGAATTCGGTTTTATGTCACTTCATTGTCCACTTTTGCGTACCTAACCCTCTTCTCTCTATTTTCTTCTCATTTACGTCACTTCCTTTTGACACATTGTCCTCATTTCCTAACCATTAGTCCCCTAATGTCATTTTTTCTCTTTTTCCTTATGAAGGCCACCCAATGGACTAGGCCAAGGATGTCATATTAAGCCTGAGCTATTTTATCCCTTCTTATTGACACCAAATGCCTAGAGAAAATAATCAAGCTGAAGTTTCCGTCTAGAGGTTGAAGAAGCTCTTGCATCCAATCACGCAGAAGCCTATTCTCTAAACCGATCTAATCCCTTTTATTGGCCTGTATCTGTGGTTGGTGAAGAATTCAACTTTATGTCACTTCATTATCCACTTTTACATGTCTGGTCTCATTCTCTCTATTTCCCCTCATTTCTGTCACTTCCTTCTTACACATTGCCCTCATTTCCTCAGTCTTTGTCCCCTCATATCTTTTTTCTCTCTTTTTCTTGATGAAATCCACCCAATCGACTCAGCCATTGATGCCATATTGGTTTCGTCTATTTTATTCATTCCAGATGATCCCCAATGCATGGAAAAATAATAAATCTGTAATTTCTTTCTGAAAGCTTAAGAAACTCTTGCATTTAGTCTCCAAAAAGTCCATTTCTTAGCCGATCTGATCCTTTTATTGGCCACTTCAGTGCTTGGTGAAGAGTTCGGATTTATGTCATTTTATTGTCTACTTTTGTGTGTTTGGCTCTCTTTCTCTCTCTTTTTCCCTCCTTTCTGTCACTTTCTTCTGACACATTGTCTTCATTTCCTTAGTCTTTCTCCCCTAATCTCCTCTCATTTTTCTAACTTTTTTCTGATGAAGGCCACCCAATGGACTGGACCATTAATGTCATATTGGGCCTGTACTCTTTTATCCCTATTAGGTGACCCTTAATGTTTGGAAAAAATGATTAAATTGAAGCATCTGTTTGGAGGTTGAAGAAACTCACAAATCCACTCATCCAGAAATCCCCTCATATCAACCAATCGGATCCCTTTTATTGGCCTCTATCAGTGATTGGTAAAGAAATCGTCTTTATGTCATTTCACTATCTACTCTTGCATGTTTGACTCATTTCTCACTATTTCTCCCTCATTTCTCTCACTTTCTTCTGACACATTTTCTTCCATTCCTCAGTTTTTATCACATCATCTCATTTTCAATCTTTTTCCTCACGAGAGCCACCAAATGGACTAGGCCATGGATGTTATTTTGGTCCTGGACTATTTTATCTCTTTCAGTTAACACCTAATGCCTACAAAAAATAATAAAAACAAAGCTTACGTTGGGAAGTGAAGAAGCTCGTTCATCCAGTCGCCTAGAACTCTCATTCTCTCAGCCGATCTGATCCCTTTTATTGACCTGTGTCAGTGGTTGGTGAAGAATTCGATTTTATGTCACTTCATTTTCCACTTTTGCATACTTAACCCTCATTCTCTCTATTTTTCTCTCATTTTTGTCATTTCCTTCCGACACCTTGTCTTCCTTTCCTCAACCTTTGTCCCCTAATGTTATTTTCTCTCTTTTTTCTGATGAAAGTCACCCAATGGACTGGGTCATAGATGTCATATTGGGCCTAGGCTATTTTATCTCTTCCAATTAACACCTAATGCCTAGAGAGAGAGAGAGAGAGAGAGAAAACGAAAGTTTTTGTCTGGAGGTTGAAGAAGCTCTTACATCCAGTCACCAAGAAGCATCTTCTCTCAACCGGTCTAATTTTTTTATTTGTCTCTATCAGTGGTTAGTGAAGAATTCAGCTTTATATCACTTTATTATCCACTTTTGCGTGTCTGGCTCCATTTTCTCTATTTTCTCTCATTTTCGTCACTTCCTACTAACACCTTGCCCTCATTTCCTCAACATTTGTCCTCTCATCTCATTTTTCTCTCTTTTTCTTGATAAAATCCACCTAATTGACTGGGTCATTGATTCCATATTAGGCCTGGGCTATTTTATCTCTTCCAAAATCCCCTAATGCTTGGAAAAAATAATAAAACTGAGTTTTCTGTCTGGAGGTTGAAGAGACTCGTGCATCCAGTTGCTCAGAAGTCTCTTTCTCTCAGCCTATCTAGTTCTTTTATTGACCATTGTCAGTGCTTGGTAAAGAATTCGACTTTATATCTCTTTATTGTCCACTTTTACATGTCTGACCCCTCTTCTTTCTCTTTTTTCCTCCTTCCTGTCACTTATTTTTGGCATCTTGCCCTTCTTTCCTCAGCTTTTTTCCTCTCTTCTCCTTTTTCTATCTTTTTCATGATGAAAGTGACCCAATGCACTAGGTTATACATGTCATACTGGATCTGGGTTATTTTATCCCTTACAGATGACCTCTAATGCCTGGAGAAAATAACAAAAATGAAGATTCTGCCTCGAGATGAAGAAGCTTGTGCATCCAGTCGCTCAGAACTCCCCTTCTCTCAGTCGATCTAATCCCTTTTTATTGGTCTCTGTCACTGGTTGGTGAAGAATCCGATTTTAGGTCATTTCATTGTCCACTTTTGTATGTCTGGTCCCTTCTTTCTATTTTACCCTTCTTTCCATCACTTCTTTCAGATACATTGCCTTCTTTCTACATCATTTGCTTTTCATCTTCTTTTTCTCTCTTTTTTCTGATGAAGGCCACCTTATAGACTGGGAAATGGATGTCATATTGGGCCTGGATTATTTTATCTCAACCAATTGACCCCTAAGGCTTGAAAAAAAAAATAATAAAACTGATGTTTCTGTCTAAGGGTTGAAGAAGCTTATGCATCCAGTTACTCAGAAGTCTATTTCTCTCAATCGATCCAATCCCTTTTATTGGCTTTTGTTAGTGCTTGGTGAAAATTTCAGTTTTATGTCACTTCGATATCTACTTTTGTGTACCTACTTCTCTTTATTTTTTCCTATTATGTGTCACTTCTTCTCATTTTTTTCACCTCATCTCATTTTTCTCAATTTTTCCTTGTGAAAGCCACCCAATGACCTGGGCCATGGATGTCATATTAGGCCTATGTTATTTTATACCTTCAGCTTGACCCTAATACCTAAAGAAAATAATAAAAATAAAGCTTCCATCTTGAGGTTAAAAAAGCTCATGCATCCATTCACCCTGAAGTCCCCTTCTATCAACCGATCTAATTCATTTTATTGGCCTTTGTTAGTGGTTAGTGAAAATTTCAACTTTATGTCATTTTATTGTCTACTTTTGCGTGTCTAGCCCCATTTCTCTCTATTTTTTTCCTCATTTCCTTTTAACACATTGCCCTCCTTTCTTCAACCTATGTCCCCTTATCTCTTTTTTCTCTTTTTTTCCTGATAAAGGTCACCTATTGGACTGGGTCATGAATGCCATATTGGGCCTGGACTATTTTATCCCTTCCAGTTGACCCCTAATACCTAGAGAAAATAATAAAACTAAAGCTTCTGTATGGAGGGTTAAGAAGCTCTAGAATCCAATCACCCAGAAGTCACTTTTTCCCAATCGATCTAATCCCTTTTATTAGCCTATGTTAGTGGTTGTTGAAGAATTTGGCTTTATGTCACTTCAATGTCCACTTTTTCATGTATGACCCCCTTTATTTCTATTTTCCTCTTATTTCCATCACTTTCTTCTAACACCTTAGTCTCTTTTTCACGTCCTTTGCCATTAATCTTCTTTTTATCTCTTTTTCCTAACGACGTTCACCTAATGGACTGGGCCATGGATGTCATATTAGACTTGGGCTACTTTATTCCCTCTAGTTGACTCTTAATGCTTGTAAAAATTAATAAAACTAAAGTTTCTATTAGGAGGTTGAAGAAGTTCGTGCATCCAGTCGCCCATAAGCCCTCTTCTCTCAATCGATCTAATCCCTTTTTATTAGCCTCTTTGAGTGGTTAGTGACAAGCTTTATGTCACTTCACTATCTACTTTCGCATGTCTGACTTCATTTTCTCTATTTTCCCTCATTTCCGTCACTTCCTTCTAACACATTGCCCTCTTTTCCTCAACATTTGCCCCCTCACCTTATTTTTCTCTATTTTTCTTAATGAAATCCACCCAATCGACTGGGTCATTGATGTCATATTGGGTCTGCGCTATTTTATTTCTTCTTGTTGGCCCCTCTTGCTTTGAGAAAATAATAAAACTGAAGCTTCCGTCTGGAGGTTGAAGAAGCTCATGCATCTAGTCACCCAGAAGTCTCATTCTCTCAGCTGATCTGATCCTTTTTATTAACCTATATCAATGGTTGGTGATGAATTCATTTTATGTCACTTCATTGTCCACTTTTTGGTGCGTGACCCCCCTTCTCTCTATTTTTCCTCCCTTGTCATCAGTTACTTTTGACATCTTGCCTTCCTTTTCTCAGCCTCTGTCCCATCATTTCATTTTTCTCTCTTTCTCCTGTTGAAAGTCACCCAATGGACTGGGCCATGGATGTCATATTGGACTTGGGTTATTTTATCCCCTCTAGTTGACCCTGATGCTGGAGAAAATAATTAAATTGAAGCTTCCGTCTGGAGGTTGAGGAAACTCTCACATCTAGTCGCCCAGAATTTGAATTCTCTCTGGCGATCTTATCAATTTCCTTTTATTGGCCTCGGTCAGTATTTGGTGAATAATTTGTCTTTATTTGATTTCACTGTTCATTTTTACTTCCCTAGGCCCCTTCTCTCTCTTTTTCCCTTTTTTCTGTCACTCCGTTCTGATTAGGAGTATAACTGATCTGGTTTTGGACAAAATTCAGGATCGAACCGGTATGTACTAGTTTTGCATTTTTCAAAACCGATTATGCCCCGGTTATCCTCCTAAACCAATACCTCCAGTTTTACTTGTTTCCAGTTCGGTCCAGTCTGGTCTTTCGGGTTTTTTAAAATATAAAAAATATATAATAAAGTGTTACTTCTTATAATAAAATATTATTAATAATTTAATATATATATTATGTTTAAAGTATATGATCAATTAAATTTTTATCTTTAAGGTTAAACTTTTATTTTATAAATTATAATAACATTATCTTATATATAATTATATTAATAACATATAATCAAACAAATTACAAATGTTCATATTTAAGATTAACATTTCATGTTATAATTTATAAATTATAATATAAAATTATTTCATATATGATATATAATTATATATATTATATATAAAAATTAATATATAATTATATATTATATATAAAACTTATATATAAAAAAAATATTTTGTATAATATATAAAATTAATTTTTATGTTTTTTTTCCAACCAGTCCGGTTTGATCCAGTCCGATCTGGTTTTCGGTTTAAATTTACACCCCTAGTTCTGATGAAGACCACCCAATGAATTGGGTCATGGATGCCATATTTAGCCTGGACTATTTTATCCCTCCCACACCCATTTAAGGATGTCACTATGTGCTTATGACATGTGTTTTGAAAGGAGAGCCCCTACTATTATTTTAATGCACCACAACAAGCAATATTAGTTGACAAGTTTTATTTTAAGAGATTCTTTGTGAACTAAACATTTCTCATTGGGATATAAATATATATATATATATATATAACTCAATTTTATACCCTCTAATCATAATTTGACACATAAAAATTCTACATTTTTTTTAAAAGAAAAATTACACCACACCAAATTGCAATACGAGAATTTAAAACCACCTGAAAGGGTGACCGAATCACCATGAGCTGGTGGCAAACTACCTCGATCGAGGTGAATCTTGCCACCCCAACACCTCGGGATGGGGTGGCCACAAACCATCCCATGCATGGTGGTTCTAGCCAACTTGACAATATGGTGGATGCAAACCGAGAATGCAGATCCACCTTGTGTGAAGTAATGTTGTCCACACCGAATAAGGTTGCCATAATTATCATAGGGTGACCAGACTACCCTTTGTAGGAATGGAAAGCCACCCCAATTTTTTTTCTCTTTTTTCAATTTTTTTATAGTGAAAGAATTAATTTTGTGTGGGTGTCCTTATTTTATTTTCAAATGAAAATTTTATGCCATGATTTTATCAAAAGTTATAAAGAAGTGATTTACACTGTATCTTGATTGAAGTTAATTTCTTTTGAAAGATTAAATGAAATGTAACTAGAGAATAATAATATGCTTATTGCAAGGAAAAGTTAAACTCTCAAACTCCATATCTCAAGCAATAATAAATACTGTGAAATCTATATCATATATTTATTGCTCTCATTCTTATTCTTATATTTCACAAAAAAAAAAAAAAAAAAAAAATTGAGTCCAAAATCAGGTAGATTATTGACAAAATCTAGTATATAAAAAGAGTATTGTTGCAGCCACAAAAAGATTATATGAAGTAATCTCATAAATTACGTGATTTAATGTAATCTGTTAAATTTATTTTACAATAAAAATAATTTTATAAATTGATAAATCATATTAAATCATATAAATTTATAAAATTACTTTTATATAATCTTCTAGATTGTTTCCCATACAAAAAAACTTTAAAAAAAAAATCTACTTAAAAAAACACAAATAATCAGAGTATATTGTCCCAACACTTCATGATACGAAACAAGCCCATTTCGGTTTCAAATAGGAATGTTTAGTCCAACTATAGGAGTAGGCCCAAACAGTCTTATAGAGATCGTACACTTCTTCGTCCCCAGGTTACTCAGAGAAAGCGAGCGAGCGAGCGAAGCATAAATCAGATTGAAAATGCAGAGTTTGAAGCGATTGATACCCCAGGCTTCATCAAGCCGGGCTGCGATTCTTTGTGATCAGATTTTGAGGCACCATGAGAATATCTTTCATCTTCCTTCACTGCATTTAGCTCAAAGGTCCTCCATTCGCTTTCTCGACATTTACCAGGTATTCTATACATTTTTTTCAAATAGAATCTCTTTATTATTATTTTCTTCCATCAACTATGACAACTAAGGCTTCTATTCTGATTTTTGTTTTCTTTTCCTTTTTTTAAACCTCTATTTTTTGTAGCTGGGAAACAAGGCGGCTATCGAGAAAGAGCGTGCTCGTCTGTGAGTCTGAAGTTTCTTTTTTTTTTTTTTCCTCTTAGATACTTTATGTATTGAATGCTATAAGTAATTGTTCATGTGATTTAGGGCAGTGCCGATGAGATGAACAGGGGATACTTTGCCGATATTTCGGAGCTCAAGAAACATGGTGGGAAGGTATTGTAGCGAAAAAATCATTTTTTTTTTATCTTCTGCTGGGGTAAGCAAAGGCCTCTGCCCTTCGATTTCGTTGAGAATTTGACTTTCCTTTCCGCTGAGGGAATGATTTGCATAGCGTATTACGTGTAGTGATATTGAATTGGAATGATGTGATTGTGAACTAGTTTCTAAACAATTTTAAAAACCACTTTCTATATCAAGCATTGGATTCGATTAAAAAACTGTGTTGAGATGGCCAGATAGAGTCTATATTTAGTGTGACCAATCTACATAATGGGACCTCTGAGTTGTGATTCTTTTACTTCAACCATTATGATGTGTGATCAAACCTAATAATCTGTGGAGTATAGTATGTAAGTCATGTTCTTTAGTTTATTCTTGACTGTACAGAATGACTTTATTAGTAGTATTTGTGCAGATTTCTATGGCAAATAAAATTATAATTCCTGCAATGGCAGCCGTGAAGTTTCCTGACATAGAAGTGAACTACTCTGGTAATAAAACATGGAAGCTGCCTATCACTTTCAATAGAGATATTGTTGATGCTGAAAAAGCAGCTATTCCAAAGGCAACATTGCTATGTCTTTCATTCGGTGCAAACTCCCAGGTATAGAACGTTAGTTATGATTGTGCACCAAAATTTCTCCCAGGTATAGAACGTTAGTTATGATTGTGCACCAAAATTTCTCCCAGGTATAGAATGTTAGTTATGATTGTGCACCAAAATTTCAGGTGCTTCACCAGTTCACCAAATGCCAGTGGTTTTTTTGTTCCAAGTTGGATGCGTATATTACATTTGGATATCTTTACTACACCTTTTAATGTGCAAGAAAGCATGTAATCTGTTGTGATTAATGAGTATACGGTTTCATGGACTATATATAATTTACAGAACTTAGGTCTAGGAGCTGTTTGCCAGCTGGAATAAAGTGATTAGAACTACAAGGAAAATAAGAGAAGGGAGTTGGAGGGTTTTACTTTTTTGTTCCTTTTAGCGAGGGTGGGGGTGCAAAATGAAAACGTTAAATATGGATGATAAGCATGATATTTGTGTCAAATATCAACCCAAGTGTGAACAGTAGCTCTTCAACAGTCTTAGATAGCTGCTCCAAGAATCAGGCTTGTCTCCAAATATCAAGTTTGTCTCTAAATATCAAGATTGTCTCCAATACATCAAGTTTGTCTCTTACAGTCACTTTTATTGTTTGTTTGTCTCCTGAAACTTCTCCTTTAAAAGGAGATTATATTGTAAACGAAATAGTGGTTGTGGGATATAGAAGAGGGTCATTTGTAGAGATAGAGATAATCTTGTTGGAGTTTGTATATTTTATACAAATACTTTAAAATCTATTGTTTCCGCTACAGTGGACGTAGGCAAATTGCGGAACCACTTACATATTGTCTCTATCTTGTGTTTGAGTGTGATTTTGGGTGGTTTTGATACAAAAATTGGTATCAGAGTTTCGGTTTTATGCTACCCAGAAAATTCAAGTAAATCAACTTTTGATCACACCAGGAGGTTCGTCTTGACAAGAGGAACACGCTGCGGCAAACGGCATCAAACACGGACGTCAGAGGAGCTCACACGCACTCCTAGAATGTCGGAAGGTGCAATTCACACGCTAATGGTCGTCCAAAGGTTGAAGACGAGTGCAAAACACGCGCCCCCATTCACACCTGAGGTTGAAGACGCGTGAGTTATACGCTCTCACGCGACCCCACGCGCTCCAGAGGAAGATGACGGGTGAGATACACGCACCCCCACTCTCGCCACGCACTCCGCTGCTATTCCTGTTCGATCTGGACCATTCAAAGTTTCAAATCTGTTTTGGGCTTGATCTAAGCCATTCGGAGTCTGATTTTGACGATCCAATAGTGCTTTTCAACTATTTGGATCATTCCGGACTCATCCGTACAGTTGAAATTTTGAAATTCGTTTTTTAAAGTTAAGTAATTTTTCAGATGGAATCAGAAGGAGAAATTGTAGGTGATAGGAGCTCTGGAAATGCAAGTATCTCTGGGCGTATCTCCATGGTGTGAAATGCCAAATTTGAAATTGAGAAGTTCGATGAAACTAATAACTTTGGTATGTGGCAATGTAAAGTCATGAACGTTTTGATCCAACAAGTTGCTTATGTCCACTATAGCGGAAACAATAGATTTCAAAGTGTTTGTATAAAATATACAAACTCCAACAAGATTATCTCTATCTCTACAAATGACCCTCTTCTATATCCCACAGGCACTATTTCATTTACAATATGATCTCCTTTTATATGAGAAGTTTCAGAAGACAAACAAACAATAAAAGTGGTTGTAAGAGACAAACTTGATATTTTGGAGACAAGCTTGATATTTAGAGACAAGCTTGATATTTGGAGACAAGCCTGATATTTGGAGCAACTACCTAATACTGATGGGAGCTACTGTTCACACTTGGAGAGTCGCTTATACTTGAAGAAGAAGCTCTTTAGATTCCAATTTCGAGAAGGTATGTCTATGTCCGAACATTTTAATAGTTACAATCAAATACTTGCTGATTTGTAAAATTTGGATGTAGAAATCCAAGATGAAGATAAGGGTTTACTTTTATTAAATTCATTGTCTGATACATATGAGCATTTGATTACCACACTTTTGTATGGGAAGGAAAAAATTAGTTTTAACGATGTATCTAGTGTTTTGATAAATAATGAGTACTGCAGAAAAGATAAGAAGATACAGCTAAATACATCAAATAAAGTCTTTATAGCAAGAGGGAGACCGAAGTTAAGGTATCTAGAAAAGAAGAAGGATTCTCAATCGAGAACACGGGCCACATCACGTGGTTCATCAGTCGGCAGAAGATTTGCCAAAGATGAATGTGCCTTTTGTCACAACAAAGGGCATTGGAAAAATGATTGTCCCAAGCTAAAGGGGCAACAGAAGAACCAACCCTCCACAACCAATGTCGCTAATAGAGATGAAGATGCAGATCTTGCCTTAACAGGTTATCATTTATTTGTCATTCTGATGAATGGATAATGGATTCCGGGTGTACCTATCACGTGTCCCAATCGGGACTAGTTTACTGACTTCACAAAGAGTGATGGAGCAGTACTTATGGGCAACAATAATGCCTGTAAGACATAGGGAATAGGTAGCATTCGGCTGAAGCTGCATGATGGAACTGTCAGGACATTGACAAAAGTTCGGTACGTTCCAGACTTACGGAAGAATCTTATCTCACTTGGGACTCTGGATTCAAATGGATTCAGAATCACCATAGAAGATGGAATTCTCAAGGTAGTAATGGGAATTCAGGTGACAATGAAGGGCTCAAGGAGAGGAAATTTGTACTTCTTGCAAGGAAGTACTGTTAGTGAAAGAGCTTCCACAGCTTGTGAGAAGCTAGATGAGACTGA
Source organism: Juglans regia (assembly GCF_001411555.2). NCBI lineage: Eukaryota > Viridiplantae > Streptophyta > Magnoliopsida > Fagales > Juglandaceae > Juglans > Juglans regia. The sequence continues at coordinate 22,914,107 of NC_049914.1, read as the reverse complement.
TGCTGACACCACCAGGCTTTGGCACATACGTATGGGGCACGCTAGAGAAAAAGTTTTGCAAACACTTGTAAAGCAAGGCTTACTCAAAGGTGCCAAAATTGGTAAATTGTCTTTCTGTGAAAACTGTGTATTAGGGAAGCAGATGCGGATCAAGTTTGGAATCGCAGTCCATAGTACACAGAGAATACTTGACTATGTACACTCCGATATTTGGAGACCTACCAAGAATGCATCTTTGGGAGGTAAACATTGGTTTGTAACATTTATTGATGATTATTCTCGTCGTGTATGGGTGTACACGATGAAGCATAAAGACGAAGTGTTGAAGATCTTTCTTGATTGGAAGAAGATGATCGAGACTCAAACCGACATGAAGATCAAGTAGCTCAGATTAGATAATGGAGGTGAGTACACTCTAGACCCCTTCATGAAAGTATGTCGGAAAGAGGAAATTGTTAGACACTTCACTGTACGATGAACACCGCAACAAAAAGGTATGGCAGAACGGATGAATCGTACTTTGTTAGAGAAAGTACGGTGTATGTTACTGGATGCTGGATTCAATAAACAATTTTGGGCTGAAGTTGTGACATATGCATGCCATCTCATCAACTGATTACCAGCAGCTGCCAATGGCGAGAAGACACCCATTGAAATATGGAAAGGTACACATGCTACTGATTATGACTCTTTACACATTTTTGGATGTCCAGCTTACTATCATGCTAAAGAAAGTAAGCTTGATCCTAGAGCTAAGAAAGCAAAATTCTTAGGCTTTAGTATTGGTGTAAAAGGGTATAGACTCTGGTGCATAGAGTCAAAGAAGGTAATAGTCAGTAGAGATGTTACATGCAACGAATCTGATATGCTCAAGTCACATGAGCATAAAGACTCCCATGAAGGCAGTCATGATAGCAAAGCACATTGTGAGTCACAGAAGATGAAGTTTGTTACGCCAAAAGAATCAAGAGTTGCTAATGGAGAGCATGGACAACTTGAGGTTGATAGTCCAGTCACGATATCTCCAAGCCAACCTGAATCAATTGCAACAAACAGGCCGAGAAGAGAGACACGTTTACCAGTACGTTATGCAGACTTTGTGACGTATGCACTTCCAGCTGAAAGAGATCAGATCCCAACCACCTACAAAGAAGCCATACAGCCTAGTGAACAGACTGAACGGAAAAGTGCAATGAGTGAGGAGATGCAGTCTCTTCATAAGAACCAAACATGGGAGCTTGTGCCGCTTCCAAATGGAAAGAAGTCAATTGGTTGTAAGTGGGTTTTCAATCAGAAAGATAATCAAGCTGTTAAAGGTGGGGTGCGATTCAAAGCTAGATTGGTAGCCAAGGGCTACGCTCAGACAGAGGGAATTGACTATAGTGAGGTATTTTCTCCTGTTGTTAAATATTCATCTATTCAGATATTGCTAGCTTTGGTTGCACAATATGATCTTGAGTTAGTCCAGTTTGACGTAAAGACGGTTTTCTTACATGGTGATCTGGAGGAGGAGATTTATATGTCTCAACTGAAAGGTTTTAAAGAAGCTGGTAAAGAAGAATTAGCTTGCAATCTGAAGAAATCTCTCTATGATTTGAAGCAGTCACCTCGGCAGTGGTACAAACGTTTCGACCGCTTCCTGATTGACTTGAAATACACTCGTTACCAATACGATCACTATGTGTATTTCAAACAACTTGCAGATGGATCTTTCATTTAATTGCTTTTATATGTAGATGACATGTTGATTGCATGTAAAAGCAATGTAGAGATAGATCGATTGAAAATTCAATTAAGTCAATAATTTGAAATGAAAGATCTATGAGAAGCACGAAGAATATTGGGAATTGAGATTAACAGAGATAGGGTGAAAAGCACAGTTCACCTCACTCAGAAGCAGTATCTGGAGAGAGTACTACAAGGTTTCAAGATAAACTCGAAGACGAAACCTGTAAGTACTCCAATGGCCGTATATTTCAAGCTCAATGCATTGCAGTCTCCTAAAAGTGATGAAGAGCGAGACTATATGAAAAATGTCTCATATACAAGTGTTGTGGGAAGCTTAATGTATGCCATGGTGTGTACACGACCTGATATCTCTCAGGCCGTCAGCTTAGTCAGCCGATATATGCATAATCCTGGAAAGACACATTGGCATGCAGCTAAATGGATTCTACGGTACATTCTAGGGATCGTAGATCTTGGTTTAAAGTTTGAGAAGAGTGAAGATAGTCTAGTAACTGGATATGTTGACACAGACTATGCTGGTGATCTTGACAAAAGACGATCGACAACTGGATATGTGTTCACTATGATTGGAGGACCAATTAGTTGGTGATCTATTTTGCAGTCTACAATTGCACTATCCTCAACAGAGGCTAAATACATGGCTGTGACAGAAACCGTGAAAAAAGCCATTTGGTTACAGGGATTGGTAACAGATTTGGGCTTTAAACAACAAGAGGTTATCATTTACTGTAACAGTCAGAGTGCAATTCATTTGGTCAAGAATCAAGTGTATCATTCTCGAACAAAGCATATAGATGTCCGTTTTCACTTTATACGTGAGATATTAGAATAAGGAGACATTCTACTTCAGAAGATTGGCACTAAAGACAATCCAGCAGATATGTTGACGAAAGTCGTCACAGGGATCAAATTCCAACATTGTTTAGAATTGATCAATATCTCACACTGTTGAGGACCTTCGGTTGCGTTGGTGCCTTAGGGCACATTTGATAGCGAAAATCTCTCATGTTAGATATAACGAGTATTTCAAATAAGAGGTAAAATCATTTGGAGGAAGCAATAGTTTGCAGCAGCTTAATATGGCACACATGAGTGGAGGGAGTGATTGTTAAATATCAACCCAAGTGTGAACAGTAGCTCCTCAACAGTCTTAGATAGCTGCTCCAAATATCAGGCTTGTCTCCAAATATCAAGTTTGTCTCTTAATATCAAGCTTGTCTCCAAAATATCAAGTTTGTCTCTTACAGCCACTTTTATTGTTTGTTTGTCTCCTGAAGTTTCTCCTATAAAAGGAGATCATATTGTAAACGAAATAGTGTCTGTGGAATATAGAAGAAAGCCATTTGTAGAGATAGAGATAATCTTGTTGGAGTTTGTATATTTTATACAAATACTTTGAAATCTACTGTTTCCGCTACAGTAGACGTATGCAAATTGCCGAACCACTTACATATTGTATCTATTTTGTGTTTGGGTATATTTTGGGAGGTTTTGATACAACAATTTGGTGCCCAAATAATATTATATTAGGTTTTAAGGCATTTTCAAAATGGAAGATACGGTAAAAAATAATTCAAGATTTTGTGCACTAAGTAGAAACAGAAATAGAATCATCATACCAGTTCAATTATTTCTCACACTTGGTCGCTTATATATTACTCCGCCAATTAGGCTGCCTGAAAATTGGCATGCCTCACTATTTTCTCTATATTTTATAAATCCAAATCCCAGAATTTCCTGGATCATTTATTTTTTTTAAAAATAACTTAGTTGATAGGTTCGGCTCTTACTATTTTATCCTCTAATAAAATGTTCGTTAATCAAAGAAATAAATTTGGTTAGCTTCCCTTTTAAATATTTGTATTGTTCTGTTGCTGCAACAATCTGGTATTATTTCCTTGACATGCAATGATTGATTCTTGGAGTGGGCCTTTTCTAGGTGCTTACAGTGATTCAAAAGATGTTCAGCTATACGAGGTACAATCACTTTTCCTGTTTTTTTTCACCCCTACACTTTGTATATGTTAGTAGTTAAATAAATCCCAGTACTTGGGGGCAATCCCCAGCATTACAGGTTTATGAGATCAATGCATCTAGTTTTCACAACTCGATCATCTACTCATCATTGTATTTAATTACTCGCAAATTTTCTTCTCTGTTCCTTTTGTGGATTCAGATGTAGGTCAGTGCAAGTGTCTGATTAATGCAATCATTTAAAGGTTATATGATTTTTTCATGAAGTTGCATATAAATGTGCTGAGTGAGTTTCCATGAAAAAGTGGGACTTCTTCTCTCTCTAATTTACTCCAATTATCCTCCTTCACTTACCAGTCAAGCATTGAAAACTTGAGCCGCAGTCTCATGGCAACTATATTTTGAGTGGCAATATCATTTGCCAGATCATGCCTCCGTCAGAATTGTGCAAGAGGGTGTTATATGATATGCCAACATTTTTTTCTCCCTTTCTCTCAACGGAGTTGTGGTTTTGTGACATTTTTGCATACTCAATCAAATTACCACTTGCGCACATAAAACTGTTTATGAATTCACTATTTTTGTTTTCTTTCTGCATGAAATCTTTTCTCCTTTGAAAATATACTAATGCTCAGAACATTAAAGCAGCAATATGATTTTTTTTAAACGACCAAAACAACACACCAGCTGAGTGTGTTGAGTTTGCTGTTATGCAAACATTTAGGAAGGCTATTTAAGTGTTTTTTTTTTTTCTTACATTACCATTGTACTGTAGCTGTTTTATCTTTTTCTCGGGAAAACACTAGTTGAATATAGGGAAAAATCAAATGTTCCACACAGTGTTTCATAGTTGGTTCATTCCAGATTAGATGCAAAGGTACATCTTAAAGATTGTAAATGTGTTTTACAAACATTTTCAATGGTTAGTTAACAAAGTTCAGAATAAATTGCATATGCCTTATTTTAATCTTTCACGATGCTCTAATAATTTATCAAGGATAATTATCTTTAAATTTTTACATTTAAATTATCAATGAAATACTTCATTTTTCCCAGGTGTCCTTCATAGACTCGTGGTTCTTATGCCGGAACCCTATTAAGCAGCTGCTTCTTCGGATAATGAAAAAATCTAATTATGAAGGGAAGGATACACTTCAGAAGCAGATTGTATATTCATTTGGTGACCATTATTACTTCCGAAAAGAATTAAAAATTCTGAACCTTCTCGCTGGGTACAAAATATTTCCATTTCCAAACTTATTTAGTGGGAAGGAAGTAATTAGTTTTAGAGCTACCATTCGCTGACATTTTGTCATTTCCATCTGTAGGTATATTTTTCTGCTGGACAAATTTGGTAGAATAAGATGGCAAGGCTTTGGTGTGGCAACAGAAGAGGAGCTGTCATCCCTTCTTTCTTGCACATCACTTCTTTTGGAAGAAAAATGAGGTGGCCAGAGCATTTTCTTAAGGTACTTTTAGAATAAGCAGGAAGAGAGTTTCACTGATATTGTTAGGCCTCAACTTCAATGGATCAGAAATACCCTAATATGATGGAGATGTTGATATCTTTAGGCATGTTTCGTTTTTTAATTTCTTTTTGCCCAAAAAGGTAAGCTAGTCTTTCCTTTCTCCCTGTTTCTGTTGTATTATACCTGTTCTTATTTCTAGATTTTCGTTTATCTTTGGGAGTTTATTAAGGTACCCTTTATTCTGCAGAATGAAAATGTAAAAATTAATATTAAAATAACTTTTTTGAAATAGAAATTGTTTTAGAATAACTTTAGCTCTGGAAATTTGAGCAAAACTTAAGAGAATTTGAGGATGAACCTGTGTGGCTTGAATTGTTTGGGAGATAAGGTCAATGATTTTACTGAATTTAATTATAGTCTTGAATAGTCTATAGATTCAGTTGTGAAAAGGCCTTATTTATAAATTTTACCTTGACCAGTCCATAAATATGATTATATTCTGAAATCTCACGTTTTAAGTTCGGCCAAGACAAATTATTTTGGATATCTTGTATCAGAAAAGGGGGTAGAGAGAGGGAGAGAGAGAGGATGTAGTTGCAATTGAATGCTGGTAAATTCTCTATTTTTTTAAGAAAAAAATATATATAGGTAAATTAATATGTCACATCCAAGCGTGCACAGAAACTAAACCCAATCGGATCCGAACGCTAGTCTGTCAATCTGATTAGCCTTTACTTCTCATGGGTAATTAATTACCTGACAAATGAGAGAAGAATAGAAGGTTCTCGTATATTTTCTCATGGAGTAAAGCTAAACAACCTTTTCAACCTCACACACTTTATTTTTTAAAATTTTGAACTTTTTTTAAATTTTTTTTCGAATTTATTTTTTTAAAACTAATTCAATTATTCTATTCATTATTCATATATTAAATATTTGATAAAAGAAAAAAATAATAAAAATTAAAAAAATGTAGTATGTAGAAGTTGAATGAATAGTACGAGATTATGTAGATTTTTTCTTTCTCATGAGTCCTTCTACAGTCAATGCCCGGCCCTCCCGCTTGATGTGTCATGCTTCTGTCATGCCACGTGTCATTATATTTATAAAAATTTTAAAAAAAATGAAGGAATCAAAACGTAAATGTGAATTTTTTTTTTTTTTTTAGAAGAATTTCAAACTCCAAACTCCTATTTTGAAAGTTGGGAGTTATGTCAACTAGGTTACGGGCCTTTGGCATAAATGTAACTTTTCATATCTCATTTCTGGGTGAGTTCTCCAACAAACAGTCTCAACAAAAATATAAGTGAAGTTCCCAATTTAAGAACAAAAATTCACAAAAAACTCGATCAAATTAAATGTCATTGAAGAAAGGAAACTTCTACTCTTAAATTCTAGGTTTGGGTATTTTGTAAATAGTAGTGAAAAAGTAATAATAAAATATTGAATAGTAGTGAATAGTAATAAAAATAAGTGAAAAGTAATAATAAATAATAATAAATAGTATTGAGATATTTGTACTCTTATCCAAACAACTAAGAATCCTGAGTTATCTGAGAAAATAGTACAAACATTATCTTCTTTTTCTTTTACTACGCTCGTCTCAGTTTTCTCACAGCCAAACAGCAAACATGGATTTTAGCAGATAAGAGAATGTGAAATAATTACCAGCAAAAATGTCAAAATGTGCGTACTACCAAAGGTAAACGCAGATCTGACATCAACACAAAACAACAACAGCCAAACAAAAAAGTAAATTCAAGAACTTTACATATTTACAAGAAAGTTAATACAGAGACGCAACGCGTATTGACGAGTATGTATGAAATGTAAGACCCACCCAATCTCAAACACTTCAATTAACAAAGAGAAAAGAAATCTCTTTAGAAGCAAATAGATAGAATAAAAAAGTAATGAATTTTTTAAGTCAGCTTCATGTTAACAAGCAAACGGTTCCTATAATAGTTTTTCAAGAAAATAACAAGTTTCATACAAATATGTGTGGTTTGGCTTGCGGATGATGGGATTCAAAGAAAAATCTATGGGTTTGGCTTGTGGATGATGGGATTCGAAGAAAAAACGATGGGTTTGCCTTGCGAACAATGAGTTTGGGAGAGAAGAAGAAAAATTGACGAGAAGAATATTATGCACTCAATTTTTTTTATTATTATTATTTAAAAATAGGACACGTGGGCATTCCACGTCAAGTGGGAAGGATTACACCTAATTTATTTTCACAAATCCTGTCAACTTCATCTCATCTGATCTAATCATTATAATTTTTTCAAATTTTTATACAAAATAAAATAAATAATTCAAAATTTTCAAATTCTAAAATAAAAATAATATTAAAAACATATTTTATAATAAAATTTTATTTAATTTTTAATTTTAATCTTAATTCATCTCATTTTATCAATAAAAACAAACTAGAGCTGATAAAAATACAAAAAGATAGTTAACACGTGCTGTGAGAATACCCGTCGGCAATTTGACAACTGAATAGAACCCTCTTCTCGTGTATATCACGTCGCTGAGTTTCACAAGTAGTTTCTAAAACGCAAAAGAAAAATCAACTCCACTTTAATTACCGCTATCATGATTCGTTTCTTTCGTAAATTCATCTAATTCATCATTATAATTTTTTTAAAATTTTAATATAAAATATAATAAATAATTTAATTTTTTCAAATTTTAAAATAATAATAATATTAAAATATAATATTCTAATAATATTTTATCATCTCAACTCGATTTAACTTAACTCAACTCAACATCTAAACGCTTTTACATTTGATTAATTTTACATATTAATCACATTAATAAAAAAAATCATTTAAAATATAATATATCCATTAATCTAATCAAAAAATAAAATAAAAGCTCCTAAATAAAAATAAATAAATAAGATTCTCTTTTTAGAAAAAAAAAAATACTCTAAATACAAATGAATTATACAAAAATAATTTTATAGACTGGTGTGGTTTGATATGATTCGTCAAATTATAAAATTACTTTTATTATAAAAAAAAGTCTGAAAGATAATATGAAATCAGGTGAATTTATGAAATTATTTTTATGTAATCTCTTTGTAATTATAGCAGTAAAAAAAAAAAAACACAACCCTACAACTTCTCTTTTGGCTCCACATTGCCCCGTGGCCATGAATATGTTATCACTAGCCGTGATCATTGACCGAAACAACGTGAGGTTATTTGGGAAAGAAAAATGCTATGTACAAGAGCATTGAAGAACCGTGGGAGAACCCTTGCCCCCGTGGCAAAATAAACGGGACGTTTTGGCCTCTTTTCATCATTTTCCTCCATCATTCCCTTACTCCCGTGAGAACCCTTTCCTCTGTTTCGAAACCCTCTATCATTCAAAACAGATTTCACTCTAGCCTCCATCCCGCCTCCATCTCTTCAGCACGATGGCATCTCTCCCCTTCGTCTCTGCCTCTCTCTTTCGTCTTCAACAATTTCACTCCCTTCGTATCCCTCCATTCGCCTTCAAGAAGCTTCGTTTTCACTCCAGCCTTCAATCCCTTCAGCACGACAGCATCTCTCTGCCCTTTGTCTCTGCAATAAGCTTCTGTTAGATGAAAGTGGCTACACGCATGCGGAATTTCTCTCCCAGTGACCCAAGCTTCCTCAGCAAACTTCTTCATTTCTCAAAACACAAAGCCACCATCATTTTTCTATTAGTCATATTCTGCATTTTTCTTTCTCAAATCGAGTTTGATCTATTTTGAACCAAAATAAGTTCTGTTAAACGAATAGACAATATCATTTAAAAAAAAGGACCCCTGCTTTTCTAACCAGAAAGATCCCTGCTTTCTCTGGAACACTTCTTATATGTGGAATAGTAGCCTTGCTTCGCACTCTCTCATCAATGTTCACATTGTAGATAAACGTATCTGATTTGGTGGGTTTTGCTCACTCTACTATACTTACTATTGACATGAAGAGAGAGCTGGAGCTTGGGTCCTTGGGAATGGACAATATGGGTTGAATTCAGTTTGAAGGAGGGGAGTGGAGAGGTTGCTTGTTTCCTGTGAATTTAATTTCCCTTTGACTAAGTTTCTTTGGATATGGAGAGAATTTATTGGACGCATTTAGTGGCGGTCCTTTCTTCCTTCAAGTTTTCCTTCTTCCTTTCATCTGATGGTCTTCTCAATTTTATTTTTCTTAAAAAAAAAAAAATTATGTCAGAGCCACTTCATCCAGTTACACACAGTTTCGCAAGGGTGGTTGTAAGTAGCAGAGTTTTTTTGGAAAGAGTCGTGCAGCTCCACTTTATAGCTGGTTGTATTTTAATTTTTTAATTTTTTATTCATATTTTTTTAATAGATTTAAATATTTTTAAAATATAAAAAATATATATCAATATATTTAAAATCATTTCTTTAATCACTAAGTAAAAAGAAAAATTAAAAAAAAATCACCAAACAGTACATTTGAGCGGTTAGTTTGGAGCGACATAATAGCCCTTTTATTTAGGAAAATAAATGAATTCAAAGGTTATTAGTACTATTTATTATGAGGAGTTTGTATCAATGGTGCAATGACCCGTGAAAGCTTGTGAGCAGTCTGTTTTTGTCTTTGTGGTTTTGCCCATTACCTACAGCTAGCGTGAGTATTCGATCTATTAGGTAGCTAAGGTTGAAGAATGACACAATATTTGGATTATACCACATTTCATTACCTAATCCACCCAACCCATATTACCTGTTACCAAGAGCATTAGCTACTTAGCAATTGGATAACACTTATAATCAACAAAGACTTTTTATGGGCAAACGGTCTGTTGAGATGTTGCTTTCACTCTGACTTCACTGAAAATCAAGAGACCAATTTGCATCCCATCGTCCTTTTGATGGGGGAGATAAGGGATAATGATGTGGAAAATTTTGAACATTTGTATTGATCTTTCACTTTGATTCCGATAGAAAATTGAGAGAATCACAGAGCAAGAATGGAAGAAGTGGTCTGTTTGGAAATACAACTATTCTCAAATACTCTCAAACTACTTAATTATTATTTACAAATTACTCGTTACTATTCACATACTATTTTATTCTTATTCATAAATCATCTGGAATATTCTTAGCATTCAGACAGAACCTTAAAAGTACTAAAGATGAATGGTAGTTGATTTTTTTTTTAAGTTTATTCCCTTAATTAATAAGTTGATCGTTGTAATTAATTACACTTGCTATTCATTGCTTCATAAACTTCAGCACTACTATGTTTGATAGTAAATTTCAAGGACTAATTTATGTAATAAAAACCACAAGTAAGATTTTAATACTTACCTTATTTCTTTAATATATAATTGATAGGATTTTTTTTATACTTAGGCGATTCAGATGTGCCTTATAACATATATGAATACATGTATAAATATTTCAGACGACAACATTGTATTAAGAATATCTCAGATTATATGTAAAACATAGTGTGAATAGTAGTGAATTAATAGTCTAAAAATACTTGAGAACAGTTATATTTTCAAACAAACTCTAAATGAGTAATAAATAATAAATATTATAAATCTTGTTAATTTATGTATCTATCTCTCCCGTACTTGAGGTTTTTAAATTCATGCAACAACCGAAGGGCTCTCAATTTTTTTATTTGTGTGTGAAAGAAAATAAAAGTTAAAAGTAATAAGAAGGTACAAGAATATTAATATAAATAAATTTTAAATGGAAAATAATGACCAAAAGATATAAAGTAATACATGTTCATTGTTTAAGATTAAATATACAATGTTAGTTTGATCCATACGAGAGTTTTATATTGTACAAACCTAAAAGAAAATGATAGTGTGGGACTCCTTTCCAAATCATACATACATAATACAACAAGAGTGATGCTAGAGCCACCGCTGGTGGCTCCCGCTGGAAGCCACCGCTGGCTCTAGCATGAGTTTTTTTATGTGTTTTTTTTACAATTATTTTTATATAGATGTTTTTAACAATTTTAAATATTTTAAAAAAATAAAATAAATTTATAATATAATTAAAAAACACTTCCTTAATCATGAAGTAAAAAAAATTATTAAAAAATACTTCCTTAATCACGAAGTAAAATAAAAAAATAATTTTTTTTTACTTCATAATTAAGAAAGTATTTTTTAATAATATTATAATTTTTTTAATTTATTTTTTAATATTTAAAATTATTAAAAATATCTATATAAAATTAATTGTAAAAAAAACACATAAAAAAATACATGATAGAGCCCAACGGTGACTCCCAGCGGGAGCCACCAGCGGTGGCTCTATCATTTTCCAATACAACAAACATGTAAAAGCATCTCTGACGAGAACTGATCAGAAAAGCGACTTTGATATCTTTTCTTTCTTCTTTCTTTCTTTTCTTTACAAGGAAAGTAGCCAATAGGTTGACTTCTCCACGAAGGGTAAGTAAATCACAATTTATTTCGTACGGAGATCTGCTCGTCCATGCATGCATGTATATATTTTATAAATTACTTTAAATATTTCAAAAGAAAATTTATAAACTTATTTAAAAATATTTTCTTTAATAATAATAAAAATTATTCTTATCAGTTATTATTTATTACCTTATACCGAGCACTCCCAATGGCTTATTTTCTTTATCTTATATTTTAAAATATATTACTAAAAATTATTTTTTCTATTTTATATACTGACTTTTATAATACGACAGACATAATCTTATCTATTTTTTTATATTATTTAATATTTTTTATTTATTTTAAATGTTATATTATCTACACATCATATATTTTAAATATTTATCTATACATCATATATTTGTAATATTTCTTTATATATAATATAATATTTTATATTACTTAAAAAAAAGAGTAAAACGATAAAATAATATCAGCCTTTATTATTAATAATATCAAAACTTCTGCATGCATAAAAGTTAATGAATTATAAACGGAGTGTTAAAGAGTAGATGAGAGATAATATAAAAGTAATAAAATGGTTAAAATAAAAATAAGATAAAAAATAAAGAGAATGAAATGAAAAAGAAATAATAAAAAATCATTTAGAAGAATGAACAATAACTTCTACATGTAGAAGATTTATTATAATTAAATGTAAAATAGAAATAGAATAGATGATGTAATAGAAAATATTTTTGGCCATCTTTTTTTATCTTTTAAGAAAAAGTGTATTTTATAAAATTCATTAGAAGTGTTTTTATATTTTATAAAAACTAAATATAAAATATAAAAATAAATAATAACTAAAGCATAAAATTTCTCATAAAAAAAATTACATAAAATAAAAATCAATAACTTTTGTCTGGATAGATGTATCTCGGTAGATGCAGCATTTTTATGATTATATATGGACGTAAACAGTGATAATATCAAGTTGTCAACTCAAAGTTTGATGTGTGCATAATGAATAATCTTTCGGTCAGATTCATCCAGTACCAGAGATTCAACTTGACGTGACCGATCATAGAATAAAAAAAATAATAAAATATACTAAGATGTTCAACATCTCTAATAATAATAAAAAGTGATATCAAGTATAAAACTTTTTATGACTAATACCCATAAATAATAAATACGGCAAAAATATACAAATTCCTTATATATAAATAATAAAAGTATTATTACTGTTTCAGATAGATATAGCTGCAGTAGGCACTATAAAGATACCATAGCAATTCTCGGTTGTGTTTAGATATTGAAATGAGTTAAGTTGAGTTGAATTAAGATAATAAAATATTATTAAAATATTATTTTTTAATATTATTATTATTATTTTAGAATTTAAAAAAATTAAATTTTTTATTATATTTTATATTAAAATTTAAAAAAATTATAATGATGAATTGAGATGAATTAATAAACCAACGAAACCTTCCTCACTTGGAAATTGGTAGGCGGCGCCGGTTGCCCTTCTTTCCACAAAACCACTCATGACTCAACCCATGCTTTCCCACTCAAAAAAAAAAAAAAAAACGATGCTTTTCAGTTGAGCGGTCGCTGAGTACTACCGCTTTATTTTGAATTTTTTTAATATATTTAAATAATTTTAAAAATAAAAAATATATTAATATATTAAAAATTACTTTCTTAATTATTAAGTATAAAAATTTTAAAAAAAAAATTAAAAACATAAACAATCAAAATAAGTAGAGAAAACGATTAAAATGAGTAAACAAAATAAGAGTATAAACTAACATTTTCCTTCCCAGTTTCCTGTACACTCGCTATATACCATACCCTTGTCGTTTTATAAATAAATAAATATAAACACATTACTTTTGAAAACATATTGGGAATAAATACTCTCAACTATTTCATATTATTTTATTTTATTATTATAATTTTTTTAAATTTTTATATAAAATATAATAAATTTTTTTAAATTTTTTAAATTTTAAAAAAATAATAATATTAAAAAATAATATTCTAATAATATTTTATTTAACTAATCTAAAACTATCTTATTTCATCTTATTATCTAAACTAGATCTAAATAGTAGTAAAATAATAAATAGTAATAAAGTATTTGTGAGTGATAATAAAATAGTCTAAGCTCCCAAACACAATTTTTGTTATAAAAATAAATTTACAATTTAATATCATATAAAATTATATCAATTCATAATATCATAATTCGTGATTCGCTTAAAAGTCCACCATATTAAGTAAAGCTCCAATAATAGGAGAATTTTAAAAAATAAGATAGCAACATTAGTTATCATTTTGAAAAATTATACTCATAATCTCTACACCACATATTATATATAATTTTTTTTTATTTTATCTTATTACATCTGTAGTATATAGATGATGAGTAGAAAAATTTATTTAATTTAGTAAGAATAAAAAAATAAAAAATAAAAAATCAAATATAGTGTGTATAATAAAGATAATGAATATAATGTGAATATAACAATTTACTGTTATCATTTTTGTAGACGTTTGTAGTTTAGGGGTTTTATTATTATACCCCCGCCCTGCTACCGTGGGGGTGGGATAGAAATCGCACTCCACCCCGCTCTCGTTCAATTTATGGTCTAAAAATTTTTTTAATTTAAAAAATATTTTTAAATTTAAATTATAATATAATTTTTAGGCTAATCCATCCAACCATACGAGAGCGGGGCGAGCAGGAGGGGAGGGGGGTAGCCTCCCTGCCCACCCCTAAATTGGATAGCATCCATTAGCCTCGCTTTTTGCATGTACTCCTCGTGTGAAAAATTGCTACGAGAAAAGTTGTTACAAGAGTACGCTGACAGTTGAGTGTAGGGACATGTTGGGAATTATGTGTAAAAAGTGGCAGAGGGAGTCACTCATTCCCCACGTCTTTCCTTCTTCTCTCTCGTTCACTGCTCTTCGCTTCCACTCTCTCCACCCTCTTCTTCTCTCCTCTCTCCCTCTCTCTCTCTCACACATCTTCTTTTTCTTTTTTGGCAATATTTCCCTTTGCTTTTCGTCTCGGACTCTGACCACGTTCGAACCGGTGAGTTACAATGTCACGGCGGGGAGCTGGGAAGCAACCTGACGCTAGCCGCAACCAGCCCTCTCCTGCGTCTTCATCGTCTCATCAAGGCAGTGGGAGAGGTAGAGGAGGTGGCCGCGGCGGTGCTAGTGGAAGAGGTAGTGTTGGTGGCAGAGGAGGAAGAGGCCGTGGTGCTCCTTCGGGACTCTCTACCGTTCCTTCGCCGGCTGCTGCTTTTCCTGCTTCATCTCCAACTGAGGCTGATTTTCCCGCTGCACCTGCACGGGCGGCTCTAACTCCGTCTTCTTCTTTTGCGTCGTCAAGCTCGGTACCGCCTTCGACTTCGATGTCGACGACTGCTCTGAGCAGTGAAATCGAGGGGCGGCTCAAACTGCAGACTCCTGCGCACAAGGATAGGGCGGCGGCGCCTCCGATGTCGTCGAAGGCTTTGTGCCCTCCGAAGAGGCCGGGCTACGGTACCATTGGCAAAAAAGTATTTGTTAGAGCAAATCATTTTCTGGTGGAACTTGCAGACAGAGATCTGCATCATTACGATGTCAGTAACCATGCTCAAAGTTCTTTCCTTATTTTTTTTTCCCGAAATATCTGTTCATATACCTTTAGCGTCTTGTGCCTACTTGGACGACCTGCATTTGTTACAGAAGAAATTATTTGTTCGTTACGCTTTTTGTCGTGGTTTTTTATTTATTTTTCCAAGTCTATATTTTTGAGACTTGAGTGAGATAGCATGCTTCACCTTTCCCACCATCTAACATCATCGGCAGTCTTGTTAATTGAGGTCTTTTGAGTTTTACCCATATACTACGATTAGTTCGACGTGTAGTTATCCTGTGGATGAAGGCGTTTCTCTTTTATCTTTTGAAAAAAACATGAAATGTGATACGTTTGTGGGAATGTCGAGAAGTGGTTCGTGTCTGGAGATGATATTTACTTTTTATTTTATATCGTTTGTCTTGAAGACTAGCCATAGTTTCTGCTAAGAGCAAAACAAGTGTGAGTTCTTTTGCTTCTCAATTTCTTCGTTCTTGGGCATTTTGTGAGATCTTTTTTTTTTTCCCTGCGTTATCAAGCATTAATTCGTGTACTCATGATATGGCTGTTCGATTGCTTTAGGTTTCGATAAATCCAGAGGTTCCCTCCAAGAAAGTCAACAGGGATATTATGATTCAACTAATTGAATCATACGGTGATTCTCATTTGGGAAGGCGAAATCCTGCTTATGATGGCAGGAAGAGCCTCTATACGGCAGGGCCATTGCCGTTTAAATCCAAGGAATTTGCTGTCAAGTTAATTGATAATGATGGTCGTGGTGCCTCATCTAAATCAGCGAGGTATTTTCTTTTGGTTTATCCGGCTGTGTATGTTGTTTTAAGTTTATCTTACGTTTGCGACTTTTATCATTTCAACTTTCATTTTATCTGAATTGTTCTTTTCTGCTTGACATGCAGGAAAGAACGTCAGTTTAAAGTGGAAATTAAGTTGGCTTCTAAAGCGGACCTGCATAATCTTCGAGAGTTTTTATGCGGTAAACAGCTGGATGCTCCGCAAGAAACAATACAAGTTCTTGATGTTGTCCTTAGAGCGGCACCATCTCAGAAGTAAGATGCTCTTATCTTCTTAGAAACTTGTGCCTTTTTGTTGTCCTCCGTTTATGGTTCTTCTCAGACATACAGCAGCAGAAAATACGAAACTTCTCACATGCATTAACCTGGTGAATTTTTTACGACAGCTATACATCCGTGGGGAGGTCATTTTTTGATCCAGAGTTGGGTCCAGGAGGTAAGCTGGGAGACGGCATTGAATATTGGAGAGGTTACTATCAGAGTCTTCGGCCAACTCAGATGGGACTTTCCCTCAATATTGGTATTAGTTCACTCTTTCTATGCTCTTATGGGATCCATTATGAGTAACTTGTTGATTCAATTGCAATTACATTGACATTTCCTTGCTTTTAACGTATGATTGCCATGTTGCAGATGTGTCAGCCAGGGCTTTCTATGAATCAATTCTTGTGACAGAGTTCGTTGCAAAACATTTCAATTTCAGTTTTTCAAGGCAACTGTCTGATCAGGATCGCAATAAGGTTATTTCACTACTATATGATGTTATGGGCGATTTAATTAGGTCTTTGGATGGAAGATTTGAGTATTTAGCAAAAGAGATTCCATGGAATCAATTCACAATTTTTGGGAGAATTACTTGGGGAAGTACTGAGATATCTCTTCTGGTATCTGTGGATTCCAGATATTAGGGTGAATAGACTTATCTCTCTAGCTTCCTTTTAAAGGATGCCTCCTATCCACTATATAGATTACTAAGCTTGCTTAAATTTGTTTGGGTGTGTGTGTGCACGTTGAATGCTTCATTTCTTACTTTTATGAACTTGATGTCTGTGTGTGTTTGTGCATGCTTTGTTTCTTTTAATTTTATGAATTCATGTCTGTGTGCTGCCCAGATTAAAAAGGCACTGAGAGGTGTCAAGATAGAGCTTACTCATAGGGAGCATTCCAGACGTTACAAAGTTGTCGGGGTATCCACTCAACCAACTAGCCAGATAACGTGAGTTACCGTACTTATGTCTTCTCTTTTCTGCGATATTAGTATATGGAATTATGGAATTAGCATCAGGAAGTAGATAGTAAACATTAGTGCCCATTCATCAAGCTGATAGGCATCTTTGGTTTTATTTTGTTTTGTTTTCAAGAGTTAGATTAAAAAATTGCAAAATAAAAGCATTATAGATGCTTCAAGTGAGTGGGGCATGGTTTATGAAAGATCTATATGAAACTTCAGCATGTTTGGTAAGTGAAACTTTCTTTAATATTTTAGAACGTTTAAACTAAGATTTGTGATTTTTTATGGAAGAGAGTAAGTAGAATGAAAATAGCGTGGATTGAATTTTTTGAGATGTATTGTGTGTTGGAATTTGTGAAAGTTGGCAGGTAGAATTGAAAGGTGGTTTGGGTAAAATTTTGAAATTTTTATTGGGTTTAATTATAATTGTTTTGGTTTGTGTCGCTTAAAAAATTATAGTTGTTCTGGTTTGTGTTTTTTTTTTTAATGTGAACTTAGGCAAAGGATTAGATGAAAATTTGTTTTTGAGAAAATATATAATTCTTTTGTAGTTTAATGAAAAGATGTTTGGATTGAAGTTGAAATTTTTTTAGAAATCAAATGCTCCCTTTTTTTTGTCTTCGATTTATCGGGAATCTGTCAGATTTTTTTGCAAATCAACCATACCTTTTTGTTCTTATTTATCTGGAATCTGTTAGAAACTACACTTTTTAAATGGATTCAGTTTGCTTAGCATGATGAGGCCTAAATCTAACAATGAGAGTGATTTAGTAGTGACTTGTTTATTTCATATCTGGTGGCTATGCTTAACTGCTGTATTCTTTAACTGCATTTGTATTTTTGTTGGCCACAATGACTGGAACCACTTACCAACATTGTTTGTTATTGTGTATCTCACTTCTCTTGCACTTCTTTTTGTTGCGATTTATTTTTTTCTGCTACATAATTTGAAATCTTTGTTTCCTTTTCAGGTTTACTCTTGATGACAAGAAAACAAGGATGTCGGTTGTTCAATATTTTCGTGACAAATATAATATTGTGCTTCAGCACTCGTCTTTGCCTGCCCTTCAGGCTGGGAACGATGCCAATCCTGTTTATTTGCCTATGGAGGTTGTCTTCTTACCATTGGAAGATTTTTCCATTGTTAAGAATTAGGCAGTTCTGTTTATAGACGTTTTTCTTTGTACTACAGCTTTGTAAGATTGTTGCTGGACAGAGATACTCGAAGAGATTAAATGAAAGACAAGTAACTAACCTTTTAAGGGCAACTTGTCAGCGGCCTAAAGAAAGGGAAAGTAGTATTGAGAAGGTACTTTCAATGTGTGACTTTGGTGATAGATTGTAGTCTTTAGCTTCAAATGATGGCATATTGATTCTGTATGAATGGAGACCTGCTTGTGGTAGTAATTTATTGATGGGTTTTCTTTTGTGATAGATGGTTACACTAAATAATTTCAATCAGATTGAACTTGTAAATGAGGAATTTGGGATTGAAGTAAGGGACAAACTTGCAGTGGTTGATGCTCGGGTTTTACCATCGCCAATGGTAATTTTGCATCTATGTTTCTTTCAGCTATTTTAGAAATCGTATATTGTCAAATCTAATTTATCACTTAATTTTTTGTAGCTTAAATATCATGATACTGGAAGAGAATCAAGGGAAGTTCCCAAAATGGGGCAGTGGAATATGATAAACAAGGTGACAGTTATTTGATTAGCTCTGGAAAATTGTGCTTGTTTAATCCATACTAAATGATGCTGGTATTGGAAGATGTCTGTTTTTTTTATTCGGTGTTGGGTAGGTGGGTGGGGGGCGGGGCATTAGCTCTTGCACTGTGTTGCACTTTGTATTTTGATAATAGAGCTCCAGCACTATTTAGTATGGAAGTTCTATGATTTCGTCTTTTATGTGAGCCTTTAAGCTTTTAATTTTCAAAGGTGACGTATTCTTGTATATTGTGAATGGACGTATTATTATTAATAATTTAGTTGAATTTCAATGGTGAAATGACATCACTTAGATTATCATTTGTAATGCTTCCATTGTAGAAAATGATCAACGGCGGTAGAGTAGACTTTTGGACGTGTGTGAATTTGTCTACACGTGTGAACAGGGATTTGCCATTTGAATTCTGTGATCAATTGATTAACATGTGCAACAGCAAAGGCATGGTATGGTTTCATGAATTACTTTCGAATGCATGATGCAAATGTAGAATGTTTGCTATTAATTTGCGGACGCTTATTCCATCTGCAAGGTTTTCAACCCAGATCCTTTGATTCCCATACGTTCAGCTCATTCTGGTCAAATCGAGAAGGCTCTATATGGAATTCATAAAGAATTGGGAGGAAAACAACTTCAGCTGTTGATAATTATTTTGCCTGATACCAGTGGGTCATACGGTGAGTAAGTTAATTGGTATTCCTATTTTATGACTAGAATTTGTTTCCTCCAATTAAACGATTCCTTGTTGCTTGCAGGGAAAATTAAACGAATCTGTGAAACTGAACTGGGAATTGTTTCTCAGTGCTGTCAGCCAAGACAAGCATCAAAGCTTAATAAGCAGTATTTTGAAAATGTGGCTCTCAAGATTAATGTGAAGGTTTGTTCTATCTGATGTCTGATTGTCAATTCTTATCAAATTCTTTGATGGTTTCACTTGATTTTAAAATTTCTAGGTTGGGGGACGGAACACTGTGCTACAAGATGCTATTCAAAGAAAAATTCATCTTTTGACTGATCGCCCTACAATTGTATTTGGTGCGGATGTGACACATCCACAACCTGGCGAGGACTCAAGTCCTTCAATTGCGGCGGTATGTTTTGTAGATTTCATTACACTTTTTTACTGAATTGTAATGGTTGGTTTACCTATTTGACACAGGTTGTGGCTTCAACGGATTGGCCGGAGGTAACCAGGTACAGAGGATTATTTGCTGCACAAGCTCACAGGGAGGAAATTATTCAAGATCTTTATAAATTAGATCAGGATTGTCAAAGGGGTCCAGTTCATGGAGGAATGATCCGGTAAGGAGCTGACATGTATAGTGCTTTAATACTTTTGTGGAAGTGTTTATTTCTTTGTTCTCATTGTCCATTGGTCACATTGTAGGGAACTACTTAAAGCCTTCAGGATTTCCACTGGGGTTAGACCCGAAAGGATTATATTCTACAGGTAGAATTGATGTTCGATCATGCAAAAAATTAGATCGTTTTTGCACTTTCTTATCTGATATTGTTTTATATTACTTTGGTGCAGGGATGGTGTCAGTGAAGGCCAATTCAGTCAAGTTCTGCTTTATGAGATGGACGCGATAAGGAAGGTATGATGATCTTGCTGAGATGTCAGCTTCAGAATGCCTTGCCAGTTGGTAATCAGAATGAATACTGCAAGGGCATAGAAAGCTCTCAAATGCATATTATGAACTCTAGTTTTGATTTTAATATAATAGTCTGGCTTTTTTTAATTATATATTGTGTTTGATACAATGATTTTATATTTTTGAACGAGTTGCAAGATCAATTCAGTTTCATCATTGGAATGATCTCACAAGTACTGTGTTGTTCTTGAGATGATCAGTTGATGCAACTCTCTAATTTGAAAGCATTCTTCTTCCAGGCCTGTCTCTCACTAGAGAATGGATACCTACCACCAGTTACCTTTGTTGTGGTGCAGAAAAGACATCATACACGCCTTTTCCCTGTAGATCATAGTAGACGTGATCAGATGGACAGGAGTGGCAATATTCTTCCAGGTTCGTAAGTTGTCTCCATATGGTCAATTATTGCTCCTTGCTTCTTAACCACAGTTGTATGAATCTCTGTGTCCAGGAACTGTTGTTGATACCAAGATTTGCCATCCAACTGAATTTGACTTTTACCTCAACAGCCATGCTGGAATTCAGGTAAACCTGGGTCATTATGTTGCTTAAATTTGAAACTCTTGGCTGAAATTAAGGCTGGATGCATACCCAGGAACATACATATATTCTAAAGAAATAAGTTGGTTTATCATTCTTATCTTATTTGCAGGGAACTAGTCGTCCAACACACTACCATGTGTTGTATGATGAGAATGGATTCAGCGCAGATGCATTGCAAATGCTTACAAACAATTTATGTTACACGTAATGTCCCTTTAATCCTCATTCAGTAAACTCTTCCTACTATGCATTATAAACATTTCTGCGTTGTTTATTTTGTAACTTCACTCAACATCCTTTTCAGGTATGCTAGGTGCACACGATCAGTTTCTATTGGTTTGATTTCCTTCCTCTTGCTTTCCCTTTTTATTTAAGTCGTGAATGCTAATTTCATCCCTCGAAATGATGACTACTTGTACAGTCCCTCCCGCATATTATGCCCACTTGGCTGCATTTCGTGCTCGATATTACATTGAAGGTGATTCATCAGAAAGTGGTTCAACCAGCGGGAATGAGAGCATAAGGGAGTTTCGGGCCCTTCCCCTCGTCAAGGATAACGTGAAGAATGTTATGTTTTATTGCTGAACTGGTAACCCTTTCTTTTCCGTGCTTATTTTGGATGATACAGCTCTTGGTAAAGCCCTTTTGTTTCGTACTTTTTGACAGTATGATGCCCTTACGGCCTGCTGTTGGTTCTTTGGTATGAAAATGGAGTACCCCAGGTCCCCAACCCATGCTTCATCAGTACGGATGCTTTTGGTGCTGTACAGAGTAAATAGATATACCTGAATAGGGGTGTCCATAGTTTTATATGTAAAGGATTATTGACTTAAATTCTCTTTTGGGCCATAACATTCGTGTTTATGTATAACTGCTGGCTTTACCATGCACTTTTGAACTCCCTTTAATTCTCTTGTGAGGATGTGAAGATCATTGCTTGTTTAGGTTTTTAACTTTATTTTTTTACCAGAAATTATTGGGGTTTCTTTTTCAATCATTGATGATTTTGTGGAGAGGATGAAGTAAAAACTGTTAAATAAACAAATGGACGAGGAAAAAAAAATCATAATTAATGGGGTAATGGAACAAAGGTTTGAAATTGTGTTCTTGGTTTGCCAAGTAGGCAATGGCAGGGGAAAGGTAGATAACTTTGTAAGAATGATTTGTTTCAGCTCATTCTCACTTCAGATGCTTCATTCAACTCCATAAATTGAATCAATTTGTGACGTTACATTTCAATGACATGGATCCCCCACGCCATCATGCAATATTTATTACCAAGTTAAATATATTATTTATCCTCATGTAGTGGTTTGGATTTAGAGATATTTGGGATGATTTGTAAATTGTAGAATAAAAATTGAATTATTTATTATATTTTGTATGAAAATTTAATAAAATTGTTTTGGAAATTAAAAAAGTTAAATTATTTATTATATTTTGTATGAAAATTTAAAAAAATTATAATAATGAGTTGCGATAAATTTAAAATTATCGTACTTTTTGTCATCTTCAGTCATATCTATTCACGTGGCCCATTTTAATTGGTTTTACATGTCAACCCATTAAATGAATAGTCTTGAATGAAAAATTACAGTGTTTAAGAAAAAGAGACAGAGTAAACCCGATTATAAAGCCTAGTTGTGTTTCTCTCAATTCATATCATCTTATCTCATCTAATCATTATAATTTTTTAAAATTTTTGCACAAAATAAAATAAACAATATAATTTTTTCAAATTTTAAAATAAAAATAATATTAAAAAAATATATTTTAATAATATTTTATTCAACTTTTAACTTTAATCTCAATTTATCTTATCTCATTTGCAACAAACGAGGCCTAAAAGTCTTTGGGTAAATTTATTTAGGCGTCGAAACCTCTCTGCATGATATGATATGTAGCAAGAATTCCTACTGAATAATTTCGAAGCTATGAAGTCAAGTTAGCTCTCTCCCCTCTCTCGTTCTCTTGAATATTTCATTGATAAAGACAAATTATACGCAACATTCACGTCCATGGGTCTTAAACCTTAAAAAAACACCGCAAATGGGAGAAGAAAGAAGATGGGAGAGGGAAGAAGAAGAAAAAGAAGAGAAATAAGAGAAGAAGAAGAAAGAAGAGAGAGCTGAGGAGATGAAAGCGAGGGAAAAATTAATGAAATGGGTAGTGTTTTTCAATGTATATATTAAGTTATTAAGTGATATGCAACCTGGCCACACACATATATATAAAGAGATGAATCCCGCTTGCACCCGTCCCCTGTGCGGGCGGGTTGCCCACATCTGGGATCCATGGAAGGGGCAGTGATAATCTTTGGTGGTAGAGGAGGAGGCTCAGAAGAATTTGGCTCTGCGTTTTTCTCTAACAAGGGTTGAATATTGCACCCAGTAAATTACATAGACCATGATGTCATATGGGGAAAAAAAATAAGGGATCAAGATAAGAAGAATATGCTGCAGAAGTAATAAACACAACAAGGTTGTATAAATGAAACCTACTATTAAACCAATAATCTGTGAGGATGTAATTTACAAACGTGCATTTCTATGAGGCTCATGAAGAAATATTCAGAGCCAGAGGCCAGAGGCCACAGGCCTATTGCAAGCCGTGCAATGAGAAGCAGTAATCTAAGTTCTAACAAGGAAACATGGTCTTGCCGATTGCAATAATATAAACCGGCAAGAGAATATAAAATGAAAAAAAGAATGCCAGAGTCTCAGGCCTTTTTCACTGTATGCTACAAAGACAAGAAGCTGCCAAGCAGTGATATGTGCATTAGGAAAGCAATCACGCTTATTACAATCTCCTTGTAAGGCTCATTTTGCACTGAACTGCTCTCACTTATCTGTCCAGCATTGACATATTCACTTTTCCCAGCACTTGTAGTTGCAGAGACATTTACTGACATTGAGCCTAATTTGATTAATTCAAAAGTGAGGAATTAGAGTTTGTTACAAAGTTGGGGGATCTTCTTGATTAATTTATAGATATGTTTCCCGATATGAGAATTTATTAAAATCAGCTCATGCCTTTCTTTAATGATTATGTTTTCAGTTCATATATTAAGGAAATTAAACATTTTACATCCGTATGGTGTCCAAAAGGCTCTTTACAGATGAGATCATGAAACTTACAGTCATAGTTAGCCCATCCTATTCGTTGACCAGCCAAATCATAAACAAATATTTTGTCTCTGAGGACAAGGTCTGCAAAATATTGTGATATTGTTATCTTAAAAGCACAAAAACAATCCAAAAAATAATAAATAAACTAGTTTAAGCACCAGGTAGTAAAAAAGAAGATTTGCAATAACTACAGTGAATCTAACAAATCAAATGTGAAAATTAGCCTCAATTGGGGGGGAAATGGAAAGAAGGGCAATGAAATTTTCCAGTGACATGCAAAAGCCAAATTAGAGCAGCTGATGCAGAAGCATGCTTATGTAATCGAAAGAGAATATCAGTATCTCATGCATACTATCATCTAAAACCAAAATAATATGCTTCAAAAGAAACATGATTTGACTTTAAGGTTATTAGGAACCGTTTAAGGTTTCAATATTTGACAGAATGTAAACATTTCAATTAAGTGGCGTCAGCCAAGGTCATCAATTAAAGAGAGATGCTTCATCCACAAATACATATCACAAAAGTAAACTCATAAATTGATGCGGCTTATTGTGATAAGTCAGATTGTAAAGTTCATTTTAGCATAAAGTAAACCTAACGTATCACATCAAGCCACATCGGTACATGAGTTTACTTTTGTGAGATTCCTTTGTGAATGTAGCACCTCTC
This sequence comes from Juglans regia, assembly GCF_001411555.2. Lineage (NCBI taxonomy): Eukaryota > Viridiplantae > Streptophyta > Magnoliopsida > Fagales > Juglandaceae > Juglans > Juglans regia. The sequence goes on along the minus strand of NC_049914.1, from coordinate 22,889,127 downwards.
TCAATTAAATCAAAGTTTCTTGTTAGTCTTCATACCTCCTAAAATTGTTATCCCTTGACCCTGTATTTTCTGTAATCCAATGCACCACACTGCAGAGCTACCCTGTAAAATGGATTCATCAAAATTAAAGATTAAAACCAGCAAGCCATCATTCAGCATACTGTGATAAGATAGAAACCGAACTACATATTGGGAGTGCTACAAAGCTTCATAGCTTGTTTGGGTTATTCAAAAGATACCACGGCCGTTGATTGGGTGGCAATAGTTGCGGCTAGATTCACACTAGGAAATATACAAGCAAGACATTATTTAAGTAGCCAGTATTAGGAATCTTATTTCAGTGTATAAAAGGAACAACTGGAATGCAAATAGCACTGCCAAGATGGGGTTACTACAGGACGTCAAATCTGGTCATGCAATATTCCTGATGCCATTAATGGATTTAAAGTGAGAGGCGAGTTGCACTGCATATATGCATGCTAATTTTCCCGCAAGTTTGGAGAAGGGAAAGAGTGGTTAAATAGTCATACTTAGAAGTTAACATTCTAAACATATTTTCAAAAGCCTGAAATAGAACACGGAGCCAAATAATCAAAGCACATGGAACTAATGGAAGGGAATGTTCAAAGGAATAGGGTAAATTGCTTCCCGCTCCAACTCACCTCTGATTTATATGCAAAAGCAAATATTCAGACCAATCCTCAACAATTAAAAAAAGAATAGGAAGATCAAAATTTCAAAACTCACAACGGAATTTTGCTGTAGGAGATAATCCTGAGGTCTTAGAATCATGGATGCGCCACCAGCAAAGTTTAAACTAACTTGAGGAAATACATCGGCGACACTGAATACAAAGTATGTGATAGTTCGGAGTTAAGATCATCTGAAAAGACTAACACTCTAGCAAGAAGGAACTGGGATGATATAAGCAGAAAGCAAACCTGGAGGTAATTAAATAACATTGATTTCCTTTGGAAAGAACTGGTTGTGCTGATTGTGAAACAACACTTGTTATCTGCATTATAAGAGGATCACATGCTTCAATTTGTTTTCCCAAATACATATATAATCACTCATGACCAAAAGCTATTATTTTCTCAACCATCCGAAAGACATATTAACAAGTAAAAGCTCTGCAGTCGTAAAATATTTCTCTCAAAAATAGCATACTAAGTAGTTTATTAAGCAACAAGAAATTTCTCAATAGAAACATACAGCACCGACGAAAGGATTGTACGCTTCTTCTGCAAGGTATGCCAAAGTTGTCCCAGAATCAACTATGGTTCCTCGGTTGCTTGATGTTGCAAATACCTCTGGATCAATGGATAATGTTTGGCCATTGACAGAAATGCTCTGAAGATTCAAATTATAATGAGGCCTGAAATTTTGAACAGACAAGTGATCAGTCAAACTGACTGCAGTCAAGTTTTATAGGATACAATCTTTCGAAGCACTTATTACAAAACAAAAATGGACAAGATAACAAAAACTTTGACATATTATATTTGAGTTGAAACCTACAAATGTTCAGGAGACCTACAGGCACTAGATGCTCCAAAGAAAACCTCTCCAAATTAAGAGTTCTGAAGTGGCTTTCTTACTCAGCTGCACTAGTTTTTTTTTTCCTTTTAATTTAAAATAAATTGTAAATAGATCAGGGAGTGTGCCCCTGCATCTCAAAGACAGCTATTTAATTTTCAAGCCAAGTAGTGCAGCTCAAGTGACTTTTTCAGAGCACTCCTTTTGGGGTGGGGTTTGGAGCTTTTGCTTAATGGGCTTCATATACTTCTTTTCTTCCAGCGAATAAACTTGTAGAAGAAAATTAAGAATCTGAGGTAAAATGGTTCGCGTGATCCAAGTTGGTTTGTCAGTTCAAAGTAATTCGTGATAGGTATCTGCCCCTTCTGTGTTTATCAACTCAAAATAAAGTTGGAAAGCCAGAGCTTGACTCTCACACTGATTTTAACACATCAATTAGCATCCCAATTCCCCAAGACAGATTCGGTTCACAGTTATTAACACTAAGACATCGTAAACATATTTTCGAAGCCATACACAAGGTTTTTCTAACCATCTTGCAAAGTTCAAGAATATTGTGGGTTGATATCCTTTGTCATAGTGAACTCATAAGATCAAGCCAACACACGAACTTGCTCAGGGCACTATCCAAGAGCATAGCAAGGACTACCTACCAACTGTTGGTACTGAACATAATGAACCAAATAAAATGAAAAAAAAAATGAGATCTTCTGAACATAAGGTGATAAAAGTTTTTAACAAAAAATACTCAAACCTACAAAGAAAGTCAAAACCACACCATCCCCATCTCCTTCAACTATTTGAGCCACATCTTCTTACCCTCCGGCATTTGCGATGCCCATGAGACCGTTTCCCTTTTTTAAAACAAACTTATTTAAGCAACATGGCAGCCAAATTCGTGAATATGCTAATCCTTTATAGCTTAAAATGGGGTCCCACCACAACGTGAAAAATCTAGGAATCTAATATTTTCAGATTTGTGAATTGAAAACATTACCAACAACTTACATAACAAAGATCCCTCAAAGCATAACAAACTCAAAGGAATGGAGAATCTTAATAATTACTAGTTACAATATACAATTAAAGGCAAACTATTACTTGGGCTGCACCTTTTCTTTCTATTATATATTTTCACCCAACCTTTCAGACAAGTCCCTGTGTTGATTTAAGTAAAGAAGAAACTTTTGAACCCCAAAATAGGCAACAATTTGCATATGTTAAACTGATGCGAACCATATGACCTCCAAGATACCATTACAAAGTTCGTGATGTTTCAACAATAATCTTCGTTGGCAATGATTAAAATAAAAAAGAGAGAGAGTGAGACACTCTTGCAGCAGTCCCTTTAAAAACTGTTAGAATCACAAGGATGATAAAGCACCATTGATCATAAATACAGAAAACTACCTGTCTCAATATCTTTCAATCATGGAAGCTGTGAAAAGTCATATACGTACAATATGTTTTGTATTGAAACCTATAAAACAAAATTTCTGAAAACGCATGAAGAAGTCAAGCTAAAATCCATGACTGTTTCTTCATACAATTTACATTTGTTGAAGATAACTTGGAGCAAAATAAAGTATTTAATGACACATTGCAGAATATTAGCTGCAGCAAATTATTTCTGAAGAAAAAGAACATACTGTGATGGGACAAGTGGACTGTAAACTATATTAGGCTCCACGATTTCACCGAACACCAATAAACCACCACCAGCATCGTCCCCTCTCAAGCAGTGGGAGAATACTTTTGGTGCCACTCCCCGTGAAGAAAGTTGTGAGATGACAGACATCTCCTGTTGTCCAAACCCGAAGATCCCATCAACTGCTCTATCTGATTTTGTCAAGTCTCCTGTCTGCGAAGTGCTACACCTGTTTCATGATCCACTACCTGAGGCAATGACTACCAAGCTCGTACCATATACCAAAAAAGAATACTACTTAGTCTCAAAAAACATGATGGCTCACCCAAAAACAACAGGAGCTGAAGAATTTGTGGTCACTGAACCCCCAAGAATTGCGTCGAAATGCATCAAGTCTGATACATAATAGCCCAATGTCCCACTGCCATCTCCATACTGGAATGCGTATGCGCACTGATTGTTCTGACTAGAGCAAGTGGCATCTGATGATTGAACTCCAACACTGCATCTCTGGTCTGTACAAGAGATCAATGAAGCTGTTGATGAGCTCCCAGGATCGAAGAATTCGAGCTGAATCTGTAAGAAAAACAAGCAACTGTATTGAAAATTCATAGCAGTATATTGCTCCTATTGTGGGACGTAACCATATAAAATAAAGAATATGAGTGAGGAAAAGTGATACTTGGAGTCCACTCGTTTCGGGGCAACCATTGCAGCCGCTACAACTAACCCACAAAACATCACTTCCCGTATCAATCTGCACATAGAATTCTCTTGGAGGGGAACCCAATTGCACTTTGGTGAAATAAAGCCTATTATAAAGGCACAAATCAGTCAAATTTTGATGAAAAATCTCCTGCAAATTACAGAGAAACACAGAGAACCGAAGGCAAACCAAAAATAAGCGAAAGAAAGAGGGAAGAAATAGTAATAGAAGAGAATGAGTTTTTGTACTAAGAACTAACGCACACAAGAAAGGGGGAAAGGAAAAAAAAGGAACCAATAGAGAGAAGAATTTACAAATTTAGAAACTGAAAAACTTGCACTATATAAGAAGCAGATAAGAAATATATAAACAAACGTAGAACATCAGAATCCCATCAATAAGAAAACCGACAAAAATAAACAACTCAAAATGATAGCCCATGCTCCAAAATCAATCAAACCCACAGAAAATCCAAACTCGCTCCAACACCATCGCATCAGAAACAAAAGACACTACGACATGAAACACCACCCATAACTCAACATCCAAAATCATATTAAGAAAAAGCACGCGCGCACACATGTCTATCAAATAATTACCCGACGATGTACGGATCGTAGGTACCCTGGACGGGAAAATCGATGACACCACCAGAAGACGACTGCAACATTCTTCCATGCCTGGCCATGTCCCGAGCCCTGAGTTCGCTCAATTCGACTCGTTGGCCAACCGGAAACGCTCTCTCCAGCTTCAGAGTCGCCGGGAAGCCGCACATAACCAAAGCAGCAGGCAACAGCGCCACCGCGATCAGAATACCGGCGGTAATAGTCACCGCCATTTCTAGCAGCTCTCTCTCTCTCTCTCTCTCAGTTTTTCTCCTAATGGCAGTCACATATATATATATATATATATATATAATATACGTAAAAGAATTTTTCAACGGCGAAATTTAAATTATAAATTCAGCATAGAAATAGGAGGCAAGGATTGAAGTCAGAGTTATTCATCATCTTTTCGTGAGAAGAGTTCCAGAAAGAGAGAGAAGAGAGAGGAAAGGTACGGCACAACAGCCCATAACAGAAGTTTAAAAAACAAACCTTAAGAGAATTAGCCTTGGTTTCATCATTTTCATCTTTAAAATTTGATGAAAACTATATATTTTTCATAAATCAAAAACCTTCCCATCCATAACTCCACATTGGATTAACCATTGGATTCATCAAAATAATAATATAATATTATATTTTTTATAAGAATATTTTTAATTTATTTTTTTCATATTTTACAATTGCAATAACTATATGTTAATTAATAATTTAATTTGATACTTAAATTATGTTTCCCAACTTAAATATATTGTGGCTCAAAATTGGAAAATAATAATTTAAGTAAATAAAATAATAGTTATAGAGTGTGAATAATGAGTCTTTAAATTTGAAGATGAATTAGAATGTATTGTAGCTCAAAGTTTCAGATTTTAGTATTTGGTGAATCCAATGCAGTGATTTTAAACATAAATTCATCAAATTTTAAAGATTGAACTCATTTGATGAGTCCAATACCAATGCTCTACTTCGTATTACTGTTTATAATATTAGATTTGATACTCATTATTCTAATATACCACACATTATATTTTTTTATTATTTTTTTAATTTTTAATTTTATTCTTTATAAATTTATTTATTTTTTTATTTATCATCCATACACTATATATTTAATAAGAAAAAAATAATAATATATAATATATAATACAAAAATAATAAATAAATTTTTTCTTATAACCTACACACAAACATATATAAATATATATATATTTATATATGTTTCTTTCCTTCTGTCCTCGTGTTTGGTGAACTGCACCATCAAGCTCCTTTTTCTTTTTCTTTTCCCGGAAAATACAATCATGCGCGTACTTGCTACGCCTTTTTTCTTCCTTTTATTTGTATTTCTTTAATGATATTCTTCTTTATCAAAGTTGTTAACATATTAACTTATGTAGTGTATGACATGATATCTTATAAAAATGGTATTTCTCAATTTCTCTTGTTCATTTTAGTTATAAGAGTTTGTATTTTATAATAGGATTTCAAGAATTTGATATTCTCAATTAAGAAAGCCGAACATATCAAATGGACAAAGAAATTCTATAAAAATAAACTGATAAATTGACGTAAGTTAATGTGGTACGTTAGATTATAAAACTATTTTTATTATAAAATAAATCTAACGTATTATATAAAATCATATAAAAAAAAACTTGATTTTGACGTCCTAAACAGTTAAAGCCCTAAAAAGGAAAATGATAAAAAAAATATAAAAATATGTTGGCCTAATATTCCATGTAGATATTCCTAAACCAGTACTGTCTATATCCTAAATTTGAAATGCAAGACAAAAATATTCATAACTTTGGATTTTAGTAATTAGTGCCTATTTTCTTTTTCTTTTTCTTTTTAGCTGTTAGTGCACCCATCCTAAGTACACCACAACCATATATTATAAGCTATAATAATTTTGAGATGAAAATAGGTTGTTGGTGCCGTACGCGTTATAATAATAAAAGTAAACGAATTAAAACGGCATGTAGTTTGATTGATTCATGATTCACCTCCATCTTAAATGAGCTTCTCCCAATTGGTAGTGTGATACGATTTTACTATACTTCAGTCACTATTTATTCTTATATTTTATATTTAACAATTTTTTTATAAGATATAAAATAATAAATAATAACTGATGAGAATAATTATTCACATATATATACGTGTATGCTTGTTTCTGTTGGAGTCATTTCCAAGCATCAATTGCTTCTTCTTTTTCTTTTCATTTAGTAAAGCTTCCTTCATAAATCAATGGTTGTTAGAGATTCTCACAAATAAATTAAAATCTTGATATTCTTTTATATTAAACTCATTCTTTCTTTCCCATAATTTTATTTTTGTGAGTAATGTTATTCATCCTAGATTTTATCATTCTAATTATATTAGTTGATATGACATTTAAAACAGTGTTACTAGAGATGATACATTTTATTTTTAATTATTATTTATTATTTATTATTATCAATTATAAACGTTAATACGGTACATTTTACGATTGTTCATTTAAGTGGTTTATGCATAAAGTCATACTCGAAGTGTTACTACTATATTAACGGCTCATTTGGATTTAGAAAATATTTTATCGCATCTCATGATTATTATAATTTTTTTAAATTCTCACATAAAATATAATAGACAATTCAATTTTTTTAATTCTCAATTTAATTTTTTCAAATCTCAAATCAATAATAATATTAAAAAATAATATTTTATTTAACTTTTAATTTTTATCTAAAATTATCTTATTTTATCTCACTATTCAGATCAACCCAAAATACGATAGAGAAGATAAAATTTAAAATAAAGAACAAAATCTGAACACAAATGCATTGCATGCTTTGGATTAAAAAAATCTCAAAAAAAGTGTCAAAATAATTTTTAAATGAGTAAAGAATAATGATCCAATCACATTACTAGTGAAAATGATTGAGAGTGTTTATAAACAGTAACCAAACCTGCCCTGATGAGCTTTTGAATGGGAATAGCAAAAGTACAATTTCGTACGTGGAATGATAGAGCAATAAAAAGGTATCAATATTGAGAGCTCTTCTTATTTATCAGACAATTTTAAGTGTCGGTAGAAAGTGAAGTTTTGCTTTGACCCTACCAACATCACTTTCCTTAACCCATAACCCAAAAACACTTAATTTTGACATTTTATATTTTAATTTTTTTACTTAATAATTAAAAAAATTATCTATTAGTGTATTGATATATTTTTTAAAAATATTTAAAAATAATAAAAAAATATAAATAAAAAAATAAATTTATACTAGTGGCATGCCCAACCGTAATGCTAGCGGCGGCCTGGCACTAAAGTCTCGTTTATTTTCAGAGATGAGATGAGATTAAAGTTAAAAAGTTGAATAAAATATTGTTAGAGTATATTTTTTAATATTATTTTTGTTTTAAGATTTAAAAAAGTTGAATTGTTTATTTTATTTTATATTGAAAGTTGAGAAAGTTGTAATGATTAGATGAGATGAAATGAGATATTTTTTCAAAACAAACGAGACCTAACCATTCTTTCCACTTTATCAGAACCCAATGCACAATTATTTTCACATTTTACTTTCCATGCCTTCTTCCATAAAAGCAAAATGCAGTCCAACTTCTTTCTCTTTTACTTTCTATAAATAATTGCCAAAAGATGACCCAAAATCAAATATATATGTTTAAAGCCAAAGCTGGTCTTGCCTTTTTCTTTAAATGGTGAGTCTACCCTTAATGCTCTCTGAATTTTTACAGTGTACACATATTTTAGTGGCATGATTAGTATGGATAAATATTTATACAAATTAGTAAAGAGTAAATACACCCAAATTAATTATTAGTTATTTTATACATGAGAGAAAAATACTTTTTTTTAAATAGGATTAACATAATTAAAATAATAAAGAATAATTCATAGATGTTAAAGAAAAATAATTAATTTATTTTAAAATGTCATTGTTATAATTTAATTCATAGATTAAAATAAAGTCTACAAATCAGGCTTGGATAGATACTTTATAGTGGTGGCATTGTTGTAATTTAGACTGCTGGCCGCAAAAAAGAGCAGAAGTGGGCAAAGTAGTAGCCGAAGAAGCCTTAAGGCCTAAGGATTAGGGTTTCATCATGTGTTTAACCTTTTAAATGTTATTTTATTTGAAAATATTCATTAAAAGTTGTTGGATGTTAAAAATAATGAGAAGTTCGGCTCATCGATCATTATTTATTCTTATATTTTATAATTATAATTTTTTTTATAAAATATAAAATATTTTTTTATAAAATATGAAGTGTGAAATAATAAATAATGATTAATAAAAATAATTTTTTAAAATTAATAATTGAGTGTAACCATGACAGATGGCTTAATATATATTAGTAATGATAAAGTGAGAGATATATTTCTTGTTATTTTTTTATTTTTTGGGTTTCTTTTTGCCCCTCCATTATCATCAAAATATCTTTGAGCACCAAACCAATAATTGCATCCTATACGAGAAATATGTGCCCCCACAAAATATTGTCATTTATGTATACTTTAAATAAAATTGACAGCATGTAATTGTTATATATATATATATATATATAAACTTAAATGTCTTGGCTTCAATAGTACTTGGATTTATTGGATTAAGGAGTGTATCACTACAATCTCATATTCGATAGTCATCAATGGAAACCCCCATGATTTTTTTATCCTTCAAGAGGCTTTAGGCAGGGGGACCATTTCTCCCACTTTCTCTTTATAGTAGGTTCAGAAGCTCTCTCCAGGTTCATACTAAGGCAGGAACAAACTGAGTCTATTAAAGGTGTTAGTATCTGCAGGAATGGACCTTCTCTCTCACATCTGTTGTTTGATAATGATCTAATTCTATTTGGATCTGCCAACTGTAATACTGCTTCAGCCTTTGCAAGAACACTTAATACTTATTCTCAATGGTCGGGGCAAAAACTCAAAGTCCTCCATTCAGTTCAACAACAACAGTAGACAATAAATCAAAAGAGATATCAGGAATATTCTTCATTTCAAGATCTCCTCCTCTAAGATTAAATATCTAGGAGTGCCTCTCAACTCTGGCAGTCCAATGAAATCACATCTTAGTGATATCTTGGTTAAAACTCAAGAAAAACTTGCAGGATGGAAATCAAAACTCATTTCTCAAGCCAGGAGAACCACACTTATCAGAGATGTAGCAAGCACAATACATTCTTATACTATGGCCACAACTTTGATACCTGTAAACATGGCAAAAAAAATTGATCGTGTATTGATGAGGTTTTGGTGGGGATTTGAAACTCACAAGAAACACAAATATACTCCCAAAGCGTGGTCTTCTATTTGCCTGCCCAAATCTATGGGAGGCTTAGGTATCAGGCTCACATCCCACTTCAATAAAGTTCTTGTTGGCAAATTAGTTTGGCATCTTATCAGTAATGAAGCAAGTGCATGGAAAACATCAATTTTGAACAAATATATGACACACAATGACTGGGCGACTATTAAGGCCAAAGCCTCAGATTCAAGATTTTGGAAATGCCTGATAAAACAAAAGGATTTCATCTTGTCAAGTGTCATCATTTAGATTAATAATGGCACTGCTACTCATGTGTGGTCTGACCCTTGGCTCCCTCGGCTACATCCTTCACTCCCTACACCACAAAGTCAAGGTACACATCAACATCCAAATCTTAGAGTTGCTGAGTTAACACTTGAAAATCCTAGAAGATGGAACACGCTCCTTTTGAACACTGTTTTCACCTGCAACAATTGCAGCAATACAAAGCATTCACCTTTCTCAATATCAATTCCATAATATCATGGATTTGCCCAAATGGAAATATCACTCTTCAGGTAATTATAGTGTAAAGTCTGCTTATGCAGCTTTAGTTCTCAACACAAATACAAGCACACATGATGTCCCATGGAAGAATTTGTGGGCTGTTAAATTGCAGGATCGATTGAAACTTTTCCTATGGAAATTTACAATGAAATCCTTCCCACTAAACTATCTCTCAATCACTATCTTCCACTAACAGAAGATCAGGTTCTTTGTCCTCTTTGTCATATGGAGAATGAAAATCTGGATCACTTTTTCCTCAATTGTACTTTCTATAGAATTTTGTGGAGAAATGCCCCATGGCCACTTGATATAACTTGTTTCAAGCAAGCTAGAATCAGGAATTGGGTCAATATTATCCTAAACCCATCAGACAAATTAAAGATCCCTGCTTCTGAAGCTTATAACTTTCAGCTTTTCTTTATATTAGCTATGGATAACTTATGGTTTATAAGGAATCAAATCACACACAACATTGCAAACCATACAATCCACTACTTCATAACAAAAACGCAGGATCTATATAGAGAACATGACAAGGCCTGGGAGTTGCAGTGCATAGAATCACATCATAGTTGGAGTCCCCCTCAATCTGAGGATACCTTTGCCATCACCTTTGATGTGGCAGTTAGAAACGATAGAAGCACTTCATTAGCAGCATGCAGAAATAGTCAATACACATTACAATTTGTTGTAGCACGCTACAATTGGAGTGTTGATCCAAACATCGGGGAAGCAATGGCTGCCTTCATAGGTGTCCAAGAAGCATATACAAGGAAGATTACTAAAGTTGTTTTTCAAGGAGACTCTCTAAATACAATACAGTCTATCAATAATCCTCATAAGGCCATTAATTGGGAAACAGAGGGGGTAGCTCGAGACACTCGATTTCTGCTTCAAGACTTTAAAGCATGGCAGGCAGAAAAAATACATCGATCTCAGAATCGATGCGCGCATTCGATTGCGCAATAGGCTCATTTCAACCTAGAGTTTGGAAATATCCCACTCATCAAAATACCCACTTGTTTGCTAGAATTTCCAAGTGGAAAAGACCCACTGATTGTAACATATTAGCTTTCAGTTTCTGTGCTTTATGTTTCTGTGTTGTAATAATCTGGTTTGCTTTTGTGCTGTAAGAACAATTTTAGTTTTTGGAATGAATCAACTACTTGTTGAGAAAAAAAAAAAAGAACACAACTCATTTTTTTTTTTTAATATGGTATCTCACATTTTTATTTATTTAAAAAGAGGTATACCATTTTTCTTGCAAAGACCTCATTGAAGGATACCATAATCATAGAAAGATAAGCCATGATGCTTCATAAGTTAAAAAGAAGAAAAAAAGGAAGCAAATTACAATTACAAATGGTTAAAAAAAAAAAGAGTATCTCTTAATCATTTAACCAACTATAACTTCGTGTATGTTTGGAATTGTGGTGAGTAATATAAATGTTAGTTTTAGGATTTTTAGTTGTAGAGTTTAAATAATAAGCTATGATAATAAAAAAAATTATTAAATGTTTAGTAACTATATGTCTAAAATACTTTCAAACATATTATATTTATTTGAAAACAATATAAAAAAAGCATTTTTTTATAAAAGGTCATTTGATTTTTTAAATATTATAACTATATCCTTAATAGAACTCAAATCTTATAATCCAATAAGTTATAGCGAAGAAAAAAGTCTAATAGGATTTTCAGCAAGTACAATAAAAAAAAAGTATCATTTAAAGGGAAAAATTGTAATTATCTTAAAGTTATAAGAATATTTTTGTTCATTAACAGTCTTTTTTAAAATTCTACATTATCCAAAAAAGAACTTTTGATACTTTTTCTAAAACGTGTTTTTAAATTTTTTTAAGATTAAAAATTATTTTAATATGTAACAACTAAATAATCTAATTTCAGCTTTTGAGATTATTTAAATACTTTTTATGACCCCTAATGCAACTCCAAATAAACCCTTCACTGAGCAGAATCATTGGTTAAAAACAAGCTCATAAAAGCTCTATTTTTTTAACAATTATTTTTACCCAACAACCTTAAAACGATACACAAACAGATGAAAGGCAGTGTCATAACATTGGATAATCATAATATCGTAGATCCAGAGAAGCCTGAAATGTTGACAAAATAATTGTAATACTCGAACTCGTTTACGATAAGACTTTTTTTTTATTACATGTAACACGACTTTATATTCCAATTATATATATATATATATATATATATATATATATATATATATAGTAGTTGTGATGATCTTGAAAGCCGAGAAAAAAAAAATTTACTTCTTATACCCTTGCATGTTTGGTCAAAAGATTTTCGGAATCTTTTCATATAAAAAAATCTGCATAAATGAATGGAATTTAATTGTCATAAATTGATTAATTTTATTCTTAGTTTGAAACGAGTAAGTACTACACATCTTATTGCCAAATGAGAAGTCATACGTATACAAAGAGTTTTGATAAAAGTATTTTTATAAATTGACGTGATTTCACGTGATCTGTTAAAATTATTTTATAATAAAATTAACTTTATAATTTCACATACTATGTCAAGACATTATATTTAATAAATTTACTTTTATAAAATTTATGCACAGTCATGTATCATTTTTTAGAGAAAGGAAAAAGATACACATCTATATAAAATGAAAAATATTAGTGGAATCCTTTAAACTTATCATTCAATTGTACCGCTGATGCATCTTAATTTTTTTTATTTTTTTCTTAATAATTAAGAATATTAAAAAAACACTTAAAAAATATAAAGAATAAAGAATAAAAAAATTTATAACTAACAATATACGAAGCGGTAAACGTTGACTTGCGCGGTCCGCTAGCATCATCCATATAAAATATAGTAGCGTGTGCTCATCAAGTTATGACGAACATCTCACTGGAAAATGAGTTTGGCAGTATTTATGCATGACACCGGTTTTGTTCAGTTGACATTAGATTCTCTCTAGTTTATTTTCAAAAAACTTTTCTATTTTTTTCATTTTATTTTATTTAATTATTATAAATTTTTTAAATTTTTATACAAAATAAATTAAACAATTCAACTTTTTTAAATCTTAAAATAAAAATAATATTAAAAAAATATATTTTAATAATATTTTATTTAACTTTCAACTTTTATATAAATTCATTTAATCTCATCTGTAAAAATAAACGAGGATGTTGTATTAATATCCCAACATAAATAGCATCGAAAAAACCTTGATTGTGACACATCTCGCGATATTAGGTTGCGTTTAGTTTCTAAACTTAGTTGAATTCAGTCTAATTTTAAACTGATTCTAATATCTAAACACTCAACTCTTAAATTATTAAACTCATTCCAACTCAAAACCTTTTTACACGTGAAACCTACAATCTTTTTCAACTTAAAATATTTTTATACGTGGGATCCATAATTTTTTTCAATTTTCTATAAAAAATATTAAACTCATTTTAATATCCAAACACATTTTAAACTCAATTTAGATGGATCTCACATAATTTTTTCTATTATTCAACTCATTATTATTTATAAAAAAAATTCAATTCAACTAAACTCAACTCAACATCTAAATGCACCTTAATGATTGTGTCCATTGCAAAACTAACTAATTGGAGGGATCATTATATACACAGGCCATCGCATTGTAATGGTGAAAGGTCGATTCTAGACTGGAATATAAATTGGACCATGCTAGGGAACCGAGAATGGTATTTCTGTATTGTACTGATAAGCGTAAATATATATATATATATATATTTGTTTTTATTTTAATTATTTTAAAATATCTTTATATATTTTTAAAAAATAAAAAAAATATCAATTCACTAATAATCAATTTTTTAATCATTAAATCAAAAAATAAAAATTATAATCGATTAATTTTATCAGTCTAAATAACATTTTTTTATCTATATTACAAGTATTGAAACCTTGACTACTCATGTCATCATCTAAGATTTTTTTATTTTTATTTTTTAACATTTGAGGATGGGGTTTCGTCCCAAAAATTAATCTATTAACTTAAGCTATATATGTGTGACATTTGTTTGCGTATTAACATAGCGATAAATATTATTTATAATGATGTTCACTTTATTATAGGTGAGAAATTAAATTAACTCGTAAAATTAGCTTTCTTGTTTACCCAACAACTACCTTAAATAATAGACAAGCGGGTAATTAAATAAAGGACAATATCATACATGCATGACATCGATGGGACAAACGTGTCGTTAACGTACCCAGTAAATTAATTAAGCTTGAAATGTTTGACAAACTATATATATATATATATATATATATATATATATATATCTTGTGTTGGTCTGGTTTGAAATTTCTCCCCATGCCAGATGTCTCTCGTGTATTTTAATTTCCATGTTTGGTTAATGCCTTTCCCCACAAAAGTTCATGATTGCGACCTAATATATATCATATATGTAACGGTCGTTTTAATCTAGATTTCACAATACAAACATTATAATCATCCAGATGTATAGATCTAGTTGGAGAAATTATTTTCTTCACCCTTTATTCGTTATTTTTCGGGTGACGAAATTGGGAAAAAAACAAAAACAATGCTACTATTTGTTCTAAATCTTGACATTCTCATCAATCAATCACTCTTGATGATGTGTGATACATTTTAAATAATTTCTTTTAGTTTTTTCAATCACTTAAACGGTAATCGAATAAGACCTCTTCATCTGTTTTCATAATTTATCATCTTTCATTTAATTATTATAAATTTTTTAAATTTTCACATAAAATAAAATAAATAATTTAATTTTTTTTAAATCTTAAAATAAAAATTATATTCTAATAATATTTTATTTAACTTTTAATTTTAATCTCAATTCATCTCATTTTATATTATCTATAAAAATAAACGAGACATAATTGAAGACGACGTACAACTTGTTAGAATGAATAACATCCTTACTCTTTTAAAAAAATCAAAATTTAGAATTAATGTGATTAGTATTATGATATGAGAAATGATAAATGCAATCTTGAGTATACAAGTACATTGTAATTAATTTAAAAAAAAAGTAAATATAGGATTCATATAAAATAAAAAATAAATTTTTAATAATAAATTCTATTCTTTTTTAAAACGATTGTATAATACTTACATACTCTAAGACTATATGTAGCATTAAATTTAGAGTAAATATAGATAGAAGTTACTATTAAAAGTATCTATTTTACATATATAATGTGGTATCATGTAGATCACATATCTCTCTAAGTGAATATTATAAACAATTAATTAGAAATAACTATACAATAAATATGAAATATATATTACTATAATAACTTCTCTCTAATATTACTATTAAATTTAACTCTCCTCTAGTTGATTGAGTAAAAGGTAGGTGGCTTGTGGACAAGAAATACCAGAACAAGTATTGTCTCACCTACTAATTATGCTCAACTTTTCTTGCAAGAGATATGCGTCCAGATCCTCACGAGGAGTTAACGCGCGCGCACACATATAATTAAGAGTAATGTCATAGGGAAGTTATTATAGTAATATATATTTTATATTTATTATATAGTTATTTTTAATTGATTATTTTTAATATTTATTTAAAAAGATGTGTGATTTAGATGATATCACATTATGTGTATAAAATAAATATTCCTAATAATAACTTCTACCTATATGTATTCTATAATTAATTACCTATAATGCTAAACCCACATATGAATTGTCCGGAGGATGGTCACCTTTTTTTATTTTTTATTTTACACTTAATGAATAAGAAAATATTTTTTAATAGTCTTATAATTTTTAAAATGTTTAAGAGGATAAAAAATATATGAAAAAAATGATTAAAAAAAGGCATTTTGCCTTATCGATGAGAACTCTTGGGTGCAGCACGACTCTATAATTACATTATTAATATTAGATATAATTATGAGTTATATAAATATTGTATTTTGTTTTTTTAAAAAAATTTATATTTATTATTAAAAAATTAATTTTTTTATATAAATATCATATTTACTCTTTTTTTAAATAAATTTACGGCGTTTACATATTCTAAAACTGTAAATATATAAGCATGCACTAGAGTTGCTCCGTTTGAATTCAGAAATAAGTTAAAAGATAGTTTGTGAATAAAAAAATAAAATATTATTATTAGTTTGAGATTTAAAAAAATTTTAATTATTTATTATATTTTTTATAAAAATTTAAAAAGATTATAATAATGAGATGAAATGAATTAATGTGAGTTTTGAATCTAAACCCGTACTGTATATGTTTGGCCTGCAATATTTGTCACTTCTCACTTACACAAAAAGACAAAACCCATGCGCTCTATAGATCCAAATTGTCGCAACATATATATTTTTTAAAGAAATCCTAATTACTAATTTGATTTTAAAAATATTCTCAAGAACCTGATGATATTGAGAATCACATGAATACTGTTTAGTTAGCATGATTAATCATGATCAGTGGCATGCAGTGCTTTATATATATATATATATATATATATATATATATGGGATTTGATCCAAAGTTATAAATTAGGTTAATGGGATTTGGTCCGAAAAGAATATACAAAACCAGATCAAAAGGCAACAAAAACAGAAGTATTGATCATATCAAGTTGGCCAGGTCGTGACAGCCACTTGCTATATACATGAACTTGATCCAAACATATATAGCTCATGAAGCGGCGCATGTGCGACAAGTTGCCGCTAGCTAGAAAGGTAAGTTGCATGTCGTCATGCATGTATCGTTCGATTGAGCTCCATGCGCGTACGTACGAAGTCATGACATGTATATATATAGAATGGATGCCTATATATCTGAAGAAACTTCCTGCATCGATCCATGTTCTAATTTCGGCTTTTGAGAGTACCTCTCTCATGAGTCTCTTGCATCGATCATGTGGTCCTGATCTTATATATCTGTGCATGCTTGCATTTGTTTGTTTGTTTGTTTGTTTGATTTTCAGATAACTGGCCAGAAGAATTCCATGTGAAAATAAGAACTACGTACTATTTGAAATGGTTCCCTCCATCAGACCTTAATTTCTTTCATTAGCTTGTTTTTATTTTGAAAAATATTACTGTTATTCATTCTTTATTTTATCGATCGATTCTGCTGTCGATATAAGACATTTTATAAAATCACTAAAAATTGTCATATAAAATATATATTATCATTCTTTTAACTTAAAGAAATACTTACTAAAATTGAATACAAATATATATATTTTTTTTTCATGTATAGCATTATTAATTAATGTTACTAATATTTGGCTGAAAAAGCTAACTTTTATAGCATTTAATGAATGATGTCTGTAATGGACACAAGTGTTTGTTGTGGCCATTATTGGATGCATATCTCATCTGCGCCTTCTTCGATCCTTCGCCTCTGCTCTGCTGTGCTCTCCTCTCTCTACTTGTTTCAGGGTTTTAACTTCTTGTGTGTGTGTGTGTATATATATATATATATATATATATATATATATATATATATATATATATATATAGAGTAATACTATATATAATTATGTAATGCATAAGTGTTATACAGTCGTTTTAAAAAAGAGTGTGATTCATTATTAAAAAATTAATTTTTTTTTATATGGATTCTGTATTTATTTATTTTTTTCAAAATAACTATACGGTGTTTACGCGCACTCATAACTGTGACTATCATTTTTCATATTTTTATATATATATAATATATATATATATATATATATATATATATATATATATATATATATATATATAGTTGAGCTTGGTAACGCAATCCAAGGCTTTGTGCATGGGACATATTTGGAAATCTATAGTTGGGCCCATTTAAGGCAATCCAAGTCCTTCATGGGCTACATCCCATGCAGTTGGTAATTGCAAAATGGGTGCTCTTTAAAGCAAATATATAGGGTAAGTGTATTGGTAGTGGTCTACTTATTTTTTAATTAAAATTTGATTAGAAAATTTATTTTTTTAAATTTAGTTAGTTATTTTTCAATAACATCGAGTAATAAACTCTTTAAATATATCATTATTCTATTAAAATATTAATTTTGACATTTTCATTAATTTTAATTCTAATAGTAATTGAAATATTTATTTGTTATTATAAAAGTGGACATTAATTTTTTGATAATAACAACTGATAATAACAACTAAAATTAACTGATAATAATCAACATTTTCACATTTATTTCTTATGAAATTTACAGAAGGAACTCTAAAATTAACCAGTGGTGGGTACCGTTTCCAATCCAACCAACAGTGATTGAAAACGCTACCAAAAAACAGTTGTGTTTCCCATATTCTTTCCAGAAACCAAACATGGATGTATGAGAAAACCATACTGTTTCCAATCCAACCACCAGTGGCAGACGATTGTATGAGATGTTGGTGTGCTTCGTTTTTGGCATATCTATGTCAAGTTTCTGTGTTGTGAGAGAAACTGTTTTACGGAGAGAAACTGCAGCGCGTGAAGTTAAGTTTCGTTTGAATTTAAAGAAGAGTTGTGAATAATAGTGAGATGAGTTGTGAATAATAATAAAATTTATGAGTTAAAATTACTTAATAATAATGAAATTAGTTAAAATGAATTGAAATAAATAGAGATAAACTAAGAATACAAGTCTCAACTCATCTCATTGAGATTAGTTCCCACTATAGATTTATTGTGCAAGTCTCAAGTGGGAAGAGAATAAAATATTGTACAAAATGATTTGTCCAGCAATTTTGGCTTATTACATTTGGCCAGTCAAAAAGAAGATAGTTAAGTTTACTTTGTTTGTTTTCGGAAATTAAATGAGAGTTTTTTAAATTAAAATTAAAAGTTGAATAAAATATTATTAAAATATATATTTTTAATATTATTTTTATTTTAAAATTTGAAAATTTTGAAAAAATTAAATTATTTATTTTATTTTATATAAAAATTTGAAAAATATGTAATGATTATATGAGATGAGTTGAGAATTTTTTTGAAAACAAACGAGAAAGAAACTAGCCACATCTTGGCTACTATTTTGAAAAGGAAAAATTGTTCTTTGTTTTATTTTTATCGTTTTTAGTTAATTTTCAGTACTAAACCAAACCATCTTACAATCCAAATAGGGCCTAAAATTAGTGTTCAGGAATGAAAACGTTTATTTTTTAAAGTCGGATTGTAATATGTAGGGCTGAAAAAAAAAATAGAAAACTAGTGAATATGACTGAACCAGTGTGTTCACCGTTCGGTTCGGTCCAACACGGGTTCCAA
This sequence comes from Juglans regia, assembly GCF_001411555.2. NCBI lineage: Eukaryota > Viridiplantae > Streptophyta > Magnoliopsida > Fagales > Juglandaceae > Juglans > Juglans regia. Next base: position 22,869,530 of record NC_049914.1, on the reverse strand, counting down.
TTTTGCAAAACAGGTTCAAAACCGATCTAGTTCTGACTTTGTTTTTTATAACACCAGATCGAACTGGATCGATTTATATATATATATATATATAATTTTTTTATTTTTTAATTACATACAAAATATATGATTTTTATATTATATTAATATATATTATATGCTAATGTAATTAATATAATATCAAAGTTTAAAATCTTATTATTCATGTCTAATAATCTAATAACATAAAATTAATATAATATAAAATTTTAATCTTAAATATATTCATTAACATTAAGTTATTAATATAAACATACTTTTGATATATATATATATCAAGAATAAATTAATTTTATGGCATAATAAATTACAATATATATTTTTTTTATAAATACATTTCTACGCATTTGATCATATGTATTAAATATGTATTTTTAGTTTTGTAAATAATTGGACACAACTCTTACTATCTTTCTCTGCTCTAAAAAATTCTGTGAGGTTTTCATCATTAAAATTATATCGGAAAAACATATAAAACTAGACCAGAAGTTTTGATTTCGATGATAAATTAGTCTAGTATCAATTATTCAATTTTTAAAATCGGTGTATACCGGTTCGATTTTAAAATATATTCAAAATCAGACCGGTTACACCTCTAGTAATATGTGATCAAATCATATGTACTATTTTAGAAGCTTGGGGCCAGGTATCTGTATTCAGCCCTCCTGGCCTCTGCTCGTGGCGAACGGCCAGGTGAACGCCCACCCATGCACATAGGTAGGGGCCGGTGTCGGGTTGGGCTTTGGACCCACTTGGGTTTATCCCGTCTGCAAGGCCCATATAAATATATATAAATATATCCTAAATATATTTAAAAAAATAGAATAAAACAATATTGTTTCATTTTAGGGTAAATTATCTCGAGTAATACTAGAGAAAAGTTATTATAGCAGTGCACACTTTATACTCACTGTGTGACTGCTTCTAGTTGATTGTTCCCAACACTCATTTAAAGAGATGTATAGTCTAGATGATGCCATATCATGAATACAAAATAAATACTCATAATAATAATTTCTATTTATATTTATTCAAATTATCTTCCCTCCCCACATCTCCGTCTCTCTCTCACAAGGCCCAAGGGCATATAAGGCGAAAAAAATCCTAAACAGAGTCCCAATCTCTCTCTTTCCTTCTCTCTTCTCTCTCAAACCCCACCCGCCATCCAGACTCCCCGTCTTTTTTATCTCCTTCACATTGTCGGCCCCAACCTCTCAGCACGTCCTCTCCTCTTCTTCTTCTGCTTCTTCTTCTCTTCTCTTCATCCAGTTTTTCTTTTCAAGATAGTTCTACGTGAAATACCCATGGGCTACGTCGTGGCTGTGGTTCTCTAAGCAAACCCATGGCCACACCGTGGCCCGTGGGTATCTAATAGAGGTTTGATCTGTGTATTTTTTGTTTGTTTTTGTTTTGTTGAATCTATTTGTTTGATGTGTGGATTTAGTGAAAGGATATGTACATTTGGCAAGCAGATACATAGATTGGTTTTCAAACTCATCTAAACTCATCATTATAACTTTTTCAAATTCCAATACAAAATATAATAAATAATTCAACTTTTTCAAATCTCAAAATAATAATAATATTAAAAAATAATATTCTAACAATATTTTATCATCTCAACTCAACTCAACTCAACTCACTTCAACATCCAAACACTACCTTAGAGCGTTTGGCAGATTTCAAAATGGACGGCAAGGCCATCAGTCCACCCGGCAGTTGGGCAGGCTCACCCGGCCATGCGGGACGGGGCTGGATGCTTGGGTCCATATGTAGCCCCTTGCCCATGCAGGTATGGGGTGGCGGGCTGGCCGGCGAGTAGCAAGCCTACTATTTTAGTATTTTTCACACAAATAGATCGTTTTTTTTTTTCTGGGTAGTATAATCCAGTTGAGTAATTATATTTAAACTAATTGGAAAGATCATAAAATTTTAAAGCTGAAAATACCATATCATCTTTCATCTATAACATTTCATTTTCTTTACACCATATGTAATTCATTAAAACTAGTAATAAAAAAAATAAACGCATTCAAATAACTTCACAATTAGATTAAAAACAAGATTAAAGATTAAAGATTTTTCTCGCGCATGGCTCAGTTTTTCGCAACTAGTATAATTAATAAACGGTCTAAATGATCTCTATTCATATAAATCTACCATCTTTTGCCATCCACGTTGCAAGTAAAACCAGAATAATCATGGTAACCCAGCTCTCAAAGATGTGACGGGGTGATCAGGGAGATGCCACTCGGCGCCAACCTGGAAGCCAAAACATGGTTTGCAGCGTCCGAGGGATGGAAACCATCCCAGAATACGTACTCTGATGCATTTGCACAGGTGCCTACGGATAGTGGATTGCATAGTATTGACGTTTCTAGTAAGCCTGTTCCACAGCAAGCCCTCCTTGCCTCAAAGAACCCTGTAACCAAACAAGTTATGATAATTATTCTATCAATATCCAACAACTTTACATGATTAATGAGATAGATGTTATTGTCAACTATTAACAGGTTTTGAGCAAAATGGTGGTAAACTTTGGGGCCTTTGCTAGGCATGCACGAGACAAATCACAAGTAGTTGATGTACCATATTTTGAAGGGTTTGTGACAATTTCGTAGAGAGGTTGGTAGGTATCAAAGACCACCAGTTTGAGGTCATGGAGGTTATTTTGCAGCCAGCGAGATGTAGCATTGAGCTTGTAATTGAAGGAAACTGCATCGTTGTTTAACCTTTCCACGCACGCATTGCTACCCGCCGCCCCAAATATCGTTATAGCTGCTGGCAGGCATCCTATAGGTGGCAGTGTTGTCACTCCAATTCTCCTTGCTCCCAATGCATAGAGTCTCTGTCACCAAATGTTTTGTTCATCAGATAATAAACCCAAGAAATTTGTGAATCTCATATTGATATTGCTCGCAAACATAATTAAACCAGAAAAGTAAGTTTCCGACCTTCAAAATATCAGGGGTTTCACACTCCAAACTATCAAAAGTGACGCATGACACCTTTCAGCTTTCAAAAACCTATACTCTACACCATCATTCAAATGTGATTGAAGGTCGGATCTCAGTGAAAGGGTGCAAAGTGCTAGTTTTTAATAGTTTTGAGGATACAATGTGTCAGTTTCAGTAAATTGGGGTGTAAAGTATACAACCCCTGATAATTTGAGGGTGATGATGCTATATACCATTGGCACTCGCATCGGCATAATAATTATAGTGTGCTGAATGATCTAGCTAACTAGAATGAATTGTCTGTCTACATGCGTGCGTTTAAAATTAAAGAATGTCACCAGTAATCTCTGTTAGGAAATTGATATGAGTGAGGGACCTGAATGAAACTCGTGTAGGATTGTATGAGAAGGTCTGAGAACCGATCAGGAGTAAGGGCCAGGTAGAGAAGAGGATTAACGTAATAGTTTTGAAGAAAGTCGCTGCTCCCAGCACTAACAATGAAGATTGCACGAGATATTATTGATGCAACATTTGATCTCCCTACAACTGCAGCCAACCTGTTCTGATATTCTCTGTAGTACAACAGCTGCCTACTCAATGGGATCGCACGCTATGCCACGAAAAACACAAATCATATCACCAAAAACAGGAAACAAAAGAAAAGGAGCTTGAGTGAGTCAGAGAGAGAAAAAGTTGTGTTCATAGTGTAGTATATTTACATATAGGTTCGCTGTTGCATCATAGTAACCAGAAGAAGCTGAGGCAAAGTTGGCACCAATCAAGAGGTTTGTTCCTCTGGCTCTTCCGCTAAGATAAGGTGGTGGATAAGTCAGGCCTATCATGTCAGCTGCGATCAAAGAAAACACAGAAATTCAATAGTTCATAAGAGAAAACCAGTGAAAAAAGTATCATAATTTGGTTGTTAAGGAGACTGAAAAAATTGAGGGTCATGGGAATCATTTACCAATGAAGTCTGTGGCTAGCTTTCCATTGCAGAATCTCCCAGTTGGTTCGTGAGTAACAAAGTCTCTTCCATAAGGAGGGAAGTTTGCTTTTATAAAGGTATAGATGTGGTTGTTGTTCCCTACATCAACAACAGAGTCCCCAAATATGAAAAATGGACGAACCGAAGACTGCCCATTAGCCACAAAGAAGACCAGAAACAGAGTGAGAAAGGGAGCCAAGTTAGAACTTGGAAAACCCATAAATATCATCTGCTATAACTATAAGCAGTGTGGTTCTTGCCAAGAGAGAGAGAGAGGAGGCTATGAAGATGAGTTGTTAAGGAAATGGGAATTTAAAGTAGGACAACACGTTGTAGAGATTATAGTTCTTCATCTTATTATTCTGCCACCAACCTTCGAACCTCTGATCTTTGGAATTTTCACACATATACTAATCAGTAATCCCCAAGCCAACAAAGATGGTGGGTTGGACAGTTCATAGGTGCAAGAAACATGACCAATTTTTATATTTGGTGGCCAGAGTGAGAACAATCTAGGAAATTCTTCTATGACAACATTAAAAGCAATTGATGGCAATCCGTGGATAAGAGAAAAAAATGGATTGTTAAATGATCGTGTAAACAAAACATGTCGCTAACATTAAATTCATCAAAACTAAAGGTTATTAGATTAACAAAACAGCCATGCCATCAACGTGTTTGCTGATGCTACTGGACTGCCAAAGCCCATGACCAAGGACCACCCTCACCCACAACATGGCCGACAGCCAACGCTTCAAACGGCCAACAAAGTTCACCTCGCTCTCGCCTTTCCCGCCCCATTCTCTGGATTTTTGTGAGAAGTGATTAAAGAAAAATGACAGAAAAGCTTCTTCAATCGCAAAGCACTGAGACAGAAAGGATACCACAGTCACATACTAACTCTCTAAACAAAAAAATGTCCAAATTCTCTTGATAAATACTCACTCTCTATCTGCCAATTGAACAAAAGTTCAAAACTTTTGATACCAATGGCCTTTTTTTCTGCCACTAGTCTTCAGTTTAAATGTAGAGTCGACGCCAACATTCGCATCAAGTCCTTGTCAAAACCCATGCGGGTCCACCGTACTTTCGACTCTCCGATTCCGAATCTATTCGTCCGAGTCGAAGCTCTTGGAAGCAATAGAAGCGTGGTAGAAAGTGTGAGGCTCCGATCTCTTCGACAAGTTAGAAAAAACGACGTCAAGAGCAACCGGACGGCTATTGTTGTCCACTACCATGGCCTGAAGGGAGGCGACTGACAAAAGAGCTTTTAAGTTTCCGAGAACCACGGCCATGGACGAAGGGATGTGAGGTGTGCTCTGGGTGAAGAAGTCTTGATGGAAGAAAGGGCGAGCAGATGTATGAATATCACGAGTGTAAGCAACGGAATCAACTACCAAGGTCAAACGGGGCGTTTAGAGAATTAATGAAACGGTGCGTTTAAATTTATGTAATAACAAGGTTTAGTTAAACGGTGCGTTCTCTGTAATAAGCCGACGTCATTTTTGTTCTTCTTGTTGTAACAGAAATAAGAGTTAGTTAGAAGCTGTTAGTTTGTTAATTCTTACGATTGTTCTATAAAAGGAAGGGTAGGGTATAGGCAGGGTATCGGAAAAATTGAGTTGAGTTTGATTGTAAGGAGTTTGGAGAATGCTTGAAATTCTCTTCTGCAAATAAAGAAGATTCCTGCCTCTTCTTTACTTCTTGAATTGTTACTGGCTTGTATTCTGCGTTTCTTGAGTCCCAGAGAAGAAGACACTTAACAATTGGTATCAGATTGGCGATCCATGGCTGAAAGCACGCGCGCAGCTGCTTCGAAGGCTCAATAGGAAGCTGTTTTGAAGCAATTAGAAGACCACAACCATGCTATTCATAGCATTCACGAAAGACTCAATCAATTTTCTGATATGTTGAAGTCATTGGTTGAGTTTCAGCAAGTTAACTCTCGCAGGGAGGAGAATCATGAAGAAACTTCGTTTGGTAGGCATTTGAATCAAGAGGAGAGGTTTCCAAGGGGCATTAGACTCGACTTTCCCCATTTTGATGGCTCTAATCCTGGAGCATGGATTTTTAAAGTAACACAATACTTTGAATATCATCAAGTTTCGATGAATCAGAGACTTTTAATGGCTTCATATCATATGGAGGGTGAGGCCCTCGTATGGTACCAAGATGCAGTGGATGGGGATATCTTTACAACGTGGGAATCATTTGTAAAAGCCTTGCTGGTCAGGTTTGATACTACAGCCTACGATGATCCTATGGAGTCCTTAACACGATTGAAACAAGTATCTTCTGTGGCTATTTACAAAGCACAGTTTGAAGCCTTGTCCAATAGACTGAAGGGGTTGTCAGAAAAGCATAAACTAAGCTGTTTCATGAGTGGCCTTAAAGATGAAGTTCGACTTCCTGTAAAAATGCTTAACCCTATAAATCTTAATGCTGCCTTCGGTCTTGCTAAGATTCAGGAAGAATATGTTTTGGCATCAAGGAGGTCTTGGAAAAACAACACAGCAGTGCCTGTTAAGAGCCATGGGGAAATTGTGGATGATAGTTCCAAGTTTCAGAAGCATGGGGTACCAACAAGGAGATTTTTTTCTTCACAAATGGATGAGAAGAGGAAGAAAGGCCTCTGTTATCATTGTGAAGAAAAATGGAATTCCAGTCACGTGTGCAAGAATCCCAGAGTTTATTTGATCCAAGCGGAGGAGGATAAAATCCAGCCTGTTATTGAAGAATCAGTGATCATAGAAGAGGGAGAGGTATCGGGTGATGCTGAGGACTCTTTAGAAGTTTCTGTTAATGCTATTTCTGGTTGCAGTAATGGAAATGCTATGAAGTTGCATGGCAAGATTGGCCTTTGTTCAGTTGAAATTCTTATAAATTATGGAAGCACACATAACTTTTTGGATCCGATGGTGGTCCAAGAAGCTAAGTTGAATGTCAGAAAAGACTACAGCTTGCAAGTAAGGGTCGCCAATGGTGATAAGATTTTGAGCCAGGGAAGGGGTGAAGAACTAATCAAGATTCAAGGTTCCAAGTTCTCTGTTCCTTTTCATGTATTAACATTGGGAGGATGTGATATAGTTCTTGGAGTTTAATGGTTAAAACCCTTAGGCAACATTACTTGGAACTTTATTGATATGTCAATGAGTTTTGAGTGGAATGGGCAGATGGTTAAGTTGAAGGGTTGACTGCTGCAAGTGTTCACATGTTGTCAGGAACTATGGCAATTAAATCAGATTTTATAAGTCAACAAGCATGGTTGTTACAGTTAAGGCCTGTGGAGCAACCACATAATGAAGTATGTACTGGAGGACCAATGGCTGAGTTGCTTGAAGGATTCCAAGATGTGTTTGCTGAACCTATTGGATTGCCACCAACAAGAGAGTTTGATCACTCAATCAACCTGAAGGATGGGGCTTCTCCTGTTATAGTTTGACTTTACAGGTATCCTCATTACCAGAAATCCGAGATAGAGCAAATTGTACATGAATTGTTGCAAACTGGTGTAGTAAGACCCAGCCAAAGCCCTTTTTCTTCACCAGTGTTATTGGTTAAGAAGGCTGATGGATCTTGGCGTATGTGCATCGACTACAGAGCCCTTAATAAAGAAACCATTAAAGATAAATTTCCAATACCTGTAATTGATGAACTTCTTGATGAACTGTTTGGAGCTCATGTGTTTTCAAAGCTGGATTTAAGGGCTGGATATCATCAAATTCGTATAAAGGACGAGGATATTCACAAGACAGCATTTAGAACTCATGAAGGCTATTATGAGTTCTTGGTAATGCCATTTGGTCTTACTAATGCTCCTACCACCTTTCAAGGATTAATGAACCATATTTTCAAACCCTTCTTAAGAAGGTTTGTTTTGGTTTTTTTTTTATGACATTTTGGTGTATAGCAAAAATGTTGGTGATCATTTGTTGCATGTAGAAACTGTGTTGGGCATTTTGAGGCAGCATACACTTTATGCAAAGATGTCTAAATATAAGTTTGGTGTGCATGAAATCGAGTACTTGGGCCACATTATTTCGGGGAAAGGGGTACAAACTAATGCTGCCAAGACAGCAACCATGATTCAATGGCCTATTCCTAAAACCTTGAAGTCCTTAAGAGGATTTCTGGGGTTAACAGGTTATTATAGGAAGTTCATACGCAGTTATGGCTCCATAGCAGCACCTTTGACAGATTTGTTGAAGAAAAATTCCTTTTGTTGGAATGATAAAGCTGCTGCTGCCTTTGAGCTCTTGAAAAAAGCTGTGAGCAATCCTCCTGTGTTGAGGCTACCAGATTTCACTAAAGTGTTCACCATTGAGTGTGATGCTTCTGGTGTGGGCCTTGGGGCAGTCTTGATGCAAGATTCTCAACCTATTGCCTTTTATAGCAAAGCCTTAAAGGGAAAAGTACTACTTTTGTCTACATATGAGAAAGAGCTCTTAGCTCTAGTGTCTGCTGTCCAGAGATGGAGACCTTACCTATTGGGCCACTTCTTTAAAATCAAAACTGACCAACAAGCATTGAAGTTTTTGGTCGAGCAGAAGATAGGCACTGAGTCACAGCACAAGTGGGTGTCTAAACTGATTGGTTATGACTTTTCAGTTGATTACAAGAAGAGTAAAGAGAACTTAGTAGCTGATGCTCTTTCGAGAAGAGATGAGGAAGAACAGCCAGTGCTTGCAATGATTTCCTTTCCAAATCCCTTGTGGATTGAAGAGTTGAAAGGAAGTTATTCTTCCTGTTCTAAATTTTCTGCATTTCTGACTAAGTTGCAGCAGGGTCAGGAGGCACCAAAATATTTTTCCATTCAGCAAGATTTGTTGCTGAGGAATGGGAAGTTGGTTGTCATTCCTTCTACTTCATTCCACTCCAAGGTGCTGCAATTCATCCATAACAATCCCCAATCATGTGGAATATCATAAGACCTTACAAAGGGCAAGAAGGGACTTTTGGTGGGAAGGCATGAGGAAAGATGTCAGAAGGCTGGTGAAAGAATGTGAAGTTTGTCAAGTCAGCAAGTATGAAAATGTGGAGTACCCTAGTCTGTTACAACCACTTTCTATACCTCAATCTCCATGGTTGGATATTTCCATGGACTTCATTGATGGGTTGCCCAATTCTAATGAATTTTCTGTGGTTTTTTCTGTGGTGGACAGACTAACCAAATCTGCCCATTTCTTTCCCCTTTCACATCCTTATACAGCTGTTAAGGTTGCTCAAGTTTTCTTTTCTGGGGTGTTCAAATTGCATGAGCTACCAAGATCAATTGTTTCTGACCGAGATGCAATTTTCACTAGTTCATTTTGGAAACAGTTATTTCAGATGCAAGGGTCTCCTTGGATTTCAGTTCTTCTTACCATCCTCAGTCAGATGGTCAAACAGAAGCATTGAATAAATGTGTGGAAGGGTACTTATGGTGTTATTGCAGTCAAAAACCAAAGGAATGGACTTCATGGTTACCAATTGTTGAATGGTGTTACAACACTACTATGCATTCTTCCATCAAAATGTCTCCATTTGAAGCTCTCTATGGCTATGCACCACCAAAGTTGATGGCTTATGTCTCAAGTACGTGCTCTAATGATGCTGTTGATAGGCAGCTCAGGTCAAGGGAGGAATTGTGGAACTTATTGAGAGAATATAAAGAAGGCACAGCATAGGATGAAATTCTATGCTGACAAAAATAGAAGTGAAAGATCTTTTGAAGAGGGTGATTGGGTCTTTTTAAGACTCCTACCTTATAGGCAAAAGTCAGTGGCAATGAGGCATAACATGAAGCTAGCACCAAGATTTTATGGACCCTTCCAGATTGTGAAAAAGTTGGGATCTGTTGCTTATAAACTAAATTTGCCCAGCTCATCAAAAATACACCCAGTTTTTCATGTGTCGTGTTTAAAAAAGAAACTTGGCCAGCATATTGTACCCTTACCAACATTACCTCCCACTGATTCGAGTGGTCAGTTACAACCTGAGCCTCAGAAAATTTTGGAGAGAAGAGTTTCTAAAAGTGGTAATCATAATGTGACAGAAGTACTTGTGAGTTGGGTGGGGGCTGCAGTGGAGGATTCTTCTTGGGAAAGCTTGTGGAAATTGCGACAACTCTACCCACACCTTGTGGGAACTCTATTGTGAGGTGTGTTCTGGATAAAGAACTTGTGGTGGTGAAGTCCTTTAAGAGGGGGAGATTGTGAGGTGTGCTCTGGGTGAAGAAGTCTTGATGGAAGAAAGAGCGAGCAGATGTATGAAGATCACGAGTGTAAGCAACGGAATTAACTACCAAGGTCAAACGGGGCGTTTAGAGAATTAATGAAACGGTGCGTTTGAATTCATGTAATAACAAGGTTTAGTTAAACGGTGCGTTCTCTGTAATAAGCCGACGTCGTTTTTGTTCTTCTTGTTGTAACAGAAATAAGAGTTAGTTAGAATCTGTTAGTTTGTTAGTTCTTACGATTATTCTATAAAAGGAAGGGCAGGGTATAGGCAGGGTATCGGGAAAATTGAGTTGAGTTTGATTGTAAGGAGCTTGGAGAATGCTCGAAATTCTCTTCTGCAAATAAAGAAGATTCCTGCCTCTTCTTTACTTCTTGAATTGTTAATGGCTTGTATTCTGCATTTCTTGAGTCCTAGAGAATAAGACACTTAACAAGGGATCAGCGATTCCTCTCTGCAAGGGATGGCGATTGGAGCCGCCAACACCTCAGATGGCTCATCCTCTATTGAGGGGTGTGCGAGTTTTTGCAATATATATATATTTTTTTTTATATATATAATTGAGTTAATGTAATTCTGGAATTAAATCCAATTATTTCCGCAGAGAGGCATCAGCCCATGTTTTTGTTTTTCGAACAATATCATTTGTTAAAAAACAATATGATGTCGTATATTTAAATAATTATTTAAAAAGTTATTTTTTCGATCAATATTATTATCTTCAAGTCCTCACTCTTTTTCTATCACATTGATGTTCGAATCCCATTTCAATTTATTTTTCTCCCATTTAATTTTTCTGTTTACGTTTTGTTTTCACAGATTCTATGTTTTGATTTTTTATTTGCGAAGTGTTAAATTTGTTTGGTCTCCAAGAAAATCAGAGAAAATTTTCTGGTTATGTCATTTTGTTTAGTTGAAAAAATGGGCGAATATTTTGCAGACCTGTGTTTAATTATTTATAGCATCGATTAAGATTCATTGAACTCACTAGTCAGATATTAAAATTTTGATAATTTAAAGCGTAAATTGCCAATCACCAATTTTGACAACTCGGGACATGAATTGAAAAATGGTGGTAATTCTGAATTGTAAAATGTAAATTCCCTGATTTCTTCTTACAATTCCAAAAGGATTATTCATAGTCACATAAAATATAGCACATTTTTTCTATCCATATCGCAAATAAAACCACAAGAAACATAACAACAATAAACCAAACTCTCCCAGATCATGGTGAAGAAGATCAAAGCAGATGTAGTTGCAAATATTGGATTATTAGAAGATCAGAGAAAGGCCACTTGAAATCAAGCTATCAGATAAAAAGCTGTTTGCAGCCTCCGAGGGATGGAAACCGTCCCAGAATACGTATTCTGATGCATTTGCACACGTCCCTACCGATTCCCGATTGCACAGTATTGAGGTTTCTAGCAACCCTGTTCCACAGCATGCCTTCCTTGCCTCAAAAAACCCTGTTAACACAACAAGAAACTAGTTGACATGGTGGCATGTTCCGACATGTGTCTAGTGCGTCGATAAACAGACTCGTAAATAGATTTTTTTTTTCATTTTTTTTTTCTGTAGATGTTGGCATACCATGTTTTGTGGTGTTTATGACAAGTTCATAGAGAGGTTGGTAGATGTCAAAGAGCACCAATTTGAGGCCAGGGAGGTTATTTTGCAGCCCCTGGGATGTGGCATTGAGCTTGTAATTGAAGGAAACTGCACCTCTGTTCAACCTTTCTACACACTCGTTGCTACCCAAGCCAAATACTGTGATAGCTGTTGGCAAGCATCCCAATGGTGGCAATGTCGTTACTCCAATTCTCCTTGCTCCCAATGCATATAGTTTCTGTCACAAGGACTTTGTTAATTTCTTAGTGCTTGGGATAAAAAACATTGATAAACATATGGGGAGGAACCTGAATGAAATTTGTGAAGGATTGCAGGAGAATGTCTGAGAACTGATCAAGGGTAAAGTGCTCGTAGAGAAGAGGATTAATGTAATAGTTCTGAAGAAAGTCGCTGCTCCCAGCACTAACAAGGTAGATTGCATCAGATATTATTGATGAAGCATTTGATCTCCCTGCAACTTTGACCACCTTATTCTGGTACTCCCTGTAGTACTCCAGCTGCCGACTCAATGGGATCGCATCCTATGCCACAATAATCCACAACTCATACCATTTCATAGCTAAAAATAGTCACTGGATGTATCTTGCCATGCAAATGAACGGATGAGATCTATTAAGATAAATAAATGAATAAATCTTATCAGTAGTAGATTTACATATAGATTGGCTGTATCATCATAGTAACCGGAAGAAGCTGAGGCGAAGTTGGCACCAATCAAGAGGTTGGATCCTCTGGCTCTTCCACTAAGATAAGCTAGTGGATAAGAAGTGAAGCCAATGACTTCGGCTGCCATTAAAGTAAACACAAATAAAAGTGAACTCCATGAGAGAACCAGAACTTGAAGACATTGATGTTTAAGGAGAAGAATCATTTCATGTCATGTCATGTACCAGTGAAGTCTGTGGCAAGCTTTCCATTGCAGAACCTCCCGGTTGGTTCATGTTTTGTAAAGTCTCTTCCATAAGGAGGGAAGTTTGCCTTTATAATGGTGTGAATGTGGTTGTTGTTACCCACATCAACAACGGAGTCCCCAAATAGGAACAATGCAGGAACCAGGGGCTGCCCATTTGCCACAAAGAGCACCAAAACCAGAAGAAGGAAGAAAGCCAAGACAGAAGTTCTTGAAAAGCCCATGATTGTAGTCTGTTTTAAGCAGTGAGTTTCTTGCCAAGAGATATGTATAGAGGAGGATTTGAAGATGGATTGTTAGGCAAATCCAAATTTATATAGTGCTTTAAGGTCGATGCTTAAAAGTACTCATTGGAGAGATTGGCGTATCGTTCTCTTCTTAAAAGAAAACAATATATATATATATACACATTTATATCAGAAGGTTTTCCTTTTATTCCTTTACGACCCTTGGATCATTTAGCCTTAATGATCTTTAAATCAAACAGACACTAATCTCCAAGCCAACAAATACGGTCGGTTGGCGATCACAGTTTTTTATAACTGGGTGTAGAAAATCCTTCCGTGTCAAAGTTACAAATTGATTGCAATCCTCTTGTTTCAGAAATTTCATGGTAGAATTGAATAAAAAAGACATGGATGGTTAAATGGTAGGTTAGGTACCAAGTTAACCATCACCCTCTCAAACCCCCCCTTCTTTTTGCCTGATTCTACTCGACTTCCTTCCCTTTTAATTTCCTAATTATATCTGTGGCAATTTTTCTAAGAAGCTTTGTGTTTTTCTTGTTCTTGACATCAAAACCCGAGTTTTCATAGAGAAAAATTCTTCTCATCAGCTACTATTCACCACTCCACACCTACACCCTATGAAAAATACTATCATACCCTATAAAAAAACATGCCCACAATCTATGAAAAAGTTATAGGTGTGGGGTGTGGGAGTGAATAGTGACTGATGCGTATCATTCCTTGTTAGTGGATTTGGAATTCTATGTTTTTAATTTTTTTTTTCTTCATTTGATATATAATGCAATTACTTTTCCAAAATTTTCCAATATGTATGTATTTATTTATTATGTTAAACACATAAATAAATAAATCCACATGGGAACCTTTAATACTAAATTGAATTGGAGTAATTCTGTTGTTTCCAATGAGATGATGTAAGACTTCTTTGAGCAATAAAATTGAATTGGAGTATCGCGTGATGAAGTTGTATGTTTGAGCTGTCCAAGCTTCAATGACACCCTCCCTATACTTTTTAACCCGAAATAAAAATTCAATTGAGTGACAGTAGGACTTAGAATTTCTAGACCTTTGTATTTTGTATTGCGTGCCCTTGTGTGCTTCTGCAGCAGCTCTCCAATCACTATCCAAACCAGAGAATAAAATACAGAGTCTGATGTTTAAGCACCTCAATCTATTTAAATGGCAGAAAAAAAGGACCCAAATTAATTGAGCTCCATTTTACAAGCAGCAATACCAGAGACTTTGATTTGGGGCACCTGAATTGTGGACTTTGATTACCTTTTCTTATGGGTTATGCTTTACTGTGATTTCGTGTTCGTTTATACTGTTCTTACCATGTGAGGTTTGGTGGGTATCAAACTCTCAAAAGCTTCCTCTGCTGAATACAACAGGCTGTTCACAAACTTGAAGTTACACTTTTTATTGATGATAACAAGTATTGAAAATCACTGAACAAAGCCATATTTCAATTATTGATGAGTAATGAGGGTGGTGGGTTATGATCAAAATGTGTAGATATAGTGTCTTCAATAATACGACTAAGTCAAAGTCTTTTATGGTAAGGGGTTTGCTATGCATCTGCCTACACCCGGCACACACTTCACATTTTTTTTTTTTTTTTTTTTAACACTCAATGCACATTTTTTTTTTTTTTTACACTCAATGCATTGAGTGTGTGCCGGTGTAGACAGATGCAAAAATTTTTCCTTTATGATAATCAAGAGAAATAATTATATTTACAAGTCGGTGTGGAGGGTAAACTCTCTGTAATGCTAACATGACAAGATTTTATTTATAGAAAAAGTTTTAAAATACGCACCCTCGTACTCTCACATGATAGGGTCTATGTTCAACACTGGTTTATAAATAGAAATTAAGATTGTAATTAAGCACCTACGTATGGAAGGTCCAACCTCACTACACACAACTGTGGTCTATTTTGCAGAGAGAGCGAGCGGGAGAGAAAGAGTCTGTTGGTAAAATACACAATAATATAATAAAAATTATAATGAAATTAATATTCAAACGAAACTAGTTTGGATTGAGGTATGGAAATCTCGCTCTTTTCAAAGAGATTCAAGTCCCCTGCGGTGTACAAAATTTCAAATTAATCGGTGCAGTAAAACTCTTCTTGACTTGATTTATATATGATATAACAGTCCAACTGATCGTCGTATGACTTAAGCCTATTCTGCACAAGTGGTTGAGTCTAAAGTTCTACTCAAAAGAACATCTCTCTTTTATCAGAAAATACTCTAAAAAATATATACTCATTAAGCTTATTTTTCTTATCTCATTTTTTTAAGACCAAACAATTATATATATATATTTATATCCTATTGGACAAAAAATCGGCCGACCAGGACGTAAAACGGGAAAAACAATTAAAGCAACCAACTTAAATAACCCTCTTTAATAACCCTTCAAAAGTTAAAACCAACGTTCTTCTGAAAGAAATAAACGGCAACTTAGTAATCAATGAAAAAATAAATTGTCAAAAAGTTGACGTTTTACAAAGGAAACGGCAAAATAGGCCATCAAGAGTAATAACGGCAGCCAATCAACGGTCATTTTAATTCGCACTAAAAGCTAAACGACTTACGTACATGCATCCAAATTCAAGAGAAAATAAAACCGAAGCAAGCAACAGTAATGATCTCTTAAATAAAACGTTATCAATAAAAAAATTATTATTAAAAATACCAACATTCTCCCACTATTTTTTAATAATAAAAAATAATATAAATAAGAAAGATACTTCTAGATAAAGTCTAAAGAACTAAAAAATGATTATTATACATTATGAAAGTATGTTCTGCATTGAACCCTCACTTAATGAAATAACAACCTTTATTCCAGAGTCAGTAGTAATTTCAGATTTGAACTATAATTGCTTAGGGAAAATAAAAAATTATTACTCACACATAGTATCCTAGGTGTTGACATGAGCTTTATTAGCCAGCACATTATGGCCTTATGTCCATCTCGATTTCATGAGTGTATTTGAAAATAAACTCAAATCTCAAAAAGAGCGGCCCCACTCCCACACTCACATAGGTGAAATTTGTCAAGGGTGCTCATGTAATTCTTACACCCTACTCATAAGATCTACAAATTTTCATTAAGAGTTTCTCCAAAAACTCATTCTCCACAACATTACAGGATAAATGCACTCATATCGTAGGAACGAGAAATAAAAAGTAATGTATTTCTTACGACCATCATATGATTCGTTTTTCCCATTGAATTCGGTTTTCAGAATCTTTGATCCCCAGGTTGGGTATCCTCATACACGACTCTTGAATTATGAGTTTTAATCCCATTCGCCTCTATATATTCTAGACCATTTCTCTTGTCAAAGATTTGTTTAGTAGATCCACATAAATAACACCATCAATAAAAAAAAATCTCACAATATTGTATTTTTCTTCTAGAGGATCTAGATTTACCATTATAATAACGGTTTTTGTATTCTACTAATTGTAGTAGTACTATCACAATTCAACTGATTTTTTCCTAAAAATAAATCTCTACTAATTTACTTCTTTATTGAAGCCAAAGCAATTCAACTCCATAGTTAACTTGGGAAAAAATACGGCAGCCAAAGCATACAATAAAGCACTTAAAATCATTAAACGGCTTGAAAAGCCTTCTATATATATATATATATATATATATATATATATATATATTATATCCAAATTCAACTCAGAATAGCGTACGTGATTAAAAATTGATCTTTGAAAGGCTTTTGGGTACATCACTGAATCCACAAATTAATACCAAATACGTTTTATAAAACCAAATGGCAATAAAAACAATAGAGGCAGCCGACGTAAATATAAAACCGCTTGAAAAATTTCCGCGCAAAATGCACTGAACATACATTTAATACCCAAAAAGTTAATAACATTCGGCTTTACTCCCAAAAACTCAAAGAACTGAAGGAAAAAAAAAAACGTCGAAGCCAAATATTTAAAAAAAATATATATTATTTTCTAAAAACTTGACCCCCACTAATTTTTAAATTTGAAAAGAAATTTTTTTTTCATAAAAAAAATACATCTCGCTCAAAAATCACTTTATTCCAATATAAAAAAATGGAATGCTATTATTTTTTTTATTCCATATCTAAGAAAGATATAAGTATGCGTACCAAAACATTTAAAAAATAATGCACATAAAGAGAAACATTCTATACTTTATTTTCAATATTCAATTTAAACATTGTATCATGAGCATAGTCCTTACCCACAAAAATTCCATTTTTTGTAATTGCATATTGATCAAATTCCATAGTTTGTTTGAAGTCCGTTTTGTTGAGTAAAAAACTTGACATCAAATTTTTCTTCATAAACATTGTATAAAGTAAATCTTTGAGCATTAATATACGTCTAGAGGTGAACTTCAGCTCAATCTCACCACTCCCAAAAACCTCGGTTTTACTTGAATCACCAAGTATAACAATCTTGTCTTCTTCAAAGGGAGTAAAATTTTTGAACCAATCTTTATCATAGCAGACATGC
Source organism: Juglans regia (assembly GCF_001411555.2). NCBI lineage: Eukaryota > Viridiplantae > Streptophyta > Magnoliopsida > Fagales > Juglandaceae > Juglans > Juglans regia. The sequence continues at coordinate 22,852,017 of NC_049914.1, read as the reverse complement.
CTATTGGCACCAGAATATGTCCACCACTCTTCAACAAATTGAACCATGTTAATTTCTATAATCATTGCTACATATGGCTTCTCTGTTACGTTGAGGTTTATTTTCTCGCTTCCGAAACTTACAAATTCGAGCAAAGTGCCCACTTTTGTCACAGACAAAACAAGCTTGATTTTGTGAATGGGGTCCTTAGTTCTTATCATTTTAGCTTTGAAAGCCCTTTTTGTGAGGTTTATTAAATTTTTTGAAATCTTTTCTTTTTGGCTTCAAATAACTATTTCTTATATTTTGACTTTTGGGCAAGCTACAATTTTCAGAAATTAAGTTTACCTTTGTCTAGAATCCTCATTACCATTTTGAAACACCAAATCATCTTGGCATCTAGCTTCCTCCTCTACACAAATACGTGTGATTAAGGTCTGCAAGGATATCTCTTTTTGTTTATGGCGCATCAACTTTTGAAACTCTCTCCATGAAGGTGGTAGCTTGTCGATGATGCCACAAACAATATATTGTCTCCAAATTTGATGCTTTCGGATCTAACTTTTGCTACAACCATTTGAAAATCTTGCACTTGCTCCGCAACGGATTTTTCATCTATCATTTGATATCAAAAGAAGCGACTTGCCACATATTTCTTTACTCTAGCTTCTTCCGTATCATTTTTACTCTGTAAAACTTTCCAAATTTATTTGCAGAGATTTAAGTAGTATTGTAATAATCATAAAATTGATCCGCAAGACAATTTAAAAGATAACATCGACAGTTATACTCATCTTTGGTATATTTTTCAATCTTTTATTCGTGAGCTTTCACTTGTGCTTCAGTTATGTTCTCGATAGTGATCTTGCTAGGATTCTTTGTTGTGAGAACATAAAAAACATTAAGAATGATTAGATAGAAGAACACCTTGCACTTCCATATCTTGAAATGAGATCCTCTGAAACGGAAGGACTTGTTCATATCTCCAATACTTTTCGTAGATTTTTCAGTTGTAGGCTCCATGTTGAATTCTCCTTAAAATTGTTGGTGAAATACAAAATAATATAATAAAAATTATAATGAAATTAATATTCAAACAAAACCAGACATCTGCAGTGTACAAAGTCTTAAATTAACCGGTACAGCAGAACTGCTCTTGACTTGACTCGTGCAGGATACAACAGTTCTATTGATCGTCGTATGACTCAAACCTACTTTACACAAATGATTAAATCTAAAACTCCACTCAAAGAATACCTCTCTTTTATCTGGAAATACCTTCAAAAATATATACCCACTAAGCTTTTTTTTTTTTTTTTTTATCTCACTTTCTCTAAAGTATATTCCACACAAGTACCAAAGGACCAAACAAATATATATAAATATATATATATATATATATATCCTATTGGACAAAAAACCGACCGACCTGGACGTAAAATGGGAAAAACAATTAAAGCAACCAACTTAAATAACCCTCTTTAATAACCCTTCAAAACCAACGTTCTTCCGAAAGAAATAAATGGCAACTTAGTAATGAATGAAAAAATAAATTGACAAAAAGTTTACGTTTTATAAAAGAAACGGCAAAATAGGCCATCAAGAGTAATAACGGCAGCCAATCAACGGTCATTTTAATACGTACTAAAAGTTAAACGACTTACGTACATGCATCCAATTTCAAGAGAAAATAAAACAGAAGCAAGCAACAGTAATGATCTCTTAAATGAAACATTATTAGTAAAAAAAATTATTATTAAAAAATACCAACGGAGTCCTAATCTGAGAAAATTAATTATACCCATCATTTATAGACTATACACATTTTTTTATTTTTTTATTTTTTCTCTTAACAAGTATGCGATGTCGGGATAATGAAGAGATAGTGAATAGAATTTTTCAATATTGTAACTTTCGTGTTTCTCCACAGAAAATATTCCTTTAACAATTTAAAAAGAGTGACGAGTAGAATATATATAATTCATTGAAGCCAGTTAACAGCACTCTAGGCTGAGGTATTATATTTTGTACCTAGGTTTTCTGTCTATATTTTATATTAGTCGTGAACCCACGCAATGCTTGAAAATAATTAAAATAAAATAGTTAAGAGATAAGGAAGGCAAAGAGGTAAATAATGATGCGTCAATACCTATAATAAAATGAATAATTTTCTTTTCTTTATTGAAAAAGTAAAAATAAAATGGTAAAGATACAAGTCTAGGAAAGTCAAAGATGCAAATAATGAAAGATACAACTGGATTCGTTTAGATAGTAAGATAAAATGAGATGATTGTAGATAAATCAAATAAAATATTATTATAATATTATTTTTTAATATTATTACTATTTTAAAATTTAAAAAAATTAAATTGTTTATTATATTTTGTTTGAAAATTTAAAAAAATTGTAATAATAAAATGACATGAAGTGAGATGCTTTCTGTATCCAACCGAGCCGAATTAGTAATCATAAATTGTAAGGAGCCTTTCATCTTCAAGTTTCTTTTAATATTATCAAAGACCATAGTAATAATTTTGATACCTTTGTGGTTTTTTTTTTTTTTTTTTTTATACCTTTGTGGTTACTTGATATCTATTATCTCTATAGTTTTTTAAGCATTCTCTTTGTATAATTTTTTATTTATTTATTTTTACTTGTATCAATCCTTTATATGCTACTACGATGAAAATCATTGAGGTACTACGATGAAAATTCAAAACAATCTTCATCTAATCCCCGGGTATAAATTAAACAAAGATTCCCTAGGGATATTAGCTTAATTCTTTTTTTTTTTTTTTGGGAAAGAGAAGGAAAAGGCTAAAAGTTCTTTTATTAGTTGATCACACAGACAAAGAAAATTACTCCTTGAACAGGAATAGATAGCCCATTTATGATAACCACCACAATTCAGCACCCATTCCAACCTCACATTATTCACATGAATGAGTTTAAGAGAAACTAGCTGGATTGCTTGGATTGCTAGAGTTAATCGTTTCCCTTTTCCCATGTATATATCCCTCAAATCAACAGTAGTTTTTCCCTCAAAGCAATGCCCCCCCCACAGCCCCTGATGGCAGCATGACAGTTGATAGCAGTTGTCAAGGAGTTCTCAGTCCTGCAACACCATTGTATTGTTAGTAACTTCACTCTCTGTGCCTTGTGAGCAGCACTTCTAATTATCATGGAAACGATTCAGAAATCCAATATAATCACAGCCGAATATTTATTCTCTCAGACATTCTTAAGATATCAGAGTAAATCTTGTCTCCTCCAATCTCTGCGCCAGTGGCACCAGCAGCAACTCGTAAAATGTCTTCAATCAAAGCAACATTGCCCATGATGTCGACGTGCGCACCACTCTCCATACCCCTCCCCTCAAGTAGACTAGCCGGAGGCTTGTGCCGGTACTCCCTTATGTGTGTTTCCATGCCAGATGGGTTGAACCGGGTTCTTCCTCTCCAGCCTTTGGCACACATGAAACCAGCACTAAGAACAGGCACGCTTTCATCACCATCCACAAAATATACTCCACTTTTCAAGCAGCTGCCCTCATCTCCCTCTGCTGAGCTATCAATCCGGAAAGGAATGTTCTTGCACTTTTCAGAGGGTGATGATTTGTACACATATGCTCTTTCAGTCGGGATCCCAACACCATATAAACAGTATATCTCCATGTCAGGTGCATCAGGAAGCCTGAAGCAAATATACAAATTACACGCCATTGACCAAGTTTATGGAACCAAAAATAATGTAATATTATTAACCAGAGTTTTACCAAGTTTTGTGCTCCGCTTGATTGAGAAAAGCATAACAAAATAACAAAATTACTAAAGAACAAAAAGATTTGTCCATAGTTTTTGGAAGGGAGAAAGGTGGTGTTGGAGGGGGAAGAAGAGAGGGGAGGAGAAATATTAAGTCAAGAATGTGAAAATAATTAACCAAAGAAATGCATAAATCTGAAACAACATGTTCTAGTTAAGATAGTTACAAATAGTTTATGGATCGATTACACATGCCAAAGATGGATTGTGTATGTTCAGTGCAAAAAGGCATGCATTACTCAAAACACTTTTCTGAAGTAGAACTCTTTCAAGGATGATCATACTCACCTGGTCTCCAGTGGATTGGACCAGTATCTGTAATGTTCATATTTAGGATCATCAAGATTCTCGGAGATCCCATGAGAGAAATGAGCCTCAGCACGTTGCATCATTTTTGGAGCCACAGAGCGGAGTAGATCAAAAAGAGTTCTAGCTGTGTAAGCCTTATTTTCTGCAATTTTTCTGATCCTTTCCCTGCTCATCTCATCATACTCAGTCCACACCTCTCCACATGATGAGTTGAAATTAGTTGAGGTATTTGTGCGTGGAAATTCCTGTTGATGAACCATTAGCCTCATATTTATGCTAACATAAGCAAGAAAATTACAATAGTACTTTTTGATTGAAAGAGAGGATCCAACAACAAGTGTATTAAATTGGGATTATCCACAGTCACCATAATTTAAAAAAAAAAAAAGTTTTAGAACTTCCAAATGTGTAAGTTAAATTTAGCAAGCAGTGTATTCTATTTTTATTTGCTTTGGGGTAAATGAAATTTTCTGTCCATTTTGTTCTCCAAGACAAACTTGATGCACACATACAGCCATTTGAAATGTCATGAAATGATATGCTGCCCTCCTTTCAGTTTCGGAGGTGAAAAACTTCCGACAAGTCACTGCACGATGAATAAGAGATTTTCGGCTGATTTCAGATATATAAGCTGTGATAACCCAATCTTACACAACACACAGAGGGGCGTAACCCAATTACACAAGACGTATACAGTAGGAATGACCCAACTAGGAGATTGTTACACTCAAGTAGATTGAGGTTGTCCCTCAAGGATGTCTTTAGATGCAAACACAAGGCAGAATGATTTATTTTAACCATAGGATTTGGATACTATGCAACTGCTGGACCACGATTTTGTCTAAGATTCTCGATGGTGTTCAATTTAATCACTTCTAAATTCTAGAAGTACTTCCAAAACGATGAGGGGAGGCAGAGGCTGTCAAGAAAAGAGGACATACTGAAACATGTCCTGAACATTATGTGGAAACCGATACGCTATTGTTGTGTCTACACAAGTATTCATACGTTTTAGCATCTCTCACTAGTTAAGATCTTGATGTCTGTTATTCTAACACGTGATAAGAAGGAGAAACTGGCCATGTAAATGCTACCAAAATAAGAAAAATATGCATTAAGGCCTCAGTAATGCAACTACCAATCCAAGCTCAATGAAAAAGGTGAACAACTTATGTTAGGTCCTCTGAAACCGAGAAAGCAAATGGGCTTTCAGACAGCAGGACAAAGACCTACTCTCACATCCAAATAGAAAATGCAAAAAGGCTAGAATAGAATACAAATTGTTAATATCATCGAACATCCTATTATATTTCCTCAACTTGCAAGCTCAAGAAATACTGTAGTGTACTTAGTATTAAAGTTAATTCAACAGAAAATCTGAAAAAAAAAAAAAAAAAATTGAGAATGGTACCTTGGAATCAAAAGTAGATAGCTGTGAAGAAGGTAATTGTGATGCTACCTTTCCAAAGGAAATAATTCTTCCATATTTCACAGGATCCTTCAGTTGGAGACTTCTTTGATTACTGTTGTTCAAATTGTTGCCACTCATGGAGGCCTGTCCTTTTTTTGCAAAACTAAAACCATGCCCTTCCTCAGCAGACCAATCCAAGTTACCCCAGATTGTTTCACCGCCCTTGGGCAACAATGAAACGATGGAGTCCCAAGTTCGAGAAACCCGCATGATATGTTCTAAGGTCTGAAGACCAAGAATCTCTGAATCTAAAAGACCTGGAGCAAAAGATCTGCAAGGGATAAAGAGTCAAGTCCAATACAAACTAGAACAGATTGAAATTTTTCTTACTGAATGTGTGGACATTATATGGAAAACAATTTGCACACATTTTCTATTTATATTGCAATTTTCATGAGTTTACTTCAATTCCTATAAGATTTCAGCTTGATAATATTTTTTAATCTGCCATATTTGTTAACTATTGAAACTATGTTTTGCTGTATACACATCCTCTTTTATGCTGTATATGGGGCCATAATCAATAGAGTGGAATCGTGTTGTCTCTTCATATAAACTTGAGAATATCCATTCCTTCGAGGGAATGATGAAGAAGTTTGCATCAACTTTAATAATACGGTTTATATAGCTCACAAACATCAAAGGTAAATCTACATGGTTAATCACTTCCATGACTTTACATTATAAGAACTGCTGAGAATCTATTATTGTAGTCAATTTTCAATATCAAAAATGCCAACTGAGGGGAAAGAGTGCAAAGACGAACCTGATAAATGCGATGTCTTTGGCCTCAGATGAAAATATATTACTAACTGCCTTTGGAACACCAAGAAATGCTGGACCAATATTCATGATTGCTTTAATATGCTTGGCACACCAACCTGAACCACCACCACCTCCCGTAGGAGGAGGTGATTCTACCCATTTCAGGAAATGGAGAAAATATATAACCCCCATAGAATGGGGTACCACTACCACTTTCTTATAGCCATTGGTTAGATACATAAGCTCAATGTTGCTCTTCAATCTACTAAGAGCTTGGTCCCGGATCTGCTTTTCCCCAATTAAAAACTATGTCAGTGAAACTCAGCATTAATCTCTCTGTTTTTACTTGGTAGTAAATGGCTATGAAAGCTAAGAGCAACATATACAGAGGAAAACAATATAGTAAGGCGTGCTTGGAGACAATAAGGTAATGGAATGATCCATTGCCTTTCCTATGGAGTTTTAAAACACGGATTCCATATATGTAAATTTGGAGGAGCAACAAGTGTAGCCATAAGAAACGTGCTTATAATTGGAGTTCCAAGTTAAACAAACTAACACATGTTATTGGACTCGTTAAAATTGAGTTTTCCAGAATAACTCTCATTCTTTTCTGCTACATCAGAACCAAATTTATTGGTCCCTGAAAGCTTTACCTTATTAATGTTGAGGAAATGTAGCTATTCTACTGAAACATGGCTTCATATTAAAATTAAGAAAGGTGCTCTTATTTTTCCATATCATGAATGCCACAACTACTCTACTCTTGTTAAGGCACTAGCTGCTGCAATACCAGATCAGAAGAATAAGAAGGAGAAGCTCGAAATATAGTCTAGAAGATTCTGGACTGATTTTGAAATACCAGAATTTGCTCAAGTGGTCCCAAGTCTGTCTATAAATTCCAAATGAAATTTCTGTAAATGTAATTTCCATTGCTTTGAGACAGTTTGTATAAATAGGGCCTAAAGGGTCCTTGTAGTGTATGAAGGAAAACTGATACATGCAAATTCTTTCAGAGTAAAATAGTCAAATGAGGCCTTTTCTCAAACACTTAGTCTGCGTCCTTTCTATTTTCCTCTTCATGGTATTAGAGCTACCATAAAGCTCACGCTCTCTCTACTTCTCAGCAGATCAAATGGACTCTAAAAAAACTCCCAGAAACAACCCCGTCAATTCCACCACCACCCCTCAACTCCTCCATCCTCAGCTCTGCCTCTCACTTTGTCACTCTTAAACTCACTATTGGCAATTACCTCTTGTGGAAAGCTCAAATTGTACCCTTCCTTAAAGGCGATGGCTTTATGGCTATGTCGATGGGTCCATTCCCATGCCGTCACCTACCCTTGATGATCATACCAATCCTGAATACACTCGTTGGCTTTTACGGGACCAACTCATAATCTCAGCCATCAACTCCTCCTTGTCCGATACAGTGCTAGCTTAAGTCCTTGAATGTACTACTTCACATGAAATTTGGACTACATTACAAAATCTCTATGTTGCCCAATCCTCAGCTCATGTAATCCAAACACAGTTTCAACTTGCTACCCTCAAAAAGGGTTCTAAAACCATTTCGGAATACTACCACAAAGCAACCTCTCTAGCAGCTTCTCTTGGAGCTGCTGGACACCCTCTATCTCCTACCCAATTTTCCATTTATTTGTTGGCTAGCCTTGGCTCAGATTATGAGTCTATTGTCACTGCCATTACCACACGCCCAAATCCTCTTTCCCCTCATTAGATTTACAGCTATTTGCTTAATCACGAATCACACTTAATTCACCCAACTCAGTCATTACTTTCAGGTACTAGCCTTGCAGCTCATGCAACCAGCATTAGAGCACCATCAGCACCTGGTTACTCAAATGGAGGATGCAATTCAACCCAGCGAGGTGGACGGCGTGGAGGGTAGTCTTCAAATTTTTTTTTTTCCAATCGGCCAAACACACGACTTTATGACAAGTCTGTCAAAACCAGGCCACACTGCCCTCTCTTGTTACCATCGCTTCAACCAATCCTATCAAGCTCCTGCCCCTACCTCACTAGCAGCCAACTGCCAACTTCACTGCTCTACCTCATGTTACTTCTTCACCAAATCAATGGTTCCCCGACACAGTAGCCACCAACCACTTTACCTAAGATTTCTCAAACCTCAGTTTAGATTCTACACCATATCGTGACACTGATCAAGTCGGCATTGGAGATGGCTCCACTCTTCCTATACAAAATATTGGTTCCAGTCATCTCTACACTTCATCTAACAAATATCTTCTCCATAAAATTCTTCATGTTCCTTCAATTGCTAAGAACTTACTCTCTGTGCATCAATTTTGTTTAGATAATTCAATGTATTTTGAATTTCACTCCTCATTCTTTCTTGTGAAGGATTTATGCACTCGAGAGACACTTCTTCAGGGTCACGTTAAAGATGGCCTGTATGTTGTACCAGTGACTTCGACTACTTTGGAAGCTTCCAATTCTCGCCATTCTACTGCTCCTCAAGCCTTCCTTGGAGAAAGGACCACCCCACAAATCAGGCATGCCCGTCTTGGGCATCCCTCCTCACGAGTCACCTCACTTACACTTAGTCAATTT